>NC_045958.1:47355208-49755208 GCF_010909765.2 Amblyraja radiata | reverse complement strand
TCCATCTTACTTCATTCTGCAGCACTTCCAAATTGACATCTTGAAATATGCCAGCAGTAATTTCTCCTAACTCTTGCTCTGGGTTCATTCATTTTTCTTTCCTCTACCCCTAAAGAACCTTGCAGCATTTCCAGTAGGTTAAAGTTTAAATGCAAGTTGTTCTAAAGCTCTTCCATTTCTGTAATATTTTGAAGCATGAAATATGATTATCATGGGCATTATACTCCACCGCTAAGAACAATGAGCCTTTCATTCCTAAGGTAATTGCTAATGGCAAAGATTAAAAATGTGAAAGTTGCGATGTAATGTGAAAAGTTCATCTTAAGTTCTTTGGTTAATTGTTTGTGTAAAAGCATAATTTAAACCGTCACACAATATTTAATTTGTGAGTTCAGAATTTGAATGATTAATTTTGAGCAGATATATATTTAAATCTATATACCGTATATTTTTCAGTCATTGTCTTGAAAATATGATTGGCAAATTCTCAATAAAATCAAAAGTTCCTTGTTATCCCATTGCTGCATCTATATTACTAAAAGTCTGATCTTGGCACTGTATATTGATTTTATAAAAAACGCTGCCACTTACGGCTGTGATTTTTGGCCATCTTACTCAGAGTCCCCCTCCGCTGGTCAGGACAAGAGGATTTCCCCCATTGATTAAAAATAAAATACTTTTTAATGTTTTAAAAATGTTGAGATTCTCTCTCCTGAAGGCCACACCCCTTCCGGAGGGACTATAAAACCCGGAAGTGTGGAGGTGCCTCAGTTCTCTGCAAGATGGGGGGAGCGAGAGGTCGCAATTCTCAGTCTGAGGTGTGAATAACACTGAACACATGTTTACTAATTTGTGAGTGGTTTTACTGACCTGTCAGTGCCCTTAATGTGGTTTGAAAATGTGGTGTGAAAATGCAAAAGTGTTTATTGGCTTGAGAATACAAACGTTGCCTTGCCTAATTGAAAAGTTGGTTTGAGAATGCAAAAGTTGGTTTGAGAATGCAAAAGTTGTCTTGCCTAATTAAAAGGTTGGTTTGAGAATGCTAAAGTTGCCTTGCCTAATTGGAAAGCTGATTTGAGAATGCCTTGCCTAATTGAAAAGTTGATTTGAGAATGCCTTGCACTATTGAAAAGTTGATTTGAGAATGCCTTGCCTTATTGAAAAATTGATTTGAGAATGCCTTGCCTAATTGAAAATTTGGTTTGAGAATGCCTTGCCTAATTGAAAAGTTGGTTTGAGGATGCTAAAGTTGCTTTGCCGAATTGAAAGTTTGGTTTGAGAACGCTAAAGTTGCCTTGCCTAATTGAAATGTTGGTTTGAGAATGCCTTGCCAAATTGAAAAGTTGGTTTGAGAATGCTAAAGTTGCCTTGCCTAATTGAAAAGTTGGTTTGAGAATGCTAAAGTTGCCTTGCCGTCTATATAATTAAGTCTAATCTTGACCACTTCTTGTTTGCGCTGTATATTGATTTTAGGAAAAACACTACGGCATACGGCTGTGATGTTTGGCCATCTTACTCAGAATCCCCCTCCGTTCATCGGGTGCCGAGGAGTTTTCCCATTGATGAAATATAAAAGAGTTATTAGTGTTTAAAAAATGTTGAGATTCTCTTTCCTGTCAATCACGCAATTAAGGCCACGCCCCTTCTTGTGGGAGGGACTATAAAACCTGGAAGTGTGGGCGTGGCTCAGTCTCTGCCAGAAGGGGGAGGGAGAGGTCATGACTCTTTCTTTAGTGGACTTGCACCCTACTTGAAATGGTATGAAACTGCATTTGAATTTGGTGGCCTTGCACCCTGCTTGAAATGGTGTGAAACGGCACTTGAATTTGGTGGCCTTGCACCCTGCTTGAAATGGTATGAAACTGCATTTGAATTTAGTGGCCTTGCACCCTGCTTGAAGTGGTATGAAACTGCACTTGAATTTGGTGGCCTTGCACCCTGCTTGAAGTGGCATTTCAATGAATAGCCGTGAGTCAACTGCCAGCCCACCAGCCTTGAGTGAGTGAGCTGTCTGCACACCAGGCTTGAGTGACTGAGCCGCCAGCCCAAGAATCCAATCGGTCCACAATGTCCATACTAGCCCCCTGGAAACCAGTCCCTTCAGCCCATAACACTCATACTAGCGCTCCAGAAAGCCTCCCCCTCCCCCACTTAGTCTAGTTTAATTATAAACGCCAAAGATTCTATCAGAATTTAATTTTCCTTACAGCCACGAGCAGTTATGAATTTTGGCTTTATGCTTTATTTTTGAACACCTATTCACTATTCCTCTCAAATAAATTGGAAAGCAAAAATACATTTTGTTCAGATTTTGTCAAGGAAATTACTGGAATTTTTTATTTAAAACATAATTGCCATTTCAGCTTTAATCTAGAATCAAAATGTCCTTATAGCTCACCAACCTCTGTGCTACATAGAACAAAGAGAACATAAGATCAATTTACGGCCAGGGGTCAATTAGATTATCTCATTCGGAGTTGGATTTTGGTTGGTGGGACAAATTTGGAAGATTTTCCATCGTGAACAACAGCCCTTTTTGGAAGAACATGGGTTGGTTTACAACAAGCTTGGCGTAAGTTGCCACATATACTATTTTTGATTGTTTGCCAATACTTTTTGTACAGTCTCACACATGAAAGATTATAGTCCTTGAGGCAAACAAAGGTGGCATTTTGTGATTTAGTGTGCATAAGTTAGGCCTCTGTAGCCACTCCAGGTGAAATATTCCAAGAACTATGTCATTGTAAATGTAAGATTTGTGCAGTCTGTAGAGAAAAAAGTGCTTTCCATGCCCAGAGCACCTGTGAAGGGAATCCCTGAGTGTAAACAGCTCCCAATCCTGCTGCTCACTTCTCACATCAAAAACTGGACAATGATTTTGGATAATAAGAGAATCAAGGGTTATGGGGTTTGTACTAGAAAATGGTAACAAAGTAAAAGATTAACCATGATCTTTCCGAACAGCAGTGTAGGCACAGATCCATGTCTCAATGACAAAATTCTCCCTCTCGGATTAGTAGTAATCTGGACACCAATTCTGTCCTACGACCAAGCCACTGGGATGGTCGCTTAACTTTAAACCTTTGTTGATTCAGCTATGTTTTACTAAATAATCATTTGCTTAATAGTAATGATTATATTTCACAGGTGTATAAGATTATTTTAAAATTAGGTTCAGATCTTCTGGTTGTGCTGAATGGGGCCAGTTTTGGCACTCAAAGTTTAGAACTAGCTTAACATAGCTCTCTCCACCCCATTTCAATGATATGGTTTAACTAATCTCAGCAAGCACCATGCCAACATAAATTGTTTAATTTTACATACCAATTACTATTTTGGCCATTCTGAGTAAGATTGCCAAGTGGGCCAAATTGTTGATAATTCTTGGACATAGGACCTCAGAACAGTATTAAAACTGCCTTATCTCACTGCAGTTAGAGCCTTCAATCGGAAGAAAGAGGAAATTTTTATTCTACTGTCGTAGTTGGATTTCACCCCAAGTTAATTAATATAAAAAAGTAATTGCCCTGCCTAGTTTCTGATAATGATCTTTATTTTAAACCAATAATTTAGCCTTTCTTAAAAGTCGATCATACATGTAATTTATCTAGCCATGCTAGATATAATATTATTTTCACTTTTACTTTAGCAAATATATTTCTAACCTGTAATAAAATAAGCAAGGTTTCTTTTGATCTGTGAAGGTAAAAATATCTACCTATTCATGAACTAATGGTGTTCTCCTTACTGCTCCCCAGCTTGTGATCTTCCAACTTATTACATTTAACGTGCATTAAATTACCAGGTAGTTGGGCTTGAAAAGGCAGGCAAACACTTGGGTGCAAGCCTTCCTCTGTTGGCAGCTTATAGCAGACTTTCTTATACATTGCAAGTTAAGTACTGCAGCAGTTCATGTTACTGCCTCACACATTTATAACAACATTTAAGAGACATTTGGACAGGCACATGGATAGGAATGTTTTCCAGGATGTGCGCCCAACAGGGGCATGTGCAACTAGTGTACATGGAGCACCTTGGTCGGCATGGACAAGCTGGGGCAAAGGGTCTTTTTCAATGCTGTATGACTCTTTGACCTCCAAAGATCTGGGTTAAATCCCAGGGCTGCCAACTCTCACCCTTTGAGCGTGAGAGTCACGCATTTCAGCAAATTCTCACGCCCTCACGCTGATAACAGAATTCTCATGCTGTCTTCAGTCCCTGTCTTCAGGAGGAGGGGAGGGGGGGGGGGAAGAGGAGGAGAGGAGGAGAGGAGGAGAGGAGGAGAGGAGGGAGAGGGAGAGGGAGAGGGAGAGGGAGAGGGAGAGGGAGAGAGAGAGAGAGAGAGAGAGACACTGTGTATGTGTTGTCACATCCTGGCCTTAGACAGGGCTGCCAACTTTCACGCTTTAAGCGTGAGAGTCACGCATTACAGCCAATTCTCACGCTGATGACAGAATTCTCACGCTGTCTTCGGTCCCTGCAGTTTGTCTCTTTGCGCCACATCAGAGCGATTTGTGTGGTCTGGGGAAGCGCATCACATGGCGGCTGTGAGTGAGAAACATAGAAAATAGGTGCAGGAGTAGGCCATTCGGCCCTTCGAGCCTGCACCGCCATTCAATATGATCATGGCTGATCATCCAACTCAGTATCCCGTACCTGCCTTCTCTCCATACCCCCTGATCCCCTTAGCCACAATGGCTACATCTAACTCCCTCTTAAATATAGCCAATGAACTGGCCTCAACTACCTTCTGTGGCAGAGAATTCCAGAGATTCACCACTCTCCGTGTGAAAAATGTTCTTCTCATCTCGGTCCTAAAAGACTTCCCCCTTAGCCTTAAACTGTGATCCCTTGTTCTGGACTTCCACAACATCGGGAACAATCTTCCTGCATCTAGCCTGTCCCACCCCTTAAGACATTGCGTCTCTTCTCTTCTTTCTTGGTTGGATGTGCAGCCGCTGACAACATGAAGCAGCCGGAGACAGAACTAACCAGGTGAATCGGTTGTAAAACATGGGGGAGACCACAATGAGGCCAAACATCTAGGACCGCGTTTGGCAACCTACGGCACACGGGCCGAATCTGGCCCGTAACCCGAAAAAAGGTGGGGGTTTTTTTTCAATTCGTTTTCGCTGGATCGGGGCAGGCGAGCCGACCTGAGAACTGCAGCCAGTCCCTGGGACGCGAGCTGATCTGGGAACGGCAGCCAGCAACGGGGTACGCAGAATGCCAACTTGATCATTATGGACAAATTGGGCCAGCCGTGTACGTTGTGTAATTCTGACTATGCAGATCTGAATGGGCTTAGAATGACCATTTAAGCAAAATTGCCCCCACTTTCCCGATTTTGATTCTTGAGATTAATTCCCTTTGCTCTGTGAACAGCGTTAAAGTACTTGTGAGGTAGAGTCAGGAAAGGGAACATGTTATATATTTTTTAGTTTGCTTTAATTTGTTAGTTGATGTTTGTTGACTGCCATAATTTCTGAAATGGTCTTAAAATTACTTAACTGTTATAAAGCAGTAATAAGTGATTTTTGTCCAAACAATTGGAACTTGCATAAAATGTTTGCATTATTAGCAGGGCTGCCAACTCTCACGCATTGAGCGTGAGCCTCACGCATTTCACAAAATTCTCACGCTCCCACGCTGACCACAAATTTCTCACGCTCAAAAATCTGCAGGTGCTGGAAGTTCAAAATAAAGCAAAAATTGTTTGAGGCGAGTAAAAACCACCGGGCATCGGCAAGTCTCCGCTCACTCCGGATGTTGTCGCCGCTTCACTGACACTGACACACTCTCTCACACACACACAAACACACACTCTGGCACACACAAGGTTTACTGGGATATAGGCCATATGCGGATAAATGGGACTAGTTTAGATGGGGCATCTTGATCTGCATGAACAAGTTGGGCTGAAGGGCCTGTTTCCATGCTGTAAGACTATGACACATTGTAAAAAGGGTGCAATTGCTCTGGAGAGGATCCAGGGGCGATTTAGGAAGATGTTGGCAGGACAGGAATTTTATTTTCATTTTGAAGAAAGATTTGATAACTGGGATTGTATTCTCTGCAGCAATGGAGGTGAAGGAAAAACTTAGTTGAGGTGAATAATATTATGAGAATAGGACCTGTTTTGATTAACAAATAGTGTAGGAAGGAATTGCAGATGCTGGTTTAAACTTAAGATAGACACTAAAAACTAGAAAAACTCAGCAGGACAGGCAGCATCTCTGGAGAGAAAGAATGGGTGATGTTTCGGGTCGAGGCCTTTAGACTGAAGAGGTTGAAAACCAGCCATAAAACACAATGACCGGAGATGTGTGTTATCCAACTAAGGGCAGAAATCAGAATCATGTGATCATCTTTATTGACATGACACCATAATAAATATATTACAGAAAAAATAATTTAATGGGGTGGCACGGTGGCGCAGCGGTCGAGTTGCTGTCTTACTATCACATGGGTTTTCTCTGGATATTCCGGTTTCTCCCATATCTGAAGGAAGTGCCGGTTTGTAGGTTAATTGGCTTCTGTAAATTGTCCCTGGAGTGATGGATGGAACTGGTATATGATAGATTGCTGGTCGGTGTGGACTTGGTGGGCTGAAGGGCCTGTTTCCATATATATTTTTTTACATATATATCTTAATTTCATTGAACCATATATGATTGAATATGTGGCATCATTTTCGTCTTGTTTCTATATTGAAAGGGTAAGGTTGATTGATTTATTTGTGCAGAACAGTGATGGAAGTCCGACTCTTGCTTTGTTTCTCTGTGTTTTTCTCCCTATATATGCACAACAGCATGAATATAATCTGATTCCCATACATGAATATAGTCATTCATGTGCTGCACCTGTTGATCACAGCCTGGCTCTATTGTGGAATATAATTAGGAATGTAATTTAGCCTAACCTTATTCATACCTAATCCAATTTAAAGCATAAATGTTGCATTCAAGTGTAAGTTAAAAGACTCGCTACAATATGCGCCAGATTGCGCAATTTCAAGCTGAAAAATGCGAAAGCTGCGCTGCCTCCCAATTTCTCACTCTCAGCTCTCACCCAATGTTGGCAGTCCTGAATCCTGACATGCTCCGTGTAACCTTGTTGATTGGCTAATGTACTGTGCCCTCCATAATGTTTGGGACAAAGACCCATCATTTCTTTATTTGCCTCGATATTCCACAATTTGAGATTTGTAATAGAAAAAAAATTACATGTGGTCAAAGTGCACAATGTCAGATTTTATTAAAGGCCATTTTTATACATTTTGGTTTCACCAAGTGGGAATTACTCAGGTGTGTTTAATTGCCTCCTTAATGCAGGTATAAGAGAGCTCTCAGCTCCAAGTCTTTCCTCCAGTCTTTCCATCACCTTTGGAAACTTTTATTGCTGTTTATCAACGAGGACCAAAGTTGTGCCAATGAAAGTCAAAGAGGCCATTATGAGACTGAGAAACAAGAATAAAACTGTTGGAGACATCAGCCAAACCTTAGGCTTACCAAAATCAACTGTGTGGAACATCATTAAGAAGAAAGAGAGCACTGGCGAGCTTACTAATCGCAAAGGGACTGGCAGGTCAAGGAAGACCTCCACAGCTGATGATAGAGGAGTTCTCTCAATAATAAAGAAAAATCCCCAAACACCTGTCCGACAGATGATAAACACTCTTCAGGAGTCAGGTGTGACAATAGACAATAGGTGCAGGAGTAGGCCATTCGGCCCTCCGAGCCAGCATCACCATTCAATGTGATTATGGCTGATCATCCCTGTGTGGAATTGTCAATGACCATTGTCCGCAGAAGACTTAATGAACAGTAAAATAGCGGCTCCACTGCAAGATGTAAACCACTGGTTAGCCGCAAAAATAGGATGGCCAAGTTACAGTTTGCCAAGAAGTACTTAAAAGAGCAACTACAGTTCTGGAAAAAGGTCCTGTGGATGAAGATTAACATATCAGAGTGATGGCAAGAGCAAAGTATGGAGGAGAGATGGAACTGCCCAAGATCCAAAGCATACCACCTCATCTGTGAAACACGGTGGTAGGGGTGATATGGTTTGTGCATGTATGGCTGCTGAATGTACTGGCTAACTTATCTTCATTGATGATACAACTGCTGATGGCAGTAGCATAATGAATTCTGAAGTGTATAGACACATCCTATATGCTCAAGTTCAAACAAATGCCTCAAAACTCAGTTCATTCTACAGCAAGACATTGATCCCAAACATACTGCTAAAGCAACAAAGGAGTTTCTCAAAGCTAAAAAATGGTCAATTCTTGAGTGGCCAAGCCAATCACCCAATCTGAACCCAATTGAGCATGCCTTTAAATGCTGAAGAGAAAACTGAAGGGGACTAGCCCCCAAAACAAGCATAAGCTAAAGATGGCTGCAATACAGGCCTGGCAGAGCATCACCAGAGAAGACACCCAGCAACTGGTGATGCCCATGAATCGCAAACTTCAAGCAGTCATTGCATGCCAAGGATTTGCAACAAAATACTAAACATGACTACTTTCATTTACACGACATTGCTGTGTCCCAAACATTATGGTGCCCTGAAAACGGGGGGGGGGGGGGGGATGGATGTTGTAATGAAAGTAGTCCCTCATAAATCAACACACCCTGTCTTCTGTCTTCTGTCACACACATTCACCCTCCCAAAGACACTTCAGTTTCTGAGACTTTCCTTTAAAATAATACAATTAGGTCTGTCTCCTTGGAATAAAACTGTAGTGAGGAGTGTATTCACTTTTTCTGTTTAAGAAACACTAAATGGAAAGTTGGCTTCAACAGCTTTATGATAGACCTTGCAGCTTGGATCCTCAGAGAGCTAAGCATCTGAGGGAGTCCAGGTGGCAGCCTGAATAAACATTTTGACAGGATGGTGCTTGGACCGAGAACATTCAGTCAATCCTCTTTTCACCTGCTAACTATCAACCTCATAATAAGGGCTCAGGAGCAAAATATAAACTGATTTCATTCCCGATGTCAATAATTCCACTGAATATCCCAGACTGTACAAAATAATTAGCTTAAACAATTTGTGCAGAACTGTAACTGCTCAAAACCCATGGACTTTGCTCCATAGGTATGGATCAACACTAAATATTCAACAAAATGTCAGCTGCCCAATAACAAGACCATATACATCAATGATGATGGTGCTGCAAAAGTTATATTATCATATTATAAATCAGAGGGATGCACTTTACAAACCCAATTTCAAACCCCAGATGGGGAATAGAAATTTGGTTAATATTTTGAAATTTGGGGAGTGAAAAAACCTACCAAATCTTCTCAGTAACAATGAAGGCAAAAACGATCAGATTGTCATGAAAACCCATCTAGTTTACCAAAGTATTTTTGGAGACAAAAGTAGCATCCTTATCTGGTCTATGTCAAGACTCACTCCATGTGGGTGACACTTAAATGTCCTCTGAAATGGTCTAGCAAGCAATTCCATTATATCACTATACCTAAACAAAGGAGCAATAAAACTAAAGACTTTTGCTCATGATTGCGGAATGTTTAATTGCATTTGCAATTCCACACCAAACAAACTGTCTATGCTTCATGTTTACGACTAATTTCCATCCTGCACTCAAATTCACTTTGAGTGCAGGATCTCCAACATCTCCCTACCGTTTCTAGATCTCACCGTCTCCATCACAGAGACTATTGACCGACATCTATTACAAACCAACTGACTCCCATAGCTATCTACTCTACACTTCTTCCCACCCTGCTTCTTGTAAAGACTCTATCCCGTACTCCCAATTCCTCCGTCTATGCCGCATCTGCACCTAAGATGAGGTTTTCCATACCAGGTCATTGGAGATATCCTCATTCTTTAGGAAACGGGTGATCCCCTCTTCCATTATAGATGAGGCTCTCACTAGGGTCTCCTCGATATCCCATACCTTCGCTCTTGCTCCCCTTCCCCCCCATTCGCAACAAGGACATAGTCCCTCTTGTCATCACCTTCCACCCCATCAGCCATCGCATACAGCATATAATCCTCCAACATTTTTGCCACCTCCAACCGGATCCCACTGCTGGCCACATCTTCCCATCTCCACTCTTTTCTGCTTTCCACAGAGACCATTCCCTCCGCAACTCCCTGGTCAACTCATCCCTTCCCACCCAAACCATCCCCTCCCCGGGTACTTTCCCCTGCAACCGCAGGAGATGCAACACCTGTCTCTTTACCTCCCCCCTCGACTCCATCCAAGGACCCTAACAGTCTTTCCAGGTGAGGCAGAGGTTCACTTGCAACTCCAACCTCATCTACTGTTCCAGGTGTCAATTCATGTACATCGGCGAGATCAAGTGCAGGCTCGGCGATCGTTTCGCTGAACACCTCTGCTCAGTCCGCCTTAACCTTCCTGATCTCCCGGTTGCTCAACACTTTAACTCCCATTCCATTCCCAATCTGACCTTTCTGTCCTGGGCTTCCTCCATTGTCAGAGTGGGGCCCAGTGCAAATTGGAGGAACAGCACCTCATATTTTGCTTGGGTAGTTTACACCCCAGCAGTATGAACATTGACCTCTAACTTCAAATAGCACTTGCTTTCCCTCCCTCTTTATCCCCTCCCCCTTCCCAGTTCTCCCACCAATCTTACTGTCTCCGCCTACATTCTATCTCTGTCCTGCCCGCTCCCCTGACATCAGTCTGAAGAACGGCCTCAACCAGAAATTTCACCCACTCTTTCTCTCCAGAGATGCTGCCTGTCCCGCTGAGTTACTCCAGCATTTTGTGTCCACCAAGCTGTCTATGCCTGCTTGCAGCTACACCTAAACATCTAGATAGCATTAAGGCGTAGGCTCTTAAGTAGAAAATAACATTCATACTACTGATCACCTCCACAAGAAAGGATCAAGCCGCCCAGCTTTGACATTCGATGGCATTGCCATTGCTGATTCCCCCATTATCAATATTTTGTGTCTCACCATTGACTAGAAACTTGACTGAGACAGCCATATATATATATATCTATATCATGGCTGCAAGAACAATTCAGAGGCCAGGTGACTTACCTTCTAACACTCTGTGCCCCTTCCTCCATTTACAGACATAAATCAAGGTCCAGATAAAATATTCTCCACTTGTCTAGATAAGTTCAGTGCCAACAACTCACAAGCAGCTCAACACAAGCCAGGAACAAAACAGCTCACTTCACTGGCATTTCGCCAATGCACCTAAACTTTTCTTCCACCATTGACACACCATTAGCAACAGTGTGTACCTTCTACAAATGCACTGCAGGTAATCATCCAATTTACACCTCCCAGACAACCTCTACCACCAAGGAGGACAAGGGCATTAGTGGATGAGAGCACCACCACATGCAGATTCCTCTCCAAATCAAGCATCACCCTGACTTCGAAATCATTGCTAGTTCTAAATTCTGGGACCTCTTCAGCATTGTGAGAGTACATTCACCAGAATGCAGCACACTAACACATCCTTCAGCAATATAGCCCACAGATTGGTGGACTATTTGCAATAGCTGGACCTAGATCGAATGGCACTGCCTTACCTCACAAAGTCAGTGCTTGAACAGCCTTCTTCAACAAAGCACCCTGGTGGGCCACTTCTCCCCTGCTCGTTTGAGAAGCTGTTTCGTCGCCCTAATGCCAATATTGACGCGAGAGTCACACCTGTTACAATGCCTCGTAAGTGAATGCAAGAGTAGTGCTGGATTTTAGTACCGTGTGAAGGAGTTCCAAAGTGACTTTAGGCATTTTTCTGCAATGGTGCAATCAGGTAGAACACGTCCGGCTCTGCTGGCTATTTACTTTCTAACTGATTGGCAAAAGCTCTTCGAGTATCGATGTTGCTATCCTCGCAGGGATGTAGAAGCAGATAATACTGGGAACATCCAGATTTCCAGCATCAATTAAAAAAAATCTGAGCATGCACAAGCTGTTGACATTTGATGGCTCTAAATAACCATTGGGCATCATGCCAGTCATTCAGCACTGCATTTTGTTTATGCACAGAGGATTCTCGGTGGGCAAGTATCTCAAGATTGGAATAACATGGAAGAATGCACGGTTCTAATAGGAAATGGTAAGCAAAATACAAGTAGCGGTGCAATCCAATCCCAATTTATAATATTTTGCCTAAAAAAGTGTAAACAGGCAAAGAATGTTAATAATTAGTTTACCTGCAGTTTTAATTTTCAGTTTTTAGAGATACAGCGTGGAAACTTGTCCTTCGGCCCACCAACGATCACCCATACGCTAGTTCTATCCGACACACTGAGTACAATTTACAGCTGCCAATTAACCTACAAACCCGCACGTCTTTGGAACATGGGAAGAAACTGGAGCAACCGGAGAAAACCCACACGGTCATACTCCATACAAACTGCACCCGTAGTCAGGAACAAACCTGGGTCTCTGACGCTATAAGGCAGCAACTCTACCACTGTGCAACCCATATAACATTCAAGTAACAGAAACTAATTTCCTCATGTGATATACTGTCAGTGATCATTTTTCCACTAATTTCAATTTCTGATCTCTATGTAGATCATAATAACTGCGAGAAAGAATAACCTAATTCACCACTGAGGCAAGGGATTTATATGATTAACGTGGTCAATAAATACTACACGACCTTTGACAATAGGATGTGTTTATTCTGTAAATTACCCCTGTTTGGAGAGTTCTAGTTCTCACTTTAGCTCATATGGGAATGGAAATTAAGGTGCGTAACATTGTACTAAAAGTGTTCAGTGGAACACTGTTTCAATTGCTATTAGCCCTGCAAAGACATTTTTTTCCTGTCAGTAGGGTAGTTTCTTCAGACTCCCTCATTAAAAAAAACTCATTTGTCACTGATACTGGGGAAATACATGTTTGTTTTAGCTGAGAGTTAAACAAGGTTTGACGCCTCAGCTGTGAAAGAGAGGAAACCTAATCCGGGATCTGTTTACTTAGCAAACTATTCAATTTCAAATTTATCTAATGAGAAACAAACAAAGAAAATATGAGGATATTTTGAATCCAGAAAGGTTTCTTACAAGATCTGGAAATATGATTAAAGGCTAGTGTGATCTTAAAGTATTTTGGGAAACATAATATAGTGGTGAGCTGTTTCAAACATTCCGATCCTGATCTTCTCCCAGCATCAGAACCATTTAATGGTAACTCGTGCTGGTTATCTAATAATGCTAAAGTTACTGATAAAACTTGAAAAAATACTTTAATTAATAAAAACAAATTACATTTTCATGTTTCATAAACCACCGTAGAAGGCCATTCAGCTTTTTAAATCTATGCTGGCTCTCGGAGCAATCTCAGCTTTCTCTTAAACCAACTTATTTCCTGGTAACCTCTTCTCTCTTAATTCCCATCTTGTCCCCCCCCATTCTCCTGCTACAGACCTTCACAATGGAGTAATTTACAGCAATCATTTATCCAACTAACCAGCATGTTTTTAGCAAGTGGGAGGAAACAAGAGCACCCACAGGAAACCCATGAAGTCAATGGATAAACATATAAACTCTGCACAAGCATTCCCCAAGGTCAGGATCAATCCTGGTTCACTGGAGCTGTGAGAAGGCAGCTCTGCCATCCTGTACCACCCTGCTCTGCCACTATGCCACCTTAGCAAAAGTCAGCCAAACTAAAATATAATGTAGTAATCCACCTACAAAATGAAAACGTGCAAATGATAAATAATCTCCTGATCTGCATTACCACTCTGCAATGATGTTCACTGTGGTCTAATTTGAACGCTTGTAAATATTCAGAATCTTAATAATTTTGACTGCAAGTAAACATGAAGGCCTGGCTTCATCAACTGTCAAAGCATTCATGGGAAGGCTCGCACTCAACCTCTTGTCTACAATTTCAATAACCAAGATGCTGCTCAAATATACTTCCAGGTAAAAGCAAACATAGTGGGTGGAAGACCACTGGGTGCAGATGGCTCCAGTGCCCCAGGTTAAACTCCACAATTTTATTTAGGGGAAGTTCGTTTAGAATAAGTTAGTTTACGAATAAGTTAGTTGGAGAATTCACAAAAGGAAGAATTCTCAAAAGTTCTTCCTTTTGTGAATTCTCCAGCTTCAAAATAGTTAACCACATTAGGGTTCATTAACTTGTTGCTAGTTGATATTTCATACTTGTGGCTAGTTGATATTTAAGGCTAGTTGATGCCTTAGTATTTGTGGCATACACAATAATTTGAGACACTTCTTTAATTATGTCATTTTGATGCCCTCACAAACTTCAGTAAATTTATGAAATAAATCTCTATCAGATTATGAGCAGACTTCAATTACCAAACAATTCAATCAGCCATCCATTTTTTCTAACTTTCAGTGTGTGGGTTTCTCTAATCCATGTTTACTTTCTAGATCAGATGATTATATCAATCTGGATATTTTCTCATCAGTTTTGCCAGTTATTCTCCTTCAATTACATTGCATTTCTGAGACGATAGAACCATATTTTTTCCATTAGCAATGGCATCCTCAAATATACAATCAATTGATTGAAATCAACAATGGAGTAAAGCAAATTCCAAGTATGATATGAGAAAATAGAACAAAGATATACTACAGATGCATATATGAGGTCTCATTGTTTTTGGCATTGCAATAACACACTTGATTGTGCCAATTGTACTGCACCAGAACCAGCTCAGACTTGAATGTACATATCTGTAATTCATATCTGGCAATCCATTGTTCCATCTTAATAAAATGAAGTCTAGCACAACTGGAAAAGAATGTTAATTCTTTTTACCAGTTATATAAACTGGTAATTAATCATTGCAAAAAAGCTCTGCAATCAGTCACATGTAAACTACATTCAATTCATGCCACCTGCTGAACTGCAGTAATAAACACACCACATAAGACACATGACGTAAGCTTCTTACCTTCACATTTCTGCGATACTTCACTCTGTTTGTGACCCGCAGGACATTTGCACTCATAGGACCCAACAGTGTTGATACAGTTTCCACCTTGGCACATGCCTGGGATGGCCTGACATTCATCAACATCTGGAAGAAAGCAACACTTCTGTTAAGTAAACTGAAAATCAGTCAAACTCCAAATACTAGTTGCATCTGTCTTCAGTAAACATTGCTAACAAGCAAACCAGCTGCCCAGTCAAATCTGAAAAAAAAAGTGTAAAGTGTCTTATGTGAGATTATCAAACTGCAGGACTTCTCTAGGATTTTGTCTCAACAGCTTTTGGAACTGTTTCAAGTATAACATTAATAGAACTTTTCAATTAATGTACAAAATGATTTATGTAAAGTGTGCTTTGCTTCCATTTTAGGAGAAAGTACACCCTTTTGTGGAAATCCTACACCATTCATAATGTTTTCCATCTTTTCGAATATACCCATCACTAACATGCCTTTTCTAATTGGCATCCAATATTTTGAGTGCTACTTTGCACGCAATGTACGAAGAATATAGTTTAGCTTAGTTTATTGTCACGTTTTCCGAGGTACAGTGACAAGCTGTTTTTGTGGCGTGCTATCCAGTTAGCAGAAAGACTATACATGATTACAATCAAGCCGCCCACAGTGTACAGATACAGGATAAAAGGAGTAATGTTTAGGGCAAGAAGTCCAGCAAAGTCCGATTAAAGATAATCTGAGGGTCTCCAAATGAGGTAGATAGGAGGTACACAAAATTGCTGGGAAAACTCAGCGGGTGCAGCAGCATCTATGGAGCGAAGGAAATAGGCGACGTTTCGGGCCGAAACCCTTCTTCAGACGGTAGATAGGAGGTTGATAGGAGGTCAGGACCACTCTCTAGTGCGTGATAAGATGGTTCAGTTGCCTGATAACAGCTGGGAATAAACTGTACCTGAATCTGGAGGTACGCATTTTCAAACTTCTGTACCTCTTGCCTAATGGGAGAGGGGAGAAGAGGGAGAAGACGTCTTTGATTATGTTGGTAGTCATGCTGAGGCAGCAAGAGTAGATGGAGTTCATGGAAGAGAGGCTGGTTTGCATGATGGTCAGGTCTGTGTCCACAATTATCTGCAATTTCTTGCTGTCTTGGATGAAGCTGTTCACAAAATATGCTGTGATGCATCCGATAATTTTGCAGCGCATCTGTAGAGATGTTGTTGGGGACATGTCAAACTTCTTAAGCCTTCCAAGGAAGTGGAGGCATTTGGGTGCTTTCTTGGCCATTGCTTCAATATAGCTGGTCCACGACAAATTGCTGGTGATATTTACTATGATTAACTTGAAGCTTTCGGCAAAACCAATCTTCAGCAAAACCAATCTATACTGGGGTATGTGTATCGTTTCGCTTCCTAAAGTCGATTACAACCTATTTTGTCTTGTTGACATTGAGGGACATTTTGTCATCATGACACCAGGTTATGAGGTTCTCAATCTCCTTCCTGTATCTATCTTGTCATTATTTGATATCCAGCCCACTGTGGTGGTGTTGTCTGTGAATTTCTATATGTATTGTTGGATTTGTATTAGGCTGCACAATCATGTGTGTACAAGGAGTAAAGAAGGGGCTGAGAATGCATCATTGCAGGGCACCAGTGTTGAGGATTATCATAGAGGATGATTTGTTACCTATCCTCACTGATTGTAGTATAAGCAATGAGTCTCTTGGTTTGTTGAATCAATCCAAAACTCTGTGTTTCCTCCAGAGCTCACAGATCATCACTAATTTGATATTTAACTTATCACGTCACTTGGATACATCACCTTGGTGTGCAGTAAACTGATGATGCACCAATCAAATCCTTTAATTCTGCCAAAGACTCTATGTAACACTTTTCAGATTCTGATGTGTGAAAAATCTGCTGCAGCAAAATTGAAGCCATCCACTAGGATTTAGCCAAACTCGACTTCTTCAGTTGCTCTCTCAGCTTATTCGAAAAGGCAGTATGCATAAAAGACAATACACCATATGTTATCTCTGTAGGAGTTCCTCAGATCGTGTTCTAGGCCCATTCAACTTCAACTGCTTCCTCTGTGATCTTCCTTTAATGGATTTGCTATTGATTGTATAGGTACCCCGTTCACAACCATTAACTCATTTCACCACCAACACAAGCTTGAACATCTACAAGAATGCACCACAGAAATTCAACAAGACTCCTTGGACAGCACCTTCCAAACCCATACCTACCAGTTAGAAGGGCAAGTGCAGAAAAGCATGGGAACAACACTACCTGGAAGTTGCCCTCCATGCCACACAACATCCTGATTCAGAAATAAATTTGCCATTCCTTCACCATCGTTGGCTCAAACTGCTGGAGCTCACTCCCGAGCAGCAACCACCACTACACTCGCTTTCAGCTACTGTTCAGCCGTAGTACATTACACAAACACACTGAAATATTTTCATTAGAGTGCTGGAGTAACTCAGCGGGTCAGGTAGTATCGCAGAGTCCATAATTCCCTGAAAGTGGCAACGCAGTAGATAGAGTAGTGAAGAAAGCATACGGTATGGGGTGCCCCATTGTTTGAGGTATAGAGCATAATGATCAAGAAGTCAACTTTATAGGACTTTGGTTAGGCTGCATGGAATATTGCATGCAGTTCTGGCCATCCAATTACAGGAAGGACATGGACATTTTGGAGAGAGTGCAGAAAGGTTTACCAGAATGATGCCTGGATTAGGGGTTATATGGTACAGGAAGATGTTGGACAGACTTGGATTGTTTTCTCTGGAACGGCAGAAGTTGAGGTTAACCCCGAAAGAAGTATATAATATTATGAAATGTATAGCTAGGGTCGACAGTCATGAGCTTTTTCCCCCAAGATGGAAATATCAAATACTGGAGGGCAAAACTTTAAGGTGAGAAAGGCAAAGTTCCTATCCTGTACTATGTTCTAACTTTCTATAATTAAACGACTAGTTTAAAATGATCTATTCATTGCAGAACACATGGAATGAGAGTTCTAATGTATCTACATTTAATGAGCAGCAGTGAAGAACCAGAGTTCCTTCGATCATAGAACTTCAACAACGCCACATAAAACAAGATGAAGCTGAAACTAAAGTTCAAACTGCCAAACAAAATGTCAGACATTTAAAGCAGCATGGTCTTAATTGAGAAACAGGAGATCTGTTATAACATTACCCATGAGTAGTCCAAAGCACAACAGGAATCATCTACATGTTAAAGGGAGTATTTTTAATCATATTTGACACTTTAACGCATACACATGTCTTGACGGATCTTAAATCTGGGCAAATTAGGCCAGTGGTAAAACCTGAGGTTAATCAGAAAGCATTTTTAACTATCTGAAGTTTCTAGCTTCAGGTTATACAACCCCAACAGGAAATGGCTGACTTTCGCTCTTTTGCAACTTTTACAAAGTATTATTCAATATAATTCCTAGAATGTCTTGAATGCATATCTCCATGTAATAAATGCTATGCTGTTATTACTTTTGCCAATATTTTGCATCAAAATGACATTGTTTTATAAAAGCATTGCTGCTAATTTTCTCCCCGTTCCTCCAAAATTGAAGACAATCTCTTAAAATTTTATAAATAATTTCAGAAACTAGTTCAGAGAAATTAAACAGACTTGCTTAGATGGGGCATCTTGGTCGTCACGGAGGAATTGCTCCGAAGAGCCTGATGACTCTAAGATGTGGCATTAGACTGCAGGAA
Source organism: Amblyraja radiata (assembly GCF_010909765.2). NCBI lineage: Eukaryota > Metazoa > Chordata > Chondrichthyes > Rajiformes > Rajidae > Amblyraja > Amblyraja radiata. Next base: position 49,736,555 of record NC_045958.1, on the reverse strand, counting down.
GATGACCCCCTTCTGCACTGTTGAGTGATAAAATATATAATTTCCATTCAACTTGCTCAATAGCCACTGATTCAGGTTACCTTCATTGTCACAGTGATAAATTCATTGAGAGATAGAGCCCAGAAACCGGCTCTTCGCCCTGCCGAGTTTATACTGAACATTTTCATACCAATGCAATGGACAATCATGCAATAGTAAAAGCATTTGTTATCACTTCGTGCATGTTATCATTTTAAATATTTCACCTGCACTTTCTAATTATACAAAATAAAGATAATGGTTTGAGTTATCCAATCTGCGGATGTGGAGTCATAAGGATGATTGCCCGTACTTACCCGTTTCCAGACAGGTGGTGTATTGATAGATGGAGTGACATGCTAATTGCCAAATTGGACAACATCCAAATGTCTGCTAGTGAAGCGAACCCTCACTTTGTCACTGGGAGATATAATCTCACAACTTCTGCATCGTTGGTTATCCACTGCTATGCAGCAATGCAGCTCATCCGAGATGTTCACGTACAACTGAACTGTTAATTGGCATAGTCCCAAAGCTGAGTGAAAACCCTGGAAGAAATGGATTCTCTAGCTCACCCTCAAAGTCCAGGGATTGCGTGTGTATGTGTGGGGATCGCGGGGGTGGGAGGGTTTGCAGGGGATCTGAATTTTGTTAATGTGTAGGAATGAATTGCAGATGCTGGTTTACACCAAAGATAAACACAAAATGTGGGAGTAACTCAATGGGTCAGGCAGCATCTTTGGAGAAAAGGAATAGTTTTGGGTCGAGGCTCTTCTTCAGACTTGACCAAAAATGTCACTTATTCCAATTTATCTTCTGAATTTTGTTAATGTTCAATAAGGCTCAAATAATAATTTCCCCCAACAAGCAGTCAACAAGACCAATGTATTCTGGACAACAATTATGAGACAGAAGCTAGCCCTCATTTAAATACTGCTTAAATACTTTTTAAACTTTCATTTTCTCCCAAGTGACTGAAATGGAATCTTTACCATGGAATGTCCCCTAGTTGTGTTTTTAGCAAGGTGGAAGGTAAGTATATAGCCCTCACCATTTCTTCCACATTGTTCGACCAGAGATTCCCTGACATACTCCTTCAACCCCTCCCTCTCTCGCTGCTTCTGGGTAGAACGTTTACTGCTGTTAAGGGATAGATAATCTTCAGTTTAAGCAAGGGGCAACCCTTATATTAACGACAGTTAGCTACTTTCATCCCTGATTTCAGTTCATCTCATCCTCTTTCTTCTTAAGCAGTCTTGGGGTCGAAAGTGACTTGTTTCCACTCTAGTTCTGAAGTGGCTGGAGGCCAATATGGGACCTGCTGTCAGATGAACAGGACGTACTTGGCAGAGGTGGCACAGGGAAGTTAGGGAAGGTGATGTGCTCCTTCGCCACTTACATTGGACTTCTGCATGCTCCCAATGAAGGGACTAGAGGTTAGCAGTGCAATCCAGAATGTTCTTTCTCCATTTTGAACAATCATGCACCAGAGAATCCACACGTTAGTGGGGGGCATATTACTTCTACAAAGAGGCTTCTGAGAACATCCTTATATTATTTCCTCTGCCAGCGTATTTAATCCAAAGTGACAACGGAATTTTACATACACCGTCTCAATAATCTATGATTTAGAAAATAAATAGCACCAAGTTTCTGTGCATGTTCACTATACAAAGATACATTCCTATTGGAGTATCTAAATGGATATCAGGTGAAGGCAGGTTTGGTGCCATGCTATTAAGATTAAATTGTTCAATGATATTCCCCATCTCTGCAATCAGTTGAAGCACAGTCAACTCAAAAACAGAGGTCAGAGTGTGGCTGTTGCTTGTGGAACACAAACCGAAGGACTTCACCACTGGGAGGGAGAAAACCTCAATGGTTTGGTCTGAGGCAGAAAAGTGTAACTGAGTTGGCGAATGAGCCAAAGATCGCTGTCGATGATTGTCATTAAAATATTTTTATAACCTTACCGTTAATATTTCAGCAATTTTCTGTTGCCTTGTGCTTAATATATTTTGTAAATATAAATTAGTGATTAAGTGCAGAACTGTCTTAAGAATATTTCTGTAAATTTACTGGAGGAAATAGGGATCATTTATCACATAAAACATTTAGTGCTGGTGTATGGCTGCAAGTTATAGTGAAGCATCTGGAAAACGTCTATAAGTGCATCAGACACGCATAATAGAAACCTCCTGCTGTTTTGGGAAAATACGAGACAGTCAAACCAAACACCTCTGCAAAAGATGTATATTAGAAAAGAACTCTACATTTCAAATGCTCCTTATAAGCACAGGCTACATTTGTAATGTACTTAACTTGCCTCTGCCAGACAATGCCCTGTCTCGGGAGACAAGACTCCTCTGTGCAATTTGAGACAGAGAAGATTTGTCATTTCAAAGAACAAGTAATAAAACAATCCAAGTGTGAGATTCCCAGACTTCAGGAAATATAAATGATGCTGACCAGGATCGCAAAGATCAATTCTCTGTCAAATCTTATCTGAGCTCTGACCAATGTTCCCAAGGAGGACAAGTTCATTCTCCTTGCAGATCTCACCACTAGAATCGGCCATGAATCACTTCTCTGGAATAGCAGTAATGAGAACAAAGTTGGAATAGCCATCTCCAATTCATCAAAACAGCTTTCTGCCAACTTGGGGATGTTCAAAGACAAAGACTTCAAACCCAATACCAAGTTCCTGATCTGCTAAGCAATAGTAATTCATCAATGTATTGGAGAATTACCACCAACAATGTCTTGTAAAATACTCTGAAAACATTAGCATGATAACTGGGCTTGGGTAAATGTTCTCTCCTAGGCAACAACCATATTAAAGCTCTGTGGGATAGTCCACATCATAGCAGCTGGTATAGCTGCTGCCTCACATCGCTGGAGACCTAGGTTCTGTCCTAACCATGGGTGTGGTCTATATGATGTCTGCATGTTCTCCCTGTGACGTCATGGGTTTCCTCCGGGTGCTCTGGTTTCCTCCTAAAGACGTGTGGGTTTGTAAATTAATTAACTAATTCTCGGTTAATAATCCCCAGTGTGTTAGGATTGGATGCAAAAAGTGAGATAACATAGAACTACTGTGAACGGATGATCAATGGTTGGCATAGACTCAGTTGGTCGAAGGACCTGTTCCAATGCTGTATTTCTAAACTAAACTAAACATCGTAAAAATTGGGACCAGGAATAGACCATTTACTGTAGCTCCTGGTGCCAGTTCGATCGTTAAACAGCATGATGGCTGATCCCATAAGCCTCGTCAAATTTCCTGCCATTTTCTCCACAACACTTGATTCCCCTCCAATAAGAAATCTATCTCTGCCTTGAATATACCAAGAACTCTGCCCCTACAGATTTTTATGACTTGAAGTTCCTAGACTCCCAATCTTCTTGTGGAAGAAATTCTTCTTAATCTCGTTCTTAAAAGGTTTTGTACTGAACTCACGCCTTCAGGTTCTGAATTCTTCCATAAGTAAACTTCCACTTGGTATCCACCCAATCTGAGGAAGGCTCCCAATCCTAAACGTCACCCATCCACGTCCTCCAGAGGTGTTGCGTGACTCACTGTTATGTCAACACTTCATGCTCTATTTTGTAATCCAGTACCTGCAGTTGCTTGTGTCTCCAATCAGTATTTACCCTGTTCAACCCCTGACGAATTTTGCAACAAGCTAGCCCTTCAATCTTCTGAACACTAGTGAGTCAAGTCCCAACTTGCTTAACATCCTCACAGCTTCAGATGCAAGACATCTTTGTGAATCTTCTCTGATTTATATCCAAAGCAACAATATCCTTACACAGAGGGGATAAAAATTGTTCACATTACTCAAGAAACTGAATGCCTTCCAAAGTTGTAGGAACACATCCCTCATACTATATTCCAACCCGTTTGAAATAATAGCCCATTTTTCATTGATCTTATTACCTGCTGCACTTGAGTGTTAAATGCGTTCAAGAAGCACCCATAAATCCCGTTATACTGCCATTTTTCACATATTAAATAATTTTGTTCTTTTTTTTCTTGCAAAATAAACTTTACACTATACCCCTTTTGCAAATTTTTTTGTAATCTGCAAATATATACAAATTTATGTATGCAAATTTATAATCTGCAAATATAATATACATTATACAGTCACTTTCTTCCTCTAAGCCATTAATGTATGTTATAACCAATTGTGGTACCTCATTGATCATAGGCTTCACAAGTTACAGGAGTGGAATTAGGCCATTCAGCCCATTGAGTCTACTCTGTCATTCAATCATGGCTGATCTCTGCCACCCAATACCATTTTCCTGCCTTCTCCCCATAACCCTTGACACCCGTTCTAGTCAAGAACTTGTCTATATCCACTTTAAATATATCCACTGATTTGGCCTCCACAACTCTGTGGCAATGAGTTCTACAGATTAACTATCCTTTGACTAAAGAAGTTCTTCCTCACCTTTTAAAAAGAGTGCCCTTTAATTCTGAGGCTATGACCTCTTGTCCTGGACTCTCCCACCAGTGGAAATATCCTTTCCACATCCACTCTATCTATGCCTTTCACTATTCTGTAAGTTTCAATGAGGACCCCCTCAACCTACTAAACTCCAGCGAGTAGAGGCCCAGTACTGTCAAACGCTCATCATTTGCAAACCCACTCATTCCTGGAATTATTCTTATAAACCTCCTCTGGACCCTCTCCAGAGCCAGCACATCCTACCTCAGATACGGGGCCCAAATATGCTCACAGTACTCCAAATGCAGCCTAACCAGAGTCTTGTAGAGCCTTGGCATTACATCTCTGTTTTTTGTATTCCAGTCCTCTTGATATAAATGCTAGCAATGAATTTGCCTTCGTTATTAGCGATTCGACTTGCAAATTAATTTTGGAGTCCTGCACCAGCACTCCCAAGTCCCTTTGCACCTCCAATTTCTGGATACTCTCTTCATTTAGAAAACAATCTACGACTTTCTTATTACCAAAATGCATGACAGCGCACTTTGCTATACTGAATCATTGGCTTCCAATGTGAAAATGTCCCCCTTACCCTCACTCACTCACTGCTTACTGCTGGTGTCAATTTAATGTATTGCCACATGAGAACAGCAACAGCAGCTCAGGTGCAGGATACATTCATAGAAACCACCTCATTGCACCACATTTTCCCAGAGAAGGCCAGCATGCAAAGACACAAAATTATTATTAACAGGTCATAGCTAAATACAGTTAGGCAAGAGGGGAAGGTTTTCAAGGTTCTGAGGCTGGTGTGAACTGTAAAAAAAAATGGCACAGTCTTTATTAAACCATTGAGCACAGTGTTCATAAAACTTGGACTGTTATATGCACTATTTACTTTTTTTAAAAGCAAAATAAAGAGAAAAAGAGGATTCAAGATGGACTTTGATGTAATGTTATTAAATTATAGGGAGCTTCGCAATACGAGGTATTACTGTTCTGCCTTTTGGGTGGATCAAAGAAAAACATTGTAAATGTTAGTCTTTGCCAAGGGGCAGGATTCTCAGGTCATCTGTGGTATTATATCTCTAGTGGGAGTTTAGTGCTATGGTTTGCGAAAAAGGAGGGGGAATGGCAGGGTTGTTGGCAGAAGTGCGCGATTACAGCAATGACTGTGGGGAAAATGGGCTGCACTTCTCTGCATTGCGATTCCATAAATGTACTTATTGCACTGCATATTCCACAAAATAAACTGAAAGTCAAGCAGACATAGTATTATGCCCAATCTGTCATGTTTACATTGTACAAAAAGTTTCTTGTGGATTTCCAGTGAGAAGATATCATAAAATGTTCAGTCTTTGATCTGTATTCAAAGGGGGCATTTTGAAATCTTCTTGGATATTTATTAAACAGCATCCAGTAAAAACACCGTGCTTCATCAATCAGAAGTTCTGAGCTTCAAATGTCAAGCTGCTCTGAGTTGGTTTTCTCACATATGACAACAGCTGTGATGTTGGAGACATAAGAGACTGCAGATGCTGTAATCTAGAGCAAAATGCAAACTGCTGGAGAAACTCTGATGCTCCCTGACTCTATAGGCTCCTCTAGCAGTTATTTTTTTTTTTGCTGTGATGCCAGAACCAGTCTCAGGGCAAAGGATTGAAATATTGGTTTGTGTTTAAATTTTGAATCCTTATCCTGTCGCTGCCCAATTTAAAAATGGACTATTATGGTGTATGATATTTGTTGAAAACATTAAAGCTCTTTGTGTCATAAAACGAGATTAATTTAACCTTGCCATGAGACAATTGTCTAGTTGAGTTTGTTAACAGAGACTCTAGGTTCTGCAAGAGTGGTAGTCATGGAATCATGAACATAGTCACACTGAGAAGGGACAGCATATTCAGATTTTGTGGAGACTGCAGATATTTCCCAACTGTAAGACACACTATGGGTGAGCAATCTGTTCATGGACAGATCAGTGAAGTGCTCTGACACCCAAAACCTCTTTACATCATGCTATCCAGAACAGGATAACTCTGCTTCCCGTGCAGCTTCATAAATCGGGTGTCTTCTGCCTGTGCCCTGCCAGGAACTTGCACAATGGTTGGATCCATGGGCGGAAATCCAGGGGTGGGGGGGACACGGACTATAGCCTGTCCCCCCCCCCCCCCCCCCCCAAGTTTTGAGAGATGGGGGACAATCCCCCCCATGTTTTGTGACCTGGGCGCTACAGCCAGTCCAGGTCGGCTCGCTTGCCCTGGGACTGGTTGTAGCGCCCAGGTCACCTGCATGCCCCGGGACTGGCTATAGCGCCCAGGTCGGCTCGCCAGCCCCACACTGGAAAGACGTGCAGGTCTGTAGGTTAAGTGCTTTGGTAAATTGTCCCTAGTGTGTCGGATGGTGCTAGTGTACGGGGTGATTGCTGGTTGGTGCGGACACGGTGGCCCAAAGGACCTGCAGTTCCCAGGTCGCCTGCGCTCCCAGGTCGGCTCGCCTGCCCAGGGACGGGCTGTAGCGCCCAGGTCAGCTGTAGCGGCCAGGTCGGCTGCGTGTCCCGGGACTGGCTGCAGTTCCCAGGTCGCAAAAACGAATTGAAAAAAACAAAACGCCTGCGGGCCGGATGATTTCGTGTTACGGACCGGATCCGGCCCGTGAGCCTTATGGTCCTGTCCCACGGTACGAGTTCATTCCAAGAGTTCTCTCGAGTTTCCCCTGATTCGAACGCGGAGATTTACGGTAACACGAGTTTGAATTTTTTTTAAACTCGGGAGAGCTCTTGGAATGAACTCGTACCGTGGGACAGGGCCATAAGGTTGCAGACCCTAGATGTCAGGCCTCATTGTGTCCCCCCCATGTTTTAAAAGCGATTTCCCCCCATGGTTGGATCCACATTTATTGATAGAGCAGACCACCTCTTTTACACTGGAAAGGACAGACTCCAGGCAAGGCTTGAATTGGAGTTTGAAGCTGGTCAGCCCCATGCTTCTTAACACCCTATGCAGAATTTCAGATGGACCAGAGAATACTCTGAGCATCTTTAGGTACATGTCCACTAAATGTTATCTCAGGGGTCTGAGGTTCCCACCTGCTTTAAAAGGGCATCAATAATACCGGTGCCCAAGAAAAGCTAGGTGAAGGTACACAAAATTGCTGGAGGAACTCAGCGGGTGCAGCAGCATCTATGGAGCGAAGGAAATAGGCGACGTTTCGGGCCGAAACCCTTCTTCAGACAGGTGACGTGCCTCAATGACTATCGACTATTGGCACTAACGTCTGTGAGGATTAAGTGCTTTGAGAGGTTGATTATGGCGCAAATCAACTACCTCGACAAGAACCTTGACCCACTGCAGTTCGCTTACCGCCACAACAGATCAACGGTGGATGCGATCTCACTGGCTCTCCACTCTGCTCCATTAAACTCGCCAACAAACAAACTCTGAACTATAACAGCCTATTGCACTTTATCTGTTTATTTATGTGTGTATATATGCGCTATATAGACACACTGAACTGTTCTGTATTTATGCTTACAATACTCTGTTGTGCTGCAGCAAGCAAGAATTTCATTGTCCTATCTGGTACACTTGGACCATGCTAACAAAGTCTTCAGTTAAGTTATATATACAATTATTGCTCTTGAAGGAAGTTACATTACATATATGTAATACTACCCATTACATATATATTTCCAGCATCTGCAGTTCCTTCTTAAACACATATATAACCTGGTTGCAACCCTTACACATTTTGGGATCCACTACACACAGACCCTGCTTCTGGATATGAGTGTCAGGTGCAATGATGTTATCCAATTCCTCTTTGAATATGATACCTCTGCTGCTGGAGACACGTTACTTCAGATGCTGGAATCTTGAGGAAAACACAAAGTGGTGAAAGAACTCAGCAGGTCAGGCAGCATGTGTGGAGCAAAACGGGCAGATAGTTTTTCAGGTTGCGGCCTTTCTTCAGACTGATTAGAGTAGGTGTGAGGAAAGCATGAAAAAAGTGGTGGATGTCTGGCAAGAGATAGGTGGATGCAGGAGATGAGGGTCGATTGGCAGATGGGTGGAGTAAGTGATAACGAATAGAGATGATAAAGAAACAAAAGGGTTTCAGAAAAGAAGAGCAGAGGCGTGAAATATAATACTGCGGTACAAAAGGGAATTATGTGAGGGATGGGGATGAGATTACAAAGGAGGGGAAAGAATCAGGGTGACAGGGTTAAAAGATGGTGGGGACACTTGGATGTGAGGGCGGGCAAAAGAGATTGGGGTGGTATTACTTAAAATTTGAGAATTCAATGTTTAAAGCATTGTGCATTTATTAATGATTTGGAAGAGGGAATTAGGAACAACACCAGCAAGTTTGCGGATGACACAAAGCTGGGTGGCAGTGTGAACTGTGAAGAGGATGTTAGGAGGTTGCAGGACGACCTGGACAGGTTGAGTGAGTGGGCAGATGTGTGGCTTATGCAGTATAATATAGATAAATGTGAGGTTATCCACTTAACGGCAAAAACAAGGAGGCAGATTATTATCTCAATGGGGTTAGGTTAGGAAAGGAGGAGGTGCAGCAAGACCTGGGCGTACTTGTACACCGGTCACTGAAAGTTGGCTTACAGGTACAGCAGGTAGTGAAGAAAGCTAATGGAATGTTGGCCTTAATAACAAGAGGATTTCAGTATAGGAGTAAAGAGGTTCTTCTGCAGTTGTATAGGGCTCTGGTGAGACCACACCTGGAGTATTGTGTACAGTTTTGGTCTCCTAATTTGAGGAAGGACATCCTTGTGATTGTGGCAGTGCAGCGTAGGTTCACGAGATTGATCCCTGGGATGGCGGGACTGTCATATGAGGAAAGATTGAAAAGACTAGGCTTGTATTCACTGGAGTTTAGAAGGATGAGGGGGTATTCTTATAGAAACATATAAAATTATAAAAGGACTGGACAAGCTAGATGCAGGAAAAATGTTCCCAATGTTGGGTGAGTCCAGAACTAGGGGCCAGTCTTAGAATAAAGGGGAGGTCATTTAAGACTGAGGTGAGAAAAAACCTTTTCACCCAGAGAGTTGTGAATTTATGGAATTCCCTGCCACAGAGGGCAGTGGAGGCCGTCGCTGGATGGATTTAAGAGAGAGTTAGATAGAGCTCCAGGGGCTAGTGGAGTCAAGGGATATTGGGAGAAGGCAGGTTATTGATAGGGAACGATCAGCCATGATCACAATGAATGGCGGTGCTGGCTCGAAGAGCCGAATGGCCTCCTCCTGCACCTATTTTCTATGTGTTGTAAGCCACCCAAGTTGAATTAGAAATAGTGTTCCTCCAGTTTGCACAGCCTCCCTCTGACAATAGAGGAGGCCAAGGACAGACAAAAACAGTATGGGCATGGGGAAGGGAGTTGAAATAATTAACAACCGGAAGATCCAGCAGGCCTTGGGAGACTGAGTGCAAGAGTTCGGCAAAACAGTGGCCTAGTGTTCGCTTGGTCTCACCAATGAGGGTACATCGGTGGCACCAAATGCAGCAGCTGAGGTTGGCTAGTGAATCTGTCTCATCTGGAAGGACTGCTAGGGTCCCTGGATGGAGGTAAGAGAGAAGTACAGGATAGATGTTACATCTCCTGCAGTTACAAATGAAAGTATCTGGGGAGGGGTGGTTTGCGAGGGAAAGGGTAAGTAAATGTGTTATATCTGGACTTTCAGAAGGCTTTTGACAAGGTCCCACATAAGAGATTAGTATACAAACTTAAAGCACACGGTATTGGGGGTTCAGTATTGATGTGGATAGAGAACTGGCTGACAGACAGGAAGCAAAGGGTAGGAGTAAACAGGTCCTTTTCACAATGGCAGGCAGTGACTAGTGGGTTATCGCAAGGCTCAGTGCTGGGACCCCAGCTATTTACAATATATATTAATGATTTGGACGAGGGAATTGAATGCAACATCTCCAAGTTTGCGGATGACACGTAGCTGGGGGGCAATGTTAGCTGTGAGGAGGATGCTAGGAGGCTGCAAGGTGACATGGATAGGCTGGGTGAGTGGGCAAATGCATGGCAGATGCAGTATAATGTGGACAAATGTGAGGTTATCCACTTTGGTGGCAAAAACAGGAAAGTAGACTATTATCTGAATGGTGGTCGATTAGGAAAAGGGGAGATGCAACGAGCCCTGGGTGTCATGGTACACCAGTCATTGAAAGTAGGCATGCAGGTGCAGCAGGCAGTGAAGAAAGCGAATGGTATGTTAGCATTCATAGCAAAAGGATTTGAGTATAGGAGCAGGGAGGTTCTACTGCAGTTGTACAGGGTCTTGGTGAGACCACACCTGGAGTATTGCGTACAGTTTTGGTCTCCTAATCTGAGGAAAGACATTCTTGCCATAGTACAGAGAAGGTTCTCCAGACTGATTCCTGGGATGTCAGGACTTTCATATGAAGACTGGATAGACTCGGCTTGTACTCGCTAGAATTTACAAAAACTTACAAAATTCTTAAGGGGTTGGACAGGCTAGATGCAGGAAGATTGTTCCCGATGTTGGGGAAGTCCAGAACAAGGGGTCACAGTTTAAGGACAAGGGGGAAATCTTTTAGGACCGAGATGAGAAAAACATTTTTCACACAGAGAGTGGTGAATCTCTGGAATTCTCTGCCACTGAAGGTAGTTGAGGCCAGTTCATTGGCTATATTTAAGAGGGAGTTAGAAGTGGCCCTTGTGGCTAAAGGAATCAGGGGGTATGGAGAGAAGGTAGGTACGGGATACTGTTGGATGATCAGCCATGATCATATTGAATGGCTCGAAGGGCTGAATGGCCTACTCCTGCACCTATTTTCTATGTTTTCTATGTCTATACGCAGCTACTCTCGTTATGAAGGCAGACATGCTATTCGCTTTCTTCACTGCCTGCTGTACCTGCATGCTTACTTTCATTGACTGATGAACAAGGACTCCCAGATCCCGTTGTACTTTCTCTTTTCCCAATTTGACACCATTCAGATAATAATCTGCCTTCCTGTTTCTGCCACCAAAGTGGATAACCTCACATTAAACTGCATCTGCCATGCATCTGCCCACTCACCCAACCTGTCCAAGACACCCTGCAATCTCATAGCATCCTCCTCACAGTTCACACTGCCACCCAGCTTTGTGTCATCTGCAAATTTGCTAATGTTACTGAATCCTTTCATCTAAATCATTGATGCATATTGTAAATAGCTGCAGTCCCAGCACTGAGCCTGCCATTATAAAAGGGACCCGTTAATCCCTACTCTTTGTTTCCTGTCTGCCAACCCATTTTCTATCCATGTCAGCATTCTACCCCTAATACCATGTGCCCTAATTTTGCCTACTAATTTCCTGTGTGAGACCTTATCAAATGCTTTCTGAAAGTCCAGGTACACGACATCCACTGGCTCTCCCTTGTCCATTTTCCTAGTTACATCCTCAAAAAATTCCAGAAGATTAGTCAAGCATGATTTTCCCTTCGTAAATCCATGCTGACTCGGACCGATCCTGTTACTGCTATCCAAATAGGCCGCTATTTCATCTTTTATAATTGACTCCAGCATCTTCCGCATCACCGATATCAGGCTAACTGGTCAATACTTCCCTGTTATCTCTCTCCCGCCTTTCTTAAAAAGTGGGATAACATTAGCTACCGTCCAATCTACAGGAACTGATCCTGAATCTATAGAACATTGGAAAATGATCACCAATGCATCCCATCAGTCTACCCAACACCATTTATTGCCTAATGTGGATTTCCTTCAGTTCCTCCGTCACCCCAGATCCTCTGGCCACTAGTACATCAGGAAGATTATTTGTGTCCTCCTTAGTGAAGACGGATCCAAAGTACTGGGTCTGCTCATCTGCCATTTCCTTGTTCCCCATTATAAATTCACCTTTTTCAGTCTTCAGTCTTCAAGTGTCCAACTTTGGTCTTAACTAATTTTTTCCTCTTCAAATACCTAAAGAAGCTTTTACTATCCTCCTTTATATTCTTGGCTAGCTTACCTTCGTACCTCATCTTTTCTCCCCGTATTGCCTTTTTAGTTATCTTCTGTTGCTCTTTAAACATTACCCAATCCTCGCTTCCCGCTCATCTTTGCTACATTGTATTTCTTCTCTTTTATTTTTATACAGTCCCTGGCATCCTTGTCAGCCACGGTCGCCCCTTACACCTTTATTCCCCTTTGGAGATCAAGAGCTTTCTCAATGCACTTTACACAAGTTTTGAATGGCAGCCTACGTCATTATTGAATTTCAGGAAAATGATAACGATCTCTAGCAATAATAAAATGTTGTGGCTAGTTTCTTCACTTCCATCTCTTGGCGGTGCCCTGCAAAACATTTTCAGCCTACTCAGAAAAATGACATTACTATTTCTTTAAGAACTTCACCAGCAACAAAGTGATTTGCTGGGAAATATGCCTGGTACAAAAATACCATGTTTGCTGAAATATTTAATACTGACATTAAAAACATAAATATTCCAAATCCATATTAAGTACTAACCGATTTAATTTAAGACTGTAATTGTTTTCAGTCCATTTTAATGGATTTAATGTTCTCTTCTTCAGTAGGCTCTGCTGCCATCTGAGACATCTCAGGCATCTTTCATTTCACTTGAATTTCTCATCAAATTTCAACAATACAAAGCTGCCTTTTCAACAGAAAATTCTCCAAATAATCAACAGACCATCAACATTTGGAATGGAGAGAGACTAATGTTTTGGGTGTAAACCCTTTGTCTGAAAAGTTCAAAGAAAGATATTATCTTTGACTTTGTGTAGTTAGACTTTTAGTTTCTTTTTTTAACGTGTTTAAATGATCATATTTCGATGATATGCATTAGATCCAGAAGGATCAAAACCCAAAACAATCTAACTGCTCTGATTGAATTATGAAAAAAATCTAAATTTTGATCCAGTCTAGAGGATTCAAAAGAAAAAGTAATAAAATTTTAACATTTAAACTGACAACATGAACTGCTGAAATATACAACATCAAGATTGGTAATGTTTTAAATGTGGAAAAAGGAGTTCTAACACAATCTGACTCAAGTTGATGCAAGTCCAGAAAGTGGCGTCTTCCTGAAAGGCACTGGAAGTATCGGATAGGAAATAAATAATGAGAAACTGGTCCTTAATTTTTCAGAATTACTGCACTATGGCTGCTTGTTGTGATTGACAGTGCAAGCAAGATTTTTGTTTTTAACAGGGCCATGGCCTTAAAAATATGTGGTGCCATATCGAATCAAGCATCAGGATTGTCCATTATAAAGAGTTCAAACAAAGTCATGGAAGTGAAACATCTTTTAAATTTCAGAGACTGTTATTTTCCTGTTACTTCTGATGTGCATTATTCCATTTCATCTGGAAATTTAGAACATCAGCTGAACAGAACAATTGATTGAAAGCAGCTCTATAAAGAAATATAGTATAATATCACACCTAAAAAAGAAAATAACCATTTAGTAAACATTAAATTACACTCAATCACAATGGCACAGGCCCGTTGATTGCAGTCATTCCATTCCCAAACTCAGCCGACCTAGATATAGAGGACATTTCTTACTGGCCAGATATTCAGGAAAAAATAAAACTATTAAAAATGTAATAAATATCATAACTTTTGGGAATTATTTAAAAATTAGTGAATTTTTAAAATCATCTATCAATGTATAAAATAGAACAAACGATTCACATTGGGATTCATGGGATTGCCACTCTAATCTCATAGAGGATCTCTGAACTGATTCACTCACATAAATCCTAGGAATCCCAGCATAATGGAACTATAACCGAGTAAAATTGGGATCCCTCGATTCTGGTCTTTAAACCGTTAATATCACCATCAAGAACATCAAGGCAACATGTCGGCATTCAGTCCAGTTTTAAATTACTTTAAACAATGCGTTCCAGAGCATTACAATAAATATCAGATATTTATTATCTTCAACCATGCTATGTATAGATATTTAATACAATGACAGAGGTGATTATTGCAGTGAAATTACCTTGGCAAGCACCGGAGCGAATATTTGGGATGAATCCACGGCGACAGGGATGTGGCTGAGCTGGACAAATTTCACAGGGATGGCCCCAAGCACGGCCGACAGTCGCACAGCAGAGTGTTTTGGTGCAGATGATGCCACTGATCTGGCCTTGGCACATATCATTATTCACTTGTGTAAAGCAAGGACCAGTCCGGTAATCTGTCAGTGCAAGAAAGAAAAAAGAATATTCAGCCACAAATTCATTTTTTTTAATGTAAAGCTGACTTTCTACTTTACAAGGATAATATGAATTAAGAATACTTGCTGATTGAGTAGACCTCTTTTATAGAACGTAGAATAGTACAGCGCAAGAATACCCCTCGGCCCACAACTTTTTTGCCGAACATAAAGCCAAAACCACTTGAATCTGCCTGCTCATAATCCCTATCTCTCCATTCCCCGTATATCCATGTGCCTATCTCCATGCGCCTGTCCAAAGGTCTTTTAAAATCGACAATCAAATATGGTTCCACCACCACCACTCCCAGCAGCGTATTCTAGGTACTCACCACCCACTGTGTAAAAAAAGTGCCCGCACATCTCCTTTCAACTTTGCTCCTCTCACCTTAAAGCTATCGCCTCTAGTATTTGATATTTCCATATTGGGAAAAAGGTTCTGACTGTCTACCCTATCTATGTCTTTCATAATTTTGCATACTTCTATAGGGTTTTTCCCTCAACCTACGGCATTCCAGAGAAGACAATTAAAGTCTCTCCAACTGCTCCTTGTAGTTAATACTACGTGGTATTAGCTACCACATTTGGAGTATTGCTTGCAGTCCCAATACAGGAAGGATGTAGATGCTTTAGACAGGGTGCAGTGGTTTACCAGAATGATGCCAGGATTATGGGATTCAGGCATCATTCTGGTAAACCTCCTCTGCACCCTTTCTAAAGCATTCACATCCTTCCTGTATTGGGACTGCAAGCAATACTCCAAATGTGGTCCAACCAAAGTCCTATAAAGTTGCTTATCATTTATCATTAATCTGCTATGGGTACATATACAGGTTTTGACAATATTCCCAGTGAAGCTATGGTGTGTACTACTTTTAGCCAACAGCATATTTCAACCTCAGTTACTCATAGTTTTCTTAAATGTATTCATCCTCAAGATATGAATGCCACCAGCAAGAAAGGTGTTTAATGCTCTCAGAGTATGGTGGTTATCGTCTGATATTGAAAACAAACCTCCTCAGTGAGCTTTTCGCTTATTTAAGGGGTGGATACACCAAAAGATCCAGCCAGGGGGGAAGACAAGCTTTCTTTCTTCTTAATACTTTTACTCCATTTGTACAAAGTTTGCACATTCTGCACATGACCCGTGTAGGTTTTCTCCAGGATCTCCGGATTCCTCCCACACTCCATTGACGTACAGGTTTGTAGGTTAATTGGTTTGGTATAATTATAAATTGTCCCTAATGTGTTACGATAACGTTAGTGTGCAGGGACTACTGGTCGGCATGGACTCGGTGGGCCAAAAGGCCTTTTTCCATGCTGTATCCCTAAACTAAAACTTTTCCTGCTTTAAGTAGTATGAAATTCAAATCGTGCCAAATTCTTTTTTTTTTTGTCGTGCAAACACATACTTCCTTGAATTTGGTGACCAGAACAGTGTAGATGCCTTGTTCCACTTTTCTTGTTGACCTAGTTCACTAACTTCAAAATACTCAAATGGGATCCACTCGTCTCTCCAGACCTCTTAATATCCAAGTATTTATTGCTTTGTTTGACCAAGAGCATTATTTGGCTCACTTGCCTAATCATCTTTGCTTCCAATATTGTACTGACCTCTTCACCCCACTGATTGCATCTCCTGGAAACCACCAGGGAGTTCCAGATCCTCAAATTATCCCATAAACCTGCACCTGATCAAGGTCTTGACATCTTAATTGACAATCTGGCTTGCAGAAATGAATCCCCCAATTTCATCCTGTCAAAGAACTTCTAAACCCAAGTTGAATTATAAATCTGGATTACCGAATAGCTCAAACAGTAACATAAGCACCACAACACCTTACTTTGTTAACAGTTAATCATTTTAATCCATGCTCTCGAGGACTGTTGTAATTGGAAGCTGTGGGCACTGAAGATAATTTCCTCTGTGCAAACATTTATAGCATAACTTTTATTTACAATATTTTAATAAACAGATTTAACTTTATTTACTGAAACCTTTCATCACATTTTCAGCATTGGAAATGAAGTCGTTTGGAAAAAAAAAATCAAACCAATATGAGCCTTCAGTTTAAACCATAAAACATACTCACAGTATTTTGACTCGTAAACATAGTAAATGTGCATTATGAGTCAAATTTCCTGGAAATCATGTCCATTAAAATAATGCATGCAAACCGTAATTTCAAACATTCAAGATTATTAAGAAGCCAAAAAATATTAAAACTAATCCGTTACATTTTCAATAATACGGCAGCATGTTGTTCAGACACTGCAGCATGTAGTTTAAGGAAGAATTTTGAGTTATAAGTACAGTTGCATTTGAACAGAATGAAGTTCCTTCTTATGAATTTTTGTGCTTATTATTACTATCAACCTCTATTCTCTGCAGATTCCAAAAGCTACAAAACAGTTTACTGATCATTTCAAACAAACCAAGAAATCTTTTTTTTTTTTAGGCACTGAGTGTCCTTAACAGTATAATTCATGTTGCTTAATTTAAAGTCCCCGGGTAATGAATGGGAACCGTTTTTCTCAGATATCCATAAGTTGATTTAGTCCATCAGTCGGAAAATACACAGAATCACTCCATATGGTAATCATGCCACCACAGTATTGTAAAAAGATGGCACAAAAACATATATTGCTGATAAGAAAAATACATTTATTAAAAGTGGAGAGAAAAACACTGCATTATACGACTTCCAGTTATCAGGAAATGCATTTTAAGCTGATTAAGAATAATGGCACATATCCTTCTTTGCCCTATGGGCAAATAATTAAAGTAATCGCAACTCATTCTAGGTTACAGCTATTTATCGACATGCACTAATCATGTTAACATTTGGAAAAGTTAGTGAAGGGCAAGTCTTAACTTCAATTAAACATCATGATTGTATGTTTTAAAGAACCAAACAATAACAAGCTGAGCCACAGAGAACTTTCAACAGTCTGATGTGGAAATCTTTGCATACGGCTTTATTAACTAATTCCCACTGAATTTATGCAGGTGTTCTGGAGCTTCAAGGAAATAATATACAGCTTTTCATGGCAAAATCAATGACATCTTTGTTGCAAATTAGGCAAGAAAATAGATCACATTAAAGACCAAGAAACAGCTGTGCAGAACATAGCTAGCCATCTGTTTAACTAAGAATTACAATTTACTAATTTAACAAAAATGGCCCAAAAGAACTATTTTCCCTGAAACAACTTCTGGGACCATTAAAACTAAAAGGATCAGATGCAAGGAGATTTTTTTCCTGGGTCTGTCCCCACAGTGCAGTGAATATCATAAAATCAGCTGGGTCTAATCCTGTGAAGATATATGCCAACAACTAATAATGGATAAAAATCAGTGACATTCCTTTATATCTTTACATTCAGATCTGCGTGGTTAATGATTTTTACTGCGACCAAGCAACTTAGTACTGACACTTTTGAGAAATATAAAAGTGGATAAGTCTCCAGGTCCGGACAGGATATTCCCTAGGACATTGAGGGAAGTTAGTGTAGAAATAGCAGGGGCTATGACAGAAATATTTCAAATGTCATTAGAAACGGGAATAGTACCGGAGGATTGGCGTACTGCGCATGTTGTTCCATTGTTTAAAAAGGGGTCTAAGAGTAAACCTAGCAATTATAGACCTGTTAGTTTGACGTCAGTGGTGGGCAAATTAATGGAAAGGATACTTAGAGATAATATATATAAGCATCTGGATAAACAGGGTCTGATTTAGGAACAGTCAACATGTGCCTGGAAGGTCATGTTTGATTAATCTTCTTGAATTTTTTGAAGAGGTTACTCGGGAAATTGATGAGGGTAATGCAGTGGATGTTGTATATATGGACTTCAGTAAGGCCTTTGACAAGGTTCCTCATGGAAGGTTGGTTAAGAAGGTTCAATGGTTGGGTATTAATGGTGGAGTAGCAAGATGGATTCAACAGTGGCTGAATGGGAGATGCCAGAGAGTAATGGTGGATGGTTGTTTGTCAGGTTGGAGGCCAGTGACTAGTGGGGTGCCACAGGGATCTGTGTTGGGTCCACTGTTGTTTGTCATGTACATCAATGATCTGGATGATGGTGTGGTAAATTGGATTAGTAAGTATGCAGATGATACTAAGATAGGTGTGGTTGTGGATAATGAAGTAGATTTTCAAAGTCTACAGAGAGATTTATGCCAGTTGGAAGAGTGGGCTGAAAGATGGCAGATGGAGTTTAATGCTGATAAGTGTGAGGTGCTACATCTTGGCAGGACAAATCAAAATAGGACGTACATGGTAAATGGTAGGGAATTGAAGAATGCAGGTGAACAGAGGGATCTGGGAATAACTGTGAACAGTTCCCTGAAAGTAGAATCTCATGTAGATAGGGTGGTAAAGAAAGCTTTTGGTGTGCTGGCCTTTATAAATCAGAGCATTGAGTATAGAAGTTGGGATGTAATGTTAAAATTGTACAAGGCATTGGTGAGGCCAATTCTGGAGTATGGTGTACAATTTTGGTTGACTAATTATAGGAAGGATGTCAACAAAATAGAGAGAGTACAGAGGAGATTTACTAGAATGTTGCCTGGGTTTCAGCAACTAAGTTACAGAGAAAGGTTGAACAAGTTAGGGCTTTATTCTTTGGAGCGCAGAAGGTTATGGGGGGACTTGATAGAGGTCTTTAAAATGATGAGAGGGATAGACAGAGTTGACGTGGATAAGCTTTTCCCACTGAGAGTAGGGAAGATTCAAACAAGGGGACATGACTTGAGAATTAAGGGACTGAAGTTTAGGGGTAACATGAGGGGGAACTTCTTTACTCAGAGAGTGGTGGCTGTGTGGAATGAGCTTCCAGTGAAGGTGGTGGAGGTAGGTTCGTTTTTATCATTTACAAAATAAATTGGATAGTTATATGGACGGGAAAGGAATGGAGGGTTATGGTCTGAGCGCAGGTTTATGGGACTAGGGGAGAATACGTGTTCGGCACGGACTAGAAGGGTCGAGATGGCCTGTTTCCGTGCTGTAATTGTTATATGGTTATATGTTATATGGTTATATGGTTTATAAAAGAAAACAACTATATCTTCCTAAGCAGGTCATCTGTTAGAGGACATTAGACAAAACACATCTGTGTATACTGTTAAATCCCGATGTTGGGGAAGTCGGATGGTATGGTCGGGAAGCGAATGGTATGTTAGCTTTCTTAGCAAAAGGATTTGAGTATAGGAGCAGGGAGGTTCTACTGCAGTTGTACAGGGTCTTGGTGAGACCACACATGGAGTATTGCGTACAGTTTTGGTCTCCAAATCTGAGGAAGGACATTATTGCCATAGAGGGAGTGCAGAGAAGGTTCACCAGACTGATTCCTGGGATGTCAGGACTGTCTTATGAAGAAAGACTGGATAGACTTGGTTTATACTCTCTAGAATTTAGGAGATTGAGAGGGGATCTTATAGAAACTTACAAAATTCTTAAGGGGTTGGACAGGCTAGATGCAGGAAGATGGCTCCCGATGTTGGGGAAGTCCAGGACAAGGGGTCACAGCTTAAGGATAAGGGGGAAATCCTTTAAAACCGAGATGAGAAGAACTTTTTTCACACAGAGAGTGGTGAATCTCTGGAACTCTCTGCCACAGGGGGTAGTCGAGGCCAGTTCATTGGCTATATTTAAGAGGGAGTTAGATGTGGCCCTTGTGGCTAAGGGGATCAGAGGGTATAGAGAGAAGGCAGGTACGGGATACTGAGTTGGATGATCAGCCATGATCATATTGAATGGCGGTGCAGGCTCGAAGGGCCGAATGGCCTACTCCTGCACCTAATTTCTATGTTTCTATGTTTCTAAGTCCAGGACAAGGGGTCACAGTTTAAGGATAAAGGGGAAATCTTTTAGGACTGAGATGAGAAAAACATTTTTTACACAGAGAGTGGTGAATCTCTGGAATTCTCTGCCACAGAATATAGTTGAGGCCAGTTCATTGGCTATATTTAAGAGGGAGTTAGATGTGGCCCTTGTGGCTAAAGGGATCAGGGGGTATGGAGAGAAGGCAGGTACAGGATACTGAGTTGGATGATCAGCCATGATCATATTGAATGGCGGTGCAGGCTCGAAGGGCCGAATGGCCTACTCCTGCAACTATTTTCTATGTTTCTATGTTAATGAACAATGGAAGCAATGGTTACAATAAACTCAGTGTCACCTCATCTACCTCTGTAACTACCTCTGTAACTAACAGTCATTAAAAATTTTCAATAATTTAATAATTTTTCTCATATTTTAGAAAAGGTAGTCTCAAGTACAAAATGTCTTCTCTTCACATTTAGGTTAACTTTTGCAAAGATTAACAAGAAACGTATTTTTATACATGACTTATACCTCTCTCAATTACATGTTAATGGATACTACATGGATACTGCATAGAAGGCTACAAGGAGATAATTCATTTTGGACCCTAAAGCACCACAACTCTCTGCGAGGCAAAAAGCTAGAAATAGCAGCAATCTAAGTACTATTAGGTTACCATCTATATGGCTCATTAAAGTCTCATTAGATTTTTTTTGTAATCAAATCGATGGGCAGCTGACCTTTACATTAACAGGACTACAGTAGAAGGGAACAGAAGTCACGCCACAACTACTTGAAACATTTTCTAGCCACACCTGCAGCACCGCATGCTATTTGCTGCACCATGCTTCAGGATGAGTTCAGGGACTGAACCATAGAAAAATACATCAATATCTAGACACCAGGATTAAATTACGAGACCATGTTACACTGTAGCAGGGTTCAAAACTCTCGAGTCCAAAAAATAATTTTATTCTGCAAAGTAGTTCAGATAATATGCAATAAATTTTGGTAAATGAAGCTAGGTCACAGACCAGTGCCTAACACTCTTATTCTCAATTACTTGTTTTGCCTAATTTAGTGAGATGTTTTGATTGAAGATTTTTCAGGGTATTAAGGGGAACTGTTCGGAGAGAAACTATTAACACTGGAGTGTCTGGGACCATGACCAGAGTCTAAAAATTAAACATTTTAGGAGTATAGACTCCAACATGCGAAGTCAGGCAAAAATGGTAATTCACTTCCAAAGACAATAATTAAAGCGACAAGAACTACTACTTTTATGTCTGAGATTGATATTTTATTATTCAAAAGAGTTAAGAAATATGCAGCAAAGGTTGGTAAATAAAGCTAGGTTACAGAGCAGTATCAAACACAGGTTATGCAGACATATCTTATGCTACTCTTGTCAGGAGCTCCAGGCACACAATAATAACAGGAGTCTTAAACGAGAATATGAAGTGTGAAACCAATGCAACATCCACTGCAATCTCCCAACTGAAGTAACTAGGGACATAACATGGAATGATCGTAGTTTGTATCCTGTGGTGTCACATCATCTAATGTTTTTCTATAATTACGAGAATCAAGTAGATAATAATTTTAAGTAACTGTAAAACAATGTGATTTTCATCCAAAATAAAGTAATTCCCAAAATGTCAAAAAATAGCTTTCAACTGTTAACTTGACGATTACTTGCTTTTGCTAAGTGCTTGCTTCAGAGATATGAAGATAAAACTGTAAATCAATACATTGAACCACACATATCAAGAGCAAATCCATACTGGTATGCTTTGTAGAGTTTCCCTTTAACCTAAATAGATTAAAAATGTTGTCTTGCCCAAAAACATTACAAACATTGCAGTTTACCCTTAAATTCGTCTTATATGTGCTTTAATAGTCATCTTATGTTTGTAGGATGCCTCTAAATGTCCATATGATTATCATCTGGTATCTGCAGAGCAACTGCAGAGTTTAAAATGCAAGAATTAGTCAAGTCCTGAACCTTCGAACAGTACAGTTTTCTGGAGAAAATACTGTACTGAAACTCCGTAATTTCACCCAGCTTCTAAGAGCAAGGCCATTTTGATGCCTGGGGAGAATCATTTGTACCTGCAGCATATCAGTGATACCAATGTCTGTAAGCTCCTGAAAGTGATACGACTCGCATTCTGAAGGGGCTCGCTAAAATGTCACTATTCCTTTTCTCCAGAGATGCTGCCTGACCGCTGAGCTACTCCAGCATTTTGTATCTACCTTTTGTCCCCTTTTCCAGGCCCTCATTCCTTCATCTCCACTATGGATGTCCAGTCACTCTACACCTCCATCCCCTACCAGGAGGGTCTTAAAGCCCTCCATTTCATCCTTGACCGCGGAACCAACCAATCTCCATCTACTAATACCCTTCTCTGCCTAGCGGAGCTGGTCCTTACCCTCAACAACTTTTCCTTTGACTCCTCCTATATCCTCCAAATCCAAGGCGTAACTATGGGTTCGTGCTGGGTCCCAGCTATGCCTGCCACTTTGTTGGGTACGTCGACCAATCCCTGTTCGAGGCGTACCGTGGCCCTATCCCCGAACTCTACCTCTGCTACATTGATGACTGCATCGGTGCTACCTTCTGCACCCATGCAGACCTTGCTGACTTCATCCATTTCACCATTAATTGCCATCTGGCACTCAAATTCACCTGGACCATTTCTGACATCTCCCTACCGTTTCTAGATCTCGCCATCTCCATCGCAGGCAACAGCAGGGGCGGAAATCCCGGGAGGGCCGGGGGGACACGTCCCCCTTCTGTTTTGAGAGGTGGTGGACATCCCTCCCAGTTTTTGTAATCCAGATTTTAAAACCCGGTGAAATCTCCGCTTTCCGTGAGACAGTGGGGTTGGGACTGCTGATCGAGGGCGCCGATTGGACGAGAGAGACGTCGGTCAGCAGGCAACGGCGGTGGGACATGATGATTCAGCGCGATCATTGGAGGAGGGGGGAGTGGGGGGGGGGGGTGGGACTGAGGATAGAGCGCGGTGATTGGAGGAGGGAGACATGCCAAAACACTCTCAGCACAGACCTGCGCCTCATCGATCTCGGCTCTCCGGCGCTGTCCCGTCCCCACCCGAGTTCCCCCACCCCCATGGGTGGCCAGAGAGGTCGGGTGTCAGACGGGTGCTGTGCCCCCCGGCCCACAGCCAGCGCAGAGAAGCAGCGCAAAACCCAGCTCAACTCTGCCTGTCCCACCAGGTTAACCTACAGCCCTGCCTGGACTTGCGGGAAATATGGCCCAGGTTTACAGCCAGCGCGGAGAAGCAGCTCTGGTGTCCCGTCAGTCCAGTCAGGGCTGTAGGTTAACCTGGCGAGACAGGCAGAGTTGAGCTGCATTTAGCGCTGGATTGAGCCTCCGAAGCCTCGCGCGTGTGTGAGTGTGCGCATGCGCGCCAGGCCACCAAAAAATTGTGTCCCCCCTGTCCCCTCCATATTTTGATAGCGATTTCCATGCCTGGATGCCGCAACAGACTACTGACCGACATCTACTATGAACCCACTGACACCCATAGCTATCTGGACTACACTCCTTCCCACCCTGCTTCCTGAGAGAACTCTATCCCCCCCCACCCCTACTCCCAATTCCTTTGTCTACGCCGCATCTGCACCCAGGATGAGGTGTTCCAGACCAGGGCATCAGAGATGTCCTCATTCATTATGGAACGGTGGTTCCCCTCTTCTATTATAGATCAGGCTCTCACCAAGGCCTCCTCTATATCCCGCAGCTCCCCTCTTACTCCCCATCCCCCTACTAGCAACAAGTACAGAGTCCCCCTAGTCCTCACCTTCCACCCAATCAGCCGTCACAAACAACATATAATCCTCAGATATTTTCGTCACCTCCAACGGGATCCTACCACTGGCCACTTCTTCCCATCTCCTCCCCTTTCTGCTTTCCGCCGAGATCGTTCCCTCCGTAACTCCCTGGTCAATTCACCCCTTCCCACCCAAACCATCCCTTCGGCGATCGCTTCACCCGACACCACTGCTCAGTTCGCATAAACCAACTCGATCTCCCAGTGGCTCAGCAATAGACAATAGGTGCAGAAGTAGGCCATTTGGCACCGGGCCAGCGCCACCATTCAATGTGATCATGGCTGATCATCCACAATCAGTACCCTGTTCCTGCCTTCTCCCCATTTCCCCTGATTCCGCTATCTTTAAGAGCTCTATCTAACTCTCTCTTGAAAGCATCCAGAGAACCGGCCTCCACCATCCTCTGAGGCAGAGAATTCCACAGACTCACAACTGTGTGAAAACGTTTTTCCTCATGTCCGTTCTAAATGGCTTACCCCTTATTCTTAAACTGTGGCCCCTGATTCTGGACTCCCCCAACATCGGGAACATGTTTCCTGCCTCTAGCGTGTCCAAACCCTTAATAATCTTATACGTTTCAATAAGATACCCTCTCATCCTTCTAAATTCCAGAGTATACAAGCCCAGCCACTCCATTCTATCAACATATGACAGACCCGCCATCCCGGGATTAACCTTGTGAACCTACGCTGCACTCCCTCAATAGCAATAATGTCCTTCCTCAAATTTGGAGACCAAAACTGCACACAATACTCCAGGTGTGGTCTCACTAGGGCCCATACAATTGCAGAAGGACCTCTTTGCTCCTATACTCAACTCCTCTTGTAATGAAGGCCAACATGCCATTCACTTTCTTCACTGCCTGCTGTAACTGCATGCTTACTTTCAATGACTGATGAACAAGGACCCCCAGACCCTGTTGTACTTGCTCTTTTCCCAACTTGACACCATTTAGATAATAAATTCTTCCTTTTCAGTCTTCAAGGGTCCAATTTTGGTCTTAACAATTTTTTTCCTCTTCACATACCTAAAGAAGCTTTTAGTATCCTCCTTTATATTCTTAGCTAGCTTACCTTCATACCTCATCTTATCTCCCTGTATTGAAGAAGGGTTTCGGCCCGAAACGTCGCCTATTTCCTTCGCTCCATAGATGCTGCTGCACCCGCTGAGTTCCTCCAGCAATTTTGTGTACCTCCCTGTATTGCCTTTTTAGTTATCTTCCGTTGCTCTTTAAAAGTTACCCAATCCTCTGGCTTCCCCATCTTTGCTATGTTATACTTCTTCTCTTTTATTTTAATACTGTCCCTGACTTCCCCTGTCAGCCATGGTTGTGCCTTACTTTCTTTCTTTGGAATGAACTGATCCTGCACCTTCTGTATTATTCCCAAAATACCTGCCATTGTTGTTCCACTGTCATCCCTGCTAGGCTATCTTTCCAGTCAACTTTGGCCAGCTCCTCCCTCATGGCTCCATAGTCTCCTTTGTTCAACTCTAATACTGACACCTCCGATTTACCCTTCTCCCTCTCAAATTGTAGATTAAAACATCATATTATGGTCACTACCTCCTAATGTCTCCTTTACCTCAAGTTCCCTTTATCAAATCCAGTTCATTAAACAACACTAAATCCAAATTGCCTTCTCCCTGGTAGGCTCCAGTACAAGCTGCTCTAAGAATCCATCATGGAAGCACTCCATAAACTCACTTTCTTGGGGTCCAGTACCAACCTGATTTTCCCAGTCTACCTCATGTTGAAATCTCACATAACAACCGTAGCATTACCTTTACGACATGCCAATTTTAACTCTTGAACTTCAACTCCCCCTCCCATTTCGAATCGGACCTTTCTGTCCTAGGCCTCCTCCATTGCCAGAGCGAGGCCCAGCGCAAATTGGAGGTACAGCACCCCATATTTCGCTTAGGTAGTATACACTCCAGCGATATGAACATTGACCTCTAATTTCAGATAGTCCTGGTTTTCTCCCACCTTCCCGTCCCCCTTCCCAGCTCCCCCACAAGCCTACTGTCTCCGCATCTTCCTTCCTTTCTCCCCCCCCCCCCCCCCGACATCAGTCTGAAGAAGGGTCTTGACATGAAACGTCGCCTATTCCTTCTCTCCAAAGATGCTGCCTCACCCGCTGAGTTCCTCCTGCATTTTTGCCTACCTTTGGTCCTAAGATATGTCTCTTGAGATTTTCCAACAGGCAAGAAAGCCAAAGAGGAACATACTTAGTGCTTTGACTCCTGGAGGTGTTAATTTGCCTTAGAAAACTTACCTCCAAATTCAATTGTATAATTGAAATAGATTTTTTTAGAAACTTACATTTCACAGGTGAAGAGCCTTGAAAGTACAAAAGATTTCCTGTGAATATCCCAATAAAGGAGGAGATAGGTAAATATGTTTAACCAAGAATCCCACCTCAATTTAAAAGATTGTTTTAAAGTAGGCGAAATCACATTCTAACCAGGTATCAATCAAACCTCCAGCCCCCCTGGGCAGAAGCACATCCTCTGGAATTCAAGAATTCCACTGATTCTACAATCTGTTACTTTTGCATGGAAACTAAATTTGACTTAACATTATCTGGTCAAATCTGAAAGTCTGTTTTAACATAGAACATAGAAGAGTACAGCAAAGGAATAGGCCCATCAGTAAACAATGTCTATGCCAAACATAATGCCAAGACCAACTCTCACAGTGCCCTCCATAATGTTTGGGACAAAGACCCATCATTTATTCTTTTGCGTCTGTACTCCACAATTTTAGATTTGTAATAGAAAAAAATCACATGGTTAAAGTGCACATTGTCAGATTTTATTAAAGGCCATTTTTATACATTTTGGTTTTACCATGTAGAAATTATAACTGTTTGTTATTTCAGGGCACCATAATGTTTGGGACACATGGCTTCACAGGCATTTGTAATTTCTCAGGTGTGTTTAATTGTCTCCTTAATGTAGGTACAAGAGAGCTCTCAGCACCTACTCTTTCCTCCAGTCTTTCCATCATATTTGGAAACTTTTATTGCTGTTTATTAACATGAGGACCAAAGTTGTGCCAATGAAAGTCAAAGAAGCCATTATGAGACTGAGAAACAAGAATAAAACTGTTAGAGACATCAGCCAAACCTTAGGCTTACCAAAATCAACTGTTTGGAACATCATTAAGAAGAAAGAGAGCAC
The DNA here is from genome assembly GCF_010909765.2 of Amblyraja radiata. Lineage (NCBI taxonomy): Eukaryota > Metazoa > Chordata > Chondrichthyes > Rajiformes > Rajidae > Amblyraja > Amblyraja radiata. The sequence goes on along the minus strand of NC_045958.1, from coordinate 49,708,985 downwards.
TGTGTGAGCTTACTAATCGCAAAGGGTCTGGCAGGCCGAGGAAGACCTCCACAACTGATGACAGAAGAATTATTTCTATAATAAAGAAAAATCCCCAAACACCTGCCCAACAGATCAGAAACACTCTTCAGGAGTCAGGTGTGGATTTGTCAATGACCACTGTCTGCAGAAGACTTCATGAACAGAAATACAGAGGCTACACTGCAAGATGCAAACCACTGGTTAGCAGCAAAAATAGGATGGCCAGTTAACAGTTTGCCAAGAAGTACTTAAAAGAGCAACCACATTTCTGGAAAACGGTTTTGTGGACTGATGAGACAAAGATTAACTTATATCAGAGTGATGGCAAGAGCAAAGTATGGAGGAGAGAAGGAACTGCCCAAGATCTAAAGCATACCACCTCATCTGTGAAACGCGGTGGTGGGTGTGTGATGGCATAAGCATGTATGGCTGCTGAAGATACTGGCTCACTTATCTTCATTGATGACATAACTGCTGATGGTAGTAGTATAATGAATTCTGAAATGTACAGACACATCCTATCTGCTCAAGTTCAAACAAATCCCTCAAAACTCATTGGCCGGCAGTTCATTCTGATTTATCCATTCCTTCCCCGCTCCGTCTCCAACCCAAAACTTGCCCATTTTCTCATTCCCAGTTGTGGCAAAGAGCGTTTCACCTGAAATGATTTCCCTTCAACAAACGCCACCTGACAATTTCCAATTTTATTTCATATTTCTAGCATTTGCAGGTTTTTGGATTTTCAATCACATATATTAAATTGAAAGGAAAAAAAAATCATTCTTACCTGGAAGAAATTATTGAAACCCAGGAGAAAGGTAAGGGAGGTGGCAAAAAGGCAGGTGCTACTCCATATCAAGTGTTTGTGCGGGTGTGTGATGTCAGAGGTGAATGTGCTGTTGCGAGTGATTCAAGACTGGATCAGATTGTTGTGGAAGAAAAAGTTTACTCAGAGTGCAGGAATGATGGTACTATCGCAACCTTTAAGAAACATTTAGACAGGTTCGTGAATAGGTTAGGATTAGAGGGATATGGGCCAAATGCAGACAGGTGGGACGTGTCGATGGGACATGTTGATCGGTGTGGGGAAGTTGGGTCGAAGAGCCTGTTTCCACGTTGTATGACTATGACTCATCATAGAGGTGGTGGAAATGGTTGAGAATGAGCCATTGAGGAGGTCAATGGAGTGGAAAGCATGGTTAAGAGGAATCCAATCATGTCTCCAGGAGACAGGGATGTAAATTGGAGTACAGAAAATGGAACACACTCATTGGAGAGCCCCACGGTGATAGGGGTTATCACAGTGAAAAAGGATATTGATATGAAAATTTGCATTATCAGAACATATATCTCATGAAAGGAAAACCAGAACAAATGGAAAAGAATCCTGAAAGCCTGTCAGTTGGAAAGATGTGTTATCAAGGTACCCGTGTAAGATGGTGGACTTCAGGCGAAAAGCATTGTAGTACCTTGATTGCATCTGCAGATGTTACACTACCCCCAGGCAATTGGATATTCAGAACTTCACAGTGCAACATGTTTGGACTCAGCTGCCTTCAGCAGGACTTTACATATCATTAAAGGTTTCAGTCGTGATTAAGATGCTCTGTGTTGCAATTGATTCTTTGTACTGTCAAATGTTTAACAACAACACTCCATTTACTGTTGGAGATAATTAATTTAGCTAACTTAACCAAGACGCCAAAGACCTGAAATAAGAAAAATAGAGTAGAAAAACATCTGGAATGCATTATGACCTTGCACTTTTATCAAGATATTTGCCGAGGGATTGTTAACTTTGGATGCAAAGCAGTCCCTCCCTTTCCTGAGAATAAAATAAATTTTCACAGATGAATGAATTACATGTTGTCTTAGAAACCATTAATGAGAAATAATTCCTAAGTGTGCTCGTGAACCATGCTCAAATGGCAGACATTTCCTCATCCACAGTGCAATTTATTTGTTGAGCCTAGCACCTCCAATCATTAAAACTAAACCAATCATTTTTTAAAATAATATATTTCATCATCCAATACGTACAGCCTTGATTGGCAGAGTGGAGGTAGGGTGCAACGCAGTCTTTGCTGTAATATAAATATTTCCAAAGCACAAAATGGGTTTATTTTTTTGCTATAGCAATCTCTCAAGCTTGTCCTGCCATTAATTAAGATCATCCTTGACCCCAACACCATTTCACCACTTTGTCCCCACACCCTCAATACCTTCACAGTTCAATTGTTTGTCTGTCAATCTCTGCACTAAATATATTCAGTGATTCTACCTCTGAAGTTGAAATTTCCAGTCAAAAAACAGAAATTCCATCAGATCTGCTTCTTAAAAATATATTCCATGATTCCGAAGTTGTTCACTAGTCCCAGACAGCGCCATTTGAGGAAGCATCCTCTGAACATCCTGCTTTTCAATCCCTCCCTGAATCTTACATGCTTCAATATGATCACCCCTCATTTTTCTTCTGTATTCCTATGAATTTAGGGCCAATTTGCTTGATCCCATTTTATCAACTCCAACATTCTAGGAATCAACCCAGTGCACCTTCTCTGTACTGCCTCCAGTGCCAGCATTTGCTTGTTTCAATATAGAGACCAAAGCAATATGCAGTATTCAAGCCATAGTCTCACCAACACTCTGTAAAATTGCATCAAAACTTTACTTTTATATACACCATATCTATTGCAATAAATACCAACATTCCATTAGCTTTCCCAATTACTTGCCATGCTACAGACAAACATTTTGTGGAGCTCCTTTTTCATGACTGCATTTTATATTCTCATTCCCCTTAAATAATCATTTGCTTTGTCATTCATTCATTCATTCATTCATTCATTCATTCATTCATTCATTCATTCATTCATTCATAAAAAAAGGGTAATTGCGCATTTCCCACATCAAACTATCTAACATCTCATTGGCTACTCACTTAACCTACCCATACCTACTGAAAGCCCTTTATTACATGTGGCAAAAAATGTTAACAGTCTTTATTTAAAAACCTAACTGTTTTTATTGGTCACATGTAATGAGCAAGGATTAATCAGAGATCCTGTGGCCAAAGAAGCGCTAGGAGGCAGTGACTACAGTATGATATAATTTCACATGTAGTTTAAGAGTCAACAGCACACACAGATGATACATCTGTGTCCATAGATAATGTCATATCTATTAACAATTTGGATGAAAATGTGGTCATCATTGTTGGCAAATTTGCAGATGACATAAAAATTGATGATCTAGCAGACGGTGAGGAAGGTTATCCAAGTTTACATCAAGATCAAGATCAGATGGGAACGTGCGTCAAGAAATAACAAATGGAATTTAACTTTGATAAGCATGTGATGTTGCACTTTGGTCGGTCAAACCAACACAGGACTTGCACAATAAATCATAGAGCCCTGGAGAGCGATGCAGATCAGAGAGATCTTGATATATGGGTGCATGGGTTGCGAAAGTTGGTGAGAGAAGTGGACATGATGAAGGTGGCATTTGGCACACTTGTCTTCATTGAAAAGTGCGTAAAGCACTTTTTTTTTTTTTGTCTGTAAGGTAATCCTGTTAGTCTTTGTCCAAGATGGCTGCCGTGAAGGGAGAGTGGACGCTGGCGCGCTTTAGCTGCCGCTGCTCTCTCTTCACATTGTGTTTTTGATTTTTTGTTTTTGGACTGAATTCTGTTTTTAATTTGTGTTTCTGTGATGTCTTTATTATTTATTTTCTGATTATATGTTTATATTCCTGTTAACCTATGTAAGGTGTCTTGCGATGTCTGAAAGGCGCCCAATAAATAAAATGTATTATTATTATTATTATTAAGCACATAATTTGTGGCTTCATTATGCAGCTGTATAGGTAATTGGTGAGACCATATTTAGAGCACTGTATGCAGTTGTGGGCACCCAGTTATCGGGTGGATTTTATTAAGTTGGAAAGGGTGCAAAAAAAATTCACCAGAATATTACCTGGACTTGCAAGCTTGAGTTATAGGGGGAGATTGGATAGCCCGAGACTTTTTTGGACTATAAGAGGCTAAGTGGTGACCTTACTGAAAAGTGTTAGATGAGGAACATGGATAAAGTAAATGCTCAAAATCCTTTTTCCAAGATAAACAATTCTAACACAGGTTTAAAGGGAGAAGGCAGATATTTAAGAGTAACCCCAGGGACAACTTTTTCCACTCAGAGACTAGTCCTCATCTGGAACGAACTGCCAGTGGAAGCTAAAGAAGCAGATACTATTATGACTTTTAAAATACATTTTGACAAATATACAGATAGGAATAGGATTGGCTGAGACGACCATGTGCCAAATGCTACCACCCCAATATGCCAATTTGGTCGGCATGGACAAGGTGGGCAAAAGGATCTGTTTCTGTGCTGTACAGTTCTATGACTACGAGTCTGAAGGATCCTAACCTTTATCCATGTGCTCCAGAGATGATGCCTGTCCAAGTGAGTTGGACCCCCCCCCCACACGCACACGCACACATACACAAAATAACAGATGGGCTCATTCAAATATCAGACAAACTTGTAAAAATCCCAAATCAAAAGGGATAATGTGCAAGAGATACTCATGGGGCTTAAGGAGAACAAAATGCTGGAACCTTAAGGCTGCACCCAAAGAATGTGGCTGCAGATTTGGGGGACCCATTGGTTGAGGGATGATAACCAGAAGACTGGAAGATTTACTGGAAGGCCAATCAATGCGATTCCCTTGTTGAAAAAAAGAAGTCAGAAGGTAGTGAAGCAAAAACCCAGTCAGTTTTGCAAGTATTTGGGATTCCGAGGGACAGGGTCCATCAGCAATTGAATAGACAAGGACTGATAGTTAGGGATAGCCAGCACAGATGTGTGGGAAATTGTCTCTCAAATATGTTAAGAGTTTTTTTGAAGAGGTAACAAAGAAGATGGAGGAGGGCAGGGTTATGTTTTTTTAACATTGTCTATATGGATTTTAGCAAGGTCTTAAAAAAAGTCCCATCTGGTAGACTGGTTAAACATTTTAGATCTCAGGGAGAGCTAGCTAATTGGATACATAAGTGAAGATAGACACAAAATGCTGGAGTAACTCCGCAGGACAGGCAGCAACTCTGGAGAGAAGGAATGGAGAGCGGTTGTGGTTTGATTTGGGAAGCAGTGCGTGACGGTGGAACATTATGTATTTTACACTGGAGCCCTGTGATTAGTTGTGTGCCACAAGGATCGACACTGGGCTCATAGAAACATAGAAACATAGAAATTAGGTGCAGGAGTAGGCCATTCGGCCCTTCGAGCCTGCACCGCCATTCAATATGATCATGGCTGATCATCCAACTCAGTATCCCGTACCTGCCTTCTCTCCATACCCTCTGATCCCCTTAGCCACAAGGGCCACATCTAACTCCCTCTTAAATATAGCCAATGAACTGGCCTCGACTACCCTCTGTGGCAGGGAGTTCCAGAGATTCACCACTCTCTGTGTGAAAAAAGTTCTTCTCATCTCGGTTTTAAAGGATTTCCCCCTTATCCTTAAGCTGTGACCCTTTGTCCTGGACTTCCCCAACATCGGGAGCAATCTTCCTGCATCTAGCCTGTCCAACCCCTTAAGAATTTTGTAAGTTTCTATAAGATCCCCTCTCAATCTCCTAAATTCTAGAGAGTATAAACCAAGTCTATCCAGTCTTTCTTCATAAGACAGTCCTGACATCCCAGGAATCAGTCTGGTGAACCTTCTCTGCACTCCCTCTATGGCAATAATGTCCTTCCTCAGATTTGGAGACCAAAACTGTACGCAATACTCCAGGTGTGGTCTCACCAAGACCCTGTACAACTGCAGTAGAACCTCCCTGCTCCTATACTCAAATCCTTTTGCTATGAAAGCTAACATACCATTCGCTTTCTTCACTGCCCTCATTGAGCTCATTGTTATTCATCATTTATTTAAATGATTTGGATGAGAATATATAGTAAGTTTGTAGATGAGACTACATTAAGAGGTCTTGCTGACAGTGAAGGTGGTTGCCAAAAAATACCCCGGCAACTTGATCAGCTATCCAAGTGACCGAGGAATGTGAAAAGGAGCTCAATTCGGAAAAGTGTGGCGTGTTGTATTTTGGGCACTCAAGTTAGGGTAGGACTTTCACAGTGAATAGTAGAGCCCTGGGAATGTTATACAACATAGAGGACTGAGGAGCATAAGTACATACTTTCCTGAAAGTGGCATTACAAGTAGACTGGTAGTGATGAAGACGTTTGCTACTTTGGCCGTCATCAGTCAGAGCATTGTGTTCAGGAGTTGGTGAAGTTGCACTTGAAATATTATGAATAGATTTGGTTATTCTACTGCAGGAAAGATGCCATTATGCAGGAAAGAGTGCAAAGAAAAGTTATGAGACTATTGCCAGGACCAGAGTACTCAAGTTATAGAGAGAGGTTAGGTAGGCTTGCACTTCTTGCTTGGAGCATAGGAGACTGAGAGGTGACCTTATTGAGGTGTATAAATTTATGAGGGGCGTACATAGAGTAAATTCACACATTACTTTTCTCAGGGAAAGAATAAAAAATGAGAGGGCATAAGTTGAAGGTGAGAGAGAAAAGATTTTAAGGGAACCCGAGGGGCAACCTCTTCACACAGAGTAGGTGGGTATATGAACAAACTGCCAGAGGAGGTGGTTGAGGCAGGAACAGTACCAACAATTAACAGACATTTGGATAAGGTGAAGGATGGGAAACGTTTAGAGGGATATGGGCCAAATGGGACTAGCTTAGCTGAGTATCTTGGTTGCCATAGACAAGTTGAGCCGAAAGGCTTCTTTCCGTTCTGCACGACTATTATTGGCAAGATGTCAGTAACCAAACGTGCAAATAGCTAAACATTTGTGAAAGCCGAATATAATCAAACCTTGTCAACACGGCTTATGTTTGACACAAGGACCTATCATTTATTTATTTGCCTCTATATGCCACAATTTGAGATTTGTAACAGAAAAAAAAAATCGCATGTGGTTAAAGTGCACATTGTCAGATTTTATTAAAGGCCATTTTTATACATTTTGGTTTCACCATGTAGACATTACAGCTGTGTTTATACATTTGCCCCCCCCCCCCCCCCCCCCCACCCCCATTTCAGGGCACCATAATGTTTAGGACACATGAGAAACAAGAATAAATCTGTTAGAGGCATCAGCTAGATCTTAGGCTTACCAACATCAACTGTTTGGAACATCATTAAGGAGAAAGAGAGCACTGGTGAGCTTACTAATCACAAAGGAACTGGCAGGCCAAGGAAGACCTCCACAACTGATGACAGAAGAATTCTCTCTATAATAAAGAAAAATCCCCACACACCTGTCCGACAAATCAGAAACACTCTTCAGGAGCCAGGTGTGGATTTGTCAATGATCACTGTCCGCTGAAGACTTCATGAACAGAAATACAGAGGCTACACTGCAAGATGCAAACTCCTGAATAATGCAAAAATAGGATGGCCAGGTTAGTTTGCCAAGAAATACTTAAAAGAGCAACCACAGTTCTGGAAAAGGGTCTTGTGAACAGATGAGATGAAGATTAATTTATATCAGAGTAATGGCATTAGCAAAGTATGGAGGAGAGAAGGAACTGTCCAAGATCCAAAGCATACAACCTCATCTGTGAAACACGATGGTGGGGGTGTTATGGCCTGGGCATGTATGGCTGCTGAAGGTACTGGATCACTTATCTTCATTGATGATACAACTGCTGATGGTAGTAGCACAATTAATTCTGACGTATATAGAAACATCCTATTGGCTCAAGTTCGATCAAATGCATCAAAACTCATTGGCTGGCTGATATTGATCCCAAACATACTGCTAAAGCAACAAAGGAGTTTTTCAAAGCTAAAAAATGGTCAATTCTTGAGTGGCCAAGCCAAACACTCGATCGGAACCCAATTGAGCATGCATTTTATATGCTCAAGAAAAAACTGCAGGAGACTAGCCCCCAAAACAAGCATAAGCTAAAGATGGTTGCAATACTGGCCTGGCACAGCATCACCAGAGAAGACACCCAGCAACTGTCCATGAATCGCAGACTTCAAGGAGTTATTGCATGCAAAGGATATGCAACAAAATACTAAACATGACTATTTTCATTTACATGACATTGCTGTGCCCCAAACATTATGTGCCCTGAAATGAGGGGACTATGTATAAACACAGCTGAAATTTCTACATGGTCAAACCAAAATGTATAAAAATGGCCTTTATTAAAATCTGACAATGTGCACTTTAACCACATGTGATTTTTTTTCTATTACAAATCTCATATTGAGGAATATAGCAGGAAATAATAAATGATGAGTCTTTGTCCCAAACATTATGGAGGGCATTGTAGATCAGCCAAGGTCATATTGAATGGGAGGCAGGCTTGAGGGGAGGAATGGCCTACACCTACTACTCTGTTCCTGAGCTCTTACCGGAGATATGCTGGTTGTGCTTTTCATGAGGGTTGCCTACCCTTCAGTATTGTTGTGGACTGCCCAGCAATTAAAGAATAAGCTCCTGGACTGCATTGATTGGAACCCATGAAGCACATTAAAAAGGTAACACTTTTGCTGATTATTTCTTCAAATATTTAAAATTAAATTAAGGATCTGAATGCAATTGAGAGGGAGCACAGCCGATCCCATCACAGCTGTAAAATTATAGTTTTCCAGCAACACTGCTGGGAGTCGAAACTAACCACCAAGTAGCTTGCTTGTGTTTCAGTTGCAACTACACCAACAAACCCAACATGCAGAGAGCAGTTCATCTCTTCAAGAAGACATGTAACCCTTTTAATGAATTGAATATTAGCCCAGGTTTCACCCTCACCTTTAGATCATTTCTATGTAAGTTTCGTTCGGCACAGCTCCATCAGGAATTTGTATTAAGCAATGCCAAACGTCAGGAAATCACACCGGCACAGGTTAACATTTTCCATTTATTTAAATCAATGGATATTTTTGTGGGTTGCACAAGTTTCATTTCCTGGTATGTATCCTCAGAGAGCGAGGCTGAAAATGGAGTGCAATAAGTATATTTCTTCAATCATTTCCATCTTCAAACCAAGGCAGAGAAAACAAACATGAAAGAAAAAAGCCCCTTTGAAAGAAACAATAATGAATTTTCGGAATTCATTTTACAAACAATTAACATTCCATGGAAAATAATAAATAAACAAATTCATTCAAACACAAACTAGAAAGCATGACTTTCAGTCTCCAATGAATTAAGTAATTTCACACAAGTCAAAAAAGGAGCATAATTCAGCTACGATTCTTAAAATTCCATATTTTCCCTATTCCTTATGACACAGAAAGAAGTCTGTGGACTGGGAAATTAACCCACCAACCCACTTTTGGACAAGGGAGAAAACTGGAGCACCAGGAGGAAATCCGTACAGACATAGGTAGAAAGTGTTAACTGCATTCAGAATGCAACCAGGGTCAGGACTAAATTTGGAGACACTATTGCGCTGTAATATAAATGAAGTGTTTTGACCCATCAAACTTTTTCTTGCAATCAATAAGGTCTTGGCTCATCTAGATCATTAATATATATTGTAAATAGCTGGGGTCCCAGCACTAAGCCTTGCGGTACCCCACTAGTCACTGCCTGCCATTCTGAAAAGGATCAGTTTACTCCTACTCTTTGCTTCCTGTCTGCCAGCCAGTTCTCTATCCACATCAATACTGAACCCCCAATACCGTGTGCTTTAAGCTTGTATACTAATCTCTTATGTGGGACCTTGTCGAAAGCCTTCTGAAAGTCCAGATATAACATCCACGGGTTCTCCCTTATCCACTCTACTAGTTACATCCTCAAAAAATTCTATAAGATTCGTCAGACATGATTTACCTTTCATAAATCCATGCTGACTTTGTCCATTGAATTCACCACTTTCCAAATGTGCTGCTATCCCATCTTTAATAACTGACTCCAGAATTTTCCCCACCACCGATGTTAGACTAACTGGTCTGTAATTCCCCGTTTTCTCTCTCCCTCCCTTTTTAAAAAGTGGGGTTACATTAGCTACCCTCCAGTCCTCAGGAACTACTCCAGAATCTAAAGAGATTTGAAAAATTATCACTAATGCATCCACTATTTCTGCGGCTACTTCCTTAAGTACTCTGGGATGCAACTTATCTGGCCCTGGGGATTTATCGGCCTTTAATCCATTCAATTTACCTAACACCACTTCCCGGCTAACCTGGATTTCACCCAGTTCCTCCATCTCATTTAACCCTTCGGTCCCTTGCTATTTCCGGCAGATTATTTATGTCTTCCTTAGTGAAGACAGAACCAAAGTAGTTATTCAATTGGTCTGCCATGTCCTTGTTCCCCATGATCAATTCGCCTGTTTCTGACTGCAAGGGACCTACATTTGTTTTAACTAATCTTTTCCTCTTCACATATCTATAATAACTTTTGCAGTCAGTTTTTATGTTCCCTGCCAGTTTTCTTTCATAATCTATTTTCCCTTTCCTAATTAAGCCTTTTGTCCTCCTCTGCTGGACTCTGAATTTCTCCCAGTCCTCTGGTAGGCTGCTTTTTCTGGCTAATTTGTACACTTCATCTTTTGTTTTGATACTACAGGTACCCCTGATTTCCCTTGTTATCCACGGATGCACTACCTTCCCTGATTTATTCTTTTACTGCAGGCTACAGCATGGCTTTCATTTCCAATTGTCTTAATATGTGACACGATGTACTCATGTTTTCTTCTAACAAGAAAAGAACATTGTGGTTATGCTACTTATCATCTACATAGTTAAAGACACTTTCTTGCATGACAATGAAAATTATTGATAGTAAATGCTTGCTGCATATTTTCTACCTAGAACTGAAAGTATATACAAGGTATATTGGATGGGAGAATCAGGAATGTATTAAATGAATTAAAAATCAAACTTCCATAACCTCCATGTTCAATTTCATAATGTAGTTTCCTATCAGAACTTTATTTCAGGAGCATGAGTTCATAAAATATATATTTTCATAAGAATAATTTCTGAGAAGGATGAATAATTTTTAAATTTTAATTATATGAAACCTCAGTTTGCCAATAAATGGCGAGTACATGGACTAAAAATATTTAGATCTAATCTGTGTTAAATTAATTGTGGTCAGAATACTATAATCTTATCTCAGTATTATTATATTGTTTGTTTTAGGGCAAAATTACTTAGGTTCCTGGTCCTCATCCGATTCTCACAAAAGACCCCAAGAAAATGCAAGCTCCCAAACTGGTTGAATGGATAAAACATCACGCGGTGCAACATTTAACCCGACAGATCTGAATCCAAATTTTGGCAAGGAAACAAATTTAAACCATTGCATTGATTTCAATTGTCGGCTATGTCCAAAGATTAAAAACAAATCAGTTTTGGCTAATAATTCCAATTACCATCAAGCTATTTTTCCTGGTAAACTTAAAAGCATGCAATCAATCTATAACGGAATGCCTACTCTTTAAGCATTGAATGTCTTTGTTCTTGAGATATTAGAACAACTAACACTACAGCACAGGATCGGTCCTGTGGTCCAGTATTTCTGTGCAGACCATGTTGGCATATCAGGGCTCTCACTTAACTTTTTTTCCCTGTTGCCAGCCGGGCAACCTAGGCAGTTTTTTAGATTGCCAAATGACAGCTTAGGTGGTCATTTAAGACTGCTTGCATGACGCGTGCGATAATGTGCTTGGACGAAGTGCGTAGTTACCAGTCAGAATTATGCTCAATGAAGCATTCACATATTATTGCTGCTTCAAATAAAGTCAAACTAAACATATTCACCAATCAAGACATGATATATACCACAATGACATGCAGCTAAATTATAATACAGTACATACAGTATCTCAACTCTTTTTACACGTTGCAATGAATGCAATTATTTCTTTCCACTTCCAAACAAAAATGTGGTTGGATTATTCAGCGTATGATCAACCTCGGTGAGGCCAAGCGCAGGCTTGGCGATCACTTCGCATAACACCTCCACTCAGTTCACAATAACCAACCTGATCTCCCGGTGGCTCAGCACTCCCATTCTGAATCCGACCATTCACATGTGATTTTTTTCTATTACAAATCTCAAATTGTGGAGTACAGAGGCAAATAAATAAATGATGTGTCTTTGGCCCAAACATTATGAAGGGCACTGCATGTCTCCTAACTAATAGAAGAATCTCAGAATAACATGCAGAGAAGCAGAGACTGAAAATGCAGAATAATATCTGAACTACAAACCACTTCAACAACTGGCAGTTTTTCCCACAGTGATAGCAAGACCTGTTGTGAAATGCACTCCCCAGACAGCAGTGTTGCAGTGAAATCTCCCACACTCCAAGCTGATCATGATTCTTTTTTTCTTCTTTTTTTTAAATACCTCATAAAAAATGATAATTATAATCAGGAAAATATAAAATTATTCTTGTCCTATTAAAATTTAACATGCCCGAGCTTAAATTTCACCAGAAAGCCAGTCGATTAGGAGGAAATTATCAAATTACAGCACCATCTTGCTAAAAAATACGATTAAATAGTGTTCTGCACAAAACAAATATTTACTTAACAATTGCATCATGCTTTCCCTTACTAACAAACTGGCAAGTATTGGCATTTAAATGACAAATATCACAGATTAAAATTTAAAATTTAAAAAAAAAATCAATAGATATTTTCTGCATGTGTAAAACATTCATATTCATAGACGTTTCTTTGATATTTATTATGAAGAAAATAACATCTTGTTTAACTTTGTACAAACACATTTTCCAGAATTTGTATTGTGTAATGCCACAACACTGCTTGAAACATAATTCAGAGAAGAAAATTGTTATGGAAATCAGGCATTTATTACGTCATACAAAGTCTGCAATGTTCCTACTCGATCATTCTTGCACCCGACTGGCTGACACACAAAGGAGCCCAGAGAGGTTAATTGACATCCTGTGTCATACATCTTTTGTAACGTTCAATCATACATGTAAAATGTACACACCACACAAACACACCACACAAAGTTGACCTTTGAGGACACCTGCTTTCCCTTTTCTCCCATCTCACATAATACTATTGGCTATAAATTCTCTATATGGTGCTGTGTATTACAAAAGAAATTGTAATCTATAAAATCGTTAAATGCAGTTGAATCTTTTGTTATGTTTGTGTAATTTCACAATTTTTTGTTGAGACTTCTGCATGTTGGGTTTAAACAGCACATAATGCACACTATGAAGTCAATCACGCAAAATATAATTTAGCATCTGAAATGTATGAATGACTCAGAATATACAACTGTAGAGTTGGTCTTTACTGAAGAGAAGCCTTGATTCTGAATTAATGTAAGGGGCATGGTTTAACCTGCCCCAGGGTAGGGGATTCTCAGCACATTACTTTGTCTTCTCTCCAAATGTGCCAACCCTCCCACTTTTAATGTCCCACAGGTCAGGAATAAGTTTCCAAGTATCAACTCTCCTCTAATTAGCCAAACCCTGACATGATCATTTCTCCAACTAAACCATCTTAGTCACTGACACTTTTGCTTGGTACCTATGAATTAATATTCCTTGGTTAATAAACTAGGCCACAATGATTTTTGTGGCACCACATTGCCAACATGGGTTGATTGCTTTAGCTCTGACAGACTCTTTCTAATTTGCCTGAACCCTTTCCTGAAGCTTTTGATCTTGAATTCATTCTACTCTCATCTCCACTAAAATTACATTGACAGGACCCGACAGATTTTTGGGATCTGCACTGTAATGCATGTGCATCCTCTGCCACTTTCTTCTCAAACTATTACCGTATTTCCCGGCAATGAAGACCCCCATTTTGAGCTGCTAAATTTTGAAAAAAGGCCGGTGGGACAAAATTTCCCCATGCTAAAATAAAAAAATAAATAAAAAATGAAGATAGTAACAATTCAATTTGCCCAAGGCTTCCAGATCTCCTCCATTCTGAATGACTGAATGGATGGGGGGTGGAGGGTGACGGCAGGTGGAGAGATGGTGGGAAAAACGGGAGCACACCGGGACAAGTTGAATCAGTTGATCGCCTTGCCTCCCTGCTGCTTTTCGCTGTCCCCGCAGGCTTGCACTGTCCGAAAATCACGCGCGTCTACGGCCTGTCGGCCCGCAGGTGCATTGAGGGCGTACGCAGTGTCTCGACGGGCGTACGCAGCGTCTCGATGGGCTACGCAGCGTCTCGACGACATACACCTAGCGCGTGGCGTCTTGACGGCGTACGCCTAGCGCGTGGCGTTGTGCGATGACGTCAGGCTGCCCCCTCCCCTCACAACCGCGCGTTGCGGGAAAAGACCCAACGGGTCTGCACTTGGTCTAGTATATATTTAAAACTCTCGTGTTGGTTTGTCTGGGTTCTATACCCCGAATATTCGTTTTAGGCATTTGTGAATCTCCTCCTCCGAAATTTGCAAAAACTAAACAATTTTTACATATTCCCGGAGGGTTTTCCTCCTCCTCTTAATGTTTGTAAAATGTTTGTAAAATTAGAAAATCCAGTTCCTTCTTTTTCGGTAAAAAGCATAAAAAATGTTAAAAATATCAAACTGCTGCTCGCCCCTTAGAACGTTGACGAACGTTCCATCGTGTGATGACACAATGCCCAATGCTCACAGATGTCCAATCGCAATGGATCTCATTTACATATGCCTTTGCTCCAGCCCCAGCCACCCTCACCCGTCTGATGTTGCAGCACGTTCTACTGTGTGATGTCACAATGCCATCCCTCACAGATGGCCAATCGCAATGGAACCCATACATATGTCTTTGCACCAGCCCCAGCCCCGCCCCCCGCAGCCTGTATCGAAGAGCATGATCGCCCCTCTCTCCTCCCCCCATTCCCTATTCCCCCACCCCTCTCCTCAACCCTCTCCCCTCCCCATCTACCCCCGTCTCCCCCACCCTCCCCTCCCCATCCTCACCCTCCTCTCTCCCTTCCCCCCTCCCCCTGCCCTCCCCTCTCCTCCCCACTCTCCCCATCTTACCCCTCTTCCCTCCTGCTCCCTCCTCTCCCCCACCCTCTCCCCTTCCCCCTCTCCCTCCCCCCCTCCCCCTCAATCTCTCCCCCTCTCTCCCCCCCGTCTCTCTCTCCCCCTCCCTGTCTCTCTCTCCCTTCCGCTCTCTCTCCCCTCCCTCTACCCCTCTCTATCTCTCTCCCCCTCAATTTCTCCCCCCTCTCTCTCTCTCTCACCTCCTCCTACCCCTCTCGCCCCTTCCCCCACCCCCTCTCTCCACCTCCGCCCCGCCCCTCCCACATCCCCTCCCCACCCCTCTTTCCCCCTACTCCCACCCCTTACCCCCTACCCCTCTCCCCCCCTCGGCCCCACCCCCCTCCCTCTTGCACCACTCCCCTCATTCCCCTCTCCCCCTCCCACACCACGCTCCCTCCCACTCCTCTCTCCCCCTTCCCCTCATCCCTTTTCTCCACCTCTGCCCTGCCCCTCTCACATCCCCTCTCCCACCCCTCTCCCCCTACCCATCCCCCTCACTCTCCCCCTTCCCCCCCTCTTCGCCCTCCCCAATCTCTCCCCTTTCCTCCTCCCCCTCTCCCCTCCCTCCCCATCCTCCCTCACTCCCTCCTTCCCCATCCCTCTCTCCTCTTCCACCCCTCCCCTAACCCTCTCCCCCTCCCTCCCCACTCTTCCCCTTCTCTCCCCCCTCCCCCACCCATCTCTCCTCCCTCCCCCTTCCCCTATCCCTCTCTCCCCTTCCCCATCCCCCGCTCTCTCCCTTCCCTCCTCCCCTCCCCAATCTCTCCCCATCGCCAACATTCCCTCTCCCTCTCTCCTCATCCCTCTCTCCTCACCCCCATCCTCCCTCTCCCCATCTCCTCCTCCTTCCTACCTCCCCCTCTCCTCCTCCCTCCCCCTCTCTCTGCCCCCTCTCCTCCCTCCCTCTCCCTCTGCCCTCACCCATCTCCCCTCTTCCTCCCTCCTTCTCCCTTCCTCCAACCCTCCTCTACCCCCCACCAACCCCTCTCCCCCCCCCTCCCTCCCAACCCCCCCTCTCTCCCCCCCACCTTCCTTCTCCCCCCCCTTCCCTCCCCCCCCCCTCTCCCCACCCCGTCTCCTCCTCCCCCGTGTGTATGGGAGGTAGTTAGTGTGCGTGTGAAGCGGCAGCCCCCCCCCCCCCCGCAACCGCACGTTGAGGGACCGGGACCCAGCGGTCTCCCCACCTCGTCTCCCCCTACCCCCCCCCCCCCCATCTGTGTGTGTGGGGGAGGAACAGACCCGGCAGATCTGCACTTGGTCTAGGATATTATAAGAATAGGCGCAGTTCCCTTTTAGCAACTCAAAACAGACCTTCATATTTTATTGATAAATTGAAGGCACGTCTGAATGGTTCAAATTTAAAAAACAACTGATCCAATATAGCCTAAACAGAATCCAGATTTGTTCCCTGGATCCTGGTCTGTTAGCAAATTTTAGCTAAATCAGCCACAAAACTGCTACTTTAGGGTCAAAAACAAAATTAGCCAAGATGCTCATTCCTAATTGTTTCAGGGGATGCATAATACATCTAGCAGTTGAATGCAAACAGAGTGCCAGCAGAGAGGGCCATCACTCCACATTAAAAAATGCATCCCCAAAACTAGTTTGCATCTCCTTCATTTACTCTTTTGTTGGAGGAAATTGAACACAACAAAGACAAGAACCACCTCAATCAACCAAAGGTCTTTGCAAATTACCAGTACACTTCCTGTAACTGTAGAGGTAGAAAACCAAAAGAATAGATGAATGGAACCAAGGAGGTCTTCCACCAGTAATATCTTTATCAATGGTTTTGCAACAGAGAAAGATAGTGAAGGCCAAAGTAATGCCAATGAATCTCCAACTTGAAGACCATCATTTTCTGAGAACTGTTTTTGAAATCTAGAGCAAGATCAACCCCAGTTTTCCAAAACAGAAGGTGTAGGATTAGATTCCTACATCTACATCTACCTAGGTGGGCAACCATTTTAGTGTGTTTGGTACACAGTAAACTCCTCTTGCATTTAAAAAATAATAAATACATTGGTCACTGAAATTCTGTGTGAATGTATATTTCAGCCCATGATCCCAATACATTTCAGAGGAAAATCCAGCTTGGACACCTTGACCTAAACTTTCTCTGATGTCATGCAACATTTTTGTGTGCTTACTTTGCCATTAACTGCAAGATGTAGGCATGTTAATTAAATGAGATTAAAGTCATAATGATTGTTTTGAGGGCGAGCTAATGTACTCTCATCTCTCAATGAGGTGAAATCCAAACTACTCACCAACAACATCTGAAACCAATGTTCTATCATGCCACTGTGGGACAACTTATATTCCTAGATTGCTGAAATTAAAACCCATTGGAAAAAAAAGGAAACCTGAAAGCTCAATTCAATTCTAATTTTTCAGGAAACAGCCAGCTGACTTATATGCACAGTACAAAATCATTGCAGCTGATAGCTGGAGGTACATAACACAGCTTTAATTACAAAACAATTGGAACATTTAATACACTTTTATAAAGAACAAACCATGTCAGAAACTATTATCAACTTTAGCAAAATAAAGGAGACTGCTGGAGGAAGTCAGCGGATCAGGCAGTATCTATGCAGGATGACGTTTTGGATCAACACTTTTCCTCCAGTGTCTTGACCTAAAGGATCTTGACCTAAAACATCAACTATCCATTTCCTTCCATAGATGTTGCCTAACCCACCAACTTCCTCCAGCAGTTCTTTTTTGCATCAGATTCCAGCCTATGCAGTCTCATACCTCTTTATCTTTGACCAATTTCAGTTTATTTCATAAGTTGTAGGTGCAGATTCGGCTCATCAAATCTACTCTGCCATTCAATCAAGGCTGATTTTTCCTTCACAACCCCATTCTCCTGCCTTCGTGCCATAACCCCTGACACCCTTCCTAATCAAGAACTTCTGCCTTTCTGGTGAATATTTTTTAAGTACCTTTATTAAATATTCATAATTAGTGCTATACAATGGCCTAGGAGATGTTTACAAAGCCTCACAGAATTATAGCAAATATTACCAACAAGCAAAAAAATAAACTGTGAGAATCAAGCGGGTCAACTATCCACTGTGGGTGGAGGGGTGGAGAAGGAACTGTCAACATTTCAGCTTAAGGTAAGGGTTAACAAGTAATCTTAAATGCCACAAGAATGTTAGTACAAAAATATATCCCTAAATTGGTCCTCCCAATTAGGTTTGATTTTATTCATTCACATGGGCTTTACTGGCAATGTCAGCATTTGGTCTTAATTTGCAATCGCCCTGAACTGAGGCAGCAGTTAAGAATTAATCTCTGTGAGAGGACTTCTTCACCAATTACAAGATTATCCAATGAGGTTACATTGTGGTAACCTTTTACAGTATTTTGAAAACACACTTCAAGGGAAACTTAAAAGAACACTGGGGAGATTGGCAAAATCTTACATCCAGATGGCCTGGAGCACTTGATAAGTATCGGCCATCCCTGCGTTACAAATGCCCAACTTGTGGGCACACATATATATTGACAAGTTCCCATAATATTATTCAATTTAAAAAACTAACTTGCATATATACACTCTGTCCAAACAGCATAACTCATATATTTTTGATGCCATTCATTTCAATGCTGTGGAAGTGTGGTTCCCATAATTTAGTGATTGTTTGATGTATGCATCAACATAAATAAACCCCAACTTCTTGGCGTCGGTAAAAACAGAACCCATTTGTTAACCAGGGACGACATGTACCAATGTTTTTGGTATTTCAGACTTTTGGAGAAAGTACGTGATATTGAAGAGAAAAGGATGAAGTGGTGGATTTAGTATAAGCTCATGTTTGCAAATGGAAACCATGGTATTTTTATATATATTTTCACCTGGCAGATCAATCTTACAATACTTGAACATTACACCCAAATATTATGTTGCATTAACACAAAATGTGTTTACAGAGCTTGACAGAATGAGTGGAGAAATTAGATTCCCTTTGACGGACTGCCCTGAACCAAGAGTTACAGTCTAAAGTAAAGGGCAGGCATTCAGGACTGAATTGAGACAAAACTTCTTCACACAGCATGTAATGAATGTTTGAAATTCTTAACCAAGAGGGCTGTTGATGCTTATCTACAGAAGATTGTTCTAATGATATTTGGATCAAACATTAGTCACAGTTAATGCAGTGCATCATGCCGGAGGTGCAATACATAATTTACATCATGGCGTTACACACATATGGTTCTCTAATGCGCTTTAACATATTTAATGTCATTGTTATGCAGGTTTGAAAAAATAATTCAAAAAATTCAACGCCTTTGTTTGATAAGTGACCGAGTAGAAGGCCAAATGAAAGTACAAGAGAATCTGCACAAGCAAAATCCTTCTGCAGGAGTCACGGGAAAGAAAACACAGCCCAGGTCCAATTCACAGTATAATTTTGACAAAAAAACCCGATGTACATAGTAATAGCTGCCGTAGAATTTATTTATTTCAAGTTAGAATTGTCTTTATAATAAGTAGATATATTCAATAGGAATTTTCCTGCATTTTTTAACGAATCATTATGCCATTATTCAACTTCCTAAATGCACATTGGATTTTTGATAATCAACTCCAGATTACTTCACAATAAACCTAGAATAGGAATGCTGCAGCCGTCTACGCCGCATCTGCTCCCAGGATGAGGTGTTCCATACCAGGGCATCGGAAATGTCCTCATTCTTTAGGGAACGGGGGTTTCCCTCCCCCACTATAGATGAGGCTCGCACCAGGGTCTCTTCCATACCCCGTAACACTGCTCTCTCTCCCCCTCCCCCCATTCGCAACAAGGGCAGAGTCCCCCTAGTCCTCACTTTTCACCCCACTAGCCGTCACATACAACAAATAGTCCTCCGTCAGTTTCGCCACCTCCAACGTGACCCCACCACTCGCCACATCTTCCCATCTCCCCCCCTGTCTGCCTTCCGCAAAGACTGCTCCCTCCATAACTCCCTTGTCAATTCTTCCCTTCCCTCCTGCACCACCCCCTCCCCGGGCACTTTCCCTTGCAACCGCAAGAGATGCTACACTTGTCGCTTTACCTCCTCCCTCGACTCCATTCGAGGTCCCAAGTAGTAATTCCAGGTGCGACAGAGGTTCACCTGCATCTCCTCCAACCTCATCTATTGCATCCGCTGCTCTAGATGTCAGCTGATCTACATCGGTGAGACCAAGCGTAGGCTTGGCGATCGTTTCGCCGAACGCCTCCGCTCGGTCCGCAATAACCAACCTGATCTCCCGGTAGCACAGCACATCAACTCCCCCTTCCATTCCATAAACAACCTCTCGGTCCTGGGCCTCCTCCATGGCCAGAGTGAGCACCACCGGAAATTGGAGGAACAGCACCTCATATTCCGCTTGGGGAGTCTTGGGAAGTATTGCATCCTGGTGGCATGAACATTGAATTCTCACAATTCTGTTAGCCCTTGCTGTCTCCTCCCCTTCCCAGCTTTCCCTCAGCCCTCGGGCTCCTCCTCCTCCTTTTTCCTTTCTTCTGCCCGCCCCCACCCCCTATCAGTCTGAAGAAGGGTTTCGGCCCGAAACGTCGCCTATTTCCTTCGCTCCATAGATGCTGCTGCACCCGCTGAGTTTCTCCAGCATTTTTGTGTACCTTCGATTTTCCAGCATCTGCAGTTCCTTCTTAAACATGCTGCAGCCACAGTTGTTAATACATTTTTTGGAATTCTATTGTGCTTGAATAACAAAGCATCTCACAGCTAGCTTCCATATTGAACAGAAATGGAATGACACATCTCCATTTATTTCGAGAGGGCTAATATATAAAAACAAGGATGTAATGCTGAGGCTTTATAAGGCACTAGTCAGACCGCATTTGGAGTATTGTGAGCAATTTTGGACCCCATATCTGAGGAAGGATGTGCTGGCATTGGAGGTTTATGAGAATGATCCCAGGAGTGATTGGGTTAATATCTGATGAGCGTTTGACGGCACCAGGACTGTACTCGCTGGGGTTTAGAAGAATAAGGGGGGGGGGAACTCATTGAAACTTACCGAATAGTGAAAGGACTGGATAGTGTGGATGTGGAGAGGATGTTTCCGCTAGTGGGAGAGTCTAGGACCAGAGGCCACAGCCTCAGACTAAAAGGACGTGCTTTAGAATGTGGATGAGGGGGAATTTCTTTAGTCAGAGGGTGGTGAATCTGTGCGCAGATTCACAGATTCTTGATTAGTTAGGGTGTCAGGGGTTATGGGGAGAAGGCAGGAGAATGGGGTTGAGAGGGAAAGATAGATCATCCATGATTGAATGGCAGGGTAGACTTGATGGACCAAAAGGCATAATTCTGCTCCTATAACTTGAATCAAAAAGAATAATGTCAATTTCAGAAAAGATTACAAGGCATGAATGTTTTGCAAGATGAGAGGTCTATTTTGTCTCAATTGCAGATGCAATTCCAACCCAGCAAAGAGGAAAGAGCACCTCTTGCAGTGACAGGGAAGAAAGCCATTGGATGATGTTGGCTGAGAGATTTGCAGTGTTGCTGAATGATACCATTGCAGTCAATAAAATGTTTAATGACATGTCGTAACTGGGAAAGAAAGAATTGCAAAGGCAAGTTCTTTTATGTTTCAATGTGATACAAATCTCCCCCCTTATGATCATTTAAACTTCACTTAATCTTTAATTCGGTGAATTATGTTTTTGATTTTCTATCATAAATAATCTGTAACACATTCCAAAAAAACAAAAAATCTAGAAACATATACAGAAGAAATGTAGACACAGAGAAAGTGTAGTTTTCTATCCTGAAAATGAGGAGAGTACCAGCTCCATATTGTTAATCAACAGGATTGCGGTATCTAGTTCACAGAGCCAGGCTGGCTGGCTGGTCTGCAGCCATGCTGATAAACGACTCCAACAGTCAAACACTGAATTTAGGGATCAAACTCTGAGCAGGCAAGCACACTGTGTTCATGCTAGATGAAAAGGGTTTGAAAGCCAGTCATTAGCTTGTAAAATTTGATCTGTGTCAGGGTATAAAAGGATACATTTGGATGGATGATTTTCAATGCGAGGAGCTGAGGTGCACACCAGGCATGTAATGTAAAATTTCTGCACTCTATTAAAAAAAATTACACTTGAACCAGAGTAGAGTCAAAGAGTAATATTGCAGGAGAAAAGGCCTATCTACCCAACTCGTCCCTGACTACGATGCCTTCCTGAGCTCATCTCATTTTCCTGAATTTGGCCAGTATCCCTATCAACCTTTCCTACCTATGAACATGTTCAAACGTCTTATAAACACTGTGCTGTATTTCCCTCTACCACTTCATCTGGCACCTTGTTCCGTATACACAACATCCTCAGTGTGGAAAACATATCACTCTGGTCCCCATTAAATGTTTTCCCTCTCGCCTCTACTTTTTAAGACCATCACTTCAACTGATAATTAATTGGATGTATGATACACCAACCTCAAGTATTAATCAATTTACTCTACCATGGTACAAAACGAAAGCTCCAATTGAAATCACTAAAGATGTAAGAGACCTAGTAAATTAATTTGAATTCTTGCATTTTTTATTGCAGTTCCTCAGAACGTTTGAATTTTATTTACACATGCTGTATAATTATTTTAGATTATCCAATTATAGTAATTTAGAGCCAGCATTACAGTGAATTGCAAGACCCTACTCAATTTGTCATTTACGTTTAATGCCACAACATGTCTGCCCCTTAGAAACTGAAGTGCCTTCCATGCACAACCATCAAACTAATGTGGCCCAGATTTGAACCTATTATTCTGAGCGGGGTTAATCAATTTACGTGACATAATGCCATTTTTTAAAAAATATCTGGTTGTCAGAATATAATCTTTAAGCTCCAAAAATAAATATTTTTAAGGTATGTAAGGTCTACAGATTATTTTTAGAATGAATTAATTTTGTTGATGCACATAAATCCACACTAAATAAGTTTTAAATTCCCAATTTTCAAACAACAGCCTTAAGTCTAGTTGTACATGTTTACCTAAAAATAGTCATATCTGTGACAGAGATCAACAGTCATAACCTTTAGGCATGTTGCAGGACTTTCAATGCGATATCTCCAAATGTTTTTAATGTCAATAATGCCCAATAGGAAGCAACATTTTGAAGAGCAGCAGACACAGAAAACTAGTGAGAAAGAAGTAATGTCTGCTGAAAACCAGGCAATCTTCACTCGCTATCTAAAGGGCCTGTCCCACTTTCACGACTTAATTCAAAATCTCTGCTGAGTATAAAGGACCTAAAAAAAAAAAAATCAAGATCGTGGTATCTACGAACTCCTTCGACCTTGCACGACTATGTGCACAAACTCCTATGAGTATGTCTACGAATTCCCACGACTATTTTGATGCCCTCCTTACGAGTAAAAAGTTGCAATTTCTTTCATCCCGACCATTTTTTTACTCGTGGACATTTTTTATCGGGCTGGAAAAAACGTCCCGACTTATCTGATGCCACGAGTACCTACAGCTAGCATTAAGAGCTGCTACGATATATCTACGAACTCGTTATGAACATTCTGCGAGTTTGAATCAAGGGGAAAATTGGGAGAATTTGTGAAATTTACCTCGTGAAAGTGGGACAGGCCCTTTACCCTTCCACTTGAAGCTTTGATTTTAAAAGAGTTCTGTTACGTTCACTGACATGTCAGTGAGACCAAGAGTGGGCTTGGCAACCGCTTCACAGAACACTTGCACTCTGCCCACCAAGACAAACAGGAGCACCTTTTCCCATACTGAAGCACACATTCTCAGCCTCCTCCACTGTGAGACTGAGGCCAAATGCAAGTGGAAGGACAGTAACTCACATTTCACCCGAGTACACTGCAGCCCAATGGCAAGAGCACAGAATTGACCAAATTCAGGAAAACCTCTCCTGCTCTCCTCATCAACTCAGCTTTGTCTCCCACATCCCCTTTTCCACTTCTCCTACCCCTCAGTTCCTTTCTCCTACTCAATCTGCTGATCACTCTGCTCCACTCACGATGTCTCATTGCCCCCCTCTCTGTTCCCTTTTACCAAACATCATTTCCTGATTTTACATTTCATTCCTCACTATACTTTATCAGATTCCCTATTTACACCCTTTCGTCCTCCACTTATCCTCTCCAGCCTCGGTTACTAACGTCAACCTTCTCTCTCTCTCCCTTTCCCTCCCCCCCCCCAAACAGACTCATCTGCCAATCAATCCTTCTGAATGTTAATTATCAAAAATGAATATGAAAATCAAACGAGTTACAGCCACATAACTGAACATAAATTTACCCCCATAGGACTTAATGCCTTGATGCATGGTCCTGAATGCATTGAATTTTGATGAAAGATCACTGATCTGAGACATTAGTCATTTATTTCCGCTTAGATGCTGCCTGACCCGCTCATTAATTCTAGCTTTATCTGTGTTTATTTCAGATTTCCAGTGTCAGCAAATTTTTGCTTTTCAATTTTGTTTCCTGCCCAGATATCACAGCTGAAAATCTACCTTAGCGCATTAATCGTCTTAAATTTCTTCCCTTGCATCTTGAGTGTCAATATTGCGAAGAAGGCAAATTGTGACAGTCTCATTAGAGTTTGGAGACTGTCACAATTTGTCTTCTTCGCAATATTTTTTTCAATTCAATTCAACTTTATTGTCATTGCACAGATACAAGTATAGGTACAACAAAATGTAGTTTAGCGTCTGGTCATAGTCATAGTGCAAGATAGGAATTAAAAAAAAAAAATACAGAATAAGCATACATTAGAGTAAGAAGAGTACTGGTTAACAATGTGGATGGAGAGACCAAAGATATCTAGCGACGGGACTCTGAGTTCAGCAATGTAAGTGTGTTGTTGAAAATGCTGTTCCTCATCCTGCTTGTTCGAGACCTGAGGCTCCTGTACCGCCTCCCTGATGGGAGGAGGGCAAACAGTCCATGGTTAGGGTGAGAGGGGTCCTTGATGATCTTCCTGGCCCGTCTCAGACACCGTTTTCGGTGGAGGGCATCCATGGCAGGGAGCGGGGCACCGATGATGTGCTGAGCGGTTTTCACCACCCGTTGTAGTGCCTTCCTATCTGCTGCGGTGCAACTGCTGTACCATACCGTGAAGCAGGTGGTCAGGATGCTTTCGATGGTACAGCGGTAAAAGTTGGTCAGGATCTGGGGGGACAGGTGAGCTTTCTTGAGCCTCCTCAGGAAGTAAAGGCGCTGCTGCGCCTTTTTGATCAGTTTGGTGGTATTGAGGGACCAGGACAGATCCTCCGAGATGTGTACCCCGAGGAATATTTGTTTCAAGTCCTGACATAATATTGATTAGATTGAGTCTGGTACAGGAGGAATGAACATACAAGGAGTCAGAGGCCAGAACCTCTGAAAACTAATGACCAATTCTAACGTTGTCATCAAATTTGACGACTCGGATAATGTCATTATGATTTGGTGAGTTGACCAAAATCTCACAAAAGCCTAATGGCAGGTCAATAATTAAATAACAGGATATTTCTCTGAAAAATGCAGTCGAAGGAAATTATCGAAGGAAAATCTATTCCTATTCTTGCAAAACAAAGAAAAAGCATTGGCTAATCAACTGTGCATCTCTCTATTTTACCCCACCATGTTTATTCCTATATCTTCACTCTGGACCAACTAACGGTTCAGATGATACAAAGCTGCAAGAGAGTTGGTAATTTTAACTAGTTTGTTAGTTATTGAATCCTGGGGAATAACTCAATCAAGTAGTACTACTGTTTTTGGTCAGCTTGAAATGTGCAGATAGCAATGGCTATTCTAAACAAATATCAAAGTAAACTCACAGAAAAAATCCTTTAAAATATTTTCCATTTGCCAGAAGTAAAATACTCACTCTTCATAGAACATGCAAGTCCTTTACTTAATCCCAGAGAACAGAGATGCATATTATTAAAATATAAGGCTTGGAGAGATCTTCAACAATGTGCAGAATTACAGATGGAACTCCGCTAGTTTAAAGAGAGCAGGACATTGCATGAGTCATTGATATACTTTCCAGGACTATGCCGCTTGTCAGGATCTTAGGAATGTTATAATCTGATCGACTGGGAGAACCCCAACTCTGTGTGGCAGCACAATGATCACTGGAGAGTTCAGGAGTACATTAACCAAAGATTCAAATTATTATCCAGTCATTCTTCCGGTAATATGGACATTGGATGAAAACTAGAGCAGGCCTACTGGGATTTTTTTTCTTCCAATTTTTCTTCTTTTTGTCTTTTCCTTTGGTGTGTAGAAGGTTAGGGGGTAGCCTTATTAATGTGTACAAGATCATGAGGGGTATAGTTTCCAAAAGCACTGACTAAAAGTGAGAGGATAAATATTTAAGAATGACCTCAGGGGCAACCTCTTCATTCAGAGAATAGTTCATATCTGGAAATAATCTGCCAGCGAAAACTATAAAATTAGAGACAATTGTAACATTTAAAATACATTTTTACAATTTTATATTTGTACAGATATATGGATAGGAAGGGTTTGAGGGATTATGGGCCAAATGCAGGCAAAGTGGACTGGCCCAATATACCAACATGGGTGACAATGACAAGGTAGGCTTAAATACTTGTTTCTGTGCTCAACAGCTCTGTGACCCTGAGCAGCTATATATGGCCCCATTTGCACAAATGATACAAAGAAGCAATTTCTCAGTTTAAAAATGTGTTTCTCACCAGTTTTCTTTTAATATGGTTATTTTAATCCAAATTTATAAAGTGGGTCAAATTAAAATGCAGTAAAAATGTTGTATGCAAATTATATAGCTAGTGTTTAACATTGGAAATAAATATTTAAAGAGTTGGATTATTTCAAAATATGCAAAAGGTCGTTAATGATTCAAATTCTGCAATCTGACACAAAAAATGATATAGATGATAAAAAACATACCAGGAAACAAATCAGATTTATAGTGATGTTAAAACAACTTTGTTGATCCCATTTTTCATTTCTGTGTTAAGCCATTTCAATAAACATGGGGATAAGAAACCTCTACTCCCATTTCCTGAATATTATAAATTTTCCATTGCCTCTGGATACATTTGTAGAAAATTACATTAGTACATAGAGTGATAAATGTAGTGTGATAAAATATACTAGTGTTCTCTTAGTAGCTCAGATCATTACCACACTATACATGAATGCATATATTCATTTTATGGGTAATTACAGAGAACTGTTCACTTCTAAAATGCAGTTCTTTCTTTGCACTGTTAAATACTTATTAGCACATTTTCCCCAAAGATGATTTATATATAATATATGCCAACCGTTTTACAATAAAGAAATGTAAAAGAGAGCATTTGGAATGGATGAATTGAAAGGGGAATCAACAGCATATGTTGCCACCCTAAAACATGTCTTCTCAATACCATGATGATCAACAGCACTCGCTACCTCCCAAACTGGTAGCAATGCCAAATGAAGAAAATGGCTGACAATAAATAGCTCCGGAGTGAGATTTCTCCAACAAACTGTACATCTGAAGTATATAGTTGACGGTACACTATAGTCTGTGGAATTCTCTGCCTCAGAGGGCGGTGGAGGCAGGTTCTCTGGATGCTTTCAAGAGAGAGCTAGATAGGGCTCTTAAAAATAGCAGAGTCAGGGGATATGGGGAGAAGGCAGGAATGGGGTATTGATTGGGGATGATTAGCCATGATCACATTGAATGGCGGTGCTGGCAAAAAGGGCCGAATAGCCTACTCCTGCACCTATTGTTTATTGTCTATTGATTAAACTGATCCCATAATGACATGAAGCAGAACCTAGTACTTAGGTTTGAGATGTACAATTCTATCCACCTTATCTTTCTTCTGCACACCATGGATGAAGAACATACTATAGATGAAGGCAAGGGGTTGAAAAAACACCCAACACATACAAATAATATTTACCTATCTATCTGTTAAAGATACCATTTGATATGCCAACCGTCTCACAATAAAGAAATCTAAAATACAGCATTTGGTATGGATGAATTGAAAGGCTTGTCTAGCAACTACACATAGGAGGAGATGTAGCCCTTTCAGGAATTAACACACCTTATCCAACCAGACTTTCTATTTTACACGTCTATAAGTCAGTAACATGACATAGGCTTTGAAACTTTGCCTTTAAAAATAAACCTCCTCATGCAAAAGTGATCCTCGGGAAATCAGTTTAGTTTAGTTTATTGTCAGGAGTACACAGGTACAGTGAAAAGCTTTTATTGCATACTAACCAATCACAATTAAAATCAAAGGTACACAAAAAAGCTGGAGAAACTCAGCGGGTGCTGCTGCACCCGCTGAGTTTCTCCAGCTTTTTTATGTACCTTCGATTTTCCAGCATCTGCAGTTCCTTCTTAAACAATTAAAATAAAACCATTTTACAGTGGATAGATACATTATAAGGTAATAATATTTAGTGCAAAGTAAAGCCAGTAAAGTTTGATCAAAGATATTCCAAGGGTCACCAATGAGGTAGACAGTAGTTCAGGACTGCTCTCTAGTTGTGGTAGGATGATTCAGTTGCCCAATAACAGCTGGGAAGAAATGTCCCTGAATCTGGAGGTGTGTGCTTTCACATTTCTATACCTTTTGCCCTATGGGAAAGGGTAGAAGAGATAGTGGCCATGGTGTAACTTGTCCTTGAATATGCTGCTGGCCTTGCCGAGGTATAAATGGAGTCAATGGAAGGGAGGTTGATTTATGTGATTGTCCGGGATGCGTCTACAATTTCTTGAAATCACTTCGTTGACATACATCATGAAGTCTAAAGGAAGCTGGTACGTATAGCCCTCAACTGACAGGAAAACAACGGAGAACAAAAATCTCAAAATTGCCACAAAGACCAAAATAAAAGCTCAAATCCATAGACAGAAAATATCCAGTCCTCACCAGGTTCACAAATTCCACCCCTTTGTCGGGATTAAGTACTAGAAACATGCAGCATTCCCTCAGGTGGATGCATCAACATGGTGACGTTAGATGCAAAAGTGACATGACAAACATTAAGATTTCCTCAGAAGCATTTCCTTGCTCGCTAGTCCCATTGTCAGTGGCGTGAAGACTACCTCAGTTTGGGCATATTTTTACATGAACTGAGATAGTCAAAAACTGTGTGTGCTCTCTATTCAATCGTACTATACAATTAACCCACATACAACAGGTAGTGCAAAGAGAAAAGTACCAGTGTGTAAAATATAGCGTTACAGCATTATAGCATTACAACAGAGAAAGTGCAAAAAAAGTGCTAATATGCACTGGGATAGAATGGGAGATCAAGACTACACCTTATGAGATGTCTGTTCAGTTGTGTGATAGCAGGGAAGAAGCTGTTGCTGAATCTGGTGGTACAAGCTTTTAGCTTTTGTATCTTCTACCCGACAGGAGAAGAAATGACTCGGATATAAACGGCCCTTGATTATGCTAGTTGCTATGCTGAGGCTGCATTAAGTGTAAATAGAGTTGATAATGTGGGGGAGGGGAAGAGGTTCATTGGTTTCTGCGATGGGCTGGGCTACACCCACACAGTTGCATTACACAGAAGGTTCCTCCTTCCCTCACATCCAATCATAAGAAACATTTGTTCTAAGGACCGATGTAATATTATAAATTATCATCTTCTAAAGTCTAATATTTCTCAAGTGTCCCAGCAACTGTCTGAAACAGATTTTGAACTCCTTAAATATGTATTGACAAGCCTGACCTCTATTCACACCCAGTCTGTTATACTTAATTACATTGTGGAGTTGACCAGGAATGTTACCCCAATTCCATATATTTTTGTGTCCCCTGTGCTAAGCCTAGTTTATACTTATATTTGAATGCTAGAATTAACATTCTGGAGCACAAATATAATTTTTTGTTAGAGTCAATTTATTTATTTACTATTTGAAGATAATTTTATTTTAATATATATCACAAGAAAGCATGAAATATATCCAGTGCTATTGAGATATCTACACCCCAAGTTAACAATGTATTTGCAACAATGGTTAGAACTGAGTGTTGGAATACGATGCTCGAAACTATCAACATAAAGAAAGACCAATTTAACAAGTATTTATTGACCTGTAATCCCAACACTGATCAATTTTAATATGAGAGCTCCTTTAACATGAAGGCAGTGTTTTTTTGGTCAAAGGTGGGTCTGAAAGCAGAATTTTTTGTTCTCCTTGAGATAATATTTTCTTCCAAACAATTACTATAGTTAAACTTCACAACAATCTCCACATGGAATAAATTGTTCTGGCTTTTGTTTTGATATATTAGTGAATTGAATTGATCCAGATTCTCTTTCTGTACTCGAAGATAGTTGAATTAATATTTTACAAATTTCACTGTTACTGTGTAATTAAGACACACTGGAAATTGTTAAATATACATCATGCTTTAAACTGAAAAATATATTTCTAAAATCGGTTAGGTATGGGGAGCTCCAATTTAAATAATTTAACATCTGCAAAATGTAATCAGCAATTTGCATATTATCAAAACAAAACAAATAGCACAATCTGAAATAAGTGGCAAGATTTAAAAGCTGCAGTTATCAATGTCAAAAACAAAACAACTTACTTTGTCATGAATTAATCACCGTTTGCATTCTAAATGTTAAACAAAGCAAACACTGCATGCTCTTTTGTAGTCAATCTCTCGATACTGGTTGGATTGTGCAGTGTGTAGAGAAAGGCTTTTGTGCGAAACAAGGATTACGATTAAGTTGCACAGTGTTCGCTTCAGAGAAGTTCAAGAGGCCCCATTTACCCTAGTTAAAAAAGAACCCTTTCAAATCTCTCATTTATAGCTAATTTAAAAGCAATGACCTTTGTATATCACGGTCACAATCTGTAAAACATGCAACGAGTTAGCCGTTTCTTTAGATGAGAGCTTTGCAAACCCAAGTGCATTGAAGCATAATTCCTAAAAGCCTCCAGCTTCGACTTTAGTATATAATAGCTCAGAATTTCCAGGAACAATGCAATCTTTGATTTGTGCTCAAGTTGCATCCTCTTGTGTGTTGATCATTTTGTTTCAAATTTATTACCAAATCTACTGGCCAAGCAAGGTTAATATGCCACTGAAAACATAATGAGGAATTAGTGACCGCAAAAATTGTTCAACCGACGCCTTGGTTCACGTGTAAATCAGACTATAATCAATATTTATACATAAATTACTATTCACTTCAAATTCCAGAATAGCTTCTTCCCCATTGTCATCGTACTACTAAATAATCTTCTCATAAGTTAAGTGTTGGTCTCAATCTCCCAACCTACCTCGTTGCAGTCCTTGCACTTATTTTAAAATCTGCAACTTTAACACCACAGCACTAATACTATACTCAGGTATTTTTCCCTTTGCACTACCTGTTGTACTTGTGCAATGGCTTGATTGTACTCATATAGTATGATTTGACTGGATAGCACATTGTTTTTCACTGTATATCAGTACACTCGACAATAAATATAAAGTACAGATCTTTTATTTCCCAAAGAAATACATTTTTATTTCTAATTTCTGTTTACTGTGTAACGTAAACACTACTTTTTGTTTTACTGTTTCCCTCAGGGTATCCAAAAATATAGGCTTTGTCCTATAAAAAGAAGCCTAATACCAATTTAACAATCTTGCTATGAAAATTGGCATAACTGAGTGTTGGAAGGTAGTGCTCACAACCATCAACATAAAGGCAAAGATTTCTGTTTCAAGCAGAACTTAACAAACAGCCGACATGCATACTCCACCCTTTCACATCTCGCCTATCTCCCAAGACCTACCAAGTGCTGGTGCACCAGCCGAGAGCAATACAAATTCCCGAAAGATTATTGCTTACTGCAAATAATGGCACATGTTAAATGTGCCTGGAATTTCAGTGGTGTAAAATTGGCCCAGTGTGTAAGGTGTATTGCAAAGCACCCATCTGTAGGAAATTCCAGCAACTTAAACAGAACCTATAATTTTTGCTAGCATATAATAATAGCTGCTCTGATCTGCTATACATCTGTAAGATAACAGACCCGTCTGAAAGATGATAGGGGATCAAAGTAATTTATTAAAGAGGATTGCCAATGAAGTATTTACCAGGATATATTCAAATTTGGATGTTCTGTATATAGAGTATATGGTTAATGGTTAATACAGTCTACCCTTGTTATGACGGACCTCTATAAAACAAATTTTGGTTATAGCGGACGGAGGGTCCGCACAGTAATGTTTCTTTAAGAACACAAGCTGCTAGTTACACTGCTGGAGGTCATTGAAATTGACATGCAATTGCTTCAATTGATACTTGTGCAATGATGCTCTATTAAACAATATAACACTTGATCTATTAAACAATTGACACTTGTGCAATGATGCTCTATTAATCAGTATAACAATTAGCTTTAGTAGGTTTAGCTTGCAATAACAGAAATACATTTTTAGCTTTTCAAAAGAACTTTGTATTTAAAAACAACTTGTTTAACATTACAATGTCAAACAGCACATTTGGTTGGCAAGTAGTATGTCCTACTCAAATTGAAGTATGTAAAACTACCAACATGAATCCATGCTGCGTTAAAATCCTGGCTCTAGCCCTGAAAAGCAGCTGTGCAACTCATAGGATTACTACTACAAGTGTTGCAAATCATAAAACGAAGAGAGAGATGGAAGACAGTGAGGGAACATGCATGCCTTCTCACCGACTAAAGCCTGGCCATTTTAATTGAAGGGATCCATAACTTATACTTTAAGACAGGAGGGAAGTTATCTACACCCACAACCAGGCATGCCTGGCAGGAAGTGGTAGCACATTCAATCTCCGAGGTCGAACATATTGGAACACGAGCACCGCAGAAAGGAGTATCATAACCTCACATGTGTTGTGAAGATGAGAGTTACAGACTCTAGATTTGCACAAGGGGTGTCCTGCTTCCACCCACAGCACTCAGTCACCACAACTATCTCAGAGTTAATGTTCTAAGTTGAGGACCTTTCTCTTTCTCTCTCCAAAGATGCATCATTACAATTTCCAACTTGATCTGTGAGTGGACAATGATAGTCTTACTTTGGCAAAACGTCACTGAATGGGCCGATTGCATCGAATTGGCAAAGGTAAAAAAAATTACAACTCTAAAGGTATCAAGTATGCAAATATTTCTGGAAAAGGTCTTTATTGCATTGCACTCTTGAAGTGGTCAATTTCATTCACATAAGATTGAAATAAACAACACTATATGATGGAATTTCTAAGCCATGGCTTTGAGATACCACGTACATCAGTCAGTAACTAAGCAGGAGACACAAATTCTTTTTAATTCCCTTTTCTGATGATATGCCCAGTAACAATGACTCATTTTAAGCAGATGCATCAGGTTACTTCTTTTTCCCATCTTAACAGTTAAATGTTCTCTAACACTGCAGCTGTGTGCACAAAGACCCTTTCATCCACTTAAATATTGAAGGAAAAAATGAAGTAGTTTTCTAGGACACCCACATGTTCATTTGGGCATGAGCTTGTTTCTTTTGAACACAAAAGTGACCCAAAATCTCAAGTGATTTGCTTTAACAGTTCAAAATGCATACAAACTTGTATTTTATGCTTGGTTCTGTGCTTCCCCATAGTTTAAATCAGGGAAGTAATAAAACAGCTGGAGAGACATCTGCAGCACCATGCAGTAAGGATGAGCAAATGGATTAGGCAACATTTGCCCCACTGAAGGTTATATCCTTTGATGTGGTTTCTCTGAGTAATATACACTCTGCTGTTATCATTTTGCTTGCTGCGGTCTGCATCCGCTCTGAACAGCTACAATAAAGTTGCCATCTGCTGTCTTCACAATGCAGGAAAAGTACTGGGATTAATGCCAAATTATATCTTCACTAAAATGACAGTAACTAGACTTTGTTTTCTTATTGTAGGTGTCATTGACAACCTAGCTTATTACTACTTCAGAAAAGTATTCTTTTCTATTTTCTTCTTTTTGCTCATGATGTATGCCATTCTTGTGAGAAACCGATGTTGAGTGCTGGAACCAGCTTTGAAACACAAACCAAGGAAACATGAAAGAAACTAGATCAAAGGACTTGTTCATTTTCCTTTAAAAGTCAAATCAAAGACAACCTGCTTTCTAATTCCTAGTGTAGGGTTTGTCTTGCAATCATGTGCCTACTTCAGCCACAGAATCTAGTATTTAGACTACACCTTCATTACATACATGATGTATTCCATCAGGGAGCATTTGATTTTTTGGGGGGAAAAGTCATCCTCAGCAGCAATCACAATGTGGAGGAAGGCTGATTAGAAGGAACTGTAACCAACAGCGCAAGCAATTTATGCACCAGCCGACCAAACTCAAATTAGAAAGATCTGGGTTCAAGTCCGATTGCAAAATTAAACACTGTATACCAAAGATTATACTTTGTTCACCATTTAGGGAACACTGCATTGTTAGGATGTGTAGAAGGGAACTGCAGATGCAGGTTTATACCAAAGATAGACACAAAGTGCTGGACTAACTTAGGGCGTCAGCCAACATCCCAGGAGAAAAAGGATGGGTGACAAAATGTGTAGAAAGGAACTGCAGATGCTGGTTTATATATTCATGTACCTGTCCAAATGTCTATTAAAGGTTGTTCCATATAGCCACCACCCTCTGTGAAAAAAGTGCCCCTCAGGTTCCTGTTAAACCTTTTCCCTTTCACCTTAAACCTTTGCCATCCACTTATTGATTTCCCTACTTTGGGAAAAAAAAGACTGTGCATTCACCCTATCTATTCCTCCTCAGCATTTCACACACATCTAAGATCTTCCCTCAGTCTCCTGTGCTCCAAGTAATAGGGTCCTGGCCCGGCCAACCTCTCCCTAGAGCCGAGATCCACAAGTCCTGATGACATCCTCATCAATCTTCTTTCCAGCTTTATAGCAGATTTTCTATAGCAGGGTGACCAAATCTGAACACAATATTTGTAGTGCGTCCTCTGGTCCAAGATTCCTTCATCAGTTTGCATCATTAAAAATAGATTAGGTGATCTGGTCATTCATTTGTTGGTGGAGAAACCTTCCTGCATGCAAACAAGCTGGTGCTTCTGCTCTTGTAATGACTAGCCAAAGTAAGACTTGAATACAAAGCATTTTGGGGCCATCCTGTGACTCTGAAAATGTACCAAATAAATGGAAGCAGTTTCTCAGTTACGAAATATGTAAAATCAGCAGCAAAGCCAAGCAATCAAGGCTTATAAATATTGGGCTGAATTATTTTGACTGACTGATAGCAGGCGGTTCCAAAGAAAATTGCAAAAAGCAGCCATTTTGGCCACAAAACAGTTTGGATTTCCGTGTACATACCAGCAAATGTAGGTTTGAAACGTTCTAATGATTAATTAGATGCCAATCTGGCAGACCACCAGCTCTGCTATTGGACAGTGCTGAGCCCAGCAGTGACAAGCAGGAGATAGGTCAGATGCATCTCTTTTCTGACACTTAGCTCTACACCATGAAGGGGTAGCGTACTGTAAGAAAGGTGATTCCACCTTTGGCAAAAGACAAGTTTTGTCTTATTTAACTTTAATTGCTTGTTAAGAGTTTTAGTGAGGGTTTATTTTTTTATATTTATATTTATTTAAATTATTTTCATATCTCTTTCAGAGACATTTATGGCTTGTAAAGAGGCATGGTCTTGGGATATGGCACCTACATCCTATTGTTGCTTGGAACCCATTCCCATAAGGAGATGCAGGATGCTGCCTCTTATTCAGCTGAACACAACCAGGAAAATTAGAGTGGGTAGGTTGGGACATCAGGCAGCCAGTTTGGATTGTAGACCGAGCCAAGCATCATACTGCTAATTTGGAATAGATTTTAACATACATTTTCAACTATATTTATTTTGCATATTTTTCCAGGCAGTTGCTAACTAATTTACCTCATGGATTCAGCCAATTTCAGACCCAAATCTTGCAGCAAATGTGATGAATTCCAGAATTCACCGCGCCTCGTGATGCATTTCTGGCTTGGGTTGACGGGGACACAAGTGTAAGTGAGATACTATTATAGGATACAAATGTGCCAAGTCCCAAGCAACTTCTGAAAGGGCCAAGGGCAAGATCTCCATCATCCATCCCAAAGAAAAATAATTTTTGATGCAAAGCGGGGAATCTTGTGGTCTCCATATGGAGATTTTTTTTTCCAAATGTTTAGCAGCTTTATTCCAATCCCTTTGGAATTGTCATAGGAATTACATTTTGGAGAAAATGTGTAGTCTCCCCCTCCACTTCAGGGTCACATTTCCTACACCCACTCCAATATTCAGTCAGTGATGTCAGTGTACATTTGATAAATGCAACACGTCATACCAGCATTCGATTGAGTAGAGCCCAATAAGGGTTTATTTCACAATGATCCTTTATAAGGGACAATTCCCCATGAGTGCAAGCAGGGGCAGAAAACCCGGGGGGGGGGGGCCCAGAGGGGACACGTCCCCTCCATGTTTTGAGAGGTGGGGGTCATCCCCCCCAAGTTTTTGTAATCCGGATTTTAAAATCCGGTGATCGAGGGCGCCGAATGGAGGAGAGAGACGTCGGTCGGCATGCAATGGGGGCGGGACATGATTCAGCGCGATGATTGGAGGAGGGAGGAGTGAGGGGGAGGGGGTGGTACTGAGGATAGAGTGCGGTGATTGGAGGAGAGACGTGGCACAATCGTGCGCTTCATCCACAGCCAGGAACGATCCCGGCCGGGTCTCTGGCGCTGTCCTGTCCCCATCTGAGTACCCCCCCCCGCGCGGGTGCGCAGAGAGGTCGGCAGCAAAGATCCTCTGCTATAGGATCTTTGGTCGACAAACGGGCCAGGGCAGAGAAACAGCGCTAAACCCAACTCTGCCTGTCCTGCCAGGTGAGCTTACAACCCTTCCTGGACTTGCGGGAAATATGGCCAGCGCGGAGGAGCAGCGCTGGTGTCCCGTCAGTCCAGGCAGGGCTGTAGTTAACCCGGTGAGACAGGCAGTTGAGCTGCATTTAGCGCTGGCTTGAGCCTCCGAAGCCTTGCGCGTGCGTGTGACCGCCAAAAAATGGTGTCCCCCGTCCCCTCCATGTTTTGATAGCGAGTTCCGCTCTTGAATGCAAGGATGGAGAGCAATGCTCACTGACACAATTAAATATGAAGAAACATTCAAATGTTAATTCAACTTTTCAAGGCAAATGAAAATCACTAAATTATCTGATAACAATTTCTAAGCCCTCCCTGTATTTCAACTTCTTTGGAAAATGCCCACCCTGCAACATTATGTCTCTATCACCAATTTCGTGGCTAAGACCATCATGTCAAGTATCATCTTCTGCCCCTATATTGTCCCCACTGTCTTACGCACAAGACTCTCCGAGTCTCTTCCTCACACTCTAAATAGCTAATTTTCAAACACATAGCCTACAAAGGAGAGATAAATGCCAGAGAGACTGCAGACGTTGGGATAGTGTGCATAAGCCTGGGTCAGATCTCAGCGACTGTCAGAAAGTGAGAAATATGGTGGGTTCGGTGCAGACATGTTGAGTTTCCAGAGACTCAGGCTGCACCGTCACCAAACAGCTAGCTGGTGGATTCTCTAAAGGGTATGGATGGAGCAGAATATTGGGACTACCCCTAGTTTGAGTTAGAAAGTGAAGCAGTCTCTATCATGAGGCAACAGTGCTCAATGTCACTCCAGTACTCACATGCTCATTTGAAAAGTATAAGGAGCATTTACCTAGCTCAAGTAGCATCCCTCCTCAGAAATTTGTCTACTGATTTTTGCAAATTACCATAAAAGTCAGTATTACTTTCTGCAACTTTGTCTTTCTCATCTGTAAAGGTTTGGATGTCACGCTACTGTTTTGGTGGGACCCTGACAATATAATAAAAATTATGTTTGGTCAATTCTGGACAAAATACATACATTTCTTTTAAAAGAAGTGTATTCATAAATATCATTATCAGCAAAACCAAAATGACAGATTTGAGGACAGATTGCAATACTCAAGAACAGTAAAAATCAGCACGAACAAACCATGTACTATTAATTATGATTAAATTCTAAACGATACACATGCTTATTCCAAATCTGACGTTTGTTTCTGTCAGATGAGTTTGTCATTAATTTACTTCATTCCAATACCAACTTTAATGCTTCCTTTCAAATTGTAATAAGTGAAATAATGCTTGAAGCAGAGCTTGCCATCAGTTTTCATAAGGTCAGTATATCCAATACAGTAATAACATTTCTGTAATTGAATGCATCTTTCAAAAAAAGCAATGCTTACTCAATGCATTGAATCTATCTGCAGAAATTAAAGATGACTTGTTCTTACCTCTCTCACACTGAGGACCAGTAAATCCATAAACACAGGCACAACGATTAGGTCCAATACAACGACCACCATTTTGGCACCCATTTTCACAGACAGCTGTAACATGGCAAAATTAGAATGTTATACAACGATCTATACTTAAAGTACCAAAATGCTGGTGTAACACAGAGAAATGCGTACAATAAAATGCTGTGCACCACAAGGAAATATTTTAGTATAACATTCAATGGCTCCGGCAGATGTCCATCTGTAACCAATTTAACTAAAAGCTCTTTATGAACCCATCATATGAAAGTTAATTGACTTTGAATGTTTTTTCATTTGAAGAGCCATACTGTGCAGTGTGTGATATACAAGGGTTAATGAGTCTCCACATTAATAGATCTACAACAAACACAAATTTGGTTCCTATTAAGGGATGGCATGTAAATTTGGGAACATTTCAACATAGGTCAAATTGAAAACCAATTGAGGTAAATATAGAATCTTGGCACTAGGGGCAATGTTTTCAAGTTCCTATGTTCTATGAAAGCACCAAATTAAACTGTATATCAGCAACTTCCACCAATCGTGTAGC
Source organism: Amblyraja radiata (assembly GCF_010909765.2). Lineage (NCBI taxonomy): Eukaryota > Metazoa > Chordata > Chondrichthyes > Rajiformes > Rajidae > Amblyraja > Amblyraja radiata. The sequence goes on along the minus strand of NC_045958.1, from coordinate 49,670,015 downwards.
TGTCCATGGCCGTCCGAAGGGGGGGGGGGGGGGGGGGGTGCGTTGGGTGCGTTCGCACCCCCCTTTTCCTAGAATAAAATCCCGAGAAAAAATAAATAAAAAATTGGACAGCAATTCGGGGAATTCTGGTTCTGGCCCGTGGGATGATTTGAAAAAAAATATTTCCGACCTGCGCAGTTGGGAGAAGCTGGCGACGCGGTAGCGACGTAAAGTGACTCCGTCTCTCCGCGCGCGCGCAGTGGGCGGGATTAAATACCCTGGGCCTAGTTTGGGCGAGTGGGACCGTGAAATATTGCGTTGCGGGAAGTGGAATCTGTCTGTTTGTTAAACTACCCGCGAATGGGCCAATCCGACCCGTGGGATGATTTGGGAAAAAAAGGAGTGCTCGCTTCTCCGTGCCTGGGGCTACAGTATCTCCCAGCACGGAACATCGCCTCCATCCGCGGAGTCGGGGCCTTGCCGCTGGTCAACCTGGCAGCCATGGAGCGGGTCCGCTGCCAGCGATTCTCCCGTCGCCGGGCGGGAAGCACGATTGACAGTACTGGCAGCGGCACCGGGTCCACAACAACAACCCCCCCCCCCCCCCACTGGTCCCTCGCCCCCCACCGGTCCCTCGCCCCCCGCCGGTCCATCGTCCCCAGCCGCCGGTCCCTCGCCTCCCCGTTGGTCCCTCGTTTCCCCCCCCCTCGCATTGGTTGGCGGCGTCAGAGGCTGTAGTGCGGGGTGACCGAGGGTCGGAGCGAATGTCGGGCCCCGCCTGCCCTCATAGCGGTCGCTGTGTGCCACTCTGGAGGGGAGGCGGTGGCGAAGAGATCCCAACTGCCACCCTCTTTGGCGGCGGCACTTAGTGGTGGACAGGGACGGCCAAGGCAGCGGGGCGATGAATCCGGTGTTGTCCGAGGAGCGCTGACCTTCCTTCCTCCCCACCTCCTCTGCTCCTTCCCCTCTCTCTCTCTCTCTCTCTCCTTCTTCGCCCCCCCCCCCCACCCACTGATCCCCATTCCCGCCTCTAATCAGTCCTCAGACATCCCCTGTGCTCCCCTCCCCATCTACCCCCCCTTCTCCCCCCCCCCCCCCCGGATCTTGACTCCGCCAAAATTATTTCTGAAATATTGGTCATAAATTTGGTGCAAAAATGTTCTAAAATGCTTAGAATGCAACAGAGATAATCTAAAAGGGGGGCTTCACATTAAATTTTTGTAATCCTGTCATCCCCCCCCATTTATGAAAAGCTTCGCACGGGCCTGCTGTCTGTTATATTCTTTGCAAACCTCATGAAATATTTCTTTAATAAATGTTCAGCCATCCATGTTCCTCAAAAACACACTTTGCAGCAGTAAGAACAGAATGACATTGGGAGGAGGCAAAGATAAATCTCCAGAATACAATAAAAGTTCTCCTGACTGAAGGAAAGTTTACAGGCGTGAAGGAGAAATATGAGTGTCCATGAGGGGAAAGGTCGATTTGGGTGCTTGTCCCACAAACTGTGGAATACACACAACAATTTAGTAGTAGGGTCAGAGAAAATGCAACTACAGAATGGATTCAGTTATATCCAAGAAGCTGTACCATTATGTTGAAGTGATTTTAAAATAAATAAAATTGTGTCCAATGAGAGAAGTAACTTCAACAGATTGTTGGTAGAAAATTAGGAACGAATTAGATATATAAAACAGTTATAGGCTTAACGTGTTAACATGAAAGCAACTGATACTTTACTTAAATGATCACTTTAAGAACTGTAGAACACTGGAAAGACAATGAGCATCTTTGACATCCATGGCTAATTAGTAGAAAGCTATGAAAAATACATGGATTTATCTTGATCAATAAAAGCTTAATAATATGTAGATAATTAGGTATGTTAATAATATTCAATCTCAGCATAAGATCATACGAATTAGAAGCATAAAATGGCCATTCAGGTTCTTGTACCTGTCCCACCATTCAATTAAGTCATGGGTAATATTTTACATCAGTGCCAATTTCTAGCACTAACATTGATGTCCTTAATATCTAGAGATCTTTCATTACCTGTTCAGTTTGACCAATTTATTTTAATATGAATAAAGAACTGAACTCAAAAAGGATAAAGTTCTACATAAGTCCCAATTCATATAAACACAGAAAGAGCAGCGCTCAAAATAGAACTCCCAGTGTTAAGATTGATTCACATATCCATCTCCTTAGATCTATTGAAATTAATGGCTGTGTTGCGTAGGAAGGAACGGCATATGCTGGTTTAAACCAACAATGGACACAAAAATCTGGCGTAACTAAGCAGGTCAGACACCATCTCTGGATAAAAGGAATAGATGATGTTTTTAATCGAGACCATTCTTCAGACTCAGGGGAGAGGGAAATGAGAGATACAGATGGTGATATAGAACAAATGAATGAAAGATATTCTTAAAAGTAATGATAATAAAGGTCACTGTTAGCTAGGGTCTATGAGAAAACGAGATGCAGACAATGAGGCTCAACTTTGAACCTAGTGCAATTTGGGTGGGGGAGGGATGGAGAGAAGAGGAATGTAAGGGTTACTTGAAGTTAGAGAAATCAATATTCATAACCCTGGGTTGTAAGTTGCCCAAGTACAACATAAGGTGCTGTTCCTCCAATTTGCGTTTTGCCTCACCTGACAATGGAGGAGGCCCAGGACAGAAAGGTCAGTGTGGGAAGGGGAATTAAAGTGTTTGGCAACTGGGAGATCAGGTAGGTCCAGGCAGACTGAGTGAAGGTGTTCAGCAAACGATCAGCCCAGTCTACGTTTGGTCTCGCCAATGTACAAGAGTCCACACTTTGAACAACGGATACAGTAGTTGAAGTTGGAGGAGGTACAAGTAAACATCTGCCTAACCTGAAAGGACTGTCGGGGTCTGTATAAGAAAGAACTTCAGATGCTGAAACCGAAGATAGACGCAAAAAGCTAGAGTAACTCAGCGGGACAGGCAGCATCTCTGGAGAGAAGGATTGGGTGACATTTCAGGTCGAGACCCTTCTTCAGACTGACGGGGTCCCTGGACAGAGTCAAGGGAGGAAGTATAGGGACAGGTATTGCATCTCCTGCGGGTGCAGAGGAAGACACCTGGGGAACTAATGGTTGTGAAACTGGCTCACTGACCTTTGCAAACCAAATTCCCCATGAACACTTCCACCAAAGCTCTGTCTAGCATGAAAAAAAAAACCATGTGTTATCCTGAAGAGAAAAAAATGCTAATCGTGATATCTGCTCTTCCTACCTGCCTTCAAACACAAAACTTTGTCATGGATTTTCTCACATAAGCTCTGAACCTGAAAAATCTCAGAAAATACAGGTTGATCAAATTTGTCTTGGACTTTTTTTAAATACATCACATTTCCTTCTGTTTAATATTATCTTAATTTTACTTCCTTGTAATATATTGCTACATAAGTCTGCTGCTCTCTTGGAGGTAGTAACTACTCTATCTTTGGCTATGGAGATGTTTGCAGAAACCCACATATAGAAAGTTTAGTTGTGTGATCGACTAATGATAAGGATTGAAATTTCCATTTTTTAATCGTAGTATTGCTAGGGTTAGCCCTATCAATTAGGGGCGCAGAGTGGCGCAGCTGGTAGAACTGCTGCTTCACTGTGTCAGAGACCCATGTTCGATTCTGACCCTGGGTGCTGTCTGTGTGGAGTTTGGATTTTCTCCCTGCGACCATGTGGGTTTCCTATGGTTTCCGCCCACATCCCAAAGTCGCGTGGATTTGTAGGTCAATTGGTCTCTGTAAATTGCTGGATGAGAAAGTGGGACAACATAGAACTATCAGGTCGTGGACTCGGAGAACCTTTTCCATGCTGTATCTAACCTACTGTTCTGATGAATACATAAAAGAACAAATTTTCTTGTAGGGTCTAAGTACAGCAACAACAGCTAACCCGCATCACAGATTTATCAACTGATAAAACTAACATTGATTTTAGAATTTTTACAAAAATCTTTGGTTTCACAAACATTCAAACACATGCAAAAAAATGTTCAAAATTAAAAATATTCAAATAAGAGATGATTGTATATATTGAAAACAAATAAATGTAAAGCACTAAAGGTTACAATAAACTAATACATTTACCCTATTTCAATTAATTAAAAAGTAAAATACCAGAAATACTTCTCTCTTTCTAGGTCATTCCTTTCCTTTGAAATTAATAGTCACTGAGATACAGCAAGCAGATTTCCAAGCTCAACTGGGATTCCATGAATAACTTTACAATTGGGAAGTCGCCCGTGAGAACCTGCTAATGTTTGTGACTTCTGAAATTATGTAAAAACTTCTAAATTGTGATGTGGGAACTGCCGACAGCACCATACAGAACGTCAAGCATTTCTGAAGGTAATCCAGGGTATTGCAAATTAATTCTATTAATTTTTTTTAAAAGTCCTATCAACAATTTTGTTTCTAAAATGCTGATCAGACAATATATTTTAAATACATTTTCAACTCCTTTGCAAATAGTGAAATTCCATTGTAACCTTATAAAAAGCTATACACAGCAACAACATTATCTAATGGTTAATACTGATTAAATTTGAGTGTGGAATTTGATGTCAAGGCTTTTCTAGCACTAGGCCACAGTGGTGCATTCTAATATTACAGTTAAACTATCACTTTTATCACATATCCATCAGTAACATCTACTTACGCTGTCCACAGTGGGTTCCTGTGTATCCTTTCTGGCACTGGCAATGGTTTTCTGCACAATTCCCTCCATTCATGCATCTGATGTTGCATTGTTGAACTACAAAAAAGGTATTAATTTACCATTAATCTTCCACTCGTACCGAAGTAGAAATGGTTATAATCATAGAACGGATTAGAAAATATCATGCATTCCTTTATCGTGAAGTTTTATGCAATATCAGATTAAAAATCTCTAACAATATAGATCAAGCCACGATGGATTCATACTCAATTAAGTGAATCACAAAAACACTTATTTAGTATTGGTTGCTGATAGTATTACACAATCTAATGTTTCAACCAACTAGCACAGCATTGGAAAGTAAAATAATGTTTGGAAACCTACGTGATTTAGTCCCACAGTTCGGAGAGATCTGTCCGTTGGAGCAGGTGCACATATTGGGGCGCGAGCAGAATCCATCACCACAGGTGTTTCGACAAATAGCTGCAGGTCAGAAGCAATGGATACGCATGAAGAACATTTCAAATTTGATGTTTTTACATAAATGAAAGAATGTTTCTTGAATTTGATTATATATTGGTTCAGATTTGATAATAAAGTAACTGGCAGGGTATTGTTGCTCACCATTATTAAGAAGCAATTTATACAGCAATATATAGCTTCTGTTTAATAGCAGTCTCATACAGAAGCTGTTATCTTACTGCTCCAGACGTTGTGCTGCACTAGTCCTTTCCACGAAAATTCCACATTAAAAGGTTATGACACTGTGGCATTTCACCACTAAATGGCTTTAGACATGCAAGAAAATTAAAGACTTAAGGGCGTGTCCCACTTGAGCATCATTTGTGCGTCACGCAAATGGCACGCAAAGATTTTGTACATCCCAAAATCCTGGGGCGCCATGCGCGACCGCGCGTCACTACCTACGTCACCACGCACCATGCGCGCATACTGCGCACCATACACGCAGCACGTGCGCGTCACGACGCAAGCGTCGTGATACGTAAATGATGTCGCGTAAATGACGCCCAAGTGGAACAGGCCCTTTAGGCATTACAATATAAATGAAAATTTAAGGTAAGCAATCTTGATTACTGCAAACCAATCTCTGGCATTAAAAATAAATCAATTTTAATTATGCTGAGGAAGTAAAACAAACAAGCTTTGTTCTAACCTTTACACCCAAGACATTCTCACTTTCCCCCAAATCTCTTTATTTTACTTGATATACATAATTTGCATTGTATAGCACCAGACAATTAATGTTTTGAAATAAGTTATTCTCTTGTTGAGTAGCAATAAATGTGCCATACGGTAATATCAGCAATACTGCAATCTGGTTTCAAAATTCAGCTCCAAAGCAGTCAACATCTCTCTCATCTATCAATACCAAGCAGACAATAAATCTCTCCCCCAGACATATCTCAGCATGGATAAGGGACACCCCATTATTTGTTCTGTTCACACTAGCGACAGTGGCACAGCTGATAGAGCTGCTGTCGCACAGCACTAGAGACCCAGGTTTGATCCTGATCTTGGATGCTGTATGTGGAGTTTGCACATTTTCCCTGTGACCACATGGGTTTCCTCCTGGTGCTGCATAAAACATTGAAATTGCAGTATCTTAAATATTTTCTAAATATCTGTGGAAAGACTGTTCATAACATTCCATGACACCTCTTTGTACGAGCCTAAGAGATTCAACTATTTTCATGTTCTCCCTCTCCATTGCCTGGGGCTCGCCTATTCTCCATCTGAGAGTAATAAATTGTGATACTTTTATGTAGTATACTATGTACCGAGTATTACTTCTACATTCTATTACTTTTGCCTTAAGGAATCCAAATCCAGATTAGGTGAGCATTTCGCTGAATATCACAACTGTTCACTAATTATGTTAATCCTTTGCCTCATTTTCACCTTAATATCTCTGCTTTTAGTTCATAATTTAAATTTGACATATTCAACAGGTAAAATACCTATGAAAAGCCAGCAAAAATGGACACAAATATGCCCAATAACCTATTCAGTAAAAACTATGCTTAAAAAATTATGCAAGGAAAGAGAAAAAAAGTTAATTCACGCCTGAGCAAACATCACATTCAGGTCCTATAAAACTGCACAGGTAACTTATGCCAGCCCTGAACTCCATCCACTATATCAGCCAGGATTTTAAAAATAAATTTTTTTTTTTTTAAACCCTTCTCATCATGTTCACTGATTCTAATAAATGAGCACCAAGGCAATAGATTGTTTTGTGGCCTTGAGCCACTTGGAACTGGCATGAGACTTTCCAAAATACTTGAGACCAGAGCCTCTACAGAAAACAAACATTTTCATTCAATGTGTTGAACTACATTGAAAGTCTAAAGCCAAATTGAAATACATGTGCTTGACAGGCCCTTTATTCCACAGCCCACACGAGAAACTGATATTAATGTTAGTATGTTGACATTTTACTTGAAGTAAGGAGTATGTTTACAAATGTAAATTTCTGATAATTTGTTGGCCACATAATATGTGGATCATGGCATCATGCCCCTTTGACCCTGCTAATCTTTTTGTCCATCCCTTCCAGATCTCCCACTTGACTCATATTTTCAAAGATCTAGCACTCTGCAGCACTCCTTCAAATCTATCTTCATTAACAGTCTACAAGGATCATGTGTCATCACAAACTAGAATCTTATCTCCAGATACCCAAAGTCCTTGAATGTTTTTTTCCTTCCAAACCCATGCCCAAACATTATTAGAATATAAACATAGAACTAGGTTTCTGCCCACATCCCATCTCTTATCATAGTCATTAAATACACAGTCTGTGATTATGAAAAAAAAGAATCTCTCCCTTCTTGACTTGTGCTTGGCTTTTGACATGATTGACAAAGCTCCTCTGTCAACCAGCTATGCAAGACTTTATCACCCGGTTCCAATTTTATTTACAAATAATCATCTCTACTCACTTTCAATCACACACCAACACCACTACATCTGCTGTCACAGCAATCTATTTTTGCACCTGATGACCCCAAACACCATACCAATGCAACATTCCTCTGCCGTCCCTCACCAGTTCCCTCTTCCTGCTCCTTGGAAACATCTAAAAACATCTTCATTTTGTACATCCACGATTATGACACTTGACTACATTTCAACAGCACCTATATTGACACCCCAAAGTTTCTATTCAATCAGACTGCTTGTCCAACATTCTAATTCCTGTATATTCCAACTATGAAAAAAAGACTTCTCCTACACTTCTCATTTAAACATTTCCCCTCTCAACTTGTTATCCTGCTATAAACTCCATTAGTCTATTGATTTATTATCAACTGCCTGAAACAGAACCAAATTGTCACAAACTTGATGTCATGTCTGACTGCAAGATAACCTTCACAACAGATATTTGCATCAACCACTTATTTCTGCTTCCCTGTGGTATCTCCACCCACTTTTATCACTCTTTCACTTTTTAAAATAAAGCTTATCTAACATTAATAGAAATAAACTGACTGAGAAGTGTGTATAGCCCAAGTTGTTAAACTAGTGGCAACATCATAAGCTTAAGTTCAAATCTGCACAGAATAGCAGGACTTCCATGGGGATAATGCAGGATGTCAGGGCATTAGTACTTATGTTGGATCAGAAGATTTCCCATATTGTATCAGTGACATACATTCAAAAATCTGCGACATGAGATAGGCAGTTTTCAAGTCCCAGGGATCTGATGCAAGAAATTCAATGACCTCACATCCCTGGTCAACATCAGTGAATGAATCTTCAAATGTCACATCCCAGCAAGTACACCAGTAACCCAATCGCCAAGGCCATCTGCAATTGCTTGCACTGAAAGTCAGCAGCTTTCTACCACCCATGTCAAGACCACTGGGATAACTGTGTAGGAACACCCGGTTCAACAAAACCACAAAGTCATACATTGTAAGATTATAAATTTGATTTGCTTTGTTAATTTTGTGCTGTCCTTTACTTTGACATTATGGCCAACCAGAAAGTGCGAGGACAATTGATAAAGAATGAATTGGAGTTGTAATTAGTATTATTGCAGTCAAACACAAGATAACTAGAATAGAAAGGAAATATTTAGGAACCTCCTTTTCCACCTCTTCTTTCCCAGCAGCTGATTGGAATATAATTGATGGTAAAGGGTAAACCCTCAAGATGACAAGGTTGTACAGTGTACAAGAGGCCATTACAAATCTTGAGATGCTCATCAAGGCTACTCTAGAATCGGCCAGACAGAAAAAACCCCCATAGAAATATAGAATGGTACAGCATAAAAACAGGACCTTTTGGCCCACCTTGTGACTATAATGTCTATCTAGACTAATCCTATTTGCCTATATTAGGTCTGCATCCCTCTATGCTCCTCTAAATAACTCATCCTTCACCCTAAGGTTGTGCCCTCTAGTTCTAGACTTGAATGCCCTGAGAAAACAACCTCATTTATTGCCCCTCATAATTTTATAAACCTTTACAAAGCCTCCTACATTCCAGTGAGAATAAATTCTGGCTATCCAATCTTTCATTATAAATACAGCCCCCCCCCCCCCCCCCCCCCATTCCAGGCAACATCCCGATGAACCTCTTCTGCCTACACATCATTTCTGTTGTGTGCAACAGGAAGAGTGCACAATACTCCAAGAGTGATTCATCCAATGTTTTTTTTCCACAGATGCAATACGAGATCCCAACTCTTATACTCAATGCCTTGGCCCATGTAAGCAAACATAAGAAATGCCACTTCACCTCCCTATTTACCACCTTGCCATTTTCAACCACAAGATGCCTCAGCACTCCAAAGGTTACTGATAGTTACTCTGTATCTTGCCAGAGCAGACCATTTATCTGCCCAATCACACTATCTGGTAACACGACATTCGTTCTATCCACGTGTTAGTGATGCACCAGACTAAAGAACCATATCACATGCAAAATGTCCTTCTTTCTCAGCAGCCACACTTTTGCTTGTCATGGTAGCTCCAATGCAAATCACACTAGAGTTGTCAAATAATGAAGGCATAATGACTACTCCCAGAATACTAAGATGGAAATGTCCAACACTAGAAGGCATAGATATAAGGTGAGAGGAAGAAAGTTTAGCGGAGATTAGCGGGGCAAGTTTTTTTCCCCCCCTCATAGAGAATAATGAGGGGCCTGGAATGCTTTGCCAGTTGGTTGTGGAGGCTTTTAGATAGGCATGTGCGGGGAATAGAGGGATATGGATCATGTACAGGGAGATGAGATCAGTTCATTTTGGCATCATGTTTAGCATCAAGGGCCCATTCCAATGCTGTACAATTCTATGTTCTAATGCTAGGTATGGGTATGCATGAAGCACTGTACATCGCCACAACAGCGGACAATGAGTGAGCATAATTATCTCAGTCCAACACTTACAATTTTACAGATGGTAACCACACAGAGACAGGTGTGGTGAAATGCCATCCAAAAACCATGGGGTAAATTGCAATCTTCAAGAAACCGTGTGTACGCTCCACATATTACTTTCCAACAAGACATAAGAAATGCATAAACTTTATAAATGGAAATCACCAGACACTTCCTTATGATATAGAGAACGGCAAACTATGTTATGATATAGAGGGGGGGGCTGGGCCAAACCAGACCATGATGGAGAAGGTGAGGACAGACTCGATGGCAGTATAGAATTGGACCATCATTTCCTCAGCTGCCGCAGGAAGTACATCCTCTGTTGGGCCTTTTTGACTGTGGAGTCGATGGTGGGCCCCCATTTCAGGTCCTTGGAGATGATGGTTCCAAGGAACTTAAAAGACTCCACAGATGTGACTGTGGTGTTGTTGATGGTGAGTGGGGGGAGGGGAGGGGGAGCTCTCCTAAAGTCTACTATCAATTCCACTGTCTTACGAGCATTGAGCTCCAGGTTGTTACAAAGGCACTAAGACGCCAGCTGTGTCACTTCCTGTCTGTAGGCAGATTCCTCCCCATCCTGGATCAGTCCAATCAGGGTTGTGTCATCCGCAAACTTGAGAAGCTTGGCAGAGGAGTCAGTGGAGGTCAGTCATTGGTGTAGAAAGAGTATAGGAGAGGGGAGAGTACGCAGCCTTGCAGTGCTCCTATACTGAGGGTCTGCGGGTCCAAGATGTGCTTTCCCAGACTCACATGCTGCTTCCTGTCTGTCAGGAAGTTGGTAATCCACTGACAGAGGGGTTCAGGCACAGTTAACTTGGAGAGTTTGAAGTGTAGTAGCTCTGGCACAAGGGTGTTGAATGCAGAGCAAAAATCAACAAACAAAATGCTTGCATAGGTCGCCTAGCAGTCTATGTGCTGGAGGATGAAGTGCAGGCCTAGGTTGACTGCATCATCCACTGATCAATTGGCCCGGTATGCAAACTGTGATATTGTTTTATTGTTTCTAGAGTATGGTGTCAGATTTTGAATTTGACTTCAGTTTTCTACATTAACCAATAACTTCTAAACAATGGAAATTCTATTTGAAAGGCAAAATTATTGGGAGAATAAGTAGAAGACGCACAAAGCAGTATAAGTTTATAGAAGCCGGTGGATCAAAAGGGGGTAAAGAACATTTTCTCCTGATGGGAGAAGAGTGACCGGGGTCAAAGACAGCCTGAAGTGTTGATGGAGGGAGGTTGGTTTTTGCGATGGTCTGGGCTGCTTCCACAATTCTCTGCCTAAACCATGCTGTGATGCATCTCAATAAAATGCTTTTGACGGTGCATCTGAGGTTTACATACTGTTCTTCACTGTTTCTCAGATACAGAATAATACCTTTCCCTCCCCAGGTGGAAACAGGCTCTTGCTGCAAGTTCTTTACCCCCTTTTGATCCATCCGCTTCTATCTATCTACACATAACTAAAACTCTGATCTTGTGCTCTTCCAGTTTGCGCGGTTTTTCTATTTGCGCAAAAACGGTACGTGATAGCACTATGATTTTTCGCCAGCTCACTCCCCGTTCTGCAGTGCTGCAAGTGCAACAAATTTCGTTCCCTTTCCTGCCAGTCAGCGCCGCACGGATTGGTGTCTTATCCTATCACTCCCCAGGACGGTCCGCCCCTTCCTGCGCCATCGAGCCTTTATTGGAGCTGAGGGACGCTGTAGGTGGCCGGCAGAGGTCTCTAACTGGAGACAATTTTTGGAGGGACCGGAAGCAGCCCAGCCCAGCCCGGCATGGAGTCGGAGATGTCGCCAAACGGAAAGCGGAGACTCTGATCTCAGCGGAGAACGACCAGCGATCAGCGCCCGCTGCGAGTCCCCATCACACCATCAGCACCAGCCCCTTCCCCTCTACCCCCACAACACCCCCCGCCCACACCCCCCTCTCCCCCCACTACCCCCCGCTGCCACACCACTCACCCCCCCACCTGCCACAACACTCCCCCCTCACAACTGCCCCTCGCCCCTACCCCCACAACCCCCGCCCCTCCCCCGCAACCCCCCTGCCCCCACCCCCAAAACTCCCCCTCCCCGCCCTCACACCCCTCCCCCAACAACCCCCCCTGCCCCCACCCTCCGACTCCACAATGCTCGCTGCTCCCCTCCCTCCCCCCACCACATACACCCCACCCACACACCCCCTCTCCCCCTCCCACATACACACCCCTCCCCCCCCACCCCCCATCCCACTCACATACACACGCCCCCCACCACACACGCCCCCCGCAACACACACCACCCTCTCCCACCTCCTACACTCCCCCACCCAGACACACACACCCCACTTCCCTCCCCTCCTCCCACACATGAAGAGGAGAGGGAGTGAGTGCTGGGAGATGAGGGGAAATGAGCCGTGCCTGCGCAGTTAGGGGTTATGGGTGAGTGGTGGAATATTGCATTGGGGGAACCGGTGAGTGGTGGAATATTGCTTAGGGGAATGGGTTGCGTTGGGGGACCAGCCCCTCCCCCCCTGTAACTGGGACCCAACGGGTCCCACTTAGTCTAGTAAACATATACTGTTGTGCGTCCTACTTATTCTCCCAATAATTTTGCCTTTCAAATGGAATTTCCACGAATACTTGCTTGTTTAGAAGTTATTGGTTAATGTAGAAAACTGGTCAAATTCAAAATCCGACACATCATACTCTAGACACAATAAAAGAACCATAGAGAGTACCAACTCATAAGCTAGTCAATATCAATCATAAACTAATTTATAAGTAGGTGATAATCCTTTAAAGTAGAGTTGGCAGGTGTTCTATCGCTGAATGCATGTACAGCTGTGCAAGATTAATAAATGGCACTGGCTTGTTTAATGCGTATTGTTGGTTGAAATCACAATATATCAACTTCATGTACTTTATCGATAAGGTGAATTGCACAACTTGGGCGGCACATGCGAATGCATTTTAGAACCAATTCAGCTCTTCCAATACCCAAACTCCGCAAAGGGAACTTTATCATACCTATCTATCTATCTATATTTAAAACTCTGTGTGTGTCTGGCTGTGTGGCTGTGTGTGTTTCTGACTTGTGGCTGCCAGCCTTTGATTCGTTGCTACGTCAACACCCGACCCACAAACGCCCTGATTTTTTCCATTTCGGTAGAGATTTCACTTTTCATTCCAAATGTGTCTTTATGTACACATTTTTAATAAAATCCTTCTTCCCCCCCCACCCCACTCACTCATTTTGTCGCCTCCTGCTGGCCAGCGACCATAACGGCTGCTGGCGCTCCCATCTCGTCTCAAAGATGGCATTTAAAAACAGCCGCACTGCCGATTCCTGAGCTGCTTGAGTTGGAGGACCACGTCTCCCATGGGGGCTATGGGCATGTATGGGTGTGTATGGGTGCCAGATTCGGCCTTTGATTCCATGCTACACCAGCACTCCGTCATTAAACTCCATCATTTTTTCCATGTCACTAGCTCATTCACTTTTACATCCAATCTTGCACTCCTCAAAACATTTGTTCTTTTTATGTACCCATTTTTTAATAAAATCCTACAACCCCCCCCACTCACTCATTTTGTCACCTCCTGCTGGCCAGCGACCATAACGGCTGTTGATGCCCGCCTCTGCCTCAAGGACGCCACCATTTTTCACGGGGTTTGGGATGGGGCCGTGACCGGGTCCAAAAAGAAGCCGCCCCACGCCCGCCAGCAGTCTCTCTGTCTCTCCCCTCTGTCTCTGCCCTCTCTGTCTCTCGTCTCTCCCCTCGCTCTCTCTCTGCCCCTCTCTCTGCCCTCACACTTCCCCCCGCTCCAACCCTCCCCGTTGTTCAAATTGCGCAGAAATAACCAAAGATCCCATAGCGGCTAAGCGGCTATAGGATCTTTGGAGAGAACGAGCGTTCACAGCCAGCGGCTCGACTCATGCACGCCAGCTCCAACCCCCCCCCCCCCCCTTCACCTCTCTCCCCCATCCTCTCCCCCACTTCGCCCCCATTCCGCCCCCGCTCCAACCCTCCCCATACTCGGCGTCTGAAGCGCAGTTCTCCCCCCCCCCTTCTCTCCATCGGCTGCCCCGTTCTCGCTCTCCCTTTCTCTCTCTCTCCCAGGCACAGTGAGCAGATTATTGCGTTCAATAACCAGCCCTCACCTCTGACGATGCGCACCCCCCTCAAATTCTCCTCACTCCCTCTTCCCATCCGCTCCCTCTCCGCCCCTCACGCTCCCTCTCCCCCCTCCTCCCACCCTTCCTCTCCCCCTCACCCCCCTCCTCTCCCATCTCTTCCCCCCTCTCTCCACCCACTCCCCCCTCCACATCCGTTCCCTCCCCACTCTTCCCCTACCCCTCTCCACCTCCCTCCCCTTTCTTCCCCCCTGTCTCCCCTCTCCCGCCCCTCCTATCCCATCCCTTCCCCCCCTCTCTCCACCCACTCCCCCTCTGCACCTCTCTCCCCCTACCCCTCTCACCCCACTCTTCCCCCTCTCTTCCCCCCACCCCTCCCCATTCTTCCCCCCTCCCCATTCTTCTCCCCCCTCCAGCCCTCCTCTCCCCCTCCTCTCCCATCCCTTCCCCCTCTCTCTCCACCCACTACTCCTCTGCACCTCTATCCCCCTACCCCTCTCCCCCTCCCTCCCCTTCCCCCTCCTCCTACCACTATCCCCCTCCCTCCACACTCTTCCCCCTCTCTCCCCTTCCCCTCCCTCCTCCCCCTCTTCCCTCTCTCCCCTTCCCCCACCCCTCTCTCCCCCCTCCCCCACCCTCCCCTCTTCTCACCCTCCCCTCTCCCCACCCCGTCTCCCTCACCCCCCCTCCCCCCACCTGTGTGTTTGGGGGGTGGTTAGTGTGAGGCTTCAGTCCCCCCCCCCCCCCCCGCGTTGGGGAAACAGACCCAACAGGTCTGCACTTGGTCTAGTATACTTTTAAGAGTGTGTGTGTGTGTGTGTGTGTGTGTGTGTGTGTGTGTGTGTGTGTGTGTGTGTGTGGTTTTGCCTTTGAAACGTATTTCCTCGAAAACCAGACGCCAAAACCCGGAGATTTTAACATATTTCTGTAGGGATTTAACTTATGATTTCAGAAATCCACTCCTCTAGATTTGGTGAATTATTTCCCCATATTTTGAATAACATTGTTCACAAAACATTAAAAAAAAATTAAATCAAACTGCTGTATGAGTCACAGTGCCACCTCACAGATGTTCAATCACAATGGATCTCATTTACATATATGACATCACAATGGGACAGTGGTGGGGGATTGGAACCTTTGCGTGATCCCACTAAAATCAAACTGCTGCATGAATCACAGTGCCATCTCACGCCACCGCTGCCCAGCTGCTGACGTTACAATAACAGTTAAATTTTTACATCTTCTGGTAGAAATTTTCCTTATGATTTCAAAAATCCAACCCTCTAGACATTTGGTCAATTATTTCCCGAGATATTTACTAAAATTTATAAACAAACTGACATTTAAAAAAAAATATTAAGGTTGCCCAGCTGCTGACCTCACAATGCCTTTGCACCTGGCCCAACTGCCTCCTGACCCCCCCCCCCCAGGTTGTTGATTCCATTGTTCCATTGCCCTCCCCCACCCTAAACTCCCCCCCATCCCCTCCCCTACCCCCTTCCCGCCACCCCATCCCCTCCTTCCCCCCTCCCTCCAAGCCCCCCTCTCTCTCTCACCCCTCCTCCCCCACCATCCCTCTCCTCCCCCCCCACCTCTTGCCCTTCTGTCTCTGCCCCTTTCTCTCTGTCTCTCCCCATTCTCTCTCTACCCCCCTCCCTCTCTAGACGTGCCTGCGAGTTGGGGGCTAGGCGTCAGTGGATAGGGTGGTTATGGGGTAAAAGGAACAAATTAATAATATTAATATAATATCAAGGGAGGTAGTTTGCGTGTGTGCGGGGGGGAGGGGGGGGGGTAGTTAGTATGTGTGACACCACATGCCGCCCCCCCCTCCCAGCCGCCCCTCCCCCACAACCACACGTTGGGAGAACAGACACAATGGTTCTGCACTTGGTCTAGTGACCTATAAAAATGATCCTGAATTTTTATTTATGTAGTTGCTTCTGACGTTTAAATTTGAGCATCACCAAGTTTCTGGGACTACCTGAATTTATTCCCTTCCTCAATTGCCTCCTGAATCAGCATGCCTTTTCGGGCAATTAATGGTGAATTTTGATTTAAATATAGGCCAGATTAGGAAGGAATGGTAGACTTCCTCCCTGGAAGGACATCAATGAATAGTCAGTTTTTAGAACAATGTATCTTTGTGGTCATAATTACCCATGACCAGATTGTTTAAAAAAAAAAAAAAAATTGTCGTAGTGGGATCTGAACTCTGTTCTTCAATTGTTTATCTGGGTCTGTGGTTTACTTGTCCAATAATTTAACCGTTGCAACGCCATATGGATGACAAAAGTGCAGTTCCACCCAACTACAATATTTGGTTATCCTGATTGATACACATTTCTGGCTGTCTGCATTCCAAACACAAGCACAGTCTGGCTAATGCAATTCCCAAAACTGATGTCTCAACACCCAGGTGCTCAAATTTTAGTTTGGGTTCCTTGTCTTCCTTTGATTCTATTTGACATTGGAGAACATTTGCTGTGGCTGTTCAACTACAAATTATAATTTCCCATCTGCACCGAAAACTTAACCTAAGCTCTATGGTGAAAATAATGGCTTAAGAGAAATTAAAAGCCTTATTATAACAAAGATAATACATGAACAGATCATCATGACTTTTGCACGTTTGCGTTCAGATGTTTTATACAAGCTGTATATATTTTACTTAAACATTTCCATATGTTCAAACTATTGCATTGCACCATATATCACATTCCAGTTTATAATGAAAAAACGTGTCACGTGATTAGGAACAACTGCACTTACGGACAATGCACTGATTTCCGCCAGGTAACGTTTTCCACCCCGGGCAGCAGTAGGAGTGAAATCGAGATCCACAGACATTTGGCCTATGATGCACATATGGAAAATCAAAACCATTCAAAAAAAGTTACACTTTAAACAAACCACTTTCAACAGCACAGCATACCAACTTCACGGTCAACACAGCATGCCGAACTCTAATTTAATTACAGCCAGCACAAAGAATAAATTCATACATAATTTTACACATAAAAATAAACTTATTTTCCTCAATATAACTCTCTATCACGCACGTAGTAGGTGGAAGAATGGAAACTTGGCAAATTAAACAAGTTCCACTTTTTGAAGACAAAAAACAATATTGTTTTCTGGTTTCTGCTATCCTATTATATAAATCTGGCAATTCTGAGTACAAAACGTTAATCAATTATTTGAATTATTAAACTTGTTCTACAGTTTTCATCTTAAGGAATCGTTCTTCGTTGAGAAACATTTTTTAAGTTTAAACGAATCCCAACTTTCTTCCATGATTGTAAACTCCCACATCTGTATAAACCTTGGAAATCAATCTGCTCTGATCAACTCCTCAGAGATAACCCACAGTTGAGGATCTTATTTCTTGAATCTATAAAGTATATTCTGTGAATTTAATAATCATACTCCAATTGCAAAAAAAAGTATCATTCATTTCAGAATTTTGACGACAGTAACAGTTAAAACCCGACTTGGCCCATGAACTTGTAACTGATTTATAATGTAGTTGAAAGTCTAGTATCATGATGAAAATGATCCTCACTTGCGAAAGTTGGGCACCAAAAACATAAAACCTGAACACTCGCCAACTAATCTATAGCTTTTCTATATTTCCCTTCATCTTTACTTCTGCTAAATGCTGATTCTACACGCATCTGATCATTGTTACACATAAACATATCCCGAGGGGAATTACTACATAGAAATCCAGGAAACCCAAGAACTGACCCAATGCTCAAATACTGTAAAATCCAGGTTGGTGACAGTACAGGCGAAAGCCTGGCTTTACATTAAAATGCAATAGTATTAAAATACAATAGTCACAATGATTTATCTTAATATCCCACCCCACATTAGTTTGAATTAAAACATATTCAAATCTATGCATTTTTATATTAAAAACAAAAAAAATCAGGTGTATACCCTCTGAGCATATCATGCTGGCCTCTCCGCCTCATTCTGTTGGTTGCTTCCCTCATTTCAGTTGGATTGAATCTTTGTGCTTCAGATCCTCTTGGATATTGTTGGGCCGTCACTTTTTCCAGCGCGATGCCTGTTATTACTATACATCCCAGCAGAAATTTCCAACAGCATCGTATCCCCATCATGAGAACACACTCGCTCCTTGGCTTTTTGAAGGATTTTCCAGATCAATTTTTTTTAAAGAACAAGTTCAGAAGTCTGTTGATCAAATTAGCAGTCACGTTATGGCTCGAGCTCCTCTTAACTGTTGCAAAACTCTGGTGAACGTTATGATTGTTATGTGGAGGAAAATGCAGAGGGGGGGTTGGTGGGGGGAACACTTTGTCTTGGCAGCTGAAAGGACAATGTAGAGTAATACTAGGATCCCCCAATCCAACGTTTGGGAAGAGGGGGAACGCAAGGATATAAAGCCGGAGAAGGGGGAACGTGTCCAGTTGCAGGGATGCAAAACGTGCCTAAGAACTTCACAAAAAAACCGCCAAGCCAGGCGAGCTGAGACTGAAAGACTGCGCAGCGACCAGAGGCTTTTCACTGGCTCCTGTCAATGAGGAGCGGGTGTAAGCACGTGGGTTGAGGGGAGGACTCAGCGACAGAGGCGAGTAACTCGTTCTCGCATCAGCTCCACTGGGTGGTGCAAACGAAATGAGGGAGAGAGCAAATTCCTTTCTCCCGCTGTCCCAGATTAATTTTTGTGTTGCAATCAGTGCAAGTTATCGTAAATGATCTGAAAAATAAAGCCAATGGTACATCTCAACTTTCTTTACCCCCCCAATCTCCCTTTGAATTGGCAATTTTCCGCTTGTAAAAAGGAGGCGATGCCACTTGGCGGCCGCGGATTCCGCCAGCCCCAGGGAGGCGGCGGCGGCGGCGACGCTGCTGAAACTCGGGCTGCAGGTTATTCACGGGCTGCTCCCACACCTGGGTTTGTGATCCCGGGCAAGGGTCGCCCTTTCGCTCGGCTGCTAGCGTCAGATCCCAGAGACCAGTGTGGACTCCGCGCCTCTCTGCAAGTCTTAACAGTTCCCAAGGTCCTTGTGAAAAAAACCCTTCTAATTTAAATCGGCGACCACTTCACTTTCTTTTGAATTTTATCATGTGAACTTGTACTGCATCCTTCCAAGAGGGGAACTGCTCACACACGAAAAAAAACACATTTTC
Source organism: Amblyraja radiata (assembly GCF_010909765.2). Lineage (NCBI taxonomy): Eukaryota > Metazoa > Chordata > Chondrichthyes > Rajiformes > Rajidae > Amblyraja > Amblyraja radiata. The sequence goes on along the minus strand of NC_045958.1, from coordinate 49,650,651 downwards.
AAGCGAAATGCGAAAGTTTGCAAAAACATTAGGGAACTTAACACCGCAACTCGCATCTTTTTTACATTATGTGTAGGAGGGAACTGCAGATCTTCGATTTGCATTAATAATTTTCGCGTTTGATTTCCAGTTTAGCATCGTTGTTAATCTCTAAATAAATAGCATCTTGTGCATACTTCCTGAAATCCCAAACCACATACAAGAAAACAGTTATCAAATTATTGGTGAAACATGCAATTGGTCTTATTATTAACAACACCATAGAAAATTCAGTTAGATGAATTGAGTGCAAATTCCATCTCAAATCAGTTTCCACTGCATGGCTGATAATATTTTAGCTAACACTTCAAATTTAGTTGGGAGTCAACTTGACTGAAGTGAACCATATGAGATTCTATGAGTTATGCAATCTTCCATCAGTTAGATTTGACATCACAAGGAATACAGTTCCAGTGTGATGTTGTCAAATTTAAACACTGCCCAGGGCATTCTTAACTAACTTCTAGATTCTTTCAAAACAAGTTCTGGAGTTAATTTAAATGTTAAATAGTGCAGATGCTGTCACCCATGCACATTGGCAATGTTTGAGGTCACAGGGTCATGAAAGGCATTAGCCAAATGCTATTTTTTCTTTGCATGTTTAAAGTTTAACTTTTAAGACACGCGTTTAACCACATATCCCCAAAATCCTCGTGATCAGGAGAGGTGGAATTCCAGCAAGGCAATTGACCAGAGAAGCAGCTTAATTTGAACATAGCATTAGAAATGCTAAAGTAAAATCATAACTGTTAATAAGACCACTTACTACCATACAAACAGGTTTCCTTCCTCTATAAGTTACACCCTTGTTTTGTATCAGCCTTGACTGCCTCTTATTTTGCCAAGTCTGGCATGCTGGCACCGTTGATCTCTGAAACTGCCCCTGCACCTGCAACATTTAACTGAATTAAAGGAACTTAGGTACCAAATAAGATAAATTAAATTTAAATTTACTTTTGTTTCAATAATAAAGAACTAATTCAAATAATTACTTTACAATAAAGTGAACCCATTGAAGAACTATAAAATAAATCTCAAATGACAAACCAAACACTGAAAGCAATTTAATGTTGAAATTCAGGTTAAGAACAAACAATGTTTTGACATTTTTCTGAGCTATTACCAAGAAAATTATATCAGTACAATTGATTCAATGCATCATATTCGAAGAGAGCATTACAAACATTGTAATACTGTATACACTTTTTAAGAAAGGCGGGAGAGAGAAAACAGGGAATTATAGACCAGTTAGCCTGACATCGGTGGTGGGGAAGATGCTGGAGTCAATTATAAAAGGTGAGATAGCCGAAAATTTGGATAGCAGTAACAGGATCGGTCCGAGTCAGCATGGATTTACGATGGGGAAATCATGCTTGACTAATCTTCTGGAATCTTTTGAAGATGTAACCAGGAAAATGGACAAGGGAGAGCCAGTGGATATAGTGTACCTGGACTTTCAGAAAGCATTTGATAAGGTCCCACATAGGAGATTAGTGGGCAAAATTAGGGCACATGTTATTGGGGGTAGAGTGCTGACATGGATAGAGAAGTGGTTGGCAGACAGGAAACAAAGAGTAGGGATTAACGGGTCCCTTTCAGAATGGCAGGCAGTGACTAGTGGGGTACCGCAAGGCTCGGTGCTGGGACCGCAGCTATTTACAATATACATCAATGATTTGGATGAATGGATTCAAAGTAACATTAGCAAATTTTCAGATGACACAAAGCTGGGTGGCAGTGTGAACTGTGAGGAGGATGCTATGAGAATGCAGGGTGACTTGGACAGGTTGGGGGAGTGGACAGATGCATGGCAGATGAAGTTTAATGCAGATCAATGTGAGGTTATCCACTTTGGTAGCAAAAACAGGAAAGCAGATTACTATCTAAATGGCGTCAAGTTGGGAAAAGAGGAAGTACAACGGGATCTGGGGGTCCTTGTACATCAGTCTATGAAAGTAAGCATGCAGGTACAGAGGAATCAAATATAGAAGCAAAGAGGTCCTTCTGCAGTTGTACAGGGCCCTAGTGAGACCACACCTGGAGTATTGTGTGCAGTTTTGGTCCTCTAATTTGAGGAAGGACATTCTTGCTATTGAGGGAGTGCAGCATAGGTTTACAAGTTTAATTCCCGGGATGGCGGGACTGTCATATGTCATATGGACTATTTTCGACATTTCCCTACCGTTTCTCCCTACAAACCCACTGACTCCCATGGGTATCTGGACTACACTTCTTCCCACCCTGCTTCCTGTAAGGACTCTATCGCCTACTCCCAATTCCTACGTCTATGCCGCATCTGCACCCAGGATGAGGTGTTCCAAGCAAGGGCATTGGAGATGTCCTCATTCTTTAGGGAACGGGGGTTCCCCTCTTCGACTATAGATGAGGCTCTCACCAGGGTCTTCTCTGTATCCCGTAGCTCCGCTTTCACTCCCCATCCCCCCTCTCGTAACAAGGACAGGGACCCCCTTGTACTCACCTTCCACCCCACCAGCCGTCACATACAGCAGATAATCCTCCGACATTTTCGCCACCTCCAACAGGATTCCACCACTGGCCACATCTACCCATCTCCTCCCCTTTCGGCTTTCCGCAGAGACTGCTCCCTCCGTAAGTCCCAGATCAATTTGTCCCTTCCCACCCAAACCACCCACTCTCCTGGTACTTTCCCTTGCAACTGCAGGAAATGCTACACTTGTCACTTTACCTCCACCCTTGACTCCATCCAAGGACCCAAACAGTCTTTCCAGGTGAGGCAGAGGTTCACCTGCACCTCCTCCAACCTCATCTAGTGCAACCGCTGCTCTAGATGTCAGCTGCTCTACATCGGTGAGACCAAGCGTAGCCTTGGCGATCGCTTCGCCCAACACTTCGGCTCGGTTCGCACTAACCAACCTGATCTCCTGGTAGCTCAGCACTTCAACTTCCATTCTGAATCCGACCTTTCTGTCCTGGGCCTCCTCCATGGCCAGAGTGAGTCTACTGCAAATTGGAGGAACAGCACCTCATATTTCGCTTGGGCAGTTTACACACCAGCGGTATGAACATTGACTTTTCCAATTTCAGGTAGTCCTTGCTTTCTCCCTCCTTCCCCTCCCCTTCCCAGCTCTCCCACAGCCTACTGTCTCCGCCTCTTCCTTTCTTCTCCCCCCCCCCCCCCCCCCCCCCCACCACCTCTACATCATTCTGAAGAAGGGTCTCGACCCAAAATGTCATCTATTCCTCTGCTCCACAGATGCTGCCTCACCCACTGAGTTTCTCCAGCATTTTTGTCTACCCTTAATTAGCCATAGTTAGTATTTGGTAGAGTAAAGCATTCTCAGACCTTTATCAATTAAAAGGACATTTTTGTTATGTTAAGCATTTCTGCATTTTCTCAAACAAGGATGGTACCATATTATGCCTTTTTGCCAATTGTGATATAAATTTAGAAGTTATTTTCTGAACATCAATCACATCTTGAGTCTTCCAGGCTTTTTTGTTTTCTTCAAAAATTAAAATGATCATATTTAATTTCAGGAAATATATTCCCTCAAGGCTTAGTTCATCATTGGACAATTATGGTAAAATTGTCTTGAAGTGTTTGGTCATGTTGTTAATCATAAATTTTGAATGGTAAAGCAGAGATACTGTATGCTGCAGTCTACACCCTCATTAGGTTTCTGCACTACCATAAACAGACATTATATCCTCTTTCAACTAAAGATTGCCTTTGCATGCTCAACGTCTGAAACAAAGTAGAGAGATTAAAGGATTAAACAGAAAACAGTACTACGCTTTGCCCGATTTAGATATATCAAGTGCAGCCACATTTGGGTAAATTTAATTTTCAACTGGATTATAACTTGGCAAAGCGTGTTTTCCACAATTGTAAACAGCATCTACTTTTTATTCTATTACAATATTTACATTGAACTGTGCAAGTAGTTCAAATGGTCTGCTGCATTGCAAACGTGCATGCATAATTTGAATTGAACCAAGCATATCAAAAACTTCCTGAGTGATACAATTCTGCCTTACACTGAGGTGTGGCTCTTATTCTGCTTGAATAGAAGTAGAGCTTAACAGTAACTGTAACTTGTACTTATATTGGATCTTTAATATATACAATGGCTCAAGGCATTCCCCTGGATGCTCTGGTTTCCTCCTACATTACAAAGACATGTAGATTGGTTGGTTAATTGGCCAGGATAAATTACTCTTAGTGTGTTGGTGAGTGTGAGAATCTGGATGGAGTTGAGGGGAATGTGGTAAGAATAAAATGGAATTAGCGTAGATGTGTGCACAATCTGTGTTGTCTACTTTCATGATAATGACTTTATGAAACTTTATTTTGGAGTACACTGTTATGTCCTCATCATGTGCCGTATCAATTTACAATTAAATCCTATTAGAGCTTAGAGTCTAGAGCTTAGAAATACATAAGAGGACAAGGATGCTGCTGCCCATTAGACTTTTAGCTTTGTGCCAGGTTTGGGTTATTGACCCTCATCTTTTCCTCAAGAAGACAAAGGAAGATGATGGTGAATTTTATTGCATATTGAAGATGATGGTGAATTTTCCCATCAATGTCTTTTGTTCGTGAGTGGTGGCTCCAGAGATTGGGGAGGTGGCCTAAGTTTACCAGGGTTCCGTAGTGACATTTATTGTCAGAGGTTTGTATTATACAACAGTGGCATGTCGACATGTCTTTAGTTTGTGCATGTTCAGTGTAAGATCTATTAGATTGATTTAGATAAAGGGATTAAAAGTAACAATCGCAAATTTGCAGATGACACAAAGCTGGGTGGCAGTGTGAACTGTGAGGAGGATGCTATGAGGATGCAGGGTGACTTGGACAGGTTGGGTGATTGGGCAGATGCATGGCAGATGCAGTTTAATGTGGAAAAATGTGAGGTTATCCACTTTGGTGGCAAAAACAGGAAGACAGATTATTATCTGAATGGTGTCATTGGGAAAAGGGGAAGTACAATGAGATCTGTGGGTCCTTGTGCATCAGTCACTGAAATTAAGCATGCAGGTACAGCAGGCAGTGAAGAGAGCAAATGGCATGTTGACCTTCGTAACAAGAGAAGTTGGGTATCGGAGCAAAGAGGTCCTTCTGCAGTCGTACAGGGCTCTTGTGAGACCACACCTGGAGTATTCTGTGCAGTTTTGGTCTCCAAATTTGAGGAAGGACATTCTTGCTACTGAGGGAGTGCAGCGTAGGTTCATGAGGTTAATTCCCGGGATGGCGGGGCTGTCATATGTTGATAGAATGGTGCGGAGGGGCTTGTATACTCTGGAATTTAGAAGGATGAGAGGGAATCTAATTGAAACATATAAGATTATTAAGGGTTTGGACAGGCTAGAGGCAGGAAACATGTTCCCAAATGTACAGGGAGTCCAGAACCAGGGGCCACAGTTTAAGAATAAGGGGTAAGCCATTTAGAACAGAGATGCGGAAAAACTTTTTCACACAGGGAGTTGTGAATCTGTGGAATTCTCTGCCTCAGATGGCAGTGGAGGCCAATTCTCTGGATACTTTCAAGAGAGAGTTAGATAGAGCTCTTAAAGATAGCTGATGTCAGGGGGGCAGTGTTAGCTGTGAGGAGGATGCTAGGAGGCTGCAAGGTGACTTGGATAGGCTGGGTGAGTGGGCAAATGCATGGCAGATGCAGTATAATGTGGATAAATGTGAGGTTATCCACTTTGGTGGCAAAAACAGGAAAGTAGATTATTATCTGAATGGTGGCCGATTAGGAAAGGGGGAGATGCAACGACACCTGGGTGTCATGGTACACCAGTCATTAAAAGTAGGCATGCAGGTGCAGCAGGCAGTGAAGAAGATCGAATGGTATGTTAGCATTCATAGCAAAAGGATTTGAGTATAGGAGCAGGGAGGTCCCACTGAGTTATTCCAGCATTTTGTGTCTATCTTTGGTTTAAACTAGCATCTGCATTTCCTTCCTACTCAACCATAATTTTTATGTTTCCTCACTTCTGGCTGGCTTCTCTCACAATAAGCTATTATTTTCATTCTAATGAGACATTAGGATCAGAATACGTTAATATTGGCTAACTTCCTGTAACGCTGTAATGTTAGAAGCTTTGTTCTGTATCTGCTGCATCATTCATTGCACTGAGGGCATTCTTAATAGGACCAAAGGTCAGAGGTCCTTCTCCTGTAGCACCCTCCAACCCCAACCCTCTATCAGAAGGACAGGTTATGACACTAGCATTCCCTAAAAGTTTCCATGAGGCTTTGTTTATGTTGGAGAATTGTGCCAATGTCAGTATTCCTGTTGTTTTTGAAGCAAATCTAATGTTTGGGTAGGTAAGAGAAGGAATATATAAGTGATTAGAAAGTATGAAACATTTAGTAGGTAGAAGAGGAAGACTACTACACTCTAAAGATATTAGAAGCAGACTTGTGGTGTAGTCAATGGACTGTATAATGTACAGGAATATTACTCATTGGGTAATCTGACAAATAGCAAAGTTGAACATTGCCCCTACTATTTCTGTTGCTGTAATAAAACCAGACACCTACTGTGCTGACAAAGTTGTTTTCCTTTGGTTAGCTGACACTATCCAATTTACAACAGAAGTTCTCCCGAGTGTTTCAGTATTTTCCGGGGTCCTTCAAGTACAAAAGGTTTAAGAACACACTCAATAAATGTAAGATGATGAAAATCAAACATTGATACCTGACCACTAGCCAACACAATGATTTATATCATGCTATTATCTTAGTGAGTACCTTCACAAATAGAAAAAGTGGCCTGGCTTGGCTGCTTCTGTTTGTCAGTCTCAAGAAGTCTATGTGCACTAGCTAATACAGTGATATTATTTCCAAAGCACTTTCAAACCGATTTCTATATAAGCATTATTAAATTTGCTATGAATGCTAAATCAGGCAGCATTTTCAATTATATATTTTTTCAAAAATAGTTTTTAAATTATATTATTTCATGAGCATTCATAGCAAAAGGATTTGAGTATAGGAGCAGGGAGGTTCTACTGCAGTTGTACAGGGTCTTGGTGAGACCACACCTGGAGTATTGCGTACAGTTTTGGTCTCCTAATCTGAGGAAAGACATTCTTGCCATAGAGGGAGTACAGAGAAGGTTCACCAGACTGATTCCTGGGATGTCAGGACTTTCATATGAAGAAAGACTGGATAGACTCGGTTTGTACTCGCTAGAATTTAGAAGATTGGGGATCTTATAGAAACTTACAACATTCTTAAGGGGTTGGACAGGCTAGATGCAGGAAGATTGTTCCCGATGTTGGGGAAGTCCAGAACAAGGGATCACAGTTTAAGGATAAGGGGGAAATCTTTTAGGACCGAGATGAGGAAAACGTTTTTCACACAGAGAGTGGTGAATCCCTGGAATTCTCTGCCGCAGAAGGTGGTTGAGGCCAGTTAATTGGCTATATTTAAGAGGGAGTTAGATGTGGCCCTTGTAGCTAAAGGGATCAGGGGGTATGGAGAGAAGGCAGGTACAGGATACTGAGTTGGATGATCAGCCATGATCATATTGAATGGCGGTGCAGGCTCGAAGGGCCGAATGGCCTACTCCTGCACCTATTTTCTATGTTTCTATGATATGGGGAGAAGGCAGGAACGTGGATGATCAGCCATGATCACAGTGAATGGATGTGTTGACTCGAAGGGCCGAATAGCCTGCTCCTGCACCTATTGTCTATTGTCTATTGTCCATTCTGTAATTTTCTTCAGTGAATGATTCCATGATGTTTTGGAGCTTAGCCTCCAATGTACACATATGCAATGCTCCTCTGAGTAACCTGGTGCAATGACCAAAGTTGGAGTGACTGTGAGCTGAGAGTAGATGTGATGTACGACTGACCCGCTGAGATCCTCCAGCACTTTGTTTCCTCGTGTGTAACCAGTATCTGCAGTTCCTTGTTTCTACATGATATAGGCTGAGCTTAGCTTTACCTCAGCTGGAACCTTGGAACTGAGTGGTGAGAAATGAAAAGTATTGTGATGAAAACAAATCTTGACACCAGTCTACATTGAGATCGGGTCGATTTTGGATAGTCATAGAGTGTCATAGAGTTTACAGCGTGGAAACAGACCCTTTGGCCCAACATGTCCCATCAACACTTCTATCTGCCTACAATTGGCACATATTCCCCTAATCCTATCCTATTCATGTACCGGTCTAAATGTTACTTAAATGTTGCGATAGTACCTGCCTCAACTACCTCCTCTGACAGCTCGTTCCATACACCCTCCACCCAATGTGCAAAATCTTTCTCCCCCCCCCCTCTCTCACCTTAAACCCATGTCCCCTGGTTCTTGATTCCCTTACTATGGGCAAGAGACTCTGTGCATTTACCCAATCTTTTCCTCTCATGGGATCTACTGGGTAATATCACAATTTGTAGGTCGCCATGTATCAGACTTAAGACAACAAACAATTGAAAAGGCTTTTGTGAGGTTAAAGTAGGTTATGTATTGTAATTGGTCCTGTTCCCCAAATTTTTCATTGAGTTGCTATACATTTAAGATGATGTACATTGGTTTTCTAAGTGGATGGTGTCTACTCTGCTATTTTGGGAACAGCTGGAAGGAAGTGGTTGAGGATGACCCCGATGATGATTTTGCACATGGGAAGATAGCAGGGAGACCTTTTGTTGTCGCCTTTATCAAATTTGTCTCCTTCCTGAGGTGATGTTGATGATATCCTTCTTCCAGACATGAGTAGTCCAAAACTATCAACCAAGAGTCAAGAGTGTTTTATTGTCATATGTCCTAGATAGAACAATTAAATTCTTACTTGCTGCTGTATAACAAAATATGTAATCATAATAAATAATATAATAAAAACTCAGGAAAAAAAGAACAAACAATAAAAGTGCAACAACAATAATAATAATAATAATAATAATAATAATAATAATAATAATAATAATAATAATAATAATAATAATAATAATAATAATAATAATAAAAATAATAATAATAAAAATAGTCTATTGTAGTTCATAGCTTATGAGGTTGTAGTGTTTAATAGCCTGATGGCTGTAGGGAAGAAACTGTTCCTGAACCTGGACATTGCATTTCTCAGGCTCCTGTATCTTCTTCTCGATGGCAGTGGTGAGATGAGTGTGTGGCCAGGATGGTGTGGATCTCTGATGATGTTGGCTGCCTTTTTGAGGCAGCGACTGCGATAGATTCCTTCAATGGTGGGGAGGTCAGAGCTGGTGATGGCCTGGGCAATATTTACAACTTTTTGCAGTCTTTTCCACTCCTGGACGTTCAAATTGCCGAACCAGGCCACGATGCAACCAGTCAGTATGCTCTCTACTGTGCATCTGTAGAAGTTCAAGAGAATCCTATTTGACATACCGAATCTCTGTAATCTTCTCAGGAAATAGAGGCGCTGATGTGCGTTCTTTATGATTGCATCAGTGTGCTGGGTCCAGGAAAGATCGTCAGAAATATGCACGTCCAGGTATTTGAAGTTTTTGACTCTCTCCACCATCATCCCATTGATGTAAACAGGATTGTGGGTCCTCAAACTTCCTCTTCCAAAGTCCACAATCAGTTCTTTGATTTTGCTGATATTGAAAGCCAGGTTGTTGTGCTGGCACCATATGGTCAATCGGTCAATCTCACTTCTATACTCTGACTCATCATCATCTGTAGTTCGTCCCAGAACAGTGGTGTCATCAGCGAACTTGAAAATGGAGTTTGCACTATGTCCGGCTACACAGTCATGAGTATTAAGTGAGTAAAGCAGGTGGCTGAGCACGCAGCCTTGATGTGCTCCCGTACTGATTATCACTGAGGATGAAGTGTTTCTGCCAATTCGAACAGACTGTGGACTGTGGATGAGGAAGTGGAGGATCCAATTGCAGAGGGATGTGCAGAGACCCAGTTCCGTGGGTTTTGTAACCAGCTTTTTATTTATTTATTTTGAATCAAAAATATTTATTCAAATATTAAAATAGACAATAAAACAAAACAGCATCATAATACAAGACGAAACAAATATGCTAAGCAATTGCTAAACAACTATATTGCAATCCTTGTCCAGGGTACATTCAACCCCCCTCGGTGTAGACAGGGCGTCTTCCCTTTCCATCCGCACCCGGGCACGGACGTATCCCTGGAAAAGGAGCAGGCAGTCGGCTCGGGTAGAGTCTTGTAACCAGCTTATTTATTTATTTTTTATTTTTTATTTTTTTTAATCAAAAAATTAATTCAATTATTAAAAATAATATTTACACTACAATAAAACAAGCCAGAACCCACCACCATAATACAATACAAACATATATCCATAATAAACTACTATACAACTATGTTACAATCCTTATTGAGGATACATTCAACACCCAGCGGAGCCCAGCGGTCCCGGAACTCCCTCAGGGTAGGTATGTTGCAAAGCCTACCTGAAGCGTCGTTGAAAATCTGCCGTTGCAAGTGTGCGCGATTTTGGCGCCGTTTAGAGGGGGCGGGTTTAAAACGCGATTTTCTCTAGGCTGTTCAAATCGAAGATGTTCAGCCTAGTTAATTATTAACGAAAAATCGCTGGAAGACCCCGTCGCAAAAGCTATTATTAGTTTTAAAGGCCTCGTAAAATAGTTATAGTAGTTTAAAAATCAATCTCTAAACCCGCGACCGCCAGCAACCGCAGAGTCTCATAAAGCAAACAGCTGAAGTTAGGCTGTATATATTTACATTAAAAAGGGCTTCTAAAGAACCCTTTATACAAAGTTTAATATTGCGAGTAGCTCAATTTGGGCCCATTATATCGCGCAGTATTTTTCTGGGCATTTGGGGCACAAATCTACCGCAATGTGAACGTTCTAAACCAGCGCGTTCCACAGGGACCCACTAGAAAGCTGATTTAAATGGGCATTTATTTACAGCAATTGAACACTAAATTCCTTCCATTTGGTCTATAAATTAATGTAAATGAGATTTAAAAATCATGTTTTATTGTGAATTATTTGTGAATATTATTTGGACATTTAGGCTATTTAAAAATGTTAATCATTTATTAAGAAATGGATAGATGTTTAGATCTAGTAATTGAAGTCTGAAATTAGCTACAATTAGGTAACTAACTAATTATATGCTTTAATTTCAGGTCATCCAAGTAAGATTATTTTATATTTGTTTCAGAATGCTTCAATCTATGATAACTGAAAATTTCATTCAGTTTTCTTAATTTTTAAGAAAGTTATGGGCTTTTGACTGTTCAAGATCACACCTTTTTTGTTATGTCCATAGAAAATCAATAGGGAACAAGATGCTCATTTCCGAGTATGAAATTGGCCATAACTTTTTAAATACTTGAGATATGAAAGCGAATTAGGTGTCAAATTAAACTTATTTTTATGCTTTATCTGATGGGATAAATTACAGACTTGATTTTTAAAATCTCAAAATTTTGTAACATTGCTACTCAGAGCCTTGTAACCAGCTTGGAGGGGGTGATGGTATTGAACGCAGAGCTGTAGTCTATAAACAGCCTGACGTAAATGTTTTTATTGTCCAAGTGGCCCAGTGCGGAGTGGAGAGCCAGTGAGTTTGCATCCGCCGTGGACCTATTGTGACGGTGGACGAACTGTAGTGGGTCGGGGTTCTTATTGAGGAGTAGTTGATATGCCCCATAACCAACCTCTCAAAGCACTTAATCACCACGGACGTTAGTGTCACTGGCCGATAGTCATTGAGCACGTCACATTACTATTCTTGGGCACTGGTATTATTGATGCCCTCTTAAAGGTGGGAACCTCAGCCCTCAGCAGTGAGAGATAAGCAAACCAATATTGCTAGCATGGACCTCAACTTCCAGATGGATCCAGTGGGCAAACCACATAATTCATGTGCCCCAGGCACGTGCCGTGAGTGATTACTCAGGGTAGGCAGTCAGTCGGCATTTAAAAAAAACAACTTAAACCGCGCATGTGCAGATTGTTCTCTCCGTAAAAATAAAAAATAAAAATAAAGACAGTAACAATTCAATTTGCCCAAGGCTTCCAATTCTCTTTTATTCTGAATTACTGAATGGGTGGGGGGTGAAGGGTGATGGCAGGTGGTGGTCGGGGATCATGCCAGTAATGCCCCTGTGCCACTAGCAGAAGGTGCTGAGGTGGCAGCTGGTTTCCCGCTGTCCGGCCCGGCGGTCGCTTGCAGTCACCCGAGCTACTTCTCCCCCCCACCACCCCCCCCCCCCCCCGGCCTCATTCTTCTCTCTTTGTTTCCTAAGATACACTTAAAATAATGGCAATCCATATTAGAAAAACCCGCCAAGAAACTTGCGCTGTGCATGTGCAGTAGATTGCTGCGCATGTGCAGTACTGCAAAGGCAGAATTTCAGCTGCCTTCAGCCCCGCTTGTCATTGACGGCTTGAAGCAGCGCTGATGGCACGTGGGCTGCACAGACCTTCGCGTGTTGCCAGTGCTGCGGATGAAAGGCACGGAGAATTATGCCTACCTAAGAGATCGATCCCTTAGATAGGCATAATTCTCCCATGCATTTACTATTTATATTTAGTAATTACCATTTTATAATTTTAGTCAGGGCAGGCAGTGCCTACCTTGCCCACCCTGACGGCACGTGCCTGATGTGCCCAATGTCAGAATCCTAATGCAGCCACTCTATTATGACCTCTGTCACAGCAAAAGATTACCAGCTGGACAGAGCAAAAAAAAATCAAAGATGTTCTCTAAATCACCTACAAAAAATATGACTTTTCCACTAATCACTCGTCCATAACCATTTAAAATGGAGAAGGAGCATTTAGGATGGCATTGAAAATCTCTTTTTCCATTCATCAGGTGTACTATGAAGCCCAGTGTGGTGAGTAGAAGGAGTGCACCTCCCTCTGCATCCTCCTGTAAAGCAACTCCCGCCTCATTTGTATTGGGAATTGCTTCCTCCACATCGTCCTCATCAGCTCACTCAGAAGCCATAGAACTGGAGCACGAGCAAGTCATGTTCAATCCCATGGGAGTGTCCGTGGAGACAAAGCCTCTTGAACTGTGGCTATAGGCAGCTTGGTTTAGTCATCAGCAATAAGATGATGACATTCATACCCTTATATTTAAATCTGTCTTGTACAAGACCAAGAGCTAACCCAGCCACAATACTAAAGATAAGGTCTAGCAACAGGCTAAATGAGAGGCCCAAACTTAACTGGGTTTGCTCAAACTTAATATTTAGAAAATATTTGGAATGTTTTTTGAATGACACTGTAACTTCTTATAAACTTCTTATAAAAGCAAAAATATTTTAAGAAGTACTTAACTGTTCAACTTTAAAAAAATATTATTAATTAACAATCCATGAATGATCTTTAAAAATGCGTTGGTGAAATGTTAAACAAACTTTTAAATATTGATACGGCAATTTTTATCCGGTCCTTGTACCTTTTTTCTTCAAATAAAATTAATGGGAAAGTCACTTCCTCAGACATGACACAAAATCTTTAGTGGACAATTCATCTAAGTTCTCATTGCTCACTTATCTCAGCATGTGTTCATGGATGTAGTACGGATTGCAGGTTTATGGCAAATTGTGAAATGCAACCTCTAGATTTCTGCACTTGAAAATGTACATATGGAACTCCCAAATAATACCTGCTCCAACATACCTTGAGGAGATTTTACAGTGGAGCAGTCAAAATATAGAAACAAGAAAATGCAGATGCTGGTTTACAGCAGTCTGAGGAAGTGTCCCAACCTGAAATGTCACCATGTTCTCCAGGGATGCTGCCTGACCCACTGAGTCACTCCAGCACTTTGTGTTTTTTGCATTGAGTAGCTTTTCATTATCATGACTGCGAAATCTGGACCATGTAGGCAAATGCAACCCCTACTTAAAGAGAATCCCCCAAACAGAAATAAGTGACCAGATAATTAAGAACCTAATAAAAACAAATATGCTTAATTGCTTGTCATATTTTTTCTCTCAAGTTCATTACTGTTTTATGCTGTTAGAACTTACTACCTGTTTACTTGAATGACTGTAATTTTGTACACCATCTGAAAGGTGGCTAAAAAATATTTATGTAAACATTTACAATAGATTACAAAATGCGTTGAACCAACTTAGAAGGATAACATATTTTGAAGCTTCTGTCCCAGATGCAATAAACTATAAACAACCATTAAATAAAAATGATAAATGTTTGCATCAAGAATCCCCTTGGGCTTCTCCCTGTCAAGCTAAGGTAAAATGCACTTTTGATGTGTCTATTTATTACAGTGGCCAAACGAGAGAAACTCCTCAATGTTTTGGAAAGATTAAGAAGAAATGAAAACTTCATGCTACACATGGTGATGCCACCTTCATAAAAATACAAAACAAAAATTGGGTAATTGCATTGACCAACAAAATAATAGAATTTATACTATTGCTAACGTACCAATGACAGGGCAGAGCAAACAGAAATACTTGTGATTATCGAGTGCTGATATTATCTGCGATTCACCATTATTACAATTCACAGGATTGTTTGGGCATTGTGCATGCCTGGAGGTACAGCCTAAAAGCATACATTTCTTCAGCTGATCAAGTTAAACATGGAAATCTTAAGGAATTCATGATTCAAGTTTTCTCCTTAGTCTTATGACAAACAATATAAGTCATATAATTTCAGAAATAGCATATGCTATTGTGTGGGCAAAATTGGCCATCTTCTCAATGTCATGTATTGAAAATACTGCAGATCTTGCTTTAGTTAAATGCTCCCATGGTGAACCAATAAAACAACAAACACTGTAGAAGGTAAAATCCCAAATTTGTAATGTTAGGTAAAGACCATTAATTAAAAATCAGTAAACAGATAAAAGTTAGATGATTCTCCTAAAAAATATAAATAAAAAATATAAATTCAACTGGAAATATGTTAAGAAATACATTGTAGCATTGGTGATGTGAGCATTTTAGTCTGGATTGTCCAACAGATACTAGACTCAAAACACTAAATTTGATAAGTTAGGATTGTTTAAAACTTACTTCCATTTCAGAGGAGTGCATTCCAATCTTTTGAAATTTGCATCATTGCCATGTTCAGGCAAGCTGACCTTCATCTGATGTCAGACAAAAATTGAGCCTGCATACTCTTCTGATGACCAAAGAAGGTAAGACCATGGGGAATTCCGGAAAATTACTATGGATGTTCTTTCTGAGCCTAACACATTTGAACAGTTCACAGGAGGAACTGTTGTGAATGTAAGTGAAGGAAGATAAAAAATTGAGAACAGAGTACAAATTGGTCATCACTTGAGGCAGTTTGACATGATTGGAAATATAAGTATCTGGGTCAGGCATGTGTTTTACAGCTGCCAAATTATTAAATTGGAAAAAGGTATATAAAGAATGTACTACTAAGGTTATCTCTCATCAGATACTAGTCATTGTGGCATTTCCCTTTAAGCTAACCAAGAAGGAATGTAAATAATTAAAAAAAATATGTAAATTAACTGATGAACCAGAAGCTTAACAGCACAAATCATATAAAATATCAGTTTATCAGAGGCTAGGAATTCTGTGATGCACGGTTCATCTCCTGATCTTTCAAATACTTTCCCATATCCACAAGGTAAATATCAGGAATTATGTCACCTGCTGATTTAGAAATCAGTTTCTTTCCTTTATGGCACTGAGATAAAAATTGTGGAAATCCCTATCCAAAAGCATTATGACCATTCACTTATCATGTGGTATACAACATATCAAGAGGGCAGATCATCAGAAACTTGTCAAGTTTGGGATAGGCCATCTGATAGTAAGCTGCACCAGACTAGGGCAGCACGATGGCACAGCGGTAGAGTTGCTGCCTTACAGCGCCAGAGACCCAGGTTCGATCCTGACTACAGGTGGTGTCTACGTAGAGTTTGTACGTTCTCCTTGTCACCTGCGTAGGTTTGCCCTGGGAGCTTTGGTTTCCACCCACATCGAAAACGTGTCTAGATAAAATTGTAAATTGTTCCTAGTGTATGCAGGGTAGAATTAGTGTGCAGGGATTGCAGGGCACGGACTCGGTGGGCCGAAAGACCTGTTTCTGCACTGTATCTCTGAACTAAACTTAACTAAAATTTTGTAATGCCACAGAAGTATTAGATAATGACTATCTCCAACTATGTAGATCACACAGCAAAGAAACCGCCAGTGCTGGAAGTTTGAGTTAAAAACAGAAAATGATGGAAATACTGGGCAGATCAGGCAGGGTCTGAAAAAAAAATTTGACTTATTATTCTGTCTCCCTCTGTACAAATCCTGCCAGACCGACAGAAATTTCCAACATATCCTGTTTTTATTTCCAACAAGAAAGAGCCTATCCATCACATTCACTGGCACTGCCTTTGCTAAATCTCCCACCCTTAACACTCTGGAGATCACTATCACCACAAACCCAGCTAGACCTGCCACATAATTCCATCAGCCTTCTGACTATTTCCTGTAGATGGTGGAAAGGATTTAGAAGATTAGGATGCAAGCTATTTACCACAGAATATCAAGACTTTGAGGTGCTTTCAAAATACAAGTGATTGCAATGCATTTTTACATAGTAAAGACTGCAGGCACACTGAGCTGGTGGTGGGAATGATTGTATATGTTGATGGATGAGGTACCAATCAAGCAGAGCTTGGGTCTGGATAGTTTTAAGTTTCTCAAGTGTTGTTGTAGCTGCAATAATCCGAACAAGAGGGTCTGAAAACTGGAACACCCTATCCACTGGTACCTTCACCAGAATTAATGCAGTAGTCTGAGTAGTTAATTTGTCACCACTTTCTCAAGGCAATTAGGGATGTACAATAAATGCTGGCCTTAATAGTCACACTCGGAACCCAAAAGATGAATAAAAGAAAAGATATAAAAATGAGCAAGTTTCAGGACTCTTGCCAATAAATTGTTTAGTGAGGGTGACTTCCACATTATGGGGGGTGTTGGGGGGAGGGGGGTTATGGGGTGGAGGTTTGGGGGTATTGTGTTCTTTGAAAACAGTTCGTATCGCATTTTCCATAAAGTGAACCTGTGTGATCTGCACATTCATCAAGAAACACCAGTTGAATAAAAATAAATAAGTACTGCAGTTCTTAGTTATTACTCAAAACCTGAATACAGCTCCTCCTAGATTATGAATGCATTACTTATGGACACCCCATACATATGAACCAGCATTTGTATGGATGGCACACAAAATTGCTGGGGGAACTCAGCGGGTGCAGCAGCATCTATGGAGCGAAGGAAATAGGCGACGTTTCGGGCCGAAACCCTTCTTCAGACTGTATGGATGGCGATGTATTGTTCTGGGCCTGCAGGCATCTGGAGGTGTGAACGGGGCATTTCTGTATGCCTGCAAATGCATTTCCTTTGTTCCAATTTAAAATTCTGTCAACCAGGCGGAAGATTCCCCTCGAACAGTCATTTTCCATTTGATTATTTAAGTTGGATTTGGCATCATCTGCCTCAGACATTAGTTCTTTTTCTTACTGAAGCCCCTCACAAAGCTGGATTAATCTCATAACTAGGTTCGACAGGTTTGCCTGGAGTTTGACATGAACCAAACTGACTTTTTGGAAGACGAAGGAGTGCAACATCTTCAACATTGATTATCAATATATTAATTGATGCTTTATGAAAAAAGCAAGGGTATTTCAGTATTCGGAAATACATAGCTGGAAATTGTCAGATAATGAAGCAAACAAAGTATACCTGGTTGAAACAGATGCAGTGACCTTTCATTTAAAGTATCATTTGTAAGATCTTATTTCATCTTTTGCTTAAGTTCTCACTAGAACAGATGTTAGTGTCCAGATGATTCTGCTTGCTCCACATTACATTGAGCTAAACTCACATGTCACGCAAAATACTTGGGCTGTGGATTTGTATATATGGGAAATTCCATCCTGGAACAAGCATAACACCTGAAAAAGTGGATAATTGCCATGGCATAGCCTTCACAAAATAGTAGCATAAATCTAACCCAGACTGTCCCATCAGTCTCCTTTCAATCATCAGTAGAGTAATAAAAGTAGCTATCAGTAGTATAATTGGATAGAATCTCATGACCATTGGCCTATTTACAAATGTTCAGTTTGTTTTTGCCAAAGCCTGTCAGCACCTGGTCTTATAACAGCCTAGATCCAGACAAGTGAAGAAGTGTTGAATATGGGACAAAATGCACCACAAAATCTTGCCAAGATTTCACTATTAATAAGTCCCAAACTCCCAATCTCTATCTTACAGAAAGATGTGGGCCAAATGTTTTGGGGAATGTCATTACCTGTACTTCTCTCCAAGACTGGCACTGTGATGATTTGGAAATATATTATGGCTTGTTCAGCTTTGTTGTGTTAAAATCCATGAACACCTTACCAACAGCACTATGTGAGTAACTTTACCACAAGGACTGTAGCAAGTGAAGAACCTGGATCCCAACCTGTTCCCATACTTCTCAAGGCAATTAGAGGTGAACATTAATTACTGGTATTGCCAACAAAATTTATATCTCATAAATTAACAAAAATCAAATGAAAGCTGCTGCTTTTGACAACATGACAGCACAAAAGCCAAAGGAAAAAAAACATTCAATCTTCCTTTCATCTTTCCTTCCATCGTTCCTCACTATTGTTGATGAACTCGTATCTTTCAGTTACATTGAGGTTTGCTCTGGTATGAGACATCACATTGTACAACTGCAAATTTGCATAACGTGCACAATTTAATTGCAAATACCATTTATATTATGATGATGACAGCAATGTCAATGAAATATAGAAAAATGCTCTAAAACATAATTAGATCTTCCCTCTTAACCATTGTCATCATGCTCCCACCATTATTATTTTGGAGGTTAGTCTTGATCAGGTCAGAAGGTGTGATGAATCAACCATTGTCCCTTGGGTGTAAATGAAGAGTGAAGGCATGCTGCTCCCTCATCTCCTCACCCCACCACCTACATATATTGAGTTAGAAGTATGAGGCAGTAGTCACATTGTCCCTGGATGAATGTAACATCCACAACACTCAAGAAGCCTGACAATATCTATGATAGACTAGACTAAGTGGGACCCGTTGGGTCCCAGCATCACACAGGAGGGCTGGTCATCCAACGCAATATTCCACCTCTCCACCAATTCTAATATTGGTGGCCAGTTTGGGGGGGGGGGGGGGGGTGGCTTTCTGGAGCGCTAGTATGGGTGTTGTGGGCTGAAGGGACTGGTTTCCAGAGGGCTAGTATGCAAATTGTGCGCCAAATGGATTCTTGGGCTGGCGTCTCAGTCAATCAAGCCTGTTGTGCTGGCAACTCACTCACGGCTGGTGGGCTGGTAGTTGACTCACGGCTAATCCTTGAAATTCTATTTCAAGCAGGGTATAAGGCCACCAAACTCAAGTGCAGTTTCTTACCACTTCTAGCAGGGTGCAAGGCCACCAAATTCAAGTGCAGTTTCATACCATTTGAAGTAGGGTGCAAAGCCACTAAAGACAGCGAGTCATGACCTCTCCCTCCCTCCATCTTGCAGAGACTGAGCCACACCAACATTTCCGGGTTTTATAACCCCTCCCCCCCCCCACCGGAAAAGGTGTGGCTTTCATGGAGTGATTGACAGGAGAGAGATTCTCAACATTTAAAAAAAAAACTAATAACACTTTCATTTTTCATTGATGGGAAGAATTCTCTGCACCTGCTCAGCGGAGGAGGACTGAGTACGATGGCCAAAAATCACAGCCATAAGTGGTAGCGTTTTATCTAAAATCAATATACAGTGCAAACAGGAAGTAAGTGCATTTACAGTAGTGCCTTTTAACTTCAAGCCAAAGCACCCAAGCCACCATTTGCAGTAAGTAGTGCATTTCAACTTCATGCCATCATTTGCAGTAAGTGGTGCCTTTCAACTTCAAGCCAATGCACCCAAGCCACCATTTGCAGTAAGTAATGCCTTTTAACTTCAAGCCATTGCATCCAAGCCACCATTTGCAGTAAGTAGTGCCTTTCAACTTCAAACCACACCCAAGCCACACCCAAGCAACCATTAGCAGTAAGAGGTGCCTTTCAACTTCAAGTCAAAGCTCCCAAGCCACCATTTGCAGTAATTAGTGCCTTTCAACTTCAAGCCAAAGCAACCAAGCCATCATTTGCAGTAATAGTGCCTTTCAACTTCATGCTACCATTAGCAGTAAATAGTGCCTTTCAGCTTCAAGCCAATGCACCCAAGCCACCATTTGCATTAAGTAGTGCCTGTCAACCGCATGCCACCATTTGCAGTAAGTAGTGCCTTTCAACTTCAAGCCAAAGCAACCAAGCCACCATTTGCAGTAAGTAGTGCCTTTCAACTTCAAACCAAAGCTCCCAAGCCACCACTTGCAGTAAGTAGTGCCTTTCAACTCCATGCCACCATTTGCAGTGCCTTTCAACTTAATGCCAAAGCATCCAAGCTACAATTTGCAGTAAGTAGTGCCTTTCAACTTAAAGCCAAAGCACCCAAGCCACAATTTGCAGTAAGTAGTGCCTTTCAACTTCAAGCCAATGCACCCACGCCCCCATTTGCAGTAAGTAGTGCCTTTCAACTTCAAGCCAAAGCAACCAAGCAACCATTTGCAGTAAGTAGTGCCTTTCAACTTCAAGCCGCTCCCAAGCCACCATTTGCAGTAAGTAGTGCCTTTCAACTTCAAGCCAAAGCAACCAATCCACCATTTGCAATAAGTAGTGCCTTTCAACTTCATGCCATCATTTGCAGTAAGTGGTGTCTTTCAACTTCAAACCACACCCAAGCCACCATTTGCAGTAAGTAGTGCCTTTCAACTTCAAGCCAAAGCAACCAAGCCACCATTTGCAGTAAGTAGTGCCTTTCAACTTCAAGCCAAAGCAACCAAGCCACCATTTGCAGTAATAGTGCCTTTCAACTTCAAGCCAAAGCTCCCAAGCCACCATTTGCAGTAAGTAGTGCCTTTCAACTTCATGCCACCATTTGCAGTAAGTAGTGCCTTTCAATTTCAAGACACACCCAAGCCAAGCCAACCGGGCGGGGGGGGGGGGGGGGGGGGGGGGGGGTAGTATGAACCATTTTAGAACCAATAGACATTTCTTTGCAAGCTTTAGAACGAATAGACATTTTTGCCAGCTTTAGAACCAATAGTCATTTTTTTGCAAGCTTTAGAACCAATAGAGACACTTTTTGCTAGCTTTAGAACCAATAGACACTTTTTGCAAGCTTTAGAACCAATAGACATGTTTAGCAAGCTTTAGAACCAATAGACATTTTTTTGCAAGCTTTAGAACCAATAGACATTTTTTTGCAAGCTTTAGAACCAATAGACATTTTTTTGCAAGCTTTAGAACCAATAGATATTTTTTGCATGCTTTAGAACCAATAGAGACACTTTTTGCAAGCTTTAGAACCAATAGACATTTTTTGCAAGCTTTAGAACCAATAGACACTTTTTGCAAGCTTTAGAACCAATAGACATGTTTAGCAAGCTTTAGAACCAATAGACACATTCTGCAAGCTTTAGAACCAATAGACATTTTTAGCAAGCTTTAGAACCAATAGACATTTTTTTGCAAGCTTTAGAACCAATAGAGACACTTTTTGCAAGCTTTAGAACCAATAGACATTTTTTTGCAAGCTTTAGAACCAATAGACATTTTTTTGTTGTAAAGTTTAGAACCAATAGACACTTTTTTTGCAAGCTTTAGAACCAATAGACACATTCTGCAAGAATTTTAATAATAATAATAATAATACATTTTATTTTCGGGTGCCTTTCAAATCTCAAGGACACCTTACAAAGATTAACAGAAGAGAAAAAAACATATAGTCGGAGAAAAATAAATAATAAGGACATCATCAATATACAAATTAAAGATAGAAATCGTTCCAAAGACACAAAATCAAAAAACACAATGTGAAGAGAGAGCAGCGGCAGCTAAAGCGCACCAGCGTCCACTCTCCCTTCCGACAGCCATCTTGGACACAGACTAACATAGTAACTACATACAAAAAATCATCCCTCCACAGTGGTGACCACTGTGGGGGAAGGCACAGAGTCCAGTCTCCAACCGCAGTTCTCCCAAAAGTCAGGTCTATTGAGGCCACAGCTATTGCCTCTACGGAGGCCCGATGTTCCTGGCCGTTCTGGCTGGGTGGAGTTGCCCCGGCGTTGGGAGAGTCCTCACAGTGGCTGGGCCACCTGGAACGGCCGCTTCCTAGCAGGGATTGTCGGCTTCCGAAGCCGATAGGGACGCACCGGGTTGGAGCTCCCAGGCTCCCGATGTTAAAGTCGGCGCCGCCCGCTCCGCTCCGCAGACCCGCAGCCCGGAGGTGTTGAACATGGCGGTCACAGCTCACGGGAGCTCCAGCGTGTCGATCCAGCGCGGCGACCCAGGCAAGGCATCGCCCGCTCCGCTCCGCGACAGTGCCCCAGCGCTGTGCCGCCAACGAAGCCGAGGTGCTGGGCGGTCCCCACCAGGAAACGGCGCTCCAAGCCCGCTGGTAGGCCACGAGGACGGGTCGACGGGCAGCCAGGAGAAAAAGCTGCCTCACCGACCAGGTAGGGACCTAGAAGTAAGATTACCTCCTTCCCCCCACATTAAGAAGTCCATTTCTCCTACAAACGAAAAACAAGACTTACTAAAAAAACTGGGGGGAAAAATGGATTAAACGGACGGCTGCTAGTTAGCAGCCATTCCCCAAGATGGCTCCTCCTCCCTGAACCACTAAGGGCACTTACATTTGAGTAGACATGTGTTCAGTGTTATTCACAGCTCAGAGAAACGTGACCCTCTGCCTTCCTCCATCTTGAAGAGACTGTGTGGCACACCACTTCCTGGTTTTATAGTCCCTCCCCCCTGCCGCCAGCGGGGGCAGCAGAGAGAATGGGGAATTTCGTAAAAACATTAATATCTCTGTCATTTTTAATCGACAGGAAAAATCCTCAGCACACATGCGGCGGAGGGGGGCTCTGAGCAAGGTGGCCAAAAATGACGGCCGTAGGTGGCGGCGTTCTCTCGGAAATCGCAGCACAGATGGCCAAAACCGGTCAAGAACAGACTTTTAGTAATATAGATTTAAGCAGATGGATTGTGGATGCAACTGCATAGCTTGTCGGATAATCAATGGGAAAAATCTTAATTGCATCTTCCTACAACAAAGCTCTGCAGACACCATGTTTCATGATACTGAAATCCCCCTGCTTTCCGGTATCACACCCAAATTGATATTCTATGTATGAACATTCTGGCAGGATATTTGAACCTGCTGAGAAGAAGGTGCAGAATTGAGACATGGAGGCATGAACCATTTGAATGCTATCAGTAACCATTAGGCATCAGCATTAATCCACTGCACCACTGCCTTCAGGAGAAGAAGAAGTGATTTGGTTTCCATCTAAAACCAACTAAATGATAAGACTATGGACTGGAGAGGTGATCCTGCAGGGCATAAGCATGAATCGGCAATTGTTCAAGATATATGTAAAGAACCAGCAATAAAAAACCCTGGTATTTGTAAATGTCAAAGGAGTTTTGGACATATTTTTAGTGCATAGCTATCAGTTATTCATTAAGCCCCAGTAGCTCCAGTAGCTCTAGTAGTAGAAGAATCAATTGTTGGAGAAACTCATTTGGATATTTTAACAGCTTTAGGTCGGACAGACATTTGCAGGCCTTGATCAGATGGGATGTATACACATGAGACATTTGATATTACCTCTATCGTTTTCTGCAAGCTATTCATAGCAAAGTAGAATTTGACAATAACATGAACATGTCATCAGCGTATTGATTCATTCATTAAAGGCATCTGGCCAGGCACAGCACATTCCCCTCCAACTTGTTGAATAGCACTTAAAAGGAGATTTTTCTTCGTCTCTAATCAGTTGTCATACCTGAGTCACTGCTTTCCTAAGATTAGCTATCTCGGCATCAACTGGGACTCATCCTGGGATCTTAAGGTTTGTATAGTATATCATCACATCGTGTAATACTTTAAAGCATTAAGCCATCAGGGGAACATCAGATAGTTATTTTATGTGGCTGAGATGAAAGAATGCCCTTTGCAACTGGGATGCACATGTGAATTTATCTTCCTTTCAATGGTCATACAAGTTTATAGAAGACCCTTGTAATAAGTAACAATCCATACACATGTGGTATTGCGCAGTTTGCACAAATTTTATAGTTCTGGGTTCCATATGCATAGCACATGAATGTTTTAAAATGGATTGGTTGAATCCCCACCTCATTAGAACAGCTGGTAGCTAAGAGTGAAACCAGCAATTGGCAAGAACAAATCCCTATTCATTTGTCTATATCAGATAACAGAGTTTCCTGTACAAATGGTATAAGGTCCTTATGTACACTTACTCTGAACTTGCGCTGGTATTATCTTAATAATGTACTGTTGAGCATTTAGAAAACAATTCTTGTAAAACTAAAAATAATCTTTTTTGATGAAGACCATAAGTAACATATTTTACACATAATATTTTCTGAAATGGGCGTGTAAAGTTTTTCCAGCACGGTGGAATGAGAGAAATCAGTAGATCAAGCTAATGCAGACACACGAATATTGTAAGTCTTCAGGGAAACATGGCATGATAATTTCTTGCAGCTGTGCTGTTAGGTCCCTGCAAATTACCAGACTGGAGAGGAAATGCTGGCCACACCCTCTGACGCACCAGAAGCGCAGTATAGTACAGCAGGACATTGTGTGCATTAACGTACAACACATTCTTTTTATGCTAGCAATTTCTGTCTTGGATCAAAATGTATTATTTTAAATGGTGACTTTAACATATTGTGTGAATTAGTTCTTCAGATTCGAAGCACAGAGTTATATTCTTTTTCTCAAAGGTTGCATATAAATGAAGCAGGTTCTCACAAAAGTAGACGTGTACCTTGCCTCAATTAATATAATGTCGAATAAACATAAGATTCAACATTTGATTGCATATTACAGGATTATGTAGGATTGTGATAATTAAATAAAATGGGAAAACAGTCGATCCGGACCAGGGCTGCATCATAGATGTGTAGACTGCTATTCTGCTCAATTATTTTTAGGAGGGCTTGAAATAAATTTTGCATATCTGTTCATTGTGAGATGAGATTCCTTGATAAACAGTCACTTTTGATTTCTGCAGTCCCTCACAGAAAGAAAGAAGTTGCTCATAAAGCATTTTTCAATTGTCAGCATATCCCAAAGCCTTTAACAGGCAGTGAAAGACCTACTAAGGTATGCATTTTTCTGCTGCTTTTTCATCCCTTTCAATACATCCCCAAGCATTTGAAATACTTTTGAATTTTAGGCCCTATTCTAAAGCGGGAAATCTGCAAAGGCAATTTGAACAAAAAACCTCCTCAAATAGTAAAATATTAATGATTAGAAATCTGTTTCAGAAATGTTGAACGAGGGGTAATCACTAGCCGCAACCCTAGGGATAACTTCACGTTCTTCAAATTAGTGTCATGGAATCTTTAATATTTTTATTTTGTCCATTTATTTCTGATAACTAAATGCACATAACAATCTGGTGTCAACTTGATGGCGAGAAAGGTCTGATGCATTTGCAGCTAACTTATTTGGGTAGTACTCATGGGGTTCATTGTTCTTCCAGCTTACGTCAATGCACTGTTCCTTTTTTTAAGAATTAAGGTTTCTTGGAGCCCCAGAAAGAGTTGAATAGAGTTGAAAATAACAGTTTCTTTCAAGCTCTGTTAATTTCAGAGCTCTGCCATTACTTGATTCACATTATAGGAAATTTGTTTGTCCCTGTTGGGAAGATAAGGTGAAATAACTCTTATTTTGGGGGCAGATGTTACCCAGCTCTAAAACTGCCAATTACCAGTGTCAAAGACCACATTGGTTCTTGCAAATGTGTTCTTCCATCAGGAGATCAGCTGCCAGCTCTTTAATGAATCCAGAACTGTGCAGGGCTCCCAATGCCAACAGCCTTTGACTTAAAATGGAGACACAAGAAACTGCAGATGATGGAATCCTGAGCACAATTAAGTCCTGGAGGAACTCAGCGGGGCAGGCAGCATTTGTAGTGGGAATGGACAGATGATGTTTCAGATCAGAACCCTCCCTCGGGTGGATTAGAATGGAGGAGAGAACTTGGAAAAGAATGGTAGTTGTGGGACAAAGCATGGCAAATGATAGGTTGGTTACAGATGAAGGACACAATTTTCCTTGACATAAAAGCATTGATTGCTCATGATACCATTCAAGCTCTCCAGCTGTCAAAACTGCTGTCTGCTGAATGATTATGACATTCAAAACTTATCAGGATCCAATAAAAAAAATTGAACAATTATTTTCATTATAAAAACTCAATTGATTTTACATACACACACGTACGCAATTGAAGAAAATGTTAACAGAAATAATTAAAACAAATAAAAGGTTATTAATCTATCCTTGGCAGCAAATTTCTCTGGACTTGTCGTATCTGCACGAGGTTGGTATGGGTGACCTCCAGTTGGCTCAGCTCACCCACCGTGGACGTCGATGGGACCCTTGATGTGAGAGCGAGGAGGGACCTGCAAGCCACCGCCAAGAGCGAGGTGGGCCATTGGGGAACGAGGATGGTCATCAGAAAGCAAGGTGGGCCGTCAAAGAGCGAGGAAGGTCATCAAGGAGCGAGGAGGGTCATCGGAAAGCAAGTACTTGTGTACTCTCTGGGTGAGATCTGCTACATGATATTACTGGGTTGTATGCAAAACAAAGCGTTTCTGTATCGAGGTACATGTGATAATAAAGTATAATTGAATTGAATCATTGGAGTATGGCCTCCCTGAGAGCTGGGACATATGTGCCTCCTGTGGATTTCATGAGAAACATAGAAACATAGATCATGGCTGATCATCTAAAATCAGTACCCCGTTTACTGCTTTTCGCCCATATCCCTTGATTCCTTTAGCCCGAAGAGCTAAATCTAACTGTCTCTTGAAAACATCCAGTGAATTGGCCACCATTGCCTTCTGTGGCAGGGAATTCCACAGATTCACAACTCTCTGGGTGAATTTTATTTTCCTCATCTCAGCCCTAAATGGCCTACCCCTTATTCCTAAACTGTGATCTCTGGTTCTGGACTCCCCCAACATCGGGAACATTTTTCCTGCATCTAACCTGTCCAATCCTTTAAGAATGTTATATGTTTCTATCAGATACCCTCTCATCCTTCTAAATTCCAGTGAATACAAGCCCAGTTGACCCATTCTTTCATCATATGTCAGTCCCGCCATCCCGGTAATTAACCTGGTGAACCTACGTTGCACTCCCTCAATAGCAATAATGTCCTTCCTCAAATTAGCAAACCAAATTTGCACACAATTCTCCAGGTGTGATCTCACCAGAGCCCTGAACAACTGCAGTAGGACCTCCTTGCTCCTAAACTCAAATCCTCTTGCAATGAAGGCCAACATGCCATTAGCTTTCTTCATTGCCTGTTGTACCTGCATGCTTACTTTCAGTGGCTGATATACAAGCACACCAAGGTCTCGTTGCACTACCCCCTTTTCATAATCTGACACCATTCTGATAATAATCTGCCTTCGTGTTCTTGCCACCAAAGTGGATAAGCTCACATTTATCCACATTATACTGCATCTGCCATGCATCTGCCCATTCACCTAACCTATCCAAGTCACCCTGCAGCCTCATAGCATCCACCTCGCAGCTCCCACTCCCACCCAGCTTTGTGGCATCTGCAAACATTTAATTCCCTTGTCTAAATCGTTAATGTATATTGTAAATAACTGGGGTCCCAGCACTGAGCCTTGCGGCACCCCTGCCTGCCATTCTGAAAAGGACCCGTTAATTCCTACTCTTTGCTTGCTGCCTGCCAACCAGTTCTCTATCCATGTCAATACCCTACCCCCAATACCATGTGCTCTAATTTTGCATACTAATCCCTTGTGTGGGACCTTGTCAAAGGCTTTTTGAAAGTTCAGATACACCACACCCACTGACTCTCCTTTATGCATTCTACTTGTTTCATCCTCAAAAAGATCCAGAAGATTCAGTCAAGGATGATTTCCCATTGCTGTCCATACTGACTTTGACCAATCCTGTCACTACTTTCCAAATGCGCTGCTATAACATCTTTAATGAACAACTCAAGCATCTTCCCTACTACCGATGTAAGGCTAACTTGTCTATAATTCCCCATATTCTCTCTCCCTCCTTTCTTAAAAAGTGGAGTTTTAGCTACCCTCCAGTCCACAGGAACTGATCCAGAGTCGAGGGAACATTGGAAATTAATCACCAATGCATCCATGATTTCTAGGGCCACTTCCTTGAGTACTCTGGGATGCAGACCATCAGGCCATGGACATTTATCTGCCTTCAATCCCAACAGTTTACCTAACACCATTTCCTGACTAATGTGAATTCCCTTCAGTTCCTCCCTACCATTAGATCCTCGGTCCCCTAGTATTTCTGGGAGATTATTTGTGTCTTCCTTAGTGAAGACAGAACCAAAGTACTCGTTTAACTGTTCTGCCATTTCCTTGTTTCCCATTATAAATTCACCTGTCTCTGATTGTAAGGGTCCTACATTTGTCTTCACTAATCTTTTCCTTTTTACATATCTAAAGAAGCTTTTAGAGTCAGTTTTTATATTCCCCGCAAGATTTCTTTCGTGTTCTTCCCCCCCCCCCCTCTTAATTAACCCCTTTGTCCTCCTCTGTTGAGTTCTAATTTTTTCCCAGTCTTCTGGTTTGCTGCTTCCTCTTGCCATTTATATGCCTTTTCCTTGGATTTGACACTATTCTTGATTTCGCTCGTTAGCCATGGTTGAGCCTCCTTCCCAGTTTTATTTTTTCACCAGACAGGGATGAACAATTTTTGGAGTTCATCCATGCGGTATTTAAATCTTTTCCATTGCATCTCTACCATCCAACCCTTTAAGTATAATTTCCCAGTCTATCTTAGCCAATTCCCATCTCATACTTTCGAAGTCTCCTTTCTTTAAGTTCAGGACCCTAGTCTCTGAATTAACCATATCACTCTCATGCTAATGCAGAATTCCACCATATTATGATCACTGTTGCCCAAGGGGTTCTGCACAACAAGATCGCTATCTAATCCTTCCTCAGTACACAATACCCAGTCCAGGATGGCCTGCCCTTTAGTCGGTTCTTCTAAATACAATATTGGTTTAAACAACCATCCCGTTCCAGGAAATCTTCCTCCTCAGCGCTGCCACCAATTAGGTTGGCCCAATCTATATGTAGATTAAAGTCACCCATGATAACTGCTGTACCTTTGCTTCACGCATCCTTAATTTCCTGCTTGATGGTATCCCCAACCTCCCTACTACTGTTTGATAGTCTTTATACAACTCCAACAGGCGTTTTCTGCCCTTGGCTATTTCGCAGTTCTACCTATACCGATTTTGCAGCATCCAAATGAGGTCTAACGTGGCAGCTGAGATGTCCCACAACTATTCGTCTGCTGAGTGGAAGTCTACAATGTAGCTTTCTCTTGGGAATTGCCCAGTTACAGGGATATCTGTTGGAAGAGCTGTCTGTCATGAATGTCAGCGATTTTTTACTCTGCAAATGAAATATCATGAATGGGAAGTTTTATATCTTAGTAGTAATTAAACTGGCCATTACCCATAAAGTGCCAGTCGTGTGGATAATTAATAGTGCAGGGAACTAATGATCCATTTTTTGAAACTGATGATATTTGTCCAAAAATAGATTGACCAAATGTTATAAAACACTATACTAAGTGGGACCCGTTGGGTCCCAGCATCACATGGGAGGGCTGGTCACCCAATGCAATATTCCACCTCTCCACCAATTCCAATATTAGTGGCCAGTGGGGTGGGGGGGGCATTCTGGAGCGCTAGTTTGGGTGTTGTGGGCTGAAGGGACTGGTTTCCAGAGGGCTAGTATGGACATTGTGGGCCAAATGGATTCTTGGGCTGGCAGCTCAATCACTCAAGCCTGATGTGCTGGCAGCTCACTCACTCACGGCTGGTGGACTGGCAGTTGACACGGCTATTCCTTGAAATTCCATTTCAAGCAGGGTGCAAGGCCACCAAATTCAAGTGCAGTTTCTTACCATTTCAAGCAGGGTGCAAGGTCACCAAATTCAAGTGCAGTTTCTTACCATTTCAAGCAGGGTGCAAGGCCACCAAATTCAAGTGCAGTTTCTTACCACTTCAAGCAGGGTGCAAGGCCACCAAATTCAAGTGCAGTTTCATACCTTCAAGCAGGGTGCAAGGCCACTAAAGACAGCGAGTCGTGACCTCTCCCTCCTGCATCTTGCAGAGACTGAGCCATGCCCACACTTCTGTGTTTTATAGTCCCTCTCCCCTCCCACCAGAAGGGGCGTGGCCTTCATGGCATGATTGACAGGAGAGCGAATCCCAACATTTTTTAAACACTAATAAATTTTATTTTTCATCGCTGGGAAAATTCTCGGCACCTGAGGAGCAGAGGGGGACTCTGACTAAGATGGCCAACAATCACAGCCATACGTGGTAGCGTTTTTTCTAAAATCAATATAAAGCGCAAACAGGAATTGGTCAAGATTAGACTTTTAATTATATAGAAGGCAAGGCAACTTTAATTAGGCAAGGCAACTTTAATTAGGCAAGGCAACTTTAATTAAGCAAGCCAACTTTAATTAGGCAAAGCAACCTTAATTAGGCAAGGCAACTCTAGCATTTCCAAACCAAAGGCAACACAGCTTTAGCATTTCCAAACCACATTAACAGCACTGACAGGTCAGTAAAACCACTCACAGTTTAGTAGACATGTGTTCAGTGTTATTCACAGCTTAGACTGAGAGACGTGACCCTCTGGCTCCCCCATCTTGCAGAGACTGATGGAGGCACTCAACACTCCTGAAGGCCACACCCCTTCCGGAGGGACTATAAAAGTTTTATAGTCCCTCCGGAAGGGGTGTGGCCTTCAGGAGAGAGAATCGCAACATTTTTTAAACACTAATAACTCTTTTATTTTTCATTGATGGGAAAAATCCTCTTGTCGTGCGCAGCGGAGGGGGACTCTGAGTAAGATGGCCAAAAATCACAGCCGCAAGTGGCAGCGTTTTTTCTAAAATCAATATACAGAACAACAGGAAGTGGTCAAGATCAGACTTTTAGTAATATAGATGTCATAAATTACGAGCCAAATTTCAAATCAGACCCTGAATATCTAGCGATGTTACAAAACTTACCTTCAGCAGCGCTGCAGTTCTGCGACTGGCCGTGTGCGCGAATTTGGCGCCTTTGAGGGGGGGGGGCGGGATTTAAATCCAGTTTTCTACTGCCTGTCGGATGCGATTTCCTCGGGCTGCTAGCTGCTGAAGAAAAATCGATCCGTCTTCCATTCCCGGTTTTTTTGTTTTTAATCGCGAGACAATTTAATAATTAGATTAAAATAAAAAGCAACTTCTAACGCCCTCAACGCCTACAACGTGACGGATCGCAAGAATGGGACAAAACAAAGTGTAAGTCGTTTAATTTATATATAATCTTGCTTCTTGAGATGGCTTTAATCTAATTTTACATTGCGAAAATGGGATTTGGGCCCCATACGAACCGGCAATGTTTTTCCTGCAGATATGGAGTTCAAATTCACCGCAAATGCAACGTTCCAATTGATCGCGTTCCAGAAAAACCCACTCGCAAGATGATTTAAATGCTTTTATTTTGGACAATCATGTCATAAGAGCATCTAAATCGTCTACATTTTGTGTTATTGTCTATCCGTAGTCAATATTTTAATACTAAATATCAGTTTTAGTCCCATGTATTGCGCAAAAAAATAATTATTTTGCTTATATTGAGTGGATGTTTCTAGATTAATTTATGGGAATTAAATTCCTTCCATCTGGCATATAAATTAATGACAGTGAGATTTAAAAATCATGTTATATAGTGAATTATTGTGTGAATGGGATTAGTTTGTTATTTGGATACTTAGGCTATTTAAAAAATATATCCTTTTTTTAAGAAATGGATCCTACAGGACATTCTTAATTGGAAATTAGTAGCCAGAAAGGCATGTCATGCGTGGTTTGAAGAGCAAAAATTTGTAGTTTACAACGCCAAAATTGAAAAGTTGAGGAAAAACAAGGTGTACAGAGTTGCTGATTAAAAAGGCGCAGCAGCGCCTCTACTTTCTGAGGAGGCTTAAGAAAACTCACCTGTCCCCTCAGATCATGTCCAACTTCTACCGCTGTACCATAGAAAGCATCCTGACCACCTGCTTCACGGTATGGTACAGCGGCTGCACCACAGCTGACAGGAAGGCACTGCAACGGGTGGTGAAAACCGCCCATCGCATCATCGGTGCCCCGCTCCCTGCCATGGCTGTCCTTCACCGCACAGGGTGTCTGAGATGGGCTGGCAAAATCATTAAGGACCCTTCACACCCAACCATGGACTGTTTGCCCTCCTCCCATCAGGGAGGCGGTACAGGAGCCTCAGGTCTCGCACCAGCAGGCTTAGGAACAGCTTCTTCCCCAACACCATTACCCGCTGAACTCACAGGCTGGCGCTACACCAATATATCCTCATTTGTATATATTGTCTTAATCAGCACTTTACTACTTTGCACTCTGATTAGATGCAAAACTGCATTTCGTTGTACCTGTACTTGTACTATGTGCAATGACAATAAAGTTGAATCAAATTTAATCTAAATTGGTTACAATCTGAGGAGTATGATGATGCTACTGATTATGATATCTGCTAGCACCTGATCTGTACCAGCTGTACCAGCTAGCAACTGATCTTCTCCATAAAGACTTGGTCTATTGCTAGAAATTGTGATTTATTTACCTATCTGTTACGCTTACAGCATATAATACAATAATATTAAAGTTCTGATCTTGAGAATATCACATTTTTGAATTTTCAAGGCAGTCTGGGTGTTTACTACTATTTCCGTCACAACGGTCAATTTTGTAATTAACTACAATTAGGTAATTAACTAATTATATGCTTTAATTTCAGGTCATCCAAGTAAGATGTTTTATATTTGTTCCAAGTAAGATGTTTTATATTTGTTTCAGAATGCTTCAATCTATAATAACTGAAAATTTCATTCAGTTCTCTTAATTTTTAAGAAAGTTATGTGTTTTTGATTGTCCTCGATCACAGCTTTTGTGTTAAGTCAATTGAAAAGCAATAGGGAACAAGATGCTAATTTCCGAGTATGAAAATGGCCATAATGTTTTTAATACTGCAGATATGAAAATGAATTAGGTGTCAAATTAAACTTATTTTTATGCTTTATCTGATGGGATAAATTGCAAACTTGATTTTTAAAATCTCAAAATTCTGTAACATTGCTAGAATATCTGTTCCTCACTTGGGTGGAACATTAGTGGGTGATAAACAATCCCGGTTATACAAAGGCTGCATAATGTTTGCAAGACAGGAGTGAATTTTAGATTTGTAGGATCTGGTGGGTATTCAGAAGAAATTATAATGCACATGTAGTGTTATATTGTTTGCTGTACAATACAGTACAACATGAAACCACAACAAAACAATAAATGCAGCAATATAAAAGCACAATAAATTATTTATTTATTCCATCTCAGTTGTGAATATTTATGCAATTGCTTCCCCATTCATTGCATCTGAGTTCCTCGCCACACCCGTTGCCACATTCATCCATCCACATCTGCTCTGATTCCATTCAATCTGGTTCATTTTGCATTTCCCACCCACTTTCACCAAATCCATTTCACTACATTTTCTATTCCTTTAATCTCCACAATTCTCAATCATTCTTCCTGGATGTCATGCCAATTGGTTATTATTGTTGAATATTCTCAGATATAAAACCACAACACAACCAAACGTCAAAATAACAGAGCCTAGTTTTCTATGTCATCTATAAACAATGTGATCTCTAATTATTCTTTCTTCTTTGACATCCTTAAACAAATTCCAGCCTTCAAATATTCGGACCATCTGCCCCAAAACTAACCATTAGTCCCAGCCTCAATTCCCAGTCCAGCTTACACTCTATTAACAGCACCAAAATATTCATGGACATGAAAAATATATTCCCGACCTTGACATGGTCTTGATTTACCAACATGCCATCCTTCTTTATAATTTCTCCATCAGTCAAGCCCTGTTTGTTGCGTGTTTGGTCATCAACATAATATTTACAAAGGTGTTTACTGAGATCAACCAAAGAAGTATTCATTGATTGATCTATTGCATGCTGGGGAAGCCTGCCTATCTGAGACAATATGTCAATTAGGTCTTTCCTATCTATCTCCACCTCCTGTTTCAACGTGTCCTGTGCTGATCATGCTTCTAATTACCATAGAATCATTAGAAAGAATGTTGTAATTCTGTGACCTCCAGTTACGAGAGGTTATCTTCAAGACAATATTTCAGTAGGTGATTTGTCCTTATTTGCACTAATGAACATTCAAGCTCAATTACACAAACTGGTCTGACTTTGGCAGTGTATACATACACTCTTGTCTCACCATAGGTTTTTACATTATTGTGCTAATTATCCCAGTTGATGATCTCTCGTTTCATGAATGTTAAAATTTCTTCCAAATGAATATTCAAGCAATAGGTTTCAGCTAAAACCACCAATTGAATTCTCATTCCTGTAGAACTGTGCAGCTGCCACCACAATATAAGCCATCTATAGACTTGCTTTCTTAAATGCTTTCTTTTGATGCCTCTTTTTCTTCCACAAACTTATCCAATATGCACCCACTTTCATTCTGTTTCACGTTAAGACCTGATTAAGTAATTGTTTTTAGCTCAGTTCTTCAATTCATATATCTAATTCCATGACGAATATAAAATGATCACCCCCATTTTTAAATCTCTTCAGCACTCATTTTGATTATATTGTATGGCTTTCTACAACAATTCTGATCCCACCTTGATTTGTTCTCAGCTTTGATTTTATATAGGATTTGCTTCCAAGCACAGAATATGGGTCAAATACCAATTTGATTAGACCAATTTTGCTAATGCATTCTCCCTTGTAAACCTGAGAATCATATTATTAGACAGCCAAGCACAGGTGAACCAGCATGAACTAGGCAGCAAGGCCTTCCCCGAGGACTTTCATATGAAGAAAGACTAGATAGACTCGGCTTGTACACGCTAGAATTTAGAAGATTGAGGGGGGATCTTATAGAAACTTACAAAATTCTTAAGGGGTTGGACAGGCTAGATGCAGGAAGATTATTCCTGATGTTGGGGAAATCCAGAACTAGGGGTCACAGTTTAAGGATAAGAGGGAAGTCTTTTAGGACCGAGATGAGAAAATCATTTTTTACACAGAGAGTGGTGAATCTGTGGAATTCTCTGCCACAGAAAGTAGTTGAGACCAGTTCATTGGCTAGATTTAAGAGGGAGTTAGATGTGGTCCTTGTGGCTAAAGGGATCAGGGGATATCGAGAGAAGGCAGGGATGGGATACTGAGTTGGATGATCAGCCATGATCATATCGAATGGCGGTGCAGGCTCGACGGGCCGAATGGCCTACTCCTGCACCTATTTTCTATGTTTCTATGA
Organism: Amblyraja radiata; assembly: GCF_010909765.2. Taxonomy (NCBI): domain Eukaryota; kingdom Metazoa; phylum Chordata; class Chondrichthyes; order Rajiformes; family Rajidae; genus Amblyraja; species Amblyraja radiata. The sequence goes on along the minus strand of NC_045958.1, from coordinate 49,615,094 downwards.
ACTAACTGAAACTGGGATCTCGAAATCCCTGATAATGTCAGCATTTATTGCCATTCCTAATTGGCCTTGAAAATTCATCATCGTTGAAAACATTAGCGACGCAGTGGTGCTGGTTTCCGACGGGAACGGTGACGGACTCACCACACATCTCTGTCCTCCAGTTCCTGCGGACTTCCGCCGCTGGAAGTATAGGATTTTGGTGTGTGTGCTTTATCATCATTATCATTGAAAAGGTGGCAGTAATCTACTTTAACTTCCAATAATTAGTCTGGGTCCAACTATATTGACACTAGTCAAGAAAGCACTCCAATGCTTCTACATCCTCAGAGAACAAAGGAAAATTTGGCATATCTCCAATGACACTTACCTATTTCTACGCAATGCACCATAGAAAACATCCTATCAGGATGCATCACAACTTGGTTTAGCATCTAACTACCTGAAGTTGCAGAGAATTATGGATGCAATCTAGTCCATCACACAAACCAGTTTCCTCCCCCCTTTTGACTCCATCTACACTTAACGTTGCCTTGGAAACGCAGCCGACATAATCAAGGACCACTTACACCCGTCAATCCCTCTTCTCCCTTCTGGCAGCAGATTCAGGAGCTTGGAAGCACACATCAGATTCAGAACCAGCTTCTTTCCTGCCATTATCAGTCTACTGAACAGACCTGACGTATGATAAGGGGGGTAACCCCAATCTCCCAACCTACCTAATTGCGGCCATTCCATACTCTTATGGATGAAGTGAGGCATTGTTGCTTTATTTTGTTGCTTTAAGATTGCTACTTTTTAAAGTCAGCTGCTTTCTGCTCTCTGTATAGCAGGAGCCTTCTGATTAAATAATCTCGTTTCAAGCTCCAGAGTCTTAGTGTGCCTGACATTTAACATGATAGTCAGACAGAAAATCAATGTTCGTTTAGTTTGGTTTAGCGTAGATATACAGCATGGAAACAGACCCTTCTACTGACCAAGTCCACGCTGAACATCAATCCCCATTCACACTAGTTCTGTGTTATCCCATTTTCGTATCCACTCCCTGCACACAAGGGGCAATTTACAGAGGACAATTAAGCCACAAACCCACATGCATTTGTGATGTGGCAGGAGACTGGAGCTTCCAACAGAAACCCAGGTGGCCACAGGGAGAATACGCAACCTCCATGCAGACATCACCCGTGGTCAGTATTTACATGTATTGGCACGTTTATAAATATTCCACATTTTTTTATTCTATAAAGCAATTAAGAAAATTCTGGTCCTAGGTTCTGTCTATTGAATGTGGTGAGGAGTTTCCTACTTTACTAGTATCATACATCACAGATGCACTGTCCCTTCATGCTGAATTGTGAGTGCACCCAAAAACAAATCTACCAATTTTTGAAGCTGCATACTTTTCTGGATATATTCCGGAAATATGAAAAAAATATCTGCACAGGGTGGCACAGTGGCATAGCGGTAGAGCTGCTGTCTTACAGCGCCAGAGACCCAGGTTCGATCCTGACTACAGGTTCTGTATGTACTGAGTTTGTATGTTCTCCCTGTGATTTCGTGGCCGGGTACTCCGGTTTCCTCCCACACTCCAAAGATGTTTGTACATTAATTGGGTTTCGTAAAATTGTAAATTGTTCCTAGTGTGGCACGGGCTCAATGGGCCGAAGGGCCTGTTTCCATGCTGTATCTCTAAAGTCTAAAGTAAAGGTAGAAAAAGTAACAACATTGAACCCACTCATTCTTTTGCAGAAATATTCTCTTCACTCAACTAGCTCCCACTATCGAATTTCTAGACCAGGTTTGAATCAAAAGATGTGCATAGTTAGTATTGAGATAAGTTTGTAGTCAGTGTTGAGAGAAGAATTGCCCACATCAAAGGACTGTTACTGATAAGTGCTGTAAAAAGGAAAGCTGAGCACTGATGAGAAACTGAGCAACTTTAGGAGGACTGATGAGAATGAATGTAAAACAAATGGAAGTCATTAACTGATGGAAACCAAAATATCTTACTGTATCTGATGTGAATAAAATTTAGCTACCACAACTTTGCATTTCAGATAATAACACAGACATCAGACATTGTACAGGTACTAATGTAAGTATTGTAGGATCTTTAAAGAAAAGACTCCTGAAAGGTTATGGATTCATGTTCACATCACAGACCTGAGTGCAACATCTAGTCTGCCATTCCGATGTAGTACTGAATGAGTGTTGTAGTGTTGGAGATTCTGAGGCTTGCCCGATGATAGCTATCAGACCATAAAGCAGTCTTGAAAGATCTGCAACTCTGAACTAAAAATGAAGTGAATTTTTCATCAGGATGTATGGCAGCTGAATGAAAATAGAACCTCTCTCAGGTTTCAACCTACTTTTAGATTACTCATGTTGCTCCCCCATTTGTTGGCACTAATGTGATTACCATGGAAATCAATCTTCACGCTAAACATCAAAATTGATAAAGCACAACTATCCCACAGGTAAAAGGGAGATGGAGAATCAGACTTTGTGAACCCCTCTACCATGTTTGGTCCAGCATATTGATACAATAGAGAGGGTTGGATTGTTTTCAGGGACTTTCAACCAATCACTGATCCTTTCAAGATAGATGTCAACGAAGGGGGCGCCGTCCTGTGGGGTATGGCTGCCCAGCCTGCAGCTGTCTGTTTTTTAATCTTTTTTCTTATTTTTAGTTAGTTGAGTGTTTTGTTTTTAGGAGTTCTAGCCTTTTCTAATGTGTGTGGGGTGGGGGGGGGGGGGGGGGGGGGGGGACTACCTTTCAGGGTCACTACCTGGTCGGAGATGCAGCTTTTCTCCGGGCTGCACTTTCGACCCGTCCTCGCGGCCTACCAGCGGGCCTGGAGCGGCGTTTCCTGATGGGACCGCCCAGAGCCTCAGCTTCGGCGGCGGCACAGCGCTGGAGCGCTATCGCGGAGCGGAGCGGGCGATGCCTTGCCTGGGTCGCCGCGCTGGAGCTTCGGTGAGCTGAAGACCGCCGAGATAAACATCGCGGAGCTGCGGGTCTGTGGAGCGGCCAGCTGTGGGCGGCGGCGCTGAACTTTTCACTGGGAGCCTGGGATCTCTCGATGAGATCACCAGTAGTGGAGCTCCATCCGGCGCGGCCTTGTTGGCTTCGGAAGCCGTGGTCTCGAGTAAGGAGGCGGCCGTTCCAGGTGTCCTATGCCGCTGAGAGGATTCTCCCGACGCCGGAGCACCATCACCCGGCGAGAACGGCCTGGAACATCGGGCCTCCGTAGCGGCGACTGCGGAGGCCTCAATAGGCCTGACTATGGGTGGACATGGGGATGGGACTGGACTTAGTGTCTTCCCTCATAATGGAAACCATTGTGGGGGGATGTTTTTTATGTTAAAGTTCTTTATTATTGTCATGTTTGTATTCTTTTTTTATGTGCTGCATTGGCAACAAGAATTTCACTACACCTAGGTGTATGTGACTAATAAATAGACCGTTGAACCTTTCAACTAGTGACAGTAAAAGTAGCTGAGTACATAGAACACAGGCAAAACGTTGGGTCATGAGACAGTCTTGGCTCTGTGGGCTGTAGGTCTCTGCACCACTCTCCTGGACACGCGGCACAGTGGTCATTTGCTTCAATTACTGTTTGCCTGACCTCAAGTGCAATTACCTGCCCAGTTTGCCAACAAAACTGTGACCACACTTCAAAAATAATTAATTGGTTGTGAACTATTTGGGGATTCCTGAGCTTGTGAATGATGTGGCATCATTGCAAATTGCCTTTACCTACTACTCTTAGAGAGCAGAATGAGTAGTCAACATGAGTCCTCAACACAAGTCCTCAACATTAGTCCTCTCTCTCTCTTTCTCTATCTCTCTCTCTCTCTCATTCTGTCTCTCATCTCTCTCTCATCTATCTTATCTCTCTTGCTCTGCTGAAGTCTCTTCTTGCAACAATCTTATTGGATCACTTCTTTGGGAAACACGCATGCTTATTGCAATGTTCAGATATACAGCCACCCACTCTATAGTTACTCTATTAAATCGTTTCAGGTTATACAGAAAAACACCAACAAAAACATTGCTTAAGTTCAAAAACTGCTTCAAATTACTTCTGGACTCATAGTTAAACCTTGTAGATCCTTATTCGTGGGCATCACACATTATGTTAGTCTTTGGCAAAGTCCAAAACATTTAGATAATGTCAGGACATTCAACATGTATCTGTTTTGCACCCCAAACCATGTTTAGGTATGCTGCAGTAGCTAAATCCTCACTCAATAATAATAAACGAGCAACAAATATCACAAATAAATAAAATAAATTACCCGTTATGCACAAAAAGCATGTCCCAGAATAAACAAGTAGAGTGAATTGAAGCTCTTCAAAGTTGATTGTTCACGTGAAAGTAAACATTCCCTTTCGTGTCAGTAATTATATTTCAGACAAAAATGCACATGTGTCTGATGTGAGAGGGAACCATATGTGCTTTGTGTATAGTTAAAGCATTTTCACAAGGCAACAAATAGCCAGACTAGTGTGAATCAATTTTGGGCAGTACACAGTATTTACACAAGTGCACTGTGTGAATCTGTGTGTTTTACAGCATTTGGCACTTCTGAGAAAAATCAAATTTGCATGGTGCAAATCCTCCCTTTTTTTATATTAGAGAAGTAAAGGGTCATAACGGGTCTATGATGTGTTTATCTGTATTGCAGTAATCCATTTCAACTTTGTTTTGTTTGTTTATTGACAAAGTAGGCACATGATACTAGCTTTATATCATTCCAATATGAAAAATCAACTGGTTAGAAAATATGATATTTTTTCTCTAATTCTGTGAATTCTGTTGTGGTCACAATAATTTTGTGCAGCAAAATTTAGTTGATTCAATTAATTAATATTTAAAATATTTGCTATTTCTTTGTGATTTTCTGGTCAAATTGTTTCCAAAGATTTTAATAAAATCATCCTATAGAAATAAGGTGGATTCAGCATTTTGTCCTTTCTTTTAAATGTCCAGCTGCTTCAGATTAAAACAAAAATAAGCTTCTGATGGGTGTTATGATGATGATTGTGAGTCTGACCTGCATTTTAGTGTTTCTTTAGGGGATTCAGGTGTGCATTTTTATAAGAAAGGAGAACTCTCAAAAGTCCTGGGCACGGAAATTCAGTCACATACCACATATCTTTTTTTTAAGCATTCCATGGTTAATTTCCAATGCAAAGTTGATCATGAAACCTGATCACAATCTTATAGTGCTCCACGTTTTCAGATGTATATTGCCAAGTGCTTAATATATCAATACACTAACCTCATGGAACGTGCAGGAATGATCTTAGTCAATGTGTAATGTTCAATTGACTGCTCCCCTGTGACGCTGATTCAAGGATACACAGTTAACATTGAGTATGGATTACATACTGCAAAGCAGGTCCTAATACCCTAGGCATGCACATTTTAGAGGTATCAGAAATTAACAAATTTGCAAAGGTTGTGTTGGAGGAAAGTTCACTTCATTTTATAGGAATAACAACTGCTGTTTGGTTGCTTGCAGATGTTATAATGGCTCCAGCTTGAAAAGAGACTTCCAGGAGTTAAACTTCTCCTTTCAACATTACAAAGGACAATGTTTCTGAGGCATTGGTGACAAAACCTTTCACCTTCGGTTCCTTGGTGATGATATTACCAATGATTTACAGAAGGATGGACAGAGGGATCTTGGGGCCCATGTCCATAACTCCTTGAAAGTGGCAGCACAAGAATATATAGAAACATAGAAACATAGAAATGAGGTGCAGGAGTAGGCCATTCGGCCCTTCGAGCCTGCACCGCCATTCAATATGATCATGGCTGATCATCCAACTCAGTATCCCGTACCTGCCTTCTCTCCATACCCTCTGGTCCCCTTAGCCACAAGGGCCACATCTAACTCCCTCTTAAATATAGCCAATGAACTGGCCTCGACTACCCTCTGTGGCAGAGAGTTCCAGAGATTCACCACTTTCTGTGTGAAAAAAGTTCTTCTCATCTCGGTTTTAAAGGATTTCCCCCTTATCCTTAAGATGTGACCCCTTGTCCTGGACTTCCCCAACATCGGGAGCAATCTTCCTGCATCTAGCCTGTCCAACCCCTTAAGAATTTTGTAAGTTTCTATAAGATCCCCTCTCAATCTCCTAAATTCTAAAGAGTATAAACCAAGTCTATCCAGTCTTTCTTCATAAGACAGTCCTGACATCCCAGCAATCAGTCTGGTGAACCTTCTCTGCACTCCCTCTATGGCAATAATGTCCTTCCTCAGATTTGGAGACCAAAACTGTACGCAATACTCCAGGTGTGGTCTCACCAAGACCCTGTACAACTGCAGTAGAACCTCCCTGCTCCTATACTCAAATCCTTTTGCTATGAAAGCTAACATACCATTCGCTTTCTTCACTGCCTGCTGCACCTGCATGCCTACTTTCAATGACTGGTGTACCATGACACCCAGGTCTCGCTGCATCTCCCCTTTTCCTAGTCGGCCACCATTTAGATAATAGTCTGCTTTCCTGTTTTTGCCACCAAAATGGATAACCTCACATTTATCCACATTATACTGCATCTGCCAAACATTTGCCCACTCACCCAGCCTATCCAAGTCACCTTGTAGTCTCCTAGCATCCTCCTCACAGCTAACACTGCCCCCCAGCTTAGTGTCATCCGCAAACTTGGAGATATTGCCTTCAATTCCCTCATCCAGATCATTAATATATATTGTAAATAGCTGGGGTCCCAGCACTGAGCCTTGCGGTACCCCACTAGTCACTGCCCGCCATTGTGAAAAGGACCCGTTTACTCCTACTCTTTGCTTCTTGTTTGCCAGCCAATTCTCTATCCACATCAATACTGAACCCCCAATGCCGTGTGCTTTAAGTTTGTATACTAATCTCTTATGTGGGACCTTGTCGAAAGCCTTCTGGATGTCCAGATACACCACATCCACTGGTTCTCCCCTATCCACGCTACTAGTTACATCCTCGAAAAATTCTATAAGATTCGTCAGACATGATTTACCTTTTGTAAATCCATGCTGACTTGTCCAATGCTTTCACCACTTTCCAAATGTGCTGCTATCCCATCTTTAATAACTGACTCTAGCAGTTTCCCCACTACCGATGTTAGACTAACTGGTCTGTAATTCCCCGCTTTCTCTCTCCCTCCCTTCTTAAAAAGTGGGGTTACGTTTGCTACCCACCAATCCTCAGAAACTACTCCAGAATCTAAAGAGTTTTGAAAGATTATTACTAATGCATCCACTATTTCTGGAGCTACTTCCTTAAGTACTCTGGGATGCAGCCTATCTGGCCCTGGGGATTTATCGGCCTTTAATCCATTCAATTTACCCAACACCACTTCCCGGCTAACCTGGATTTCACTCAATTCCTCCAACTCCTTTGACCCGCGGTCCCCTGCTATTTCCGGCAGATTATTTATGTCTTCCTTAGTGAAGACGGAACCAAAGTAGTTATTCAATTGGTCCGCCATATCCTTGTTCCCCATGATCAACTCACCTGTTTCTGACTGCAAGGGACCTACATTTGTTTTAACTAATCTCTTTCTTTTCACATATCTATAAAAGCTTTTGCAGTCAGTTTTTATGTTCCCTGCCAGTTTTCTTTCATAATCTATTTTTCCTTTCCTAATTAAGCCCTTTGTCCTCCTCTGCTGGTCTCTGAATTTCTCCCAGTCCTCTGGTATGCTGCTTTTTCTGGCTAATTTGTACGCATCATCCTTCGCTCTGATACTATCCCTGATTTCCCTTGTTATCCACGGATGCACTACCTTCCCTGATTTATTCTTTTGCCAAACTGGGATGAACAATTTTTGTAGTTCATCCATGCAGTCTTTAAATGTCTTCCATTGCATATCCACCGTCAACCCTTTTAGAATTAATTGCCAGTCAATCTTGGCCAATTCACGTCTCATACCCTCAAAGTTACCTTTCTTTAAGTTCAGAACCATTGTTTCTGAATTAACAATGTCACTCTCCATCCTAATGAAGAACTCAACCATATTATGGTCACTCTTGCCCAAGGGGGCACGTACAACAAGACTGCTAACTAACCCTTCCTCATTACTCAATACCCAGTCTAAAATAGACTGCTCTCTCGTTGGTTCCTCTACATGTTGATTTAGATAACTATCTCGCATACATTCCAAGAAATCCTCTTCCTCAGCACCCCTGCCAATTTGATTCACCCAATCTATATGTAGATTGAAGTCACCCATTATAACTGTTTTGCCTTTGTCGCACGCATATCTAATTTCCTGTTTGATACCATCTCCAACTTCACTACTACTGTTAGGTGGCCTGTACACAACACCCACCAGCGTTTTCTGCCCCTTAGTGTTTCGCAGCTCTACCCATACCGATTCCACATCCTCCAAACTGTCCTTCCTTTCCATTGCGTTAATCTCCTCTCTAATCAGCAACGCTACCCCACCTCCTTTTCCTTTCTCTCTATCCCTCCTGAATATTGAATATCCCTGGATGTTCAGCTCCCAGCCTTGGTCACCCTGGAGCCATGTCTCCGTGATCCCAACTATATCATAGTCATTAATAGCTATCTGCACATTCAACTCATCCACCTTATTACCAATGCTCCTTGCATTGAGACACAAAGCCTTCAGGCTTGTTTTTACAACATTCTTACCCCTTATACAATTATGCTGAAAAGTGGCCCTTTTTGATTTTTGCCCTGGTTTTGTCTGCCTGCCACTTTTACTTTTCACCTTGCTACCTATTGCTTCTACCCTCATTTTACACCCCTCTGTCTCTACGCTCACACATTTAAGAAACCCTTTCCCTTTAACTCCATCCTCCACTATCCCATTCGACACCCCACCCCCCTTGGTGATATAGTAGTAAAGGAGGCATATGGTATGGTTGCCTTTATATGTCAGGGCATTGAGTTTTAGAGTCAGAAAGTTATGATGCATCATTACCGGACTATGGTTGGGCGGCATTTGGAGTAATGTTTGTAGTTCTGGTCACCCCATTACAGGAAGGATGTGAAGGCTTTGGAAAGGATGTGGAGGAGGTTTACCAGAATGATGCCTGGATTAGAGGGTATTACCTTCAGGAGGATATTGGACAGACTTGGATTGTTTACTCTGGAATGACAGAGGTTGTGAGGAGATCCAATAGAAGTACATAAAATAAGAGGCATAGAAAGGACAGACAGTTATGCCCCTGTCCCACTTAGGAAACCTGAATCGAAACCTCTGGAGACTTTGCGCCCCGCCCAAGGTTTCCGTGCAGTTCCCGGAGGTTGCAGGTGGTTGCCGGAGGTTGCAGGTAGTGGAAGCAGGTAGGGAGACTGACGAAAACCTCCGGGAACTTCTGGGATCCGCACGGAAACCTTGGGTGGGGCGCAAAGTCTCCAGAGGTTTCCGTTCAGGTTTCCTAAGTGGGACAGGGGCATTAGAACCTTTTTCCCAGGATGGAACAATCAAATACTAGAGGCCAGAGCTTTAAGGTGAGAGGGGCAAAGTTTAAAGGAAATATGTGGGGCATGGTTTTTGCACAAAGTGTTGGTGATTGCTGGAACACCCTGCTGGGGTCAATGGTCAAGGCAGATATGATAGCGGCAGTTAAGAGACGTTTGGTTAGGCATATGGATATGGAGGGACATGGATTATGTGCAGGCAGATAAGACTTAGTGTTGTCACTTTTTTCAGCACAGACTTTGTAACGGAATGGCCTGTTCTTCTGCTGTATTGTTCTATGGTCTATGGTCTATGATCTATATGTGGATCAACCACATTTAGACGGCACGGTGGTGCAGCGGTTGAGTTGCTGCCTTTCACTGTCATTGCAGCACCAGAACCCCTGTTCGATCCCGACTACATGTGCTGCTGTATGGAATTTGTACGTTCTCCCCATGACCACGCGAGTTTTCTCCGAGATCTTCGATTTCCCCCCACACTCCAAAGATGTGCAGGTTTGTAAGTTAATTGGCTTGGGTATGTGTAAATTGTCCCTAGTGTGTGTAGCCGTGTTAATATGTGGGGATCACTGGTTGGTGCTGACTCGGTGGGCTGAAGGGCCTGTTTCTGCGCTGTATCTCTAAACTAAACTAAAACGAAACATTGATGCAACAGCCAAGAAGGCACCTCAATGCCTATACTTCGTCAGGCGACTAGGGAAATTCAGCATGTCTCCAAAGACTGTTACAAATGTCTACAGATGCACCATTGAAAGTCTACTGTTGGATTGCATCACAGCTTGGTTTAGGAACAGCTTTGCCCAAGACTGCAATAAATTGTGGAGTAGTAGATGTAGCGCAGTCCATCAAACAGACCAGATGTCCCACCATTGACTCCATCTACACTTCACAATTCCTCTGGAAAGCAACCAACATAAAGACTTGTCCCACCGCAACCATTCCTTCTTCTCACCCGCCCTCATCCAGCAGAAGGTACAGAAGCTTGAAATCATGCATCTCTGCACTTGGGAACTGCTTCATCAACTCTGTTATATCAGTCTTCTGAATGATCCTTCCATAAAATTGTAATTGTAATTAATTTATTAGCCAAGTATGCAAACATACAAGGAATTTGATTTGCCAACAGTCATACGCAAAGCAACAAGATACATAACCACATAAAAATCAAACATAGACTTAAACAGCCACCGCAACGGCATGTGAGAATCTCCAGGGCACATAGCGTAAGTGGAGACGCACAGCCATCAGTTCAATGTCCGGGCCACACACACGCTCCTTCACCGTGATGTGACCAAAGTTGTACCGACTGCTGTCACTCTCTCTGCAGTCCCTGTCCGCCCAAACAGTCAGAAAGCCGTCCTCACTCGCACTGGACTCCGGGATGTCCTCATGGAGCCATGTCCCCACAAAACACCAAGATCACTGCAATCATGGCACTCCCTCCGAGTCCAGTGCAGGCAGCACATCTATCTTGTTTTTTTGCCGACCTCACATTCCCCACTGTGATGGAAGACAAATAACTTACACCTTCTTTCCTCCTTTGCTACCGCGGTCGGGACAATCGAAACTTCTGCAGTTGGGGCGATTGAAGCTCCCGCGATCGGGGCGGTCAAAGCTCCTGTGGCTGGAGCTCCCGCAGTCGATCCCAAACAAAGGGACCGCCAGCCCCAGGGTTAAAGCCGCAGTGCAGATGGAGATACGATGAAAAAGTTGCATCTCCGTCGAGGAAAGAGATAAAAAAGTTTCCCCCCAACCCCTCCCCCCCACCCCTCCACCCCCACATAATAGAAATAGGATCCGATTCACCTTTCCCCCATTGTACAAATGGACTTTGTCTATGGAAATGATATGCTACAATGCTGTGAACTATATTCTACACTCTGTATCTTTCCCTTTGCCTTATCTATTGTACTTGATCTTGACATGATTATGTCTATGTATAGTATTATGTGGTCAGTTTAGATAGTAAGCAAAACAAAGCTTTTCACTGTACTTCGGTACACGTGACAATAATCAACCTAAGCTAAACGTGTAAGGTGAGCACCAACCACACCCTCACATCTGGATTGCTTGTCCTTAAAATGGGCATTTCTTAGCTTCGGGATCACTGCAGACTAATCACTGCCATATGTCACAGTGTGTAGCTCATTGCTGTTCACAGGATATGGGACTACTTTCAATTATTCCTAATCCACTGGCTATGAACCTTGCACGATCATTGGCAGACTCATCTCCTAATGGGAGCATCCAGACCCTTGCTCTAGCCACAAACCCATGCATGATCATGATGCAGGAAAGAGCTGCAGATGCTGCTTTAAATCGAAGGTAGACACAAAATATTGGAGTAACTCAGCGGGACAGGCAGCATCTCTGGAGAGAAAGAGAGAATGTCTGAAGAAGGGTCTCGACCCGAAACGTCACGCATTCCTTCTCTCCAGAGATGCTGCCTGTCCCGCTGAGTTACTCCAACATTTCGTGTCGACCTGTATGATCCTGACCCCTGGTGCTCTGGATCCCAGTCCTGGTCCTGGCTACATTCTGGATCCCCAGGTTTGGCTGCAAACCCTGTTTACACTCTGGATTGAGCACACATTCCAGACTAATGAGTGACGCTGAAGCATTAGGAACAATCACAGGCTTGGTGGGATGTCTACATTTTACTATAAATGGGGCTTGATGGGCCAAAGGGCCTGTTTCTGTGCTGTGTGACCACAACTCTAGGTATGTACAAGGTTTGATATGTGATTATGAATTGATGAAGGGATTTGGAGCTGAATTGTCAGATCTGTCTCTTTTTCTGTGGATGCTGCCTGGCAGACTGATTGTTCTCATCAATTTTTGTTTATTTCCAAAATAATCGAGGCGAATTTGGAAAACATGGTGCATTCCAGAAAATTGGGTATAAAATTGTGCCATAAATGCATCAGATCAATCAACATGGAAGGCAACTTTTTGCTGATGTTTATCCTCCAACCAAGTCAATATGGCTTTGTGTACTTTATTTTTTTCTGCTCAATATAAAAATTGGTCAAAAGGGAATATCATTTAAATATCTTTTGGATTTTAATCTGTTTGTCTTTTGACCGTTTTCACTTTAAAAAAAAATTTGAATGTGTGAATTTACAATTGGCTATTTGTGCCATTCCCACCCCTCTCCCAGGTCAGAACAGCTGCCAGAAGCTCCCACAACCACAGTGCACCTCTCCTTTAATCAGTGCTATGTCTCAGAGACTATAACCTTGTAAATCCTGAACAGCAACTACCTTCTTCAACTGAGAGGTTCAACTAGAATGTGGTGTCACTGAAGGCTCTCTGTGAATAGGCACTTCACTGAGGGTCAGGTCTCTGCCACAAGGTCCGCAATCTACCCGAAGTAGCCAGATGTTGTCTTTGATGGTGGAGTGTCGCTAATGAAGGATGCATGTAATGAGAATCTCAGCAGTTAGTTACTGAAGGCATCCAATGCAGGCTGGATTTTAGTAATGCAGGCTTTTTTTTTAAGTGATGCAAGCCACCCACAAAACCAGGCAGCTTTCCAAACTGTGTAGTCTATGAAGAATGTGGTTAGCATTGGCTACCCTCAGCAACCACAGAAATGAGCAGGCAATAGAATATTGCCATGCTGCCTCCATTGAAAGCAAAGGCTGGATTAATCACACAGTCATAACCCTTTTCCCGGTTTCAGGAGCGAGTTAATTTTCTCCCCAGCATGGTATGCAGAGCTGGGAGCAGCTGTGATAACAGCTGTATGATGTGTAGGATACACAGTAAGTGGGACGAATGACTGAACTGTAAGAACCCTGGGTACCTTACCGAGCATAAATGGTGATTGATATATAAATTGGGAAAAAATGCAAAGGCTATTACTGAGGATTCTCAGGGATCTGATGGCCCTGGAGAGAACAAATTTAATACATGATGCAGATAATAGACAATAGACAATAGGTGCAGGAGTAGGCCATTCGGCCCTTTGAACCAGCACCACCATTCAATGTGATCATGGCTGATCATTTCAAATCAGTACCCGTTCCTGCCTTCTCCCCATATCCCCCGACTCCGCTATCTTTAAGAACACAATCTAGCTCTCTTTTGAGAGTATCCAGGGAACTGAACTCCACCGCCCTCTGACGCAGAGAATTCCACAGACTCACAACTCTCAGTGTGAAACTCTCTCTGGATCACACCCTTGGAGGGTAAAAAAAAAAAATCCCCTCCCATAACCACCTGCCCCAATTCAGCTTCATTGGACAAAACTGATAATCAGAGCTTGACCCAAAATGCTGGAGTGACTCACAGGGTCAGGTAGCATCTCTGGAGAAAAGGAATAGGTGATGTTTCAGGTCGAGACTCTGCTTCAGACTTGACCCAAAACGTCACCTATTCCTTTTCTCCAGAGATGCTGTCTGACCCGCTGAGTTACTCCAGCATTTTGTGTCTATTTTCAGTGTACACCAGCATCTGCAGTTCCTTCCTACACAAACAGAGCTTGACTTAAGGGCCTGTCCCACTTGGCCGTCATTTGCGCATCACGCAGATGGCGCACGAAGATTTTGTACATACCAAAATCCTGGGGACCCGCGTGCGGCCGCGCGTCACTGCCTATGTCATCACACACCATGAGCACGTAATAAGCACCATGCGCGCATCACGTGCGTGTCACAACGCGCGCATCGTGCGTCGTGACGCGTGAATGATGTCGCATAAATTACGCGCAAATGCCGGCTAAGTGGGACAGGCCCTTTAGGGTTCCAATCAACAGTAACATGACCAGATAAACAATAGGTTTTGAGGATAGAGCAGCTTGTTTGGTGCGAGAATTATTTCCACATATATGAGTAACGTATTTTTGGTAACTTTTTGAAGAATTCTTCATTCTTCTATTTATTAATTTGGTTTTAACTGATTGAAATGCTACACATATAACATGGAACAAAGAACATAGAACAATGCAGCACAGGCCCTTCAGCTCACAATGTTCAAACCAAACATGATACCAGATTAAAATAAGCTGTTCTGCCTGTACGTGATTCCCTGCATATCCGTGCACCTATTCAACAGCCTCTAAAATGCCACTATTGTATCTGCTTCCAACACCATATGTTGCAGCCCATTGCAGGCCCCACACTGTGCAAAGAACTGGCCCTGCCTTTAAACGTTTCCACTCTCACCTTACAGCTTTGCCTTCTACTCTTTAACATTTCTATGTTCTACCTTAGCATTTCTTTCTATGGATTCTGACCCTTTCCTATCCATGCCTCTCATAATTTTAGAAACTTTCTATTCATCTCCACTCAACCTCTGACACTCCAAAGAAAACAATACAAGTTTGTCCAACCTCTCCAGATAGCTAACACCTTTTAATTCAATCAGCATTTTGGTAAACCCTCTCCAGAGCCTTCACATCCTTCTTGTAATGGGACAACCGGAACTGCACACAGTACTCCAAATGCGGCCTAACCAACGTCCTATAAGGCTGCAACATGACTTCCTGACTCTTACATCCAATACCTCAACTGTACCTCTTATATCCAATACTTCAACCAAACCAATACCTCATTCACTTTCTTTACCACTTTATCTACTTGTATTGCCACTTTCAGGAGCTGCAGACTTGGGCCCCAAAATCCCTCTGTACATAAATTGAATACATTTTTTCAAGCATAGAATTTGGTGAATAGATTTTGATGACCAGTGAATATCAACATAGCTCAGATCTCTTGTCAAAATAGCCTCTGTTCAGGGCGATTGAGTTGTTAAACTCAGATGCAGGTGAATACGTAAGCAGTCAGAGTCTGCAGTATTTGGTTCCTGAACCAACTTCACTCAATTCAGCATGATGGTCAAAGCCTCAACACGGCTCCAATGACCCACCTCTGATCCTGTGCTGTCCCTGTGATCACTTTGGGTTTTTTTTTGCAGGTGCTTTGGTATCTGGGCTGCCGGTAGGTGTATTGACAACTGTACTTTACACCATCATATAGTCAAGTCACAAACATAACCAACAAATTGAGATAGAATAATGTAGGGCAACAAAATACTGTTGAGATGGGGTGGGATTGATGGCTCTGTTGGGAGCCAGCATGGCCTTGATAGACGGAATGGTCTCCTTCAGTGTCAAAATAAGTAGACAGTGACTTCCCAACATGTTACACCATGCAATCTGAGAAAGTGTTAGTCTTCAAAATCATGCTCTCTATGCCAGCCCCAAAAGAGCGAGGGAGAGGGAGAGGGAGAGGGGGAGAGGGGGAGAGGGGGAGAGGGGGAGAGGGTGGGAGGGGGAGAGAGAGGGTGTGGGATATGTTGAGAGCTTAGACTCTAGTGAGGGCGACTCTAGTTTCTCTCTATTTCTTTTGCGTTCTCTTCTTTGTTCTTCTTCTGCTTTTCTCTTTCTTTCTGTCTTAGCTTTCTTCCTTTCTGAGACAACATATTCAGGAAGCCACTTATGGCTGTGCTGAGTTGGAAAATTAGTGAATGAACGCTGAGCAGGGACACCTCCCTGGGTAGCCCTTTTTGAAAGTTTTTCTTCTACTACTCTTTGACTTACTGCTGTCCCGGTTCTGCCACATAAATCACAGAGCACATATTCTCCCCGTGGCTCTTCCTCTGGTAACGTCTGCTGCCTGTGGTTTGCAAGATTGTGTGTAACATGCTGAACATTGATGAATGAAATCTCTGCAGGTGTTTTCTCCAGGCCCCAAACCCCAGGTCGACCTCACCTGTATGACAGCAATGTTATTTTCTGCTTCTATTTTAGTAACTGGTACTTGCTCTGATTGAGATGGATGTTCAACTCCTGTGATTGGGGAGGTGACTGGTGAGCAGAGCCTGGGAAGTTGATGATCGTTCACGACCAACAGGATGCATTGGTTGGGCAGCGGGGGGCTGCTGAGCTGTCTGGCTGTGCACTATCCTGTGTGCTTCTTGGAAACATGGCATTCATTAGGAGGAAATGGTCCTTCAATGCAAAGGGCCAGCCTCTAATCCTATGAGCATATTATTGAGGTCAGTAGCTGCCTACTATCATTAAAATCCAGCAATGTTGGCAAACCCCAAGATCTGGAGTGTTTCCCTGCTGAAAACCATAATTCGAGACCCTTCTTCAGTCTCCCTGATTTACTCCAGCATTTTGAGTCTATTGGCAGGAAATACCTTCTTCATCTGAGAGGTTCAACTAGGATGTGGTGTCACTGAAGGCTCTCTGTGAATAGGCACTTCACTGATGAACTGATGGGGTTTCGGCCTCTTCTCCCAAGGTCCCCAATCTACCCCAAAGTAGCTAGATGTTGCCATGACAGTTTCTCTGATAATGGAGCATCACTATTGAAGTATGCATGTAATGAGTATCTTAGCAGTTAGTTACTGGAGGGAATGCTCTCTACTAGCTTAAGATTACTCTGTGATCTTTGAATGGTTTCTGAGCAGCCTGCAGTCAGATGTGAAACTGCCTAAAAAAGTGTATCTCACAAATTAATATGATAGATTGCTAGTTGTGCTAAGACCATTGTGATCATGCATGGAGCTTTGAACTCTAGTTTATGTCACTTTTAGTAGAATATGCAGTGAGGAATGAACAGCATAATTAGTTGTTAACTTCTTGTCGGAAAAGGTTCAGATGCATAAAAACGAATCATGTGGAAGTGTCACATCAAATGTTTGCAATTGTCACAATTACATCAATTATTGATAACTAATTCAATCTACTCTAAGTAAAATTTATTTGAGCTTGGTAACACCTAAAAAATCAGACAGTACCCATTTTCATTTCAAGCCAAATTTCTCTACTATTTCATGCAATGTCTTGTAGTAGACATTTTAATATTACAGTTTTAGCTAGTGTGGAACTGGCAAGCGCAGTGTGCACAGAGCAATTTCCATCTATGATTTTTTATACATATGGTTGAAAGTCTTGAAACAGGCACTGGACACATAACCTGATTGTCCCAAGATTGGTTTTATGCAATCGCATATTAATAATAGGCACCACTGTAGAAGCAATCATACTGTTGGCACCAATTAGATACAAGACCATGTGCCAGAAAGTAATGAATGTGGAGCCAATTTATTCCCAATACACAGAAATAATATATCAATTTCAAAAGCCTACTGTTAGCTCTTGCTGAATTTGATCACGTCATGTACCAGAATTCCAAAGAACTTGGTTTTGATCCACTCCTCCCCTCATCATCAACAAGCACCTTTTCAAGTGTCCGGCAGTAAAAACTAGCTCTTTTAACTAAATTTGAGTATTTATTTAATTATAAAAATTTGATACATTAGCATAAAAGTAATAGTTGACCTTGTGCTCACATATGATGTTGCCAAGGAAATGTTTGCAACTTTCTGACATGTCAAGAATGAATTGTGTGGGTTTGAGGCGTGACGCTACTCAAGGAGATATGTTGACTTTGTTGGATTGGATGGAAATAGAGTCCGATGAAGAAAGTGATACAACAAAAAACATTGTGGAGTTAATGGATTAGATAGTGCATTAATCAATTCATTCAACAGGAGATCTTCATTTGACTTAATTCAACTTCATATTTAAAAATTATAGAATTGAAACTGCAGCTTTCTTATCAGTTCTAATGTGCTATCCTTTAGTGTAACACATTCGTGAAAATAAGAAGCAATGACTCAAGTCTCGTTTCAGAACAGCTCTTCTCAAAATACTGTTTAGACTGTAGACATCTGTTTCTATAAACAATTATGAAATGTTTAAAAATCTCCAAATTGATAGTCGAAGCAGCAAATGTAATTGGAAACTAGCAAAATAAAATGATTTGACAGGAGGTCAGGATCTGTTCGGACCAAATAAATTGTGACATTTTGATCCAACCGTATCTTCATTCACTGCTGTAAGTTACTCAATGCCCTAGTTGTAAAGTGTCACACTTCATCACATTCTGAAGAAAGCTATGTTGACAGTGAACAAAGACCAAGTACTAGTAGCAGTCATTCTTCGTACAGACCTTTATTGTTACTTCCTTCAATATATTTGCTTTGACTACATTGTAAACACCCAGCACAGAATGTCAGAGGGAAACATCTGATACATTTTCACCGTGTAAGTGAAGTATTTGTTCCACATAATATAGTTAGAACCTCATTGCTAAATTATAGGATTAAAGTTTTACTCCATATTGTGCACAAAGGAAGTCCCAGGCTAATAGCATTTATGGGAGCTGACTGCAACATTCTATTCAGACTCCTTTTGCTTCATATTAGCGGAAGAAATTTCCTCTAAGATGCTCCCACTGTTGTCAAAATAAGATTATGGTGAAAATTTTATCTGCATTATCATGTTTTTTGTTATGTTTTTAGCTTGATTTAGCTCGACCCGAAACGTCACCTATTCTTTCGCTCCATAGGTGCTGCCTCACCCGCTAAGTTTCTCCAGCATTTTGATCTACCTTCAATTTTTCCAGCATCTGCAGTTCCTTCTTAAACATTCTGGCTGTAATATTAGTGTGGACGCAATGTCACATTCATTTGTAACATCATGCACATATGCATACACATGGTAAAAGCTTAGTCCTTTGGACTGACCTAAAGGTTAAGGTGTAAATCCAACAGTGTAGTGATATGTATGCACTACTACCAAAATTAAATAGATTGGATCTTTTTCTATTTATGCATCAATCCCAAATTAGGAAAACGGACTGTGTTTTTTTTCACCTGTGCTTTTCTAATGTTGGTGCATGATTAGACCGTATGACTTGGATTCATATTTTATCTAGAATATCAGGTGCTATCAGTTTTTTTGACATAATGTTAAAATTACTATATTTCATCTCAGCCAAAATATCAATTTATTAGTCTGGGTCAGGAAGAGAACACGGCGGTTATTGTAACCATGTGCTCTTTCAACATCCATAAAATTTCACCGCAGCAGGTGGTATGAAAAAAAATCAAAAGAGCTTGATGAATACAAATTAAATATAAATTGAGAATAAAATGGGTAGCCCACAATGAGTTAAAGCACAATGATACATCCACAATCAACACCTGTAACCTAGAACAATGATATTAAACATGGATCTATCCAACCTAATTCATCTTCTAAAGCTCACATTTATTTTACTTGCTTGAGACAATTACTTTCAAATCATTCAATTGACATCCACCCTGCCAAAGTCATAATCTAATCCAAGTAATTGCTCATATTGTTGCTGTTCGTCTTCCTAACATCATTGACTAGTTTAGTTTTTAGCTTAAAGATACAGTGCGGAAACAGGCCCTTCGGCCCACCGGGTCCGCACCGACCAGCAATCCCCGCACATTAACGCTATCCTACACACACTATGGAAAATTTACACTTATACCAAGCCAATTAACTTATAAACTTGTACGTCTTTGGAGTTTGGAGGAAACCAATGATCTCTTTATTTTTATTGGTGTGCTGCAAATGGCTCAGAAAAGATGGCTGCCGGAAGTGAGAGTGAACGCTGGCGTGACGTGCCGCTGACTTCTCTCCGAATTATGTATTATTGTTGTATATGTTGTTTTTGTTTCATTTTATTTATATATTTGTAATTTGCTTGTTTTAATTGTAAGGTGTCTTTGAGTGTTCTGAATGGCGCCCATAAATAAAATGCATTATTATTATTATTATTATTATTATTATTATTATTATTATTATTATTATCTCGGAGAAAACCTATGCGGTCATGGGGAGAACATACAAACTCTGTACAGGCAGTACCCATATTAGTCGGGATCGACCCATAGTCAGGATCGAACCCGAGTTTCCGGTGCTGCAAGCACTGCAAGACAGCAACTCTGCCGCTGCGCCATCGTACCGCCCCAAAGATTGATTGAAGTGCTTCTCTGCGCAGACAGGCATGTCAAAGTCAGAAAATGTCAAAGTCAGAAAAGGGTCATTCATCATTTGCTGGCCCCTCTGACTTCTGCAATCGTTAGCAGGCGTAAGATGGATTGCTGGCATTGTAACTCTTTCATGCAGGGGGCCTGTTATGTCATGGCAAACTGAAGTCTGATCCTGTTCAGAAAGTCTTGAATGCAAATTGAAGGGACCAATGACAGAGACTTGCACAGCATTTCTGTTTTGGCTTTGAGAAATGAATCAATGTTTCTGTCCTTTACTTAAAATAGATTGATGGTAATTTAAATATAATTAGTGTTAGGTGAAGAACCATTACTTACCTGATACCTAATTCTATTTAACTCTATTTGCTACATTTGTGTTGAACAAGTACCTCACAAAAATGTTGAATTTTGTCTTCAAATTTTATTAACTCTGTTATCTACAAGCCTGACAGGATAAAAGTTCTAGATTTTCAACATCTTTTGAGAAAAGAAGCTTCTGATTTCCCTTTGACATGGCTTAGACCTAACTTTGTTATGCTTCCCTGTTCTGTCTCCCCCCAGAAGGAAATATTATTTTGGGGAAAACGTTGAATCCTTTAATCTTTTGCAACATCTTGATTAGATCATCACTTAACTTTTTAAACGTAACAAAACAGAATTTCTCCTCATTGGCTCCAAATCAACACTTACCAAAATTAACAACCCCACTCTCACTATTGACTGCACCACTGTCTTCCCATCTCCTCAGGCCCGCAACCTTGGCGTGATCTTTGACTCAACCCTCTCCCTTGAGCCTCACATCCGCCATGTTGTCAAAACATCATTTTTTCACCTCCGCAACATTGCCAAAATCAGACCCTCTTTCACACCCCCCGCTGCTGAAAGACTCATCCATGCCTTCATCTCCTCCCGACTGGACTACTGAAACTCTCTTCTCTTTGGCATTAATTCCAGCAACATCAACCGACTCCAACTGGTCCAGAATGCAGCCGCCCGACTCATTACCCACACCAAATCCTGGCACCACATCACCCCAGTCCTCAAAGAACTTCACTGGCTTCCCATTTCCCAGCGGATCATCTACAAAATCCTGGTCCTCACCTACAAAGCCCTCAACCACTTGCCCCCCCCCCCTTATCTCACTGACCTCCTCTCCCCCTACCAACCCTCACGGTCCCTCAGACCCATTTCAGCCGGTCTCCTCTCCATTCTGAAATCCAACCTCTGCACTTTTGGAGACAGAGCCTTCTCCAGGGCAGCTCCCAGGCTCTAGAACTCCCTCCCACAATTGATCCGAACTTCTGAGTCCCTCACCATCTTCCAGTCCCGCCTCAAAACCCATCTCTTCACCTCTGCATACCCTTAGTCCCATGTCCCCCTCCCCTTTGCATCTCTGTCTTACTGCTCTATTTTGTTTTGTTCTTGACTCACCATGTAAAGCGACTTTGAGTCCTTGAAAAGCGCTATACAAATAAAATGTATTATTATTATTATTATTATTACGTAAGGGGGCTATAAACCAACTTTTCAATATTTTAACTCTTTAAACTGGGCATTATTTTGATAAAAGTTAGTGGAATCCTTCCAAAATCAATTTAATCTTACCGAAGTGATGAATGAATGCAGATGTGGAGATGTCTCTGACCAAGGCTCTTTGGGACTAAACCATAACCTGCTCTTATTTTATTCCAGTGGGCCTTTTGTTCTTCTCTTGCATGGATGCCCAAATCAGTTTTCACAGTTCTTCATAATTAAGATATTAGCCAATCTCAAGCATTGGCAATTTTCCATTACATTTCATGTAGTAGTCAATCTTTCATAGAAAGCATAGGAATTGATATTTAGTTAAGAAATGACTTGAAAACAATTCTAGAATACGACATTAAATGAATAGCTTTATCATATCTGCACATTAGCCGTGGTGAATCTTCGTATCGACTTCTGTGTCTACAATGTTAATGTAGAATTTCTAGGATCATGTAAATGCAAATACTGGACCCCCTAGGTAACATCTATGGGCACCCGCACACACCTATGACCTTCCATAATATTATTAGATTCAAAAGTGTGATGAACACACATACATTGTTCTAACAGGTGGTGGAATTAGATTCCTCTCCCTCCACTATTTGTAATTGTTCTTTTTTTTAATCAATCTTATGTGTTTTGGTGCCATTCATTATAATAATGTGGATGAATGGTTACAATATTGAGTGTTTTTATATATTCTCTGACGTGGACAAAACCAACTTATGGATGTCTGTAAAAATGTAACCTGTTTGTAATAAGGCAGCCTGTATATTTGTGATGCTCTGGCATTGCCATCCTTCCCCTCTCTCTCCAATGCCCTGACGGTTGGTCCTTTACAGCACTTCTTAATGCTGGAAGCCTGCAGATGCTGCATACGTGAGGATTATGCCTATAAATGTCTTTGACCTCACAATATCACAATTAATAGGAAGCAGGCATTTCCATTTGATGACTATACAATTTGAAATAAACGTATATGTAAATCTATTTGTAGATCTTTTCTGGGTTAGTCACGGGCAACCATCTATCTATCTATCTATCTATCTATCTATCTATCTATCTATCTATCTATCTATCTATCTATCTATCTATCTATCTATCTATCTATCTATCTATCTATCTATCTATCTATCTATCTGTCTATCTGTCTGTCTGTCTGTCTGTCTGTCTGTCTGTCTGTCTGTCTGTCTGTCTGTCTGTCTGTCTATCTATCTATCTATCTATCTATCTATCTATCTATCTATCTTCTATTAATATATAAAACTGTGTGCCTGTCGCCTGCCGTCCGTCCGGCTGCCTTTCTTCCTTTTGATTCGTTTCCATCGTGTGATGTCACAATGCCCAATGCTCGCAGATGTCCAATCACAATGCCCAATGCTCGCAGATGTCCAATCGGAATGGAACCATTTACATGTACGGCTTCCGACTGCATTTCTTCCTTTGATTCACTGCAACTCCGAAACCAGACGCAGAATCGCCGACATCTTTTCCATTTCGGTAGAGATTTCACTTTTCTTTCTAAGTATCTGCTCCTCATTACATTTCGTCGTGTTTAAGTACATGTTTTTAATCAAATCCATCCCCCCCCCCCCAATATTTCAAAAATAAACTGGCTTCTCACCCATAGAAGCAGCACCAGCCCCAGCCCCTGGTGAACGCTCCATTGTGTGAAGTCACAATGCCCGATGTTCACATATGTCCAATCGGAATGGATCCATTTACATATGCCTTTGCAGGAGCCCCAGCCCCTGGTGAACGTTCCATCGTGTGATGTCACAATGCCCAATGCTCAAAGACATTGTTGACATAGATGGAGTACAGAGAAGGTTCACTAGACTGATTCCTGGGATGTCAGAACTTTCATATGAATAAAGACTGGATAGTTGAGGCCTGTTCATTGGCTGTATTTAAGAGGGAGTTAGATGTGGCCCCTGTGGCTAAAGGGATCAGGGGGTATGGAGAGAAGGCAGGTACATGATATTGAGTTGGATGATCAGCCATGATCATATTGAATGGTGGTGCAGACTCGAAGGGACAAATAGCTTACTCCTGCACTTAATTTCTATGTTTCTATGTTTCCCTCGCCTCACCCCTCTCCATCTCCCACCCATCACTCTCTCCCCCACCCCCTTCCCTCTCTACCCCACCGCCTTCCCTCTCTCCCCCCGCCCCCTTCCCCTACCCCTCTGTCCCTCTTCCACCAGTCCCTCTACCCCTCCCTCCCCACTCTTCCACTTCTCTCCCCTTACCCCACCCCTCTCCCTCCCTCACCCCTCTCTCTTCCCCTCCCTGTCCCACCCCTTCCCCTACCCCTCTGTCCCTCTTCCACCACTCCCCCGTCCCTCTTCCACCACTCCCGCTACCCCTCCCTCCCTCCCCACTCTACCACTTCTCTCCCCCTTCTCTCCTCCACCTCTCCCTCTCCTCACCCCTCTTCCATCCCTCTCTCCCCCACACCCCTTCCCTCTCTAGCCCCACCCCCTTCCCTCTCTCCCCCGCCCCCTTCCCCTCTGTCCCTCTTCCACCACTCCCCCTACCCCTCCCTCTCCCACTTCTCTCCCCTTACCCCACCCCTCTCCCTCCCTCACCCCCCTCCCTTCCCCTCTCTCCCCCACCCCTTCCCCTACCCCTCTGTCCCTCTTCCACCACTCCCCCTGTCCCTCTTCCACCACTCCTGCTACCCCTCTCCCCCTCCCTCCCTCCCTCCCCACTCTTCCACTGCTCTCTCCCCCCACCCCTCTCCCCCTCCCATCCCACTCTCCCCCTCCCTCCACACTCTTCCCCCTCTCCCTCCTCATTCCCTTACCGTTCACAGTCTCTGTCTTTAAGATGGAACTACAGATGCTGGAAAATCGAAGGTAGACATAAAAAAAGCTGGATAAACTCAGCGGGTGCGGCAGCATCTATGGAGCGAATTGAATGGTCAACGTTTTTGGCCGAATACATATGCCTTTGCAGGAGGCCCAGCCAATGGTGAACGTTCCATTGTGTGATGTCACAATGCCCAATGTTCACATATGTCCAATCGGAATGGATTCATTTACATATGCCTTTGCAGGAGCACAAGCACTTGGTGAACGTTCCATCGTGTGATGTCACAATGCCCAATGCTCAAAGACATCGTTGCCATAGAGGGAGTACAGAGAAAGTTCACCAGACTGATTCCTGGGATGTCAGGACTTTCATATGAAGAAAGACTGGATAGACTCGGCTTGTACTCGCTAGAATTTAGAAGATTGAGGGGGGATCTTATAGAAACTTACAAAATTCTTAAGGGGTTGGTCAGGCTAGATGCAGAAAGATTATTCTAGATGTTGGGGAAGTCCAGAAAAAGGGGGCACAGTTTAAAGATAAGGGGAAATCTTTTAGAACAGAGATGAGAAAAACATTTTTCACACAGAGTGGTGAATCTCTGGAATTCTCTGCAACAGAAGGTAGTTGAGGCCAGTTCATTGGCTATATTTAAGAAGGAGTTAGATGTGGCCCTTGTGGCTAAAGGGATCAGGGTGTATGGAGAGAAGGCAGGATACTGAGTTGGATGATCAGCCATGATCATATTGAATGGTGGTGCAGGCTCGAAGGGCCGAATGGCCTACTCCTGCACCTAATTTCTATGTTTCTATGTTTCCCTCTCATCACCCCTCTCCCTCTCCCACCCATCCCTCTCTCCCCCACCCCCTTCCCTCTCTACGCCACCCCCCTCCATCTCTCCACCCGCCCCCTTCCTCCTACCCCTCTGTCCCTCTTCCATCACTCCCCATACCCCTCTCCTCCTCCCTCCCCACTCTTCCACCTCTCCCCCTTCCCCCTCCACTCTCCCTACCCACTCTTTCCCCTCTCCCCCCACCCCTCTCCCCCTCCCTCCCTCCTCCCCTCACTCCCCATCCCCCCCCTCCCCCACATCTCTCTCCCCATCCCCCTCTCTCACCCCCTACCCCGCTTTCCTTTCCCTCCAAAATCTGTCCCGTTTCCTCCTCCTCCTCTCCCCTCCCTCCCTTCTTCTCACCCCCCCTCCCCCCACCGGTAGTGTTTGGGGGGTGGTTAATGTGAGTGTGATGCCGCAGCACCCCCCCCCCCCCGCAAACGCCGTTGGGGAAACAGACCCAACGGGTCTGCACTTGGTCTAGTTATTATATAAAAGTCTGTTGCTGCCGCCTGCCGTCCATCCGGCTGCCTTTCTGCCTTTTGATTCATTCCATCGTATGATGTCACAATGCCTAATGCTCGCAGATGTCCAATCGGAATGGATCCATTTACATGGACGGCTGCCGGCTGCCTTTCTTCCTTTGATTCCTTGCTACGCCGAAACCAGACGCAGAATCGCCGACATCTTTTCCATTTCGGTAGAGATTTCACTTTTCTTTCAAAGTATCCGCTCCTCATTACATTTTGTCGTGTTTAAGTACACATTTTAAATCAAATCCTTCTCCCCCCCCCCACCCCCCCCCCCCCCCCCCCCCCAATATTTCAAAAATAAACTGGCTTCTCACCCATAGAAGCAGCCCCAGCCCCAGCCTCTGGTGAACGTTCCATCGTGTGATGTCACAATGCCCGATGTTCACATTTGTCCAATCGGAATGGATCCATTTACATATGCCTTTGCAGGAGCCCCAGACCATGGTGAACGTTCCATCGTGTGATGTCACAATGCCCAATGTTCACATTTGTCCAATCGGAATGGATTCATTTACATATGCCTTTGCAGGAGCCCCAGCCCCTGGTGAACGTTCCATCGTGTGATGTCACAATGCCCAATGCTCAAATACATTGTTGCCATGGAGGGAGTACAGAGAAGGTTCACCAGACTGATAATAATAATAATATAATAATATATCTTTTATTGTCATTGCACGTCAGTGCAACGAGATTTAGTGTGCAGCTCCACTGAAGAAAGGTAAATAAATACAATACATAAATAAACAAGCTGAATTGATTGACGTGACCATCTGAGGGAGACTGTCCAAAGGGGGTGGGTGGGGGGGCACTCATTAGGGCCGGTTCAGAGCCGCTATAGCTCTTGGGATGAAACTGTTCCTGAGTCTGGAGGTTCGGGCGTAGAAGGCCTTGTAACGTCTGCCGGAGGGAAGTAGTTGAAACAGACCGTGGCAGGGGTGTGATGAGTCCTTATGGATGCTGAGGGCCTTCCTGAGGCACCGTGTGTGGTAGATGCCCTCCAAGGCTGGTAGCTCTGTCCCGATGATCCTCTGCGCTCTGTTGACGACGCGCTGAAGAGCTCTCCTCTCCGCCTCCGTGCAGCTGAGATACCACACAGAGATGCCATACGTTAGTATGCTCTCTGTGGTGCAGCGGTAGAACGTTGTCAGCAGCTGTTGGGGCAGACCAGTCTTTTTTAATGTCCTCAGGAAGAACAGTCGTTGCTGTGCCTTCTTGACCAGCGCGGCGGTGTTTGTGGACCATGTGAGGTCTTCTGAAATGTGAGTGCCCAGAAACTTAAAGCTGGACACTCTCTCCACACTTTCCCCGTAAATGGAGATTGGGGCGTATTCTCCAGAATGGGACCTCCTGAAGTCAATAATCAGCTCCTTGGTCTTGGAGGTGTTTAGTGCCAAGTTGTTATTGGCGCACCAGTCCGCCAGGTTCTGCACCTCCGCTCTGTATTTTGTTTCATCACCGTTGGTGATCAGCCCAATCACTGTTGTGTCGTCTGCAAACTTCACGATGATGTTGGTGTCGAATGCAGGGACACAGTCGTGAGTGAAGAGGGAGTAGAGCATGGGGCTTAGTACACAACCCTGTGGTGTGCCGGTGCTCAGGGTGATGGTGGAGGACAGGTGCGGGCCCAGTCTCACTGCCTGCGGTCGCTCCGTGAGAAAGTTCAGGATCCAAGCGCATATCGGTGAGCTGAGGCCTAGCTGGTGGAGTTTGGTGGTGAAAGTCCTGATTCCTGGGATGTCAGGACTTTCATATGAAGAAAGACTGGATAGACTCGGCTTGTACACGCTACAATTTAGAAGATTGAGGGGGTATCTTATAGAAACGTACAAAATTCTTAAGGGTTTGGACAGGCTAGATGCAGGAAGATTGTTCCAGATGTTGGGGAAGTCCAGAACAAGGGGTCACAGTTTAAGGATAAGGGGTAAATCTTTTAGGACCGAGATGAGAAAAGCATTTTTCACACAGAGAGTGGTGAATCTCTGGAATTCACTGGCACAGAAGGTAGTTGAGGCCTGTTCATTGGCTGTATTTAAGAGGGAGTTAGATGTGGCCCTTGTGGCTAAAGGGATCAGGGGGTATGGAGAGAAGGCAGGTACAGGATACTGAGTTGGATGATCAGCCACGATCATATTGAATGGTGGTGCAGGCTCGAAGGGCCGAATGGCCTACTCCTGCACTTAATTTCTATGGTTCTATGTTTCCCTCTCCTCACCCCTCTCCCTCTACACCCATCCCTCTCTCCCCCACCCCCCTTCCCTCTCTACGCCACCCCCTTCCCTCTCTCCACCCGCCCCCTTCCTCCTACCCCTCTGTCCCTCTTCCATCACTCCCCCTACCCCTCTCCTCCTCCCTCCCCACTCTTCCACCTCTCCCCCTTCCCCCTCCACTCTCCCTCCCCACTCTTTCCCCTCTCACCCACACCCCTCTCCCCCTCCCTCCCTCCTCCCCTACCTCCCCATCCTCCCCCTCCCCCACATCTCTCTCCCCATCCCCCTCTCTCACCCCCTACCCCGCTCTCCTTTCCCTCCCAAATCTGTCCAGTTTCCTCCTCCTCCTCTCCCCTCCCTCCCCTCTTCTCACCCCCCCTCCCCCCACCTGTGTGTTTGGGGGGGTGGTTAATGTGAGTTTGATGCCGCAGCCCCTCCTCCCCCCCCCCCCGCAAACGCCGTTGGGGAAACAGACCCAAAGGGTCTGCACTTGGTCTAGTTATTATATAAAACTGTGTGCCTGCCGGTGTCCAGCGTCCATCCGTCCGGCTGCCGGACGCCTTTCTTCCTTTGATTCCTTGCTACGCCGAAACCAGACGCAGAATCGCCGAGATCTTTTCCATTTCGGTAGAGATTTCACTTTTCTTTCTAAGTATCCGCTCCTCATTACATTTCGTCGTGTTTAAGTACACATTTTTAATCAAATCCTTCTCCCATTCCCCCCAATATTTCAAAAAAAACTGGCTTCTCACCCATAGAAGCAGCCCCAACACCAGCCCCTGGTGAACGTTCCATTGTGTGATGTCACAATGCTCAATGCTCACATATGTCCAATCGGAATGGATCATTTACATATGCCTTTGCAGGAGCCCCAGCCCATGGTGAATGTTCCATTGTGTGATGTCACAATGCCCAATGTTCAAAGACATTGTTGCCATAGAGGGAGTACAGAGAAGGTTTACCAGACTGATTCCTGGGATGTCAGGACTTTCATATGAATAAAGACTGGATAGGCTCGGCTTGTACTCGCTAGATTTTAGAAGATTGAGGGGGGATCTTATAGAAACTCCTGATTACATTTCGTCGTGTTTATGTACACATTTTTAATCAAATCCTTCTCCCCCCCCCCCCCAATATTAAAAAAAAAACTGGCTTCTCACCCATAGAAGCAGCCCCAGCCCCTGCTGAACGTTCAATCGTGTGATGTCACAATGCCCGATGCTCAGATGTCCAATCGGAATGGATCTATTTACATATGCCTTTGCAGGAGCCCCAGCCCCTGGTGAACGTTCCATCGTGTGATGTCACAATGCCCAATGCTCAAATACATTGTTGCCATGGAGGGAGTACAGAGAAGGTTCACCAGACTGATTCCTGGGATGTCAGGACTTTCATATGAAGAAAGACTGGATAGACTCGGCTTGTACACGCTACAATTTAGAAGATTGAGGGTGGATCTTATAGAAACGTACAAAATTCTTAAGGGGTTGGACAGGCTAGATGCAGGAAGATTGTTCCAGATGTTGGGGAAGTCCAGAACAAGGGGTCACAGTTTAAAGATAAGGGGGACATCCTTTAGGACAGAGATGAGAAAAACATTTTTCACACAGAGAGTGGTGAATCTCTGGAATTCACTAGCACAGAAGGTAGTTGAGGCCAGTTCATTGGCTATATTTAAGAGGGAGTTAGATGTGGCCCTTGTGGCTAAAGGGATCAGGGGGTATGGAGAGAAGGCAGGTACAGGATACTGAGTTGGATGATCAGCCGTGATCATATTGAATGGTGGTGCAGGCTCGAAGGGCCGAATGGCCTACTCCTGCACTTAATTTCTATGTTTCTATGTTTCCCTCTCATCACCCCTCTCCCTCTCCCACACATCCCTCTCTCCCCCACCCCCTTCCCTCTCTACCCCACCCCTTCCCTCTCTCCCCCCGCCCCCTTCCCTCTACCCCTCTGTCCCTCTTCCACCACTCCCCCTACCCCTCCCTCCTCACTCTTCCACTTCTCTCCCCTTACCCCACCCCTCTCCCTCCACCACCCCTCTCTCTTCCCCTCCCTTCATCTCTCTCCCCCACCCCTTCCCCTACCCCTCTGTCCCTCTTCCACCACTCCCCCGCCCCTCTTCCACCACTCCCGCTACCCCTCTACCCCTCCCTCCCTCCCCACTCTACCACTTCTCCCCCTTCTCTCCTCCCCCTCTCCCTCTCCTCACCCCTCTCCCTCTCCCATGCCTCTCTCCCCCACCCCCTTCCCTCTCTACCCCACCCCCTTCCTTCTCTCCCCCCGCCCCCTTCCCCCTACCCCTCTGTCCCTCTTCCATCACTCCCCCTACCCCTCTCCTCCTCCCTCCCCACTCCTCTCCCCCCTTCCCCCTCCACTCTCCCTTCCCACTCTTTCCCCTCTCTCCCCCACCCCTCTCCCCCTCCCTCCCTCCTCCCCTCCCTCCCCATCCCCCCCTCACCCACATATCTCTCCCCATCCCCCTCTCTCACCCCCTACCCCGCTCTCCTTTCCCTCCCAAATCTGTCCCATTTCCTCCTCCTCCTCCTCTCCCCTCCCTCCCCTCTTCTCATCCCCGCTCCCCCCACCTGTGTGTTTGGGGGGTGGTTAATGTGAGTGTGATGCCGCACCCCCCCCCCCCACCCCCCGCAAACGCCGTTGGGGAAACAGACCCAACGGGCCTGCACTTGGTCTAGTTATCAATTAAAATTCCAACTCCTTAACTTCAGCTGCCGTTATGTTTATTAACTCATATCTGCTATTCCAAAAGGATAGAAATTATCCAAGCATCCTTTATGATGGTGAACTTTACTGTGTTAATGATAGGTGAATAGAATTTAAGTATGTTATTCCCCATGTACGTGCATGCTTTTCTACCAAATGTTCTGAGAGAATTGACTCTCTCGTGATGCCTGGACCTTACTGCTATATCCTAGAACACAAATGTGCAGGGGCACGTGCATCAAGACTGTGATCCTATCAATACATTAGACTTTTGTCAACATTTTTCGTTCAGTTCTCATATTAGTTATTGAATACATTTACTTCATCTACCCTTACATTTTAAAGAGAATTAGATAGAGCTCTTAGGACTAATGGAATCAAGGGGTATGGGGAGAAGTCAGGAACGGGGTACGGATTGTGGATGATCAGCCATTGTAAAGTGGTGCTGGCTCGAAGTGCTGAATGGCCTACTCTTGCTCCTATCGTCTATGTATCTATATATCTATGTAACACCATAAATTCCTTTGTGTCTAACTTCCCATAAAACAACAATAGCAATTTTTTTTTAAATTATGCATTTTAGATATATTCCAACATATTTCATGAGATCTTTACAGACCAAATTTGACACTGAGCCACAAATGGAGGTCTGAGGTAGATGACCAACAACTTGGGTCAATAGAGCAGGTTTTAGAATGTATCTTAAAATAAATCTAGAAAAGGGGAGAGGCTGAGGAAAGGGGTTTCAGAGCTTATGGGCTTAGCAACTAAAGGAATGGATAGGGACCAATGATGCAATTATTGAAATCCAGAAAGTGTTGGAGGCTAGATTTGAAAAAATTCAGGTATCTTGGACAATTGTAGCTTAGAGAGATTTCCATAAAGGGGAAGGTGAAAACCTGAAGAAATTTGAATCCTCAGCTAATGATTTATCCGATAACAGCCTAGCACAGTGAAATATTCAGCCATTCTGACCAGAAAACTCCTCGTGTCTAGATTCAATGAACACCCTCAGAATTCCATAAGTTTTGTTTTTACAAGCATTTGGTTCTTTGCCTCTTGAGACTATTTTGGGTTCAAAGAGGTCATTTCAACTAAACAAATTATAGCTGGTTTGGTTGGCAAAGGTACAACGTAGCTGAGCCATACAGGCTGGAGGGCCCCATGTTCAATTCTTGGCCTCTGTTGAGTTAGTTGATTTTAGACGAGATGACAACAGGAATGTTACAATTAGTATTAGTGCTCCAGGGGTAAATATTTTCATGGCTCCTATTCCTGATTATTATCCAGAGGCTCTCAGTGAAAAAATATGTACACCCAACTATTGGGTGAGAACAGGATAGCACTCATAACTGACCCCTTGTATATTTGAATAGACTGTCCACATGCACTGTATTGGCTTCTACATAAAGAATAATCAAAGATCTGTAAACTAACAAGGTGTCAAAACTTTCTGTTTGGAAGGGAAGGGGAGAAGGACGGCAGGCAAAAGTATCTTAACAAAATATTGTGATACCTAAATCCAAGGTTTTTTTTTTAAAGGACTTAATAATATCTGCAGGCAATAAAGCACATTTGATAAAGCACTTCAACTCCCCCTCCCATTCCCAATCCGACCTCTCTGTCCTGGGTCTCCTCCATTGCCAGAGTGAGCAACAGCGGAAATTGGAGGAACAGCACCTCATATTCCGTCTGGGGTCCTTGCGCCCTTATGGCATCAACATTGAATTCCCCCAATTTGGCTAGCCTGTGCTGTCCCCTCCCCTTCCTTCACCCTCTAGCTGTCTCCTCCCACCCTCCCATCCGCCCGCCCTCGGGCTCCTCCTCCTCCCTTTTTCCTTCTTTCTTGCCCCACCCCCCATCAGTCTGAAGAAGGGTTTCGGCCCGAAACTTCGCCTATTTCCTTCGCTCCATAGATGCTGCTGCACCCGCTGAGTTCCTCCAGCAATTTTGTGTACCCAAGCACATTTGATAGATTGGCACTGGCCTAAAGTGGGAAAGATAAATATGTAATTAGACACAGAATGATTATATGTTTTCTACAGGACCGGTCAAGTGAATCAGTAAGTAGGGGAGGAGTGAAACATGCAACTGACTTTATTCACAAATGTCAACAATGATCCATTATGGTTGAACTGGCCACATCTCCAGGCACTGGAACAATGCCATCAATACTGTCCCAGCAAAATCCTCCAAATTCACTGGGTGGATGTGAAGTCATGTCAGCATCCCCACCAGACAAGCATCCTCAGCCTAAAGGTACATGTTACACAGAATTAGCTTCTTCAGACAGGCATTACTCCAGCCTTAAAATGCTGGAGTAACTCAGCGGGCCAGGCAGCATCTCTGGAGAGAAGGAATGGGTGAAGTTTCAGGTTGAGACCCTTCTTCAGACTGATGCCAGGGGGATGGGCGGGACAGAGATAGAATGTAGTCGGAGACAGTAAGACTGGTGGGAAAACTGGGAAGGGGGAGGCAATGGAGAGACAGGGAAAGCAAGGGCTATTTGAAGTTAGAGAAGTCAATGTTCATACCGCTGGGGTGTAAGCTACCCAAGCGAAATATGAGGCGCTGTTCCTCCAATTTTAGCTGGGCCTCCTTCTGACAATAGAGGAGGCCCAGGAGAGAGAGATCAGATTGGAAATGGGAGGGGGAGTTAAAGTGCTGAGCAACTGGGAGATCAGGCAGGTTAAGGCAGACTGAGCGGAGGTGTTCAGGGAAACGATCACCGAGCCTGTGCTTGGTCTTGCCGATGTACAGGAGTTGATACCTGGAACAGCAAATACAGTAGATGAGGTTGGAGGAGGTGCAAGTGAACCACTGCCTCACCTGGAAAGACTGTCGGGGTCCTTGGATGGAGGCAAGGGGGGAGGTAAAGGGACAGGTGTTGCATCTCCTGCGGTCACAAGCGAAAGTACCTGGGGAGGGGGTGGGAAGGGTGGGAAGGGACGAGTTGACCAGAGAGTTGCTGAGGGAACTGTCTCTGCGGAAAGCAGAAAGGGGTGGAGATGGGAAGATGTGGCTAGTCGTGGGATCCCATTGGATGTGGCGAAAATGTTAGAGGATTATATGCTGTATGCAACAGCTGATGGGGTGGAAGGTGAGGGCAAGGGGGACTTTTTATGAATGGGGGGAGGGGAAGCAAGAGCGGAGCTGTTGGATATTGAGGAGACCCCAGTGAGAACCTCATCTATAATGGAAGAGGGAAACCCCCGTTTCCTAAAGAATGAGGACATCTCCGGGCGCAGATGTGGCGTAGACAGAGGAATTGGGAGTAGGGGAATTCACAAACACAAACCCAGTGTTTGTGAGTTCAAATTCACATTGGGACCCACAAACCCAGTGAGACCAATTGCAGTCTAGGCGATCGTTTCGCTGAACAACTTTGCTTAGTCCTTTGGCCTTCGTGATCTCCCAGTTGCCAAACACATTAACTTCCCCTCCCATTCTCATACTGATCTTTCAATCTTGGGCCTGGCCTCCATTGTCAGAGTGAGGCCAAATGCAAATTGGAGGAACAGCACCTCATATTTCGCTTGGGCAGCTTACAACCCAGCAGTATGACTTTTGATCTCTCTAACTTCAAGTGAACCTTGCATCCCCTCTCTTTCCATCCCTCCTGCACGTCAGCATACTAATTTCACTGTCACCCTGTTGTATTTCACAATCTGTATAACTCTTTATCCATTGGACCATTGTGGGCCATTGGACCATTGGACCATTGTTGGCTCCACCTTTCTTGATCAATGTTACTTTTTGCTATCCTTCATTCATTTGTTTTATATCTTTCGATATCACCATCTACATCTCTCGTTTCCCTTTCCCCTGACTCAGTCTGAAGAAGGGTCTCGACCTGAAATGTCATCTATTCATTTTGTCCAGAGATGCTGCAAGTCCAGGGTAACTGTGTTACTCCAGCTTTTTTTGTGTCTAACCTGTGAGGACGTGAGTCATTCTTAATGCTGAGGGACTGACTCAGAGGAAAGGACATTTTGTTTAATCCTCACTGACCTTGCCATTTGGTGACACTTCAATAATGGAAATATGTGATATTGACAATGAAAGCTAACCAAATAAAGATCAGATGTAAAGTTAAAAATAAATCCATGCTTTATATAGATTGCTTATATGTATAAATCCATTATCAAGTCTGCAGCTAATTTCTGTGTAATGCAGTTGGCACCACTTAGTAAAAGATCGCTAGTTTGAAAGAACTCTACTCATGATCAATTACATAACCCAAACAGTTCCTTAAATGTACTTCATTTACGTGATGAAATATTAAAATCTATCAAATGAATAATTAATCTTTAAGGAGAATAAAACAATAGTCAGTGATTTGATTAGATGTGTTATGATTTAAGAGGGTAAGAAGTAGATCTTAAATTACCTTAAAAGTAAAATTGAGATCAGAATAGGGATTTGATGATTTTACATCAAGTTTTGTTTTGATGTTCTGACATTGTAACAAATTAAGATTCATTTTCAGAAGTAAACTATTTCTGAACCTTTGAAACCACTATGGAGATGAACCTACTATGTGAATAAAATTGAAAGTCAGCTCCAGATAGTCTGAACACTGGAGTATTAAACATTTGCAGGTTTTCGGTATCTGCCAGGTAACCGAGGCTCCTCTGTTCTGAAGTAATACATATAGATTGACAGATGGTTATTAATTATCCTCGTTTGTGCCATGTGCCATTATTGACGGAGGTTGGCTTTGAATTAAATTGTTCTAGAAACCAACAAAAATGATGAAAACTAATGAAAAAGACCATCAAAATGACCTGCTTTTTCATACAAGATAGGTGGTGTTGTGGATAATGAGGTAGATTTTCAAAGT
Source organism: Amblyraja radiata (assembly GCF_010909765.2). Taxonomy (NCBI): domain Eukaryota; kingdom Metazoa; phylum Chordata; class Chondrichthyes; order Rajiformes; family Rajidae; genus Amblyraja; species Amblyraja radiata. Next base: position 49,579,327 of record NC_045958.1, on the reverse strand, counting down.
TTACAGAGAGATTTAGGCCATTTGGAAGAGTAGGCTGAAAGATGGCAGATGGAGTTTAATGCTGATAAGTGTGAGGTGCTACATCTTGGCAGGACAAATCAAAATGATAAATGGTAGCGAATTGAGGAATGCAGTTGAACAGAGGGATGTAGGAATAACTGTGCATAGTTCCCTGAAGGTGGAATCTCATGTAGATAGGGTGGTAAAGAAATCTTTTGGCGTGCTGGCCTTTATACATCAGAGCATTGAGTATAGAAGTTGGGATGTAACGTTAAAATTGTATAAGGCATTGGTGAGGCCAATTCTGGAGTAGGGTGTACAATTTTGGTCGCCAAATTATAGGAAAGATGTCAACAAAATAGAGAGAGTACAGAGGAGATTTACTAGAATGTCGCCTGGGTTTCAGCAACTAAGTTACAGAGAAAGTTGAACAAGTTAGGTCTTTATTCTTTGGAGCGCAGAAGGTTAAGGGAGGACTTGATAGAGGTCTTTAAAATGATGAGAGGGATAGACAGAGTTGATGTGGATAAGCTTTTTCCATAGAGAGTAGGGAAGATTCAAAGAAGAGGACATGATTTGAGAATTAAGGGACAGAAGTTTAGGGGTAACATGAGGGGGAACTTCTTTACTCAGAGAGTGGTAGCTGTGTGGAATGAGCTTCCAGTGGAAGTGGTGGAGGCAGGTTCGATTTTATCATTTAAAAATAAATTGAATAGGTATATGGACGGGAAAGGAATGGAGGGTTATTGTCTGAGTGCAGGTAGATGGGACTAGGGGAGAATAAGTGTTCGGCTCGGACTAGAAGGGCCGAGATGGCCTGTTTCCGTGCTGTAATTGTTATATGGTTATATGGTTATACAATCCTTTTCCAAGGAACCTTTGTTACCTTCACATGTTCTGGAAAAAATTACATCAGCATATGTTACAGACAGCTTGTTACAGAAAAGAAAAATGATATGCAATTTAAATGAAACCAAATTATTTCTGGGAATGTTGAAGTAATGTTATTTTTCTTTTAGTTGCCTGTAGGAACATTTTAAAATGACACAACCCAGCTGAATATGTAAAAAAGTATTTTAGTCTTTTCCACCACCTTCCTATTTTCTTCTCTTACATCTCCTGTTCCGGAGGGAGCGAATCATACTGGAATAGAATTCCACCTCAGATTTCTTCTACATTGATCGAGTACACATTTTTCACACTCAGAACACATTTTAGAGATTGGAGTCATAAACGATCGGTCTGGAAAACCTGGTCTGGGATTGTGACATACGTATGTTTAACTCATGCTCACTTAACGATGCAGGAGATGCATACAAACTCCATATTTGTAAAAAAGTCCTGACCTGAACAATTACCTATCCATTCCCTCCACAGATGCTGCCTGACCCGCTGAGTTTCTCCAGCACTTGCTGTTTTGCTCCAGAATCTGCAGAATTTATGTCTTAAAACTCCGAACTGCCTGCTCACCATCATAATTTTAGTAATATCCGATTCAGATTCAATCTTTATTGTCATTGTGCAGGGTACAGTACAGAGACAACGAAATGCAGTTGGCATCTCACCCAGAAGAGCGAACATAGAATAATGAGCAGTAAAATCTATATATATGTACAAACAGTAGTAGTAGTGCAATTGTTCTGGGGGAAGGAGTGTTCAGGGGGGGGGGGGGGGGGGGGGGGGGGGGGGGGGGGGGAGTACTACAATAGCCCAAGTGCCAGCTTTACCAAGAGAGCTCCTTGGAGGGGAATGTCACATACTGGTTCTGCTGCAGACATTTCAGAACTACTTTGGCTGGTTTGCAGAAAAGCTCTGGTGTACATGGAAAAAAGGTCGTGAAATTTTGTGTGAAGGAACCACAAAGGCAGTCCTTCGGAAGACAAGTGCCCTTTTCCACTCTTGCATGGGGCACTGCACAGAACCTGGGCTCATTCTTCTCAGACCAGGAGCCCTCAAAACGTCACAGGACAGAACAAGCGCATTTTTCAAGGGTTCTGGATCCAAGAATCGTGCAGCTATTTTAATGTCTGATGATTTGATTTTCTTTGCAGCAGAGAGAAATGTTACACAATATTTGGGTGGTGTGGTGAGAGGTCAGACTGCTTTCAGGCAAGCTGAGATTGTACTTATTTGATGGTAGACAAAAATGCTGGAGAAACTCAGCGAGTGAGGCAGCATCGATGGAGAGAAGGGATAGGCGACGTTTCGGGTCGAGACCCTGCCTCACCCACTGAGTTTCTCCAGTATTTTTGTCTACCTTCGATTTTTCCAGCATCTGCAGTTCTTTCTTGTACTTATTTGAGATCAGTTTGCAAGAGTTAATATTGTTCCATTGTTCAATGGTTTCTTTATTGTCACATGCACCAGGTACAATGATACACACTTTTTGCATACAGTTCAGCAAAACTATCCCTGCACATAAGCACAGTCACCCTGGTCAGTACAGTATTGCTGTCATCATGTGGACTAATCCTGAAAGAGGCCTCAGGCTGTCATGGTACTTCTTAGAACTCCAGCAATCTGTTCTCCAACAAATGACAAATAATGCAGAAGGCACTGCCTCAAGCCGGTGAAATTTGTCCGTGAGTTTGAATCTTTTGCCATCTCTCTTCATCAAAGTCACAAAAACAATTTCTTCACTGTTGTCTGTCAGACAGCCAGCCTACACTGCTGTTCCTCGTGACAAGAGTAAATAAATAAAAAATTAGGCTTTCTAGGACCCATGCTGCTTGTGGTCATCATCTGAGGTCATATGCGGCCACCTCCATTAACTCACTAACCTTATAACAGCACTGGTGAAGCAGTATGCAGCTGCTCTAGAAATAGCAAAGATACATAGAAATTGGAGTCCCATTTCCCAGGTCCATAGCCTCTGTGCCTTAATCATTCAAGCACTTGTCTCGATACTAATTAAAGGTTGTGAGAGGTCCTGCCTCCACAATGGCGCAGCATTAGAGTTGCTGCCTTACAGCGCCAGAGGCACAGGTTCGATCCTGACTATGGATGCTGTCTGTCGGAGTTTGTATCTTCTCCCTGTGACTGCACGGGTTTTCTCCTGGTGCTTGGGTTTCCTCCCACATTCAAAAGGCGTGCAGGTTTGTACACTGTATCTCCAAACTAAACTAAACATCACTCACTCAGGCAGTGCATTGCAGATTGCAACCATCCTCTGGTTGAAAAATGTTCTTCCTCAGATCACCTTTAATAATCTTACACCTTACCCTAAAACTAGTATTGATAAAATGTAGATATATCGTTTGTGTTCACAATGGTTTTATTCTCTCCCTGTAAATGGATCCTGCAATAATCATCAAATAAGTTGGGAAATGTACTGGAATCGGGAATACTATCCATAGAATGTACAGTCTGGATTGTTGCTCTCTGACTGAATGGCCAGAAATGGGTGAGTTTTGACTGCTTTTTCTTCTTTTCCACTTCCACCTCCTTCACTACTAATAATAATAATAATGGATGGGATTTATATAGCGCATTTCTAATACTCAAGGCGCTTTACATGGCATTATTCATTCACTCCTCAGTTGTGATGCACATGTACAGCAAACTACCTGTTTTACCTGTTCTGCAAGGCACTGTGAGAGTGTGGAAAACCGAGAAGAGAAAGTTCAGAGGAGAAATGGGATGGAATATTAAAATGACGGGAAGCAGAAATTCAAGCTCGTACTGTGGACTGGATGGTATTGGTCACCGTCTGCATTTCAGTTACCCAGTATGTAGTATATTTGGTTGTTAAGCAGTAAACTAAATTGCGTTTAATTTATGAAGACAATTTATGTTATGGAAGATGATAAGGCAGAAAATAATGGACATTGCATTGACTGTGGCTACACAGAAAGATGACAGAAGGGGTGAGGCATAGGTTATAATAACTTGCTGCTTAATTTCACTTTTTGCAAATTTTTGTTGGTTTGAATGAGTTTAAATGTTGAACTTTAATCTCCCTTTAATCTCGGGAATAGAATTTCCCTATTTATCTTTAGTTTCTCGTTGCTTATACCATTTTAGTAAATCTCAACTGTAACCCCTACAATGCCGTAATATCCTTCATTAAGTATGATGGACAGAATTGGACACAATACTCCAAATGAGGTTTACTACATATTTTTAAAGACAAATGAACATTTACAACACAGCAATTATATGACCTTCATGCATGTGCCAATGGAGTGATTGAGCCTATTCTTGGTTCACAGCCTTGTAGGTTATTTCAAATGCTACTAAAGTGATTTTAATTCCACAATTTTTTCTGCCTCTGCAATTCTTTCCGAAAGAGCGTTCCATGCTGAGGGTGAAAAGTTTATCTTTATATTTTTGTCAATCAACTTGAATCACCTTAAATCATACTAAATCAATGTCACCTGGTTGTTAATCTATTTTCTGAACATTTCGACACTTTGCAATTTCACCCACTACAATTATATGTCCCTTCAGACCTTCTTTTGTCCAATGATAAAGCAAGTTCAAACTATTCAATCTTTCATTTTGGCTAACATTCATTCTCCAGTCCTGGTAACATTCTTGCAAGACTCCCCCGTGTTCTCGTGAGTGCAATCACATCCTTCCTATAAAACGGTGATCTGAGCCGAATACAAAACTCTAGTTGTTTTATAACTAATATTTTGTTTAGTTATACCAGAACCTCCCTGCTCTTATATTTTATGCTTTGTGTAATAATGGAAATTATCCAATTTACGCAATTATCTCAAGGTCGTTTATCCTCAGGGATCTGCAGGCATCAAACTCTGTCTGTACCTCTAGACTTCTCAGTATCAAACCGTTTTTGTTATATATTGCCTTGCTGCTTTCCGCTCATCTAGTAAGTACTCCATTGATATATTCCTGAAGGCTCTATCTTACTTTATTCACAAAAAGTGCTGAGCTCCACAGACCCACCCTGGAAACAGCCTTACAGATACATAAACGCCCGTCAAGCTTTATTCCTCGTTTCCTGGTCCTAAGCCAGTTGTGGATCGAGCTTGCCACTTTTCCTTGGATCCCATGTGCTTTTGATTTACTGATCAGTTTGCCATTTTAAATCTTGTGAAAAGCCGAGCTAAAATTCACAATGACTGCATCAAAAGTGCTGCCCTCGTAAATGCTCCTTTTAACTTCCTCAAAAACTTTACGTTACTCTGAGACCATTTTTTCCATGGAAAACCAAAACTGTCGTTGATAAATGTATACCTTTCTAATGATGATTAATATGTTTTCCCAGATTGTTTCCACTGATTTACCCACCATGCAAATTAGGGGTGATTGGTGAGTAATTACTTGATCCAGCCCTTCCTCCCTTTTTAAATAGCAGAATGTTAGCCGTGCTCCTGCCACCAACTGTATCTGCAGCCAGTGAAGATTGGAAAATAATGCTCAGCGCTTCTGCTATTTCCTCCCTTCTTTCTCTTTGCAATCTGTGATATATTTCATCTGGTGGTTTATTCATCTTAACAGATGCTAAAGTCCTTAACGATTCTCCTCACACTATCTTTATCCTTTCTGCTATTTTACATTCTTTCCATTTAATTAATAATGTCTGTACTTTTTCCTCTTTCTTGTTAAGACAGTTGCAAATTATTAATTTAATGCCAAACAAATATCTACCACTTCTGCACATGGGCTATTTTCTGATATTATTTTCCCTGCCCTTCCTTGTTTCCTATTTTAGAAACATTGAAAAATAGGTGCAGGAGTAGGCCATTGGACCCCTCGAGCCAGCACCACCATTCATTAAGGTCAAGTCAAGTCAAGTCGTCAAGTTGATTTGTCACATACACATACAAGATGTGCAGTGAAATGAAGTGGCAATGCTTGCGGATTGTGCAAAAAACTACAGAACAGAATAGAACAGTCAGTATTTACATATTAGAAAAACCCCATCAATTTTAAAAAGACACAACACAACAGTAAATTAATCCCTGGTGAGATAAGAGTTTACAGTCCTAATGGCCTGTGGGAAGAAACTCCATCTTATCATCTCGGTTTTCACAGCATGACAGCGGAGGCGTTTGCCTGACCGTAGCAGCTGGAACAGTCCGTTGCTGGGGTGGTAGGGGTCCCCCATAATGTTGCTGGCTCTGGATCTGCACCTTCTGATGTATAGTTCCTGCAGGGGGGGGGGGCGAGTGTAGTTCCCATAGTGTGTTCGGCCGAACGCACTACTCTCAGCAGAGCCTTCTTATCCTGGGCAGAGCAGTTCCCAAACCAGATTGTGATGTTGCCAGACAAGTTGCTTTCTACAGCCCCTGAGTAGAAGCACTGAAGGATCCTCAGAGAGACTCTGAATTTCCTCAGCTGCCTGAGGTGGTAAAGGCGCTGCCTTGCCTTACTCACCAGTGCGGGAGCGTGTGATGTCCATGTCAGATCTTCTGTGATGTGGACTCCCAGGTATTTAAAGCAGCTCACCCTGTCCACAGTAGCCCCATTTATCTCCAGTGGCATATACGTCCTCGGATGTTGTGCCCTTCTAAAGTCCACAATCAGCTCCTTAGTTTTTGTGACATTCAGGGGGAGGCTGTTGTCTTGACACCAGAGTGCCAGATCAACCACCTCCTCCCGGTAGGCCTTCTCATTGTTATCGGAGATCAGGCCCACCACCACAGTGTCATCAGCAAACTTGATTATAGAGTTGGAGCTGAACCTGGCCACACAGTCATGTGTGTACAGGGAGTACAGTAGGGGGCTGAGGACGCAACCCTGGGGGGATCCTGTGTTCAGGGTGAGGGTGCTCAATGTATTTCATCCCATCTTGACTGGCAGTGAGAAAGTCCAGGGCCCAGGCACACAGGAGAGTGTTAAGCTCCAGTTCCAGCAGCTTCTCAGCAAGTCTGGTGGGGACTATCGTATTGAACGGTGAACTGAAGTCAATGAACAGCATCCTCACATAGCCCCCCTTCTGGCTGTCAAGGTGAGAGAGAGCGGTGTGCAAAACCTGGGAGACCGCATCGTCCGTGGATCTGTTCGGACGGTATGCGAACTGTGGCGGGTCCATGTTGCGAGGGAGGAAGGCGCAGAAGTGGTTCTTGATCAGCCTCTCGAAGCATTTCATGACTGGATATTTCAAGCATTTCAGGTGAGGGCCACCGGTCATTAGTCATTCAAACAAGCTGGAGAGGCATTCTTTGGTACAAGTACAATGATGGATCTTTTGAAGCAAGCAGGGACCACAGACTTGGCCAGGGAGAGTTGTGAGCACTGGAGGTAGCTGCGTAGCACAAGACTTAAGTACTCGCCCAGCCATACCATCTGGGCCTACAGCTTTCCTCGTGTTCACACGTGTCAGACCCCTCCTCACGTCATGCTCGGACAATGAGAATGTGTGCACATCCCCAGCGGAGTACATCCCTCCAGCCTCACTAGCCAGCACGCTGGCGGTGTTGTCGTCAGCCGACAAGCTAGGGGTGATGTTGCCCGTCTCGAATCGTGCATAGAAAGAGTTCAGGTCATCAGCCAGGGAGGTGCCGCCAGCTCCAGTTGGGGGGGGGGGGCTGCTCTGGTAGTTAGTTATAGTCCGTAGCCCCTGCCAAAGGCATCTGGTGTGCTGCTGCTCCATCTGCGACTCCATCCTGTCCCTGTACCTCCTTTTTGCATCCTTCACCGCCCTTCGCAGTCGGTAGGACTCTACCTTGTACTCGTCCATATTTCCGGATGCCAGGCCAGTGTTGTAAGCAGCGGTGCGAGCATTCAAGGCAACGCGAATGGTTTTTGATTAGGAAAGATGCTAACCCTTACCATGGGGATGACGTTATCGGCTATTGTTGCAATGAAGCCCTTGACCGCTTCCGCCAACTTACTGACGTCACTGAAACTTGCTTGGAACATATTCCAGTCGACATCGGTCAGTGCATCCAGTAGCATGGCCTCTGACTGGTCGGATCACCGCTTTACGTCCCTCGTCACTGCCGCTTCCCGTACTATCCGTTGCTTATACTCTGGCAGCAGGAAAATGGCAGCGTGGTCAGATTTTCCAAAAGAAGGCAGTGAAACGGCCTTGTAGCCTTTCCTGAACAGCGTGAGCAGTGGTCCAAAGTTCTTTTCCCCGGTGGCACATGTGATGTGTTGGCAGAAGTTAGGCATGACCTTTTGAGATTTGATTTATTAAAATCTTCAGCCACCACTATAGCTACATCAGGGTTCTTGTTTTGGTGTCGACATAGCACATCGTGTAGGGCCGATAGTGCCACTTCTGTGTCCGCATGCGGTGGAATGTAGACGGCTGTGACGATCACGAGCTGAACTCACGGGGAAGGTAGAATGGACGGCATGAGATTGTCAATGCTCCAGGTCCGGCGAGCAGGAACGGGAACTGGTTGCACCAGTTATTATTGGTCATGAAGACTCCTCCACCCTTGGATCTCCCAGATTCTTCTGTTCTGTCAGCACGGTAAACAGTGAAGGACTCTGTTGGGCAGATTACCTGATCCGGCACCAGCGAGGTCAGCCATGTCTCGGTCAGACAGAGGATGTTGCAGTCTCTTATATCCCGCTGGAATCTGATCCTCGCCCTGAGGTCATCCAGCTTGTTCTCCAGGGATTGGACGTTCGCCAGAAGAATGCTGGGCAGAGGTGGACGGAAGGCCTATTCCGAATCACCCCCCCCCCCCCCCCCCCCCCCCGCTTACCCCGATGTTTTCTCCGGCTTTTTCTCAGAGCCGTGCTCCCATTGTTGTTGCCGTGGTGCGCTCTGTTGATCTCTGCTGGCCACGCTGGATCGGTGAATATAGTGTTTAAAAAGTCTCCGGTTACGTTGAGGTTTAGTTTTACGAGAGTTTCCCAGTCGTACGTTGTTGGTGCTAGAGTGTTGGTACTTAGAAATAAATTAAAAATGAACAAACAAGTTAGAAATACGCACAGTCTCCGTGGAGCTACCACAAAGGCGACTTGACCCGGCCTTGCTATGATGGCTGATCATCTAAAATCAGTAACCCGTTCCTGGTTTTTCCCCATATCCCTTGATTCCTTTAGCCCTAAGAGATAAATCTAACTCTCTCTTGAAAACATCCAGTGAATTGGCCTTCACTGTCTTCTGTGGCAGAGAATTCCACAGATTCACAACTCACTGGGTGAAAATATTTTTCCTCATTTCAGTCATAAATGGCCTACCCCTTATTCTTAAACTGTTACCCCTGGTTCTGGACTCCCCCAACATTGGGACCATTTTTCCTGCATCTCGCCTTCCGTTCCTTTAGAATTTTATATGTTTCTATACGATTTCCTCTCATCCTTTTAAATTCCAGTGAATACAAGCCCAGTCGACTCATTCCTTCTTCACATGTCAGTCCCACCATCCCTGGAATTAATCCTCTCACAATGAAGGCCAACATGTCATTAGCTTTCTTCACTGCCTGCTGTACCTGCATGCTTACAAGCACACCCAGGTCTCGTTGCACCCCCCTTTTCCTCATCTGACACCATTCAGATAATAATCTGTCTTCCTGTTCTTGTGACCAAAGTGGATAACCACTGCATTTATCCACATTATATTGTATCGGCCATGCATCTGCCCACTCATCCAACCTATCCAAGTCACCCTGTAGCCTCATAGCATCCTCCTCGCAGCTCACACTGCCACCCAGCTTTGTGTCATCTGCAAACTTGGAGATGTCACATTTTCCCTTGTCTAAATCATTAATATATATTGTAAATAAATGCGGACCCAGCATCGAGCCTTACGGCATCCCACGTCACTAATTTGCTCTCATCTTTGAATATCCTGTACTCCTGAACATCACCTTCTTCTCAGACAATTAAGAAAATTGTTGATTTTGCCAGCGGCACTATCATACTATGTTTGGATAAAGGAAATTAAACTAAATTATATGTATGTTTCAATTATTGTTTCTCCAATGTGGACACATGGAACCCTGAATCTTTTGAGAGACTTTCAGTTTACTTTCTTCAGAATATATTTGGTCAGAATCCTTACATTTTCATCCTTGAATGTCTCCCATAATTCTGATGTTAACTTAGTCATGGACTCCCCCAGCAATTTTTAACTCAAGTTAGCAAAATCAAATTTAAGGTTAGTAAAATTGGTTTGTACCTAATTGTAGTAATGTAACAACATTTTGAGATTTAAAAAATCAAGTCTGTAATTTATCCCATCAGATAAAGCATACAAAGAAGTTTAATTTGACACCTAATTAACTTTCAGATCTTCAGTATTAAAAATGTTATGGTAATTTTCATATTGAAATTAGCATCTTGTTCCCTATTGCTTTTCCATTGACTTAACTAAAAAGCTGTGATCGAGGACAGTCAAAAGCCCATGACTTTCTTAAAAATTAAGAGAACTGAAATAAATTTTCAGTTTTTATAGATTGAAGCATTCTGAAACAAATATGAAGCAATTTTACTTGGATTACCTGAAATTAAAGCATATAATTAGTTAGTTACCTAATTGTAGCTGATTACAAAATTCAATTACTAGATCTAAACATCTATCCATTTCTTAAGAAAATATTAACATTTTTAAATAGCCTAAGTGTCCAAATAACATTCACACAAGAATTCACAATATCACATGATTTTTAAATATCATTGTCATGAATTTATAGGCCAAATGGAAGGAATTTAATGTTTAATTCCCGTAAATTAATGGGCATTTTAATCATCTTGCGAGTGGGTTTTTGTGGAACGCGATAGATTGGAACGTTGCGGTTGCAGTGAATTTGAACCCCATATCGACAGGAAAAACACTGCTGGTTCGTATGGGGCCAAAATCACATTTTCGCCAAGAAGTTTTGGATTAAAGTAACCTAAGAAGCAAGTTTATATGTAAAATAAACGACTTACCTTATGTTTTGTCCCCTATGTGAGATCCGTCCCGTTGTAGGCGTTGACTGCGTTAGAAGTAGCTTTTTATTTTACTCCAGGGATTAAATTGCCCCGCGATTTAAAAAAAAAATCTTCAGAGTACGGAAGTCGGAACGATTTTCCTGCAGCACCTGAACAGCCTGAGAAAGTTCAACTCCGACAGGCAGGAGAAAACGGCATTTTAATCCCGCCCCCCCCCCTTAAAGGCGCCAAAGTCGCGCGCACGGCCAGTGGCAGAACTGCAGCGCCGCTGAAGGTGGGTATTGTAACATCGCTACTAATTGAAAACTTATTTTGTGGTCCATATATTTCGTTTTTTTCTTAAGTATTTTGAATGCAATTGATGTGCTATTACCGTCTGCGGAGTAATTCCCCACTGACACACCTTCCACCTGACTAGCTAATTCCCTAAAACTACGTGCAAAATTGCAATCTGCTGTCTGAAATAAGTTTTGTATCCATTTTTTTAAAATTGTCCTTTCGCACTGTTACTATTGTTGTTCATATTAGAGTGGTTGAAACCTCCGATTTATTCTGTCCTGTTTAATCCACTTTGGTGGGAAAAACAGGAAAGCAGATTATTATATAAATGGTGTCAAGTTGGAAAAAGGGGAAGTACAACGGGATCTGGGGCTCTTTGTTCATCAGTCACTGAAAGTTCAAATAGAACAAGTTGTTCTACAACTTTAGGATGTGCACGCCATACGCAAGAAGGAGTCACTGAAAGTAAGCATGCAGGTACAGCAGGCAGTGAAGAAAACGAATAGCATGTTGGCCTTCATAACACGAGGAGTTGAGTATAGGAGCAAAGAGGTCCTTCTGCAGTTGTACAGGGCCCTAGTGAGACCACACCTGGAGTATTATGTGCAGTTTTGGTCTCCAAATTTGAGGAAAAACATTCTTGCTATTGAGGGAGTGCAATGTCGGTTCACAAGGTTAATTCCCGGGATGGCGGGACTGTCATATGTTGATAGAATGGAGCGGCTGGGCTTGTATACTCTGGAATTTAGGATGAGAGGGTAACTTATTGAGACATTTCAGATTATTAAGGGCTTGGACACGCTAGAGGCAGGAAACATGTTCCCGATGTTGGGGGAGTCCAGAACTAGGGGCCACAGTTTAAGAATAAGGGGTAAGCCATTTAGAATAGAGATGGGGATAGTTGTGAGTCTGTGGAATTCTCTGCCTCAGAGGACAGTGGAGGCTGGTTCTCTGGGTGCTTTCAAGAAAGAGTTAGATAGAGCTCTTAAAGATAGCGGAGTCAAGGGATATGGGGAGAAGGCAGGAACGGGGTACTGATTGTGGATGATCAGCCATGATCACATTGAATGGTGGTGCTGTCTCGAAGGGCCAAATGGCCTACTCCTGCATTATTGTCTATTAATCACGTCTCAAAATGTTATCAGTCTATTTGCTCTTTTTGAAAGAGCTTTTTAGCATAGCATTCCCCTGCATTGCAGCAATAGTTTCTATAGTCTGTTGCTATCAGCAACCCTGCTTGATCTTACTCATCTAAAAGTCTTCATCTCTACCATCTTGTTGGTGGTTACCAACTCGATGTGATACCAGAAAGTGGTGACATTTTACGTAAAGGTCCTCATGAAACAGCCTTCTATGATAGTTTCCTCTTATTATCTTTTTAATCCAGTGTTGAGGAAGTCATTAGTCCCAGCGCAGAATGTCTCCTGCTAATCATCACTAAATCAAAGTATCTCTCACAACCACTGAGGTCTGAGTACAAACAAACCACAGAAGTGTGGTAGTCAGTGGGAAGGGGACTCAAGCTGTGGCTGGAATGATGGGCATATTTATTAAGCCCCACCCTCCCCTGCAGACTTCTAGCGAACATTCAATCACACGAAAACAAACGAGGAGTTTAGAACAAAGCTTCTGTTTCAAAGGAAGATCAGGGACTGTGGTCTTCTTTGTTTCACTGGCCCACCCCTGACTTACCTGACCCTGCTGTACAACCTGAAGGTTACTCCTTTGATAGTACGGACATACAGTATCCATCGGCAAGGATAAAGATGATGGTGTCTACTCTTTGATCAATGCTTCAGGGTGCCTGGATATCATGGTCATAGGTCAAATCTGCTCCTCTATCCTGGAATACCTGATCATAAAGTACCATTCCTTTTGTCTACAAGAGGAATTCACCACTGCCATCTTGCACATACGGCCCCAGCCCAATGCCAAAATGGTTAAATTTTACTTGGTTGTCACCTCTCGAGAGTCAGCAAACCTTGATGCTCTATTCATCATTGCCAGTGACATCAATCAAGCATACCAGGGGCATACGCCAGGAATATCATCAACATGTTTCCTGCCCCAGTTGGGATGTTAACACATTAAACCATTGCTACAACATCATCAAGTCCGCCCATCGTTTCATCCCACGCTCTCATTTCAGCCAGTCTGATCATCTGTTGGTGCTGCTCCTGGTGGCTTATTGACAGAGACTGAAGCATGAGGTGCCGATGAAGAGAATAGTACAGGAAGGATCTGAGGAGGCCCAAGGTCTACCACTGGAGGCAATAGATTGGAGCATGTTCAGGATCATTTCATCCAGCCTTAATAAATATTCCTCAGTCATCACCAGTTTCACAAAGAAACGTGTTCACAAAGAAACTGCATTCCTGCAAAAATAATTAAAGTCTACCCTAACCAGAGACCTAGGATGAGTAGGTCAAATGCCAAACCTGAGGTCTTCAAGATGGATGTACAAGAAGGCTAAGTGTGATCTTTGTAAGACTGTCAAGGATGCCGAGAGATGTCTAGAATAAGCTGGAGGCACAACGCAATCAAACAAATGCCAGGCAAATGTGGCAGGGCCTGAATACCATCACAGGCAGAAAGATGAAAACGGGGGCTATCTCTGGCAATGAACACCTCTGCTGGATGAGCTTGATGCCTTTTACGCCCGCTTCAAACAGACAAACTAAGCTCTACTGAGGCGTGTATTCCATCCCCTGCCGATTCTGTGCCGGATATCTCAGTAGCAGAAATCAGATCTGCTTTTATGAGGGTCAACACTAGGAAAGCTGCTGGTCCGGATGGAATCTTTGGAAGGCTTCTGAAATTGTCCGCCAATCAATTGGCCACGGTTTTCGCTGACATCTGCAAACTCTTACTTCCAGTCTACTGCCCCCATCTGTTTTAACAAAGTCTCCATTATTCCAGTCCCCAAGTAAGCTCAATGACCACAACCCAATAGCTAGAATGTGGACCATGATGATGTGCTTTGGACATTTGGTGATGGCCCATATCAACATCAGTCACTTGGACAACTTAGATCCTTTACAATTTACATACAGAATAAAAAGGTTGCCATCTCTCTTGCAATATGTTTAGCTTTGCATCACATTGACAATAAGAATGCCTATATCAGAATGCTATTCGCTGACTACAGCTCTGTCTTAAACAGCATTATACAGAATAAACTCAAACATGAACTTCTGGACCTTGGTCTTGGGGCCTCCATCAGTAATTGGTTTCAGGTCTTCCTGACTGGACTTGAACTGGTCATAACATTTGTTCCAACCTAATCGTCAACACTGGTGCACCTCATGGTGTGTACTCAGTCCCTTGCTCTACACCATGTACACCTGTGCTCGTGTGGCCTAAGTGCCAATTTGATAATTGTCTGCCAACTAATGCAGGCATCCCAATCAACAACATTGATGAGACTCATTACCGGAAAGAGATCAAGAGCCTTGTGTCATGGTATCAGAACAGCAACACAGCCTTTAATGGCAGCAAGATGAAAGAGTTGGTTGTTAATCTGAGGAAGCGAAGGAGGTGGGTTGAGGTGCAATGGCAAACACAACCCTCTCCTCATCAATGGAGCTGCTGCAGAGATGGGCAACAGCTTCACGAGCCAAGGTATTCATATCACCAGCTATCTAACCAAGTCCCTTCACTGATACAGTGAACAGGAAAACACATAGACATATTTACTTTCTTGGGTGGCTAAGAAGATTAGGCATATCCGCAAGCATTGTCTCAAACTTTGCACTGAAGAAAGTATTCAGATTGGATATATCTCAACCTGTTATGGCAACTGCTCTGCTCTTGACCACCTGAATCTACAGAGAGTGGTGAGCACAGCCCAGTCTATCAGAGGCTCATCATTTCCTTCTGTCCAGTTCATCTTTACAATGCATTGCATCAGGAAGGCTTGTCAAAGATGCCTGACACCCAGGCCATTCCCTTTTTGCACATCTACTTTTTGGGAGAAGTTCCAGGAAGCCCGGATATCCAGTTAAGAATGGCTTCTTTCCATTCAATTGAGTTGGGCAGCATGATGGCATATTTGTGCCTTACAGCGCCAGAGACCAGGTTTGATCATGACTACGGGTGCTATCTGTATGGAGTTTATATGTTCCCCCCGAGACCTGCCTGGTTTTCTCCGGGTGCTTCGGTTTCCTCCCATGCTCCAAAGATGTAAATGTTTGTAGGCTAATTGACTTGATAATTGTAGATTGTCCCAAGTGTGTAAGGTAGTGTGTGGGGATCACTGGTTGGCGCGGACTCGGTGGGCCAAAGTGTCTGTTTCCGCACTGTACCTCTAAACTAAACTAATGTAAACTGAAGGTAGACACTGTTTAAAGTAAACTAAGTTGTTTTCTATATTCGTGACTCGTCTCAGAAAGGGGCATGATGGCACCAATTGATTCTGATTGCTCTGATCAAAGCCATGACTATTTCTTAAAACAGCATTTCTTCTTGCTTCCAACTTCAGCTGCAAGCCATTACATTCTGTTGGAACGGTTTCATCGAGCAATAGCAAACTTGGTTTGTCAGTGCTGCTAATATTGTTTAAACAATTCTTAAGCACCATTATTGACCGGGTCCCTGCAGTTTTCTTGTTTTTATGTAGTCAATTACACCAGCAATATTATATGATGCATATGTCAGAGGGGGCAGACATACCCCCATCCACATAAACGGGACTGAGGTGGAGCGCGTCTCCAGCTACAAATTCCTCGGGGTACACATCTCGGAGGATTTGTCCTGGTCCCTCAACACCTCCAAGCTGATCAAAAAGGCACAGCAGCGCCTTTACTTCCTGAGGAGGCTCAAGAAAGCCCACCTGTCCCCCCAGATACTGACCAACTTCTACAGGTGTACCATCGAGAGCATCCTGACCGCCTGCTTCACGGTATGGTACAGCAGCTGCACTGTTGCGGACAGGAAGGCACTACAACGGGTGGTGAAAACCGCGCAGCACATCATCGGTGCCCCGCTCCCTGCCATGGATGCCCTCCACTGAAAACGGTGTCTGAAACGAGCTGGGAAGATCATTAAAGACCCCTCCCACCCCAACCATGGACTGTTTGCCCTCCTCCCATCAGGGAGGCGGTACAGGAGCCTCAGGTCTCGTACCAGTAGGATGAGGAACAGCTTCTACAATCATACCGTCGCATTGCTGAACTCGGAGTCCCGCCGATAGATTCCTCCGGTCCCTCCGTCCCCATTGTTTAATTATTCTGTATTTTTTATTATTCTGTATCCTCTTTTTTTTAAAAATTTCTATATTGCACTACTACGGACTGACGCAAAACTGCATTTCGTTGTACCCATACTCAGTATTTGTGCAATGACATTAAAGTTGAATTGAATTGAATTGAATTGAATTTATTGATAATAAAAACCTTTTGCACTGACTTCGTTAAAATTTTGTACTGAGTAATGATTTTGACAATTGGAACTCACAACTGAAAAAGATTGAAGGGGGAATTTGTTCTTGAAAGATGACTGAACACTCATCGTCTTTGCGTTATTTATGAAACATTGACTGCATTGGAATATTGACAAAAGAAAATGTATCCAAATGTGATAATAGGCTTATTTACAGAAGTTAGGCAATCAAATTTAATCTCTGATCTTTATTAATGTTTGTTATCATTTATAAATGTTGTATAAATTTGGAAATTACCATTTCATTATACATAGGATATGTTTTCCAAACATTAATTTAAGAAAAGCATTAACTTGTTTTAAAAGTAATAGATGTATGCTCATGTTAAAATGGCACCGATTGTCATGTGAACTCATTAAACGTTTGAATGCTGGTTAATTAATTGAAATTTCCAGTCATGTTGAGTAGGGAATGAAAATAATTTTGAATGTGATAATTATTCCATTTTGTAAGACCCATCTTTTCAGCATTAATACAATCTGAAACCTTATCTTTGGAGATTTCTGTCAGTGCTCGTATCAAAATTCTTAATCACTCACAGGATTGTTAGTCTAGAATTACATTCTTTTGATAAACACAATAATGTCTTGATAGATATTCATCCTGTTTGAGGGACCTTTTCTCTTTCTCAGATTTACTATTGCGGACAATGCAACTCTTGAATATAATCCCGTGGCCTTCCATTCACCTAGCAAGCTGGCACAAAATGTTGCACAAAGGGTGAAGTTTAACAAGATTACTGGAGATTTTCACTGTTGTTCTAGCCGTATAAACACATGGTTCAAAGACACATATATATAAACACACTGGTTGACAAATATTTAAACATCAGATGTCAACATTATCCTAACTACCACTACACCCTATCGTGTGACCAGCTGTTGCCTCAAGACCTTAAAAGTTAATAATTGGATCACATTACAATTATACCCTACGAGATTCTTTCCAACAATTTAATTTGTTGCAAATTTTGAATTAAATTGGTCAGTTGTTTATAACCTAGAAATTGTATGTTTTACAACCCACCCTATTTTATTCTCAAGTCAGTTAGGACTTTTCTTCGTTTGGGTGTAAAGGTGATGTTACACTCAATCCCTTGGTTTCTTGAATTGGTTTAATATAAGCAGCAAAGTTAACTCACACAACTTGATGCGTAAGCGTAAAATTGACACAAAGGTGATGAATAGCTGATAGTTCAGATGTCAAGATGTATCGTTTACTACACAATATAACACCTGTGTGATCTTAGCTAATTACAAAAAAAATTTTCACTCACTTTTCCCTTTTCCCATCTACTACCCTTTCCAGTCTTATTAAAGAACTAGATCGATCATCTCCAATATTTGCAAAAAAGACATTAAGCTATCAGTGAAATAGGCAACTGAGAGGAGGTAAAATAGTGACTCGAGCTTTTAACTTGAAACCATGGAATAGAAGGCCGACAGAATATTAATTCTTATTCCTTAACCACCTGAGCAGCATCATTATACATTGATTTGTAAATAGTTAGTCTGGTCAATTTGCATTATTCTATTCATTAACTTCACATGCCACTTTAAAAAATGTCCATCTGCGCAACTAGAGCAGATTTCTTACACACAGCATCATGCCAGATGTTGAAAGAAACAGCTGTGTTGCATTGCCGTAGTTCCACTAATAAAAAGTTAATATACTTTGGTGTTAGGTTTGAAAATAACTTTTATCTACTGTGCAGGACTGTAGTGGCACATAGAAACGTATAAAATTATAAAAGGACTGGACAAGTTAGATGCAGGAAAAATGTTCCCAATGTTGAGGGAGTCCAGAACCAGGGGCCACAGTCTAAGAATAAAGGGGAGGCCATTTAAAACTGAGATGGGAAAAAACCGTTTTCGCCCAGAGAATTGTGAATTCTTGGAATTCTCTGTCACAGAAAGCAGTAGAGGCCAATTCACTGGATGAATTTAAAAGAGAGTTAGAGCTCTTGGGACTAGCGGAATCAAGGGATGTGGGGAGAAGGCAGGCACGGATTACTGATTGTGGATGATCAGCCATGCTCGCAGTTAATGGCGGTGCTGGCTCAAAGGACCAAATGGCCTCTTTCTGCACTTATTTTCTATGTTTCTATGTTTTCTCTGTCTCCAAACACTTTCCCATGTAGAATATGTCTGATTTCAATGGTGGCCTATTTGGAGTGAGGTCTAATTCCTGACAATGGTAAAGCATGTGTTTATTTTTCTGAGTGATTCCAACAAACAAATGTCGTAGTCATTTTAGATTGATAGATATTCATTGCACACCAATTTTCCACTTCTCTTTGCAGGCACTGCATACTTTCACCATTTGTTCCTTTTGTTTCAGCTGAGTGAAAGTATTTCACAGCAGCGTGGAAAGCTTTGTATTTTTCCCGACAAGATTAAAGAGCTACTGCTTCACATCTCCAGCCACCTGTGTTCAATCCTGACCTCTATTGCTGTCAATATTGAGTTTGGACATACATCCTGTGACCACATGAGATTCCTCTGGGTGCTCCAGTTTTCTTCCACATCCCAATGATCAGCAGGTTGCAAAATTAATTAGCCACTGTAAATTGCCTCTAATGTAGGTGAGTGGTAGAATCTGAGGCGAGTTGATGACAACCTGTGAAGAATAAAATGGGAAAAGTGTACGATTGTTGTAAATGGGTGCTTGATAGCTGGTGTGATCTCGTGGTTTGAAAGACCTATTTCTGCACTGCATGATTCTATTAGGATAGCATGCTCATAGTTACACTATAATAAATGGTGACACAGTAGTGCAGCTGGTAGCCACTGTTTCGCAAAGAATGTAAAGAATCAGGTTTAATCCTGACCTTGGATGCAGTCTGTATGGAATTGCACATTCTCCCTAAATCCATGTGGATTTTCTTTGGGTGTTCTGATTTCCTCCCACACACCAAAGAAATGCACATTGGTAGGTTAATTGGCCTCTGTAAATTTCCCCTCGCATGTAGATGAGCGGTCGAATCTGGAAGAGTTGATGAGAATGTGAGGAGAATAAAAAATGTGATTTGTGTAGGATTAGTCTAGATAGGTGGTTGTTGGTTGTGGTTGGCTCATTGGGCTGAATGGCCTGTTTCCCTGCTGTATGACTTCATTCATTACATTACGATTCTAAACGAGATTACCGAGAGCCACGGACCCTTTCTCTGTTGTGTGTACTGCTGCACTGAAAACAGCAGTTAGTTATGTTCAGAGAGATTTCCTGTCCATTCTCCCTGCCTGAGCATTGTTGAGATAGAATCCTGTTGACCATATGATGTAATCCTCAAAGGGCTCCACGCCCAAAAATACGTAAACCACATAATGTTATACTTTAGTCTTTACAAATACTCAAATTTATTGATTTTGGAAGACTGGAAACTATTTTAACAAAGTTGTGGGCAGAATGTAATGGGATTTGGCTGAATATTTATTTTCACTGCCCAAAATTACTCTGAATTGACTCAAATGGGACAACATTCAGCGTTTCGCTTGACCCCATCACATTCCCAATGGGCAAGTTCTGTTAAAATTAATCCCAGGGTTATCATCTCACGAACATGCACCCTGAGATCACAAGCAACTTGATTCCTAGAAATATACCCAGGGAAGCCAAAGCCTGATTTCTTTTTGACTTCTAGCAATTAAACGGTTTCATTCTTACAAAAAGACTACAATTTTAATCCTCTGGTACATAACCTTAAATTGGATAACTCACTACAATATATCCCATTGTGGAACTACCTTTCCCCTTTGACTAACAGGATAAACTCTGATATTAAAACCAGAGATTGAAACTGTTCCAATATGTTGGTCTTTGGACCAATATTGAGAAATTCCAATTGTGCTGATTTTTGCTTGCGCAAACTCAGGAATTCCTGATCCCATAAGGATATAATGACGCATATAACCAACCGAACAAATGTGTGAACATCATGGTTTCATTCTGTAAAAGAAGGCATTCATTGCTGAAATATTTTTGCGTGCAGAATGAAATGTCGCAGCGGTAGAGTTGCTGCCTTACAACGGCTTGCAGCGCCAGAGACTTGGGTTCGATCCCGATTATGGGTGCTGTCTGTTTGGAGTTTGTACGTTTTCCCTGTGACCTGCATGGATTTTCTCCGAGATCTTCAGTTTCCTCCCATATTCCAAAGATGTACAGGTTTGTAGGTTCATTGGCTTGGTAAATGTGAAAATTGTTGGCATTGATCCTTTGCAGCAGTGCTGAAGAAATTAGATCTCTGTTCCGAGGTGCATCTGACAATCGACACTCCCAAAATAATCAGATATTAAAAAGATCTGAGAGCCCTACTCAAGTGGATCGCTCCAATTTAATTACTTACCATCTGCCCTCACACTGTTTTAGCTATACGCAACATTGATTAGGCCACATTTGGAGGATTGTGTAGAGTTCAGATCTCCACATTAAAGGAAAGATGAGGAGGGTTTGGGAACCATGCAGAAGAGATTTGCTAGGATGTTGCCTGGATTAGAGTGTCAACTTAAGGGAGGGGATCGATAAATGTGCATTGTCTTCTCTGGAGAGACATGATATAAGTGAATACAGTGATGAAAGGCATAGCAAAGATAAACAGTTAGAGCCTTTTCCCTATACAGTGTAGATACTGTATGTGAAATACTGGCGAACATATCTTTATGGTGGGAATGGGGAGGATAAGTTTAAAGAAGATTTACAGGGGATGTTTTTTTTTACACAGAGGGTATGAGGTGCCTGGAACATGTTGCCAGGTGAAGTGGTAGAAGGGGTCAGGGTAGCGATGCTCATGTATCTGTCTAAGACGCATTTAGATGGACATGTGAAAGAATCGTGAATGGACGGATATGGAGCAAGTGCAGCCAGATGGAATTAGTTAAAATTTGCATTATGGTTGGCATAAACAGCATGGGCCAAAGGGCATGTTCCTGTGCTGTACTAATCCATCTTCAATGTTTAAATATCCAATTATTTTGTCTTGAAGAGTTAATGCTTTAAAAAAAAATTGTTTTGGCTCTTTCTAGGTCATTAGGTTAGTGGACATTGGGATTGATTTCTGTTCTATGCACACATATCATATACAGGGTGGACACAAAATGCTGGAGTAACTCAGCGGGACAGGCTGCACCTCTGGAGAGAAGGAATATTATCTACAGGATGTTTGTACATTCTCAATGAAATAACTGTTTTAATTCGACAGAATGGAAAGGAACAATGTGGCATTTTCAGTTTGCCAGAATGTAAATGGCAGTTGTGGAAGTTGTACAAGTTATAATCCATTAAGTCATTTTTCCTTTAGTAATACAACCCATGCAAACTATCAGCCAAAGAGTTAACAATCTGCTTTTTCAATAGAATACAATGAGTACAACTGTTTATATTTTTGGAAATATGAACTGCTATACTAAGAATGCTGTTACTAGCTTTGAATTTGGTAGTCCCCTGAAATATAAATCTTGTAGATGCAAGATAACATGTGGCCAAATGGATACAATAATAATGTAATTCTTTGTAATGGTGGCACAAGAAACAGCAGCTCCAAAGTGCCAGAGGAATTCAATGGGTCAGGCAGCATCTGTGGAGGGTGTATACAGACAACATTTCGGTTCAGGTCATTTCTTCAGACTGGCAGAGTATGGGGAGGAAGCTGTATAAGAGAGCGGGGGGGGGGGGGGGGGTGAGTTTGTGGAGCAAAACCAGACAAGTGATAGGTGGATACAGGTGATGGGGAATTGATTGGCAGATGGGTGGAGTAAGTGACAAAGGCTGGCGGTGAAAGGGGGACAAATGAGTGTCAGCTGAGGAAGGAAGAGGAGGAGTGAGATTTAAAGTCTGAGGGAGTTATATGAGTGGAAAGGAATGGGGAAGGGGAAAGAGTGAGGATAAAAAATGAAATCTGGGACTCGGGAATGGGAGATGAACATATGGAGACGGGGAGACCTGGAGTGTGACTTGGGTGGTGAGGAATGGTGCAAGCAATGTTGTGAAGTGTGTTTTTCTGGCCAGGTGTCCTTGTCACCCCCCCCCCCCAATGTTCAGGGAACATTGAACCCATGGGCGAAAAGGATAAAATATTAAGCATAGCAAGCAAACAAAAGCTTTTTACTGCACCTTGGCACAAGTGACAATCTTAAACTAATAAATGAATAAATATACTAATATTCCAGACTTTGTCATTACCAGTGCCCATTTAGGGTGCTATGATGGCGAGGGTGCTCAGCGTTTCAAAGTGATATCCACAGTCACCATATTAATGAGGAATTGGTGTGTGTTGTCAATCGCCATTGGAAGTATACTGGAGAAATTGAAGTTAAAACAGGCTTCCTGCAAACTAAGGATAAGGGGATTGTGCAAGAGATCACGTTTTATGACCCTGTCATCGTCAATGCTATTAATCATCGTCTGGTCTCAGCCTCAGCAACATCTGGCCTATCTAACATCTGGGAAGCAGAAGCTCCTCTCATGGAGTTAGGACATGCAGATGTGCTTGTTACTCCCAACTAGTTTTTACTTCCTCTAGCTGTTCCCATTATCCTGTACTGCAAGTTAGAGGAAGTGCGTCAATGAACATTGAGGATTCTGATCAGGTGTTGTGGCTGTTATTATTAAATAAATGGCAATATTTTTCAATCCACCAGAACAGGTTGTGAAGTTTGTAGTGATGTTAGGGGTTTGAGGGTGTGTGGGAGTAGATGAATAATATGTGCAAATTCTGAATGTTAGATGTTGTTAGATGTGCGATAAGATGAATTGTGCAGTATCTGAGGCTGGTAATTTAGTTGAAAGAAGTGCTTGAAGATATATCCACTGATCTTGACAATTCACCTAAAGTTACTCAACTTACTGTAGCACTGTATTCAAGTTGTGGGAGTTGATTCGTACCTTTGATCTCTTGATTCCTGTAATCCTGCTACTTTCTGACCATATTTCTTGTCTCTCTGTAAGTGCGGATTATCACTCTTATTTTGTACCTTCTCCTGTAAAACATCTGGTGTGGTTAAAGTTCCTCCCACAATATACTGTTGTCCTGATCAAATTCACTTCCTGCATCGTAGACAGTGCTTGTTCCCATCACAATGGACTTCCTCTATGAAGGCCAGGCTAGTGCTACTGTGGTTGTAGTACAGGCTAATTATAAGCCTCGTGGGCTATTCCTGGCATTGGCTGATGTGACCAGCAATCAACATCAGTGTTATTCAAAGGCAAGGCTGAAAAGACTGGAAATCTGAAATTTAAAAAAGAGAAAATGTTGGAAACAGTTAGAGGGTTAGGTATCATCTATGAAGAAAGAAAAACAAAGTTGATAGTTCATGTCGAAGACATTTCATAAAAATTGGGAAAACTATGAGCAATTAAAGGACATAAGTGGCTGACAGACTCAAGTTGAACGTTTGCCTGCAGGAGATAGATGGAGGTAGACGTAAAGAAGAGTTGAGCCAAGTTGGAAGATGAGGAGCTTCTCCTTGCCTGGATTGCAATCAGCAGCCCCTGGTGAATGGTGCACAGCAATCCTTTGCCAGTTTTATGGTGTTGTTAACTCTAGTTATGCAGCTGTAGTTTTAGTTTAGTTTAGAGATACAGTGCGGAAACAGGCCCTTTGGCCCACCGAGTCCGCACTGACCAGCACACTAACACTATCCTACACACACTAGGGGCTATTTACACCTACACCAAGCCAATTAACCTACATATCTGTACATCTTTGGAGTGTGGGGGAAACCAAAGATCTCGGAGAAAACCTGGTCATACATAGAGGTACCTACTAGAGAAGGGGCAGTGCTGGACCTCCTGTTAGGAAATGAGACAGGTCAGTTGACGGAGGTATGTGTTGGGGAGCACTTCGGGTCCAGTGATCACCATACCATTAGTTTCAATATAATTATGGAGAGGGTCAGAACTGGACCAAGGGTTGAGATTTTTGATTGGAGAAAGGCTAACTTTGAGGAGAAGCGAAAGGATTTAAAAGGAGTGAATTGAGACATTTTGTTTGTATGGAAGAATGTAGTAGAGAAATGGAGGACAAGAGTACAGAATATTTATGTCCCTGTTCGATTGAAAGGAAAGAGTAATAATAGGAAAGAGCTATGGTTTTCAAGGGAAATTGGACACTAGGAAAAAGAGAGAGATCTACAATAATTATAGGCAGCATGGAGTAAATGAGGGGCTTGAGGAGTATAAAGAATGTAAAAAGAATCTTAAGAAAGAAATTAGAAAAGCTAAAAGAAGATATGAGGTTGCTTTGGCAAGTAAGGTGAAAGTAAATCCAAAGGGTTTCTACAGCTATATTAATAGCAAAAGGATAACGAGGGATAAAATTGCTCCATTAGAGAGTCAGAGTGGACAGCTATCTGCAGAGCCAAAAGAGATGGGGGAGATATTGAACAATTTATTTTCTTCGTATTCACCAAGGAGAAGGATATTGAATTATGTGAGGTCAGTGAAACAAGTAGGGTAGCTATGGAAACTATGAGGATCAAAGAAGAGGAAGTACTGACACTTTTGAAAAATATAAATGTGGATAAGTCTCCTGGTCCTGACAGGATATTCCCAAGGACATTGAGGGAAGTTAGTGTAGAAATAGCAGGGGCTATGACAGAAATATTTCAAATGTCATTAGAAACTGGAATGGTGCCGGAGGATTGGCGTATTGCGCATGTTGTTCCATTGTTTAAAAAGGGTTCTAAGAGTAAACCTAGCAATTATAGACCTGGTAGATTGACATCAGTGGTAGGCAAATTAATGGAAAGGATACTTAGAAATAATATATATAATCATCTGGATAAACAGGGTCTAATTAGGAACAATCAACATGGATTTGTGCCTGGAAGGATCATGTTTGACTAATCTACTTGAATTTTTTGAAGAGGTTACTAGGGAAATTGATGAGGGTAAATCGGTGAATGTTGTCTATATGGACTTCAGTAAGGCCTTTGACAAGGTTCCACATGGAAGGTTGGTTAAGAAGGTTCAATTGTTGGGTATTAATAGTTGAGTAGCAAGATGGATTCAACAGTGGCTGAATAGGAGATACCAAAGAGTAATGGTGGATAACTGTTTGTCAGGTTGGAGGCCGGTGACTAGTGGGGTGCCTTAGGGATCTGTTGGGTCCACTATTGTTTGTCATATACATCAATGATCTGGATGATAATGTGGTAAATTGGATTAGTAAGTATGCAGATGATACTCAGATAGGTGGTGTTGTGGATAATAAAGTAGATTTTCAAAGTCTACAGAGAGATTTAGGCCATTTGGAAGAGTGGGCTGAAAGATGGCAGATGGAGTTTAATACTGATAAGTGTGAGGTGCCACATCTTGGCAGGACAAATCAAAATAAGACGTACGTGGTAAATGGTAGCGAATTGAGGAATGCAGTTGAACAGAGGGATCTAGGAATAACTGTGCATAGTTCCCTGAAGGTGGAATCTCATGTAGATAGGGTGGTAAAGAAAGCTTTTGGTGTGTTGGCTTTTATAAATCAGAGCATTGAGTATAGAAGTTAGGATGTAATGTTAAAATTGTACAAGGCATTTGTGAGGCCAATTCTGGAATATGGTGTTCAATTTTGGTCGCCAAATTATAGGAAAGATGTCAACAAAATAGAGAGTACAGAGGAGATTTACTAGAATGGTGCCTGGGTTTCAGCACCTAAGTTACAGAGAAAGTTTGAACAAGATAGGTCTTTATTCTTTGGAGCGCAGAAGGTTAAGGGGGGGACTTGATAGAGGTCTTTAAAATTATGAGAGGGATAGACAGAGTTGACGTGGATAAGCTTTTTCCATTGAGAGTAGGGAAGATTCAAACAAGAGGACATGATTTGAGAATGAAGGGACAAAATTTTAGGGGAAACATGAGGAGGAACTTCTTTACTAGGAGAGTGGTAGCTGTGTGGAATGAGCTTCCAGTGGAAGTGGTGAAGGCAGGTTCGTTTTTATCATTTAAAAATAAATTGGATAGGTATGTGGACGGGAAAGGAATGGAGGGTTATGGTCTGAGTGCAGGTAGATGGGACTAGGTGAGAGTAGTGTTCGGCACGGACTAGAAGGGCCGATATGGCCTGTTTCTGTGCTGTAATTGTTATATGGTTATATGGTTAAAGGGCGATTGTTGACAGTCAGGATGGTACACTATTTAGTATCAACCAACACCTGCAGTTCCTTGTGCCTGCACTGCTGTTATTGATTTTCTAATAACCAGTTATTAGGAATGTATTTAACATTTTGCTCAGCCTATTGCATAGAAAATCTCATATTAGGGGGATTCACTTACTAATTCAAAACTATGGTTAATACAAAATAAGGTTGGGCTGGTGGTGAGGAGGTTTTTTAAGTATAAAAAATATATAATCCTAAGATTTTTCCACATATTCTCTTTGCATTGAACGAAGGAGGATATAATGGCAGTTTCTCATTACGTTCTCAAAGTCCAACTTTGATAGCCATTACTACAGATGATATAATTCAATTTTACTGATCATATTAGGGTAGTATCAATTAAATCAAATTTTGGAAGTGGAATACGATGTGAATGCAGATTGATGTTTAATAGTAAGATTAAACGAGAATTTACCAGTTTGAAGTTTGATCTTTATTTTATGAGGAGTAACGTTGAGGGATTACGTGAAGACCCCGTCCAGTACGCATGCGTGTCAATCTTCAAAGCAGCGGTGTGAAATCACAGAAAACAGTTGCTGAACTGAACATAGTAAGATAAGAGAACCATAATGCCAGTTGAACTTTATGATAGAGGGCTGGGAGCGGAGGACACGTAATCCCTCAACGTTACGCCTCATAAAATAAAGATCAACCTTCAAACTGGTAAGTTCTCGTTTAATCTTACTATTTTACTTCGGAGTCACGTGAGTGACTACGTGAAGATTTTAAAGCTCTGTGATTTCATGCCGTGGAACTGAGTCCAGGCGTCATACACTGCATCAGTAGGCCAATGATGAGTGAACATTAAGAATGCATTCAGACATGACATAGGTATAGACATGTTGATGCTATTAATGAATAATAGTGGCAATAGTAACCTCCCTCAACCTGGAGGAAGTATGAACCATACCTAACATAGAGTTGGCAAATACACCTGATCTGGCAATAGGTTTATTCTGAATATTTGGACAGATCAATAGTTTGACCATCCTGCAACCGCTAGGATGTGGTCCATCCCTGCTGCTGAGGTATAGCGGTCCTGGTGGAGTGAGACTCAATGTCAATGTACACTCCTGTATATGCCAGACCCATATAACCATCTGGAGAAGGTTCGTAGTGATTCCTTCTAACAAGATTTTATGTAACTAATAATATTGCTGTCAGTCTATAAGGCTCTTAGGAACCTTGACATACTAGTGTAAATGCGTGATCACACGCAACCCAAGGTCCATGGGATATGCAACTCTAGTTTGGTCTTGTGTCCCTGTCTAATCTGCTTGATTAATCGTAAACAAAACATGTTATTATAGCCCGCAGATATGATCATCCTATCCAGTGTTGCAATGACTGGACCCATAGCGCTGTACTCAGTGCCATGGCATAATCACTAGTACGTGAGTATGACCAAGGGCAGGGATGTTGCTGGTGCCCATCGGTGAAGTGACGTAGTACAATGTTAACAACCCATATCTCTGCATCCCTAAGCCTGGGAGGTTTTAAGCTGACGATACCTTCATTCTCTGGATATCAGAGGGTGAGACCGGACATGGTGGTTTATGTACTCATCAGCCAAATGATTAGGAGGTACTTAAGGCACAGTAATGGAATAGTAACTTAATGTTATAATCCCATAAAACTGAATTTTAATGTGTCAGTCATCCGTGCCGAGTTAACGTAAGGAAGCATAAACAATGCTTCCCATCTCCTATGCAGATTGCTGCTATTTGGTGCTATCCCTGCAATCTGTAGTGAGCACTCTTAACGCTTATGGTTTGACAACCCAAGCCGCAGAAACGATCTCTCAGAGTCTGTAAGTCTATGATTGATTATATCAGGCAGAGGATGGTTTCAACATCACAACTGAACCAGCATCTTTTTATCCGGAATTAACCATGTAAGGTTTTATGTTCATTCTTCGCCTCAGCAGGAGCCATAGGTGTATAACCCAGGCAGGCACTATGAACCCGGAAGCAGGAATCTTGCTGAATTTTGCAAGACCCGTCTATTGAGGCCAAATGGAGGAAGACATAAAAGAACATTCCTTCCTAGTGTAGCGAGAATGCACCCTTCGCCACTGTATGCCTCGTTCACTGTTGATTGAAATTGGATGCAAGCAACTCAATAGTTAGTTTTCTATCAATCCACATTGTCATTAAATACTTTGTGATCACACATTTCATTCTGTGTTGTCATTGATTTTGCATAATAATACACCAGTGCTAAATGCAGATTGTACCTTTGTGATTAACATATACCACCACCAAAGTGTATCACCTTGGACTTGTGCATGCCGTATATGCATATCCACACACCCTTTAATGCACAGAATGTACCTGGTGTCCATTGGCAGTTGATACTATGACTGAACACTTGATAACTCATGCTAATCCCATCTGCCTCCGTAACTAGAGATGGTATTAGTAAATTACCCATCTTTGGGCAATAGCATCAGTTTGGAAATGACTGAAGATTTACGGATAAGAGGTTTTAGTGGAGCAAAGCTGTCCATCATTGTGACTTTGATTGTTTCAGCTAAAAAATAGCAGAGGTCTAATTTTTTGTCTCAGAGCTGATCCCAGACCAATAAATGGATGATTGTATCCCAACAATCAATAGTTTCAGTTGGTATCAACTTAATTTAAATTTAACTGGACGGGTGAGAACCAATTCCTCAAATATAGCTATGTGGCTGATAAGGCTAATTTAGTAAAATACAGTATGTTCAATATCATCCAGATTGGCCATGCCACTTATTTGTTAGCTCTGTGCAGCCGAAGCACTAATAATAATAATAATAATGCATTTTATTTGCTGGCGCCTTTCTGGACACCCAAGGACACCTTACAGGACATAAAATCACAATACATTTATCAATATTAAAATCAAGTTGATTAAAAGCAAAAAACAAAAAAAATAAAAAAATACACAAAACATTTTAAATCATTAAAATCAGGGTGAACATGGTGGAAGTTATCAAGTGTTCAAGAAGGAACTGCAGATGCTGGAAGATCGAAGGTACACAAAAATGCTGGAGAAACTCAGCGACTGCTGCACCCACTGAGTTTCTCCAGCATTTTTGTGTACCTATGGTGGAAGTTATGTCGGATATGCTAATCTAAACAGGTGTGTTTTGAGTTGTGATTTGAATTGATCGATAGTGTCCAGGTGACGGATGTGAGGTGGGAGAGTGTTCCAGAGACGTGGGGCAGAGCAGCTGAAGGCTCTGGCACCCATGGTGCTGAGTCTAAATGTGGGGACAGTTAAAATTGCAGCTGAGGAGGAACGAAGTGACCGGGAAGGAGTGTATGGTAGCAGCAGGTCAGAGAGGTATTGGGGAGCAAGGTGGTGTAGGGCTTTGAAGGTCAGCAGTAAAATCTTGTAGTTAATCCGGTGGTGCACAGGGAGCCAGTGGAGCTGAGTGAGGATGGGAGTGATGTGGTCCGATGATCTGGTGCGGGTGATGATCCGGGCTGCAGAGTTCTGAATGCATTGGAGGCGATGAAGAAGTTTATTGGAGGTGCAAGTGAGGAGGGCGTTGCAGTAATCGATGCGGGATGTGACCAGAGCGTGGATGAGGACTTTTGTATTGTCTTTGGGGACGGAGGGGCGGAGTCTGGAGATGTTGCGGAGATGAAAGTATGCAGAGCATGTGATATTGCTGATGTGTGGGCCAAAGGAAAGTGTACTGTCCAGAATGACGCCGAGACTTTTGACTTTTGGAGGAGGTGGGTATGGGTGAGCCATCAACTGAAATGGTGAACGGGTGGGTTTTGGAGAGTGTGGACTTTGAGCTAATTAGCATGATTTCTGTTTTATTTCCATTGAGTTTTAGAAGGTTGAGTGACATCCAGTTGCTGATAGCTTGAAGACAGGTGGTGAGGGCAGTTGGGGGAAGGGAGGTGTTTGGTGATAGTAGTGATTTGGTAAATAATCTGGAAACTGGAGTTAGCCCATTTTGTAATGCTTCTGAGTGTATCGTTGCCTCATCCAGTTAAATTTCATATATCTTCAACCCTGTGAGCGGAAATGATCACATGGAAGTTATTCAGAAAAGTCTATACTGCACATGCGGGTTGAGGCTGTTGACAATGATCAGTCCACATCCCATTCTTGTGAGCCTTGTTTTGAAAGGCAACTCCAACCATGCCTGTGTGCAGTATAAACTAATCTAGTGTTATCCCAAACCAGTGTAAATATTCAAACCAGTTTAATATTACCAACTTGTATCCGTGACAGGAGACATCATCGATAAAGCGTACAAATTAGCCAGAAAAATCAGCCTACCAGAGGACTGGGAGAAATTCAGAGACCAGCAGAGGAGGACAAAGGGTTTAATTAGGAAAGGGAAAATAGATTATGAAAGAAAACTGTCAGGGAACATAAAAACTGACTGCAAAAGCTTTTATAGATATGTGAAGAGAAAAAGATTAGTTAAATCAAATGTAGGTCCCTTGCAGTCAGAAACGGGTGAATTGATCATGGGGATCAAGGACATGGCAGACCAATTGAATAACTACTTTGGTTCTGTCTTCACTAAGGAAGACATAAATAATCTGCCGGAAATAGCAGGGGACCGGGGGTCAAATGAGATGGAGGAACTGAGTGAAATCCAGGTTAGCCGGGAAGTGGTGTTAGGTAAATTGAATGGATTAAAGGCCGATAAATCCCCAGGGCCAGATAGGCTGCATCCCAGAGTACTTAAGGAAGTAGCCCCAGAAATAGTGGATGCATTAGTGATAATTTTTCAAAACTCTTTAGATTCTGGAGTAGTTCCTGAGCATTGGAGGGTAGCTAATGTAACACCACTTTTTAAAAAGGGAGGGAGAGAGAAAACGGGGAATTACAGACCAGTTAGTCTAACGTCGGTAGTGGGGAAACTGCTAGAATCAGTTATTAAAGGTGGGATAGCAGCACATTTGGAAAGCGGTGAAATCATTGGGCAAATTCAGCATGGATTTATGAAGGGTAAATCATGTCTGACGAATCTTATAGAATTTTTCGAGGATGTAACTAGTAGAGTGGATAAGGGAGAACCAGTGGATGTGTTATATCTGGACTTTCAGAAGGCCTTCAACAAGGTCCCACATAAGAGATTAGTAAACAAACTTAAAGCACACGGTATTGGGGGTTCAGTATTGATGTGGATAGAGAACTGGCTGGCAGACAGGAAGCAAAGAGTAGGAGTAAACGGGTCCTTTTCACAATGGCAGGCAGTGACTAGTGGGGTACCGCAAGGCTCAGTTCTGGGACCCCAGGTATTTACAATATATATTAATGATTTGGACGAGGGAATTGAATGCAACATCTCCAAGTTTGCAGATGACACGAAGCTGGGGGGCAGTGTTAGCTGTGAGGAGGATGCTAGGAGGCTGCAAGGTGACTTGGATAGGCTGGGTGAGTGGGCAAATGCATGGCAGATGCAGTATAATGTGGATAAATGTGAGGTTATCCACTTTGGTGGCAAAAACAGGAAAGTAGATTATTATCTGAATGGTGGCCGATTAAGGAAGGGGGAGATGCGACGAGACCTGGGTGTCATGGTACACCAGTCATTGAAAGTGGGCATGCAGGTGCAGCAGGCAGTGAAGAATGTGAATGGTATGTTAGCATTCATAGCAAAAGGATTTGAGTTTGGAGCAGGGAGGTTCTACTGCAGTTGTACAGGGTCTTGGTGAGACCACACCTGCAGTATTGCGTACAGTTTTGGTCTCCTAATCTGAGGAAAGACATTCTTGCCGTAGAGGGAGTACAGAGAAGGTTCACCAGACTGATTCCTGGGATGGCAGGACTTTCATATGAAGAAAGACTGGAAAAACTTGGCTTGTACACGCTAGAATTTAGAAGATTGAGGGGGGATCTTATAGAAACTTACAAAATTCTTAAGGGGTTGGACAGGCTAGATGCAGGAAGATTTGGGGATGTTGGGGAAGTCCAGAACAAGGGGTCACAGTTTAAGGATAAGGGGGAAATCTTTTAGGACCGGGATAAGGAAAACCTTTTTCATACAGAGAGTGGTGAATCTTTGGAATTCTCTCCCGCAGAAGGTAGTTGAGGCCAGTTCATTTGGCTATATTTAAGAGGGAGTTAGATGTGGCCCTTGTGGCTAAAGGGATCAGGGGGTATGGAGAGAAGGCAGGTACAGGATACTGAGTTGGATGATCAGCCATGATCATATTGAATGGCGGTGCAGGCTCGAAGGGCCAAATGGCCTACTCCTGCACCTATTTTCTATGTTTCTATGTCTATGTTTCTATAAGGTTCCATACCTTTATCTGAATGGGAGGACTTATGCAACCCAACCCAGGAGCTGCCTCAAACATGTGTGCATGATTTTACATCTGCTCCTGGGAGGTAGAGGAGCTCGAGTATGAGGTTGGCGCATCTTCCAGGAAGGCAGTTCTGGGCTGTGGCCTAAAAAAGACCTTTGTCCTGGTTGTACGGCCTTCAAGCTTTCACCAGCTTCAGTTCATCGTGGTTTGCTGGTGGGTGCGTATGGGTGCTGCTGTCGAAGATGTGAGGTCTTGTGTGATGATGTGGCCTTCCTGAACCCGACGGCCACTCGTCAAGCTCCTGCTGCTGGTAGTGTTGTTCCTGCACCCTCTGTACACTTACATCCGCCGCCGTCCGCTCCCTGCTTCCCGCGGTCTTCCCAGCGGGTTCTCCACCAATATGAAGCCGCTGGTTCTACTGACAGCGGCTCAAAGGTGAATTTGCCGCAGCTCGCTACCCGCATTCCGAGGTTCCAAGCGCCTAGGTCCGTGGGCGGGATTCCCCGCGAACGGGGTTCCCTGGAAGTTCGAGACTGGGGTTTCCCCTCCGTCCTGACTTAGCCCCGGACTTTTAGCAGGACCTCTAAGTAGAGGTTCCTGCAAGAAGATTTAAAACCTGAAAGTTTAAAAAAAAACTTACCTCAGGTCTGTTGCTGGCAGGAGAATCACGTTCACCCTGCCAGTCGTCACGCAATGCGATAGACGATATGACACGCATGCGTACTGGACTGGGTCTTCACGTAGTCACTCACGTGACTCCGAAGTAAAATATGTTACTATGATGTTTATTTGTTTGTTATTTAAGCCTATTGTTTGCTATTTATGCCTATTGAGCCTATGGGCAGCACAGTGGTGCAGCGGTAGAGTTGCTGCCTTACAGCACCAGCGATCCGGGTTCGATCCTGACTACGGGTGCTGTCTGTATGGAGTTTGTAGGTTTTTTCTGTGATCTGCATTTTCTCTGGGTTCTCCGGTTTCCTCCCACACTCCAAAGACATACAGGTTGGTAGGTTAATTGGCTAGGTAAAGATTGCAAATTGTCCCTATTGGTTTGCTTTGCGGAGCTCCCAACGCGGGCGGCGCTGATCAACAAAGCGGGGTCCTGCGACTCCGCCCGGCTCGGCCTGCGGACTCGGGAGCTGCGGACTCCGGCTGCGGGAGGCGGCTGATCAGGAGGTCCGGGCCGCTGAGGAGGAGGATGTTCACCGTCGGGGATCGGCGTCGGCGTTCCACCAGCCCGGCGTAAGGGCCTGAACATCGGGCCGCCCGGTGCGGCGACTGCGGGTGCTCGGAAGGCCCAGACCACGGATGAACATCTGGGAAGATCGGAGGGGAGGCTGGCTGGACTATGGTGCCTTCCTCACCTTGGTGCCACTGTGTTATGTTGTGTCGTGGACTTTCTGTGTTTGTGCTTTTCTTTTTTTAATTCCATTTTATTTTTGATATGTTTTATTGTTTATTGTTTATCTATTTTTATGATACTGCCTGTGGGGAAGATTCATTTCGTTGTCTCTAGTTGAGACAATGACAATAAAATTGAATACAATAGTGTGTATAGGATAGTGTTAATGTGCGGGGATCGCTGGTCGGCGTGGACTCAGTACTCGGACTCCCCACAGCGCTAGTGGAAGATTATACTTGAAGCACTAACTTGCCTTCCACGTTTTCAGCAACTTTTTAAATATATTTCAAATGTTCAGTGTTCACAACCCTTCTTTCCATAATGCCTATACATGTACGTTATTTCACAAAGCAGAAAAAGTAGCAATCGGAGCTCCGAGACCGAGAGAGTGCCGGAGTTCAAAGGTTGATACATCAAGCTGTGATTCGATTCAAGTTTCTCCAAACAGAATCCAGTGTCTCATTGTCTGAGCTACTGGGCTGTTCTAAGCTTAGTTTATACTGTTTAACCTGTTTCAAATTAAAATAAGGAATGTTTAGATAAAAGTTAGAGTCACTTTCTTTTTCCAGTGTGTGAATAGGGACCGGTTGAGACATACCTTGCATCTGGACCCAAAATTCCTCAGTAATCGGCCAGGCGCACTTTATAGAAAGCCAAATGCAAACATGAGGCTGATCCAAGCAAAATATTTCTTGGCTGTCCAATTATGTACATTTCAGAATTCAGTGGTAAAATGTTACAAGGATTGCTTTAAAGATAATGGATACTGATGGGCACTTCTGGTCCCAGTGTTAGACAGTAGACAGTGGATGACGTCAGCATTCATCACTCTTGAATAGTCTTTGGCAATCCAATTTTTAATTTGCTTGTGGCTCTATTTTTATTTTAGCTTAAAATACAAAGATTTGTGTGTGAACCAGACAGACAGTGCTAAGAGGCCAGTCCAGACCCCGTCCCATTTCAAGGCCCACACACACTCATTCCAGCTGGGCTCTCCAGATTCTATTAGAATTGGAGACTACGGCTGAATCCTCCCTTCATAACTTAAGGCGCACAATTTTGGTTTGTCTCTCATTCACCACGATTTCCACCTTTCTGGTTCATTATGTTTTTAATTAGGTCTGTTTATTGAGAGAGCCATTCAGTCAGATCCGTATTTAAACTTGCTGGACTGAAAGAATTCCCCCAGTTTTCTTTCCCCACCTACAACATGATTACTTGAATGGTTCTCTGCCGAAATATAAAAGGGACTTGTTCCACAACATAAATTTCTCTACAGGTCATAAACAAATGATTCCTGAAAGTTTATCGCAATATGTATGCTTAAATATGCAAGCCTTGCATCAATCAATCAACGTTGCCTGGGTTGAACCAAAGCATGCTGTGTGATGCCAGTTGCCAAGTTTATAATTAGAAATGGGTCTGCAATTGCAAATAAACAAATTTCAAGATGTGTGGGCCAGTTTTCCTATACTCCTAACAGGACAGGACCTAGCCCTCCAGATTCACACCGCCCTGATAGATTTCCTTGGGAAGGTTTTATTTGATGTGAAAGGGAGACAGCCTTCAGGATCCCCACCACTGTGAGATAGCCTCCCTTTGCTGAAGGGAGAGAAAAAAAATTAACATTGCAGCAGCTGAACCAACACTGAAGCACCAGCGGAGGTGGGACCACTTAAAGGCGGCAGAGGAGCACTGGCTTTCAGGCCTTTGGTTTAAAACAATAGGTAAGGATTTGAGCCTTCACTTACAGGTGCCACTGATGCAGGAATTATCACCAGCTATCACAGCCGTCAGTTCTGGATTCAGTTGTAATAGTCATGAGAGTCTGGAGCACTGATCCATCTTCCAGGAGCTGCCCATCTCTCATAAGTTACAGGCAACAAATGGGGCAGCAGCCAGGATTCAACTGGGTTAGCGAGAAGCACAGTTTATATCTTTATTTCTGCTTTTCCCTTACATGTTCAATAGAAGAATGCAGGGAAATGATGCTAAAATCATGTAATTAAAAATAACCCATGGATTTGAGGTGATGTTTATTGGGCTGCATTTCTGCAGAAGCTTTACCAGTCGTGATGTGAATGAGGCTTTGAGGAAAGTCATGTGAATTAATTATGCCAGGTATCTTTCAATTCTCTGTATGTGATGATCAGAACTTCTGGTTGGTCTTCCAAGAAAAAAATATGATTGGGGTAATGGGGAATTGGGAGCCTGTCAGTTTACCCCAGTCAGGAGCCACTGTTTCTGTGGTAGCCTGTGTGCTGAGTGGACTAACAGTTGGATGGGGGTCAAACAAGTACCCTGGACTTGAAACTATTGCTCAGTGAGCCCAGTTGGGTGTTCGGCTATCAAACAAGGGGTTTGGCTATCAGTAGTCGCCACATCCTTACTAAAAACCTCACGGATGAAGGAAGGTCATGTATTTTTGTTGGAGAAATTGCAGAGTTATGGGCGTTGCCCAGTACATAACTCAGACCAGATAACCCACCATCTGCTCCATCTACATTTCACGCTGCCACAGAAAAGGAGCCAGCACAGAATCTTGTTCCACCCCAGCCACTCCTTCTTCTCCATGGTCCCATCAACCAAAAGGTGCAGAAACTTGAAAGCATCCACCACTAGTCTCAGGAACAGTTTCTTCCTCTTTGTTATCAGGCTTCTGCATGGTTCTTCCATAAGGTTGGGTATTGTATGACACAGAGACACAAAGTGCTGGAGTAATCCAGCGGGCCAGGTACCAACTCTGGAGACAATGGATGGGTGAAGTTTCGGGTTGGGACACTTCTTCACCCTTGGACTTTGTCTCTGAAGCTGGTGTACTACAATGCTGAGAACTATATTATGCACTTTGTATCTTTCCCTTTCCTCTAAATCAGGCACGTGCCATGAGTAATTACTCAAGGTAGGCAGTCAGTCGGCTTTTAAAAAAAATCTTAAACCGTGCATGCGCAGATTGTTCTCTCCATAAAAAATAAAAATAAGCAACAATTCAATTTTCCCAAGGCTTCTAAATCTCCTTCATTTTTTAATTACTGAATGGGTGGGGAATGGAGGATGAAGGCAGGTGGAGAGATGGTGGGAAAAACGGGAGCACACCAGAACGTTGAATCAGTTGTCATCTTATTGAATGACAATACTAATTCCCGGGACCAATTGGAGGGAGAGTTCCTTTCACAGAGTCTGTGCCAGGGGTAAAGTTGAGGGGAGGGCAGGAGTGTTGAGAAGGAGGGGGTCGGAGATCATGTCAGACTCACTCACCGCTGCCGCAGCGCTCCTGGCACGCAGAGCAGAACTGGCCGCCACTTCCGGGGAAGGAAGCAGCTTGGGTGACTGTGAGCGGCCGCCGGGACCGACAGTAGAACCGGCTGCCATTTCAGCGCCTTCTGCCGGCCCGCTCACCTCTGGGAGTGCTCTCCGTCTGAACACCTCTCACCTGCCGCTAGCTGGCTTTGCTCATGTCAGCCGCTTCCCGCAAATCCTTAAATTCCCACAGCCGAGTAACCTCAATTGGTACCTTGAGCGCGCTGTTGGAATTTAAGGATTTGCGGGAAGCGGCTGACATGAGTGAGGCCGGCGAGCGGCAGGAGAGAGGTTTTCAGATGGAGAGCACTGCCAGAGGTGAGCGGGGACTGGCAGAAGGGGCTGTTCGCAGCCACCCGCGCTAATTCACTCCCCAGCCACACTGCGGTGGCTCCTTGCCCGCAGCGTCGCAAGTGGGTTACTGGCTCTGATCCCTTCCTTCACAACGCTCCTGCTCTCCCCGCAACTTTACCCCGGGCCAGACTCCCCAAACACCGTGAAAGGTTCTCCCCCTCACCTCGAGAAATATGGTATTTAAAAAAATAAAGCACCTAGAAATGTACATACCACATTATTGGTACACAAACTCCATTCTTCACTCTTTGTTTCCTAAGATACTCTTAAAATAATGACAATCCATATTTGAAAAACCCGCCAAGAAACTTGCGTGTTGCAAGTCCTGCGGATGAAAGGCATGGAGAATTATGCCTACCTAAGAGATCGATCCCTTAGATGGGCATAATTCTCCCATGCCTTTACTATTTCTATTTAATAATTGCCATTTCGTAATTTTAGTCAGGGTAGGCAGTGTCTACTTTGCCTATCATGATGGCACGTGCCTGCTCTAAATATTCTACTTGTGTTTGGCTTGATTGTATTTATGTACAGTATCATTTGATTTGATTCAAAAGCAGTGGTATATTGAAGGCAGAAATAGATAGATTCTTGATTAGTATGGGCGCCAGAGGTTATGGGGAGAGAGCAGGAGAATGGGATTCAGAGGGAGAGATGGATCAACCATGATTGAATAGCAGAGTAGATTTGATGGCCTAATTCTTATGATCTTTTGATCTTATGCAAAACAAAGCTTTACACTGTACCTCGCTACACACGGCAATTGTAAAACTAGACCTAATAAACTGAAAAATTAAATACAACAGATAGAATAAACAGGAAGGTACAAAGTGCATAATACAGTTCTCAGCATTGTAGCGCACCAGCTCCTGAGACAAGGTCCAAGGGTGAAAAAGGAATTCTGATGCTGGAAATTTAAAAGAAACCAGATAATTTTGGAATAAAGTAAAGTAAAGTAAACTATCCTTTATAGTTTATAAATTTCGTGCCTTGCAGTCATAACATAGAATAAAATAACAAAACACACAATAAACACAGCTCCGGAAAACAGGTCACCAAACTGGGACCTGCGAGCTCCCGACAATGTTGTGCACTGGACCCGCGGCCGAGCCTCCAAGGCTCCGAAGTCGGGTCGCCGCAACGCCACCACAGCCCCGAAGTTGGCCAGCCTTGCGTTGGAAAGTCCTGGCTCAGCCTCCGGAACCTCGAGGTCGGTCCCAGTTGGAGGCTGCCAGCTCCGCCATTAGGCCTCAGCGCAGATGGAGATGGGGATATGACAAGAAAAGGTTGCATCCCCCCGAAGGAAGAGACAACAAATAATGTTTCTCCCCCCTCCCCACATATACACAACCTAAATAAACTAAAATTAACTAAAACAGGACAAAAAGAAAACAAAAAAAAGAAGAAAAGACAAACGGACTGCAGGCGAGCCGCAGCTGCAGGACAGCACCGTCACTTCTGAAGACAAAGACATAAACTTTACATTTTATTAGACCAAGTGGGACCCGTTGGGTCCCGTCCCCTCAACGCAGCTTGTGGAGGGAGATGGACTGCCTTCGGCATCACGCACACACTAACCGCCCCTTGATATTATATTAATAATAATTCGCTCATTTTACCCCATTCACCGCCCCATCCACCCACGCATAACCCCCAACTGCGCAGGCGTGGCTAGAGAGGGGGGAGGGGTAGAGAGGGAGAGGGTGATGGGGGTAGAGAGGGAGGGGGAGGGGGTAGAGAGGGAGGGGGAGGGGGAGGGGGTAGAGGTAGCACCTACCCAGGTCGTAGAGCAGCAGCGTCCTGACCAGGCACCGGACCCGAGCGAGGCTGCGGGCAGGCGTCGAGCTGGGCTCGGCCCACGGCAGCAGCCTCTCCACCAGGCGCGTGGCGGCTAAGCGGGCGGGACCACTCTCCATGCAGCGGAGGGCCAGCCGATCATGGCTTCCGCGAGGGGAAGCCCACCCACCGCGTGTCAGACGATCGGGCGGGGGAGACAGAGAGGAGGTCGTCCCCCATGATGGCCAAAGATCACCAGGTGGGATCGGGATCACCAGCGAGGAAAAGGCATCACTGTTCCCCGTGTCCCTGCGATCGATGGAGGAATCGCAGGTCTCCATAGACGGCCTCTCCAAGAGGGAGTAATGGCCGCCAGGGCTACCTTCCCAGCGTGCTGCCCCGCACCCTCACCCGTGCCTGCACAGCGATAACAACCACTGCCGCCATGTTCTATAATTTCAAGGAGCTCAGTGGAGCGCGCATCATGACCTAAGCAGCAGTTTAAAAAGGCTACGTGACAAATTTAAAGAAGTGAAAGTTAAGAAGCCAAGACGTACAGAAGACAGAACAGGTGTGACATCACTCGCAGTGCGAGCAGAGGCAGGCAGATCGTTTGTGACGTCATCAGCGAGACCATCTCATCCATTTTCCAAGTTATTTGAGATTTGTGAACATTTTCATAAATAACTCGAGAAATAATGCATGAAATTTTCAGGTTAGGCAATTGTTGACATCATGGCGTAAATCTCTATCGGAATATGTAAAAATTTCACCGTTAGCGCGTCGTGTTTTCGAGGAGATGTGAAACGCACACAAACATCACACACGCACACACACAAATACACATACATCCAAGATCAGTTTTACGTATAAAGACATTGATATTCATTACTATTCGTATTTCATGTGCCAATGATAACAGACATCTCTTGTTGAAATATTATTACATCAACGGGCAATTTCACTTTCCCTTTTTCCACCTCAACTTCTTTCCTAATGAATCTTTAATTTACATTCTCATTAACATCCGCCTTAACCACAATGTAGCGCTCCTTTCCTAGTAGCCAAGTTCCATCCAACATGCACTGAAACATAGGGAATTATGTCATCTGTATCCTGTTTTGTTTCCCAACTACCCTTGACTTCAGCAACATCTACTAGCCTCTCCTTTCAAAGAAATTAATTGAAAACACCATCTATGTGATGATCCAATCTAGTTTCCATTAAAATTAGTTGTTTTTGTCCACCAGTATAATACCAAGAAAAAGTTTATAATTATACCGGAACTCAAAAATTTGCAGAGTTTGGAGTCTTCTTATATGGACCGCTTCGAAATCTGGGTCGAGTGAGGTATGTGAATGCAAATAGGCATCTCAGTCATCCATCCAATGAATGAAAATCAAAAACAACTGCAGATGCTAGAAATAGAATCCTGCCAACCCCACCTTACAATCGCACAGCTTCTGCATTCAAACGAACAGTGATTGTAATTTCCGACGGCAAGATTTCACCACCAGAAATGTTTCTCCTCCTCATCCCTTTCAGTATTTCAGAGCCCATTCTGTTGCTCCCCAGTCAGCGAATAGGAGGGAGAAAATCTGGTTGAATAGTGTCTGAAGAAGGGTCTTGACCTGAAACATCACCTATTCATTATCTCTAGGGATCCTGTCTGATCTGCTGAGATTCTCTTTCCTTGAGGCTTTCCTTGGTAAACCAGCAGCTGCAGTTCTTTGTTTCTACGTCAAAACAACAATCTTGCTCTAAACATCTCTTATTCTAATTTAGTTTACTGCATTTAATAGCCACAATGTAGTTTCCTCTACTTTGGAGGAACCAAGTGTCTATTCGCTGACCTGCTTTGTGGAGTATCTACATTTATTCTGTTGGGCAACCCTGAGTTTCCTGTTACCTGTAACTTTCATTCACCATTCCACTCTCACTCCAACCTATCCGATTGTGGCCTTTTACATTATGAGGCAAGCTTGAGCAATTGCACCTCATCTCATGCCTGGGTACCTTGCAGCCTTTTGGTCGTACCAGATTCTACAATTTCAGATAACGTGCTTTCTTTCTCTGTATCAGAACAGGCCATCATGTCATTCCTCTATGGATGTTGCTCTATTTTGCTGTGTCCATTAAGCAGCTGACATGTCGGCTGTATTCTACAGTCCAGCATTTCACATGTTACAATTTCTTGTCTGTCTTGTCATCTTCTAACCAACCCCTAATGGCCCATTGACTAGAAGACATCTGCAATTTATCACCACAACTACTCTGGATTCATTCCTCTCCCCTCCATTTCTGTTAGTTAAAACTAAAGTTTTTCTCTCTTTCCAAGCTCTTACAGAAGGTGTTTGATTGGAAATGTTAACTCTCTTTTTCTTTCCACGGAGGCTGCTGACCAACTAAATCTTTCCACCATTTTCTATATTTATGCTCAACTAATAAGGCTGAGAACACTGTTAGTGGCAGCAGTGCCAGGGTGTGATTTAATGTCCACCTCTACCTCACCTGGAGTATTGTGTGCATTTTTGGTCTCCAAATTTGAGGAAGGACATTCTTGCTATTGAGGGAGTGCAATGTAAGTTTGCAAGGTTAATTCCCTGGATGGTGGGACGGTCATATGTTGATAGAATGGAGCGGCTGGGCTGTATACTTTGGAATTTAGAAGGATGAGAGGGCATCTTATTGAAACATATAAGATTATTATGGGTTTGGACACGCTAGATGCAGGAAACATGTTCCCGATGTTGGGGGAGTCCAGAACCAGGGGCCACAGTTTAATAATAATGGGTAAGCCATTTAGTACGTAGATGAGGAAAAACTTTTTCACCCAGAGAGTTGTGAGTCTGTGGACTTCTATGCCTCAGAAGGCGGTGGAGGCCAGTTCTCTGGATGCTTTCAAGAGAGAGTTAGATAGAGCTCTTAAAGATAGTGGAGTCAGGGTATATGGGGCGAAGGCAGGAATTGGGTATTGATTGTGGATGATCAGCCATGATCACATTGAATGGCGGTGCAGGCTCGAAGGGCCAAATGGCCTACTCCTGCACCTATTGTCTATTGTCACAGACAGAGAGTAAAAGTCCTCTTATGTAAAAACAAGAAAGGTTCTCTCTCAAGGGTTCCGATCCATAATGGGAGGCACAGTGGCGCAATGGTAGAGCTGCTGCCTCACAGTGCCAAAGACCCAGGACCGTTCCTCACTATGGGTGTTGTCTGTATGGAGTTTGCACGTTCTGCCTGTGACCACCCGGGTTTTCTCCGGGTGCTTCGCTTTCCCCCGCATTCCAAAGGCATTCCGGTTTGTAGGTTAATTGGCTTGTGTAAATTGCTCTGAGTGTGTAGGATGCAAAAGTGGGATAACATAGAACCTTGGTGGGCGCGGACTCGGTGGGCTGAAAAGCCTGTTTCCACGCTGTATCTCTAAACTAAACTAAACTAGTTCTTCATTCTGTCACTGCACAGCTGAGTGCACCTTCCACTGCTGACCCACTCCCCGCTCCTGCTCTGAGATCTGTGAATCAGCCAGGTGAAAACCAACTGTGTGGCTGACTGGACCAGTGAAGCACGAGTATCAGATTGGATGGTCCGCACATTGCACCTTCAGAGGGATTGACCTTTTCTCAGGATTGTCTTCACCATTGACAGCTCAGCTCTTACTGCATAAAGGCCCTGTGGGAGATAAAAGTCACGAATGATTACAGTCAAGACAAAAAACATCAGTTAACAATTTTCACATGATTACATTTCAATCACTGTTAAAAGGCTGTGAGTGCTGATATTTAATTTTGTCACCAGATGGTTGAGAGGCCCCTATCTCCCAATTTCCGATGACCATGCATGCCAAGACTCCACCATCTCCCACTGCCTGTTCTTTAGCATTTGGAGATCGTGAGATGGCTGGAGGGAGAATTCCGGTTCACTTGTGTCCTGAACTTTTTTCTCCCTTAATGAAGAAAAGAGAAGTTCTATAAATGAGAATGTTGGAAATAGTTAAGGGATGGCGGGAGCATCATTGCTGTGGTGACTTGAATTGCATTGAATTTAATAAATGTTATTAGCCAAGTAAGTATACATACAAGGAATTTGCCTTGGTACCTTGCTCGCAAGTAACAACACCATATACAGTAAACAATTAAGAATAAAACATTATAATTTAAACATGTGAAGAATGAAATAAAATACCAGAGCACAAGGAGGCTACAGAGTTTTGGTTGTTGAGTAGAGCTACTGCTCGTGGAAAAAAAGTTGTTTTTATGTCTGGCTGTGGCGGCTTTGACGGTCCGGAGTCGCCTTTCAGGGGGAAGTGATTCAAAGAGTTGAGGCTGAGACATGTCATTGTTTATTGTTTAAGGATGAGCATGGGTGTTAGTGAGGGATAAATAGATAGACAGAGGTGTGCTGAAATATTTTAATGTACAAGAGCAGACTTGTGATATGTACGTCAGGATTGAAATGACCATAGA
The DNA here is from genome assembly GCF_010909765.2 of Amblyraja radiata. Lineage (NCBI taxonomy): Eukaryota > Metazoa > Chordata > Chondrichthyes > Rajiformes > Rajidae > Amblyraja > Amblyraja radiata. Next base: position 49,535,087 of record NC_045958.1, on the reverse strand, counting down.
CGTAGAACATAGAACAGTACAGCACAGTAAAGGGGCCCTTCGGCCCACAATGTTTGTGCCGAACATGATGCCAAGTTAAACTGATCTCAACCACCTGTGCATGATTTATATTTCTTTATTCCCAGTACTTCGATGTACTTATTCAAATGTCTCTTAAAGGACATTATAGTATCAGCCTCCACCAACACCCCTGCCAGTGTGTTCCAGGCCCTCCCTACTCTCTGTATAAAACCTGCCCGCATAATTTCATTAAACTTTCCCCCTCTTATAGCTATGCCCTCTAGTGTTGAATATCTTTATCCTGGGAGAAAGGGTCTGCCTATGTACCCTATCTATCCCTCTCACAATTTTGTATACTTCTATCAAGTCTCTCTCAACCTCTAAATTCCAGAGAAATCAATCCAAGTCTATCCAAACTCTCCCTGTAGCTGAAAAAGAGTACACCATTTCTAGCACCTTTAATGCTCCTGCCATGTCATTGCAACACTGTCTACACTGAATCCACCATGTCCCTGCTATATCTTTCCTCCCCATGCTCAAAACATGCCCTCACAGTCTCTCCAGCTAGTTTCTTCCTCCAGCGTTCGTTTCCACAGCCTCCAGAAACATATCCAGGAAGGTATCACTGAAGCAAAAGAACCATTCCGGGACTACCTCGCCTTGGTTTCCAACACTAATTTCCTTTGGATCAGCATTACATCCATGTGAGAGCATTGCTTGCAATGATCCAGAATTGATGCATCAAATGCATTGGCTCTGCTCAAAGCTCACTCACCAATATGCTTCACAAATCTCCAGGTTTCCAAAACATTCTAGGTCCTTGAGCAGTCCCCATCTATGTCACCGCTGTTTTGGTGCAGTCAAATTCAGTCCATTTTAACAGTTCTTGATTAATAGGCAGTACATTATGTATATATTTATGCACACAGTGGAATTCTAACTCACCTTAAGAACAAAGTCTACACATTTCTTAAGCTGGTGTAATTAGGAGACAATTGTTGCAGTCATTATTGATGCTCTTCAACTAGTCACACATATTAATGAAATAGTTGTTAATTTGATCAGTCCAGTGTTTTGTTCATTTATCTAAACATACGATCTGACAAATCGACCTTTAATTCACTTAGTTTGCATATCAACTAGTATAAACATAGATTGAACCCTAAGTTTGGTTTTATAATAGGAATCCAGAGTTTGTGATAATGAGGTTTGCTGATATTTGGAATGAATACTGAATAGCATTTGTTAGTGTCAAATATTTGTGGATCTTAGACCACCTGAAAAAGCACACAATGTCTGGAGTAAAGCCCCAGGGACTCATGCTCAGTAAAGTGTCCATAAATGAAAAAGCCAGCTTTTGATTTACACTGCAGACTGTGAGCTTTGACGGACAATTTTATGTTTGCATTTATCTATGTTACAGAGGGTTAACTAACTGCACTATTGAGGAATTTTCTGGCTCAGCCAGGAATGTGCTTCCATTCATGTTGCTTCACTAGACATTCCTTACAATCATAGTCAAACTTTGAGAATCTCTTCATAGATCCCCTCATTAAAAGACAAAATAAAAAGATGCAACTAATGTATGCCTGTTTTGAAGTTTCTATTTTCTTGTGAGAGGGCCGGAATCATGACAGCACCTTTACAAAGAATATTTCAGTGCTTGGTATGGATGCTAATCTTCCACATTAGTCTGCGTTCTAATTAGCTTTTCTTTTATTGAGAGGCAAACTAGGTAATTTTAATGGTAACATCCAGTCTATGGAAATAAAGGGCCAACAAAAACAGAGAAACAGATGATATTTTGGATTACGGACCCTTCATCAAAATTGGACAAGGGAGAAGGCAAGTATAACCATATAACCATATAACAATTACATCACGGAAACAGGCCATCTCGACCCTTCTAGTCCGTGCCGAACACGTATTCTCCCCTAGTCCCATATACCTGCGCTCAGACCATAACCCTCCATTCCTTTCCCGTCCATATAACTATCCAATTTATTTTTAAATGATAAAAAGAACCTGCCTCCACCACCTTCCCTGGAAGCTCATTCCACACAGCCACCACTCTCTGAGTAAAGAAGTTCCCCCTCATGTTATCCCTAAACTTCTGTCCCTTAATTCTCAAGTCATGTCCCCTTGTTTGAATCTTCCCTACTCTCAGTGGGAAAAGCTTATCCACGTCAACTCTGTCTATCCCTCTCATCATTTTAAAGACCTCTATCAAGTCCCCCCTTAACCTTCTGCGCTCCAAAGAATAAAGCCCTAACTTGTTCAACCTTTTTCTGTAACTTAGTTGCTGAAACCCAGGCAACATTCTAGTAAATCTCCTCCGTACTCTCTCTATTTTGTTGACATCCTTCCTATAATTAGGCGACCATAATTGTACCCCATACTCCAGAATTGGCCTCACCAATGCCTTGTACAATTTTAACATTACATCCCAACTTCTATACTCAATGGTCTGATTTATAAAGGCCAGCACACCAAAAGCTTTCTTTACCACCCTATCTACATGAGATTCCACTTTCAGGGAACTGTGCACAGTTATTCCCAGATCCCTCTGTTCACCTGCATTCTTCAATTCCCTACCATTTACCATGTACGTCCTATTTTGATTTGTCCTGCCAAGATGTAGCACCTCACACTTATCAGCATTAAACTCCATCTGCCATCTTTCAGTCCACTCTTCCAACTGGCATAAATCTCTCTGTAGACTTTGAAAATCTACTTCATTATCCACAACCCCACCTATCTTAGTATCATCTGCATACTTACTAATCCAATTTACCACACCATCATCCAGATCATTGATGTACATGACAAACAACAGTCGACCCAACACAGATCCCTGTGGCACCCCACTAGTCACTGGCCTCCAACCTGACAAACAACCATCCACCATTACTCTCTGGCATCTCCCATTCAGCCACTGTTGAATCCATCTTGCTACTCCACCATTAATACCCAACCATTGAACCTTCTTAACAACCCTTCCATGAGGAACCTTGTCAAAGGCCTTACTGAAGTCCATATATACAACATCCACTGCTTTACCCTCATCAATTTCCCGAGTAACCTCTTCAAAAAATTCAAGAAGATTAGTCAAACATGACCTTCCAGGCACAAATCCATGTTGACTGTTCCTAATCAGACCCTGTTTATCCAGATGCTTATATATATTATCTCTAAGTATCCTTTCCATTAATTTGCCCACCACTGACGTCAAACTAACAGGTCTATAATTGCTAGGTTTACTCTTAGACCCCTTTTTAAACAATGGAACAACATGCGCAGTACGCCAATCCTCCGGCACTATTCCTGTTTCTAATGACATTTGAAATATTTCTGTCATAGCCCCTGCTATTTCTACACTAACTTCCCTCAATGTCCTAGGGAATATCCTGTCCGGACCTGGAGACTTATCCACTTTTATATTTCTCAAAAGTGTCAGTACTTCCTCTTCTTTGAATCTCATAGTTTCCATAGCTACTCTACTTGTTTCCCTTACCTCACATAATTCAATATCCTTCTCCTTGGTGAATACCGAAGAAAAGAAATTGTTCAATATCTCCCCCATCTCTTTTGGCTCTGCAGATAGCTGTCCACTCTGACTCTCTAATGGACCAATTTTATCCCTCGTTATCCTTTTGCTATTAATATAGCTGTAGAAACCCTTTGGGTTTACTTTCACCTTACTTGCCAAAGCAACCTCATATCTTCTTTTAGCTTTTCTAATTTCTTTCTTAAGATTCTTTTTACATTCTTTATACTCCTCAAGCACCTCATTTACTCCATGCTGCCTATAATTATTGTAGATCTCCCTCTTTTTCCGAACCAAGTGTCCAATTTCCCTTGAAAACCATGGCTCTTTCCGATTTTTATTATTTCCTTTCAACCGAACAGGGACATAAAGATTCTGTACTCTTAAAATTTCACCTTTAAATGTACTCCATTTCTCTTCCACATCTTTCCCATAAAACAAAATGTCCCAATTTACTCCTTTTAAATCCTTTCGCATCTCCTCAAAGTTAGCCTTTCTCCAATCAAAAATCACAACCCTAGGTCCGGTTCTGACCCTCTCCATAATTATATTGAAACTAATGGTATTGTGATCACTGGTCCCGAACTGTTCCCCAACGCATACCTCTGCCACCTGACCCGTCTCATTTCCTAACAGGAGGTCCAGCACCGCTCCTTCTCTAGTAGGTACTTCTATGTATTGCTGCAAAAAACTATCCTGCACACATTTTACAAACTCCAACCCATCCAGCCCATTTACAGAATGTGTTTCCCAGTCTATGTGTGGAAAATTGAAATCTCCCACAATCACTACCTTGTGCTTACTACTAATATCTGCAATCTCCTTACATATTTGCTCTTCCAATTCTCGCTCCCCATTTGGCGGTCTATAATACACCCCTATAAGTGTTGCTACCCCCTTCCCATTTCTCAGTTCCACCCAAATAGCCTCCCTAGACGAGCCCTCTAATCTATCCTGCCAAAGCACTGCTGTAATATCTTCCCTGATAAGCAATGCAACACCTCCACCTCTTGCCCCTCCAATTCTATCACACCTGAAGCAACGAAATCCTGGAATATTTAGTTTCCAATCACAGCCCTCCTGCAACCATGTTTCACTGATCGCCACAACATCATACTTCCAGGTGTCAATCCAGGCTCTGAGTTCATCCACCTTTCTTACAATGCTCCTAGCATTAAAATATACACATTTAAGAAACCCACCCTCTCTTATTCTCTGTTTATTGTCTTTTTCTTCTCTCTCCCCTACATTTTGGGTCAGAGTGCTACCATTCTCTGCCTCCTGCCTCACACACTGACTGCTAGCTTTCCCAATTTGAGTCCCTCCCCCCAACCATACTAGTTTAAAGTCTCCCCAGTAGCCTTTGCAAATCTCCCCGCCAGGATATTGGTCCCCCTCGAGTTCAAGTGCAACCCGTCCTTTCTGTACAGGTCACACCTTCCCCAAAAGAGGTCCCAATGATCCAGAAACTTGAATCCATACCCACTGCACCAGTCCCTCATCCACTCATTTATCCTCCACCTCGCTCCATTCCTACTCTCACTTTCGCGTGCCACAGGCAGTAATCCTGAGATTGTTACCTTTGCAGTCCTTCTCCTTAACTCTATACCTAACTCCCTAAATTCTTCTTTCAGGACCTCTTATCTTTTTTTACCTATGTCGTTGGTACCTATATGTACCACAACCTCAGGCTCCTCTCCCTCCCATTTCAGGATTTCTTGGACACGTTCAGACACATCCCTGACCCTGGCACCAGGGAGGCAAACTACCATCCGGGTCTCCTGTCTGCGTCCACCGAATCGCCTATCCGACCCCCTGACTATAGAGTCCTCTATTACAATTGCCCTCCTCTTCTTTTCCTTACCCTTCTGAGCAACAAGACCGGTCTTTATGCCAGAGGCCCGGCCGCTGTCACTGCCCCCAGGTAGCCTGTCTCCCCCACCTTTACTCAAACATGAGTACTTATTTTCAAGGTGTACAGCCACCGGGGTACTCACCAGTCCCTGCCTCTGCCCGTTGCCCTTCCTAACTGTGACCCAGTTTTCTGTCTCCCGTGGTCTTAGAGTGACCACCTCCCTGTAACTCCTATCTATGACCTCCTCGCTCTCCCTGAGCAGACAGAGGTCATCAAGTTGCTGTTCCAGGTTCCTAACACAGTCCCTTAGGAGCCCCATCTCGACGCACCTGGCGCAGATGTGGACGTCTGGAGGGCACTCAGACTCCATGACCTCCCACATCTGACATCCAGAACAGTAAACTGCCCTGGCCCTCATTCTCCCCCTTAACCGAATATAATAAAGCCTTACCCGGGATACAAGCCAATCAGCTGCTTCCTCTAGTCCGTTTGACCAATCAGAGGCTTCCACCAGGCTCCTTCTCTGGAAGTGAGATCTGCGAATGGAACGTTGCAGATTTTGGTCGCTCCTCCCTCTGTAACGGCTCCCGGGCCTCTGTTGAGACAAGCCCCGCGATGGGTTTTTAACTCACCACACGGAGGTCGCTCCTCCCTCTGTAATGGCTCCCGGGCCTCTGTTGAGACAAGCCCCGCGATGGGTTTTTAACTCACCACACGGAGGTCGCTCCACCCTCTGTCACGGCTCCCGGGCCTCTGTTGAGACAAGCCCCGCGATGGGTTTTTAACTCACCACACGGAGGTCGCTCCTCCCTCTGTCACGGCTCCCGGGCCTCTGTTGAGACAAGCCCCGCGATGGGTTTTTAACTCACCACACGGAGGTCGCTCCTCCCTCTGTCACGGCTCCCGGGCCTCTGTTGAGACAAGCCCCACGATGGGTTTTTAACTCACCACACGGAGGTCGCTCCTCCCTCTGTCACGGCTCCCGGGCCTCTGTTGAGACAAGCCCCGCGATGGGTTTTTAACTCACCACACGGAGGTCGCTCCTCCCTCTGTAACTGCTTCCGGGCCTCTGTTGAGACAAGCCCCGCGATGGGTTTTTAACTCACCACACGGAGGTCGCTCCTCCCTCTGTAACGGCTCCCGTTGCAGGGAAGGTGGATTGGATGCAGAGAACTGCGGGAATGTCAATGAAATGTCAATGCAGACTAGTCAAGGTACCAATCACTTTAACAGCCAACATTTAGAGGTAGATTAAAAAATAAATAAATAGGTCTATTGTTTATCTGGTGGATAAGTATCACAACTTCTTACCATCATGCAGCTTTCAGTATCACATCTCGTGCTGTTTTTGTGGCAGTGTGGCATTCAACTACATCATGCACATGCACTATGAAAGTTCCCCTTTGATTTCAAGTATAATAATGATCAGTTGTATTGCCTCACCATTGCTTAACAAGTCAAGAGTCAAGAGTGTTTAAATACAAACCAATGGCAAACAGAATAATGAAATTCTTACTTGTCACAGCTTAACAAACCTATAACACAATACACATGGACAATGTATAATAAACAAACTCGCAAGAACTTAAATACCGCAATAGCAGTGCTAAAACAGTGAAATTTGATGCAGGATAGACAAGGTAGTATAACAGGCATTTGATTTGGAGGGAAAAAATATACTGTATTCAGGAATAAACATCTTTCCCAGTTCAGTAAGTTACCATTTTATTAGAAACCTAATAAAAAGTCAAAATTATATGAGAGCCAGTGTTCAATAGTGTGGGGGTGAAGACGACATGAATCTGAGCAGAATAAATAAATGGACATTTTATACGGATATTGACAGTGAAGTAACTGACCTCATTGATTTGTATGTGACCTTACCTCATTCTGTCTACATTTATCGAGATTATAGTGGTCCCCAGAGGAAATATATAAATATCAGTTGTTTATTTCTACAGCTCTTCTGCTAGAGTTTGACCAGACAATTTTGATGGACTCTGGGGGGCTTGATCATTCTTAATCATGTTCCCAGCTAGACTAATGTTTCTATGAGAAAAGCAAATTCCATTAATTAATTAATCAAAACCTGTGGCTATATTTTCTGCATGATATGTGTTAGTATGGCCTTTTTGTGGAAATGAACACAGAAGTGCGGTTTGCTACTGGATAATGCAAGAGCTACCAACCACATTCTCTCATTAGCTCAGGAAATGGAAAAGTAACACAAGGATAAGCCATTAGCTACAGGCAAACCAATTTGTTTTGGTTTGTTTGTTGGTGAACGTTTTGAGCTAAGACACATAGAAAGATATTAACAAGTACAGGTCTGAATTAAGTAAAATCGAGTCTTGTAAAACGTGACAGGGCCAAAATTGAGGTGAGTGTCAGTGAGCTCTGGTCTCAGTAGTTTCAGTTCAAGCTTCAATCTTTAAGCCCAAACTTTATCAACATATTGTAAGTCACTTTCTGACTGAAAACTGGGAGAACTGGCCAATGGTCTCCCTTGAGACGGTTAAATCATCTGCTCAAATTTCAGCAGAAGTGGTGCAGATACAAATAACTGATCTTTGTGTCTTTTGTCTGGGGACCTCTTTAATCTCAATAAAGGTAGACAGAATGAGCACTCGATGCTGCAAGGTCACGTATAAACCATTAAGGTCCATTTAGAAACTGGTGGCTTTATTGATCTGGACAGCAAAAAGCCATTAGATAAGACCAAAGGAAGGTCACAGATATTGCTGTAGATAGATGAAAACTTCCCCCAGAAATGAAATTCAACCATTGTTTATGAGGAAGGTACACGAGAAAACAAGTGATTTATATGAGATTATTTTTTTGCTCAGTCTCTGAAGGTCCCTGGCATATAATATAGTGCGGAGAACAGCAAAATGGAGACCTTGGGAAAGTCCCTCGGTTATAAGGATGTTTTTAAATTTTATCAAAAGCCAGAGGAAGTTGTAAACATTTTAAACCTGGTCTTCTGCTGCCAAAGTAAATAGTTTTATCAGCTGACTGTATTCGTGTATGCTGAGGGTCTGCCTTCTGTTTTGTAGTTTAGCCAAGAGATTGCTCAACTGTCTCGTTTAAATCTAGCTATATGATTGTCAAATGGTGATGAAACCTGAAATTACAGTTTCTGTCAAAGCTACTGACAGGAGATGACTTATTTTCAGTTTCAGAAGTTTGCGTATTTTCTTAATTTGCTCCAATCGGCAGCAAAACGCCAAAACTGTACTCCTACTTTGGATTCACTTATTCCCAAAGCACATAATTTCCAATTAAAAATTGATATTGCCCTTTACTTCCTGAAGACATGTTCAGTAGATATTCTTCCTGCTGCCCAGAAATTGGGTGAGCCAAACTTAAAAGTGTTTATCCAACACTGTATCCTGTGGGATTATTTTTTAAACAGTTGCTTTTCTTCTCATGAATTTGTCATTGTTCAGTTTCAATTCATGGTTTAATCATTTCCATCTGAAAATTTGACTCAGCTGTGCTTCATTTGATAGTATTCTTGCCTCTGAGTCAAAGGATGGTGGAGTCATCTCCCACTTCACAGACTTGAACACAGAAAATCTAGAATTACATTCCTGTTTAATATGGAGCAAATGATAACACCTTTGGGGGCACTTTTTTATGAAGGAGCAGTTAAAATAAAGCCTCATTTGCTCTCTTTAGCTATGTGTAAAACGTTCCGCATCATTGTATGATGGAAACAGACAGATTAAAGGGCCTATCCCACTTGGGTGACATTTTCGGTGACAGCCTGAAAAGAGGTTGTCGCGGCGTGGTCGGGGCGTGACACGGGGTGACGGATGTAGTGACGCGCGGTGTCTCCCTGTCACCCCTGGATTTTGGAATGTTCAAAATCTTCAGGCGACATCTGGGTGTCTTATCATGTCGTGCACCCAGTCACATGCTGACGTATGCTGTCCTGCGGGTGACGGCCGGTGACGCGGGTATATAAAACACCAACTTACCCATTAAAAAGTTATTGGTCCTTAGATTTACAGTAGATAAGTTCATTTCCAATGTGATTATTATACTTCGGTGTAACCTTCTTGTGTTGTGAAGGCGGCTGACGTGGAGTGTCATAGCTTGACGTGACGGTGACGTGGAGTGTTGTATAACTTTACGGTTTTTAGGGTGACTCCGGCGTCAGTCACTGACGTTCGCAGTCGCTGAAAAAAAATCGCAGTGGGACAGGCCCTTATCTGTTTTGTTCTGACTATTACCTCTCTCTCAGCTGACATGGGAAAACCGATCATCTGGTCATTTTCATCCAAATACTTGTACGGATTTACTGTTTCTCACCTTGCAACACTAACTAAGTTTCAGAAGTTCTTTATTGGATCTTTAATGCAAGCAGTGATGGAAATGGGGGGTACGCATGGGTACGGCGTTCCCCTAGTTTTCAATTTCCAGGTCGGGTTTAATGAGTACTGCAGAAAGATTTGAGCCGTTTCTCACTTTATTCCACTCAGATGAAAACGATTTGTTAACTGCCACTGTTGGCACTTGTTCACAGCCAGTAGTTAACAGTAGTTAAACAATGTGTCATCAATACATTGATCCACATTCCTCAGTAAATGTAATTGTGTTTAAAACCGCGTTCCTTTGAATAAAATTCAAGGGAGAATTTCTTAAACTCACTGTCGGGGCTACTGGACCGTGGTCTCAGGTAAAGTCATGTTATTTTATTATTCCACGTTATTTTATTTGCCTCACTGCCTCCGTGCCTCCCTGCCTCCGTGCCTCCCTGCCTCCGTGCCTCTCTGCCTCTCCCCCACTCTGCGCTCTCCCCGCCGCTCTCTGCTCTCTCACCCGCTCTGCCCGCTCTCAAAAACTCGTTGATGTAATTTGGGAGGTATTTTGGAGAAAGGAGATGCATAAAATGTGCACATTTAAAAAATCAGGGTTCAGATATACAAATCTTCAAAAGCAAATGATATGCTACATTTTCAAATGGGAAATAATGCTCAAGAAGCTAATAGAAAACTTGTATAAATCATTGGTTGTGCCATAGTTAGAATATTGTGTTCAATTTTTCTGGAACGATATTTCCTTCAGCTAACAAAAATAATGAATAATTAGACTGAGTTAGTCAATTAGTTAATGGTGCAGTAACGCTTGGCTAGCAGTCACCGTTGAATGGTATTCGATATACTAGTTAAGAGGGAGAAGGATGAGTCAGAAAACAAGGCTCTAAATTTGAGTAAACTTTGGGAAAGTGAGGCAGAAGCGTAAAATATGCAGAGCATCGATAAACAATGTGAAATGTTCCAAGATCTTCTTGGTAGTACATTTTGAATTGAATTGAAATTATTTGTCATTCAAAATTGAATGAAAAGAAATGAATGTTATCCCTAACAACTAAGTTCAGGTAGACAGTAATATGGATAAGGGAGAGCCAGTGGATGTAGTGTAATTGGACTTTCAGAAAGCCTTTGATAAGGTCCCACACAAGAGATTAGTGGGCAAAATTAGAGCATATGGTATTGGGGGTAGGGTATTGACATGGATTGAAAATTGGCTGGCAGACAGGAAACAAAGAGTAGGAATTAACGGTTCCCTTTCAGAATGGCAGGTAGTGACTAGTGGGGTGCCTCAAGGCTCGGTGCTGGGACCGCAGCTATTCACAATATATATTAATGATTTAGATGAAGAAATTAAAAGTAACATTAGCAAATTTGCACATGACGCAAAACTGGATGGGAGTGTGAACTGTGAAGAGGATGTTATGAGGATGCAGGATGACTTGGATAGGTTGGGTGAGTGGGAAGATGCATGGCAGATGCAGTATAATGTGGATAAATGTGAGGTTATCCACTTTAGTGGCAAGAACAATGGCAGGTAGACACAATGCTGGAGTAACTCAGCGGGTCAGGCAGCATCTCTGGAGCAAAGGAATGGTGACGTTTTGGGTCGAAACACTTCTTCTATATGGTGTCAGCTTAGGAAAAGGGGAAGTGCAACGAGACCTGGGTGTACTTGTACATCAGTTACTGCAAGAAACAGCAGGCAGTGAAGAAAACTAATGGCATGCTGGCCTTCATAATGATAGGATTTGAGTATAGGAGCAAAGAGGTCCTTCTGCAGTTGTACAGTGCCCTGATGAGACCACACCTGGAGTATTGTGTGCAGTATTGGTCTCCTAATTTGAGGAAGGACATTCTTGCTATTGAGGGAGTGCAACGTCGGTTCATGAGGTTAATTCCCGGGATGGCAGAAATGTCATATGATGAAAGAATGGAACGACTGGGCTTGTATCCACTGGAATTTTGAAGGATGAGAGGGTATCTTATAGAAGCATAAAATTATTAAGGGATTGGATACGCTAGATGCAGGAAACATTTTCCCGATGTTGGAGGAGTCCAGAACCAAGGGCCACAGTTTAAGAATACGGGGTAGGCCATTTAGAACTGAGTAGAGGAAAAACCTTTTCACCCAGAGTGTTGTGAATTTGTGAAATTATCTGCCTCAAAAGGCAGTGGAAGCCGACTCATTGGATGCATTCAAAAGAGAGTTAGATAGAGCTCTTATGTCTAGTGGAATCAAGGGATATGGGGAGAAGGCAGGAATGGGGTACTGATTGTGGATGATCAGCCATGATCACATTGAATGGCTCGAAGGGCCGAATGGCCTACTCCTGCACCTATTTTCTATGCATCTATGTAAAATGCTGGAATAACTCAACAGAACAGGCAGCATCTCTGGAGAGAAGGAATGGGTGAAGTTTCGGGTCGAGACCCTTTTTCATACTGATGTCAGGGATGAGTGGGACAGAGATAGAATGCAGTCGGAGACAGTAAGACTGGTGGGAGAACTGGGAAGGGGGAGGGGATGGAGAGAGAGGGAAAGCAAGGGCTATTTGAAGTTAGAGAAGTCAATGTTCATACCGCTGGGGTGTAAGCTACCCAAGCGAAGTATGAGGTGCTGTTCCTCTAATTTGTGCTGGGCCTCACTCTGAAAATGGAGGAGGCCCAGGACAGAAAGGTCAGATTGGGAATGGGAGGGGAATGGCGTGAATTCACAGCTTTATCCTGCGCTACTTAATCCAAGGGCGAGCGAACGAGCGGACAGACGGCCGAAAGCAACGATCATAGAGTGGAATAGATGGCATTTCGGGTCGAGACCCTTCTTCAGACTGTCAGGGGAAAGAGGAACAAGAGATATAGACGGTACTAAGGACAAATGAATGGAAGATATGCCTATATCTCCCATTTCCCTTTCCCTTGACTGTCATTCTGAAGAAGGGTCTCGACCCGAAATGTCATCTATTCCACTCTATGATCATTGCTTTCGTCTGTCCGAGAGAGAGAGATGCAAGAAAGCAGCTATGACAAATAATACACAATAAACTATATTATAAATACACAATAAACAAGTTATGCATTCTTGTACTCTTACATGGGTATGACCACACACAAAAAATCCCCCCCCCCCCCCCACCCCCAGCCTCACGGACCTTAGAGTACCCCTAGTTCCTAAAACCCATTTCCATCACTGAATGTAAGCATTAACAAAAGGTGGTACATGATCCATAGTTTCATACCTCTAGTTCCCATCCCTTTCCTCATTCCTCTTGATGTTACTGATTTATCCTGGAGTTCAGCTCTATAACGTCTGACAGCCTCATCTTACATTTTTACATTTACATTTAATATTGAAATTTTGACACTGAGCTTCAACAAGCTACTATTCGTGAACCAAGAGTAATGCTGTTCTCATCTGGTACTCACACGTCTGAAGTTGAAAAAATATCTCAGACCTTAATTAATTATCAGACTGTGACACTTTTATGATCATCACAGTCTTTGTGGTTAGCTAATGGCAGAACTCAGATTTATTGGTGAAGGCACTAATCAGTATATTGACTAAGGGAATGGGAGTCAAGCCAAGAACCAATTGCAACCAATTGCAACCACTGCAGATCTGGTTAAAAATGTGCTCAATATAGAAATGGGGGTACAAGTCACTCAATTTCACTTTTGTTCAACCAGTATGTTTCAATATGTTTCAGAAATTCCGGTGGGGGGAAAACATAAACTGAAAAAGCAACTATTTGAATATTAAAAATCCAGCATTAAATAACTCTCTCATCATTGATCCTTGGCAGTGATTTCAGTTTAAATGAAGCATGACACATTTATTTGGATGAATTTTAGTATTTATGAATGTCACAGTGAATTATATGTCACGTTCAAGTCCATCCTTAAGTCTAGTCTTCATACTTTTGATTTTGTGAGCTTACAGATTGAAAATATTGACAGGTACAGATGTAGCTGACAGAGCAACCAGCCAAGTGTGGTCCACACTCTCTGAAATTACAGTACTTTGTGGGATTAGGATTGGAGGAGCTGTCTATAAGTATGGACTTCATGATTTACATTAGTTCATTGCAAGCAAACAAAATGTTATAACGCACAAAACCTTTGAAATCTGGAACTCCTCACATTCTGTTCTTACAGTAGGTTAATGGTGCCAAACCCATTGAGTTTAATGAGGAACAGACAAAAGTACATGCCCAATACCCCTCATATAATTCCTGACAGCCAGGCGTTGAACTTGTAGGCTTTAGTTCATCAGTCACAAATATTACTTGGTGAGTTTGATAAAAAATTGTTTAAAAAAATAGCTTCAGTGTTGAATGGATAAGTCATAATGAAATCCTGCTCGTCTAGTCCAAGGGTCAGCAGAGCATAACTTGGGTGTTTTGCCTTTGGAACAAAAATTTAGCTCATAGTTTATGAGGTAGGACATGGAGCCTGGAAGCAATTGAAAAAATATCCAGCAACATAAAAACCACCAGTTCATATGGTAGAGTTTGGGCAGAGCAATGTTACCGCTCCCATGTCCTCTGGCCTTCCTGTTCCATTCCTCTCTATTTTAAAGGTGCCGTTTTCCATAGGCTGTTCATCAACGTGGGTATCTTTGGTTAACTGATGCTAACTGAAGTTACTTACAGATATTGTTACCATATTTCTATTAAAATAGTCACTCGTCCTCACAAAATGCCTGTACATTCTGCAATCCCTGGATACAAAAGATGTTATATATATATCCTGGAGGAAAAGACGCAGAAGGAATGTAAGAGAAATGTGATGAATTGGGCAATGCTAGAAGAGAGACACATTATCTCAGCAATGGCCATCCAGCAGCATCTATAAATTCAGCCCTTTTTTGCCATGGCCTTCTCCAGTGGTTCTCATTTAAGAGGTTGCTGTTCATTCATCTATTTATTTTCCCCTTTGTTCTTTCCTCCCCTCCCATTTTCTCTGCATCTAAATATTTATTTTTTAATTTCACATTTCTAATTTCTGATGAAAGATATTGATCTAAATTTGGATGATGAATCATTGACCTATAATGATGAATGACTGTGTTTCTTACTCTTCAGATGCTCCCTGACATGCAGAGTATTTCTGGTATTCTCTATTTTAATTTCAGATTTCCGGCAGGCACGGTATTTTTCTTTTGTTCTTTTGTAATTAATGGGCAGTTATGAGATTTCAGTCAGAATTTAAAACAAGGACTACAAAACCTTATCTCTAGCAATAGCCAGAAGTCTCAAATTTTCATCCTTAGCTTCATTTTAAGTTCGTTCAAGTTCACATTTATTGCCACATGCACAATTATGGTACAGTGGAATTTGATTTACCATGCAGCCACACAATCAAAAAGAGCACAATACACAATAGAATATAACATGAACATCCACTACAGTGGAATCAACATTCTTCACTGTGGTGGAAGGCAATAACGTTCAGTCAGTCCTCCTCCTTTGTTCATCCGTGGTCTGGGCCATGAACCTTCCGCAGTCGCCACTACGGATGGCCCGATGTACAGGTCCTCTCGTCAGGATACTCGAAACTCCAACGTCGGATCGGACAGACACTCCGCGGCTAGCAGGTCCCAAATCGGCCGCTTCCTACCGGAGACCGTGGCTTCACAATGTTATAGGCCGCAGGCCGGCGGTCGGCGCTCTTCATCGGCGATTCCCGGCGAAGGATCACAGACTCGGCTTGTACTCGCTAGAATCTAGAAGATTGAGGGGGGATCTTATAGAAACTTACAAAATTCCTAAGGGGTTGGACAGGCTAGATGCAGGAAGATTGTTCCCGATGTTGGGGAAGTCCAGAACAAGGGGTCACAGTTTAAGGATAAGGGGGAAGTCTTTTAGGACCGAGATGAGAAAATCATTTTTTACACAGAGAGTGGTGCATCTGTGGAATTCTCTGCCACAGAATGTAGTTGAGGCCAGTTAATTGGCTATATTTAAGAGGGAGTTAGATGTGGCCCTTGTGGCTAAAGGGATCAGGGGGTATGGAGATAAGGCAGATACAGGATACTGAGTTGGATGATCAGCCATGATCATGTTGAATGGCGGTGCAGGCTCGAAGGGCCGAATGGCCTACTCCTGCACCTATTTTCTATGTTTCTATGTAATTACATGAGGAACTAGTGGCTGTTTTGATACTTTTATCAATATGTAAGTTCAATTTATCCAGTTGCATTTCATCATCAAATAATGACGTAGAATAGTTGCACTATTACATCGATTGAGGAGAGTTTCCCTGAAGCATTAAAATTAAAATGTTTTGATTCTATTAGGCCTGTTTCATTTATTTTATTTTAGTTTAGTTTAGTTTAGAGATGGAGCGCTGAAACAGGCTCTTCAGCCCACCAAGTCCCTGCCGATCAACAATCCCCGCACATTAACACTATCCAACACATACTAGGGACAATTTACTATTTTGCCAAGCCAATTAACCTACAAACCTGTACGTGCTTGGAGTGTGGGAGGAAACCGGACGGAGCTCCCGGAGAAAACCCACGCAGGACATGGGGAGAACGTACAATCTCCATGCAGACAGCACCTGTAGTCAAGATCGAACCTGGGTCTCTGGCGCTGTAAGGCAGCAACTCTACCGCTACGCCACCGTGCCGCCTGTTCTGCAGCAGATGATAATCAATGCACGAACATTATAATTAGGCCTGTTCTTTCATGGTTGGCTGGTAACCACAATACTTTGCCAATATTTGAACAACTAACGTGTGCTCCAGACTAAATAACTGCACTAGTTTAAGTTGGGATGGGGGATACTCTTTAGGCTCATGATGCCTTTGTGTGGAACTATCTGTGCTGCATGTGATTTTGGTTTTGAAACACTGCAATCAAAAAATAATTAATGTCAGATATCTCAGTGAATTCCAGTGAACATGATGAAGAATGCCAGATATCTCAGAAAATTCCAGAAAGCAAGATGAAGAACAGGAACCAGGCCCAGCGGCAATAAATGCTGAACAGCGAAGAGATGATTCAATTGGTTCATCTTCACAACTTTTATTACGTGAAAATCTAAGCTCATTAAAGATCAGTCTCTTCTACTGTGATCTAATCTTACATCTCGTAGCCAGTGTTTGGATCAACGTTGATCTTAAGATATGGACAAACACCAAATTTGAAATAAGCTGTATATATATTAAAAATTACTTGATTTGTTGATTCAAGTTAGGGTTCAAAATATAATATAAATTGTGACACCATTTGTGAATTTTCGTCCACCCTATTTTAAAACAGCCTCTATGTATCAGATACTAGAATTCCTAGGTTGTGATATTTAGAACATGAAAATATTGCAGATATCTTGGGAAAGTGGTGGTTCCTCTCTTAAAGTCTCCATGAAGATCAGGAAGAGTCTAACGCAGAACAAAGCAATATGTTGTTGAGACGGACCCTCCCCTCCATCAAAAGTATTTGCATGTGCCCCAAGAAGCCAGCGCCTTTCATCAAGAATCCCCACCATCTGGGCCATGCCCTCTTCTCACTGCAACCAGAAGCCAGAAGGTGTACACCATCAGGTTTAGGAACAGCAACTTCCCGACAACTATCAGGTTCTTGAATAACCTACACAACATAATCACTAACACCATGTTATTATCCATCTGAAGAAGGGTTATGACCCAAAACGTCACCCATCCTTTTTGCCCAGAGATGCTGCCTGACCCGCTAAGTTACTCCAGCACGTTGTGCCTGTCTTTGGGATAAACCAGCATCTACACTTCTATATAATACACTCTGATCCTCCTCTTGCACTAACATAGAATTTCGACATATCCACTGTTCATGGCCCAGTGAGTTAATTATGGGCATACTTCTTCACTTGGTGTCAAAATCCAGATGTTGACATATTATCCTTGTGCAAATTGACATAACCTGGCAATGTCTCCTGCCTTGTCCTACAGGAGAAATGCATTGTGGAAATTGCTTGCTGCAGTTTCCATATTTTGCACTCACACTCAGTCAGGATTCAAAGAAAGGATTCATATGGGATCAAAGGTCTAGACTGTAAGACTTCAGTGTATTTGGATGCATTTCAGGAAGCAAAACACTTTAACAGAGAGCTGCCAAGTGACTTTGCTTCTGGGACAAAGAACTCAGTGCCATGTGACAGGGGCAGCCTGCTTTAGATTTGGCGCAAGTGAACGCTGCTCATCTATGCCAACGAGCAAATTCCCAGCAATCTTCAGACTAATAAATATCAACCACTCATGCAGAAAATGATTAACATTGTTTTTCCTCAGTCTAATTACATTTCTGTTTGTTTTGCACACAAACATACAAAGTATCTATTGTATTTATTTTTGACCAAGAGTTTTACCAGATGTGAAAATATTAGGCACTTTACTCATTCAGAAGCTGGCCAACAGAATAGTTCTGGAAGTTTATATATTCAGCCGTCATAGGAATCTTGAGTACTTCCTAGTTAACTGGTCCAATAATGCCAAAATCATGCAATTTGTTGTAAACCTGATACCCAAAGGGACAGTAATTCCATTTTCCATTAACAATTGTCACAGTCATAAAACTACTTTAAAGTCTCTAAAATCCAAAGAAAGTTCAGGATTCTCTTACTTGGATTATGTTCTGAGCATAGACTGGCAACAAAATAGAAATGTGTAGGAAGGAAATGCAGATGCTGGTTTACAACGAAGATAGACACAAAATGCTCAGACTCAGACTGAAGAATGGTCTTGACCTGAAACGCTACCCATTCCTTCTCTCCAAAGATGCTGCTGAGTTACTCCAGCAATTTGAGTCTAAAAATAGAAGTGAGAAGCAGGAGGGAGCAAAGAAGATAACAGGCATGGATTAATAAAAGGTCTTTCCTCGCATCAAGGTATTTTCTCAGTTCATCATAATTTTATATTATTACTAGACTAAGTGGGACTCATTGGGTCCCAGCATCACTCAGGAGGGCTGGTCCCCCAACGCAATATCCCACCTCTCCATCAATTCCAATGTTGGTGGTCAGTGGGGGGGGGGGGGGCTTTCTGGAGCGCTGGTATGGATGTTGTGGGCTGAAGGGACTGGTTTCAAGAGGGCTAGTATGGACAATGTGGGCCGAATGGATTCTTGGGCTGGCGGCTCAGTCACTCAAGCCTGTTGTGCTGGCAGCTCACTCACTCATGGCTGGTAGGCTGGCAGTTGACTCACGGCTATTCCTTGAAATTCCATTTCAAGCAGGGTGCAAGGCCACCAAATTCAAGTGCAGTTTCTTACCACCAAGCAGAGTGCAAGGCCACCAAATTCAAGTGCAGTTTCTTACCACCAAGCAGAGTGCAAGGCCACCAAATTCAAGTGCAGTTTCATACCATTTCAAGCAGGGTGCAAGGCCACTAAAGACAGCGAGTCGTGACCTCTCCCTCCTCCATCTTGCAGAGACTGAGCCACACCCACACTTCCGGGTTTTATAGTCCCTCCCCCCTCCCACCAGAAGTGGCGTGGCCTTCATGGCGTGATTGACAGGAGAGAGAATCTCAACATTTTGTAAACACTAATAACTCTTTTATTTTTCATCGATGGGAAAAATCCTCAGCACCTGATGAGTGGAGGGGGACTCTGAGTAAGATGGCCAAAAATCACAGCCATACGTGGTAGCGTTTTTCCTAAAATCAATATAAAGCACAAACAGGAAGTGGTCAAGATTAGACTTTTAATTATATAGAAGGCAAGGCAACTTTAATTAGCAAGGCAACTTTAATTAGGCAAGGCAATTGTAATGTTCTCTGTAAGGCCCTGTTGTGACTAGCACAATGATTACACGTCCGCCGTCTTGTAAGATAAGTTTAATCTGCAATGACTGAAACTTTCAGAAGGTCACTTGACCTCAGTCACGAGGCACAGGTACATTTGCCAGCTTCTGCTTTTGGCCTCAAGGGGCAGTGGCATTTACATTAGATATTACATTACAAATACATCACAAATTCCATTCTAATACATTCAATGATAGTACATTACAAATACATCTCCCCCTAACTTTAATTACAGCACATCTCCCCCTAATATCCACATAAAGAGTTACACTAGACGCAATTAAGAGTTTTTTCACTTTAACCTCAAACTCAAGAAACTCTAACAAAGGGCCTGTCTCGTTGCCTTTTGCTGCGACAAGGAGACTGGCTCCTGCCTCTCACTGCATCTCGGCGCATCGTGACTTCTGGGGACTTGCCCCTTCGGGGAGATTATTTCTGGCTTCTGGGAGACTGGCTCCTCTGTCCAGGTTTCTCACATCTGGGCGACTGGCTACAGGTGGCCTATCCACGGTTACACAGGGGCCTATCCATGGCTACACAGGGGTCTATCCACGACTACACATGGGGTCTATCCACTGCTACACAGGGGTCTATCCACGGCTACTCAGGGGTCTAGCTCCGACTACACAGGGGTATATCAGATTCAGATTCAGATTCAGATTCAACTTTAATTGTCATTGTCAGTGTACGGTACAGAGACAACAAAATGCAGTTAGCATCTCCCTGGAAGAGTGACATAGAATATGATTTCAATAAATAAATCTATTTACATGTATACAGACATAGTGTTTTTCCTATGGGAGGAGTGTCCGGGGGGGGGGGGGGGGGGGGGGGGGGGTGATTGGCAGTCACCGAGGTACATTGTTGAGTAGTGTGACAGCCGCAGGGAAGAAGCTGTTCCTGGACCTGCTGGTCCGGCAACGGAGAGACCTGTAGCGCCTCCCGGATGGTAGAAGGGTAAACAGTCCATGGTTGGGGTGAGAGCAGTCCTTGGCGATGCTGAGCGCCCTCCGCAGACAACGCTTGCTTTGGACAGACTCAATGGAGGGGAGCGAGGAACCGATGATGCGTTGGGCTATTTTCACCACCCTCTGCAGTGCTTTCCGGTCGGAGACAGAGCAGTTGCCATACCATACTGTGATACAGTTGGTAAGGATGCTCTCGATGGTGCAGCGGTAGAAGCTCACCAGGATCTGAGGAGACAGATGGACCTTCTTCAGTCTCCTCAGGAAGAAGAGACGCTGGTGAGCCTTCTTGACCAGAGTTGAGGTATTGTGGGTCCAAGAGAGGTCATCGGAGATGTTGACCCCCAGGAACCTGAAGCTGGAAACACGTTCCACCTCCGTCCCGTTGATGTGGATGGGGGTGTGCATGCCGCCCCTAGACTTCCTGAAGTCTACAATGAGCTCCTTGGTCTTCTTGGAGTTAAGGGCCAGGTTGTTGTCAGAGCACCATGCTGCTAGGAGCTGGACCTCCTCCCTATAGGCCGACTCATCGTTGTTGCTGATGAGGCCAATCACCATTGTATCATCTGCATACTTGATGATGGTGTTAGTACCATGTACAGGTGTGCAGTCGTAGATGAAGAGGGAGTAGAGGAGGGGGCTCAGCACACAGCCCTGTGGAACGCCGGTGTTCAGGGTGAGGGTTGAAGAGGTGTGCTTGTCTAACCTAACAGACTGGGGTCTGTTGGTTAGAAAGTCCAGTATCCAGTTGCAGAGGGAGGGGTCGATGCCCAGGTTACCGAGTTTGGTGATCAGTTTAGAGGGTATAATGGTGTTGAATGCTGAGCTGTAATCGATGAACAGCATTCTTACGTAAGTGTCTCTGTTGTCGAGGTGGGAGAGGGCGGAGTGAAGTGCCGTTGAGATGGCATCCTCCGTACTCCTGTTCTTGCGGTAAGCAAACTGATAGGGATCCAATGTGGGGGGTAGGCAGCCTTTGAGCTGTGCCAGGACCAGCCTCTCGAAGCACTTGGTGATGATGGGGGTAAGTGCAACTGGGCGGAAGTCGTTGAGGCTTGCCGCAGTGGAGTGTTTTGGCACTGGCACGATGGAGGTGGTTTTAAGGCATGTGGGGACAACTGCTTGGGCAAGTGACAGGTTGAAGATGTCAGTCCAGACGTTTGTCAGCTGCGCAGCACAGGCCCTGAGGACACGCCCGGGGATGCCATCAGGGCCAGCAGCCTAACGCTACACTGCTACACAGGAGTCTATCCACGGCTACACAGGGGTCTATCCAGGGTTTCACAGGGGTGATAGGCCACCTGTGTAGCAGTCGATAGACCCCTGTGTAGCAGTGGATAGGCCCCTGTGTAGCAGTGGATAGGCCACCTTTAGCCAGTCACCCAGATGTGAGAAACCTGGACAGAGGAGACACAGGGGTCTATCCACGGCTACACGGGGGTCTATCCACGGCTCCAATTGCTGGAGTAACTCAGCAGCATCTTTGGAGAGAAGGAATGGATAGCAAAGTGTAGGAGTAAACGGGTCCTTTTCAGAATGGCAGGCAGTGACTAGTGGGGTACCGCAAGGCTCAGTGCTCGGACCCCAGCTATTTACAATATATATTAATGATCTGGACGTGGGAATTGAATGCAAGATCTCCAAGTTTGCGGATGACACGAAGCTGGGGGGCAGTGTTAGCTGTGAGGAGGATGCTGGGAGGCTGCAAGGTGACTTGGATAGGTTGGGTGAGTGGGCAAATGCATGGCAGATGCAGTATAATGTGGATAAATGTGAGGTTATCCACTTTGGTGGCAAGAACAGGAAAGTAGACTATTATCTGAATGGTGGCCTATTAGGAAAAGGGGAGATGCAACAAGACCTGGGTGTCATGGTGCACCAGTCATTGAAAGTGGGCATGCAGGTGCAGCAGGCAGTGAAGAGAGCAAATGGCATGTTGGCCTTCATAACAAGAGAAGTTGGGTATCGGAGCAAAGAGGTCCTTCTGCAGTTGTACAGGTGCAGCAGGCAGTGAAGAAAGCGAATGGTATGTTAGCATTCATAGCAAAAGGATTTGAGTATAGGAGAAGGGAGGTTCTACTGCAGTTGTACAGGGCCTTGGTGAGACCACACCTGGAGTATTGCGTACAGTTTTGGTCTCCTAATCTAAGGAAAGACATTCTTGCCATAGAGGGAGTACAGAGAAGGTTCACCAGACTGATTCCTGGGATGGCAGGACTTTCATATGAAGAAAGACTGGAAAAACTTGGCTTGTACACGCTAGAATTTAGAAAATTGAGGGGGGATCTTATAGAAACTTACAAAATTCTTAAGGGGTTGGACAGGCTAGATGCAGGAAGATTGTTCCATATGTTGGGGAAGTCCAGAACAAGGGGTCATAGTTTAAGGATAAGAGGGAAGTCTTTTAGGACCGAGATGAGAAAAACATTTTTCACACAGAGAGTGGTGAATCTCTGGAATTCTCTGCCACAGAAGGTAGTTGAGGCCAGTTCATTGGCTATATTTAAGAGGGAGTTAGATGTGGCCCTTGTAGCAAAAGTAATCAGGGGATATGGAGAGAAGGCAGGTACAGGATACTGAGTTGGATGATCAGGCATGATCATATTGAAGGGCCGAATAGCCTACTCCTGCACCTATTTACTATGTTTCTATGTTTCTCTGAATGTATTCCTGTATATAACCCATATACAGTTAAGAAAAAAATACATACATTTGACTTCTTTCATCTCCTCCCACGATGAATAAACAGGGACAGTGCATATTGATGACCATTTACATGTAAATTTGCAAGATTATAGCCAGTGGCTAATTTCCATCTTTAGTCCCTTTGGCTGGTTGATGTTAAATAAACAAGTTAAACTTTGGTTTCTGCAGCCATACAACAAAAAGAAACAATTTTACAAGACACACAACCAACTCAATTCACACAGACATCCATCACAGTGAATCTCCTCCTAACTGTGATGGAAGGCAAAGTCTTGTCTCTCCCCTGCTCTCCATCCTCTACCGATGTTAAAGCCCCCGGCGGGCGATGGTAAGTCCCGCGGCCGATAAGGCCGCGCCGGCGATGTGAGGCCCTGCTCTGGGTCTTAATGTTGGAGTCCCCTGCGGGCGATGGCAAGTCCCGCGGCCGCTAAAGCTGCGCCGGGCAATGTCAGGCCCCGCTCCGGGTCATTTTCAGCCCTGCAACTCGGGCGGGAGAAGCTGCCGCCATGGGAGCTCCGAAAAGCGGTCCCCCACCAGGGACCCGCGAGCTCCCGATGTCACCGTCCACGGGCCTGCAGCTGGAGCCTCCGAAGTTCCGAAGTCTGGTCGCAGCCGCGCGGCACCACAGCTCCCCACGCTCCAAGGCTGGATGGTAAGTCCGCAGGCTCCACAGGCCATTTTGGCTGGAGGCCGCTCCACGGTACTAGGCCTCAACGACAATGGAGACCCGACAGGGAAAGGTCGGGTCTCCCGTGCAGGGAAGAGATTAAAAGTTTCCCCCAACCCCCCGCCCCCACCCCCCCACATATACACAATTAAAAACAATATAAAAACCACAGCAAACTACACTAAATTAAAAAAGGACAGACGGACTGCAAGGGCCGCCGCCATTACAGCCTGGGTTTCCTCCGAATTCAGCTATATCTGAATGATCATGTGGTTTGCCTGCACGGCATCCAGCAAATTATTTTCTGCTCTGAACTATTTTTGTAGCATAAATTAAAGTAGCAAAGGCTGAAGAAAGTTATGCAGGGACAGAGATGGCGGTTCGTGCGACGACCGGAATGGAGAAGGGTCTCGACATGAAATGTCACCCATTCCTTCTCTCCAGGAATGCTGCCTGTCCCACTGAGTTACTCCAACATTTTGTGTCTATCACCGGAGTGGAGATCACAGCTGCAACGATCCTTTGTGGCAAGCTGCTGCGAGGACAGTAAAATGGGATCGAAATGCAGCCAAAATGATGACCCTTGGATATAGACATGGACTGTTCTGTACATTCTGTACTAACCAGGTATTAGGCTCGTGTATGGTGATTAATAATTTAATTGTTCTATCCGGGGCATATGACAATAAAACATTCTTCACTCTCTTGACTCTTGATACTCTTGAGCTGTGTGCAAAGAAAAGTATTTAAGTGTACCTTGGTACATGTAATAATAAAGAAACCATTGAACCATTGAAGCATTAATCTAGGAGCATGAATGGGTATCCCAAGGCACAGAGTAGTTCAATGAATACCAGGATTTACTGTGACAAATCACAGCCTCTCTGAGCAGCAATCTCTCTGGACATTTACCAACAGAATCATGACAGTAACCTGCAGCCTGATAAAAGATAATTGATTTGGATGAGGAGATCAAGTGGAATGTACCCAAGTTTGCCGATAATACTCGGTTGTGTGGTAGTGTGGTAGTGTGGATTACAAGGAAGATGGATAAAGGTTTCAGGAAGATTGAAGTAGAATGTACATAGATATGGCATTTGAAATATAATTTGAAAAAATTATGAGGTCATTCATTTTGGTAAACAAATAGCACTTTTAAGTGGTGAGGGGCCAAAAGGAATTGGTATGTAGAGAGATTTACTGGGTATCCTTGTATATGCAGTTAATAGCAAGACAATGAACAATATTGATGTACAGGTGGAAGTTGAGGTCCAAGTCCATAGCTTCCTGAAAGTGGCAACACAAATAGAGTGGTAAAGAAGACTTATGTATGGTATGCTTGTCTTCATCAAATGGGGCATTGAGTAAAATAATGGTTAGGCCACATTTTGAGCATTGTGTGCAGTTCTGGTTGTCCCATTATAGGAAGGATGTGGAGGCTTTGATCAGGGTGCAGAAGAGCTTTACCAGAATTCCGCCTAAATTAGAGGGCATACCTATTTGAATAAGTTGGACTAACTTGGAATGTTTTCTCTGGAACTTCTGAGTTTGAGGGGAGATCTGATAGCAGTATACAAAATTATGAGAGGCGCAGATATGATATTCAGTTCAAACATTTTTCTCATGGTTGAAATATCAAGGACTAGAGGGCATAGCTTTGATGTGAGTGAGACAAAGTTTAAAGGTGATGGCGGGGCAACTTTTTTACACTGAGAGTGGTGGTTGCTTGTAATGTGCTGCCAGGAGTGGTGGTGGATGCAGATCTGTTACTGACATTTAAAAGGCTTCTAAACAGACACATGGATATAGAAGGATATGGATCGTGTGCAGGTAGAGAGATTTGTTGAACCGGGCATCATGTTTGGCATGGACATTGTGGGTTGGAGGGCCTGCTCCTGTGCTGAACTGCACTATGCTCTCTGGTGTATGTATGAATTACTAACATGAAGTTAACAGGTACATCAAGTGAGACTAGAAAGGCCACTAATATGTTGGCCTTCATCGAAATGGGGGCATAGTGAGAATGCACCTGGAATGTCACACGCAAGTTTGGTCTTCTTATATTCTTGCAAAAGGGGTAGTGCAACAAAGGTTCACTGGGTTGATTTTTGGGTTGGATTGTGGTGTTAAGGTTGGGTTATGGGGTGGGGCCTATGGAGGGAGTTGAAAGAACTTTCACTTTACAGATTTTGGAAGCAAGCAAACTGATCTTCCTGACATTGTCGGGTCTAGAGGATGTGGTTAGGCATATTAAGCCGTCGGGTTCCCCTTGTGATGCTGTCCCTCCTCTTCTTTTTAAAGAGGTTTTCCCGAGTATAGGGCAGTCGGTTCTCGCCATCATAAACAGTAGCTTGTGTTCTGGGGTTGTCCCCGTAAATTTTAAACATGCAGTAGTGCAACCACTACTTAAGAAACCCGGCCTGGATCAAACTGTTCTGGCCAATTTTAGGCCGATCTCCAAGTTGCCATTTATCTCTAAAATCATGGAGAAAGTAGTTTATGCTCAGCTGAAACTCTTCCTGGATGAGCACAATATCCGGGAGGTTTTCCAGTCTGGATTCAAAGCTATGCATAGCACAGAGTCGGCTCTGCTAAGGGTCTTTAACGACATCCACCTGGCAAACGACTCCGGTAATTATGTGGTTCTTGTCTTGCAGGACCTATCTGCCGCCTTCGATACAGTGGACCATGGAACTTTAATTTCCTGATTACAGCACCAAGTGGGCATTTGTGGCAGTGCCCTGGGATGGTTCAGGTCCTATCTGGCAGACAGAACCATGCGTGTAAGCCTTGCTGGCTTTGAATCCTCCTCCACTCCCTTGGCATATGGGGTTCCACAGGGCTCAATTTTAGGGCCCCTGCTCTTCTCTCTATACCTACTTCCTATGGGCTCAATTTTAAGAAGGCATGGCATCTCCTTTCACTTTTATGCAGATGATAGCAAGTTATATATGCCACTCAGGAAAGAAGACGACTATTCTCTAAAATCACTTCTGTCTTGTCTTGAGGACATTAAGTCCTGGATGGCCTTAAACTTTCTGGGACTTAATGAAAAAAAGACAGAGGTGATTTTGTTTGGCCCCAATGGCTGCCGTGAACCTCCCTTTGTTGACTTGGGTCCACTGGCATTTACCGTAAAGCCAACAGTTTTAAACCTGGGTTTTAGGATGGATGGTGATTTTAAACTAGATAAACAAATAGGCGCGGTGGTTAAGTCCAGCTTCTTTCACCTAAGGAAGCTGACAAAGGTGAAGCCCATCCTCGAGCGGCAGCATTTTGAAACAGTAATCCACGCCTTTATTACATCTAGGCTGGATTACTGTAACGCACTCTACCCTGGAGTCGCACGAGCTTCATTGGCTCGTCTCCAGCTGGTTCAAAATGCTGCCGCTCGCCTTTTGACCGGAACTCGAAAGAGGGAGCACATTACGCCAATTTTGGTCTCCCTTCACTGGCTCCCAGTGCACTTTCGAGTTCATTTTAAAATTCTTTTATTTGTTTTCAAATCGTTGAATGGGCTCGCCCCGCCTTACCTCTCTGAGCTGCTCCACCTATATGCTCCTGCCCGGTGCCTCAGGTCAGCTGATCAGCTGCTCCTTGAGGTACCACGGTCTAAGCGGAAGCTCAGAGGGGATAGAGCCTTTTCTGTTGCTGCTCCGGCACTCTGGAACACCTTGCCGTTGCACATCAGACAGGCCCCCTCACTGTCCATCTTCAAATCCTCCCTAAAAACTCATTTTTATTCTCTGGCTTTCGACACTGGCTGAGACATTGCTCCTGTTCTTAGTGCTTTTAATGTCTTTTAATTTTTACTGTTTTTAGTCCTTCGTTTTACGGTTTTTAATGGTTTGTAATAACTTTTCGTCCATGAGTTCTCATGTACAGCACTTTGTGGCAACTGCGGTTGTTTAAAGCGCTTTATAAATAAAGTTTATTATTATTATTATTATTATTATCTTATTATATTATGCAAATTTCTTAGGGGGTTTGCCAGGAGGGACACGGGGGGTGTTGTTTTCCATGGGTGATGTTTATAGAATCATAGAGTCATAGAGTCATAGATTGATACAGTGTGGAAACAGGCCCTTCGGCCCAACTTGCCCACACCGGCCAACATGTCCCAGCTAAACTAGTCCCACCTGCCTGCGCTTGGTCCATATCCCTCCAAACTTGTCCTATACATGTACATGTCTAACTGTTTCTTAAACGTTGGGATAGTCCCAGCCTCAACTACCTCCTCTGGCAGCTTGTTCCATACACCCACCACCCTTTGTGTGAAAAAGTTACCCCTCAGATTCCGATTAAATCTTTTCCCCTTCACCTTGAACCTATGTCCTGTGGTCCTTGATTTCCCTACACTGGGCAAGAGATTCTGTGCATCGACCAAATCTCAGAGAATTACAATCAGAGATCATCATCTCAACTAAGGATTTGGCAATTCAAGACAGACATGAAACAAAACTTCATCACCCAGACGTATGTACTCCCCGTGCCCACGTGGGTTTTTTCCAGGTGCTCCGGTTTCCACCAAAGACGTACATGTTTGTAGGTTAATATGCTTCGGCAAAATTGTAAAAATTGTTCCTAATGTGTAGGATAGTACTAGTATATGGGGATCGCTGATCGATATGGACTTGGTGGGCCGAAGTGCCTGGTTTCCATGCTGTATCTCTAAATTAAACTAAACTAAACTAAGATGTTGCTTGACCTGTAAATTTCCTCCCACAGTCTGCTTTTTGCTTCAGATTCCAGTATCTGCATTCTCTTGTGTCTTCGGAACTCTCTACCCAGGAAGACTGTACAGTTCATTCACAGGGTAGATTCAAGGGGAGATGCAGCGAGACCTGGGTGTCATGGTACACCAGTCATTGAAAGTAGGCATGCAGGTGCAGCAGGCAGTGAAGAAAGCGAATGGTATGTTAGCTTTCATAGCAAAAGGATTTGAGTATAGGAGCAGGGAGGTTCTACTGCAGTTGTACAGGGTCTTGGTGAGACCACACCTGGAGTATTGCGTACAGTTTTGGTCTCCAAATCTGAGGAAGGACATTATTGCCATAGAGGGAGTGCAGAGAAGGTTCACCAGACTGATTCCTGGGATGTCAGGACTGTCTTATGAAGAAAGACTGGATAGACTTGGTTTATACTCTCTAGAATTTAGGAGATTGAGAGGGGATCTTATAGAAACTTACAAAATTCTTAAGGGGTTGGACAGGCTAGATGCAGGAAGATTGCTCCCGATGTTGGGGAAGTCCAGGACAAGGGGTCACAGCTTAAGGATAAGGGGGAAATCCTTTAAAACCGAGATGAGAAGAACTTTTTTCACACAGAGAGTGGTGAATCTCTGGAACTCCCTGCCACAGAGGGTAGTCGAGGCCAGTTCATTGGCTATATTTAAGAGGGAGTTAGATGTGGCCCTTGTGGCTAAGGGGATCAGAGGGTATGGAGAGAAGGCAGGTACGGGATACTGAGTTGGATGATCAGCCATGATCATATTGAATGGCGGTGCAGGCTCGAAGGGCCGAATGGCCTACTCCTGCACCTAATTTCTATGTTTCTATGTAAGATGAAGATGGATAGATGGTTGGATATTAAGACACTACAGAGATCTGAGGCTGGTGCAGGAAAGAGATACCGAGATAGAATATGAGTCATGATCTTATTGAATGACTGAACAGACACAGGAAGCCACAAGGCTTACTCCAGCTTTTATAATCTTACATTGTTCAGGTTCAGTAATGGTTACTGCAAAGACCTCCTACTCCAAGCTGGTTAGACTGAGCCCAAAGAAGAAGTACCTTCCTATCTGAAGTGACTTTTTTAAAGGATTTCCCATGTATTTGATCAATGTTCGTGCCATTGCCTGTGGAGACGGTGGAGGGGTCTCTGTCTGACTCTGAGTGTGAAAGACAGAGAGAGAGAAGCCTCTTTCTCACTATGTCTGAGTGTGGGAAGCGCGACATAGTGCCTGAATAGTCAAAATCATGTGGCCTAAGCTGATACATCTCAGAAACACGTGTGGAAAGTAGAACTAAAAAGGACACAAGAAAGTCAAAAGGCTGAGGAGACCGTCAATTAATATTTTTATGGCAGAGATAGATTCTTGATTTGTACAGGTGTCAGGGTTTATCGTGAGAAGGCAGGAGAATGGAGTTAGGAGGGAGAGATAGATCAGCCATGGTTAAATGGCGGAGTAGACTTGATGGTCCAAATGGCCAAATTCTGCTCCAATCACTTATGAACTCTGTGGGTCAGGCATGATCCTGGATATCATGGAAAGGTTACGTTTCAGGTCAGGATCCTTCTTCAGACTCAGACCCATACCTGTGAAGCCAAAAATTCTACATTCCTGACACTTTCAGCTGCACAAAACATGCATGAGCAAGAGGCTGCTTCCTGCATTACTCCATGTTGTGGTATACCTTGTACTCTATCTAAGGTCATTTCAGCCATAGCCAGGGATGGCATGGTGGTGCAGTGGTAGAGTTGCTGCCTTACAGTATCAGAGACCTGGGTTCAATCCTTACTACGGGTACTGTCTGCGGAATTTGTATTTTTTCCCCATGACTGCGTGGGTTTTCTCCAGGGGCTCCGGTTTCCTCCCACATTCCAAAGACGTACACCTTTGTAGGTTAATTGGCTTCGGCAAAAATTGTAAATTATCCCTGGTGTGTAGAATAGTGTTATGCCCCTGTCCCACTTAGGAAACCTGAACGGAAACCTCTGCAGACTTTGTGCCCCACGCAAGGTTTCCATGCTGTTCCCGGAGGTTCCCGGAGGTTTTTGTCAGTCTCCCTACCTGCTTCCACTACCTGCAACCTCCGGCAACCACCTGCAACCTCCGGGAACCGCACGGAAACCTTGGGTGGGGCGCAAAGATTCCAGTGGTTTCCGTTCAGGTTTCCTAAGTGGGACAGGGGCATTAGTGTACGGGGATTGCTGGTCAGCGCTGACTTGGTGGGCTGAAGGGTCTGTCTCCAAACTAAATTAAACTAAACCTATTTGTCTCCTGCCCCTCCCACTCCCCATCCACTTAAACCTTCCAATACAAAGGACCTCTCTCCTCGTGTGAATCTCCTTCAATAAAATACCAGAATGAATGAATCACTCACTCGTTCAGGCATTGAGGCTCATTTATTGGCAGTAGCAATGGTTTGAGTCACTTGCATGTCATGGGCTGGGAAGCTCAAGTCACAGCTGCAGACCCAAGTGCTGGCAGCTGTATAAAACTAATTGGAGGTTTTTTATGACGCTGTACTATCCGCCAGAAAAGAAAGTGTTAAAACCACACAAATACTTCTGATGTGTGGTCCTTCAATTACTTTTTCAATCAGTGCTCAGAGAAAAGACAAGGCTGTTTTTATGTAAGTGGCGCAGTGGTGTAGCTGATAGAGCTGCTGCCACACAGCACCAGAGATCCGGGTTTGATCCTGACCTCACGTGCTGTCTGTGTCGATGTCGCTCATTCTCCCTGTGACCATGTGGGTTTCCTCCGGGTGCTCTGGTTTCTTCCCACATCCCAAAGACATTAGGCCCTGTAAATTGCCCGCTAATGTGTCGGAAGTCGACTAGAAAGTGCGATAATGTAGTACGAGTGTGAAGGGGTGATCGATGGTCGGTGTGGTCTCGGTGTGGTCTCGGTGGGCTGAAGAGCCTGTTTCCGTGCTGTATCGGCCTAAGCTAAGCTAAATGCTCCTGTTTTGCATTCTAGGCCATCACATTTGAAAATTGAGCCGGGGTGACTCAGGCACTTTGATATAACACCAAAGACCATTCCTGTTGCTGATCATTCACCCACTTTCCACATGATGGTTACAATGATTAAAATCTAAATGCCTGTTAAAGAATGGACATGCGGAAGAGTATAAAACCTCAGGTCCTCGTGTTCCTGTGCAGGGATTATTCTCTCCACCCAGTTCACAGCAGCCATTAGATTTGATGATAACAATATTAACATTGAGAGTCAACTATCAATGTTAATATTATTAACACTGGGTGGTCTTTAGTAGATCTGCAGTTATAAAGTATCAACTAATGTTTCTATTTGTTATGCAAAGTATCACCAAAATAATGCAAGAAATACTGTAAAAAGCACGTAATGCACATATTTTTGCAAATTAATAACAGCACTAAAATGAGTGAAAAGATTGGCATTGATTGTCCTTCAAGTCTGAGGAAGGGTCTCGAGCCGAAACGTCACCCAGAGGTGCTGCCTGTCCCGCTGAGTTACTCCAGCATTTTGTGTCTATCTTCAGTGTAAACCAGCATCTGCAGTTTCTTTCTACGCATTTACTGTATATTATTTGTTTTTCTTCAACCACTTCAGGACGATGAAGAACGGTATTCTGGTTGCAGATTGTTAAAAGATAAACACTCTCATTGGGTTTGAATTCCTTTGGGTTTATAATAAGGTATAATTCCTGGAATTTTATCTTTCACCCAGTTGCCAGTACTTTCTGTGAGGACATAGTTTGGAAATTGCATCTGTGGATCTGGATCTAATTGTGGGGTAATTTATGAAAGTGAAAGTTATGGTGCAGAAACAGGGTTGGTAAAAGATTTATTTGTAAATTAATTTGCCTTTATCAGCAAAATAAAGTTAGATAGCCTAGAAAGAATAGTTATTTGTACTAGTTCAGCAAAGATCATTCAATCTCTGGAAATACGTGAGCTTTGGATGCAAAATATCTGTTTGGAATCTGTGTTAATTCTCTTCATTTATCGGGAAGGAAAGTCTTGTTTTTCTAGTGCACCTTTTGCAGCCTTGAGTCATTCAGAGCACTCTGTCAGAAGAAACGCTTTGGTGTGTAATTACTATTGTAATATGTGAGACAGCAAATGCATAGGATGTTCTGGTGGCCGACTAGGAAAAGGGGAGATGCAGCGAGACCTGGGTGTCATGGTACACCAGTCATTGAAAGTGGGCATGCAGGTGCAGCAGGCAGTGAAGAAAGCGAATGGTATGTTAGCTTTCATAGCAAAAGGATTTGAGTATAGGAGCAGGGAGGTTCTACTGCAGTTGTACAGGGTCTTGGTGAGACCACACCTGGAGTATTGCGTACAGTTTTGGTCTCCAAATCTGAGGAAGGACATTATTGCCATAGAGGGAGTGCAGAGAAGGTTCACCAGACTGATTCCTGGGATGTCAGGACTGTCTTATGAAGAAAGACTGGATAGACTTGGTTTATACTCTCTAGAATTTAGGAGATTGAGAGGGGATCTTATAGAAACTTACAAAATTCTTAAGGGGTTGGACAAGCTAGATGCAGGAAGATTGCTCCCGATGTTGGGGAAGTCCAGGACAAGGGGTCACAGCTTAAGGATAAGGGGGAAATCCTTTAAAACCGAGATGAGAAGAACTTTTTTCACACAGAGAGTAGTGAATCTCTGGAACTCCCTGCCACAGAGAGTAGTCGAGGCCAGTTCATTGGCTATATTTAAGAGGGAGTTAGATGTGGCCCTTGTGGCTAAGGGGATCAGAGGGTATGGAGAGAAGGCAGGTACGGGATACTGAGTTGGATGATCAGCCATGATCATATTGAATGGCGGTGCAGGCTCGAAGGGCCGAATGGCCTACTCCTGCACCTAATTTCTATGTTTCTATGTTTCTATGTTTCTCACGACTGCAATTTGAAATGACCAGATTTTCACCTTTGCAGTCTATCTACCAAAATCACAAATCCTTCCTGTGGCAGACACTGTGGAGTTGGGTTTTTTCAGTGAATAGTTTAGTTTTTTAGGTTAGTTTAAAGATATAGCACGGAAACAGGCCCTTTGTCCTACCGATCCTGTGCCGACCAGCGATCCCCGCACACCAACACTATCTCACACACACTAGGGACAATTTACAATTATACCAAGCCAATTAACCTGCAAACCTGTAAATATTTGCAGTGTCTGAACCCGGAGATCCCAGAGAAAACCCACACAGGCCCAGAGAAAACCCACGCAGTGGGAAATATAACACTTGGTGTGGGTTGCATCACAGCTTCGTTTGGGAACAGCTCTGCCAAAGGCGCAAGAAATTGCAGAGAATTGTCGATGTAGCCCAGTCTATCATTGACAATTCACACTTCATCCACACTTCATGCTGTCTAGCAAAAGTAGCCAAGGTGACCAAACACTTGTCCCACTCCAGTCATTCCTTCTTCTCCCTACTCCTGTCTGGCCAAAAGGTCGAGAAGCTTGAAAGCGGGTACCGCCAGACTCAGGAACAGCTTCTTCCCCTCTGTTATCAGGCTTATGAATGGTCCTTCCATAAGCTAGGGTTCTGTGTGATTCATCCCTGCCCCACTGTGGACATTAGACTTTATCTATAGAACTCAGCGTGGTGGCACAGCGGTGGAGTTACTGCCTCACAGCACCAGAGACCTGGGTTTGATCCTGACGACGAGTGTGTGTCCGTATGGAGTTTGTATGTTCTCCCTGTGACCTGCGTGGGTTTCCCCCTGGATATCTGGTTTCCTCCCACACACCAAAGACGTAAAAGTTTGTAGGTAAATTGACTTGGTTAAATTATGAATTGTCCACAGTGTGTGTTAGTGTGTGGGGGTCCCTGGTCAGCGCAAACCTGGTAGGCCAAAGGGATGGTTTCTATGCTGTATTTCTAAACTAAACACTAAACTGATGTGATTCAATGTGGTACAATGCTGAGAACTATATTTTACACTCTGTATCTTCTCCTTTGCTCTATGTAGTGTACTTGAGTTTGAGTTGATCGTGTTTATGTATGATATATCAGATCTGTTTAGATTGCATTAAAAAAACAACTTGTCGTTTTACCTTGGTGCATGTGACAGTAATAATCCTAAACCTAGGACCTCTTCTTTTCCAAAAGATGGCAACACCATCTGGATTGCATTGCATCAATGCTACTTTGAAATGCCAGCCTATTTATTTTGTGCTTTGTAGTTGTAAAGAGGGATATTGAGTTTCTATGCTACAATTTCCACCAATATAATCTTCAACATAATAACTAATCTTGTGATCTCCCTTTATGTAGAATTGTTAGGATTGTTGTATTTCTATTCAGTCATGTTCTGTTATTGTGCTGAATATTTATTCAGCTTTGCTGGTCATTCCCAAAGGCAAATATTAACCCCTTTGATCAGTTTGCACATTTACTGACTAATATCATATTAAACAATATTATGACCCAAGCATTTTTAAAAGCAACTTGATTATATGTGCTATAGTCACTAATATTACAGAAATGCATTTTCTAGCCAAAAAAAGGTTCCGTTCATTATAGGGAAACATCCTATAGCATAATTCTGTTTAGCACATGTTAGTATCCAACAGAATAAATCAAACTAAATCCTTAATTCCCAAATCAATTCACTCAAATTATTTGTCAGTGGAGAAATAATGCACCATTTCCAACCTGATAATGGTCACGTTATCATAACCCATCCATTTACACCTATTGTATTGGGAATTTTTATTTCAAAATGACCGCTGATACTAATAAACAGGCATGATTTAATTTCCCAAAATTATCATTGATAGTATTGCTTACCCAAAGAATGGTTAACATGTGAAACTTGCTACCACTAACGTTTTTGAGGGGAATAGATGTATTATAAATACATGATGGAGAAGAGAATAGAAGCTTATGTTGATAAGGTTACTGTTGGACGAGACTCTTGTCACACGGGAGGCCTGGCCCCCCCCCAACGCAACCTGTTCCCCCAACGCAACGCATTCCCCCAACGCAATATTGCACCACTCATGCCTATCCCCCTCCCACCAAATCCACCCCTCCCTGTCCCCCTATCCCGCTACCCTCTCTATCCCACCTTGCCCATCACCCCGGACCCCTTCTACCCCCTCCCTACCCCCTTGCACTACACTACCCTTCAACCCCACTCCCTCCCTCACTTTCCCCCCTCCCTCCCTCCCTCCCTCCCTCCCTCCCTCTCCCCCCTCCCTCCCTCATTTCTCTCTCCCCTCTCCCTTCCGCCCCTTCCTCATCCCTCTCCCCCTCCCTCCCTCATCTCTCCCATCTCCCTCCCTCATCCCTCTCACCCCCTCCCTCCCTCATCCTTCTCTCCCTCATCCCTCTCTCACCTCCCTCCCACATCCTTCTCTCCTCCCTCTCCCTCATCACTCCCTCCCTCATCCCTCTCTCCCCCCTCCCTCCCTCACCCCTCTCTCCCCTCTCCGTTCCCTCCCTCATCCCTCTCTCCCCCCTCCTGCTGTCTTCTCTCCCCACTCTCCCTGTGCTGTGGGCCGGGCTGCAGCACTCCCTCTCTCCATGCGTTAGGGCCCCTCCCGGTGTCTACGCCCGCGGGCAGGAGCTGCTGAAGTGCTGCCCGTCCCAGGACCCGCAGTGTTCCTCGCCAACAGGCAGACAGCAGGGCTCGGCACTGTCGCCACCCCCCCCCCCCCCCATCTCCCTCTACCACCCCATCTCCCCCTTCCTCATTTCCCTCATCCTCCTCCCCTCATTCTAATTCCCTGCCCCAACACCTACGCAGGTCATAGAGCAGCGCCAGGGCCTGGAACTCGGCCTGGTTCTTGTACTCGGCCCGGCCCTGGCTGTAGGCGGCCGAAGCACTCGGGGACCTGGGCCTCGACGGAGCCGGGCTCGCTGTGCTGGGGGCGGGGTGAGGGTGGTGGGCGGATGAGCCAGAGCTGCCCGCAGAACAGGAAGCGAAGGCTGTGCTGCAGAATGGTGGCAGCCGGGCAGCCCCCGAGGCACTGGTACACCTTGACCCAGGCCCCGGGCTTGGGCACGACTCCTGCCCTCAGCTCGGCCGCTGTCTGGGATTCAGTCCAGGCCCTGACTTCATTTCCAGGCTCGTCCCTGATGCCGGACCCAGGCTCGTCCTTGGTTCCAGCCCAGGCCCAGGCCCAGTCCCCGGGCTCGGCCCACTCCTTCACCATGGCGACCTCCAGCCGATTGACAGTGGACGCGGCCAATCAGCGCGGCGATGGTGCCAGGAAGAGTGACAGGAGAGGAGACCAATCTGCGTGGTGGTGACGACTGACAGCAATCCGCGCATTGGCGATTTTTACGATTTTTAAAACTTGATAACTTTTACAATACACCATCAATTGCAACAAAACTTGTGGCACTTGCAGCACAGGAGAACAGTGAGTAACCTGGCGAAAAATCGTAGCAATATCGCGTGCCGTTTTTGCGCAAATAGAAAAACCCCGCAAACCGGAAGAGCACAAGCTCAGAGTTTGATTAGATAGATAGATAGACAGAGATAGATAGACAGAGACAGACAGACAGACAGACAGACAGACAGACAGACAGACAGACAGACAGACAGACAGACAGACAGACAGACAGACAGACGTACGTGAGAGAAGGCACTAGTTAAGCACCATACTACAGGGATATGTCAGTTGCATGGCTTGTTTCTGTGCCTGGCCTTGTAATCATAGCAGAACAACAGAATTCGAATTTGGAGTCTACCGTATGGGGTTTAATCCTATTCTGCTTTCCGATCAAAACTTATTTTCTGCATCTGGTACAGTTTCACATCTGATCTCCACACACATTAACTCCACCTGGTCCAGAATTCTATTGATGTTTGAGCATCCATTATCATCTGATGCAGAACATTTCGAAGATTCACAATCTTTCTCCACAGCACAGTTCTAAATGGTCAACTCTTTACACAAAACTACATCCACATCATCCACCGTATCTCTGATTTTTCAACCAGGAAAGACAACTTCTGATCAGCTATGAACCCTACAAGAATTTCAATTAACTCACCTCTCACTAAAACATAATACAGAAAATATATCCTTTTCAGCCTCTCCATATAGAGCAACTTTCTTTTATCACTGTTTTGTCTCGTTAATCTTTATTGCATTGCCACTATATTCTTCCATTGATAAGGTGACAGGACGTCTCCGGGAATTCCGTTTTCTAGGCCTCCATCCCATCATCTTCACCATGGACGTCCAGTCACTCTACACCTCCATCCCCCACCAGGAGGGTCTCAAAGCCCTCTGTTTCTTCCTCGACCAGAGAACCAACCTATCCCCGTCTACAGATACACTCCTCCGCCTAGCGGAGCTGGTCCTTACCCTTAATAACTTTTTGTTTGACTCCTCCCATTTCCTCCAAATACAAGGCATAGCTATGGGCACACGCATGGGCCTTAGCTATGCCTGCCTCTTTGTAGGGAATGTAGAACAATCCTTGTTCGAAGCGTACCAGGGCCCCATCCCCGACCTCTACCTCCACTACATCGACGACTGCATTGGGACTACCTCCTGCACCCACACACAACTCACTGACTTCATCCATTTCATCACTAACTTCCATCCAGCACTCAAATGCACCTGGACCTTTTCTGACACTTCCCTACCATTTCTTGACCTCACTATCTCCATCGCAGATGATAGACATATGACCGACATACACTATAAACCCACTGACTCCCATGGCTATCTGGACTGCACTTCTTCCCACCCTGCTTCCTGTAAGGACTCCATCCCCTACTCCCAATTCCTCCGTCTTCGCCGCATCTGCTCCCAGGA
The DNA here is from genome assembly GCF_010909765.2 of Amblyraja radiata. Classification (NCBI taxonomy): domain Eukaryota; kingdom Metazoa; phylum Chordata; class Chondrichthyes; order Rajiformes; family Rajidae; genus Amblyraja; species Amblyraja radiata. The sequence continues at coordinate 49,496,739 of NC_045958.1, read as the reverse complement.
TGAGGTGTTCAACACCAGCGCATCGGAAATGTCCTAATTCTTCAGTGAACGGGAGATCCCCTCTCCTAACATAGATGAGGCTCTCACCAGGGTTTGTTCGATACCCAGTAACACTGCTCTCTCTCCCCATCCCCCCATTCGTAACAAGGGCAGAGTCCTCCTAGTCCTCACCTTCCACCCTGCCAGCCGTCACAAACAACAAATAATCCTCCGTCATTTTCGCCACCTCCAACGTGACCCCACCACTCGCCACATCTTCCCATCTCCTCCCCTGTCTGCTTTCCGCAGACCACTCCCTTCCTAACTCCCTGGTCAATTCATCCCTTCCCACCCGAACCATCCCCTCCCCGGGCACTTTCCCTTGCAACCGCAAGAGATGCTACACTTGTCGTTTTACCTCCCCCCTTGACTCAATTCAAGGACCCAAGCAATCGTTCCAGGTGCGACAGAGGTTCACCTGCACCTCCTCTAACCTCCAATGATGTTAACCAATCACACATAGTTAGCCCTTTCAGACGAAGGGTCCTGACCCGAAATGTCACCTGTACATGTTCTTCAGGGATGATGCCTGATCCGCTGAGCTAATCCAGCATTTTGTGTTTTTCCTTGCTATCTTGTCTGGGATTATGGGGAGAAGGCAGGAGAATGGAGAGGTGGGAGAGATAGATCAACTATGATTGAATGGTGGAGTAGACTTGAAGGGCCGAATGGCCTAATTCTGTTCCTATCGCTTATGACCTATAGACCTTATGTTAACTGAGTACTGTATCATATTAAACTTGGGGAGGGGAATTACCTCTCTTATCTTTAAATGTCATGGTGTGCGTTGCATTTATATTAAAAGAAGACTGAGATTTTATGCAGCATTTCCTATGAAGGACTGTACCTCTCACAATGGAGCACTTCATCAGCACCACACCCGAGTGTCGTTCTCTATATCATGCTACAGGGCTTCAACATAACTTTTAGGAATGAATACCCATAGTTTCTTGGCAACACCAAGTTGGCTTTCCTACTCTTTGTGAGTAACAAATCTTGGCTTTCTTATGATAAAACAAATGATCTCAGGTGTACTGTGCCCTGCAGCTAAGTGTTTCTGCAAAGTTTGACTCAAACCATTCCAAGTATTTTACCAGGCTGTCCCATTGTGATCTATTTCAAGCTAATTATGCTTCACATCTTGAGAAAGGCAATTTTTTGAGAATGTGTTCAGATAAAATGGCATCCTCTGAACTAACTTTCTTCTTCCCTTTTGCATTAACTGATTTCATTGCAAACTAAATTATTTTGAATCAAGTACAGTGGTTATCTTGCCAAATGATGAAAATAACACAACTTTCTACAGATGTTGCCAGATGTTATTGCTTTGCTGGTGTGCTAACTGTAGATGGTTTATGCATGCAACCTATAATGTAGCTACCTCAATACCACTAACCACGCCCAGTCATCTCAGTATAACTGTGATATCTTCCCCTTGCTCCTCCCTTGGTTCCAGTACACCTGAAGACTAGATGCAGTCAGTACTGGGACGTGTTTGACATGTGCCTTTATTAAAGACTCAGTAAAGGTACAGTGTGTCAGACTTAACTCCTTTACATGGTGTCAGTAAGTTAAACGCACGCCTCCTGTTTATCGGGTTTTATTTGCTCCTAGTTTTACTAGTGTTTAATTCCCTATTTATCATGGCGTTCTCGTGCCACAAGCCCTCTCCCTTTGTCTTTGACGCTGACATTGTGGAGCGATGGGCTACTTTTGTGTTGGACTTCAACCACTTCATCAACATCGTGCACCGAAACTACCCTGATGCGGTCAAAGCCTCACTCCTGCTGAACCTTGCCGGTCCCGATGCTATGAAGCGTGCTCAGGCTTTCACTTACAATCCAGCGGTCCTGGATGACAACGACCAGGTCGTCGAGCCGGCGGAATCTGCCAACGACCCGGTATGTCTCTTACGCAAGTTTGCGGAGATTTGTGACTTGCCCTCCAACCGTATATTGGAGCGGGCTAGATTCTTTACAAGGAAACAGCAGCCTGATGAACCTGTTGAATGTTTTATCGCTGACCTGCGCTACCTTGCTCAGCGGTGCCGTTTCGAGAACATGCGTGATCAGCTCACCAGAGATATTTTGGTCACCGGCATGCTAGATCAGAAGCTACGAGCGGAGCTGCTGCGAAGACCGGTTCTCACCCTGACTGAGGCTATGCATGCATGCCGTATAGCTGAGGTGGTTGCCCCGCTAAATGGACAGAGGGGATCTGACAATCGGGCTATTAATCTGACTGGTGTTGCTATGCCCCGTCGCAAGCAAGACAACGTTCGCCCTGCACCGCGGCTGACTTATGCCGCTCGGGTCCCGCTTGTCAAGAAGTGCCCCAACTGCAATTATGTCCACTCTATGCAGTCGCAGTGCCCAGCATTTGGTAAAGCTTGTAATTTCTGTAAGAAGATGAACCATTTCTCAGCTGCCTGTCGCTCCCGTGGGAACGTTCCTCCAGCTCCCAGACAAGTTTTAAACAACCTTCAACAAGTTGATAACGAATTTGGTTTCCAGTCTTCTGTCGACACTGCCCTCGACTCTGAGCCCAGTATTTCCATGGGAGATGCCAGCGTTTTTTCTCTCCTTCATAATCAATCTCGCCTCCCCGATCCTTCTGTGCTTGTCACTGTCAACTACAAGTCCTTCACTGCTAAGCTGGACACGGGGGCGAAAGTGAATGTTATGTCAACATCCCTGTTCAGGAAGATAAGAAATAATGAGCTGTTAACTGCTGATCGCTCCATATTGCATGCTTATGGGGGAGAGGAGATAAAACCTGTGGGGAGGGCCACCTTCCACTGTGTGCTGAAGAAATCTTTGCGTGACCTGTCGTTTTTCATTCTTGACTGTGACTGTGTGACTGTTGAGCAATCAGGCGTGTCAGGATCTCGGGCTGGTGTCCTTTGACCGTACTGTCCACAAATTGCGGGTGATGCTGAATCCACTCTCCGAGTACCCTGACCTATTCGATGATGAACTGGGTAAGCTGCCCATTGTATACAAGATCGCAACTGACCCGTCGGTTGTACCAGTAGTCCGTGCTCCACACAGGGTGTCATTTGCCATGAAGGGCAAGGTCGAAGCCATGCTGAAGAACATGGTTGACATGGGAGTGCTTGAAGCTGTCAGCGAACCCACCGAGTAGGTCTCCACCATGGTCGCCACCATGAAGAAGGGTAAGAGCGAGATACGGGTGTGCATCAACCCCAAAGACTTAAATCTGGCAATAAGACGTCCTCATTACCCCATGAGGACTGTAGAAGATGTTGCTGCCCAGGTCGGTCAGGCCACGGTGTTCTCTGTCATTGATGCCAGGAGCTCATTCTGGCAAATACCTCTAGACAAACACTCCTCAGACTTAACCACTTTTGGCACCCCCTTCGGAAGATTCAAATTTTTGCGGATGCCATTCGGCATCAACTCTGCTAGCGAAGTGTTTCAACGCTCCATGGAGCAACTGTTTGCCGGTCTGCCGTGTGCCATTATCGTGGATGACATCCTGGTTTATGGGAAAGATGCTGCTGAGCACGACCACAACCTCCGACGGATTCTAGACCGCGCTCACCAGATCAACTTAAAACTTAACCCGTCAAAGTGCAACTTCCGTGTAGATGAAGTACCCTATGTTGGCCACATCTTCACAGCCCACGGGCTGAAACCTGATCCGCAGAAGACCAACGCTATCTCCGAGCTGCCTGCCCCGACCGACGTGACCAGCCTGCAGCGTTTCCTGGGCATGGTCAACTATTTGGGAAAGTTCATCCCCGACCTCAGCGAGTTGAGCGCACCCCTGAGGCAACTGACGAAAAAAGACATTGCCTGGCCCTGGTTTCCCCAACACCAGCAGGCTTTCGACCTTCTCAAAACAAAGCTGATTAGCACACCGACTCTCACGTTTTTCGATCTGCAACGTCCAATTGTAGTTACGTGTGATGCTTCCCGCTTCGGACTCGGTGCTGCCTGCCTGCAACTCCATGATGACGGCTCGCTGCAGCCCATTTCTTATGCCTCGCGTACCATGACAGACACTGAGCAGCGCTATGCACAAATCGAGAAGGAGCTTCTTGCGGTTGTATTCGCCTGCTCCAAGTTCAAGGACTTCCTTTTCGGTACCAGGTTCACCGTCGAGATGGATCATCAACCCTTGGTGACCATCCTCAATAAGCCTATCCATATCGCTCCAGCTAGACTCCAGCGCATGATGTTACAGCTCCAGCGGTTCGACTTTCTGATCGTGTACAAGAAGGGCACCGAGATGCATGTGGCCGACACCCCCCGGTCCTCCTGTGACAGGCACCCCTACGAGCAGAAGGATCTGCAGGTACTCAATGTCAACTTTGTTCCCTCTAAGCAGCTGCAGTGCCTGGTTGAGCACACTGCCAACGACCCCGACCTGCAACAGCTCGAAGCTGTCATCCAGCGGGGGTGGCCCAGCAGACGCACCTCATTGCCTGCGGGAGCCCACCCTTTCTTTCTGGTCCGCGACGAGCTTGTGCTCCGGGACGGCATCATCATCAAGGGTCACAAGGTGGTCATCCCTGCCTCCCTATACGACTTGTACTACAACGCTGCCCACATGTGGCATCCCGGAGCCGATGCCACCGTCTCACATGCCCAAGAACAATACTATTGGCCCGGCATGGCCAAGTACATTAAAGCCCGAGTAGCCTCCTGTCCTAATTGCAACACTCTTGCCCCACATCAGCAGCGCCAGCCACTTCTGCAGCAGCCTGCCCCTGCTATGCCCTGGACCTCGCTGGCTGCTGACATATTCGAATGGCGAGGCAAGCACTACCTGGTGTTGGTTGATTCATACTCCAACTGGTTCGAAGTGGATCTTCTCCCTGCTATCACCTCTGAAATGGTTATTAGTAAGCTGCGCAGACACTTTGCTACCTTTGGGTCCCCGGTCCGCTTGCAGACCGACAACGGCCGTCAGTTCGCCAGTGCAGAATTCCAGGCTTTCGCTGTGAAGTGGAACTTCACTCACTATACCAGCAGCCCCGAATACCCGCAGAGCAACGGCCTGGCCGAGCGTGCTGTCCGCAGTGCCAAGAATTTGCTCGAGCAGTCTCGTCTCTCCAATGGTGACTTCTACCTAGGTCTATTAAACCTTCACAACATCTCACGGGACCCTACCATGCGATCCCCTGCCCAGCGTCTGATGTCCCGCGTGCTTCGCCCACCGATGCCGATCGCCCAACAATTCCTGGTGCCCAAGGTCCTCCAGCCTGCCGCCGTTCAGCAACGGGTTGCTCACAAGCATGAGGTACAGCGCCACTCTCACGACAAGTCCTGCCGCCCGCTCTCAACACTACTGCCTGGCCAGGTCGTCCGCATGCAGACAGCCACCGGATTCTCCCGACTCGCAACCGTTGTTGTTGTGGACGATTCCCCGAGATCTTACCTGGTGGACTTTGATGGAACTGTCTACCGCCGGAGCCGCCAGCACCTGTCGGCCGTTAACAAGCCTCTGCTTCCTCCTGCGGATCCCTACGCTCCTCCGTTGCGTTTCAAGCCTGTCATTACTAGTTACCCCACAGCTCCCTGCATGCCCCGGTCAGTTCGCTTGCCGCGTTCTCCTCCCTCTGCGCTTCCTGCTTTCGGGCAGATGATCTCTTCCCCTGCTCGTTCTCCTTCTCCTCCTTCTCCCCCGTCTCCTCCTCCTGAATCACCTGTGCCGGTTGGGTCATCTCCCGCATTCCCGGTTGGGTCTCCGCCGACTTTCTCCTTCCCGGCTGCTACTGCTCCGCCTCCTCTTCTATCTGGTGGGGAGGGTGATGGTGCTATACGCACACGCTCGGGTCGGGTTGTCAAACCTCCTGTCCGCTACGGTGATTTCGTTTAAATTTGCATGTGTTGTATAATCACACTGCCACTGTTATAACTTCAATTTTAGATTTCTAAGGGAAAGGATGTAGATGGTTTATGCATGCAACCTATAATGTAGCTACCTCAATACCACTAACCACGCCCAGTCATCTCAGTATAACTGTGATATCTTCCCCTTGCTCCTCCGTTGGTTCCAGTACGCCTGAAGACTAGATGCAGTCAGTACTGGGACGTGTTTGACATGTGCCTTTATTAAAGACTCAGTAAAGTTACAGTGTGTCAGACTTAACTCCTTTACACTAATCATACCCTTTGGGATTAATTATGGAGAGAACTTTAAATTACCTTCATTTATAATGTTTATACTGAACTCTCAGCAACAAGTGTTTCCACTTTGCCTTGCACGTCAGTAGTTTACATACAATGACAAATTAACAAAAGAAAATATGATGCCATTTCTAAATGAATGCCAGTCGTTTAGTTTGAGCTTTGCTTGGATTATGTTTGGACTAATTCCATTTTTGATTTGGAGTTGTATTAAATTTTCCTTCTGCTGCTGAATATTCTTTCTGTAAATCCGCGCTAAATTTCAGTTGACTCAGTTCACAGAAAAGTTTGCAGAAAGTCACAATAAGATGTTTACATGATAATAATTTGTTACAATATATGTAGGGGCACCAGGTCTCCCACTGAGGTTTGCAATTTAGGATCTTGTAAAACTTACAGTGTTGTTGTAAGCTGGGAATACGATGGATATTGTAATTGTATAATATAGGACATCATGGATATACTTAGCAAGTAACACCACACCATTTTCTTTAGGACTGTTGGCCAACCCTTTATAATCTGAGATAGTCCAACATAATGTGTAGGAAAGAACTGTAGATGTTGTTTTACACAGAAGATAGACACAAAATACTGGAGTAACTCAGCGGGTCGGGCAGCATCTCTGGGGAAAGGGAATAGGTGACATTTTGGGTGGAGACCCTTTTTCAGACCGAGAGTCAGGGGAGAGGGAAACTAGAGATATCATTTGGCTGGCTTTGATCTGTTCTTTTCATACCTTTCATTCATTTGTTATGTGTACCTTCAAATAACAAGTGTTTGAAAGGAATGAAAAGAACAGATCAAAGCCAGCAAAATTATTAAGGAAAGGTGGAGCCCACAATGGTCCATTGTTGGCTCTGGAACAGATGCAAATGAGAGGATTCAAACAATAAAACTAAGCAGGATGGAAGTGAATCTAGTAGGATGACTAGGGTGGAGGAGGCAGCTTACAACCGAGCGGTATGAAAATTGATTTCTCTAACTTCAAGTAACCCTCGCATTCCTTCTCTCTCCATCCTTCCCCCACCCTAGTCACCCCAAGCATCATAGTGGCACAGTGGCATGGTGGCGCAGTGGTAGATTTGTTACCTTACGACGCAAGATACCCGGGTTTAATTCTGACTATGCGTGCTGTCTGTACGGAGTTTGTACACTCTCTCTGTGACCGCATGGGTTTTCTCCCGGTGCTCCAGTTTCTTCCCACACTCCAAAGACGTACAGGTTTGTAGGTTAATTGGCTTCAGTTAAAAAATTGTAAATTGTCCCTGGTGTATTGAATAGTGCTAATGTATGGGTTGGCGCAGACTGGATGGGCTGAAAGGCCTCTTTCCATGCTATATATCTAAACTAAACTAAACTAAACTAAACTAAACTAAACTAAACTAAACCAAACCTATCCATGATCTCCAGAAATGCTGCTTGAGACGCTGAGTTGTTCCAGCACTTTGTGTTTTTTTAAAATGATGCCTGTTATGCCTGTATCAGTAAAGAACTAAGGAACACAATGAAATGTGCCAACGAATGAGAAATACATTCTGCTTATCACATAGGATCAGTAAAGAACCAATCTGATTGAATTCCAGCAATGTAAACAGCCCAAGGATAAACCGATAACACACAAATAGCATTTGAATCAGCACAACAGAAACCCAATCCTCATTACAGTCCAGAGTAATGACCATTCCATTAACTCCAAGGCATAATTTAAAGGAAGTGCATTTTCTTTCAAACTAGAATGATGTTGGGACAAAAAGAAATAAGAAATTCAGGAAACTTGGTAAGTGCTTTACCCTAACTATTGTCCTTTTTCAGAAGCTAAATAAATTGACTCCACTATTTTTATGTTCTACTTTAGAGAATCATAATGCGCTTTCAATATCACCATGTTGGTAATCCTTTGTAGGTAATGTATTGATGCAATGAGGTTGTTACTCTATGAAGAAGCACTTGTCTGTCTGTGTGCTTTTTCAGAATGTATTTGCTAATACAACACTATTAACATTTAGCAAAGCATTATTACCAAATAGGAAAGCTCAAGGAAGGTGGACCTATGACATGTTTTCTCATTGTTGCAGACAAAGAAACAATGAACAGGGATTATTTTCTGACTGGCCAGTGGAACAAGTGATCTTCCCAGGGATTTGTACTGCGGTCTGCATATCTCACCATATATGGAAGTGACATGGATGGAGAAATAGAGGCTTAATGTCCAAACTAGTTGATGTTGCACATTGATATGGTAGTTAATAAGAAAGGTCAGGAAGAGAGTACTGACATGGACGAACTAAGCAAGTGTGTAAAATTATGGTATATGACTTTAATGGGGAAAAACTCTGGATCTGAAAAAGAAGCTATCAATAGGTGAAGTGTCTCATTATGAAACATTTCCCTAATAGCAAGTCAGGAAGAGGTGTCATAATTTTACACAAGTGAGGAGAAACTAATATATTTACAATAATATCTTTTTTTTAATTAGCATCTTTCATGTGATAGTATATCAAACAAAATGTGATACCATACAACATAAGGTATGAATATTCAATGATTTGCACAAATAAAGATGTTTGAAAGAACATTTTAACAGAAACACAGGTTGGGAGGTGAAGAATTTCAGAACCTATGCTGAACATTTAGCCGGTGATGAAGTGATGAAAATAGGGTATGTGTCAATGGCCAGACTTGGAGGATGGTAATGGTCTTCAGAAGAGGTGGAAAAGTAAATGAGGCCACAATAATTGGAAAGCCAAGGCTCAGGAGGCAGTATGAGAATTTATTTAAAGGGGCATTGCTATTTAGGTGGTTTTATATATGTATACGAATACCAAAAGTAATCAAATATTAGACATTATCCCTACAAAGTTATAATTTATGTAAGGTTGTGAATTTTAGCTTGTACAGATATTTGGTCAGCTCCCATCTGGGATCCTGCAGTTTTCGAACATCCCTGGAGTTCTAATAAAAGGTGATCAGCCATGATCACAATGAATGGTGGTGCAGGCTCGAAGGGCCAAATGACCTCATCCTGCACCTATTTTCTATGTTTCTATGTCATCAACTTGAAATGTTAACTCTGTTTTTATCTTCACAGATGCTGCCTGATCATAGTCAGGATCGAACCCGGGTCTCTGACGCTGTAAGGCAGTCGCTCGACTGCTATGCCACCTTGCCACCATGCAGCACTTTTGGATAGATAATTACTATTTGGGAAGGCTGATCATGGCCATGAACACAATTAATGTTACATATTTCCGACATAAGGTGCTGAAGTAACTCAACGGGTCAGGCAGCATTGATACAAACTGCTGAAGTAAATCAACGGGTTTCTAAGTTACACCACCCTGACCTGCCTAACCCGCTGAGTTACTCCAGCACTTTGTGTCTTTTTTTTGTAAACCAGCATCTGCAGTTGCTTGTTTCTACTCTCTGTTTTAAAAAATATATATTTCAACTTTTGTTTGAATATAAAATTTCCAGCAGACACATAGCAGTGGTTATGAGACATCTCATCTGGCAATCAACCAATACTTGGAAGCCGTAATTAGTTTCCAGTTACATCAGGGCACTTAACAAAAAAAAAAAAACCCAACTCACATAAAAACAGTTTTATTTTTACTTTGTTCCTAATTTCTGCTGTGAAGAACTATGTGCTTGATCCCTGGATTCAGAGGTCTAATTTATGATGACATTTTATTCCATACTATATTATGCCACGTGACTGAATTGTAACATAAAATCGATCCCTGAATGTGACTGGAACCTTTCAGTTTACGGATGTGTGGGTCTGTGTGTGCAATACACTCACATGAAGGTCTGAGTGCACAACTCTTGTAACATGCATTTGACACCAGTTCAGCAAAATTATTCAACGTACTTCCAATTATCACATTGAGTGAGGCATGCACAGGAATCCATGCCTGTTTAGTTGGAGGCAGGTGTTATTTGCACATGTATTTTGTGTTCATGCAGAATCTCTATTAGCACATATTAAGGGCAGGATTATAAGGAGTCCTGTATGCGAGCCCAACTAACCTATGTAAATTCATGCCTTTCTTGCACCTCTGAAAGGGGAAGTTCCACCATGGTTTGACGAAAATGTGCTGTGAGGGGAGGGCTGTCTTTTTCTTGCGTATGGTGTGCACAGCCTAAAGTTGTAGGACACCACGTGTTCTATTTGATCTTATTTGATTGTGCACGCCGGGTTGATTGCATTGGTCGAAACAGGATGGACCACGTGAAGGTTGCAATCTCCTACCCCAGGGGTGGACTGTAAAGAAGAGTATCAGCACATGTCCATGCCCATGAAAATGGATGCGTGCTCTTGGTGTAATAGGTTTTAATAATAAACTTAAAAAGAATGAAAAAATGAAATGGATAAAAAAAAACATTAGCAAAGGCTAACATGAAGAAGATAATGATGATGATGTCTGTTAGACATCTACATTGACTCGCAAAGCTTTTCACTTCAGTGTGAAAAGAGTGGGAGAGTTTGAAAGGAGTCCAATTAGCCCAGTCAGCTGAAAGCAGTTAAGGTGAGAAGCAGGAGCAAAGCAGAAGTGCTTTGGAAGGCAAGTGATATAAGTCTTTCCCCCCACAGTGTGAAAAGAGCAGGAGAGTTTGAAAGGAGTCCAATTAGTCCAGCCATCTGAAGGCATTTAAACTGAGAGGCAGACAATTGAAACTGGATTGATTGCAGCATCCAATTTGAGTAATTGAGCCCCCGAAAAAGGCAAGGAATAGAAGAGCAGCTGTATTGGGACAGACTGTGGAGAGAGGAAGTGATATGTGAAGGTTAATAGGTGCAGGAGTAGGCCATTTGGCCCTTCGAGCCAGGGATCCTATGCAAGTCCAAGGCGGGAAAGAAGTTAGAATTTGGTATAGAGGATGATGAGAACAAAATAGGCAGAGAGTGAGAAAGGAATGTTGGTTATTTTACCAGGCAAGAGGCCTGATGGGTAAGGCAGATGAGCTTGGCACATGTATTAGAGACCCTCGAATAGTCAATGGAAATTAAAAGAGCAAATGTGCCAGGAGATTGCAGACAATTGCAGGTTTAATTATGTTTGTTGTAGTAGGGCATTTTAACTTTCCTAATATTGACTGGAAATATCACAGTGTGAAAGGTTTAGACGGGGTGGAATTTGTTAAATGCGCTCAATAGTTTCTGCCAGCAATATGTAGAGGGCCCCCACATGAGAGGGGGCAATGCTTGATCTTGTCTTGGGAAATTGGGAGGGGCAATGGGATGAAGAGTTTGTGGATGAACCTTTTGGGACCAGGTTTAAGGTAGTTATAGATAATGACACAGTGGACCCATGAGTTGAAATGCTAATTTGGGGCAAGACCAACCTTGAAGGAATGAGGCAGGAGCTTGTTTAAGTTGATTTGGAGTATGTTGTTTGAAGGGGAAGGGACATCGGGTAAGTGTGATGTTTCTAAAATTGTGCTGACAATAGTTCAGAACATGCACGTCCCCATTATAGTGAAGGGCAAGGCAGGCAAACGCAAGTATGGATGACAAGGGAAATTGAGGCTTCGGTTAGGAATAGGGAGGTAGTATGGGACAGATATAGGTAGCTGGGACCAAGTGGATCCTGCTGGAGTCTTTGGAACTAAGGAGCAAAGTAAAAAAGGAAATACGAAGGGAAAAAAGGGGACAGGAGATATCTCTGTCAGATAGCACTAAAAATAATCTTTCAGGATTTTATAAGTACATAAAGGATAAAAAGGGTAGATTGGTTTTCTACGTATGTGGTACCATATACAATGCCTTCCATAATGTTTGGGACAAAGACCCATCATTTATTTATTTGCCTCTGTACTCCACAATTTGAGATTTGTAATAGAAACAAATCTCATGTGCACATTGTCATATTTTAATAAAGGCCATTTTTATACATTTTGGTTTCAACATGTAGAAATTACAGCTGTGTTTATACATAGTCCTCTCCATTTCAGGGCACCATAATGTTTGGGACACAGCAATGTCATGTAAATGAAAATAGTCATGTTTTGTATTTTGTTGCATATCCTTTGCATGCAATGACTGCTTAGTCTGCGATTCATGGACATCACCAGTTGCTGGGTGTCTTCTCTGGTGATGCTCTGCCAGGCCTGTATTGCAGCTATCTTTAGCTAATGGTTGTTTTGGGGGCTAGTCCCCTTCAGTTTTCTCTTCACCATATAAAAGGCATGCTCAATTAGGTTCAGATCGGGTGATTGACTTGGCCACTCAAGAATTGACAATTTTTTAGCTTTGAAAAACTCCTTTGTTGCTTTAGCAGTATGTTTGGGCTGTCTTGCTGTAGAATGAACCGCCAGCCAATGTGTTTTGCGGCTTGTTTGAACTTGAGCAGATAGGATGTGTCTATATACTTCAGAATTCATTATGATACTACCATCAGCAGTTGTATCATCAATGAAGATAAGTGAGCCAGTACCTTCAGCAGCCATACATGCCCATGCCATAACACCCCCACCACCGTGTCTCACATATGAGGTGGTATGCTTTGGATTTTGGGCAGTTCCTTCTCTCCTCCAAACTATGCTCTTGCCATCAATCTGATATGTTAATCTTTGTCTCATCTGTCCACAATACCTTTTTCCAGAACTGTGGGTGCTCTTTTAGGTACTTCTTGGCAAACTGTAACCTGGCCATCCTATTTTTCCAGCTAACCAGTGGTTTGCATCTTGCAGTGTAGCCTCAGTACTTCTGTTCATGAAGTCTTCTGCAGACAGTGGATATTGACAAACCCACACCTGACACCTGAAGAGTGTTTCTGATCTGTTGGACAGGCGTTTGGGGATTTTACTTTATTATAGAGAGAATTATTCTGACATCAGCTGTGGAGGTCTTCCTTGGCCTGCCAGTCCCTTTGTGATTAATAAGCTCACCAGTGCTCTCTTTCTTCTTAATGGTGTTCCAAACTGTTGATTTTGGTAAGCCTAAGGTTTGGCTGATGTCTCTTAACAGTTTTATTCTTGTTTCTCAGTCTCATAATGGCTTCTTTGACATTCATTGGCACAACTTTAGTCCTCATGTTGATAAACAGCAATATAAGTTTCCAAAGGTGATGGAAAGACTGGAGAAAAAACTAGGTGCTGAGAGCTCTCTTATACCTGCATTAAGGAGGCAATTAAACACACTTGAGCTATTACAAACTATGTACGGACTATTTATTGTGGAACACGGAGGCAAATAAATAAATGATGGGTCTTGGTCCCAAACAGTATGGAGGGCACTGTATAACATGGGTACATGGAACTAGCTGCAAGAGGAGGCAGGTGAGGCAGGTACTATCACAACTTTTAAGAAACTTTTGGATAGGACAGGTTTTGAGGGATATAGGCCAAACACAGGCAGGTGGGACTAGTGTAGTTTGGGCATGTTGGCTGGAGTGGGCAAGTTGGGGCAAACGACCTATTTCCACACAGTATGCCTATAACTACCTAGATCTTGGCCTTTGCAGCAGTTTTAAAGGTCAAAGATGCAGATATTATTTTCTTTTCAAACTAATAGTGTTTTCAAATTGTGTGGAATAAATTTTGATCACCAAATATGTTTACATGAGAGAGGCTGTGGAGTCGTCTATGAGTGTGTGTATAATTGGTAATTCAAAGAATTAATATTGGCACATTCCACTAAATGATCTCGCTTCAGTGCTGAAGAATTCAATTTTTGTCTGATTTTTAGTCTAACAAATGGACTTTAATAAAAAGAAAACAATTTTAAAAGCACAGGTATTTAAATTACAATTCTATATCAGCCAGTAATCTGTTAAATAAACAAAATTAAACATCTTAAATTATTTAATAGCAGAAATTGCTTGAGGCTTTTGAAAGGAAAATTCCAGCCTTAATTTTAATCACTATGATTGCAGCTGTCCATTAGGACTTAATCTGGAGTGACATTTAAAAGACTATCTGGTTCATTGAACATACCATCAGTTAGAACACAAGTTCTTTAGTAATCTAGACATTAAGTAACTTATCAAAGATGTTGCCAACCATATTTATTCATTGTACATATTTCTGGTTAATATAAATGTTTACTTCCACAGGGAATGTTATGTAACTTTTCAGGCACATGGACATATTTACAGGTCAGAGGATGTTTTTGTATTACTGACATCAGCACTGAGCTGGTTATTTTTCTTCTTTATCCTTTAATGGCTGCTGAGTGATACCTGGGTCATACACTCCTGAGGAAGGTATTGTATTTATGTTAACATGGTTAGTTTTTAACTGAACCACTAACAGTGGTTTAAAACAAAAATGAATGAAGGGGGAAATGGGGTGAAATCCAAGCTCATCTACTGTAGATTTGTTTGACAGGAATAGAAACTTATTTTTTTGCAACCTGTGCAAAGCACATCATTTATTGACAACATGCAGAGAAAAAAAATTGTTGAGAGAATTAATATTTTCTAACCAAAATTATCAGTCGGCCCTTCGTTCATTAACTGGAAAGAAAATCAGGTGGCTGTGTTACCAGCATGCAAACATCCCAATGATTTTCTTTTCAAGATTCAAGGTTCAAGAGAGTTTATTGTAATGTGTCCCAGATAGGACAATGAAATTCTTGATTTGCTTCAGCACAACAGAATATAGAGGGCATGAATACAGAACAGATCAGTGTGTCCACATACCATTGTATAAATATATACACACATGAATAAATAAAACAGATAAAGTGCAAATAAACAGATAATGGGCTATTAATGTTCAGAGTTTGGTTTCAGTTGAGTTTAATAGCCTGATGGCTGTGGGGAAGTAGCTGTTTCTGAACCTGGATGTTGCAGTCTTCAGGCTCCTGTACCTTCTACCCGAAGGTAGCGGGGAGATGAGTGTGTGGCCAGATTGGTGTGGGTCCTTGATGATGCTGCCAGCGTTTTTGAGGCAGTGACTGCGATAGATCCCCTCGATGGTAGGGAGGTCAGGGCCGATGATGGACTGGGCAGTGTTTACTACTTTTTGTAGTCTTTTCTGTTCCTGGGCGCTCAAGTTGCCGAACCAAGCCACGATGCAACCGGTCAGCATGCACTCTACTGTGCATCTGTAGAAGTTAGAGAGAGTCCTCCTTGACATACTAACTCTCCGTAATCTTCTCAGGAAGTAGAGGCGCTGATGTGCTTTCTTTATGATTGCATCAGTGTTCTCGGACCAGGAAAGATCTTCAGGGATGTGCACGCCCTTCTTTTCTGTTTTCCCAAGTGATTATTTGCACCAGGTCAGTAAAGAAATGTCCCCATGTTATTCATAGATAATCTGCAAGAACTACAAACAAAATTAGGGAGATATTACAGGTGGATCCCTTAACACAATTGACATAAAGAGCACATCAATTTAATTCATAAATTGCAAGCAAATGAAACTAAATGTCAGCTTTGACTTTAGAGAAATAGTGTGGAAACAGTCCCTTTAACCCACCGAGATCACTCCATATAGTAGCACTTTCCTACACACTCGGATAATTTACAATTTCACCGAAGCCAATTAACCTACGAACCTGTACGTCTTTCGAGTGTGGGAGGAAACTGGAGCATCTGGAGAAAACCCACACGGTCACAGGGAGATCGTACAAACTCTATACAGGCAGCACGCATAGTCAGGATTGAACCTGGGAAACCGGCGCTGTAAGGCAGCAACTCTACCACTGCGCCACTGTTCTTCCCCCATTTTGCTTTAAAGAAATGCCAGTGCTGATATCTTTGAATGTATACTACAAGGCGGTTACCTGAACAAATGAAATAGAAGAACAAATTTACAGACAAATTGCAGAACAATGCTGCATCGGCAAGCTGGTGGTAGCCAAGTGAAAGTTGGAATAATAAATATGTAAAGATAAAGAGGGGATTTCCTATGACACTATCAAAGGAACCTTCTTGGTCAGTGTGTTTACAGCTTAATGAGGAAGGGAACAGTACTGAATGGGGAATGACATAGAGTAAGTGGAACATGCTTCAGGTGAAGAGTTTTTAGGAAACAATGATTGGGAAACAAAGATAGAAAGAACCACATATGGAGAGATATCAAAGAAATGCATTTACTGTTACAGATATTGTTTACAATGACAAAGGAATAATATTTTTTGAATGCCTCTGGTAGAATGGAAAAAACATTTCTTTATTAACCTAGAGACACAAGGAACTGCAGCTGTTGGATAAGAAAAAAGAAAGTTTTGCAAAGCTTAGGTAGCTTACCGCCTAATAATATGAACTTTAAATTCCCCAATTTTATGTAACTAATCTACAACACCCCCCCCCCCATTCCGTTCTCCTTCCCGTGATCCACCTGAATTCAAATCCATTTCTCCCCTCCCCAACGACCTTTGTTCCTTCCGCTTCTTCACAATTTACACATCTTCTATCCTTATCACACACTTTTTGTCTTTTAATTTTTATCCTTTGTCCAACCATCTGCCATCAAAACCCCCCTCACCAGTATCCACCTATCACTTACCAGGCTTTGTCCTGTCCCAATGATTTACCAGCTTTCTCTTCCCCCTTCCCGCGCCGTTACAGGGAAAATGAACAAACTCCGTACAGACAGCACCCGTAGTCAGGTTTGAACCCGATATCTAGCTCGACTGCTGTACTACTTTGCCACCCCAGCTTTTTCACAACACTGATCAGCCTCTTGAACACTACACCACACTAATCTCAGCAACTAAGATCTTCTATGGACCGTGTCTTTGGTTGCACTACAGACTTTGGTTTTGCACTAATATGGAATAATTATCATATATTTATCTGTGTGTTATTGGGGTTAGGGCCTGTTAAGCTGCAGCAAGTAAGAATCTCATTGTTCCATTGCCGGTACATATGCCAATTAAACACTCTTAACTCTTGACATCATTTGAATTACCAATGGTTGCATGAAAGAGCAATTTTAGCATTAAAAAATTATATCAAGCAGGCCATAAAATATTTCTTTCAAAGCTTCCTGAACAACCTGTAATAATAAAAATCTACTGAAAGTGTGTCAGAGATTGATGAGGCTGGAAATTTTCATGTTGAATACTATGCAATGGCACAAGAATATGCGTTCAAAAATTACCTCCATATGTAAATGGCGCTACAATAATGACTGGTACTGCTGTAGGGCAAATGTCTACATCCCTCAGAATTCAATCATCCAATCTGACCTATCTTTTCACTTCAAGTGACTTCAGCTCCACATTTAACTTAGGTTTGCCAGGCACAAGTCACAACCAGTGTAAATTGTTCACAATCTCGAAAGCAATGCTTTTCCAAAAGTCCGTTGTATGTTGGCCGAGTTGGAAATAAAACGAATCTATAAATTAATACACCAGATTCAAATGAAAGAAATGTAGTGTATTCTGAAGCATTCTTTATTACAATCAGGTAAATTTACACAACGTGCATAGGTACATACCTATTTAAGGTGAACTATATTATGTAATTATATTATTCATGGATTTATGATATATTTATGTTTGATTTTATTTCATTTACAAGAAGCATTGCAAAAGCTGTCTGTGTGAAAATAAATGTAAGCATCATGTCTGCCAGCATAATAAACTGAGCATTGCTGGGTAAAGAAGAATTATTTCAATGAATTAAGAATAGCTAGTTAGCTCTTTTATGGCAACACGAGCTCTTGCATCTGAGGGGTAGGAAAATGTTTGTTTCATTTCCCTGCAGCAGGGTGGCGCAGCAGTAGAGTTGCTGCCTTACGGTGCCCGAGACCCAGGTTCATTCCCGACTGCCTGTGGGCACTGTCTGTACGAAGTTTCTACATTCTCCCCGTGACCACATGGTATTTTTCTGGGAGTTCTGGTTTTCTCCCACGTTTCAAAGACGTACAGGTTTGTAGGTTAAATGCCTTCAGTAAGAATTGTAATTTATTCCTAGTGTGTAGGGTAGCGCTAATGTAGGGGGATTGCTGGTCGGCGTGGACTTGGTGGGCCGAAGGGCCTGTTTCCGTGCTGTATCTCTAAACTCCAAACATTTCATTTTAGAATCATAGTAGTTATTTTACATTTCTAGCTTTGAAGTCCACTTTAAATATAATGATATAATCACTGTTAGATAAGTGCCATGCACCATAATATTGTTAACTAAATCTGCCTTCTCAATACGACCAGCTATATGTTGCCAAATTCTATTCTAAACTTACTCCAGAAATGTAGAGCTCAAAGAAAAGATTTTGAGGTAAAATATTGAGGTATAAGAAAATAAAATGAGGCAGCGCTATTAATGAAACATCTTTTATTGAAGGCAACACTAGTTTTGTACTGCCTGAGACATGGGATTATAATGTATTAAAGGCATGCTATGTGATACAACTTGTTATTAATGGCAAGTTTACACATATTCATTGCCCTGGTCCTCACAACCTTGCAACTATCTATCTATCTGTCTATCTGTCTATCTGTCTATCTGTCTATCTGTCTATCTATCTATCTATCTATCTATCTATCTTACTATTCTTGACCGGTTTTGGCCATCTGTGCTGCGATTTCCGAGAGAACGCCGCCACCTACGGCCGTCATTTTTGGCCACCTTGCTCAGAGCTCCCCTCCGCCACATGTCTATTGGTTCTAAAGCTTGCAAAAAATGTCTATTGGTTCTAAAGCTTGCAAAAAATGTCTATTGGTTCTAAAGCTTGCAAAAGGTGTCTCTATTGGTTCTAAAGCTTGCAAAAAAATGACTATTGGTTCTAAAGCTTGCAAAAAAAATGACTATTGGTTCTAAAGCTTGCAAAAAGTGTCTCTATTGGTTCTAAAGCTTGCAAAAAAGTGGCTCTATTTGTTCTAAAGCTTGCAAAAAAAAAGTCTATTGGTTCTAAAATGCTTGCAAAAAAAATGTCTATTGGTTCTAAAGCTTGCAAAAAAAATGTCTATTGGATCTAAAGCTTGCAAAAAATGTCAATTGGTTCTAAAATGGTTCATACTAGTGCTCCCGAAAGCCCTCCCTCTCCCCCGGTTGGCTTGGCTTGGGTGTGTCTTGAAATTGAAAGGCACTACTTACTGCAAATGGTGGCATGAAGTTGAAAGGCACTATTACTGCAAATGGTGGCTTGTTGCTTTGGCTTGAAGTTGAAAGGCACTACTTACTGCAAATGGTGGCTTGGTTGCTTTGGCTTGAAGTTGAAAGGCACTACTTATTGCAAATGGTGGCTTGGGTGTGGCTTAAAGTTGAAAGACACCACTTACTGCAAATGGTGGCATGAAGTTGAAAGGCACTACTTACTGCAAATGGTGGATTGGTTGCTTTGGCTTGAAGTTGAAAGGCACTACTTACTGCAAATGGTGGCTTGGGAGCTTTGGCTTGAAGTTGAAAGGCACTATTACTGCAAATGGTGGATTGGGAGCTTTGGCTTGAAGTTGAAAGGCACTATTACTGCAAATGGTGGCTTGGCTGCTTTGGCTTGAAGTTGAAAGGCACTACTTACTGCAAATGGTGGCTTGGATGCAATGGCTTGAAGTTAAAAGGCATTACTGCAAATGGTGGCTTGGGTGCATTGGCTTGAAGTTGAAAGGCACCACTTACTGCAAATGCTGGCATGAAGTTGAAATGCACTACTTACTGCAAATGGTGGCTTGGGTGCTTTGGCTTGAAGTTAAAAGGCACTACTGTAAATGCACTTACTTCATGTTTGCATTGTATATTGATTTTAGATAAAATGCTACCACTTACGGCTGTGATTTTTGGCCATCTTACTCAGTCCCCCTCCGCTGAGCAGGTGCAGAGAATTATTCCCATCAATGAAAAATAAAAGTGTTATTAGTTTTTTTTTAAATGTTGAGAATCTCTCCTGTCAATCACTCCATGAAAGCCACACCTTTTCCGGTGGGGGGGGGGGAGGGGTTATAAAACCCGGAAATGTGGGTGTGGCTCAGTCTCTGCAAGATGGAGGAGGGAGAGGTCACGACTCGCTGTCTTTAGTTGCTTTGCACCCTACTTCAAATGGTATGAAACTGCACTTGAATTTGGTGGCCTTGCACCCTGCTAGAAGTGGTAAGAAACTGCACTTGAATTTGGTGGCCTTATACCCTGCTTGAAATAGAATTTCAAGGATTAGCCGTGAGTCAACTACCAGCCCACCAGCCATGAGTGAGTGAGTTACCAGCACAACAGGCTTGATTGACTGAGACGCCAGCCCAAGAATCCATTTGGCACACAATTTGCATACTAGCTCTCTGGAAACCAGTCCCTTCAGCCCACAACACCCATAATAGCGCTCCAGAAAGCCCCCCCCCCCCCCCCCCCCCCCCAACTGGCCACCAATATTAGAATCAGTGGAGAGGTGGAATATTGCGTTGGATGACCAGCCCACCTGTGTGATGCTGGGACCCAACGAGTCCCACTTAGTCTAGTATTTTATAATAGCTTCTCATCTAAGTCACCAAGTCAAATCTGTGCCTACAATTTATTGAGATTATTCCTTGCATTTTGTGCATTAAATGAAGAATGTTCATTTGGTTATGCACTCCAATCTATCTTCTGATCTCATGTTTTACTCATACACTTCTTATTTATTCTCCTTTAATTAGTTTAAGCTTTGCTTGACTAAAGCCAAAATAAAGACTATTCTATTTCTTAGACCTTCCCATTTCATTTGTTAAAGCTTTGGAAACGACCTTTCTCCTGCATGATTCTCACTGTTTACTTGTACCCCATGACTCCCCTCAGTCTACCCACACTTATAAGAGATAAGACAGGATTGTGATAGCTTGGGCAAATGCAAATCCCAAAAGACCAAAGAAACTTGACACCAACTAAAACAAACCAATCTATTTAGTTGCTACCCCATCCAAGACCCTAAACGTCCTTCCCTCCACCATTAGTTTCAGTCCCTGCAATGTGTGACATTTAAGAAAAGCACAAAAACAACGATTCAAGGTTTCCCTGACAACATTTCTCACAACTGTGGCCATTATGAATGAGCAGAACAAGAGTGGCAAGTACGTTGGAATGCTCCTGGGTGCAAGTCCCTCTCCAAGTTGCAAGCCACCACAACGTGGAAAGATATCACTGATTCTTTATTGCCATTGTGTTAACATCCTGGAATTCCCAATGTGACAGCAATGTGCAGGCATTGGCACAGTGTGGATTCAGGAGCTGAAGAAGGTAGTTCCACACCACTCTCTTAAGATTAGTCAGAATGTGCAGGAAATGATGCCATCCAAATTTATTGGATTAAAAAAACAAAGCAAAGATTTGAATGCCTTTCCAGATATAAAGGATTGCCTTTGCCTTGTTCCACTCTTGCCAGTATAGTTGTTAAAGGATCTCCTGCTAAGGCCTCGCATCCTGCCCTCCGACCATTCTGCCATTTGCAGTACTCCAAGGATCTATTCACTGTTCCCTGCTACTCATTTGCTTGCTGTTCCTTGGCTACATGGCCTGAAAACATGACATCAGGATTTCTGTGCACTGTGACGAGCTAAAGACAAAAGCACCTACTCTTCAAAAGAAACTTTATTGTCACTTTAGGACGTCCTACAGTTGTGACAGGGCTTTCTTTTGTTCCCCACCACCACCTCTCCTTCTTCTTCTACTGCCCACCAAACATGGAGTGCGGGATGAGCTGCAACTTCATTTCACCAACCATTGGAGCCACCTATTTTAATCTCAAGCACCACCCCTTTGACATAAATTCCAGCCATCTTTCCAGTTAACATTTGAAATTAGGCTGAGGTTTTGATCTTGTAACTAGCAATTTGCTGAAGCTACCTGTTTTTATCTATGTAACAGCATCCATTTTCACCCCTGCCTTGGTTAACTGTGGCGGAAATCTCACAAGCACGAAGGTTATGGAAAGAACAGCTAATATGTGGGATTACCTTGACAGGATACACACAAATGCTGGAATAACCCAATGGATCAGGCAGTATCTCCAGAGAAAATGGATAGCCGACGTTTTGGGTCGGGTCCTTCAACGTCATCTCCCAATATTGTTTTTCTAGAGATGCTGCCTAACCCGTGGAATTACTCCAGAATTTTATGTCTATCGCTGGTATAAACCAGTATCTGCAGTTCCTTATTATTACCTTGACAGTAATTTTGTTTTTTCCTATATATTTTGGTTTTATTCTCTCTCCCACCTTATTAACCCACCACAAAGCTGCAGAGCATTTTGATGGAGTTCAGGGACATGTTCAGGGTCATGCACAATTATCTGTCAACTTTTCCAGTGTTTTTCTAATCAACTACCAACTTTCCATCATCTCACTCAGCCCATCTTGAGTTATAGAGTAACTGTATCTGTAAACTAAATAGCAAACTGAACTAATCATACTAAATATTTTTTTAATGTATGCTTATTTCTAAATTGAAATTTAGTGCTCTTTTCTTGCAACTGCCAGTGCTACCTTTAACCAGTGGCCTGAATTCCATGCAGAGTTAATGTAGGGTTCAACTCTACAAAGTTGAATATTATTGTGTCCATTTTAGGCAATGGATTGAATAGAATAATATTAAACAAATACCATTCCACTTCAAAATGACTCATTGCATCTGAATCACATAAGGATGTTTCTAAGGCACATAATTATTTATATTCAAAGTCCCTTTTTGATAAATATACTGAGCTATTGGAGTGTTGGTGGATAAAGACGATGACCCCTAGATAACCGTTTAACAAAGTTGTGAAAAAAGAATGAATAAAACAGAACTGTTTGCTCCCGAGAGTTCAAAGAAACGTATGGTAATATATGCAATGTGGGATAGAGAATGTTAATAATTATGGTTTATGCACATTATACAACAATAACACCATTTCTTACCATATGGGTAGGAATTTGCACCCATGAGGACACGGACACGGGCACGGGCACGGGCACGGACGGACACGGACACGGACACGGACACACACACACACACACACACACACACACACACACACACACACACACACACACACACACACACACACACAATGTATATTCCACCTTGTCTCGCATTGCAGATTGGCGATATTCTGTGGAATGCCGATTCAAAATAGAATGTTAAACATACTTTCTTTAATGACCCCAAAATGTACTCTGCAAAATAACAACGACTTTTTCCAAATTTTTTTCCTTCAATTTTCTATTTATAGAGCAGGTCACAACACTGTGGGAAGTAAATCTTCCAGCTAAACCTGAGTGTGGTTTCAATGATAATGCAGAGCACTGGTGTTTCATTGGTACCTAGTCAAATTAATTCCAGTCATTGGAGAAAAGGCCAGGTACATCAGGTCTTGGCACAGGCATTCCAATGTCTCTACTTTCCTAAGAATTTTCAACTTTTGTAAGAAAGATAGGCTCATGTAAAGTTCCCTTGAAAAAGTCTGTTTCTGCACAAAACTATGAAAAGTGATATAATATGCTGTTTAGGGTAACAGACTTTTTTGTGATAGCGAGAAAAGGCGTTTACAGTGCCTTTTACAATCTCAGGATTCCTTCATGCTTTAAATATTTATTTTGAGGTGCAATGCAGGAAGTTCAGCAGCTGGCTTCCACCCAGCAGACTTCCACAAACAATAATGTACAAATAAACAGATAGTTTGGTTTTAATGATGTTGATTGGGCGATAATTTTGGCTGGAGCATAAAGATATCTCACTGCATTGAAAGATTCGTGTGGTATTTTTTGCAGCCACCCAAGACATTTCTCCAGTAATGCATGTAAAAGGAGGAACCTCTTTCTGTGCAGAACCTCCTCCACACATTGGGATGTTTATCTGGGTATTATTGCACAAAAGTGACCATCTAAAACATGACCTTCCAGCTAGCAACTGCGTTACAGTTTACTTTGAAAGTAATGATATTTCTCTCTTTGTCAATGAATATTATATTTATAGATGCATTGGGCAAAAGGGCCTGTTGCCATTCTGTATAACTCTATGACCCTATTATCTTTTAAATTACAATTGCCAAATTATTTTGATGATGCTGGTTGCTACATTATTGTTCAATCAGTGATGATCTTTAAAAAAAATTCTGGAGGATCACATTTTTTCCAAAATGCCACAAATTTAATTTATTTGATTTCTTATTTGCCAACATTCTTTGGAAACATAGAAACATTGAAAATAGGTGCAGGAGTAGGCCGTTCGGCCCTTTGAGCCAGCACCGCCATTCAATATGATCACAGCTGGTCATCCAAATTCAGTAACCTGCTCCTGCTTTCTCTCATAGAAACATAGAAAATAGGTGCAGGAGGAGGCCATTCGGCCCTTCGAGCCAGCACCGCCATTCATTGTGATCATGGCTGCCTTCTCCCCATATCCCTTGACTCCACTAGCCCCTAGAGCTCTATCTGACTCTCTCTTAAATCCATCCAGTGATTTGGCCTTCACTGCCCTTTGTGGCAGGGAATTCCATAAATTCACAACTCTCTGGGTGAAAAAGTTTTTTCTCACCTCAGTCTTAAATGACCTCCTTTATTCTAAGAGGATAATATCCCTTATGTCTAATATCTAAGAGGATAATATCCCTATCTCCATATCCCTTGATGAAGGGAAATCTTAAATTAATAATTAGTAATAATTAATAATTGGATGTATTTGTTCAAAAAAGAATGGGGTCTCCATGCATTCTTCAAATTGCTATTGATTTACTTTAATGAGGCTTCTGATGCTTAGAGGCAAGTGTACCAAGCAATTTTAAAACTGCTGAAACTAATCTAGAATCCTACAGTTGTACAGAAGTTATCGAGGACAGGAGATACTTGAAATTCATCCCCAATATTATTTTACACTTAAACAACAGGTCCTCCAATGTAAAAAATAACTTTGTGATGAATAACAAACTGGGTACAGTAGGAAATCACAACTCTTTAAGCTTGCTCTGCCATTTAATTAGATTGTGACGGATTGATGGTATCCACAGCTCTACCGATTCCTCTATCAACGGGTTCCTTTACCCTCTGGCTGATCATGAAGCTGTCTACCACTGCTTTAAAAGTTATCAAGGACTGTACATTCATCTCCCTGAGGACAAGAGTTTCATGGACACAAAGCTGTCAATCAGAAGACGTTTTGCCTCACCCCTGTTTTAATGGCAATCCTTTATTTTATATCATTAACCCTAGTTCTAGATTCTTCCACAAAAGTAAACATCCACTCCACATTCAATCCCTCAGAATCTTGGAAGTTTCAGTCAAGTCTCCTATCCTCTTATAAATTCCAACAGATGTAAGAATAGACCTACCAACCTTTCCTCATGAGACAACCTGCCTCTTCCAGATGTTACTGTGGTAAACATTCCTGAACAAACCTTATTGTTTAGTTTAGTTTAGTTTAGAGATGCAGCATGGAAACAAGCCCTTTGACCCACTGGGTCCTTGCCGATCAGTGAGCATCCTGTACACTAACACTATCCTAGACTTGGGACAATTTACAATATTACCAAAGCCAATTAACCTACAAACCTGCATGTCTTTGGCAGGTGAGAGGAAACTGGAGCTCCCAGAGAAAACAGACGCAGGTCAAGCTGAGAACGTACAAACTCCGTACAGACAGCACCCCTAGTCAGTATCAAACCCGGATCTCTGGCACTGTAAGATAACAGCTCTACCGCTGCCCCACCGTGCCGTCCTGATGTATTAACTACCTTTGTTGGACGAGGAAACCAATACTGTGATAGTACTCTCAATGTGGTCTCACCAATTCTCCTTATATCTGAAGTGTAGTCTTTCTGTTTTTGTATTCATTTCCCCAGCAATAAACAATGATGTTTCTGTTTCCTTTCCTAATTAGTAGTTGGAAGTGCATTCTAGCACTTTGCGAATCATTCAAGAGAACACTTAGATCCCTCTGTAGCTCTGAATTCTGCAGCCTCTCACTGATTGGGTTAATGAATGAAGATCATTTGAAGGCCTTAGGATTCTACTTGCTGGAGTTTATAAAGGATGAGGGGCAAATCTTCATTCAAACCAACCAGATATTTAAAGGCATAGATAGAGTGAGCATGGAAAGGATGCTTCCAGTAAGGGGAGAGCCTAGAAACAGAGGTCACAGCCTCAAAATAAAAGGACATAACTTTAGAATGGAGATGAAGAGAAATTTATTTAGCCAGAGGGTGGTGAATCCGTGGAGTTCATTGCCATAGCAAGCTATGGAGGACAAGACATTGAGTAATTTTAAAGCAGGGATTGATAGCTCTTCATTTGGAAGAGCATCAAAGGTTACGGGGAAAAGGTGGAGGAATAGGGCTTCGAGGGAAAAATAGATCAGCTGCGAATGAATGGCAGTGTAGACATGATGGGCTGAATGGCCTAATTCTATTCCTATGTCTTATGGTCTGATAGAGTTATTTAGATTATTTAAATTTCCTTTTTTTTAAACTTTTACTATCAAAATAGATAATGTTAGATTTTCTCACATGATATTCAATTTGCCAAATCTCTTGGTCATTGATTCAAACCATCTATTATTCCTTTTGTAGCTCCCCTACTTTCTCTTGAAATTTCCCACTCCAGCTACATGTTGTGAATTCAGCAAAATTAACAACCAGTCTTTAGTTCCTTCATCTAAATCACTTCAATAAATTCTAAAATGTTAAGGCTCCAGAACTGATACCTGTGATGTATTAACCATTTTATCTTACCTTTCCACTCAATGGTACACAAAAATGCTGGAGAAACTCAGCGGGTGCAGCAGCATCTATGGAGCGAAGGAAATAGGTGACGTTTCGGGCCGAGACCCTTCTTCAGACTGATGGGGGGTGGGGGGGAGAAGGAAGGAAAAAGGGAGGAGGAGGAGCCCGAGGGAGGGGGGATGGGAGGAGACAGCTCGAGGGTTAAGGAAGGGGAGGAGACAGCAAGGGCTAGCAAAATTGGGAGAATTCAATGTTCATGCCATCCAAGCAACCCAGGCGGAATATGAGGTGCTGTTCCTCCAATTTCCGGTGTTGCTCACTCTGGCAATGGAGGAGACCCAGGACAGAGAGGTCGGATTGGGAATGGGAGGGGGAGTTGAAGTGCTGAGCCACCGGGAGTTCAGGTAGGTTATTGCGGACTGAGCGGAGGTGTTCGGCGAAACGATCGCCCAACCTCTGCTTAGTCTCACCGATGTAAATCAGCTGACATCTAGAGCAGCGGATGCAGTAGATGAGGTTGGAGGAGATACAGGTGAACCTTTGTCGCACCTGGAACGACTGCTTGGGTCGAATGGAGTCGAGGGGGGAGGTGAAGGGACAGGTGTTGCATTTCTTGTGATTGCAACGGAAAGTGCCCGGGGAGGGGGTGGTACGGGAGGGAAGGGAAGAATTGACAAGGGAGTTGCGGAGGTAGCGGTCTTTGCGGAAGGCAGACATGGGGGGAGATGGGAAGATGTGGCGAGTGGTGGGGTCACGTTGGAGGTGGCGGAAATGGCGGAGGATTAAGACACAAGGCGTAGCTATGGGCACACGCATGGGCCCCAGCTACGCCTGCCTCTTTGTCGGGTACGTTGAACAATCCTTGTTCAATACGTACCAGGGCCCCATCCCCGACCTCTACCTCCGTTACATTGACGACTGCTTTGGGGCCACCTCCTGCACCCACACACAACTGACTGACTTCATCCACTTCTTCACAACCCTTTCCACTCAATGCCTGTTCTGATAGCCAACCTGCCTCTTGAAATCTTAGTACTGTAATGTCCACCAGTTCACAGTTTTTGCACAGTGCAAGTTATTTCTCAAAAGAGTTCCAATAAATAGTGCAAATTTATATCCATGTCTGTTGTTTTAAATTTCTCAGATTACACAGCTTCAGGATCCTGTGCCTTATTGCCACTCACAGACAGCTCCATGCAGCAGAAAGGCTCAGAGCTCCATTTCCCCCTCTGTGGGTCTGCAAGGCATTAATGATACTGTGAGAAGCACGTGGGGTGGGGCCTGGATGTGAGGAGTGATGCAAAATTGCATATAGTTGAGATATACAAAGGAAAACCCGCGAAGTTCATAAATCTTATCGAGATTGCGTTTATAGTTATAAAGAGAAATGACCATATTCCAAAAGAGGAACGTTATCGTTCCCTGAAGATCTGGCCCACGTGAACTCACACAAGACGTTTTGCCTGAAAATAATTTATTGTGTGGCAGATGTATAAATTTGAAAGTCTACTCCTTTGAGTGTGTGCCATGAAGCCTGCTAGGGAATGTTATTTGGCACTGGCAGTTATCACTTGTCAAAGGAGTTATTTCATTATACACTTCTTGAGCTCAGTTGAGACATGTTATATTTTCACTCTTTATGTTGTTAACTCGGACCTAAATTTATGGTTATAGAAATTCTAATAACCCATTTGCAGATGGGACTTCAGAATTCCAGGTACCACATCTGTGAGTATACATACTTTCCTCTAGTCATGAAAGCCATGCATTCCTGGAAAATGTTGAGTTCTTTGAAATGTTGTAAACTGGAATATGTGAGTGAATTGCATTATTGGTATCTTGGTACAGAGTATTCCTTTGGGCAGAGAGTGGCGAGCCATTCATTTTGGTAGATGTATAAAATGATGTATAAAAGAGTTAGCATAATTTTAAAAAAAATCTTAAATTGAGGTAAGTCTGGACCATTTTTGCCATTCTCCATAGCAAAATGTGTGGCCACGCACTTTGGTCGTAGAAATAAAGGCATAGGCAATTTTTGAAATGGAGAGAGGATTCAGAAATTGGAGCCAGCACCGCCATTCAATATGATCATGGCTGATCATCCAAAATCAGTACCCCGTTCCGGTTGTCTCCCCATATCCCTTGATTCCGTTAGCCCTAAGAGCTACAGTATATCTAACTCTCTCTTGAATACATCGAAGATATCGAATGGCACACAATTAGGAGAGGAAGCGATGGTTGAGAGTGTTGTGGTCATGGAGAGATACAGCATGGAAACTGACCCTTCAGCCCTACAGGTCCATCATCCACCAAAGTACATTAATCCTACATTAATCTCATTTTTATTCTCCTCGCATTCTCAAATCTCTCCCCCCCTCCCTAGATATTTTTACCACACTCTACACAATTGGGGCAATGACATGCAGGTTGACCTGTACAGTGGCCAATGTACAGGCCAACCTGCATGTCATTGGGATGTGGGAGAAACAGGAGCACTTGGAGAAACTCATGAGGTCGTGAGGAATATGTGCAAACTCAACACACATGATACTGGAAGTCAGGATTGAACCATGCTCTTTCAGCAAAATTGAATCTATTCAGTGGCTTTTCTTTAATGTTGCAACAAAATATGATCACTAGTGCAAGGCATTATGGTTATTTTGCCTCTTGTTGCAAGATTGTTGGCCTCTTGTTGACAATATTCATTTTATAGGCTTCCAAATAGAATGTCTATCAAAGATAGGTAGACACAAAATGCTGGAGTAACTCAGCGGGACAGGCAGCATCTCTGGCGAGAAGGAATGGGTAATGTTTCGGGTCGAGACCCTTCTTCAGACTGATCAGATTTCTATCAAAGATATACAAGTTCAATTTTGAGCACCATTAACCAAATTAAAGAATAACCTATAGGTATTATTTTTTAGCAACTGAGGTAAATCCCATTTAACCATGTTGAGGTTGCGTCCACAATAACCTATTAAACTTAGAATGCCTCGCCTCCATTGAAACTCCAAATACTGACCTGGAATAGAATGGAAGACTATATCTACAAACACCTAAATGAGAAGGCTTTTACACAAATAAGGATACTTTGTCAGTGTTTACTTCATCTGTGTTAGAGTTGAGAAAACACTGAATGTCAATATACCCTGCAGTTCCCATCAAACACACAGGCCGGGAAGAGTGTGTGAAGAGTTTGAAGAATGCCAGAAAATAATAACAGCCCTTTCCATTTTGCAATCCGAATGAGAGATAATTGAGATTTCAAACTTTATTGTTGCCTTTATAATCTAGCTTTCCAGTTATAAAGGCTACCTTTCCACTTTTTTTTTGCATCTGAGTGTTCCATTTTAATAATCTATATTTATATTTATATTCGCACTGGTATCATCCTACAAATACAATGAATAGCTAAGGGCCCAGCTCAACACTCTTTGTGACACCATAAGTCACTTCCTTCTATTTAAAATGGACATTGTTCTTTCTTCCTATCTTCTACCACTTTATCAATCATCATCAGGCCAATGACTCAGCTTTAGTGCCATGAATCTCACCTTTAGTTAACACTTTCCAATATGGAATCTAACCCAATTGACCAATCTGGAATTTGGGGTCAATGGAGCACCATTATCCCTGACTTTTGCCCCCAAGACGAAACAAGGTGTTTGGGAGCAAAAGGCAGGAAAAAGGAAGAAATCTGGATGTGAATGCAAATCTAAAATGTGAATCCACCGCCTTTATGTTAACCCAAATCTTTGTAACGTTTTTAAAGTCAAAGTGGAATTTACTGAGTAGTATAATTGGCATAAAATAGATCAGGTGCCACTCCTGACCTCCTTTCTTAGTTTTCTATTGTTAATTCTAGACCTTGGTAAGGGGACCGCACCAGAAATGACCTTGTATCCCAGCATGGTGGAACTGAATAGAGACAGTTCTTAGGTGGCCTGACCCCTTTACAATTTCTGCTTATCGCCAATTAAAATGTCATGTTTTACACAATTTGGTGACATATTTATGAATGGGGTGTGAATAATGTGAGTATTTAAAAAATCCATAATCTCTGAAGTATTTGATTCTTTGCTGTGAAAGTAATTTAAAACTGTTGCATTGGGAAGATAACCCTCAACACATAGCCCCATTTCACTGAATGTTGATATTAGGTTAGCAACTCAGCTCATCACCAGCACTTGATCAAGCCTTGAAATACTCCTCGATCATATTACTAAACTTAGCTCCTTTTACTGTGAATTCTTTGAAGATGATCAGTTTGAAAACAGAGCATTTTATACCTGTGTTACAAGCATAACCATGAGGAAAGTAGGACCGCTCGAGGATAAAGAAGGGAATTTGTGCTTGGAGTCTGTGGATGCAGGTGAGGCAGTATATGT
The DNA here is from genome assembly GCF_010909765.2 of Amblyraja radiata. NCBI lineage: Eukaryota > Metazoa > Chordata > Chondrichthyes > Rajiformes > Rajidae > Amblyraja > Amblyraja radiata. The sequence continues at coordinate 49,465,604 of NC_045958.1, read as the reverse complement.
ATAATTAGCCTCTGTTTTCACCAAGGAGAAGAACATGAAGGACAATGAGATCAGTGTGGACAACACTAATATGCAAGGGCAGTTTGAAATGAAGAAGGAGGTGTTGGTGCTCTTGAGGAGCATTAATGTGGATAAATCCCCACGATCTGATGGGATTTATCCCAGGTTATTGGGGGAGGCAAAGAGTAGATTGCGGGAGCTTTGGCAAAGGGTCTTATCTGGCCACTGGCAACGTCCTGTAGGACTGGAGACTTTCTAATCATGTTCTTTCTTTAAGAAGGGAAGTAGAGAAAATCCTGGGAATTATAGGCCAATGAGATTCACATCAGTGGTCAGGAAGCTATTGGAGAAGATTCCTTGGGATAGGATTCCCACCCATTTGGATGAGAATGGGATAAATAGGGATGGTCAGCATGCCTTCGTACATGGTAGATCTTATTTTACTAACTTGATTATTTTTTAAGGAGGTGACAAAGGTGATCGATGAGGGTGGAGCAGTGGATGGTGTCTATGTGGATATTAGTAAAGCATTTGATAAAGTCCCCCATGGTAGGCCGATCCTGAAGATTAAGATGCACAGGATTAACCCAACTTGTTCATATGGAATCAGAACTGGCCTTACTGATAGAACACTGAGGGTTGTGGTGGAAGGACAACATTCAGAGTGGTGGTCTGTGACCAGTGAAGTTCCACAGGGTTTTGTGAAATAAATGTCTTGGATGTAAATGTAGACAGGTTGGTTTGTAAGTTTTGCAGATGACACCAGGATTGCTGGGGTTGCAGATTGTGAGGAAGGTTGTCATGGTATATCTGCAGGATATAGATCTGCCACATAAATGGGTGGAGAAATGGCAGATGGAGTTCAATGATGGCAAGTATGAGGTGTTGCACTGAGGTCAAATGTAAGAGGAAATGATACAATTAATGGCATGATTTTTAACTGCTTTGATGTACAGAGGAATCTTGGGGTCCAAGTCCATAACTCTTTGAAAGTGGCAACACAAGTAGGTAGTGATAAAGAAGGCATAGGTTTTCATAGTTCGGGACATTGAGTATAAGCGACAGAAAATCACAATGCCACTTTATAGGATTTTGGTTAGGCTGTATTGGAGTATTACGTGCAGTTCTAGTTGCCCCATTTCAGGAAAGATCTGCAGTCTTTGAAGAGGGTGCAGAGGAGGTTTATCAGAATGATGAATGGATTAGGTGCAGGAAGAGGTTGGACAGACTTGGATTGTTTTGTTCTGGAACGCTGGACCTTGTGGGACAACTTGATAGAAGTACAGTATATAAAATTAAGAGAGGCATAGATAGGGTAGACAATGAAAACATTTTTCCTAGGACACATAAATCAAATACTAGAGGCATAGCCTTAAAGTGAGAGGGACAAACTTTAAAGGAGCTGTGTAGGGCAGCAATTTACTCAGATGGTGGTGAGCGCCTGGAACGCGCTGCCGGGGATGGTGGTTAAGGCAGATATACAATAGTGGGATTTATTGACGTGACTAGGCATTTGATTTGATTTTGATTTGATTTAATTTATTGTCATTGTCTTCAATGAAGAGACAACAAAATTCTTTTTCCCTTACAGTCATACAAAATAAACAAATAAATAAATAAAACACAAAACCTACAATACAAACATCCTCACAGCAGCACCAAAGTTCCCCACTGTGAGGGAAGGAACCAAAGTCCAGTCAACCTCCTCGCCGATGTTCCCCAATGTTCACCCGTGGTCGGGGCCTGCCGAACACCCTGTAGTCGCCACTACGGATGGCCCGATGTTCAGGCCCTCTCGCCGGGAACCTATCGTCCGCCACCTTCCACCGGAGACCAGCGGTTCCCGATGTCCACAGGCCGCGCTGGGCGGAGATTCGCGCTGGCGACCCCCGGCAAAGGGTCCCAGGACTCTTAAAGTCAGCGCCGCCTGCATTGGGAGCTCCGCACCTACAGCTCCGCACCCAGCACTCTGGAGCTCAAAGCGGTGATCCCAGGAAGGTCTCGCCCGCTCCGCGATGTTTCCAGCGCCTCGCCGCCGCTGCTGAATCTCTGGTCCGGTCCCGGCAGGAAAGGCCGCGCCAATCCAGTTGGTAGGCTGCAAGGGGGCGTGGGCGTGACTCGGATAATAGCCGCATCCTCGCCAGGAAGTGACTGAAGGACGGTTTCCCCCTTACCTTACCTGCTTCCTCCCACATAAAATACCGAAATAAACCCTAAAAAACAAAAAAAACACTCTAAACATAACAAAATAAAAAAGGACAGCAAGACCGTGGGCGGAGGCAGCTAGCAACAGCACCACCGGATGTCCAGAGGCATATGGATATGCAGGGAATGGAGGGATATGGATTATGTGCAGGTAGATAAGAGATGGTCTTGGCATCATGTTCAGCACAGACATTGTAGGCCAAAGGTTCTGTTTTTGTGCTGCACTGTTCTATGTTCTATTCACAAGGCTTGTCCTCCCTCGAGTTGTTTAGCTTTTTCAAGTCCCATTAACATAAATGCAAGTATTGACACAGATTACAATGGTGTTATATTCATTAAGTCCAGCTCCCATTATTGCTGCATCAAACAGCTGAGTGAAGCAGGGCTCAATGAGTGTGTTTGAAAATTAACTAGGAGTCTTTGAACTTAATAAAAGTCCCATGGTACTTGTGCTGCATTACTGTGGGTCATGCATCAATCAGAAAAGGAAACAGTCTGTGCAATTAGAAAATAACTTCTATCCGGCACTCAAATACACCTGGACCATTTCCGACATTTTCCTACCATTTCTTGACCTCACTATCTCCATTGCAGGTGATAGACTACTGACCGACATCCACTATAAACCCACTGACTCCCATGGCTATCTGGACTACACTTCTTCCCACCCTGCTTCCTGAAAGGACTCCATCCCCTACTCCCAATTAATCCGTCTACGCCGCATCTGCACCCAGGATGAGGTGTTCCACACCAGGGCATCGGAGATGTCCTCATTCTTCAGGGAACGGGGGTTCCCCTCTTCCACTATAGATGAGGCTCGCACCAGGGTCTCTTCTATACCCCGTGACTCTGCTCTCACTCCCCATTTCCCCACTTGTAACAAGGACAGAGAACCCTTGTCCTCACCTTCCACCCCACCAGCCGTCACATATAACAGATAATCCTCCGACATTTTCGCCACCTCCAACGTAATCCCACCACTTGCCACATCTTCTCATCTCCTCCCCTGTCTGCTTTCCGCAGAGCCCGCTCCCTCCGTAACTCCCTGGTCAATTTGTCCCTTCCCGAACTACCCCCTCTCCGGGCACCTTCCCTTGCAACTGCAGGAAATGCTATACTTAACTCCCCTCTTGACTCCATTCAAGGACCCAAGCAGTCTTTCCAGGTGTGACAGAGGTTCACCTGCACCTCCTCCAACCTCATCTATTGCATCCGCTGCTCTAGATGTCAGCTGTTCTACATTTGTGAGACCAAGAGTAGGCTTGGCGATCGCTTCGACAAACACCTCCGCTCGGTTCGCAATAACCAACCTGATCTCCCGGTGGCTCAGCACTTCAACTACCCCTCCCATTCTGAATCCGACCTTTCTGTCCTGGGCTTCCTCCATGGCCAGAGTGAGAACCATCGTAAATTGGAGGAGCAGCTCCTCATATTTCGCTTGGGCAGTTTGTACCCCAGCGGTATGAACATTGACTTCTCTAATTTCAGGTAATCCCTACTTTCTCCTCCCCTTCTCAGCTCTCCCACAGCCCACTGGCTCCACCTCTTCCTTTCTTCTCCCCCCCCCCCCCCAACCTCCCATCAGTCTGAAGAAGGGATTCGACCCAAAACGTTGCCTATTAACTTTGCTCCATAGATGCTGCCTCACCTGCTGAGTTTCTCCAGCATTTTTGTCCACCTCCGATTTTCCAGCATCTGCAGTTCCTTCTTAAACACTTAATCCTTAAGGTTACTGGCCTGGTTTTGTGTAGAATTGTGTTCAATATGCTACACAATGCAAAGAATGGCCGTGTGGATGACTTATCTAAGGCTGCTTCTAAGGTATTTCTGAAAGCATTTTGTGTAATTATAGCTAGTTGTGAAAAATAGCAATATTTTATTTTCTGAAGTTTAAATAATATACTGTTGCTGTTTGAATTAAAATTCAATATGCCTCATAAAATTACAAACATATAAAACTATTCTGGGTTCACCCTATCTCAACAATTTCCTCCGAGCCTGCAACCCTTTGGGTTATCTGCTCCAATTATGGCCTAGTGTCTGCAAGTGTAATTTGTTAACCTCTGGCAGCTACGCCTTAAATGATCTAGATTCCAGGATCCGGAGTTTCCTCCCTAAACGTCTTCACCTTTGGATCTAATTCTACTTCTTTAGCTTGTTGCTTTAGCCAAACTTTATGTCATATACAGTCACATCTCCTTGTGACTTGGAAGCAAGTTTTATTGGTAATGCCAGTGATAGGTACATGTTGAGATATTTTACTATGATTAAGATGCTATACAAATAGGAAATAGTTGATTGCGTTAAATATACTTCATATATGCAATGAATAATTTCACCATACCTTCTACCATTTTTTTCCTTCTGATTATTGGAAACTTTGTCAGCATTTCAAAATGTGGTTAAGTAAATATTCAGGGAGCCAAAAATAATGTTCTGTTCTTCATTGATACTGCAAAAGCACAGCTGCAAGCAGAAAAAACTGGAAACCTTGTTCTTGGGTATAATTTTTTAAGAATATAGTCAGCAGCATTTCATAATGGAAACTTTTATATCCTCTCTGGATTACAGTTTGATTTCAGACAACCTGTTTTCCTATTACTACTTTGTAAAATAAATTGGTCAGGCTCTGAAAATGCAAATTGGCTTGCACAAAGTAAGAGAGATTGCTGCTTCATGTGGTAGTCCTTGGTCAGGTTGATTGGGGCTATAAATTTTAGTTTTTTTCTTTCCTTTTTGACTCATGTATGCAGTACGATGTTCCAGTTGGGCCCAGCTAATTCAGTCTAGGATTTGAGCCTTCGGATCTGTATAGTTTTATGCCAGTAAAAGATACAATTGCTGGCGTAGCTCAGTGGATCTGGCAGCATCTCTGGAGAACATGGATAGGTGATATTTTGGGTCTTCCGTCTCAAGAAGGGTCCCGACCCAAAACATCACCTGTCCATTTTCTCCAGAGATGTTGCCTGACCACTAAGCTACTCCAATACTTTGCGTCTTTCTTTGTAAACCAACATCTGCAGTTCCTTGTCTCTAGCTTTGTGCCTTGCTTAATTCATACATCAAGATTGGGGAGATGAGTTAGGCTAATCTTCAATATGTTTACTCTGTGTTGGCCACTAAAGGTGTATAAAATAATTAACATATCTTTGATTTTAAACAGAAATTATTTAATGTAATATTAATAATGTATATAATTAAGGTGTTACATTGGAGGGAAAGTTTATTCCAGTTTATGTAATAACAAATCAAAATATTAGGGTATAGGCCACAGTGGTTGAGTTGGTAGAGCAGTTGCCTCAGAGTGCCAGAGATCCGGGTTCAATCCTGACCTTGGATGTTCTCTGTGTGGAGTTTGCACATTTGTTTTGTGCGTTTGCACATGTGTTTCCTCCAGGTGCTCCAGTTTCATCCCACATCCCAAAAACATGCAGGTCTGTAGACTAATTGGTCTCTGTAAATTGCCCCTATATTTCAGGAATGAATATTAATGTGGGATGACAGAACTAATGTGTTTGGGTTTAGGTTATGAATGGGTGATTGATGGTCGGCATGGACACGTTGGGCCAAAGGGCCTGTTTCCATGCTGTATCTCAAAACTAAACTGAACAAAATTAGACCAAAACTAATCTGCTTCTGTTCCTCACAACTGATTGTAACCCAAATTGTTCGGAAATGTACTAAATACTGTGCGAGGGAAAGAATCACAGAAACACCTGTAGTGTGAGAGCGAGCAGGCATGGGCAGAGCAGCCGCCGTCAGTGAATGAGCGAGTGAGTTCGCTCAGTGCTCCCAGCTCTGCTCAGCTTCACCCAGCCCACAATTGTTGCTGCTGACTCGTATGTACGTTCATATACAGGTTATATATAATGTATGTTCGTATATAAATTGAATGTTTGTAACCTGGAGGATGTCTTAATGGTAGGTCCATGCAAATGTACCGTAGTTACTTTGGAAAATATGCATATCAGTGAAAAAGAGGATATAATTACTTTGGAAAACCTGAAAATACTGGAATTGTCATCACTTTATCGTAAAGGTGTTTGATATAAGCATACAAAGATTGAAAAACATTTGATGCAATAAACTGGGAACCATTTTTTTGAATGTTTAACGAAGGAATAATGGAAGCAGCATTTGCAGTTCCTTGTTTCTAGCTTTATACCAGGCTGGACTCGTACACCAAGGCTGTGGAGCTGTTTAGACTAATCTTCAATAAGTATACTCTGGGGTGGGCACATATGATGCATAAAATAAATAAATAAAATAAACAGATTTTTGCTTTAAAACATATTATTTTATGTAACATGAATAATGTACATAATTAATGTGTTGGAAGGGTAAATACATTACCATGAATGTTCAATTAATGACAATATTTACAAGCAAATAAAAAGCTCTACGTGGAATCAGTGCAATGTTGAAATTTACGATTCCAGGATAATAATGTAATTACAAAAGTTTAAAGGCAAGTAGCTGACCTTTCAGTTAATTGTGAAATGCAATCATTCCTAGTTTTGTTGTGATTATGTGACTTTATAGAACAGCATTCATCTCTCAGGTATAAAATAAAATAAATAGAGCTGTATTGAATCATAGCCTGCTATTTTTTCACACAACTTACTGTCAAAGCAATTTGTTTTCAACAAGTATTTGGACAGAATGATTTAGCTTCAAGCCAAATGTATCTTCAATCTATAGACATTACATACTGGCAGGAATGTTAGAGACTGGCTCCATGGAAGCAGAATCATGTTTCCCATTGTTTAATTACATAATTTATTCTGTGTGATGTGCAAATGAGATGAAGCTTGATGATTGCAGAATTACAATAATTAGCATGAAAAACGTCAACAGTCATTAGCATCTTTGGAAGATGGTGAGTGATAACAATTGAGTTTATGAAGGAATCTCATACATGAGCTAAATTTAGTCTATTCATCATGGTATTTCTAACTGATCCAAAGGTTTTCTGATATCTACAATGTATGTCAGAATTGTGATTCATCCACTGCTTAAATATGTTCAGACCTAACAATGCCACCCAGGACAATACATCCGACTTGATCGGCACCCCATCACCTGCCTTAAAATCCATATCATCTCCCACTGGTTCACTTTGGCAGCAGTGTGTATTATTTACATAATATACTGCAGTTATTCACCAAGGATACGTTGACACCCAAGCCTCCAGATACATTAATTGTATATGTTTAGAGGGATATGGAACAAAAGCAGGCAGGTGGGACCAAAGATCAAGTATCTTTGGGTGGGACTATTGTAGATGAGGTATGTTGGTCGGCATGGGCAAGTTGGGTCAAAGGGCCTGCTGTAGGACTCTCTGACTATGACTCCAAACTATACCACTAAGAATGGTACAGCAAGTTACCTAGCATCTGTGGAGAGAGAGTTAGATAACGCTCTTCGGGCTAGCGGAATCATGGGGTATGGGGAGAAGGCAGGAACGGGGTACTGATTGTGGATGATCAGCTTTGATCACATTGAATGGCGGTGCTAGCTCGAAGGGCCGAATGGCCTACTCCTGCACCTATTGTCTAGGTATTTATGCATATATTTGCAGATTAATGATCTTTCGTCAGAACATCCAGTTTTAAATAAAAGTTAACTAACACAAAAAAACATTCTTGAAATCTATTTCTCTCCACAAATGCCTGATTTATTAAATATTTTAAGCACTTGCTGTTATTATTGAAAATAAATATGCTGACCTTAGCAACAATTAATACATCTGCAAATAAATAATATGAAAACAAAAAAGTTATTGTCAAACTAAAAGATTTAGCTCAGCTTCACATCCAGCTGGCAAAAATAACTAAGGTCTGCCCATAATCACATCTAAATGGACCACAAATGTCTGGCTTTCACTTCCAAAAGCAGAAAAAAAACATTTCTGCCATGATTATCTATTACTGTTGGACCTATATCTCCTGATACATTTTTGGCTCTCTAAGATTCTTTTCCAGTAACATCATTTTAGTTAGCGGAAAATCAGCCTTGTGATCTTTAATATAGTTCAGCCTCAAGATGTGTGTGTTGCTGTTAAGCCAAGTATTCATTGCCTTTCGCCAAAAAACCAACAGCACCTTGTATATATTTCAATATTATTAATGTAGCTTCCGAGTTCCAAAGTGTTATCAAACCAAGTGAGTACTGTGCCACCAAATGAGATATTTGAGCAAAATGACCAGAATCTTGGTCAAAGAGCTCAAACTTAGGAACATCCCAAAGGAGGAAGTGGAGGTGAGGTGGAAATGTTTTTGTCGAGTGATTCCTGGGCTTGGTTCCTTGGCCGTTGAAGACACAGAAGGCGTGATTCATGGATTAAAGTCAGAGCGATCAGTGGGACTAAATTTAAGAATTCCAAATTCCTCCAAGATGGAGGGCTGAAAGAAGGCAAGCCAATGTCAGGAGGGATTTGACAACAAGGTTGCGGGGTATGAAATCAAAGCTCACTTTTATGAGAGCCAATGTAAATCAGCTAGCACAAGGTTTTATGACCTGGTGAGAGATATAACAGGGACAGCAGCATTTTGATTGGTCAAGTTTGTGAAGAGTGGTTTGAGGGAGGCCAACCAAGAGTGAGCAAAGATATAAAAAAGCACTTGATGAAGCTTTCAGCAGCAGATGAACGGAGCCAGATGCCAGGCCAAGCAATTATAGTAGCAACCAGGCTAAGTGTGCAGACCCATTGGGCGTTGGAGCTGATGAAGCTGTTTTTGAAATGAGGCCCTCCTCCTGACGTCACTGGAAGGTGGTGGAATATTCTGTTTACTGTAACATTGGGGGTGGGGGGTGGGGGTGGGGGTGGTGCATTGCAACATCACTGGAAGCTGGTGTTTTAAAAGGTAGTTTTGGCTTTTTTTGAAACTTTAATCATGGGGGAGGGGGCGGGGGTGTGGATAATCTGGGGGGGGGGGGGGTGATGTGGCAGGGGGTGTGAATAACCCGGGGGGGAGGGGGCAGGGCATGTGAATAACCCTGCGGGGAGGGGGCAGGGCATGTGAATAACCCTGCGGGGAGGGGGAGGGGGGTGTGAATAACCCGAGGGACGGGGGTGTGGATAACCCATGGGGTGGAGGAGGCGGGCATGGTGTGAATAACCGGGGGGGGGGGGGGGTGTGAATAACCCGGGGAGGAGGGGGCGGGGTGTGTGGCACTCGGCAGCTTGAGAGCCCATTGTGATTGGTGCACTGTGAGTGGCATTGTGACATCATCAGTGGAAAGTCCTGGAAAAAGGCTGTGTGTGAGAACAGTTTTTTGCCTTTTTTAAAAACTTGAATTGTCAATAACTTCTGAAATATAGGATGAAATCTTACGTGAACCTCATTACTGAGTGGAGGGGAAAAATGTGTCAGAATATGTAAACATTTAAGCACTACCACATGGCGTTTTGACAAAGGTAGAAAAACACATACATACACACGCACACACACATGTATACACACATACAAGATGAGACTTTCAATAGTATACAGTAGATGCACAGCCTGGGTACTGACACAGATGTGTAGTGAGTTTAACACAGTTGCCACGGGGTTGGAAGGACCTTGTTACTAGGTAATAGAGTTTGAGAAGAAAACTGTGGAAAATGGTCTCAGACAAATTATATTCGGTTACAGGAGATGTCATCCAGTACTTGAAATCAAACAAGCAGCTTTCGTTTATTGGTTGTAAGTCATGAAATATAACTGGGAGTCATTAGAATTCATATAGAATCTGTTGCTTTATTTGGAAGATGCGATAGTCAGGATGAGCAGTTGTAATATAGGAGAGTTTCTAGGATAGATGCTTGGGGGAGTATCAGAGGTATTGGTGTGGGCGTGAGAAATTTATTTTGGGTAATGCTGTGGTTTTGATTAAATGTGGAGCCAATCTGTACAGCCTTACCTAGTAGATTAAAGGTGGTGTAGCAATGAAGTGCAATGATGTAATCAACTATATCCAAGCCTGTAGACAGATCAAGGACAATGGATTTTCCTATGCCACGATCACATCGGATATTATTGGTGATGATCTCAGACCGATGAAAATGGTGATAACTTGATTGGATGGATTCAAACAAGGTCAAATTTGTGAAGCTGTAGCAAGCAAACCAGGGCTTTGGAGAGGTAAGCAAAATTGGAGATGGATTTATAATTTGGATTGAAAGAACGATCAAGGGTTGAATTTTTACAATAGCTTTACAGGAGAATGACTATTACCTAAGTAGGTAATATAGCAGTAGCTAGTAGCAGATAGGGAAGCCAGTTTACTCTTGGAAAAGCACATCAACTTATGCACAAGATCTGTATAGAGCTTCCATATCCATAATGGAAACTGCCTATGTAAACTTATCACATTGAAATTACAGAAGATAGACACAATTGAAATTACACATTGAAATTATATCTCCCCCTATGCCCTGTACTCACACACTCTTCAGTGGAAGAACTAGAGTGCCAGCATAAACAGAGCAATGTAATTAGTTTGCCGAGTTTGCACTGGAGGTTTCTACTACAAACATGGACATAGGAATTTATATTGAAAATATAAAAATAATCACACAATCTGTGACTCCTTCCTAATTTCTTCTGGGCCCTGACATTGGTTGACCTTGCCTGTGATGTATTGCCAAGCTTTTGAAATCTGGAGGGAATTTTGTAGTCACCTCTTCAGACGGAATGCTAAATTAAATTCACAGGATATTATAAATGTTGTCAAATTCAAAACATACTTCAGTACTACTTCATTCATTTCCTCTAAGGTTTGGCTACTGCACAATCATTAAAATTATTCATACCTCATACTGTTTAATTTGGGAGGTGATTTACTGGAGAAAAATGAAACAACCATTATTGCAGACATGTTCTGATTGGCCAAATGCCATATTTATCTATTGATGTTAAATGATTTAAGTCACAAAGTTGGGCTTCACCCTTTGATTGGGGGCTGAGGTTGATCGGCTTGTGCCAAGTTACTTCCACTAAGGAGTCCAGTGCTGTGGTACCGTATGTTTTAACCCCAGTTTTGCCAGGTTTCAATTTATGAATGGCACTAAATGGCAGTACAGTCTATCAAAAATATGAAACCGTAGGGAAATCTCAGTGTCAATTGACATGAGCTGACCAAATCAGAGTTCAAACCAGTTCAAACCGGGTTACCAAACCAGAGTTCAGCAGCGCAATTAATGCCAATTGTTAAGGATTCATGGAGGATTGAGCATTCAGCAGTGAAGTCTATCAGCCACTTGGACTTTCTAAAGGGTGCCCGCCACCTACACTACTGAAATGAACCTTCAAGTATTTGTGGATGGTGCCTCTACTATGGTTGACAAGCAGGGAGGCTGCATGGACTGCTGGATGGTCGACTAATAAAGTATGTGTGTGAAAGAACTGCAAATGCTGGTTTAAATTAAAGGTAGACACAAAATGCTGGAGTGACTCAGCAGGACAAGCAGCATCTCTGAAAAGAAGGAATGGGTGATGTTTCGGGTCGAGACCTTTCTTCAGATAATAATAATTTCAATAATAATGTATGTGTATGTTCATGATGGAGTACGTTCATTAGGCAAGTGACAGAGATTGTAATTAGGTATGTGTTGGAGGTATAGAGCTTCAACACTGAGGCCCCAGTATGCAGTTATTGGGAATGGATTTGTTGGTTCCTAAACATATCCAGCACTGCTTCTAGATTGTCAGGAATCCAAAGGAAAAGTAAATTGAGTGTGGGTGATCTCCCTAAGGAGCAGTGTGCGATGTGACAAGGATTAGCGCCAAACTGAAATGATGCAATGAACCTGTGAGTGACAAAGATCTCAATGGGAAGAGCATCAAGACACATGAGAGTTTGTATTTATGATCAGAGATATCAATGAGCAGTCCGAGTGTTGATCTTTAAACAGCAAAGTTTCAAATGAAATGGTGGGTTTAGAGGAATTTTGTTGATCTGAGAGTAAATAAGAATTATAATTTTCAGGGTGGCACATTGGCACAGCGGTAGAGTTGCAGTCTTACAGTGCTTGCAGCGCCGGAGACCCAGGTTCGATCCTGACTACGGGTGTTGTCTGTATGGAGTTTGAACTTTCTCCCCATGACCGTGTGGGTTTTCTCCGAGATCTTCGGTTTCCTCCCACACTCAAAGACGTACAGGTATGTAGGTAAATTGGCATGGTAAAATGTAAAAATTATCCCTAGTGTTGTGTGTAGGATATTGTTAATATGCGGGGATCCCAGTGGGCCGAAGGGCCTGTTTCCGCACTGTTTATCTAAACTAAACTAAACTAAATTATGCTACAGAGGAACCTATAGAGGGATCCACCTATGACAGATGGGGGAAATCCACATTTTTAAAAAAATATTTTTATTTTTAATTAGAAGTACGGTAAGTTACAATAATACACAACACATATGTCTTAATACATTTTTTGTACCGCTTCATTTTTTGAGCTTTAAGAAAAAGATAGAAGTAAAGGAAGTAAGGAAAGTGCGCAAGAGTCGTGAAGGTGCAAGAGAGTGTTGAGAAAAGAAAGCCCCTTAGAAAAGAAGTTAGAGAAGGAAGTAAAGAAAGAAAGTAAACCCTAGAAAAGACGGAAAAAGAAAGGAGAAACAATCGCTCTATTATAACATTAAACTCCGCAGAAAGGGGACCACCAACCAAGTCTGTTTTTGTTGGGCTTTTTTTTTTTTTCACTACCCGTTGTCAGATCCTGGTACCTTTTATTTATTTATTTATTTATTTATTTTTTAAATTACTATTGCACCTTATGCTTGTAATAGTTCCAAAAACGTAGACCACGTCTTTTGGAAGTGGTCTGCTTTGCCTGCTAAGAGGAATCTCATCTCTTCCAGATGTAGTGTTTCAAACATATTTGATATCCACATTTTTATTGTTGGTGTAGGTACATTTTTCCAGAATTTAAGTATGAGCTTTTTTCCCATTATTAGCCCGTAATTGAGTAAATTCTTCTGAAACACGTTTAGTTCAGGGTTACCTTCCGATATTCCAAAAATGATCCATTCTGGTTTTGGTACCAGTTTTATTTTAATTAATTTTGTAAAGATATCAAATATTTCATACCAGAATTTTTGGATTTTTGTACAAAAAACAAAAGAATGCACTATATAACCATATAACAATTACAGCACGGAAACAGGCCATCTCGACCCTTCTAGTCCGTGCCGAACACGTATTCTCCCCTAGTCCCATATACCTGCGCTCAGACCATAACCCTCCATTCCTTTCCCGTCCATATAACTATCCAATTTATTTTTAAATGATAAAAACGAACCTGCCTCCACCACCTTCACTGGAAGCTCATTCCACACCGCTACCACTCTCTGAGTAAAGAAGTTCCCCCTCATGTTACCCCTAAACTTCTGTCCCTTAATTCTCAAGTCATGTCCCCTTGTTTGAATCTTCCCTACTCTCAGTGGGAAAAGCTTATCCACGTCAACTCTGTCTATCCCTCTCATCATTTTAAAGACCTCTATCAAGTCCCCCCTTAACCTTCTGCGCTCCAAAGAATAAAGCCCTAACTTGTTCAACCTTTCTCTGTAACTTAGTTGCTGAAACCCAGGCAACATTCTAGTAAATCTCCTCTGTACTCTCTCTATTTTGTTGACCTCCTTCCTATAATTAGGCGACCAAAATTGTACCCCATACTCCAGAATTGGCCTCACCAATGCTATGGTAGCTTCTTGACACAGACATTTATCACAGATGGGTGAGACATTAGGGAAGAGTTTATTTATTTTAGTTTTTGAATAATATATTCTATGTAATGTTTTGAATTGGATGAGAGTATGTCGTACGTTGATCGAACATTTATGCACCTGTAGTAAGTGATTATCCCAGCTCTCTTTTGAAATTTATATAGCTAATTCTTGTTCCCAGTCTCTTCTAATTCCATCAGGTGGGTATTAAGATGTTATATAGGTACGATATTAGATTAGCTGATTCCGCCTTTGTCTTCATTGCTTCATCCAGTAAGTTGGTAGGCATATTATGATAGTCTTTTGTATATTTTTTCAGATAATCACGAATTTTAAGATATTTAAAATATTGATTATTTTTCAAATTATATTTCAGTTGTAGTTGTTGAAATGATAGTAATTTTCCCAATTCATACAGATCTCCGAGCGTTTTGATTCCCATTCTTTCCCATTGTATAAATGATTTGTCTATAATTGATGGTTTAAACGATGGATTATTAACTATTGGTATTAAAAGAGATAGGTTTCTTAATTTTAGATTCTGTTTTATTTGTTTCCATGTTCTAATTGTGCTATGTATAATTGGATTTTTATTATAATTTTTGTTATTCAGATGTATTGGTGAGAGGAGAGTCACTCCTATATTACACGGAGAGCAGTCCTCTCTTTCCATTACAATCCAGTCCACCTGCTGGGCAGAATTGTCCAGCAGGTGAATCATATTTTTAATATTTACTGCCCAATTATAATACATAAAATTAGGGAGCGCTAGACCACCCAACTCTTTTTGTTTATTAAGGTGTGCTCTTTGTATTCTATGGGATTTATAATCCCATATAAAATTTGTAATGTCTGAGTCCAATTTTTTGAAAAACTTTTTTGGGAGATATATAGGTATTGATTGAAATAGGTATAGGATTTGTGGTAAAAAGATCATTTTTATAGCGTTTATTCTGCCTATTAGGGACATCGGAAGTGTTTTCCAGAATTTAATCAAATTATTTAGTTTCTTAAGTAAGGGATTATAATTGGCTTTAAACATATCATGGTAGTTTCTAGTAATTTTAATTCCCAAATATTTGAATTTTTCTGTGGCTATTTTAAAGGGGAATTTCCGGAGGTGTGTTGAGTCTTTTGGTTTTATCGACATAATTTCACTTTTGTTCCAATTTATTCTATATCCTGAAAAGGATCCAAAGTCCTCAATTAAATTTAATATGTTTGGTATACTAATTTGTGGTTTTGTGATGTACAGTAGTACATCATCGGCGTATAAAGATATTATGTTATTTGAATATTTTGTATTATAACCATAAATATCCGGGTGTGTTCTTATTTTTTCAGCAAGGGGTTCAATTACCAGAGCAAATAACAGCGGTGATAGTGAACATCCTTGTCTATTGCCCCTTGATAATTCAAATTTCGTGGATAGTATATTATTAGTTAGTATTCTAGCCGTGGGTTTGTTATATAATAATTTTATCCATGCGATGAAGTTCTCTCCCATTTGGAATTTTTGCAATACTTTAATCATATAATCCCATGCTACTTGATCAAACGCTTTTTCTGCGTCCAGTGAGATGATAGATAACTCTTGGTCATGAGATTTATGTGAGTGCATTATGTTAAGCAAGCGTCTCAAATTATTGAATGAGTGTCTCTTAGGTATAAATCCTGTTTGATCCTCATTTATTAGTCTACTAACATACCTGCTTAGTCTTCTGGCTAGTGTTTTCGCTATTATTTTTTGATCCGTGTTTAACAAAGCAATAGCTCTGTATGATCCTGGTTCTTCTATATTTTTATCTTTTTTAAGTATTAATGTGATAGTTGATTCTGCTAATGTTTCAGGTAAGCTTTGCTCTTTAAAAGCATATGTATACATTTTCTGTAAGCGTGGAGTAACTATGTCGTAAAAGGCTTTATAGAATTCATTACTGAATCCGTCTGGTCTTGGTGTTTTTCCGTTCTTAAGAGTTTATTGTGTCTTCTATCTCCTTAGAAGTAATTTGTGCTCCCAGTTCCTCTTGTTCCTTCAATTCTAATTGAGGGAGGTTACAATTATCCAGAAATTCTGAAACTTTATTATTGTCTATTGACGTTTTAGATGTGTATAGATTCTGGTAAAATTGAGCAAATCTTTTATTGATATCCTTGGGTAGTGTTAATAATTCCCGTCTATCTGATTTAATCTTTAGTATTGCATTCTCTTTTTCCCGTTTTTTCAATTGGCGTGCTAGATGTTTGTGGGGTTTGTCCCCAAATTTGAAATGTTCTTGTTTTGTAATTTGAAATAGTGTTATAACTTTCTCTGACAATAATTTGTTTAGCTTGAATTTCAATAGTAGAATTTTATTATGTTTATTCATAGTTGGATCTTTAGCATTATCTGTATCTAATTGTTTTATTTGTTCTTCTAAATGTCTTTGTTCATTCTTATTCTTTTTATTTTGAAAAGCTTGAAATGAAATAATGACTCCTCTAATAAATGCTTTGAAGGATTCCCATAATAGCGTGGGGGATATATCTGGTGTATCATTTATCTAAAAAAATAGGTCCATCTGTTTTTTTAGATATATACTCCCTTGTGGGTCTTTTAAAATTTGCGAGTTAAACCTCCAGAACGATTTATTCATAGACATTCCTTCTAATTTTAAAACAAAAGTTAACGGAGAATGATCTGAGATCGCATTAATGTGGTATTTAGGGTTCATAGTATGGGGAATTAATTTTGTATCCACTAGGAAATAGTCTGTACGTGAGTATGTTTTGTGTACCGTTGAATAAAACGAATAATCCCTTCCCGTCGGGTTTGCAATCCTCCAAACGTCTGCTATATTTGTGTTTTTCATATATAGAGTTCACTGGTTTTAGATTTCATATTACCTCTTTGTTTTTGCATCGATTTATCTAGATAAGGGTCTAAAACACAGTTGAAGTCTCCTCCAATTATAACATTTTGATAATTAAATTCTGCAATTATATTCAGAATTTTATTGAAAAATTGAGGGTTATCAAAATTGGGCGCATAAATGTTTACCAACGTAATTGGCGTAGTATTGATCTCTCCTGTTACTATAAGGTATCTCCCTTCCTTATCTGATATAATATTCTTTGATTTAAATGGTATTCCTTTACGAATAATGATTGCAGTGCCTCTAGATTTGGAAGTGAATGAAGAGTGAAATGTTTGGCCTATCCAGTTCGCCCTCAGTCTCGTCTGATCTTGATGTTTAAGATGCGTTTCTTGTAGAAACGAAATGTCCGTGTTATATGATTTCAACTGAGCTAGTATCTTGCCCCTTTTAATAGGTTCATTAATACCCCTTATATTCCAACTACATAGTGTGATTCCTCCCATTTTCTTTTGATTGTCGTCATGCATTTTTACCAATTTTAATGACCTTATTTATTGCGGTGCATCCATACCTCAGGACTCTGGTTATTTGGGGGGCGTTTATATTATAGACTTCTTTGGTAGTTCCCTTCTGCGATTATCCTTGAAAAAAAAACACATAGATGTGACATATTGTGATAAAAAAAAAAAAAAATAGAACAAGTAAATTTATAGTGTCTGTGTTTTCGACACTGTAGTGAGTGTCCCACTCGTCTGTGGGATTCGACATCGATACAGCTTCCGGTGTAGATGTTATGAGGTTAGCCCCACTGCCTTTATTACCCTAAACCTAGGGGGTCGGTACCATTTCCAAATCAGTTCTATTGTACCCAGTTGCAGTATATATATATATGTTTCATTCCGACATCAAATCTAATCATATATTCAATTACATATATTCCTCACTCTTTATCTATTAACTATTTATAATTGGTTTTAGCTTTGTTAATAGTGAGCTGTTCGCTGAAAAGGTTAACCAGAGTCAGGCCCCTGGAATTATGCCAGGTGCCTGAGTCTCCTCCCCTCCCCACTTGGGCTGCGGAACACATGAGATTACAGTGTTGTCTGCGTTATATAGCAGGCAACGCATTTTTACAATTTTTACCATTATATACCTCAAGTCAGTTTCCATTACTGTTTCTATATTAGTATTGTTAGTTATTAATTATTATTAATTCTCTATATTTTATGAAACTATGTAAGCCTTGTAATGTTTTCCACTTTCAGCTCAGCTCAGCAGATCGTCACTCCCATGTTTATCAGTCTTTCCTCGTTTGAACACAGAGTGTCCTTGAGTTGGATTCCACAATGTCCGAGGGGAGATAATAATGTCTAGACACGTCTCGTGGAAAAGTTGTTGCGTTTAATAATTTTTAAAGATTGGTGTTATTTCACTTTTCTTCTAATATTCTCGTTGGGGGAATAAGCAAATTAGTTTGTTCATAGCGTCCTGGTGGCGTGATTAATCTTCTGTTCCTACCCTGTGTGTTCTGCCACGATTTCTTGAGCATATTTAAGAGATGCTACCGAATTAGTGAATGTTTTTGAAAATCCCTTGACAGTAATACGCATCCTGGCCGGATAAAACACTCCACATATGACATCCTTGACACCGTAAAGAGCTGCTCTTGTCTGTGAGAACTTTCTTCTCTTTTGCACAATCTCGTAAGGGTAGTCCCGTAGGTGTTTAATAGAATCATTTCTGTACATCATCTTCTCTCCATGTTTAATTTTTTTCATCAGCTCTTCCACTGTTGAGATATCCCGAAGTTTGACTATGATCTGTCGTGGATAGGCTTGGTCTCCTTGTGATCTTGGTTTAAATCTGGGTAGTCGATGTGCTACTTCAATTACAGGTGCCTCAGGTAGCTTGAGTACGTGTTTGATTAGATTAGCAGTGAACTCACAGGCATTGTCCCCCTCAGCTCCCTCTTTTACTCCACGTATTCGTATATTTTGACGTCTTGAGCGAGCTTCTAGGTCAACACATTTATCAGAGACTTTTGTAAGTTGGCTCTTGAGGCTGTCTAATTCTAACTTCATCGCCTGCATATCTCCGGCCATCTGTTCCACAACAACTTCCATATCTTTCACCGCAGTTACATTTGCAGAAACAGTTTCATGCACAGCCTCAAACTTCTTTGTGGACTCTTCCTCCACCTTATTAATTCTCCCCGTTAGTTCTTCGTGCACATCCTCAACTCTTTTTTGCAGAGCGCCAATGCCCTCAAGAATTTTTTCATTACCGGCATTAATGGTTTGCATGTTTTCCATCAAGTTTAAGTTTCCAGCTTGAATGTCATTTTTCAAATCTCTTACCAAGTTCTTTATCTCCTCCATTTCGGTTTTCTCTTTTGTGGCCATCTCAGTCTTGGATCGTGTAGCCATTCCAGAATCCACTCCAGAGGTCAGTTCTGCAGTTTCTTGATGTTTCTGAGTCTTCAGCAGGTGTTTTGTAACTCTCCTCTGTGGGCTCTGACCTGGAGACGTGTTTTTCATTTAAAATGCCTTTCCCTCCGTTAAATTCACGGCGCTTACTGATGACATCAGCACAGCGAACCGGGGCTCCGGTAAGTTTTTTAAAATGGTCCCGACCTCCAGATCCGATTTTAACGCGTAAAAACGCGATTTTTTCAGCGGAGCTAAAAAATTTGCGACTGCTAGCAGAGCATGACGCCACCGGAGGTCGAAATCCACATTTCAACCATACCTGGCTACACATAACAATAATAAACCTAGACCTCTGTTTCTCTATCCCACGCAGTGTCTGTGCATCTCTCTGTCTGTTCTTCCATCTCTATCTGTCCATCCATCTATCTGCTCCCACTCTCTATTTATCTCACTCTCTGTCTCTCTCTCTCTCTCTCTCTCTCTGTCTCTCTGTCTCTCTGTCTCTCTCTCTGTCTCTCTGTCTCTCTGTCTCTCTGTCTCTCTGTCTCTCTGTCTCTCTGTCTCTCTGTCTCTCTCTGTCTCTGTCTCTCTGTCTCTCTGTCTCTCTGTCTCTCTGTCTCTCTGTCTCTCTGTCTCTCTGTCTCTCTGTCTCTCTGTCTCTCTGTCTCTCTGTGCCTCTGCCTCTGCCTCTGCCTCTGCCTCTGCCTCTGCCTCTGCCTCTGCCTCTGTCTCTGCCTCTGTCTCTGTCTCTGTCTCTGTCTCTGTCTCTGTCTCTGTCTCTGTCTCTGTCTCTGTCTCTGTCTCTGTCTCTGTCTCTGTCTCTGTCTCTGTCTCTGTCTCTGTGTCTCTCTCTCTCTCTGGCAGATGAGTTGAACAGGTATTTTGGATCTGTCTTCACTAAGGAGGAAACAAACAATCTTCCTAATGTACTAGTGGCCAGAGGATCTGGGGTGGCGGAGGAACTGAAGGAAATCCACATTTGGCAGGAAAAGGTGTTGGGTAGATCGATGGGACTGAAGGCTGACAAATCCCCAGGGCCTGATGGTCTGCATCCCAGGGTACTTAAGGAAGTGGCTCTAGAAATCGTGCACGTATTGGTGTTCATTTTCCAATGTTCTATAAATTCAGGATCAGTTCCTGTGGATTGGAGGGTAGCTAATGTTATCCCACTTTTTAAGAAAGGCGGGAGAGAGAAAACAGGGAATTATAGACCAGTTAGCCTGGCATCGGTGGTGGGGAAGTTGCTGGAGTCAATCATAAAATATGAAATAACGGCACATTTGGATAGCAGTAACAGGATCAGTCCAAGTCAGCATGGATTTACGAAGGGGAAATCATGCTTGACTAATCTTCTGGAATTTTTTGAGGATTGTAAAGGAGTCAAGTCTGACACACTGTAACTTTACTGAGTATTTAATAAAGGCACATGTCAAACACGTCCCAGTACTGACTGCATCTAGTCTTCAGGCATACTGGAACCAAGGGAGGAGCAAAAGAAAGATATCACAGTTATACTGAGATGGCTGGGCGTGGTTAGTGGTATTGAGGTAGCTACATTATAGGTTGCATGCATAAACCATCTACATCCTTTCCCTTAGAAATCTAAAATTGAAGTTATAACAGTGGCAGCGTGATTATACAACACATGCAAATTTAAACGAAATCACCGTAGCGGACAGGAGGTTTGACAACCCGACCCGAGCGTGTGCGTATAGCACCATCACCCTCCCCACCAGATAGAAGAGGAGGCGGAGCAGTAGCAGCCGGGAAGGAGAAAGTCGGCGGAGACCCAACCGGGAATGCGGGAGGTGACCCAACCGGCACAGGTGATCCAGGAGGAGGAGACGGGGGAGAAGGAGGAGAAGGAGAACGAGCAGGGGAGGAGATCATCTGCCCGAAAGCAGGAAGCGCAGAGGGAGGAGAACGCGGCAAGCGAACTGACCGGGGCATGCAGGGAGCTGTGGGGTAATTAGTAGTGGCAGGCTCGAAACGCAACGGAGGAGCGTAGGGATCCGCAGGAGGAGGCTGAGGCTCGTTAACGGCCAACAGGTGCTGGCGGTTCCGGCGGTAGACAGTTCCATCAAAGTCCACCAGGTAAGATCTCGGGGAAGTGTCCACACCAACAACGGTTGCGAGTCGGGAGAATCTGGTGGCTGTCTGCATGCGGACGACCTGGCCAGGCAGTAGTGTTGAGAGCGGGCGGCAGGACTTGTCGTGAGAGCGGCGCTGTACCTCATGCTTGTGAGCAATCCGTTGCTGGACGGCGGCAGGCTGGAGGACCTTGGGCACCAGGGATTGTTGGGCGATCGGCATCGGTGGGCGAAGCACGCGGGACATCAGACGCTGGGCAGGGGATCGCATGGTAGGGTCCCGTGAGATGTTGCGAAGGTTTAGTAGACCCTGGTAGAAGTCACCATTGGAGAGACTAGACTGCTCGAGCAAATTCTTGGCACTGCGGACAGCTCGCTCGGCCAGGCCGTTGCTCTGCGGTATTCTGGGCTGCTGGTATAGTGAGTGAAGTTCCACTTCACAGCGAAAGCCTGGAATTCTGCACTGGCGAACTGACGGCCATTGTCGGTCTGCAAGCGGACCGGGGACCCAAAGGTAGCAAAGTGTCTGCGCAGCTTACTGGTAACCATTTCAGAGGTGAAAGCAGGGAGAAGATCCACTTCGAACCAGTTGGAGTATGAATCAACCAACACCAGGTAGTGCTTGCCTCGCCATTCGAATATGTCAGCAGCCAGCGAGATCCAGGGCATGGGAGGCGCAGGCTGCTGCAGAAGTGGCTGACGCTGCTGATGTGGGGCAAGAGTGTTGCAACCAGGACAGGAGGCTACTCGGGCTTTAATGTACTTTGCCATGCCGGGCCAATAGTATTGTTCTTGGGCATGTGAGACAGTGGCATCGGCTCCGGGATGCCCCATGTGGGCAGCGTTGTAGTACAAGTCATATAGGGAGGCAGGGACGACCACGTTGTGACCCTTGATGATGATGCCGTCCCGGAGCACCAGTTCGTCGCGGACCAGAAAGAAAGGATGGGCACCCGCAGGCAGTGAGGTGCGTCTGCTGGGCCACCCCCGCTGGATGACAGCTGCGAGCTGTTGCAGGTCGGGGTCATTGGCGGTGTGCTCAACCAGGCACTGCAACTGCTTAGAGGGAACAAAGTTGACATTGAGTACCTGCAGATCCTTCTGCTCGTAGGGGTGCCTTTCACAGGAGGACCGGGGGGCCCGGAACAGTGCGTCGGCCACATGCATCTCGGTGCCCCTCTTGTACACGATCAGAAAGTCGAACCGCTGGAGCTGTAACATCATTCGCTGGAGTCTAGCTGGAGCGATATGGATAGGCTTATTGAGGATGGTCACCAAGGGTTGATGATCCGTCTCGACGGTGAACCTGGTACCGAAAAGGAAGTCCTTGAACTTGGAGCAGGCGAATACAACCGCAAGAAGCTCCTTCTCGATTTGTGCATAGCGCTGCTCAGTGTCTATCATGGTACGCGAGGCATAAGAACTGGGCTGCAGCGAGCCATCATCATGGAGTTGCAGGTAGGCAGCCCCGAGTCCGAAGCGGGAAGCATCACACGTAACTACAATTGGACGTTGCAGATCGAAAAACTTGAGAGTCGGTGTGCTGATCAGCTTTGTTTTGAGAAAGTCGAAAGCCTGCTGGTGTTGGGGAAATGTTTTTTTTCGTCAGTTTCCTCAGGGGTGCGCTCAACTCGCTGAGGTCGGGGATAAACTTCCCCAAATAGTTGACCATGCCCAGGAAACGCTGCAGGCTGGTCACGTCGGTCGGGGCAGGCAGCTCGGAGATAGCGTTGGTCTTCTGCGGATCAGGTTTCAGCCCGTGGGCTGTGAAGATGTGGCCAACTTCAGCTACACGGAACTTGCACTTTGACGGGTTAAGTTTTAAGTTGATCTGGCGAGCGCGGTCTAGAATCCGTCGGAGGTTGTGGTCGTGCTCAGCAGCATCTTTCCCGTAAACCAGGATGTCATCCACAATAATGGCACACGGCAGGCCAGCAAACAGTTGCTCCATGGAGCGTTGAAACACTTCGCTGGCAGAGTAGATGCCGAACGGCATCCGCAAAAATTTGAATCTTCCGAAGGGGGTGCCAAAAGTGGTTAAGTCTGAGGAGTGTTTGTCTAGAGGTATTTGCCAGAATGAGCTCCTGGCATCAAGGACAGAGAACACCGTGGCCTGACCGACCTGGGCAGCAACATCTTCTACCGTCCTCATGGGGTAATGAGGACGTCTTATTGCCAGATTTAAGTCTTTGGTGTTGATGCACACCCGTATCTCGTTCTTACCCTTCTTCATGGTGGCGACCATGGTGGAGACCCACTCGGTGGGTTCGCTGACAGCTTCAAGCACTCCCATGTCAACCATGTTCTTCAGCATGGCTTCGACCTTGCCCTTCATGGCAAACGACACCCTGTGTGGAGCACGGACCACTGGTACAACCGACGGGTCAGTTGCGATCTTGTATACAAGGGGCAGCTTACCCAGATCATCATCGAATAGGTCAGGGTACTCGGAGAGTGGATTCAGCATCACCCGCACTTCGTGGACAGTACGGTCAAAGGACACCAGCCCGAGCCCTCCCCACAGGTTTTAGCTCCTCTCCCCCATAAGCACGCAATGGAGCGATCAGCAGTTAACAGCTCATTATTTCTTATCTTCCTGAACAGGGATGTTGACATAACATTCACTTTCGCCCCCGTGTTCAGCTTAGCAGTGAAGGACTTGTTGTTGACAGTGACAAGCACAGAAGGATCGGGGAGGCGAGATTGATTATGAAGGAGAGAATAAACACTGGCATCTCCCATGGAAATACTGGGCTCAGAGTCGAGGGCAGTGTCGACAGAAGACTGGGAACCAAATTCGTTATCAACTTGTTGAAGGTTGTTTAAAACTTGTCTGGGAGCTGGAGGAACGTTCCCACGGGAGCGACAGGCAGGTGAGAAATGGTTCATCTTCTTACAGAAATTACAATCTTTACCAAATGCTGGGCACTGCGACTGCATGGAGTGGATATAATTGCAGTTGGGGCACTTCTTGTCAAGCAGGACCCGAGCGGCATAAGTCAGCCGCGGTGCAGGGCGAACGTTGTCTTGCTTGCGACGGGGCATAGGAACACCAGTCAGATTAATAGCCCGATTGTCAGATCCCCTCTGTCCATTTAGCGGGGCAACCACCTCAGCTATACGGCATGCATGCATAGCCTCAGTCAGGGTGAGATCCGGTCTTCGCAGCAGCTCCGCTCGTAGCTTCTGATCTAGCATGCCGGTGACCAAAATATCTCTGGTGAGCTGATCACGCATGGTCTCGAAACGGCACCGCTGAGCAAGGTAGCGCAGGTCAGCGATAAAACATTCAACAGGTTCATCAGGCTGCTGTTTCCTTGTAAAGAATCTAGCCCGCTCCAATATTGTTGGAGGGCAAGTCACAAATCTCCGCAAACTTGCGTAAGAGACATACCGGGTCGTTGGCAGATTCCGCCAGCTCGACGACCTGGTCGTTGTCATCCAGGACCGCTGGATTGTAAGTGAAAGCCTGAGCATGCTTCATGGCATCGGGACCGACAAGGTTCAGCAGGAGTGAGGCTTTGACCGCATCAGGCTCATTTCGGTGCACGATGTTGATGAAGTGGTTGTAGTCCATCACGAAAGTAGCCCATCGCTCCGCAATGTCAGCGTCAAAGAAAAGGGGAGAGGGCTTGCGGCACGAGAACGCCATGGTGAATAGAGAATTAAACACTAGTAAAACTAGGAGCAAATAAAACCCGATAAACAGGAGGCGCGCGTTTAACTTACTGACACCATGTAAAGGAGTTAAGTCTGACACACTGTACCTTTACTGAGTATTTAATAAAGGCACATGTCAAACACGTCCCAGTACTGACTGCATCTAGTCTTCAGGCGTACTGGAACCAAGGGAGGAGCAAGGGAAAGATATCACAGTTATACTGAGATGGCTGGGTGTGGTTAGTGGTATTGAGGTAGCTACATTATAGGTTGCATGCATAAACCATCTACAAGGATGTAACTAGGAAAATGGACAAAGGGGAGCCAGTGGATGTAGTGTACCTGGACTTTCAGAAAGCATTTGATAAGGTCCCACTTAGGAGCTTAGTTGACAAAATTAGGGCACATGGTATTGGGGGTAGAGTGTTGACATGGATAGAAAATTGGTTGGCAGACAGGAAACAAAGAGTAGGGATTAACAGGTCCCTTTCAGAATGGCAGACCGTAGCTATTTACAATATACATCAATGATTTAGATGAAGGGATTCAAAGTACATTAGCAAAGTTGCAGATGACTCAAAGCTGGGTGGCAGTGTGAACTGTGAGGGGGATGCTATGAGAATGCAGGGTGACTTGGACAGGTTGGGTGAGTAGGCAGATGGATGGCAGATGCAGTTTGATGTGGATAAATGTGAGGTTATCCACTTTGTTAGCAAAAACAGGAAGGCAGATTATTATCTAAATGGTGTAAAGTTGGGAAAAGGGGAAGTATAATGGGATCTGGGGGTCCTTGTTCATCAGTCAATGAAAGTAAGCATGCAGGTACAGCAGGCAGTGAAGAAAGCGAATGACATGTTGGCCTTCATAACAAGAGGAGTTGAGTATAGGAGCAAAGAGATCCTTTTGCAGTTGTATAGGGCCCTAGTGAGACCCCACCTGCAGTATTGTGCGCAGTTGTGGTCCCCTAATTTGAGGAAGGACATTCTTGCTATTGAGGGAGTGCAGCGTAAGTTCACAAGGTTAATTCCCGGGATGGCGGGACTGTCATATGCTGAGAGAATGTAGCGGCTGGGCTTGTATACTCTGGAATTTAGCATGAGAGGGATCTTATTGAAACATATAAGTTTATTAAGGGTTTGGACACGCTAGAGGCAGGAAACATGTTCCTGATGTTGGGGGAGTCCAAAACCAGGGGCCACTGTTTAAGAATAAGGGGTAAGGCGTTTAGAATAGAGATGAGGAAACATTTTTTCACACAGAGTTGTGAGTCTGTGGAATTCTCTGCCTCCGAGGGCGGTTCTCTGGATACTTTCAAGAGAGAGAGAGCTTGATAGGGCTCTTAAAGATAGCGGAGTCAGGAGATATGGGGAGAAGGCAGGAACGGGGTACTGATTGTGGATGATCAGCCATCACATTGAATGGCGGTGTTGGATCGAAGGGCCGAATATCCTACTATTGTCTCTCTCTCTCTCTCTCCTCCTACTTTCTACTCTCCCCCTCTACTCTTTTCCTTTACTCTTACCTCCCTCTCCTCTCTCTACCTCCTCTCTATCTCCTCTCTTTCTACTCACTTTCTATTCTTTCTCTCTCTCTTTCTACTCTCCTCCTACTCGCTCTCTCCTGCACCTTTCTCATTCCCTACCCAGCCCCACCGAGGGATAAATAATTGTGACTTCAATTGAGCCACATTATATGCACTGAAAATGCATAATATGTTTGATTATGAACTAAGGATACATTTCTAGCCACAAGTTTCTTATCAATTGAATGATTCCACATTCATGCAGCATTTGTAGGTGCTTTCTTGTCAACCACTTGAGGATTCTTCGATGGTTAATAATGTGCCTTACATATATCATTCAGATCAGAGCCAGCTGTAAATCATTTTCTGCAGATTATTTTCAAGTTTTATTGATTTTATGGCAATTAGATCCGACAGAACCACAAAATGTTCATTACTTAGAAATGGAATTCTGTACGATCTGGTTTCATTTTGAAATTTTAGTCTATATATTATTGTAAATGCCAATGCTAATTGTAGCCTCCTCCTTCTGAATGACAAAGCAAACTTTTATTCAAACTGGATGATCTTTTCTCTTGAGCTCACCACATGGAGAAATTGTGTGGGAAATGATGCCACTTTCCTCCCCAACATGAGGGCACATTGTGATCTGAAACAACTGATGCACGAGGTCAACTCACGGAGCTCTTCCATTGCTGGCGCCACCCGGTGGAATATATAACATTAAGGAACAGTGCACATTGACTGATATTATGTGGCGACTGGGCAAAGCATTGGTCAAACTGGAGCTGATATAGTTCTCATCGCACCACAAAATGCATACATAGATACTGAAGATGATTAAAAAAAACATGCAGAACTTGCAAGAGAAATAAACCACAAGAATTTGTTTTTAAACTCAAACACTGAATCTTTATGGCATGTTTCTTTCCTCCCACCATAACTTCAAAGAAAGATCTGCCATTCACCCCCAGAACAGCCCTGCAAAAATTCCAGGCTCAACAGCCTGGAAATAAAATTGGTTACATGGATACCTTTGAAGTATACAAAATATTATATAGTTTTGAAAATGTGCATTCTGAATACATTAGGCAAAATAGAACAGGGTAGTCAGACCAAAGGTCTTAAATATAAACCAGTGGAATATAAATTTGGATCAGGCATTAGAAGGAACTTGTTTACGTAAAGAAAGTCAAATATATCTGCCACACAGGTCAGTAGAGATACAGAATTTAGCCTTTTTCAAAACAGAGTCGGCAATAAAGCAGAGAGAATTACCTTTCAATTTAAATTTTTTAAATTATGATTATGTTTAGATATCACTTGCCTGCTAAATGATCCAAGAAATATATGTTCACTATTGTTTATCTTCAGTGGCGTCTATATTTGTTAATAAGACCATGCTTAAAGTTTTCAAATGGAACTAGTATTCGTTAAAAATCTGATGGGAATGTTAAGGAGGGAATCTGCTTTTACAGATAATCTCACTCCTTTGTGCAATCACCAAAACATTTATGGTAGGAGGAATAGAGTTGGCAGCTATTTCACAATTGCCATAAATTGCTAGCTTAATGCTGCCATTGTGATCAGAATATACTCCATTTACATGCCCACAAATCAAAACATCATGTGCAAATTTGTGCAGTGTATTGAGCTGTGCATTCTTGATATAATGTCACAGATCAGAGTAATATCCTTATTGACCTTAAATTTTTTATCTCAGTTCCTAACTACTCTATGCAATCTTGACATCAGCTTGAGGGATACTAGGCTTCTTGTCAATTGCAAATCAAATTCTCTTAGTTATTTTCTACATGGGTTTTGAACAATGTATGATGTCTAACAAATTTAATATGACTTTTTAAGGAGGTACTTGCTTGAGAAAGAAATGTGTGAAATATTTGCTTGGACGTGTAGAAACTTTGATAAAGTACCGTGCACTGGGTTTCTGTAGATGCTTGGAAATTCATTTATATCAAGCCGTTTCTTGCTCATGTGCAATTATTTGTTTTATTTCCCAGAGGGAAATTTGATGACAACATTCACAGTTTTTTGTGCGATTTCTATATCATTTGGAAGGCAGTTTCTTTTTGGAGAGTTCTAAGAGAAATTTGGGCTAAATTGTCCAGGGAACTATTATAATTTAATGTTCTCAAGATAGCAAATTTTAGTGACACATTATTGGACGGATCCCTTGTTTAAAAGAAAAGGTCATTATTTACCATTGTTTCTCAGGGTACCCACTCCCACCCTTGATTCACCAAACATTCCTCCCTCCCCTCCTCTGACATACCACCAATCCATCAATCCTCCAGTCTGCCAACCTCTCCAATCCTCCCAGTGCAATTAGGCTCTCTAATCCCCTCAATATTCCTAACCTCCATAAATTTACTTGACCTCTGAAGTCCCACAAAGCAGAGCAACCCTTATGGTTGCTGTACTTCACCCAGGTATGGCTAAAATTGAGAACGGGTATGCCCGACCAAAGTTTTGACGAGCACTGTTGTCTGGATGTAATGGCATTTCTAGGTTAAAAAAAATGGAACGCAATATAAAAAATGGCTCCAAATTGACTGCCAGAAGATTTGAAGAAATGAATGATTGAAAAAACTAGGCTTGTATTCACTGGAGTTTAGAAGGATGAGGGGAATCTTATAGAAACATATAAAATTATAAAAGGACGGGACAAGCTAGATGCAGGAAAAATGTCCCCAATGTGGGTGAGTCCAGAACCAGGGGCCACAGTCTTAGAATAAAGGGGAAGCCATTTAAGACTGAGGTGAGAAAAAACTTTTTCACCCAGAGAGTTGTGAATTTGTGGAATTCCCTCCCACAGAGGGCAGTGGAGGCCAAGTCACTGGATGGATTTAAGAGAGAGTTCGATAGAGCTCTAGGGGCTAGTGGAACCAAGAGATATGGGGAGAAGGCAGGCACTGGTTATTGATTGGGGATGATCAGCCATGATCACAATGAATGGCGGTGCTGGCTCGAAGGGGACGAATGGCCTCCTCCTGGACCTATTTTCTATGTTTCTATGAATGCTTCATCTTAGAGACACGTTATTGGACATAATTCCATATGCAACCATCTTAAAACTTTATTAATGGCCTTAACACTACGACTGAAAATATGGTAAGTTCACAGCCAACAAGGTCTCTGCAAGACACAAGTAGAAGGAGCAACCAAATTCAAGTTAAGTGTGTGATGAAAGCGAACAAATGCCTTTACTTTAGATGTTTAAGAAGGAACTGCAGATGCTGGAAAACCGAAGGTAGACAAAAATGCTGGAGAAACTCAGCGGGTGAGGCAGCATCTATGGAGTGAAGGAAATAGGCGACGTTTCGGGTCGAGACCCTTCTTCAGACTGATGTGAGGTGGGGAGGGGGGGGGGTGGGGGTAGGGGTAGGGGGGGCGGGAAGAAGACAGTGGGCTGTGGGTGACAGACTACTGAACAACATCCACTATAAACCCACTGACTCCCATGGCTATCTGGACTACACTTCTTCCCACCCTGCTTCCTGTAAGGACTCCATCCCCTACTCCCAATTCCTCCGTCTACCATAACCATACAACAATTACAGCACGGAAACAGGCCATCTCGACCCTTCTAGTCCGTGCCGAACACGTATTCTCCCCTAGTCCCATATACCTGCGCTCAGACCATAACCCTCCATTCCTTTCCCGTCCATATAACTATCCAATTTATTTTTAAATGATAAAAACGAACCTGCCTCCACCACCTTCACTGGAAGCTCATTCCACACAGCCACCACTCTCTGAGTAAAGAAGTTCCCCCTCATGTTACCCCTAAACTTCTGTCCCTTAATTCTCAAGTCATGTCCCCTTGTTTGAATCTTCCCTACTCTCAGTGGGAAAAGCTTATCCACGTCAACTCTGTCTATCCCTCTCATCATTTTAAAGACCTCTATCAAGTCCCCCCTTAACCTTCTGCGCTCCAAAGAATAAAGCCCTAACTTGTTCAACCTCTCTCTGTAACTTAGTTGCTGAAACCCAGGCAACATTCTAGTAAATCTCCTCTGTACTCTCTCTATTTTGTTGACCTCCTTCCTATAATTAGGCGACCAAAATTGTACCCCATACTCCAGAATTGGCCTCACCAATGCCTTGTACAATTTTAACATTACATCCCAACTTCTATACTCAATGCTCTGATTTATAAAGGCCAGATACGCTGCATCTGCGCCCAGAATGAGGTGTTCCAAACCAGGGCATCGGAGATGTCCTCATTCTTCAGGGAATGGGGGTTCCCCTCTTCTACTCTAGATGAGGCTCTCACCAGAGTCTCTTCTATACTGGTTAACTCTGCTCTCACTCCCCATCCCCCTCCCACTCATACAAGGGCAGAGTCCCCCTTGTCCTCACCTTCCACCCTACCAGCTGTCACATACAACAAATAATCCTCCGACATTTTCGCCACCTCCAACCGGATCCCACCACTGTCCAAATCTTCCCACCTCCTCCCCTTTCGGCTTTCCGCAGAGACCGCTCCCTCCGTAACTCCCTGGTCAATTCGTCCCTTCCCACCGAAACCACCCCCTCTCCTGGCACTTTCCCTTGCAACCGCAGGAAACGCAACACTTGTCGCTTTACCTTCTCCCTTGATTCCATTCAAGGACCCAAGCAGTCTTTCAAGGTGCTGCAGAGGTTCACCTGCACCTCCTCCAATCTCATTTATTGCATCCGCTGCACTACATCGGTGAGACCAAACGTAGGCTTGCGATCGCTTCGCCCACCACCTCCGCTCGGTTTGCAAAAACCAACCTGATCTCCCGGTGGCTCAGCAATTCAACTCCCCCTGCCATTCCGAATCTGACCTTTCTGTCCTGGGCCTCCTCCATGGCCAGAGTGAGGCCCACCATAAATCGGAGGAGCAGAACCTCATATTTTGCTTGGGTAGTTTACACCCTAGCAGTATGAACATTGACTTCCCCAATTTCAGGTAGTCCCTGCTTTCTTCTCCTTTCCCCCTCCCCTTCCCAGCTCTCCCACAGCCCAATGTCTCCGCCTCTTCCTTTCTTCTTCCCGCCCCCCCCACCCTCACATCAGTCTGAAGAAGGGTCTCGACCCGAAACGTCGCCTATTTCCTTCGCTCCACCCCCCCCCCCCTCCCCATAACCGGAAGTGGCGGCGCTGTGATACAGCTGCGGCTCGCCTGCAGTCTGTCTGTTTTTACTTTTTACGTCGTTTTTTTTTGTCTAGTTTAGTAATTTTTTTGGTTATTAGGTGGTGTTATGTGTGTGGGGGGAGGGTGAAACAGAGCTTTCTGTCTCTCCCTTCGGGGGAATGCGACTTTTTGTCGTATCCCCCTTCTCTTCCCCCGTCTGCGCTGAGGCCTAATGGCGGAGCTGGCGGCCTCCAACCTGCGACCGACCTCGAGGGTCCGGAGGTAGAGCCAGCCAGGACTCACCAACGCGAGGCTGGCCGTCTTCGAGCTGTGGCGACGTCCGGGTAGCGGCACGACTCGGCGCTCTGGTGAGGGCGAACGGTGCGGGGCTGAGACACTCCTGTGCGGCCGGCACGGCTACTGGCTGGAAGGCGCTCCCGAGCGAGCGGCCTGGTGCGGAGCTGAGACACTCCTGTGCGGCCGGCACGGCTACCGGCTGGAAGGTGCTCCCGTGTGAGCAGCCCGGTGCGGGGCTGAGACGCTGCCTTGTGGGCGGCCCGGTGCGGAGCGGAGACGGTGCTACGGCGGCTGAGGCGGCGGCGACCTGGATCCTGGGCTCGGCCGCGGGCCGGTGGAGGACAATGTCGGGAGCTCGCAGGTCACTGGCTGGTGCCTGTTTTCCGGAGCACCCGTTGCAACAGCTGCGGGCAGCTTCGACCACCCCCCGGGCCGCCATCGCCCGGTGGGGTATCGCCTCGGCGCAGAGGGAGAAGAGGAGGGAAGAGACAGTAACTCTAAGACTTTTGCCTCCATCACAGTGAGGAGGTGTTTGGTGAACTCACTGTGGTGGATGTTAATTTGTGTTTATTGTGTTTTGTTATTATTACATGTATGGCTGCAGGCAACAGCATTTCGTTCAGACCGAAAGGTCTGAATGACAAATAAAGGTATTCAATTCAATGCTGCCTCACCCGCTGAGTTTCTCCAGCATTTTTGTCTACCCTTTACTTTAGACATTACTCTTGGTTGTGCCAACACAGGATACATATGTCAAAGTGAGATTGTGAGAAATTTGGCTTTGGTAAAAATTGTAAATTCTCCCTCGTGTGTAGGATAGTGCTAGTGTACTGGATCGCTGGTCAGTGCGGACTCACTGAGCCAAAGGGCCTTTTTCCGTGTTGTATCTCTAAACTAAACTAAACTAAACTGCAGACGCTGGAATATGGAGGCAAAAACTAACTACTGGGGAACTTGGTGGGTCAGGCAGCATCAGTGAGGGAAAGGAATTGTTCATGTTTCAGGCTGAGACCTGGTACTAACAGTGAGGATGGAAGATAGCTGATATAAACAGGAGAGAGGGAAGGGTGAGATGGGCCAGTAGGTGATGGGTAGACCAGGAAGAGGTGAGTGGTGATGGGGAGATGTCTCCAATCTTCCCTCTCTACTCACTGCAGGGTTTTGACTTAAATCACCGACAATTCCTTTCTCCACACAGATGCTGATCGACTCGACCTGCTAAGTTCCTCCAGTATTTTGTTTCTTGAACTATGCGTTCCCCATCCAAGATAAGTCAACATAGTTTAACAAACATTTTCAACTATGCTACAGATCACCTCTATCAGGTAGAGTGTCTGACCTCTGCCAAAGGCACAACAGGATTTGTTGCTGTCCATTGTCTACTTTGCACAGCATTCGTAGATAAAGTCTCCAGATGATTCAGCATTGGCACTTAGCCCTGTTTGCCTTAATCAGCGGTCGTCTCTGGCATCAGAAAATTAGAGAGAATTTGTGTTTCCATGGTGTTTGCTTGCTTTGAAAACAATAGGATATTTATGCAGCCTGGTCAAAGCCCGCCTTTGGACTCTGGAGAAACCATATGAGGCTCTGGCTTTATTTCATGGAACAGAGAAACCAAAGATTTGTGATCAGTGTAAATGATGAAATGATGTCCAATAAAACATGTCATTATTGAACTCTTACACTCCAAATATAGGGGCTGAGACTTCTGTACCAACGAAGAGTGCTTTTTATCTGATGCTGTCAGTACTCATAACAGAGCCATTGTCCATTCAAAGGGACAACACAGTCCCAGCACCATACGACGATGCATCACAAGGCTACATTAACTCTCCATGACCAATGGACATCAACAGATGGAAGCAAATTCTGCCTTGTCTTGAAATTCAAACTACCTCTACTTCACATCCTTTCAAAACAATCGGTGCAATAAAGCTAAAAACATTGCTAGACTTGGCAGGAATTTGCCATAATAATTTAACAATCCTAAATGTTCTTTAAACTCAGTTACATTTGATTTTACCTTCTCTTGACTTGCTGCAGCACTTTAGTCCTTACACTGTACTTCATTAGCCACAAAAGTAGTTTGTGTGTATTTTTCCTGTGTGCTCAAGAAATACACAGAATACATGAGTATTTATTTCTTGAGGATTCTCTAGGTAGGAAATCACCCAAGTTTACAGCAACCCCGAGAATGTCTTGCAGCAAACCCTCGATTATTTTCTGGTGGAAAGCAGATGCAGTTGAGACTCCAAAAGGTAATCGAACATTTATGAACAAGCCCTTGTATGTGGAGTCAGTCAAACGTTTCTTAGGCTGATCCTGTGACACTCTTTTTTGATATGCACGAGTCATATCCACATTAGTGAGCTGTTGGCCTTCAAACAACAAAAGATACAGTGCTGGAGTAACTCAACAGGTCTGGTAGCATCTGTGGAGAACATGGATATGTGATATTTTGGATCATATCGTCTAACGTCACCTATCCATGTTCTCCAGAAATGTTGCCTGACCTGCTGAGTGACCTCAGCATTTTGTGTCTTTTTTTGTAAACAAGCATAAGGGTGGCATGGTGGCGCAGCGATAGAGTTGTTGCCTTACAGAGCTTGCAGTGTCAGAGACCGGGTTTGATCCCGACTACAGATGCTGTCTGTACTGCGTTTGTCCGTTCTCCCCGGGACCGCGTGTGTTTCCTCCAAGATCTTTGGTTCCCTCCCACACTCCAAAGACGTACAGGTTTGTAGGTTAACTGACTTGGTCTAAATGTAAAATTGTCCCTTGAGTATATAGGATAGTGTTAACGTGTGGGGATCACTGGTCAGTGCGGACTCGGTGGGCTGAAGGGCCTGTTTCCATGCTGTATCTCTAAACTAAACTAAACTAGACATCTGCAGTTCCTTGGGCCTTCAAACAAAATTGCAAGTGGAAGTAAGTCTTCTATTTCTATGAATGAAATAGTATTTCTGAAATGAGAATCGATTCATTCAGCTTCATTATTCCAAATGGACCAATCATGTTTTAGCACTGACACAATGTTGCCTGTGAATATTTAATGGGTTCAATTATTGTCTCTCTGAGATGTATTTCCTGTCAATTTCTTCCACCATTTTGGTGGCATTTCACAAAGCCCCGACCTTGGCTTGAACAACTGTGGTGGAATATCAGCATCAGTTTTGACTTGGATACCTTTCGATATTCCCAGCTCACTTTAGAAAACCACTTCATATCTCCCCTGTTTCCCACTAACATTCTCGCCCATCTTAACATGATGGATATTCCTCTAAGGAGAAAAAAAATGTAGTCAACTTTTTTCCATCTGTTTGGTCAGGAGTCTGCACTAATGATAAATTCTTAACTTGCTTTTTGATCTGTTATGTTATGTTAGCAGCTCCAACTACTTGAATGTTGTCAATGGAAAAAGAGGGGCCAGTAGGAAAGTTGAATTTGGTGCCTGAGTGGAAGGGTAAAACATAGAGGAAGTTAAGTGATGATGATGTGCCAAGAAGTATCAGTCTAGCTAAAGGAATGGCTATTTTGACTGTTGTTATAATTGTGTTCAACTTTATAATAATAATAATAATAAATTTTATTTATGGGCGCCTTTCAAGAGTGTCAAGGCACCTTACAAAAATTGAGCATGTAGAGGAAAAACATGTAAGGGGAATGAAATAAATAGTAGAGACATGACTAGTACACAAAGTAAAGACAGAATTCAATACAAAACACAGTATGAGGCAATTAATGCACAGATGAAAAGGGACGGGGACGTGGGGCTAAGGATAGGCAGAGGTGAAGAGATGGGTCTTGAGGCGGGACTGGAAGCTGGTGAGGGACACGGAATTGCGGATCAGTTGGGGGAGGGAGTTCCAGAGCCTGGGAGCTGCCCTGGAGAAGGCTCTGTCCCCAAAACTGCGGAGGTTGGACTTGTGGATGGAGAGGAGACCGGCTGATGTGGATCTGAGGGACCGTGAGGGTTGGTAGGGGGAGAGGAGGTCAGTGAGATATGGGGGGTTTATACTCATAAACAGAACTATTAAGAGGAATTGCAAATGATTCTTCAGATTTTAAGAAAAACTTTCATTTTTGGAATGTTTTGAGTGAGAATAAAGCCAAGCACCTTCTTGCTTGTTGAAAGACAATAGGGCAGGATAGTGGTACAGTGTGTTGCTGCTATATATTTCCAGAGACAGGGTTCAGTGCTGCTGTTGGGAGCTAGATAGGGCTCTTAAAGATAGCAGTCAGGGATATGGGGAGAAGGCAGGAACGGGGTACTGATTGGGGATGATCAGCCATGATCACATTGATTGGCGGTGCTGGCTCGAAGGGCCGAATGGCCTACTCCTGCACCTATTGTCTATATGTGCGGAGTTCACACTTACAACCCATGACTGTGCGTTTTACTCACAGTGTTCTGGTTTTCTATGACATGTCAAGTACTAGCTGGTTAATAGCTTAATTGGTGACCATACATTGCCCCTAGGCACCTAGAATAGGTGGTGGCAGGAGAATTGGGAGTGGAAGGAATTAATGGGGATGCAAGAGAAAAAATGGAGTAATGTGGATGCAGTCAAAGGGTCTGTTTTGGTGCCGAATGAGCCATGGCAACTTTTTTTCTTAAAACACGAAAATGCAATATAATACATTTTGCAGATGCTCATCCTGTTTAGTATTATAATAGTTAAATAATAATATTTAATCAGAAAATATGTTGTGAATTTCCAAACCTGTTTAAACATTGCTATTTTAATAGGATTCAGATTTATAAACAGTTCTGGTTAAAATATAAATTTGATTAATGACATTGAATTTCAAATACAATTCCTAACAAATGGTGAAGTTTTGATACAATAGTTATAAAAATATTAACAAAAGAGATCATTTATATTTTTCTGTTAATTTCTGCAAATGGTTAATGTTGGAAACGCTTAAAATTCTTGCGTGCTGTGTCATGAATTGGAAAGAAGTAATCGGAGACCTTTTATTTATTTGAAATTAAGGATTATCCTAAATATGGGAAAATTAATCACCAAGCATAAAATGTTTATGTGATTAATAAATAATCTTCAGTAAAATATACATAATCCTTGATCACATCAGACATAGCAATGAGCTTCCAATTCAAACACAGGAAATATCCCATCAGCACAGTTCTGTGTGGGATAAACAACAAGACACCGCAAATGACATCAGCACAATTGGATTTGAGAACAGAAGGTCAATCAACAATTTTGCATCTGATCCTGGTCTACTGACCCCTAATGAAAACTGCTTTTCATGAATGATAGGATTGGCCAATTCAGCTTGATGGACTAACAACTCTATATTATCATTTATGAGATGAGAGCTGGCATTTATAGCCCTCCCAACTTCTTGAGAAGATGGTGGCAAGCTGTTTCATGAACCATTGAAGGTGTCCATATTCGCGTCAGCTCTGTCTTTGGCATTGGATTTCACATTCATTGAAGATGGAGATGTTCTCTTCCGCCTCTCAGTTGTTTAATTATTTAACATCACCCATAACCAGATGTAGTCGGACCACTGTGTGTGATACTACTTTTGTGCTGATTGTGCTGTTTAGCACACATATTCAATGGTTCAATGGTTCTTTTCACATGTGGTTTTCTGTTCCAGTTTTGCCTTGTTAGCACATCATGTTCAGACACATTTGGTGCTGCCTTTATTAAAATTAAACTCCTCAGCTGTCATGGTGGGAATTGAATTTACATCTCAGGATCTTTAATATGGACCCTTGAAGGTATATAATATTGATCGGAACATATTCCACCTGATGGAACAAAACTGAAGGAAATTAAACTATGGGGTGGTACTTTATTTGTCACATGTACCGAGGTACAGTCAGGGGCGGAAATCCTGGGGGGGGGGGGGTCAGGGGGAACGAGTCCTCCCCCTGTTTTGAGAGGTGGGGGACGATCCCCCCCATTTTTTGTGATCAGGATTTTAAAACCCGGTGAAATCTCCGCTTTCCGCGAGACAGTGGGGGTGGGACTACTGGTCGAGGGCGCTGATTGGAGGAGAGAGACATCGGTCAGCAGGCAATGGGGGCGGGACATGATGATTCAGCGCGATGATTGGAGGAGGGAGGTGTCGGTCAGAGACAAAAGTAGCGGGCTGGGACTGAGGGTAGAGCACGGGGATTGGAGAAGGGAGACGTGCCAAGACACTCTCGGCACAGACCTGCGCCTCATCCGCAGCCAGGATCGATCCCGGCTCTCCGGCGTGTCCCGTCCCCACCCGAGTGCCCCACCCCCCACGGGTGGCCAGAGACGTCGGGAGTCTGATGGGAGCTGTGCCCGGCCCCAGGCCCACAGCCAGCGCAGAGAAGCAGTGCAAAACCCAGCTCAACTCTGCCTGTCCCGCCAGGTTAACCTACAGCCCTGCCTGGACTTGCGGGAAATATGGCCCAGGTTTACAGCCAGCGCAGAGAAGCAGCGCTGGTGTCCCATCAGTCCAGGCAGGGCTGAAGGTTAACCCGGTGAGACAGGCAGATTTGAGTTGCATTTAACGCTGGATTGAGCCTCCGAAGCCTCGCGCGTGTGTGTGAGTGTGCGCATGCGCGCGCGGCCGCCAAGAAATTGTGTCCCCCCCTGTCCCCCGGTCCCCTCCTTATTTTGATAGCAATTTCCGTGCCTGGTTACAGTGAAATTCATTTTTGTATACAGTTCAGTACATATCACTATACATGAGTCTATGATGGGTCTCAACCCGAAACGTCACCCATTCCTTCTCTCCAGAGATGCTGCCTGAGTTACTCCAGCTTTTTGTGTCTATCTTCGGTTTGAACCAGCATCTGCAGTTCCTTCTTACATACTATACATAAGCAGTTTGATACATCTTAGATAAGCATCTCAGATGCAGAACAAGTGTATAGCAGGAGTACACTGAGACAGTATACAGTCGCCAATTTGGCACCATTTGCAATTATTTTGTGCCTTTGTTTGCACACTGGCATTTGCAGTTCCTTGTTTCTAGATTAGGCGTTAGGTTCCAATGTGCTGTTATTGGCGATGCAGAGCTAACATTAAGTCCTATCCTCCTCTTTTCTACGCTGAAATTGAAACAAAACACAGGAAATGCTAAAATTGCCCATTAGGTCAGGCTGCATCTATGGGATGAGAAACAGAGTTGTCGCTTTAGGTTGAAGAGCGTTCCATACTACTCTATTGTATGGTCTGTTATAGGAGAGCTGGAAGCCAATTTATACATAACTAGCTACCATAAATGTCAGATCATTTGTATTGTAATGTACATTGAAACATAAATTTTGGCCAGGACAGATGTCCTGTTAACAACCCCACTGTTCATCAATGTTGACCGACCTGTCAGTGGCCTTGGAGATGTTCTGGCAGGCTCTGGAGAATAGTACCTCTTTCTTACCACTTTATTCATCCATCAGACCATCAGCAAGACTGCTAAATCCAATGGTAGTTAAATATCAGTAAATGTGCAGTAAATTGTTCATGGCTCACAACCCATTCTTCAAATTAATGAGGCCTAATCCTCATGTGAGCAGCATCATGGTGACTTTCATTGTTAAAAATGGGACTTTAGTCTCTGATCGCTTGTGCATTACTTTAAAATTCTTGTGTTCTGAGATGGATAACAGGACTTTGTTTCTATGATTTGCATAAAAGTTAATTCTAAACTGTAAAAGAAGGAAATGGATCAAAAATTATACATACATAACAGCGTATAATAAAGTTACACCACACAAGAGATTACTTTTCATACAATTAAACCATCAGAGAAAGTAAATCCTGTAATGAAAAGTGCTTCAGTGTCCTGTTTGATCAAGTTAAAATTTTGTACTGAAGACAGTACTGAAGATAGACACAAAAAGCTGGAGTAACTCAGCGGGACAGGCAGCATCTCTGGAGAGAAGGAATGGGTGACGTTTCGGGTCGAGACCCTTCTTCAGTCTGACCCATTCCACTCCAGAGATGCTGCTTGTCCTGCTGAGTTACTCCAGCTTTTTGTGTCTATCTTCAGTTTAAACCAGCATCTGCAGTTCCTCCCTACACATCTCAGAGTACTTTATCTTCGGCCTTCTAGAGTATATTATTTCAGCTGCCTTGCAGTTGAAGTCTCGAATAATCTTCCAAGTGAATACATGATTGATATTATTGGCAGTTATTCTTTAAATAATAAAACAGCTAAAATGGAGAAGGAAAGAATGGAATGTTCATTGTGCAAACATCAAATAGGAATCAGCTGGTAAACAATGTATTCGTAGGTGTTCCTAGACCACTGGGAAAGTAAACAATGTTCTTTTCAGTTTTTTTTCCAGTATTTTCTATAAAACATTGTTCCAGTCATTTTAAGAAGCAGTGCTTTATGATATTAAATGTGGTTATTCTAATTCAGTATAAAATTGGCGATCATGAAGTGACAATGGCAGCTTTGATGACATTTGTGTTCCAGCACCACTTGGTGAGCATGGTGGTGGTCATAGTCTCTTGAAAAAAATGGTGTCACCTGATTTCCCATGCACAAAGCTTTCCTGCAGAGATAATCAAATTATTATATTTGTTGTTATTCATGAATAAGTTGCTCAACATTCTCAATGTGTCCTGTTGGCATCGTCCCACAACTGACATGATCTGAACACTTAGCTACAGATAACAACTTAAAGGTTAGGCATGGAAAATCTTGCCTTTTGTACTATTTGTACCAAATAAATCTTGACTTTTGTACCAAATAAATCCCCCGAATGACTCAGTCAATAAGTCTTGATGAAACTGTGTCTGGAGTACAACTTTATTGCCCATTCTCGCTAAATTAAAGTGATCTTAGCTGGAAGTATGTTAGTAAGTCTATAATTAATTCCCGTGCCACCTGGATAAAAGTGAGAACAAAATCCAGTCTAATTCCATTCCTGATCCCTCTCTATTGAATACGACCATTGAATGCAGGTGTGTGGATACCAGCAAGTGCAGGATCAATTTCACATAGTTACTTTAAATAACTAGCTGAAACATAGGAAGCAGTGACTTTACACTAACGTGTGGGAGACAGTAAATCTGCTGATGTTTTTGTTAAAGGCCTTGTTAACATTGTAGTTCTGGATTGAAGATATTTGTGAAACAACAGGCAATATAAAGCTACATCTGCTGTTATATCAACTAAATAATTTGCCCAAATTTAGAATTTGCATAAGGCTGAAGCAAGGAAGGAAGTACTCTGATTCCGACTCCAAAGATCATTCTCGTGCTCTGCTACTCAGAAAAGGGTGGGGTGAGGGATTGTTTAGTTTAATTTAGTTTAGTTTATTTTAGTTTAGAGATACAGCACAGAAAAAGGCCCTTTGGCTCACAGAGTCTGCACCGACCAGCGATCCCCAGGCACTATCCTACACACTTGTGTCAATTTACAATTTTTACCAAAGCCAATTAACCTACAAACCTGTATGTCTTTGGAGTGTTGGAGGGATCCGGAGCACCCAGAGAAAACCCATGTGGTCACAGGGAGAACATACAAACTCCATACAGACAGCGCCCGTAGTCAGTATCGTACCCGGGTCTCTGGTGTTGTAATGCAGTAACTCTACCACTGCGCCACCGTGCCATCCTGGTGTGTTAGTGATCTGCTCATCTGTGGAACTCGGAGGGGGAGCTGTCTTGTTGATAGAATGGTCTTGGCCAAACCTGACCCAGTGAGTCATAATTTTTTTGTGTCAACTGAAAATGCTCAGCGGGTGAGGCTGTATTTGTGGAAGGAGAAACAGCGATTACATTTCAGCTTGAAAATTTTTAATCTGCATTTTGCTTACTCTCACTTAATTACCTTCAAACTCTTTCTGCAGGGGATAGATATAAAAAGCTGGAGTAACAGCGGATCAGGCAACATCTCTGGAGGAAAAGAATAGGTGACGTTTCGGGTCGAGACCCTTCTTCAGACTGAGATTCAGTGGAAAGGGAAACGAGAGATAAAGAAGGGAAAAATAGAACCTTTTATGGGCGAAGGGCCTGTTTCCACGTTGTATCTCGAAACTAAACTAAACAAATCAATGAAAGCTACGTAAAAAGCAATGATGATCAACGAAAGGTGAAACCCACAATGGTCCATTGTTGGCTGTGAGCTAGTTGATAATATAGTAAGTTACACAGCCAGTGAAACTAGTTTGATCACTCGGGTGGGGGAGGGACGGAGAGACAGAGGATGCAAGGATTACTTGAAGTTAGAGAAATCAAGATCATACTGCTGGGTTGTAAGCTGCCCAAGCGAAATATGAGGTGTTGTTCC
Source organism: Amblyraja radiata (assembly GCF_010909765.2). Classification (NCBI taxonomy): domain Eukaryota; kingdom Metazoa; phylum Chordata; class Chondrichthyes; order Rajiformes; family Rajidae; genus Amblyraja; species Amblyraja radiata. The sequence goes on along the minus strand of NC_045958.1, from coordinate 49,423,447 downwards.
TCCAATTTGCATCTAGCCTCACTCTGACAATGGAGGAGGCCCTGGACCCAGCGGTATGAATATTGATTTCTCTAACTTTAAGTAACCCTTGCATCCCTCCTCTCTCCGTCCCTCCCCCACCCTAGTCCTTGTACTAGTTCCACTGTTGCCCTGTTTAGTTTCACTGTCTGTATAAATGTATACTGTACTTGACTAAGTGGGACACGTTGGGTCCCAGCATCACACAACTGGTCCCCAGCTGGCCCCCAACGCAATATTCCACATCTCCACTAATTCCAATATTGGTGGCCCGTGGGGGGGGCTGGGGGGGAGGGGGAGGTTCTGGAGTGCTACTATGGGTGTTGTGGGCTGAAGGGACTGGTTTCGAGAGCGGCTCAGTCACTCAAGCCTGTTTTGCTGGCAGCTCATTCACTCATGGCTGGTGGGCTGGCAGTTGACTCACGGCTATTCCTTGAAATTCCATTTCAAACAGGGTGCAAGGCCACCAAATTCAAGTGCAGATTCTTACCACTTCAAGCAGGGTGCAAGGCCACTAAAGACAGCGAGTCATGGCCTCTCCCTCCTGCATCTTGCAGAGACTGAGCCACACCCACACTTCTGGGTTTTATAATCCCTCCCCCTCCCACCAGAAGGGGCGTGATCTTCATCGTGTGATTGACAGGAGAGAGAATCTCAACATTTTTTAAACATTAATAACTCTTTTATTTTTCATTGATGGAGAAAACTCCTTGGCACCTGATGAGCGGAGGGGGACTCTGAATAAGATGGCCAAAAACCACAGCCATACGTGGTAGTGTTTTTTCTAAAATCAATATAAAGCGCAAACAGGAAGTGGTCAAGATTAGACTTTTAATTAGATTAGATTAGATAGATTAGATATAATTTAATTGCCACACAACCAAGGTCGGTGGTATTTGGGTTGCCAGCAGCAGTACAGTAATAAAGAACACAACCACAATAAAAATTTTACACAAACATCCACCACAGCATTCATCACTGTGGTGGAAGGCACAGAGCTTGGCCAGTCCTCCTCCATTTTCCCCCGTGGTCGGGACCACCACCCTCCACAGCCGTTGCTGCGGGCGTCCAGATGGTAAGGGACAAAGGCAAAGTCAAGGTGAGTCCAGGATCGGCTCTTCCCAACCAGAGACCGCGGCTTCAGGCTGGTGTAGGCCGCAGGCCGGCGGTCAAAGTTTTAAAGTACCTGCCGTGCCGCAGCCGGAAGCACCGCAGTCTGCAGGGCCGGCGGTCGAAGCTCCCCTCCAGGGGAGATGATAAGTCCATGCCGCACCCGCGGTAGAAGACGGCCGCGGGCCGGCGGTGGAAGCTTCTTCTTCCCCCCGGGTCCTCCACGAGGGATCCCGGGCTGTAGACGCCGCACCAGCTAGAGTTCTGCAGACCGCGGCTTCAGGCTGCCGGCTGCCGCGGGCCAGCGTAACGGAGCGCTCCCCTCCAGCGAGGTCTCACCCGCTCCGCGCCGAGAGTCCACGCTGCGCCCGCCGCTGAAGCTCCGGGCGCGTCTCCGGGAAAGTCCGCGCCGATCCTTGCTGTTAGGCCACGGGGGAGGCGACCTGAAAAAATCGCCTCTCCATGGAAGAGGCGGCCGAAACGGTTTCCCCCTTACCCCCCCACACCACCCCCCACACAAAACACACAAAGAAACATTAAACACAGACTTTTAAACATACTAAAAAAATAAAAAAAGTTGAAAAAAGACGGACACGCTGCCGACAGGCTGCTGCCAGTGCAGCGCCCCCCATCTAATTATATAGAAGGCAAGGGAACTTTAATTAGGCAAGGCAACTTTAATTAGGCAATACAGCTTTAGCATTTCCAAACCAAAGGCAACACAGCTTTAGCATTTCCAAACCAAAGGCAACACAGCTTTAGCATTTCCATACCAAGGCAACACAGCTTTAGCATTTCCAAACCAAAGGCAACACAGCTTTAGTATTTCCACACTATATTTTCAAACCATATTAAGGGCACTGACGGCAAGGGAACTTTAATTAGGCAAGGCAACTTTAATTAGGCAATACAGCTTTAGCATTTCCAAACCAAAGGCAACACAGCTTTAGCATTTCCAAACCAAAGGCAACACAGCTTTAGCATTTCCATACCAAGGCAACACAGCTTTAGCATTTCCAAACCAAAGGCAACACAGCTTTAGTATTTCCACACTATATTTTCAAACCATATTAAGGGCACTGACAGGTCAGTAAAACCACGCCCAGTTTAGTAGACATATGTTCAGTGTTATTCACAGCTCAGACTGAGAGACGTGACCCTTGCGCTCCCCCATCTTGCAGATACTGACTGAGTCACTCAACACTTCCGGGTTTTATAGTCCCTCCGGAAGAGGCGTTGCCTTCAGGAGAGAGAATCTCAACATTTTTTAAACACTAATAACTCTTATTTTTCATTGACGGGAAAAATCCTCTTGTCCTGCACAGCGGAGGGGGACTGAGTAAGATGGCCAAAAATCACAGCAGTAAGTGGCAATGTTTTTTCTAAAATCAATATACAGAACAACAGGATGTGGTCAAGATCAGACTTTTAGTAATATAGATACCACTGAAGCTTAATCTCAGGATAATCCCCAATGCCATTTGCTACCAAAGAAAGAAATAGGAGGATAGGATAGAGATAGTGTGGCTAATGAGTAGGTGCAGGAAGGAGGCTTTATCTACTTGGATCATAGGGATTGGCTCAGTGGTAAGTGGGACTTGTACAAGAAGTACAGGTTGCACCTAATTTGGAAGGGAACAAATATCCTTGCAGGGAGGTTTGCTCATGCCTTTTGGAAAGGTTGAAACTAATCTGGTGAAGGGATTGGAAGCATAATAGCAAAATAGCAGTTGGGCAGGCTCAAATGTGGGGGATAAATGAAGCAAACCCAGTGGGCAGAGCAGGCAGAAGCAGGTTGGAGAGCGTGGGAGGTCTGGCAGACGTAACTGTATTTAGTTTAATGCAAAGAGCCTCACTAGAGAGCTAGATGAGCTTAAAGCATGGATCAGCACTTGGAATTATGATGTGTTTGCAGTCAATGAAATGTGATGAGTGAAAGGCAAGATTGGCAGCTTAATGTTCAGGGATATAGAGGTTTCAGATGTGGACAGGAGAGAATGCAAATGATGAGTGAAATTTCCATTACATATAAGGGAGAACATCATGGCTGTGCTTAGAAAGGATATCCTGGAATGAGGTAATGAGGCCATAGGGGTAGAATTTAAGAATAAGGGATAGACAGTGGGTGGTGGTGAATGGATACTTTTCTGTTTAAAAGTCCGTAATCAGTGGGACTGGTGGTGAACCCTTGTTGTTTGTGAAATGTAATAAATTACTTGAATTTGAATGTAGGAGGATTGATTAGTAGATTCACAAATATCGTGAACATCGATGGCCTTGTGGATAGAAAAGGAGGTTGTCAAAGGCTAAAGCAGTATATACTGTAGATCAAATGCAAAGTTGGGTGGAGCGTTGGCAAATGGAATTTAGCCCAAATAAATCAGATAGCAATAAGACATGTGCAGTAAATGGTAGGGCGTTAAGGAATGTTGATGAACAGAGGGACCCTGGGGGTTCCAGTTCATACTTCCCCAAAGGTAGCAACAGAGGCAGATAGGTTGATGAAGAATGCAGATGGCATGCTTGACTTCACACGTCAGGGCTTAGAATATATAAACTGGGGTGTTATGTTGCAACTTTACAAAACACTGGTTAGACTGCATTCACAGTATTGTGCACACTTCTGATCAATTACCTAGGAACTGTCGATAAAATGGATAATCATTGAGATGCCTATGAAATGATTAGGCTAATCATTGAGCTGCTTTAATGTATCCATTCAGGACTAAGTTTCTGGTATCTGGAACTTGCTGCCTAAAGGGGTTTGGGGAATCAGATTAAATAATTGTGTTCAAAGACATTTAGACAGGCTCTTGAATAAGCAAGGCATGGACGAATACAAACCTAATGCAGACAAATGTGATTCATGTAAATGGAGAAAAAAGGTTGGCCTGGACATGATGAAACAAAGGGCCCATTTTGGCGCTGCACAATCCTATGACTCTAACAAATGCACTTTATATAAGTTGGCAAGGCTGAATTGGAGGTCAGTGCAATGTTGGCATGGTTGGCCATAAGGGACAACAATGGGAATAATATTAAATATGAGTCATCCTTGTGTTCAGCAGCATTTGAGTTGGCTGATCAGATATTAGTAAAAATGATATATTACCTTCCTAAAGGCAAGTTGCAATATTCTTCCACGGCCAGTTACTCATTAGCATCACTCAATTATAAAATGTCATTCATAACATAGAAACATAGAAAATAGGCGCAGGAGGAGGCCATTCGGCCCTTCGAGACAGCACCGCCATTCATTGTGATCATGGCTGATCATCCCCTATCAATAACTCGTGCCTGCCTTCTCCCCATATCACTTGACTCCACTAGCCCCGAGAGCTCTATCTAACTCTCTCTTAAATCCATCCTGTGATTTGGCCTCTACTGCCTTCTGTGGCAGGGAATTCCATAAATTCACAACTCTGGGTGAAAATATTTTTCTCACCTCAGTCTTAAATTACCTCCCCTTTATTCTAAGACGGTGGCCCCTGGTTCTGGACTCGCCCAACATTGGGAACATTTTTCCTGCATCTAGCTTGTCCAGTTCTTTTATAATTTTATATGTTTCTATAAGATCTCCCCTCATCCTTCTAATTCCAGTGAATACAAGCCTAGTCTTTTCAATCTTTCCTCATATGACAGTCCCGCCATCCCAGGGATCAACCTCGTGAACTTACGCTGCACTGCCTCAATCACAAGGATGTCCTTCCTCAAATTAGGACACCAAAACTGTACACTATATTCCAGATGTGGTCTCACCAGAGCCCTATACAACTGCAGAAGAACCTCTTTACTCCTACACTGAAATCCTCTTGTTATGAAGGCCAACATTCCATTAGCTTTCTTCACTGCTTGCTGTACCTGTAAGCCAACTTTCAGTGACCGGTGTACAAGGACGCCCAGGTCTTGCTGCACATCCCCCTTACCTAACCTAACCCCATTGAGATAATAATCTGCCCCCTTGTTTTTGCCGCCAAAATGGATAATCTCACATTTATCTATATTATACTGCATCTGCCACGCATCTGCCCACTCACTCAACCTGTCCAGGTCACCCTGCAACCTCCTAACATCCTCTTCACAGTTCACACTGCCACCCAGCTTTGTGTCATCTGCAAATTTGCTAGTGTTGCTCCTAATTCCCTCTTCCAAATCATTGATATATATGGTAAACAGTTGCGGCCCCAACACCGAGCCTTGCGGCACTCCACTCGCCACTGCCTACCATTCTGAAAAGGACACGTTCACTCCTACTCTTTGCTTCCGGTCTGCCAACCAATTTTCTATCCATGTCAACACCCTACCGCCAATACCAAGCGCTCTAATTTTAGTCACCAGTCTCCCATGCGGGACCTCATCAAAGGCTTTCTGAAAGTCTAGATACACTACATCCACTGGCACCCCTTCATCCATTTTACTTGTCACATCCTCAAAAAATTCCAGAAGATTAGTCAAGCATGATTTCCCTTTCATAAATCCATGTTGACTTGGACTAATCCTTTTACTGCTATGCAAATGCCCCATAATTACCTCTTTAATAATTGACTCCAGCATCTTTCCCACCACCGAAGTCAGGCACACTGGTCTGTAATTCCCCGTTTTCTCTCTCACTCCTTTCTTGAAAAGTGGGATAACATTAGCTATCCTCCAATCCACAGGAACTGATCCTGAATCTAATGAACATTGGAAAATGATCACCAATGCGTCCACTATTTCTAGAGCCACCTCCCTGAGGACCCTGGGATGCAGACCATCAGGCCCAGGGGATTTATCATTCTTCAGTCCCATTAGCCTACCCAATACTATTTCTTGCCTAATGAAATTTTATTTCAGTTCCTCTAACCCCTGAGATCCTCTGTCCTCCAGTACATCTGGGAGATTGTTTGTGTCTTCCTTAGTGAAGACAGATCCAAAGTACCTATTCAACTCTTCTGCCATTTCTTTGTTGCCCATAATAATTTCACCCGTGTCTGCCTTCAAGGGACCCACATTTGACTTTGCTACTCTTTTTTCCTTAACATATCTAAAGAAACTTTTACTGTCCTTCTTTATATTCCTGGCCAGCTTCCCTTCGTACTTCATCTTTTCAGCCCGTATTGCCCGTTTTGTTTCCTTCTGTTGTCCTATGAAAGTTTCCCAATCCTCTGGCTTCCGGTTACTCTTTGCTGTGTTATACGTCTTTTCTTTTCTTTTCTTTTCTTTTAGTTTTATTCTATCCCTAACTTCACTTGTCAGCCACGGTTGCCTCCTACTCACCTTAGAATCTCTCTTCCTTTTTGGAATGAAATGATCCAAAGGCTTGTACTCGCTAGAATTTAGAAGATTGAGGGGGGATCTTATAGAAACGTACAAAATTCTTAAGGGGTTGGACAGGCTAGATGCAGGAAGATGGTTCCCGATGTTGGGGAAGTCCAGGACAAGAGGACACAGTTTAAGGATAAAGGGGAAATCCTTTAGGACCGAGATGAGAAAAACATTTTTCACACAGAGAGTGGTGAATCTCTGGAACTCTCTGCCACAGAATGTAGTTGAGGCCAGTTCACTGGTTATATTTAAGAGGGAGTTAGATGTGGCCCTTGTGGCTAAAGGGATCAGGGGGTATGGAGAGAAGGCAGGTACAGGATACTGAGTTGAATGATCAGCCATGATCATATTGAATGGCGGTGCAGGCTCGAACGGCCGAATGGCCTACTCCTGCACCTATTTTCTGTTTCTATGATCCTGTGTCTTCTGGATTATGCCCAGAAATTACTGCCATTGCTGTTCCACCGTCATTCCTGCTAGGATCCATTTCCAGTCTACCTTGGCCAGCTCCCCTTTCATGCCTTCATAGTCCCCTTTGTTCAACTGCATCACTGACACTTCTGATTTAACCTTCTCCTTCTCAAATTGCAGATTAAAACTAATCATATTATGATACTACCTCCAAGCCGTCCCTTTACCTCGAGTTCTCTTATCATATCTGGTTCATTGGACAACACTAAATACAAAATTGCCTTTTCTCTGGTCAGCTCCATTACAAGCTGCTCGAAGAATCCATCTCGGAGGCATTCCACAAACTCTCTTTCTTGGGGTCCTGAACCAACCTGATTTTCCCAGTCTACCTGCATATTGAAATCCCCCATCACCACAGTGGCATTACCTTTGTTACATGCCAGTTTCATCTCCTGCTGCAACTTACACCCTACATCCGGGCTACTATTTGGGGGTCTGTAGATAACACCAATTAGTGTCTTCTTGCCTTTACAATTCCTCAACTCAATCCACAGTGACTCTACCTCGTCAGTCCCTATGCCTTCCCTCGCAAGGGACTGAATTGCATCCCTCACCAGCAGAACTACCCCCCCTCCTCTGCCCACCTGCCTGTCCTTTTTATAGGATGTATAACCCTGAATATTAAGTTCCCAGGCCCGATCCTCCTGCAGCCACGTCTCAGTAATCCCCACAATGTCATATCTGCCAACCTCTAACTGAGCCTCAAGCTCATCTACTTTACTTCTTATACTTCGCGCATTCATATGCAATACTTATAATTCCTTACGCATCTCACTTTTCACATCGATCCCTATTACACTTGGCCATACTCTCCTCTCCCTTTGTGAGCTTCCTTTCCCATTAATTCTGGGGTCATTAACCATCCCTTTACTCACTTTCCCTTTAACTCCATCCTCGACTATCCCATTTGACATCCCACCCCCCTTATTCAGTTTAAAACCACCCGTGTAGCAGTGGCAAACCTGCCTGCCAGAATGCTGGTCCCCCACCTGTTAAGATGCAATCCGTCCCTTTTGTACAGATCCCCCTTACTCCAAAACAGATCCCATTGATCTAAGAATCTAAATCCCTGCCCTCTGCACCAGTTCCTCGGCCACACATTCAGGTCCCGTATCTCCCCGTTCCTGCTCTTGCCAGCACGAGGAACTGGAAGCAAACTGGAGATAACCACCCTGGAGATCCTGCTTTTCAGCATTTTTACGAGCTCTCTAAAGTCACGCTGCAGAATATTCATCCCCTTCTTTCCGACATCGTTTGTGCCAACATGCACTACCACTTCACCCTTGAGGATTTTCTGCACTCTGTCCATGACATCCTGGCACCAGGAAGGCAGCACACCATCCTCGAATCCCGTCTGTTCCTGCAGAAACCCCTGTCCGTACCTCTCACAATGGAGTCTTCAACTACAATGGCGTTGCCTGACGTTGGCCTCTTTGGTTTTGGCTCAACAGCCCTTTTTGTTTCGCAAGCCAGTCCGCCACTCAGTGTGATAACGTCTTCTGTCCTGACAGCTTCTAAGTGGGTGAACCTGTTCACAAGAGGTATAACAACTGGGGACGTTTGCATTCCATGTTTCCCTCCCTTTCTCACCATCACCCACCTTCTCTCTTCCAGTACCTTAGGTGTAACAATCTTACTGTAGGACTTGTCGAGGAACGACTCAGTTTCTCGGACGAACCTGAGGTCATCCACTTGCTTCTCCAGTTCCCCAACACGGTCCTTCAGGAGCTGTACCTGGATGCACTTCTCACATTTGTAGCAGCCAGAGGCACCAGCAGTGTCCTTGACCTCCCACATACTGCAAGCATCACACTGAATCAGCTTGCTTGACATCTCCTTCTTTTGTCCCTCCCTCTCCGGCATTTTGCGTAGCCTCCTCTCCTCAGCCTCCTTGCCGAAGACTCTCGAGCCAAAGACTCGCACTTCCCTCACAAGGCCGCTCCGTCACTTCCGCCCTCTAAGAGCCGTCCTGCTTATTTTGACTGATAAATTACCTAATTTACCAATTTACAAACTCCACAATTTTCAACTGTTTTCCCCCTCTGACTCACTTCTAACTCTCCTCCCACTCGGGCTAGAGCCAATCAGTGCTTTTTCCTGCTTCTCTTTGTTCCTGTTTCTTCAAAATCCACGGGAGCTCTGAGTTAAAGATAACATAACAGCGAGTTGGGTTATCTGTCCCTGCGAGCCTGTCAACTTTTTATCAAGCTATCACACATGCAGAAACATTTGGTGGATATTGTAGCCCCTGTTATAGGACTTGTGCTTACCCTACACCAGCTCAGATACCTGCACTTCAGTCAAAACTAGAGAGATTAGCAGTGAGTTGTTTATATTTTTGCTCTGTGACAAACTTTACCAGCACCTTCGGTGATGGCAGAGATAACAGTGGCAGTCTGACTGAGGGAATGTTTCTCTCCAAGCTCAACTCAGGTGGATGCAGTAACAGGAACCATCAATAAAATTGATTATCATTGAGTAGCCTACTCAATAATGAGGTGAACCACTGAGCAGCCTAAATGTGTTCCTTTAGGACTAATTTAGTAATGCTCTAAATTATGATATTGATTATCACCATATTCAATAGGTGATGGACTTACCTAAGTTTGTCATCTCTGAACTTGGGTAATGGACTTGAGTAATAAGTGCGTCACCTATTGAATAGAATGTAAAGTAAATTGTGTAAGGTCAAACATGCAAAAACTCATGTAGATCTTGAGTCTGGATGGCATCATGTCCGCTGCATTACTTGTTACAATAGATGCCAATGCCTTAGCTTGATAAGGCTGCTAGGAGCTGAATCTAAGTGTTTTCTCGCAGAGTGGCAATGAATTACAGCTGTGCCAATGGAAAGATTATGTCAAAAGACAACAAAGAAATGGATACATGAGAAACTGCAGATGCTTGAATCTTGAGCAAAACACAAGATTTTTGCATTTCTTGTAGACGACAGAGTCCATTGGACAGGGTCCATTTAGTCTCTGTCCATTCCTGTGTTTTGTGATGGAGGAACTCAGCAGGTTGGGCAGATCTGGGGTGGGAATGGACAGGCAACGTTTCGGTTTGGGGCCCTGAAGAAGGGTCCAGTCCTGAAACATCGCCTGTCCATTCCCTCCCCAGATGCTGCCGGACACTCTAGCATTGTGTCTTGCATGGAAATGGAAACTATAGGCAAAGTGCCCTCCTCATCTAGTACCCCACGTGCTGTCTTGAGATTGATTGACATTTTCTATATATAAGGAATAGCTGCCTAAATAGAAACCGAATGGGAGCACAAATCTGCACTTTCTCTGCAGCTGCAACACTGTAATTCTGCTCTCTCATTTTTCTCGATGCACTACCTGTTGTACTTGTGTATATATTGATTGTACTCATGCATGGTGTGATTTGGCTGGATAACATGCAAAACAAAGTTTCTCACTATATGTACAGTGCCCTCCATAATGTTTGGGACAAAGACCCATCATTTATTTATTTGCCTCTGTACTCCATAATTTGAGATTTGTAATAGAAAAAATCACATGTGTTTAAAGTGCACATTGTCAGATTTTAATAAAGGCCATTTCTATACATTTTGGTTTCACCATGTAGAAATTACAGCAGAGTTTATACATAGTCCCCCCATTTCAGGGCACCATAATGTTTTGGACACAGCAATGTCATGTAAATGAAGGTAGTCATGTTTAGTATTTTTTTTGCATATCCCATCAGCAGTTGTATCATCAATGAAGATAAGTGAGCCAGTACCTTCAGCAGCCATACATGCCCAGGCTATAACACCCCCACCACCCTGTTTCACAGATGAGATCTTGGGCAGTTCCTTCGCTCCTCCATACTTTGCTCTTGCCATCACTCTGATGTAAGTTAATCTTCATCTCATCTGTCCATAAGACCTTTTTCCAGAATTAATTAAATAAACAATGGGTCTTTGTCCCAAACATTATGGAGGGCACTGTAGGTACACATGGCAATAATAAACTAGTACCAAATCCAATATGTTCTTCCTGTGACCATGTGAGATTTTTGGGTGCTCCGGTTTCCTCCCACATTCCAAAGATGTGCAGATTTAGAGGTTAAATGGCTTCAGTAAAATTGTCCCTATGTATGTAGGATAGAACTAGTGTATGGTTGATCACTGGTCAGCACAGACTCAGAGAGCGGAAGGGCCTGTTTCCATGCTGAATCTTTAAACTATTACATTTTCTGAATGGCCATTACCAGTGGTAACTTGTCTTCCTTTCCAACTTACACAAGGACCACAGGTGGCAAAACAGCCACCTAACCCAGAGTATACAGTGGCTGCAAGCTGTACTCATTGGACCTCTTCCGTAAAGTGCTAGGATTATTCAGGATCAATGCTCGTGGCAGGCTCTTCAAAACAACCCAGACTAATTTCGATCTTGAAGTTTACGTGAGAGTTAGTAACATATGTAAACATTTGTGTGGCCGTAATAATCTATAGTCAGAGGAGTTTGCTTAAGGATTGACTAGTTTTTAGAAGTACAGGTTGCATTGTTGCATTTCAGATCTATCATTGCAGATTAACATTAGAAAAAACCCATATGTTTCTTTTGCTGAATGGAAAATGCTGAAAGATTGATGAAGTATCTGAACGTTTTCATGAATAACCCTTCCAATGTCCGGGGATATTTATAATCCAATGTTCCTGTGACAGATTTATGAATACAAAGTTCTACTGTGAATAGGTTTGAATATAGTTGAAAAAACAAAGCTGTTCAAGGAAAGACAATTAAATTACAATGCACGTTAAGCTCCTGAGCATTCAGTTTGATGTTAAAGTTTTGACATAGTGTCTGGATTCCTCAATTCAAATATATTGTCCAGGTGTATATTGAGGGGGTTGGCTGTGAGTGGTGATAATTTTAATAAAAGTTAATGATTCCTAGTGTTGTGCTCCATCGGCCGTGATGCCATTGCGTGTTTGATTGCTCCTATGATGGCGTGAGCTCTGGATTCTCCATCATTTGGATCTCCACATGGCAGGGTGGGCCTCTGAACCCTGCGACAGTTTCCGCCACTGAGCAATTGACGGCTGATCCGACTGCAGCAAAAAGAGAAAATGCTGCTGGGTGAGTTAGAATCCCACCAGACTTCCTTCAACATCAGGGAACAATGGATCAGAAGTGGCTTCTTCACAAATATTCAAATGTGATGGAGAACAGCCAAATCCATTGAGTCCACAGTTAAGCAATGGCAATTGCTGTGCTGAAACTGGGGAAAGCAGCCAATGATTCCAGGAGCTGCAGACCAAGATCGTTTTATGATTTACAACAACTGGAGCTGCTTATTCTCTGAAGGATTACATTGATTACCAAAGGCATCCGACCCTTGAGAACATCTGGTTTCACGGCACATTGAAACTGCTGCGATCAAATCACCACATACTCTGAGCTTGACTTACCGCATGACTGGTATTGCATCCACTGATCTTTCCACATCATGCAATACCAAATGGAAGCATATCCAGTTGTTAAAACTGTCCCACTTTCTCCAATACATCCGATCACTCTGGCTTTTGTAGACACCTCAGGACAATACATAGATACAAATCTATCTCTGAGACAAAGTGTGAATCTGGAATATTAGCGGGGTAGTAAGCCTATCCTGGCTTTCTTCAATATTTAAAATTGTGATAAGGAATTTTGAGAAGATTTAGACTAAGACATTTAAAGAGAGTGAAGACACTGTCACCAGACTGTCGATAATAGCAGAGGATTTCTGCAAATATAGGTTGCTACTAAATCCATAATCTTGCCTTCATGACCACAACGATCATATTCATGTTAATGTGATTTGTGTGACAATGGACTCCACCTTCACATTGTGTAACCATATCTGAATCAATAATTGGGTGAAGTTAGTGTGAAGACGAATTTGAATGAGCTGGGTTGCTGCCACTGGAGTACCCTGTATCTTGGCTACACTCTTGGTTATGGCATCAGTGTCTAAATAGCAGAGATCAGGGTGCCTTCTGCTTAACCAGCACTAATGGCTGTATATCCAGTCAAATCTAGCAATATGTGACATCACTGGAACCTTGAAAATGTACACCAATTCTGGCCAATATTGTTCTTCAATGCTTTCACTGTGACAAAGCTACATATATAAAGGCCATCCGCATGTGACAAATCAAACTTTCCCATCCATCGATGTTTAAAGGACCTCATAGCTTGTTGTTCGGTCTCCCAAAAACCTTTATAAACCCAGTACAAGCCCATGCAGGATATGAAGGTGCAGCAACTGGAAGAAATTGATTGATATAATTGATATAATTTAATTGCCACACAACCAAGGTCGGTGGTATTTGGGTTGCCAGCAGCGGTACAGTAATAAAGAACACAACCACAATAAAAATTTTACACAAACATCCACCACAGCATTCATCACTGTGGTGGAAGGCACAGAGCTTGGCCAGTCCTCCTCCATTTTCCCCCGTGGTCGGGACCTCCACCCTCCACAGCCGTTGCTGCGGGCGTCCAGATGGTAAGGGACAAAGTCAAAGTCAAGGTGAGTCCAGGATCGGCTCTTCCCAACCAGAGACCGCGGCTTCAGACTGGTGTAGGCCGCAGGCCGGCGGTCAAAGTTTTAATGTGCCTGCCGTGCCGCAGCCGGAAGCACCGCAGTCTGCAGGGCCGGCGGTCGAAGCTCCCCTCCAGGGGTGATGTTAAGTCCGTACCGCGCCCGCGGTAGAAGACGGCCGCGGGCCGGCAGTGAAAGCTTCTTCTTCCACCCGGGTCCCCAACGTGAGATCCCGGGCTGTAGACGCCGCACCAGCTGGAGTTCTGCAGACTGCGGCTTCAGGCTGCCGGCTGCCGCGGGCCAGCGTAACGGAGCGCTCCCCTCCAACGAGGTCTCACCCGCTCCGCGCCGAGAGCCCACGCTGCGCCCGCCGCTGAAGCTCCGGGCGCGTCTCCGGGAAAGTCCGCGCCGATCCTTGCTGTTAGGCCACGGGGGAGGCGACCTGAAAAAGTCGCCTCTCCATGGAAGAGGCGGCCAAAACGGTTTCCCCCTTACCCCCCCACACCACCCCCCACACATAACACACAAAGAAACATTATAAACAGACTTTTAAACATACTAAAAAAATAAAAAAAGTTGAAAAAAGACGGACACGCTGCCGACAGGCTGCTGCCAGTGCAGCGCCCCCTACCGAATAACATGGAATGAAACCACCACCTACAATAAACATCGATTTCTATACCAATAACTAGTCGACTCCATTCAGTGCTCCCTAAGTGGCCTCCTCAACATTGGCTTGCCGACCATTTCACTGAGCACTTGTCTGCCAGGACCAGCTCAAGTCTGAAGAAGGGTTTCAGCCCGAAACGCTGCCTATTTCCTTCGCTCCATAGATGCTGCTGCACCCGCTGAGTTTCTCCAGCACTTTTGTCTACCAGCTCAAGTTCCCAGTTGGCAGCCATTTTTATTCCCCTTCCCCTTCCCATACTTACTTGTCTGTCCTGGGTCTCATCCACTCCCAGCGTGAGGCCATATGCAAAAATAAATAACAGTACCTCATATTCCACTTGGGTATCCTACTTGTGGGCATGAACATTGAATTCTCCAGTTTCAAGTAAACTCCCTCCTTCTCATCTACCTGTTCCCAACCCCCTCCCCGAGCACACTTTTCTTTCCACTCCCCATTATCTAATTAATTTCCCCTCTTCTCTGCTTATCACCCAGCTCTCCCTACTCCGAGCCCCCTATTTTCCTCTCATTCAATTCCCCATTCCACCCACTCCCACCCACTGTCCCTCCCTCTGGGTCTATGTTTCAATCCTCATTTGCCTTCCTTATGAGATTCCACATCTGCAGATTTTTGCCTCCAATTCACCTCCAGCTTGTTATTAACTCCACCTATCTGTCATTTTTATCACTTGCCAGTTCTTACCCTAGTCTTTACTCACACCTCTCTTTAGCAGCATTCTCTCCCCCCATTCCAACAGTCTCTCAAAGGGTCTGACCAGAAGCATCGTCTGTCATTCCTCCTCCACAGATACTGCCTGGCCTGCTGAGTTAACCTGCCATGATGTCGAGTTTTTCTATCATCACCTGTCTTCTTCTCTCGCAACCACTCCCCATTGATGACCCCATCTTCTGTCTCCAACACTCCTCCTCTTATCGGATGCCCCCATGCTGAGCTTTTTCTTTCTCTTGTGATGTCACCTGATGGCCAGACCACTTACTGTCGAACCCTCGTTAGTGGTTACGAGGACTGTCACGTGAAGTCATGGGTTAAGGGGAGTGTCCTGCTACATCAGCAGATCTTACCTTGAGATCACCAGTCAACAGGTATCTGAGCTCGAGTCAACACCCTCGCTCAGCAGCAATGACTCAATATGTTAGAGAGACCCAACGCACATGTATGTCAAACTTATCGCACCGAATAGATTAACCGTTTGACCACAAAGTTTGGACTCGCTGCATTGGTGACCCACGATGATCCAAATTGGGTTTTTGAATTTCTCCCGACGCACGCAGTCGACCACCCACCTCTACAGCGGTGACTTGATGTCTGCAATAGCCCAGCCCTGCTGAACGACGCTGCCGCCAACCCGGCTCTACCGTAATGTATGCCACCGACAACCACCTCAACGCGCTCCTGTGACTGGTCTCGGCGTTCGCAAGCCACCCGGGTCGATGGGTGCGATCCGAGCCTTGTTTGAGAGGCCGCGGCTGCCAATGCTACAGGAGCTGCGAGTTTATCAGCCCCCCATCCCCAGCATCACCAGCACTGCTGCCCACCAGCCCCGGGAGCGGGGAGAGCACAGGCCCGCCCGTCACCCCACCGGCCGCTGCTCAAGGCTTAGCCTCTTGATCGAGCGGGCCTACCTGGGGCGGCTGCCCGAAGACATCCTTCTGCTCCTCGCCGGTGCGGATTTCGATGATCCCCGGCCGCTGGCTGCCTGTCCAGTTGAGCTTTGGTCGGCCCAACAGCGGGGTGCATCTGCGGTTCTGCGACGGATTCCCCGGCAGCTTCCAGTCTCCGCTGAGGGCGCGGCAGTGCAGCCGGTCTCCGACGACGGTGGGTGGAGTTCCTACCTGCAGCGGTGGGGCGAGGCCCGTCGATGCCGGCCGCCCTGCACGCATCCGGGAATCACCTCGGTTGGCCGCAAGTAACAGCCGTCTCGGTCGGCTGCCAAAATGTCCGCCGCGGCCTATTACCACATGGCCGTCGAAATCGACTGCCAAAATGGTCGCCGCGGCTGGCCAAAAGCGACGCTCGACCTGCTCTGACCGCCGTCAACTGTGCCACCTTCCGGCCGGAAGCCGTCTCTGCAGTCTGACCACCGTCAACAGCGCCACCTCAGGTCGGCTGGTGTCTCTGCAGCCTGACCGCAGTCAACAGCGCCACTTCAGGTCGGATGGTGTCACTGCAACCTCCAGTTTTCCAGCTTCCAGCTTTCACTTTTTACACTGTAATGACCTTGCTGGGTTTAGCTATTAGTTTATTCATATTTCTTTGGTTTGCATTGTTGCCGACGTCACCCAGTTGTTGCCGGGTGCCATATTTCACGGGACATGATCCCCTGCTGTTCGATGAGATGCAACTGTGTCTTGTCCATCCTGCAGCTTTTGCATTGGTCTCCTTGCACCCCTCTGCATGCGGCCGGGATAGCCCACATCCGGAGCGTCGACTGCGCCCGCGGGCTCCACCGTCCTGACCCACGGCCGGGGTGCCCCCGACCCACAGCAGGAGTCGCCCTCAACCATGCTTGCACACCTTCTGGTAGAAGGTGAGTGCGTTCTATCCCTTTCTGCTTTCCCGTTTTGACTGACACTTTTCATTGGCCTTGTTCTCCTTCCTCCGGTTCTGGGGGGGGTTCCTGTGGAGTCACCTGATGGTCAGACCACTTACTGTCGAACCTTCGTCAGTGGTTACGAAGACCATCATGTGACATCATGGGTTAAGGGGAGTGTCCTGCTACACCAGCAGGTCTTACCTTGAGATCACCAGTCAACAGGTTGCTGAGCTCGAGTCAATACTCTCGCTCAGCAGCAATGACTCAATACGTTAGAGAGTCCCAATGCACATGTATGTCAACCTTATCTCACCAAATAAAGTAACCGTTTTACCACAAAGTTTGGACTCGCTGCACTCTCGACTTTTTCATCTCCAACTGCCGCTACGAATGTTGACCACTTTGACTTCTCCACTCCCCTTACCCACTCCACTCTCATTCGCTGCGAACACGCAGCTTCCACTCACTCAGTAACAAGCAGTGTATTGTCATCAAATCCGCTGACAAGAGAGGTACCGTTATAGTCTGGCAGACTGACCTCTACCATGCTGAGGTCAAATGCCAGCTCACGGACACCTCCTCTTTCCTACCCCTTGACCATCACTGACGAACACCAGGCCACCATCTCCCAAACAGTTACCGATCTCATTGCCTTCGGCGATCTCCCCTCCACAACCTCCAATTTTATGGTTCCCCAGCCCTAAGCTGCCTGCTTCTATCTCCTTCCCCAAATCCACACACATGATGGCCATGACGTTGCCGTTGTTTCTGCCTGTTCCTGCCTTACTGAACTCATCTCTAAATATCTCAATTCCATCTTGTCCCCCTTGTCCAGACCACTTTGACCTTTATTTGAGACATCTCACACACTCTTCACCAATAACTGTCAATTTCTAAGCTCCCATTACCTGATCGTAACCATAGATGTCCAGTCCCCTTACACTTCCGTTCCCCAACAGGAAAGCCTCAGGACCTTCTGGTTCTTCTTTGAACAGAGACCCAATCAGTTATCCTCAACTAACACTCCCCTTCACCTGGTGGAAATTGCCCTCACCATTAATAACTTATCTTTTGACCTCTCTTTCTCTTCTGGTCAAAGGTGTAGCCATAGGATATCATATGGGCCCCAGTTATACCTACCATTTTGGTTATATTAAACTCTCCCTGTTCCTTTGGTCTTCGTACCTTATCTGACACCCTTTCGTCTCCTTTTCACTAGCCTTTGTCACTTGTTCCATCCATCTGCCAATCGACCACATCATCATCTGTGTCTACTGATCATTTGAGATACCCCACCTCTCTTTTCAGCTATAATTGTCCCCAAACTGCAATCAACCTAAAGAAGGCTCTCAATCTGAAACAGCACCTGCCCATTCCTCCCTCCCAGATGCCGCCTAACCCGCTGAGTTCCTCCGGCACTTTGCATTTTGCTCAAGGCTCCATCACCTGCAGTTTCTAATGTCAAAGTGTCTCTCTTTGGTTTTAGCTCAAGATTCCCACATATGCAGTCCCTTGTGTCCCCAACAATAAAGTTTCCTGGTCCTGGCCCTGACCTCTAATAAAACCTTGGATGTAAACAAAGCATGGCTGTTGCAGCCACTTGGTGTAGAACTGATCCTTTAGTAATTCTGCAGAATATGATGATGGCAATCCTGGTCAAATTATGAAATACAAAGCAAACTCTTTCCCTTTACAAATAAAGCAATATAATTTCAGCTCCAAATCAGTCTTATGAAAAAAATATTAAAAGGGAAAGATTAGGACCAAACAACTACATTAACAGATATTGTATTGACTTCAAGGAAAAAAGTTAAAATATATCTGGAGCTCAAATGATTATTTTGATTTCAACAGATTATCAACACTGTTCTTTGACTAGCATTGAGCACCCTCTACTGGCTAACTGTATTAAAAATAAGACTGTATTTCAGCTGGATTTAAGTTATACATCTGAAGCAAGAGACTAAACATAAGCCCAATGTTGGTAATTGGGCCTCATTATCTTTATACAGCAAGTTGTGGCATCCTACATGTCTTCACATATAGTTCACATGTTGCGTGCCTTGAATATTGGGGTTGTCTGCCTCATTGCATGTCTTGTATCATTTATTCAATCATTTAACAGTTTTCTCTCTTTCCTGAACATCTCATCATCATTTCTATTTGCATACTTCATTTTTGAGCTATGCAATTAATATCCACCAGACAGCATCTGATGGTTGGACAAATAAACAGGCATTCCAGCTGTGGACTATTCATCAGTGGAGTCTGCATCAGATGTCAAAGTCAGAAGATCTTTCAGGAGGGTAAATCGTTGAACCCATCCAGACCTAATGGTGCAGATAGACACAAAAAGCTGGAGTAACTCAGCGGGACAGGCAGCATCTCTGGAGAGAAGGAATGGGTGACGTTTCGGGGCGAGACTCTTCTTCAGACTAATGGTGTACCTGGTCACCTAATGGTGTACTTGGTCACGTTCCTAAAACCTGTGTGGACCAACTGGCTGGGCATTTTGCGGACATCTTCAACCTCTCACTATAGCTTGGCATTCAACACCATCAACCTCTCCTAATGTGTTACCAAGCTCGGAGAACTGTCTCTGTGCATCCCTGTGCAACTGGATCATTGACTTCCTCATCAACAAAACATAATTGGTGCAAATTGGCAACAACACTTCCTCTTTGATAACCATTAGCACAGGGGCGCCTTAAGGTTGTGTGCTTAGTCCCCTGCTCTACTCACTTTCTCCCCATCACTGTGTAGCTAGACACAGTTCCAACTCTATCTTTAAATTCACTGACAACACCACATTGTTGAATGAATTACGGGTGATGATGAATCAGAATAGAGGAGGGAGATTGATCACCTGAATAGTATCAGAACAACAGCCTTGCTCTCAATGTCAGTAAAACTAAGGAGCTGATTGTTGACTTTAGGAGTGGAAGGTTGAGAATCCAGAAACCTGTCTTCATTGACGGGATGTGCATATCTCTGATGATCTGTCTGGGACCCAGCACATTGATACAATCATAAAGAAAGCCCATTAACGCCTGTACTTCCTTAGAAGATTGGGGAGATTCAATATGTCGATGAATACGCTCTTGAATTTCTAGTGTACAGTAGAGAGCATATGGTTGCATCCCAGCCTGATTTGGCAACACAAATGGAAAAGATTGTAAAAAATGGTGGTCATCGCCCAATGGATCACGGGTACTGACCTCCCCACCCTCAAAGGGATCTATAGGAGATGGTCCTCTAGAAGGCAGACAGAGACCCACACCACCCTGGCTACACTCCCATTTCACTCCTACCATTGTGTAGGAGTCTGAAAACAATGTCCTTCAGGTTCAGGAACAATTTCTTCCCAACAATCATCAGGCTATTGAACACTACAAACACCATCTAAAATTCACCTAGACATGTGGGTCTTTTATGATGTTACTTGCCTTTTTGAAGCCCCTTGTAAATCCCTTTGATGGTGGCAAGTTCAATACCCATGATGGTTCGGGCAATGTCTACCACTGTTTCGCTCCTGGGCATTCGAGGTAATGAACAAGACTTTGATGCAACCAATCCGTGTCCCCTCTACTGTATACTGTAGAAATCCCATGGAGTGTTTGGTGATGTACTGAATCTTCTCAATCTTCTAAGGATGCAGAAACGTTGAAGAGCTTTCTATGTGGTTGCATCAATGTGTTGGGCCCAGGACAGGTCTTTAGTGATCCTTGCTTTCCCTTGCTGAAATCAACAATCTCCCTACTGTACTCTGATTCACTGTTACCAATTATTCATCCAACAACATTGGTATCATCTGCAAATTTAAAGATGGCATTCAAGCTGTGTCTGGCTACACTGTCATGTGCAGCAGAGAGTGTGGAGCAGGGGATTGAGCACACAGCCTTGAGCTGCTCCTGTGCTGATGGTCATCAAGGAGGACATATTGTTGCCAATTCGTACTGATTGAGGTCTGCCGATGAAGAAATGAGATCCAAATGCAAAGGGATGTGCTCGTTCAACCTGCTAATTCAGTTATTATATCATTTTTAACCCATGTCCTTTGGATGAAAGGTATATTATTGCCCTTTGTGAGATCTTGTTCTGTATAATTAGGTGGCTTTATTTGCCTATTTTTATTACTTGATTCATTTTTAGAGATTTAAATGCCACTAATATGGCTGGAACTACGTGAGCACAGTGATTTGCTTGGCCTTTGTCAGAGGACATTATAGAGTCAACCATACTTGTGGGTCTAGAGTCACATTCAGGCCAAACCAGGTAAGAATAGTCCGTTTTCATCCCGGAAAATAAAAATTTCACAGTCGCCGTGCCAGGATTTGGACTCTTTCTGGATTGTTAGTCCAAATATATTGATGGTTCATTAACTAAACCATTTAACACACTTTATCATTAGCAATTCGAGACTCAGCCATTTGCAACTATGTTCAGCTAGACAGATGATCTAGGAGGATGATCTCACCATTACAGAAGCCAGCATTCCATCATCGCAAATTAATGCACACGATGTCAAGAAACAGTTGATGTTTGCTGGAGTGAGTTTGATTGAGGCCAAGGAGCAAATTAAAACTTGCTTTTTAGTCAGGAGCATGACATGAATTTTGTGTGGAGAATCAACAGCAGATAAGTTGGTATGGAGGATAACTGAGTACCAGGGGCAATAAATGCATGGAGGGAGAAAGAGAACATTGAAGAGGACTGTTTCACCTTGTTGCCCTTAACCTCCTGTGCATAATAATCTGGATGTGGTGGAAAGGCCGCTATGGATCCACCCTGTTCAACCTCTCAAACTTGTGAATACTTCCATCATCCTTCTTCCTTTCAAAGCAGAAACCATTCAAGCTATTATTCCCTTAAATCCTATGATCAGCCTCACGGTCCTTCAATATATCCACTCTATTATTTGAATGCACTGTGGGAATCAAAGAAGTAATTGGACTAGTTAATTTAATAAAGGCCACTAAATTGTTAAAAAAAATCTTTAAAAAATATTGAAGACAAGATACTTTTGGTGAAGAGAAAGATAAAGATCAAAATCAGCTCTTCTAATTCTGGAGATATAAGAATTGTATAACCAAAGAAAGAATCAGCAAATAAACCCTCCAATCTGGGCAGTTTTATTTTCTGACCTGATTGACTTTCAGCCTGAAGAAGGGTCTTGACCCAAAACGTCACCTATTCCTTTTCTCCAGAGATGCTGTTACTCCAACCTTTTGTGTCTGAATTCAGTGTAAACCAGCATCTACAGTTCTTTCCTACACTGATTGTATTTTTGCTCCATTTAACAGGGGATTTCAATTTTTTGTCGACTGTGAGGAATGAGATTAAACATCTATCAGGTTTCACAAAAATAGCAAGAAATATCTGCTTGTATACCTCTTGTATAAAAAACATTAAATTTATCAGTAATAAAAATGCAGATTAATCTTCTAGAAGATGTTGACACCATCACAATGTGAGGTAGGGTTAAAACCTTATGCTTTAATCCACTTTCACCAATGTTTCATAATCGATTGTAATCATGTATTGTCTTTCCGCTGACTGGTTAGCACGCAACAAAAGGTTTTCACTGTTCTCGGTACACATGACAATATGCTAAACTGAACTGAATTGAACTGGAGTAGTTAAGATTCCAGACAGGCTAAAAATTAATAGAGAAGACACTAGAAAGGATCGCTGCACTTATAATACAGGGGCCGCGGAACATTTTGAAAGTGGGAGCGATCACTGATCACCGGCCTCGGGGTACCCAGTGAGGGAGCAGAGCGACTGAGCGGGGGGAGGGTGTGGGAAGGTGGCACAATTTTTTTGTTTTTGTTGCTCGACCTCCAAAAACTGGGGAATAATACAGACCACCCCCAACTCAAAAAGTGGGGGGATATATCCCCCTCCCCCACTCCCTCTCTCTCTCTCTCTCTCCCTCCCTCCCTCTCGGGGCCGACTCTCTCTCTCTCTCTCTCTCTCCCTCCCTCCCTCTACCTCTCACTCTCTCTCTCTCTCTCTCTCTCCCTCCCTCCCTCTCTCTCTCTCTCTCTCTCTCTCTCTCTCTCTCGGGGCCGACCCTCTCTCTCTCTCTCTCTCTCTCTCTTTATCCATCCCTCACGGGGCCGACACTTTCTCGGGGGGCAGGCAGGGGGCGGGCGGGGGCTAATAACAGCGCTTCGTTCACAGCCCCATATCTCGATTGTGAACCGCGCTGTGATTGGCCGTTGAGCGGAGGGGAGGGAGGGTTGTAGGGAGGAGAGTCGGTTTCCGCCATGGCTGGTCGTGATTTTGCCGCGCTCACTGTGTGCTTGTTCTGAGATTCTGGATATCGGAGGTCCTCAGAAGAAGAGAAAAATACGCCTGCGGGTCGGATAATTTCGGGTTACGAAGCATGTCTCGCCAAAAATGTGGAGGGGCTGCAGCCCCCCAGCCATCCCAGTTCCGCGGCCCATGCAATAGATAAGGTAGATAGTCCAGATGCAATATATGAAATTGATGAGGGAACTGGGGGAGAAAGTACATCCTTTCAGTTGTTTCCCAAGTACTGGAAAATTGGGAATGTTATCCTCAAAATAAGGGCGTGGGGATAAAACCAACACGTGCAACTCAGTCAATTTCAGCTCAGCACCAGGGAGTCAAGAGCCCAGGGACCTAGAATGAAGATGATTGACAAAGAAGAAAAAGTGACACAAGGAATAATGTTTTCTCTGCAACAAGTTGCTGAGGCATGAACTGCACATTGAGGTGGTGGTGCAGATTCAATTCCAGCATTGGTCGGAATGTGGATAACTACTTGAAGACAAAAAGTGGGGGATATATATCAGTGGGTCAGGCAGCATCTCTGGAGAATGCGAATGGGTGACGTTCCGTGTCAGGATGCTTCTTCAGACTGATTCTGTGATTCTGTTTAACATTTTTTGTGGTCTGTATGTCTCATTTAGCATCAGTATTCATAAGATCATGTGAAAGGAGTAGAATTAAGCCATTCAGCCCATCATGTCTACTCCGCCATTCCGGAAGTGGCGGCGCTGTTGAACGGCTGCGGCTCGCCTGCAGTCCGTCTGTTTTTACTTTTTGTTGTTGTTTTTTTGTTTTGTTTAGTTACATTTTTGGTTATTAGGTTGTGTTATGTGTGTGAGGGGGGGGGGGCTGAAACATGGTTTTCTGTCTCTCCCTTCGGGGGAATGAGACTCTTTCTGTCGTATCCCCCTTTCTCTGCCTCCGTCTGCACTGAGGCCTAATGGCGGAGCTGGCGGCCTCCAACCTGCGACCGACCTCGAGGCTCCGGAGGCAGAGCTAGCCCGGACTCACCAACGCGAGGCTGGCCGTCTTCGATCTGTGGTGGCATTCGGGCGCTCCGGTGAGGGCGGCCCGGCGCGGGGCTGGGATGGCGCTCCGGTGAGGGCGGCCCGGCGCGGGGCTGGGGCGGTGCTCCGGTGGCTGAGGCGGCCCGGCGCGGGGCTGAGACGGTGCTCCGGTAGCTGAGGCGGCGTTCTGGCGTCGGCGACCTGAATCCGGGGCTCGGCCACGGGCCAGTGGACGACATCATCGGGAGCTCGCAGGTCACAGGCTGGTGCCTGTTTTCCGGAGCTTCCGCGGCAACAGCTGCGTCCGCTGGACTGGAGGGCGGCAACTTTGACCACCCCGGGCCGCGGAGCTTGAACCGGCCCGTTCGCGAAGCTCGGTTGAGCCACGGGACTGACTTACCATCGCCCGGTGGGGTAACAACATATCGCCTCAGCGCAGAGGGAGAATGAGGAGGGAAGAGACAGTAACCCTAAGATTTTTGCCTCCATCACAGTGAGGAGGTGCCTGGTGAACTCACTGTGGTGAATGTTAATTTGTGTTTATTGTGTGTTTTGTTGTTTATTATTATATGTATGGCTACAGGCAACGACATTTCGTTCAGACCGAAAGGTCTGAATGACAAATAAAGGATCTAAGTCTGTCTAAGTTAATCATGGCTGATTTATCTCTCTCTCCTAACCCCATTCAACTACATTCTCCCCATAACTTCTGACACTTGTACTAATCAATGATCGATCTATCTCTGCTTTTAAAATATCAACTGACTTGGACTCCACAGCCTTCTGAGGCAAAGAATTCCACAGATTCACCACCCTCTGATTAAAGAAATTCCTCCTCATCTCCTTCCTAAAATAACGTCCTTTAATTCTGAGGCTGTGACCTCTAGTCCTAGACTCCCCCACGAGTGGAAAAATCCTCTCCACATCCACTCTATCCAAGCCTTTCACTATTCTGTATGTTTCAATTAGGTTCCCCCTCATTCTTCTAAACTCCAGCGAGTGCAGGCCCAGAGCCATCAAACGGTCATCATATGTTAACCTAGTAATTGCTGAGATCATTCTTGTAAACTTCCTCTGGACCCTCTCCAGAGTCAGCATATCCATCCTCAGATATAGTGCCCAAAATGGTTCACAATATTACAAATGCATCCTGACCAACGCCTCATGGAGCCTCAACATTACATACCTGTTTTTGTATACAAACCTTCTCAATTGTCATAGGAAACCCAACTCCAGAAACTAGAGCAAAAGCTACAGTAAGTTGACATTTCAAATTAGCATTAACTAAATACTGATGTGCAGCATGGACAGGGTACTGAACAGTGCTACCTTTTGGATAAGATATTGTGACCAGCAGTGTTCCGATAGGGCCGCTAATCTTCACGTTGTATATCAATGATTTGGATGAGGAAATTGAAGGATTTGTGGCCAAGTTTGTGAATGATACGAAGATGGGTGAAGGGGCAGGTAGTGTAGAATAAGCAGGAACTCTGCAGAAGGACCTGGACAGGACGGGAGAGTGGACAAAGAAGTGGCAGATGGAATACAGCATAACAAATTGTGGAGAAATGCATTTCAGTAGTAGGAATATAGACTGGGACTATTTTCTAAATGGTGAGTGGATTTGGAAATCTGTGGTGCAAAGACACTTGGGACAGCTGGTGCAGGATTCCCATGAAGTTCATTTGCAAGTTGAATTGGTGGTAAGGAAGGCAAATGCAATGTTAACATTTATTTCACAAGGACTAGAATATAAAAACAGGGATGTGATGCTAAAGTTTTATAAGGCTCTGGTCAGACTGCATATTGACAGTGGGTGGCGCCACCAGCAGGGGCTGCCTCGGCAACAGTCTGTCTGTCCTTTCTTCTTTTTGTTACTTTTAAGTATGTGTTAAAAAGTATGTTTTAGTGTACCTTGGTTTGTTTTATGTGGGGGATGGATTGGTTGGGGGAAACTTTATCTTATCTTATCTCCGTCCCCACTGCGGACTAACATTGTTCATCCCAGTTTGGCAAAAGAATAAATCAGGGAAGGTAGTGCATCCGTGGATAACAAGGGAAATCAGGGATAGTATCAAAACAAAAGATGAAGCGTACAAATTAGCCAGAAAAAGCAGCCAACTGGGAGAAATTCAGAGACCAGCAGAGGAGGACAAAGGGCTTAATTAGGAAAGGGAAAATAGATTATGAAAGGAAACTGGCAGGGAACATAAAAACTGACTGCAAAAGTTTTTATAGATATGTGAAGAGAAAAAGATCAGTTAAAACAAATGCAGGTCCCTTGCAGTCAGAAACAGGGGGAATTGATCATGGGGAACAAGGACATGGAAGACCAATTGAATATCTAATTTGGTTCTGTCTTCACTAAGTAAAATATAAATAATCTGCCGGAAATAGCAGGGGACCGGGGGTCAAATGAGATGGAACCGAGTGAAATCCAGGTTAGCCGGGAAGGGGTGTTAGGGAAATTGAATGGATTAAGGGCCGATAAATCCCCAGGGCCAGATAGGCTGCATCCCAGAGTACTTAAGGAAGTAGCCCCAGAAATAGTGGATGCATTAGCAATAATTTTTCAAAACTCTTTAGTTTCTGAATTAGTTCCTGAGGATTGGAATGGAGCAAATGTAACCCCACATTTTAAAAAGGGAGGGAGAGACAAAACGGGAAATTACAGACCAGTTAGTCTAACGTCGGTAGTGGGGAAACTGCTAGAGTCAGTTTTTAAAGATGGGATAGCAGCACATATGGAAAGTGGTGAATTCATTGGACAAAGTCAGCATGCATTTATGAAAGGTAAATCATGTCTGACGAACGTTATAGTATTTTTCGAGGATCTAACTAGTATTGTGCATAAGGGAGAACCAGTGGATGTGTTATATCTGGACTTTCAGAAGGCTTTCGACAAGGTCCCACATGAGAGATTAGTATACAAACTTAAACCACACGGTATTGGGGGTTCAGTATTGATGTGGATAGAGAACTGGCTGGCAGACTGGAAGCAAAGAGTAGGAGTAAACGGGTCTTTTTCACAATGGCAGGCAGTGACTAGTGGGGTACCGCAAGGCTCAGTGCTGGGACCCCAGCTATTTACAATATATATTAATGATTTGGACGAGGGAATTGAATGCAACATCTCCAAGTTTGCGGATGACACAAAGCTGGGGGGCAGTGTTAGCTGTGAGGAGGATGCTAGGAAGCTGCGCAACTCACCCGTTGCAGCGGCCCCTACAGCCTGTCTGTCTTTTTTTTAATTTTTTGTCTAGTTAAATGTAGTGTTGGTGTTTTTTAATATTGGTTTTAAATGTGTATATGTGAGGGGGGGTGGGGCAGGGGGAATGTTTAAAATCTCTTCCCTGTCCGGGAGACCCGACCTTTTCCCTGTCGGGTCTCCGTTGTCGTTGTGGCCTAGCACCGTGGAGCGGCCTCCAACCTGAACGACCCAGGGGCTCGGTAGACTGCGAGCTGCGGACTACTCACCATCGTGGGGCTGGCCGGCCTCGGGGCGTGCGGAACGGTGGTGACTCGCTGCTGTGACTCGACTCCTGGGGCTCGGAGGCTCCAGCAACGCAGCCGCAGGTCCGGTGGACTGTCGGGACCGGGGGGAGAGAGAGACCGCTTCCCGGAGCTCCCGCAACGCGACTTCTCCAGCCCGTGTCGTGGGGTTGGAACGACCTGGAGCGGAGTCGTACATCGCCCAGCACGGCTTCATGGCCGTGGGACATTCCAGCGCCCGCCGGGGGCTCCAACTTTGTGACATTTGGACCGGGAGCGGGGCCGTAAATCGCCCGGCACGGCCTAAAATGGCCGTGGGACTTATCATCGCCCGCCTGGGGCTTGGACATCGAGAGAGACATGGAGAACAGGGGAGAGAAAAGACTTTGCCTTCCATCACAGTAGGTTCACTGTGATGGATGTTTGTGTGAACTAAATTGTGTGTATGTCTAGGAATTGTCTTTGTTTGTATGGCTGTGGAAACGGAATTTCGTTTGAGCCTCACTGAGGCTCAAATGACAATAAATTGTATTGTATTGTATTGTATTGTATTGTAAGGTGACTTGGATAGATTCTACTGCAGCTGTACAGGGTCTTGGTGAGACCACACCTGGAGTATTGCGTACAGTTTTGGTCTCCTAATCTGAGGAAAGACATTCTTGCCATAGAGCGAGCACAGACAAGAATCACCAGACTGATTCCTGGGATGTCAGGACTTTCATATGAAGAAAGACTGGATAGACTCGGCTTGTACTCGCTAGAATTTAGATTGAGGGGGGATCTTATAGAAACTTACAAAATTCTTAAAGGGTTGGACAGGCTAGATGCAGGAAGATTGTTCCCGATGTTGGGGAAGTCCAGAACAAGGGGTCGCAGTTTAAGGATAAGGGGGAAATCTTTTAGGACCGAGATGAGGAAAACATTTTTCACACAGAGAGTGGTGAATCTCTGGAATTCTCTGCCACAGAAGGTAGTTGAGGCCAGTTCATTGGCTATATTTAAGAGGGAGTTAGATGTGGCCCTTGTGGCTAAAGGGATCAGTGGGTATGGAGAGAAGGCAGGTACAGGATACTGAGTTGGATGATCAGCCATGATCATATTGAATGGTGGTTCAGGCTCAAAGGTCCGAATGGCCTACTCCTGCACCTATTTTCTATGTTTCTATGTTTCCGGAACATCCGGAAGTGGCGGCGCTGCCCTGGCAGCAGCGGCTCGCCTGCAGTCCGTTTGTTTTTACTTTTTTGTGTTGTTTTTTTTCGTTTTGTCTAGTTAAGTTTTTGGTTTTTAGGTTGTGTTTATGTGGGGGGGGGGGGGGGGTGGGGGGTTGAAACAGGGCTTGCTGTCTCTCCCTTCAGGGGAATGCGACTTTTTTGTCGTATCCCCCTTCTCTGCCTCCGTCTGCGCTGAGGCCTAATGGCGGAGCTGGCGACCTCGAGACTCCGGAGGCAGAGCCAGTCAGGACTTGCCCAGGGCTCGCTCCCGTGAGGGCGGTCCGGCTCGGGGCTGGAACGGCGCTCCCGTGAGGGGCTGTGACGTTCCCGTGACGGCGGCCTGGCGCGGGGCTGAGACTCTCCCGTGAGGGGCTGTGGCGCTCCCGTCGGGGCGGCCCAGCCCGAGGGTGGAATGGTGCTCCCGTCAGAGCGGCCCAGCTCGATGGTGGAATGGCGCTCCCGTCCGAGCGGCCCAGCTCGAGGGAGGAACGGCACTCCCGTCGGAGCGGCCCAGCCCGAGGGAGGAACGGCGCTCCCGTCGGAGCGGCCCAGCTCGAGGGAGGAACGGCACTCACGTGAGGGCGATCCGGCTAGGGGCTGGAACGGTGCTCCGGTGGCTGGGACGGCGTTCTGGCGGCGGTGACCTGAGTCCGGGGTTCAGCCGCGTGCCAGCGGCTGCGTCCGCTGGACTGGAGGGCGGCAGCTTCGACCACCCCGGGCCGCGGTGTTTGAGCCGGCCCGTTTGCGGGGTTCGGTGAGCCGCGGGACTGTTTGTACCATCGCCCGGTGGGGTATCGCCTCAGCGCAGAGGGAGAAGAGGAGGGAAGAGACGGCAGCCCTAAGATTTATGCCTCCACCACAGTGAGGAGGTGCTTGGAGGACTCACTGTGGTGGATGTTAATTTGTGTTTATTGTTGTTTATTATTGGATTATTGTATGTATGACTGCAGGCACGAAATTTCGTTCAGACCGTAAGGTCTGAATGACAATAAAGGTAATTCTAATTCTAATTCTACTCTCAAGCTCTGTGCCGAACAACTGGCACCGGTCTATACAGACATTTTCAACCAGTCCCTGCAAACCTGTACTGTCCCTACCTGCATCAAAGTCTCCACTATTGTCCCTGTGCCCAAAAAGGCAAGGATTTCTGGGTTTAATGATTGTCGTACTGACCTCTGTAGTCATGAAGACCCTTGAAAGGCTTGTGCTGGCCTAGTTGAATAATATCATAAAACCCCTGCTGGACCCTCTGCAGTTTGCATATCGGGCCAATAGATCTGTGGATGATGCAGTCAAACTGGGCCTGCACTTCATCCTCCAGCACCTAGACTGCCAGGGGACCTATGCGAGCATTTTTTTGTTGATTTTAGATCTGCATTCAACACCATTGTGCCAGAGCTACTGCACTCCAAACTTTCCGAGTTGACTGTGCCTGAACCCTCTGTTGCTGGATCACTAGCTTCCTGACAGACAGGAAGCAGCATGCAAGGCTGGGAAAGCACATCTCAGACCTGTAGACCCTTAAGCATAGGAGCACCGCAAGGTTGCATACTCTCCCCTCTCCTTCACTCTCTCTACAGCAATGATTGCACCTCCACAAACACCTCTGTCAAGCTTCTCAAGTTTGCGGACGACACAACCCTGATTCGACTGATCCAGGATGGGGAAGAATCTGCCGACAGCCAGGAAGCGACACAACTGGCGGCCTGGTGCAATCACAACAACCTGGTGCTCAATGCTCTTTACAGTGGAATTGATTGCTAACTTTTGGAGAGCTCCCCCTCCCCTCACCCCACTCACCATCAACGACATCACAGTCACATCTGTAGTCTTTTAAGTTCCTGGGAACCTTCATCACCAAGGACCTTAAATGGGGGGCTACCATCGACTCCACAGTCTAAAAGGCACAACAGAGGATGTACTTACTGCGGCAGCTGAGGAAGCACAATCTGCCACAGGCAATGATGGTCCAATACTACACGGCCATCGTAGTGTCTGTTCTCACCTTGTCCATCTTGGTCTGGTTTGGCTCAGCCACCAAGCACGACATCCGGAGGCTGCAGCGAATCTTCTGAACAGCTGAGAAGGTTATTGGCTGCAACCTTCCCTCCATTGATGAACTGTACACTGCAAGGGCCAGGAAGCGAGCGGGTAAGATTATCTCTGACCCCTCTCATCCTGGACACAAACTCTTTGAATCATTTCTCTCTGGAAGGCGACTCCGGACTGTCAAAGCTGCCACAGCCAGACATAAAAACAGCTTTTTACCACGAGTAGTAGATCTACTCAATAACCAAAAATCTGTAGCCTCCTTTTGCTCTGGTATTTTATTTAATTCCCATGTTTAATCAATAATGTTTTATTATTAATGTTTAATGTTTTATGTGTCATTCCTAACTGTCACTGTATGCCGTTGTCACTTGCAGGCAGAGCACCAAGGCAAATTCCTTGTATGTGAATGCTTGGCCAATAAACCTATTTATTCATTATTCATTCATTCAAAACGTTGCATCTCCATCGAGGAAAGAGATAAAAGCTTTCCCCCACCCACCCCCCATATAATACAAAACTAAAGATATACTAAAGCATATATTTAACATCAGACTAAAAACAATTAAAAAAGAAAAGGATGAGACAGACTGTTGGCGAGGCTGCCATTGTACGGCGTCACCTGGTGGAGCTGTGAGGTGCATTTCGAAAGCAATGAAAATAACTATTATAGGTATAAAGATTTTTTGTAAGATTATAAACATTACTGGAACATTGGAATCTCCTGTGGGGCAAAAGTGGGCTGTACAAGAGTTGCACCTTAACAGGAGGAGAAGCAATATCCCGGCAGGCAAATTCACTAGTGCTAAATTGACAAGGGGGTGGGATGGTGGCAGGTGAGAGGCTGGAGGTCAGTATGGTTGGTGATGAAAGGAAGTTCATCAAAGAACAGGCAGGAAAAAGGCAGGGAGAGAGGCAGGATTGTTGGTTTGAATTGCACTTATTTTAATGTGAGAGGTCAGCTAGGTAAGTAATATGAATTCTGGGCCTGGGTAGGTATGTACGACTGGAATGTTGTAACCATTACTGAAACCTGGTTAAGAGATGGACAGGACTGGCAACTTAATGTTCCAGGGTACAGAAGCTTCAGGAGAGATAGAGGTGGGGGTAAAAGAGGAGGGGGTGTTGCTTTATTGATTAAGGAGGATGCCAAAGCCATGTTCAGAGATGATATTACTAATGGTTCATCCAGTGAGGCTATATAGGTGGAGCTGAGATATAAGAAAGGGATGATCACCTTGTTGTGAGTATACTACAGGCTCCCAGTAGTCAACGGGAATTAGAAGAGCAAATATACCAGGAGATTGCAGGCAGCTTTAGGGCGAATAAGGTTTTCATAATAGTTTCCCAATATTGACTGGGAAGGCAGAAAAAGGTCAGGAAAGTTTCCTCATGCAATATATAGAATGCCCTACATGGGATCGGGCAACGCTTGATCTGGTCTCAGGAAATTGGGAGGGGCAAGTGGATGAAGTGTTCGTGGAAGAGCTTTTTGGGACCAGCGACCACTGTTCTATTAGGTTTAATATAGTTAAGGATAGAGGCAGGGCAGGTCTGCAAGTTAAAATTCTAAATTGGGGCAAGGATAACTTTGAAGATAGTAGACAGGAACGTTCAAGTTGATAGAGGAAAGTTATTTGAAGGTATTGGAACATCCAAACAATGGGAATTTTAAACAGTCTGCAAACAAGAGTTCAAGACACGAATGTTCCTGTAAGAGTGAAGGGCAAGGCAGGTGGGCGTAAGGAAACTTGGTTGATGAGAGAAATTGAAGCTCTGGTCAAGATTAAGGAGGAGGTATGGGGCAGGAATATGCAGCTGAGAGCAAGCGTATCCTTGCTGCAGTTTTGGGATCTGAAGTGCACACTAAAAAATGAAATAAGGAGGGCAAAAAGGGGACAGGAGATATTTGTAGTAGATAATATTAAGGATAATCACAAAAGATTTTATAAATATGTAAGGGAAAAACAATAACCACGGAGAAAATAGGGTCCCTCAGGAATCATGGCAGTCAACTCTGTGTGGAGCCTCAAGAGATGGCCAAGGTCCTCCATGAGTATTTATTCTCTGTTTTTACCATAGAGAAAGACATGAGGACCAGGGTACTTGAGGCAGACAATGAAAGTACATATTATGGTCGAGGATGTGCTGAAAGTCTTAACGTGTATGAAGATAGATAAATCTCCCAAGCCTGATCTGATATATCCGAGGGCACTGTGGGAAGCTAGAGATGAGTGGTAGAATCAAGTGGTAAAATAGTCATGGAGTCAAAGATTGATACAGTGTGGAAACAGGCCCTTCGGCCCAATTCGCCCACACCAGCTACACTAGTCCCACTTGCCTGCGCTTGGTCCATATCCCTCCAAACCTGTCCTATCTGAAAGGTAAACAATTGCAGAAATTGGATTTTTCCTCCAAAAATGTTAATCATTAATTTTAACTATAACATTTTTTTAAACTAGTGCTATTAAGGAATATACAAGAATTATAACGAAAAAGACTGCTTCTTGTCGGCTTGCACATTCACTCGCGGGGCTATTGCACATCTTTTGTAATAGTTTACCCTTGTTAGAGTCATAGAGTGCTAGAGTGTGGAAACAGGCTCTTTGGCCAAACTCGCCCAAACCGGCCAACAATGTCCCAGCTACACTAGTCCCACTTGCCTGCGCTTGGTCCATATCCTTCCAAACCTGTCCTATCCATGTACCTGTCTAACAGTTTCTTAAACAATGGGATAGTCCCAGCCTCAACTACCTCCTCTGGAAGATTGTTCCATACGCCCACCACCCTTTGTGTGAAAAAGTTACCCCTCGGATTCCTAATAAATCTTTTCCCCTTCACCTTGAACCTACATTATATCCTCTGGTCCTCAATTCACCTACTCTGGGCAAAGACTCTGTGTATCTACCCAATCTATTCATTTTGTGATTTTATACACCTCTCTAAGATCCCCCCTCATCCTCCCACGCTCCATGGATTAGCGACTCAGCCGACTCAACCGCGCCCTATAGCTCACACCCTCTAGTCCTGGCAACATCTTTATAAATCTTTTCTGAACCCTTTCAAGCTTGACAATATCTTTCCTATAATATGGTGCCCAGAACTGACCTATTGACTTGACTCATGTTTCACTATCCAACCTTTTCTCTTTCATAGACATTTTACTGCAGTTCACTACTGCCACTTCCCTTTGTATTCTCTTATGTATTATTTATATCCTGACAAGTATTTATCCCATGAATTGGAATAATTCTCCCATGTCTTGTTGTAAATCTATCATGCCATCATTTGGATTTAATTCTTTCCAATGCATGTGACCTAACTGGGCCAAATAGTTTTGCTTGCATATGTTTAAAACTTATTGAAGGTCAAACCCAAAATCAACTACTTTGAAGTACTCAAAATATTTTGAACAAAAAAATAGTGGCTATATTCGAAGGGATCTACAGGAGTCGCTACCTCACAGTGGTAGCCAGCATCATCAAGGACCTGCACCACCCTGGCCATGGTCTCATTTCACTCCTGCAATCAGGAAGAAGGCATAGGATCCTTAAAACGATAATGTCTAGGTTCAGGAGCAGCTTCTTCCCAACAATCATCAGGCTATTGTACACTACGAACTTCAACATTCCTCTGAACTGCCTTGATTGCATGAGGGACTTTGTTTTTTCGTTTTGTCCTATATTGTTTTTTTTTAAATTTATTGAACTTTTTGTTGTTTATAATGGTATCTACTGAGTACAATATTTCCATACCTATTGTGCTGCTTCAGGTAAGAATTTCATTGTTCTGTTTCAGGATATAGGACAATAAAACACCGTTGATTTGACCAAGATCAACAAAAGAGGAAAAGGATGAATAACATTTATTTTCTGGTGGTTTCCTAATACCTTACTGAGGTTCTCGATCTTTCTTTTGTAAAGAACAATGCAATGCCCATGGGTTGGCTTTAGTAAGATCATACGAAGAGGGTTGACCAAAATATAGATAAATTAAAGTATGGATTAAAGGCTCGAAACAAGGATATTTATAATAATCAAGGGATGCTTTAATCTCATAAACTGTGCTAAACTTGGAGCAGTCGGCGCTTCCCAGAGCCAATGAATTGACCTGACTTTTGGGTCGGCGTCGGCGCTCCCTTGAGCCAATCAATCATTCCCAGGAGAGGGAGCAAAAATCTCACTCTCTCCTTACTTCCGTTGAAGCTGCTCATCCCATTGTCTCTCTGTCACCTTTCCCTTCTTCTCTTTTTCCCTACCCTCAGTCACTCCCTCCCTCACCTCTCCCCTTTCGCATTCTCCCACTAAAGACAATGTTTAAATAACATTTCTTCTCCTCCCATCCCCCACTCCGTTAACTCTCATAGCTTGTGCATTGGCAGCAGAGATCCCATTGTGATGTCATTTTTGGTTGTCAGATTGTACATGGCAGCATATGTAAATGAGATCCAATTGTGATTGGAAGACTGTGAAGGGCCTGTCCCACCAGCATGACCAAACGTGGTCGCTTGAGGCATACAGCTTTGCGGGGCTGGTCCCAATTAAAACCGCGGAGGCATATGGAGTTGTGCAGGGCTGGTCCCGACATCATACTCACCAATCAGCTGGGCAGGAGGCGGGCCGACTGAATTTGGACGTCGCACGGCTTCGGGCGGTGATGTCATCACGCAACGGCACGCCGGTCGGTGACGTCATCGCGCAACACCACGCTCTAGGCGTACGCAGTCAAGATGCTGCGTATGATGTCAAGACGCTGTGTATGATGTCAAGACGCTGCTTACGCCCGGCGAGACGCTGCGTACACCCCCAATGCGCCTGTGGCCAACAGGCCGTTGGCGCACAGGATTTTCGGACAGTGCAAGATTTTTGGAACCCCTCACGATGTCGTGATCAGCCCCGCACAACTCCATATGCCTCCGCCGATCAAAGCGGGACCGGCCCCGCGAGGCCGTACGCCTCAAGCGACCACGTTTGGTCGCGCTGGACGCATGCAAACGCATGCTGGTGGGACAGGCCCTTGAGATGCCATTGTGACGGCATCATTGGAAGCTGACAGAAACATCCTGTCAGTTATTATTGTCAAAGTTGGCTTTTTTAAACCTTTAAATATCAATAACGTGAAATATAACATCAAATCTGAAGGAAACTTGATTAGATCGACGACGGAAAAGAGGTGAGTAAAGTTCTGCAAAAATGTTAGCGCTACCGTGTACCGTTTTGGCGTAGATACAATCTCAATCAGCCACACACACATAAGGTAGCAATGTTACAATACTTACCTTCAGCGGCGCTGCACTTCTGCCACTGGCCGTGTGCGCGACTTTGGCGCCTTTGGGGGGGGCGGGATTAAAATGCCGTTTTGCACTGCCTATCAGAGGCGGACTTCCTCGGGCTGCTAGGCTTCTGAAGAAAAATCGATCCGCCTCCCATTCGCGCTATATATATATTTTTTTAAATCGCTGGGCAATTTAATATTTGGATTAAAATAAAAAGTGACTTCAAACGCCCTCAACGCCTACAATGTGACGGATCGCAAGAACGGGACAAAACAGAGTACAAGTCGTCTATTTTACATATAATCCTGCTTCTTGGGATGGCTTTAATCTAATTTTACGTTGCGAAAATGTGATTTGGGCTCCGTACGAACTGGCAGTGTTTTTCCTGCCGATATGGGGTTCAAATTCACCGCAAGTGCAACGTTCCAATCGATCGCATTCCAGAAGCAAGATGATTAACATCCCCATTTTTTTTGGAGATAAGCCGTCTAAATTGTCTATATTTTGTGTTATTCTCTCTCTCCATGATCATTATTTTTAAACTAAATATTCACAACAGTTTGAGTCACATGTATTGTGCAAAAAACAAAACATTTATTATATTTTGGGTGGATGTTTCTAAATTAATTTATGGGAACTAAATTCCTTCCATCTGGGATATAAATACATGACGGTGAGATTTAAAAATCATGTTATATTGTGAATTCTTGTATGGATGGGATTCGTTTATTATTTGGATACTACGGCTATTTAAAAAAAATTATCCTTTTCTTAAGAAATGGAATCTACAGGACATTGTTAATGGGAAAGTAGTGGGCAGAAAGGCATGTCATGTGTGGTTTGAAGAGCAAAAACTTGTAGTTTACAATGCCAAAATTGAAAAGTTGAGGAAAAACAAGATGTACAGAGTTGCTTATTGGTTACAATCTGAGGAGTATGATGATGCTACTGATTATGATATGCGAATGTACCAGCTAGCAACTGAACTTCTCCATAAAGACTTGATCTATTGCTAGAAATTGTACTTTATTTACCTATCTGTTATGGAGTTACAGCATATTATACAAATAATATTAAAGTTCTGATCTTGAGAATATCACTTTTTTGAATTTTCAAGGCAGTCTGGGTGTTTATTACTATTTCCGTCACAACGGTCAATTTTGGAATTAGCTACAATTAGGTAATTAACTAATTATATGCTTTAATTTCAGGTCATCCAAGTAAGATGTTTTATATTTGTTTCAGAATGCTTCAATCTACAATAACTGAAAATTTCATTCAGTTCTCTTAATTTTTAAGAAAGTTATGGGCTTTTGACTGTCCTCGATCACAGCTTTTGTGTTAATGGAAAAGCAATAGGGAACAAGATGCTAATTTCCGAATATGAAAATGGCCATAACGTTGGGCCCCGTACCCCCAACACAATAATCCATCACTCACCCGTTCCCAAATGCAGCCTATTTCCACCACTCACCTGTTCCCCCAACGTAACCCGTTCCCCCAACGCAATAATCCACCACTCACCTATTCCCCAAACGCAACCCATTTCCTCCACTCACCTGTTCCCCCAACATAACCTGTTCCCCCAATGCAATATTCCACCACTCACCCATAGCCCCCACGGGAGGCTTGGTCCCCCAACACACCCCGTTTCCCAACATGAGATTAAACCCCTCACCCGTTGGGTCCCTGTCACACGGAAGGCCTGGTCCCCCAATACAACCAATTCCTCCAACACAACATTCGACTACTCACCCATAACCTCCATGGGAGGCCTGGTCCCCCAATGCAACCCATTCCCCAACGTAAGATTCCACCACTCAACCGTTCCCCCAACACAATCCATTCCACCAATGCAATATTCCACCACTCACCCATAGCCCCTAACTGTGCAGGTTGGCTCATTTTTAACGCAATATTCAACCACTCACCCATAGCCCCCACTGGAGGCCTGGTTCCCCAATGCAACCCGTTGCCCATTGTAAGATTCCACCACTCACCCGTTCCCTCAACACAACCCATTCCCCCAATGTAATATTCCACCACTCTCCCTCATTTTAAACTTTAAAAAATGCTATTGCACTAAGATTTAATGTGATGTAGGTGACACTGACCCTGAATTTTGTTATCCAAATCTAATCATTAAACTTTGCTGTGCCAGGGTAGGCTGGAAGATTCTTCCCCTTTGTTATCTAAATCTAATCATTCAACTTTATTGTGCTGGGTTAGGCTGGCAGATTCTTTCCCTGAATGACATTTGCTGTGAAGGACTCAGTGTTCTGGGATAGCAACACTGTTGAGGTAGGGCATTGTGACGTCATAGCTGGTAACTGCCAGTGCAGAATTGAAGAAATCCAACTTTTAAATGTCACTTTAAAACCTTTAAATTTCATCCAATACGTCCCTCTCCTTACAACAATGTAAAAACACTCTCAAAGCTTGTGTATTGGCAGCTGAGATCACATTGTGATGTCATTTTCGGTTGTCGGAACGTTCACGGCAGCTTGTGTTAATGAGATCCGATTGTGATTGGAGGACTGTGAGATGCCTTTGTGACATCATCACTGGAAGCTGCCAGAAAACACAGCAGACAGTTATTCTTCTCAAACTGGGCTTTATGAAACTTGTAAATATTCATAACTTGTGAAAGATATCATCAAATCTGAAGGAAACTTGACAAGATCGATGACGGGAAAAAGTTGAACAAGGTTCTGCAAAGATGTTAGCGCTACCGTATACCGTTTTGGCGCAGATACAATCTCATTCATCCACACACACACACGCACACACGCACACACGCACACACGCACACACACACACACACACACACACACACACACACACACACACACACACACACACACACACACACACACACACACTTATAGAAACAAGATGAGACTTTTAATAGTATACTAGACCAAGTGCAGACCCGTTGGATCTGTTCCCCCAACGTGCGGTTGTGGGTGGGGTGGCGGCATGCAGCGTCACACACACTAACTATCCCCACCCCCCCCCACGCACTCACGCTAATTACCCCCCTTGATATAATATTAATATTATTAATTTGCTCCTTTTACCCCATAACCACCGTATCTACTGACGCATAGCCCCCAACTTGCAGTCACATCTAGAGGGGGGGGGGGGGGGGTCGGGGGATGAGAGTGAGGGCAGAGAGAGAAGGGGCAGAGACAGAGAGAGAGACAGAAACACAGAGAGAGGGGCAAGAGGGAGAGGAGGGTGGGGCGGAGGAGAAGAGGAAGGGGTGGGTGGGTGAGGGGGGGAGGAGAGAGAGAGGGTGAGAGTGAGGGGGAGAGAGAGGGGGTGCTGAGAGGGGGGTGAGGGGGGAGAGGTGGGGAGGGAGGGGGGAGGGTGGAGGGAAGAGGGTAGGGGGTGTGGAGGGGAGGGGGGTTTAGGGGAGGGAGGGTGTGGGGGTGATGGAGGGAAGGAGGGGGGAGAGAGAGAGAGGGTGAGAGGGGGGAGGGGAGAGGGGAGGGGGGGAGAGGAGAGGGGGAGGAGAGAGGGGGGGCGGGCGGGAGAGAGGGGGGGGGAGAGGGGGAGAGAGGGTGTGCTGAGAGGGTGGTGAGGTGAGGGGAGGGGGAGAGGGAGGGTGGAGGGAAGGGGGTAGGGGTGTGTGGAGGGGAGGGGGGTTTAGGGGAGGGAAGGTGGAGGAGGGGATGGAGTGGAGGAGGGGGAGAAAAAGGGAGAGAGGGAGAGGGGGGGAGGAGAGGAGCGGGAAGAGGAGAGGAGGGGGAGAGGGGGGAGAGAGGAGAGGGGGAGAGAGAAGAGGGGTGTGTGGAGAGTATGGGGTTTAGGGGTGGGAGAGGGGATAGAGGGGAGGAGGGGGAGAAAAAGAGGGGAGGGAGAGAGAGAGGGGGATGGGGGGAGAGGAGAGGGGGGAGAGGAGAGGGGGAAGAGGAGGGGGGAGAGGAGAGGGGGGAGAGGACGAGGGGGAGAGAGGAGGGGGGGGAGAGGAGAGGGGGGAGAGGAGAGGGAGAGAGGAGGGGGGAGAGAGGAGTAGGGGGTAAGAGAGGAGAGGCTGGGAGGGGGGGAGAGGAAAGGGGGGGAGAGGATAGGGGGGGAGAGGAGAGGGGGGGGAGAGGAGGGGGAGAGAGGGGGGGGGGAGAGGAGGGGGGAGAGAGGAGAGGGGGGGGGGAGAGGAGAGGGGGGGAAGAGGAGAGGGGGCAGTGAGTGGGTGTGCTGAGAGGGGGCGAGGTGAGGGGAGGGGGAGGAGAGGGGGGTAGAGGAGGAGGGGGGGGGAGAGGAGAGGAGGGGAGAGAGAGAGAGTGCCTTTTTATTTCAACCCAAACAACCATATACAGTAAGAATCCACCCCCCCCCCCCCCCCGCACTCACGCTAATTAACCCCCTTGATATTATATTAATATTATTAATTTGCTCCTTTTACCCCATAACCACCCTGTCTACTGACGCGTA
Source organism: Amblyraja radiata (assembly GCF_010909765.2). Classification (NCBI taxonomy): domain Eukaryota; kingdom Metazoa; phylum Chordata; class Chondrichthyes; order Rajiformes; family Rajidae; genus Amblyraja; species Amblyraja radiata. Next base: position 49,383,009 of record NC_045958.1, on the reverse strand, counting down.
GCCCCCAACTTGCAGTCACATCTAGAGAGGGAGGGGGGGGGGGGGGGGTTAGAGAGTGAGGGCAGAGAGAGATGGGGCAGAGACACAGAGAGAGGGGCAAGAGGGAGAGGGGGTGGCGAGGAGGAGAAGAGGGAGGGTGGGTGAGAGGGGAAAGGTGGGGGTGGAGGGGAGGAGAGAGGGAGAGAGTGAGGGGGAGATAGGGGGGGAGGGGGAGAGGTGAGGGGAGGGGGAGAGGTGGGGAGCAGGGAGGGTGGAGGGAAGGGGGTAGGGGTGTGTGGAGGGGAGGGGGTTTTAGGGGAGGGACGGTGGGGGAGGGGATGGAGTGGGAGAAAAAGAGGGGAGAAAGAGAGGGGGGGAGAGGAGAGGGGGGAGAGGAGAGGGGGTTGAGGACAGGGGGGAGGAGAGGGGAGGAAGAGGAGAGGGGGGGGAGAGGAGAGGGGGGGGAGAGAGGAGAGGGGGAGAGGGGGGGGTGAGGAGGTGTGCTGAGAGGGGGGTGAGGTGAGGGGAGGGGGAGAGGAGGGAGCAGGGAGTGGGAGGGGGGGTGGAGGGAAGGGGGTAGGGGTGTGTGGAGGGGAGGGGGGGTTTAGGGGAGGGACGGTGGGGGAGGGGATGGAGGGGAGGAGGGGGAGAAAAAGAGGGAAGAGAGAGGGGGGAGTGGAGAGGAGAGGAGGGGGGAGAGGAGAGGGGGGAGAGGAGTGGGGGGGAGAGGAGAGGGGGGAGAGAGGAGAGAGGGGGAGAGGAGAGAGGGGGGAGAGGAGAGAGGGGGGGAGAGGAGAGGGGGGGAGAGGAGAGGGGGGAGAGGAGAGGGGGGGAGAGGAGAGGTGGCGGCATTCTCTCGGAAATCGCAGCACAGATCGCCAAAACCGGTCAAGAACAGACTTTTAGTAATATCGATAGATAGATAGATTAGGAGTTGTGAGGCAGTAGCTCTACCAGCAATGTCATAAGCCACTCCACAGTAGTGCTCCTTCATGGTAAAGACACAAAAATACTCCCAGAAATAGTGGTGCATAATAAATTTAAAGTGAATGCAAAGCTGAAAGAAATTCAGATTAAAAAATAATACTATTGGAGAAATTAATATTGCAGAAGGTCAATAAATCTTGAGTTTCTGATGGTCTATATTGTAAGGTTATGAAAGTTGGTGATAGAAAAAGTGGATGGGTGTCGGTTGCCATCCGACAAAATGCTATAGTTTCTATAACTACTCCAGTATGCGCTATAATCTTTGCACCATTCTGCTCTTTTTGCATCCATAAAGTACACTTGATGTATTTATTGCTCATTCTATGAGCTTCATGCAAACCAGTAAGCAGTGGGTGCTAAACCCCTTCCACATTACCACAATACGACAGACAATTCCTGATGATGTGTGGCTGTTTCAGTGGGACGGGGCATAAGGATGTGAGCAGCTTCCAGTGAGGACAGAGCATAAAGCACTTGAATACCATTTGTTGCTAAGCTGGATGGTCCAGAGTCAATATATTGAAACTAGTGCAATGAGAAGCTGACCATACCTAAAAACATTACACTTGAAAGAAACAAAGTTATGGACCATTTCACCTTTAACACCTGCAGCACTAATCAACAAATTCAAGGCTGCTATTTCCTCAGCATCCGTTGACTCCCATAATATTCAAAAATCTATCAATTACTGCCTGTAATATATTCAGTAGCTACATCTCTCACACCAATCTGGGGCAAGAATTCTAAAAATTCATTACTGTCTGGGTGAAGAAATGTCTTCTCATCGCTGTCTTCAATGGCTGACATTGAGATTGAGTCTGACCACGTGAAAAAATATCCCAGCACCTCCTTTGTCAAGCCCAATAAACTTTCAGTGTGTTTCTCACCTCCTATTATTTATAAACTCAAGAGAGTAAATGCAATCTCCAGTTAAAGGACAAATCCTTCAGCAATGCCTCCCAGTCTCAGGAATCAATCCATTGAACTGTCTTTGTGCTTTCCTGTACATAAGTATATCTTTCATATCTAGATCTCGCTGTGATCTCATCAGGGTACCACTTAACTGTAGCAAGACATCTTTAATCTTATACCCAAGCTCTCTTCCAATAAAGGCTAATATATTGTTATTTTCATAATTTGCTTGCTATTTCAGCAATTTCACGTAGTCCAAAACTGTGCAGTCCAAACCTGTCTCCTGATATCCAAGCACATTCAAAGATAGACAAAAATGCTGGAGAAACTCAGTGGGTCTTCTTCTTCGAGTCTCAGATGTCGTTCTGCCAGTATCTGGTGCAGGTCACAGCTGGTCGGGTCGGTTCAGCCAGGTCTTGGGGGCTGCACTGCGGGGCGTCGTCACACTCCAGTAGGTGGGACATTGTCTGTACTGCTCCACAGCTGCATGTGTCTTCTGCCTGGTAGTTCCATGCTTTCATAAGTGCTTTGCACCTCCCCTGCTCCACTCGTAATCTGTTGAGGGTCTTCCAGGTTGGCCATGGGAGGTCGTGTCCACATTCAGTCGGAGTGATTCCTCTCTCCATCCAGTCGTGGGCTCGTGTGTTGAGCTGGTTCCATTCATCTTTCCAGATGTTGGTCCTTGCTGTTTCTTTGGTTGTCTGGAGAGGTGGGACTGTCTGCAAGAAACTGGCTCTGGATTTCAGTCGGGGTGGAGGTGCTGTGTGTCCGTGCAGGGGGTGCCTGGTATCGATCTCCTGTGCTCTCCGCTCGTCTTGGGCGACGATGGATCGTCTGATATGGGGGGGGGGGGGGCAATACCAGCTAGGGCGTAGAGGCACGGGACTGGCGTTGTCTTTATGCATCCCGTGATAATGCGGCAGGTGTCGTTGAGGGCTGTGTCAACCAGTTTGGTGTGGTGGGAGCGGCTCCAGCTTGAGCACGCGTATTCAGCTGTGGAATAGCACAGGGTTAGGGCAGTTGCACGGATGGTTGGTGGATCAGCGCCCCACTTTGAGTTTACCAGTTTGCGCAGGATGTTGTTGCGATGGTTGACCTTGGCTTTGGTGTTCTGAAGGTGGGTTTTGAAAGAGAGTGTCCTGTCGAGTGTGACTCCGAGGTACACGGGGTGGAAGTGGTTGGAGAGTTTGTGGCCATCCCATGAGACGCTCAGTTGTTTTCCTGCATCTCGATTTTTAAGATGGAAGCTGCATAATTGAGTTTTTGATGGGTTGGGTTTCAAGTGGTTGTTATTGTAGTAGGTTGTCATCTCTTGGAGGGCGCTTTCCAGGACAGACTCGATCTTCTGGAAGTTCTCCTGTTGGGTGGTGATGCAGAGGTCATCAGCATAGATGAAGCGGCGGCATTGTGGGGGAAGTGGTTGGTCGTTGGTGTAGATGTCAGTGGGTGAGGCAACATCTATGGAGAGAAGGAATAGGTGACGTTTCGGGTCGAGACCCTTCTTCAGACTGATGTGGAGGAGGGGCGGGGGTGGGGGGGGGAGAAGAAGAGAGGAAAAGGCGGAGACAGTAGGCTGTGGGAGAGCCGGGAAAGGGAGGGGAAGGAGGGAGAAAGCAAGGACTACCTGAAATTAGAGAAGTCAATGTTCATACCGCTGGGGTGTCAACTGCCCAAGCGAAATATGAGGTGCTGCTCCTCCAATTTGTGGTGGGACTCACACTGGCCATGGAGGAGGCCCAGGACAGAAAGGTCAGATTCGGAATGGGAGGGGGAGTTGAAGTGCTGAGCCACCGGGAGATCAGGTTGGTTAGTGTGCGAACTGGGAGGAGGTGTTGGGCAAAGCGATCGCCAAGCCTATGCTTGGTCTCACCGATGTAGAGCAGCTGACACCTAGAGCGGCGGATGCAATAAATGAGGTTGGAGGAGGTGCAGGTGAACCTCTGCCTCACCTGGAAAGACTGCTTGGGTCCTTGGATGGAGTCAAGGGGGGAGGTAAAGCGAGAAGTGTAGCATTTCCTGCAGTTGCAATTGAAAGAGGGGGTGGTTTGGGTGGGAAGGGACGAATTGACCAAGGAGTTACGGAGGGAGCGATCTCTGCGGAAAGCCGAAAGGGGAGGAGATGGGTAGATGTGGCCAGTGGTGGGATCCCGTTGGAGGTGGCGAAAATGTCGGAGGATCATCTGTTGTATGTGACGGCTGGTGGGGTGGAAGGTGAGGACAAGATGGACTCTGTCCTTGTTACGAGTGGAGGAATGGGGAGTGAGAGCAGAGCTACGGGATATAGAGGAGACCCTGGTGGGAGCCTCATCTATAGTCAAAGAGGGGAACCCCCGTTCCTAAAGAATGAGGACATCTCCGATGCCCTGGTTTGGAACACCTCATCCTGGCCGCAAATTCCTTTAAACTCTCAGCATTTAAAATACTCCAGCCTTTCCACTTTCTCTACCAAGGGGCATAACCTCCCATTGTCTACATTATATCCCATCTGCAACATTGTCATCCATTGCCCTGGAATCGTCCTCACAAACTACAATGTCATCCAGTTCAGAACAATTTAAATGTAGTTGTGTCTTGTGTCTGGATTGCTATAGCATCAGTGAAACATCACAGTTATGCCCTGTTGTCTAGAAGTGGGTGATGGCAATGGGCATCTCCCCTTTAACAGTAGTTAGATTTAGACAGTGTATTGGAGTCCTAAAATAGCACTCCTTGAGTGTTGTTAATGTACTCAGCAGGGCTGTCTGAAAATTGCAAATATTATAACAAGAAGACTGCTTGAATTTCAGCTGGAAGCAGGCAGTAGCACATTCTTGTGGACATTGGTCAAATGTACAGATGGTAGCACTTTCTTAATTGGACTTCATTGCACCAGACATCTTGACCTGAGCTATTTTTGTATCATTGGGACAGAGATCGAGAGGCTCCAGATGAGCTATTTTGCCATTCAGCACATCAAACATGGTTATGTCATATTTGTTCTATGAACCAACAGTTAAGTTTAGTTTAGTTTAGTGATAAGCGTAGAAACAGGTCCTTCAGCCCACAACGTCCGCACCTGAGAACGATCACCCATACAAACTAGGGACAATTTACAAGAAGCCAATTAACCAGCAAACCTGCACACCTTTGCAATGTGAGAAGAAATTGGTGCACCCGGAGAGAGCCTACGCGATCATAGAGAGAATGTACAAACTCTATACAGACGGCACCCTTGGTTAGGATTAGACCCGGGTCTCAGACATTGTAAGGCAGCAACTCCACCGATGCGCCACTGAGCTGCTCCTTTCTCAGTGAGTACTCTGGCTGTTGGTGCTCCCAGTGAGTCAGCTCTCATAATACTTTATATTATGTTCAAGAAGGAACTGCAGATGCTGGAAGATCGAAGGTACACAAAAATGCTGGAGAAACTCAGCGGGTGCAGCAGCATCTATGGAGCGAAGGAAATAGGCGACGTTTCGGGCCGAAACCCTTCTTCAGACTGATGGGGGGTGGGGGGGGGGAGAAGGAAGGAAAAAGGGAGGAGGAGGAGCCCGAGAGCGGGGGGTTGGGAGGAGACAGCTCGAGGGTTAAGGAAGGGGAGGAGACAGCAAGGGCTAGCAAAATTGGGAGAATTCAACGTTCATGCCAACCGGACGCAAGCAACCCAGGCGGAATATGAGGTGCTGTTCCTCCAATTTCCGGTGTTGCTTACTCTGGCAATGGAGGAGATCCAGGGCAGAATAGAATAGAAGAATAGAATAGAATAGAATAGCCTTTTATTGTCATCCAGACCGAAGTCTGAACGAAATTTAAGCAGTCATACATATAATATAATACAATACAATAAAAAACAACAATAAACACATATTAACATCCACCACAGTGAGTCCACCCAACATCTCCTCACTGTGATGGAGGCAAAAGTCTTAGGGCTGCAGTCTCTTCCCTCCTCTTCTCCTTCTGCGCTGAGGCGATACCCCCCGGGCGATGTTAAAACCTGTCCTCGCGGCTCAAACACCGCGGCCCGGGGTAGTCGAAGCTGCCGCTCACCAGACCTGCTGACGCAGCCGCTGGCCCGCGGCCGAACCCCCGGTCTCAGGCCACCACCACCAGAACTGCCGTCCCAGCCCCCGGAGCATCGTTCCAGCCCCGAGCCGGATCGCCCTCACGTGAGTACTGCCACCGTCTCAGCCTCGCGCCAGGCCGCCGCTCCTCCCTCGCGCCAGGCCGCCCCGACCGGGCACCGCTCCTCCCTCAGGCTGGGCCGCCCCGACCGGGCGCCGCTCCTCCCTCAGGCTGGGCCGCCCCGACCGGGCGCCGCTCCTCCCTCAGGCTGGGAACGCCGTACCTCCCCGAGCTCGGCTACTCCGACGGGAGCACCGTTCCTTCCTCGGGCCGGCCGTCACAGCCCCTCATGAAAGCCCTGTTCCAGCCCCGAGCCGGGTCGTCCTCACGGGAGCGAGCTCAGTGCGAGTCCCGGCGGGCTCTGCCTCCTGAGCCTCGAGGTCGCCAGCTCCGCCATTAGGCCTCAGCGCAGACGGAGGCAGAGAAGGGGAATACGACATAAAAGTCGCATTCCCCCGCAGGGAGAGACAGCAAGCCCCGTTTCAACCCCCCCCCCCCAAAACACAAACTAAAAACCAAAAACTAGACTAACCAAAACGAAAATAAACAACCAAAAAACACAAAACAAACAGGACTGCCGGAGAGCCGCTGCAGCCAGAGCCGCGCCGCCACTAGGACAACAGAGGTCGGATTGGGAATGGGAGGGGGAGTTGAAGTGCTGAGCCACCGGGAGTTCAGGTAGGTTATTGCGGACTGAGCGGAGGTGTTCGGCGAAACGATCGCCCAACCTCCGCCTAGTCTCCCCGATGTAAATCAGCTGACATCTAGAGCAGCGGATGCAGTAGATGAGGTTGGAGGAGATACAGGTGAACCTTTGTCGCACCTGGAATGACTGCTTGGGTCCTTGAATGGAGACGAGGGGGGAGGTGAGGGGACAGGTGTTGCATTTCTTGCGGTTGCAATGGAAAGTGCCCGGGGAGGGGGTGGTACGGGACAAAAGGGAAGAATTGACAAGGGAGTTGCGGAGAGAGCGGTCTTTGTGGAAGGCAGACATAGGGGGAGATGGGAAGATGTGGCGAGTGGTGGGGTCCCGTTGGAGGTGGCGGAAATGGCGGAGGATTATGTGTTGTATTTGCCGGCTGGTGGGGTGAAAGGTGAGGACTAGGGGGACTCTGCCCTTGTTGCGAGTGCGGGGATGGGGAGAGAGAGCAGTGTTGCGGGGTATGGATGAGACCCTGGTGCGAGCCTCATCTATGGTGGTGGAGGGGAATCCCCGTTCCCTGAAGAACGAGGACATTTCCGATGCCCTGGTGTGGAACGTCTCATCCTGGGAACAGATGCGGCGTAGGCGGAGGAATTGGGAGTAGGGGATGGAGTCTTTACAGGAGGCAGGGTGGGAAGACGTGTAGTCCAGATAGCCATGTGAGTCAGTTGGTTTGTAGTGTATGTCAGTCAGAAGTCTGTCCCCTGCGATGAAGATGGTGAGGTCAAGGAATGGTAGGGAAGTGTCGGAAATGATCCAGGTGTATTGGAGTGCCGGATGGAAGTTGGTGGTGAAGTGGATGAAGTCAGTCAGTTGTGTGTGGGTGCAGGAGGTGGCCCCAAAGCAGTCGTCAATGTAACGGAGGTAGAGGTCGGGGATGGGGCCCTGGTACGTATTGAACAAGGATTGTTCAACGTACCCGACAAAGAGGCAGGCGTAGCTGGGGCCCATGCATGTGCCCATAGCTACGCCTTGTGTTTGGAGGAAATGGGAGGAGTCAAATGTAAAGTTGTTGAGGGTGAGGACCGACTCCGCTAGGCAGAGGAGACTGTCAGTGGCTGGGTATAGGTTGCTCCTCTGGTCGAGGAAGAACCGGAGGGCTTTGAGGCCATCCTGGTGGGGGATGGAAGTGTAGAGTGACTGGACATCCATGGTGAAGATGAGGGGGTGAGGGCCTAGAGATTGGAATGCGCGGAGGCGGCGGAGAGTGTCTGAGGTGTCTAGAACATAGGTGGGAATGGATTTGACCAAGGGGGATAGTATGGAGTCAAGGTATGTGGAGATGAGTTCGGTGGGGCACGAACAGGCAGAGACAATGGGTCTGCCGGGAGAGCCAGATTTGTGGATTTTGGGGAGAAGGTAAAAACGGGCCGTGTGGGGCTGGGGAACGATGAGGTTGGAAGCTTGGTCGGGCAGGGCGTGGGAATTGATGAAGTCGGTGATGGTGCTAGATATGGTGGCCTGGTGCTCGTCAGTGGGGTCATGCTCCAAGGGTAAGTAGGAGGAGGTGTCCGAGAGTTGGCACATGGCCTCAGCTTTGTAGAGATCGATGCGCCAGACTACCACGGCACCTCCCTTGTCGGCTGGTTTGATAACCCAATCTGGGTTTTTGCGGAGTGATTCAATGGCAGTGCGTTCAGGGGGGGAGAGATTGGAGTGAGACAGGGGAGTGGAGAAGTTGAGGTGGTTGACGTCGCGGTGGCAGTTCTGGATAAAGAGTTCCAGAGCCGGGACGTTACGAGAGGGGTTCCACGAGGAGGGGGTGCGTTGGAGATGGGAAAAAGGGTCATCATTGGGGGGCGAGGACTCCATCTTATGGAAGTGCGCTGTGAGGCGGAGGCGATGGTAGAAGCGCTCCAAGTCATGGTGGGCGCGGAACTCATTGAGATGGGGACGGAGGGGGACAAAGGTAAGACCTCTGCTGAGGACAGACCGTTCGGTGTGGGAGAGGGGGAGGTCGGGGTGGATGGTGAACACCCGGCAGGGATGGGAGTTGGGGCCAGGGGAAGGCAGGTGGGTGGACTGGGGACGGGGCGATGTGTAGTGGGGGGGGGGGGGGTTGTGGGTGTTGGAGTGGTGGTGGGTGGTCAGGGGGTGGGTGGGGAAGAGCGGGGATGACATAGTTGGAGGGGGATGGGGTAGAGTCAGTGGAACCGCCACTGAGGTTAGCAAGGCTGGGCAGACGGGCACTAGGACCCAGTGGAGTTAAGCCCAGGAGAGTGGGAGTAAGCAGCGTGGAGGCTTCAGGCCCAGTGTAGAGTCCAGGCTCCAGGTAAGGCTACGGCTGTGGGTTGCTGGAGGGGGGTGGAGTGGCGCGGGTCACCGGACCCGATGGTCGGAGTCCAGTGCAGTTGAGTTGGGGTCCGCGGGCGATGCGTGGGAGAATACTTTATATTATGTTTTAATACTTTTATTATGTTTTAATACATAATACTTTATATTATGTTTACTTTGGATATCTGAGATTTTGTGAAGCTTTGAGATGACTGATCTGAATTACTTTGGCGCAACAATGTTAATTAATTATCTTATCACTTAAAACGTGCTCCTTTTAGTGATGTATAGGTTTATGGCGCCAGTCGTTCACACCCGAAGTATTGAAACAAGCTATGCATTGTAACCATGAAATGGTATTTGATCACCCGCTTTAACCTTTATACCTTAAGGATATATAAATGGTGTAGCACTTTAAATTCAGGAAATTATCCCAGCAGCACTCCTCTGTGCATATACTTGTGCTGAATAAAGACCTGTTACACCTTCAATCTAGGGCTCCAATTAGCTTCTACAAAGTCACCACAACCGATCCTGATTGCTAGCCTGGTCTTTGGTCAACACCGCCCCAGGTTTAGACTTAGGTTTATTATTATCACTAGAGCCAGGATGTTCAGGCGCTAAAAATCTCTGAAATAGGCAGGCAAAAAGGCATAATAAAATTACAAAAAAGGCACGAAAAAGGCATTTATTGACAAAAAGGTCATAAAAAGGGATTTATTTCCATCACCAAAATATGGTTAAAAATGATAATTATAAAGGTAGACTACATTAAATGACCAAAGTTGCCTGGTTGCACATAATTACTAGCATTTCTTTCAAATAATCTGGTGTTAAAATATGCCGTCTGTCAGACAGAATATGCTTCAGGTGTGAAAAACATCTTTCTATCCCAGCTGAGGTCACTGGTGCATACCCAAAACAAGCTACATACTCTATATTCATGTTGATATCTTGTGCATAACAACAACCTTTGAGAACTTTAGCTATGTTTTCTATTTCTTCAAGATCTTTGTTCGCTAAAATCACTCTCTCACATTTTCCTTGTATGTCTTTACCTACATCGCCAGGAACTTTACGAATATCGTCAGTTACTTTGTTGGAAACCTGCAAGTTATTCACTAATGTTTCACCACATTTCTCAAGGGAAGCGATAGCTTGTGGGAAGTTTGCAAAATTGGAAGCAATAAACACAAGATTGCAGTGGAGGGACTTTTTCTGCATGATTTCACTGACGATCCTGACTGCAGCAGATTCTTCGTCTTCAAAACAGTTGACGATTTCTTTTATCTTTTCAAAATTTGCAGCATAGTAGAGTACAGCAGAAAGCCATGTACCCCACCTAGTCAAAACAGGCTGAGGAGGTAACGGAATCTCAGGTGCAATTTCCTTGAACAATTGCAAACGTGACGGTGCTTTGAGGAAGATTTTCTTGACTTTGGAAACTAGGCGATCGACATTTGGAAACAAGCTACGTATGTGCTCGGCAATTCTATGGAGTCCGTGAGCTAAGCATGTCAAATGCAACATTTTGGGGAATAAAACTTTAAGAGCACAAACAGCTTTTTTCATGTGTGGAGCTGCATCAGTCACAAACAGAAGAACATTCTTGTGTTTTATACCTTCTGGACAAAGTACAGCAAGTGAAGATGTAAACAACTGAGCAATAGTTGAGCAGTTGACTTCTCCAATACTTCCGATGTCAACAAATACTTCTTTGATGGTTGACCTGCCTCCAGTGTACTGATGACCACATTGGCAACATATCTCCCCACAGCATCGGTTGTCTCATCTATTCAGATCCATATTTTGTTGCATGCAACTTCATCTCTAATTTTCTGCACAACAATGTTGAAGTTGCTGTCAACATAATTTTTCCATAAAGATGACTCGCTCTGTACATGTTCCTCTGTGTATTTCTCTAAAAAACCCTCTGAAACCTCTGATTGGGGAGGTGTAGATCCTTCCCCACCTACACCTCCCCAATGACCACTTCACACCTACTTAAAGCATGACTCTAGTCTGCAAAGACTGGACCCTTTCCCACGCACCCCTTTCCAACCACCACAACACCCACTTACAGCCGGGTTTCGCACCGGTAGTGTAAATTTTCTTGTAAGTTACGTTGAAATGGCAAAAAAAGGCTGATTTAGGCACTCAATCATGAAAAAGGCATTATCTTTCTGAAATCATCAAAAAAGGCATGAAAAGGCACATGGCATTCATGGCAAAATCCTGGCTCTGATTATCACGTACACCAAGATACTAAAAAAAATCTTTAGTTTGCATGATATCAAATCAAATCAAATCCGATAATACTATACTGTATATGAATGTAATCAAGCCAAACACAAGTAAAACAGGTATAGTAAAGAGAAAATTACCAGAATGCAAAATATAATTTGATAAGGTGCTGCGCATAAGGCTGCTAAACAAGATAGGAGCCCATGGTATTAGAGGAAAGTTACAAACATGGATAGAACATTGGCTGACTGTCAGAAGGCAAAGAGTGGTAATAAAGGAGTCTTTTTCTGTTTGGCTGCCAGCAACTAATGGTGTTCTGTAGGGGTCGGGGTTGGGTCTGCAACTTTTCACGTTATAAGTTAATGATCAGGTTGATGGAATTGATGGCTTTCTGGCCAGGTTTGCGGATGATGCAAAGATAAATGGAAGGGCAGGTAGTGTTGAGGAAGAAGGGAGTCTGCAGAAGCACTGGGACAGGTTTGGAGAAGAGGCAAAGAAATGGCACATAGAATACAGCATACCAAAGTGTGCCATCATTTTGATAGTAGGAATAAAGGAAGTAGGAATACAATGTAGCAAAGTGTAAGGTTATGCAATTTTGTAGGAGAAATAAAGACATAGACTATTTTCTAAATGGGGAGAGGATTCTGAAATCAGAGGTAATCAAAGTAACTTGGGAGTTGCCAAAATGGGGCGGCACAGTGGCGCAGTGGTAAGAGTTGCTGTCTACGATGTACTCTTATACATCACCAATTCTCAAGTCAGTATCCCAAAATGATACACCTTATAGAACAATTTGGTTCCTTTTCAGGGTGTAGAATAAACAGGAATAAAAGTGAAATTATGCCAATAAAAGCTCAAGACCCTTCACAACTCCAAAAATTTCCTTTCAGAATTGTTACTGAAAAAATTAGATACCTTGGAGTCTATGTGACTAGAAATTTCTCACCATTAATTACTAAATTAAATGCCCTCATTCAATTTGGAAAACACTCCCTATTTCCCTTATAGGTAGAGTAAATGCCATAAAGATGATTTTCCTTCCACAACTCCTATACCTATTTCAATCAATATATCTCCCCAAAAGTTTAAAAAAAAAACTTGACTCTGTTATCACAAATTTCATTTTGGACTATAAAATCCATAAATACATAAAAGACATTTATGTAAATCTAAAGAAAATGGAGGATTAGCACTCCCAAATTTCCTTTTCTACTACTGGGCGACTAATATTAAAAACTTAATCTACTGGATGGATGATACATGTCAACAGGTAAATTGGTTAAAAATGGAGAAGGGAGATTGTTTCCCTTTTAATATAGGCGCGATTCTTCTTTCTCCAATACACCTGAATAAATCAATGTATGAGCAAAACCCGATAATACATAGTACCCTACGCATTTGGAAACAGTTGTAATTAAGTCTCAAACTGAGAAATTTATCTCTCCTTTTACCAATTGCTAACAATCCCTCGTTTAAACAGTCTACTTTAGATTAGGCATTTGTACAATGGAAAAACTCAGGAAATAAAACGGTGGGAGATCTTTACGAGAAGGGGATTTTCCTCTCGTTTCAAGAACTACAGGAGAAATATCATTTGAAAGCAAGCAATTTTTTTAGATATATTCAAATCCGAGACTATGTGAAAACATATACACAAGACTGTCATTTTATGGATCCAGATATACTAGATGAATGTATGAATAGACAGGCTGATACAAGCAAGTTAATATCCTACATTTACAACACTCTTTTAATTGCACACATCCCATCTTCTGAGATGCATAGGCGAGCATGGGAAGACGAATTGGGTTTATTAATTTCAAAGGATAGCTGGGAGGAAAGTCTTCAATACATACACTACTGCTCTCTCAATGTCAGGCACTCCCTGACACAATTTAAAATATTGCATAGACTCTACTATTCAAAGACCAAATTGAACAAGATCTTCCCCAATGTCTCTCCTATTTGTGATAAATGTCACCTCCAAGAAGCGACTATAACCCATTTCTTCGCTTCCTGTATAAAGTTACAAAACTTCTGGAGGGAAATATTTGATATCTTCTCCAAAATACTTTAAATTAAATTGGAACCAGATATAAAACTGATCACATTAGGTATGTCAGAGGCCTGCTCTAAGCTAACGATATTTCAAAGACGTTTCCTCAATTACGGCCTAATAACGGCAAAAAAACTAATACTCAAATTTTGGAAAAAGACAACAGTCCCCATAGTGAAGATGTGGATTACTGATATGTCCGACACACTACATTTAGAAAACATTAGGCTTGTCTTGGCGGAAAAAGCAGATCAATTTCTCAAGACATGGTTGCCTTTCACTGAATTTCTGCAACAACAGAATGGTGAAACACGTTTAAACCCGATGCCCGGGATGGGTGGAGGGAGGGGGTGAAGGTATATCTCCATTTTCTCTTTTCTTATTTCTTTTCTATCCTCTTGCACTTCTTTGGTAGCTTAGGGGTCTTTTTCTTGCTTTCTCTTATTTTATTTCTCTCTCTTCATTCTTTTATTTTTTCTCTCTTTTTACCCTTTTATTTTGATTTAGGTTAAATGTTAAAAATGAAGCTGTACAATAATTGTATAACTGTTATGTCGATTGCCTTATCCCTGTACAATTGCTTCTAATAAAATAAAATAAATAAAATAAAAAAGAGTTGCTGTCTGACATCGCTGGAGACCCGGGTTCGATCCCGACTACAGGTGCTGTACAGGAGTTGTACATTCGGTCAGTGACCGCATGGGTTTTCTCCAAGATCTTCGGTTTCCTCCCAAGACGTACAGGTTTGTAGGTTAATTGGCTTGGTGCAAATAATCCCGAGTGTGTGTTGGATAGTGTTAATGTGCGGGGATCGCCGGTCAGTGCGAACTCGATGGGCCGAAGGGCCTGTTTCCACGCTGTATCTCTAAACTAAGCTAAAAACTAAACGTGCAGTCAGGACTCCAACACTTAATGTTCTTCACAACTCCTTCACAATGACCCCCCAGACCTACCTCATCTATCTATCTATCTATCTATCTATCTATCTATCTATCTATCTATCTATCTATCTATCTATCTATCTATCTATCTATCTATCTATCTATCTATCTATCTATCTATCTATCTATCTATCTATCTATCTATCTATCTCTATCTTCTTTGTCTATACTCTATCTATATACCTATACTATTACTAAAACTCTCATCTTGTCCTCATACGGATTGCGTTGTCTTTAAATTTGCGCAAAAACGGTACCCTATATCGCTCGGATTTATTCGCCACCTTACTCACCGTTCTCCTCTGCTCCAAGTGCATCAAGTTTTGTTCCGATCGGTGAAATATTACAAAAGTTATTGGTCTGTTATTCGCCGGGACGGCGACGCCCCTTCCGGCACCCGCTGTCAATCACCGGCTGAAGGAGCAAAGTGTGGGCTGTGTTCGTAGGCGGGGGCTGGCTGTGTTCGTGGGCGTGGGCGGGCTGTGAGTGCAACAGGCGTTGGGGACGGAAGTCGTTGAGTGAGTCCGGAGCAGGGTCCTGGAGCCGGTGAGTGCGGTTGGAGCCGGGGCCGGGAACCGGTGTGCCCAGACACCGCTCTCCCACATACCCCCTCCCCTTCACCACCCCCTCCACTACAACCCCCTATCCCCTACACCCCCCTCCCCTACAGCCCCCTTCCCTACACCCCCCTTCCCCTACACCCCTACGCACCCCAAAAACAACCACCAAACCCCCAACCACACACACCCAAAGAACCCACCAAACACCCGCACCCAACACCCCCCCCACACCACCCCCCCAACCCACACCACACACCCAACCCCACAAACCCCAACCAAACATCACCCCTCCCCCACAAACACCCTCCCCATACCCCCTCCCAGTTCACCCCCACACCCACCACGGCTCCCCCAAACACATCCTCCCCCACACACACACCCCCTCCCCACGCACACACACACCTCCCCCTCCCACACAACACCTTCCCCCCACACCTCCCCCCTCCCCCACACGCATACCCTCCCTCCCAACAGCACCTGCCCTCCCCACCCCCCCGCTTCCCCATACACGCCCACCACCCCCCCACACTACACCCCCCTCCCCCCACAACCCCCCTCCCCCACACACCCCGCTCCACCACACATTTTGTGTACAGCCGGTGTAAACCAGCATCTGCAGTTCTTTCCTACACATTAGAGTTGTGCAGGTCAGTGCAAGATCCTTGTGGATGGAGGAAAGCAGTTGTTCCTGAATGTTGGTATGGGATCACAGGTTTTGTGTCTGCTGCACAATGGTAGCTGCAAGAAAACTGCATGGTGGTGGGGATCCTTGATGAAAGATGGCACCATCATGAAGCATTGCCTCAAATGGATGATTTTGATAGCAAGGTGGGCTGTGCCTGCGCTGGACCATGCTGAATCCACCACACTCTAGCCTCTTGCATTTCTGTGCATTGGAATTGTCACACCAGGCCATGATGCAACCAGTCAGGATTCTTCGTACAGTGCATCTGAAGAAGTTTGTTAGAGTATTTGGTGACATGCTGAAATTCTTTAAGCTTTTAAGAAAGTAAACGTGCTGGTGGTCCTTCTTCATAGTTACATCAATGTGCTTGGATCAAGATAGGTCGTCCAGGATGTTAAAGCCCAGGAATTTGAAGCTGCTATTCTCTCCATTGCTGATCCTCCAATGAAGGCTATATTGGCTTGTTTTGGGGCAATCAACCAAACTGAGAGACACAGCATTGATTCACATTCTCTGGTATTTGGCATTAGTCTTGTTAGGGGAGATTGAATGGGATGAGCCTATATCCATTGTAGTTTAGAAGAATGGAATGTAATCACATTGGGAGACAAGATTTTGTGAAGGGCTGTCCAGAGAAGCTCCAGCAGAGTTAAGAGTATTTCATTGTACCAAAAACAATCAGCTCCTTTGTCTTACTGATGTTGAGAGTAAGATTGGTGTCCTGTCACGATTCAATCAGGCGATCAATCTTCCTCCTATACTCCGACTCATCATTACCCATAATTCATCCAACAATGGTGGTGTTGTCAATGAATTTAAAGATAAATTTGGAACTGTGTCTGGCCACGTAGTCATGGGTATAGAATGAGAGCAGGGACTGAATGCACAGCATTGATTAGTCCTTGTGCTGGTGGTTACCAAGGAGGAAGTATTGTTGCCAATTCATACCAATTATGTTCTGTTGAGGAGGAGGTAAATGATCCAGTTGCAAAGGGATGCACAGAGACCCAATTCCCTGAACTTGATAACAAGTTTGGAGGAGGTGATGGTGTTGAATGTCGAGCTGTTGTCAACAAACAACAGCCTGATGAATGTGTTCTTATTGTCCAAGTGGTCCAATGTAGAGTGGAGAGCCAGTGTGATTGCATCTCCTGCTGATTTATTGTGGTGGTACGCAAACTGTAGTGGTTCCAGGTTCTTGCTAAGGTAGGAGTTGATATGCACATAATCTACCTCTCAAAGAACTTCATCACCATGGATGTTACTGCCACTGGTTGGTACTCATTGAGGCATGTCACCCTACTTTTCTTGGGCACTGGGGGTATTATTGATGACTTATTATTATTGATTTGATAGATGGTCTATAAAAGCTATAGAGATTCAGAGTGAAATAAAGACCCACATGTCAAGCAAATAACTTGCTGACACACACTCATCCTCATGTGCTAAAATGACTAGGTTATTTTATTATTCCCCTACGTCATCTACCGACCTCCATGCTGCCCTTACTCCGTTTTCATGGGGCAAGTGCTGTTGAAGGCAGAGCAAGTGCTTTTTGATTCTGTGAAAATTACACGAGAAGGGAAGTTCAAGGACAGCTTAGTCTGTATTGTCCATTTTATGTTATTATCCAATTTTAGTATTACTCTTTCAGCCTTTTGTAATTTATTCTATGCATTCTTTGAACAAAGCTAAAACCCCATGTAGTTTATTGTTCTATAATAGCAATACATTAAAAAAAAATAAAAAAAAATTAAATTTTATGGATATGCATAGGAACTGGACTCTTGTCCAATCTAGTCACTGATTTTATCTCTGTACGATAATATTTATAAGTGGGAAAGAACAAACAATTAACAAGGAATTATATTAGGCAGACTGGAGTGTGGAGGAGGCTAGCTAATAATATGTACATAATGCTTAATGACTTCTCAGAATGACTCAGAATACTCATATCATTTTGTAATCAGACTTTGACCATTATACTAGAGATTACTTCGAACAATTTTGGAACAAAGGTTATTGTACCAAGCATTATGTCTCTAGAAGTTTTTTTACTGCTCTTGGTTGTTACATGTTCCCACCTTGTCCACAATGGAACAATGTCCAATGGCACAATGCAGAAAAGTATGTGAATGTTTATTTAACAATGAAAAATGTGTGATGTTTTATTTGTGTATCTAAAATGCATTTCTTACTAATGACAAAATGTTTAATGGCTACCCACCCTTAAGAACGTAAAGAGTGGCACAGGTAGGTTTGAACCATTCAGTAAGATTACACCAATTCAGTAGATTGCACCATTCAGTAAGATCATGGTCGATTCTGTACCCTAGATCCACTTTCAAGACTCATCACTAAATGCCTTGAGAATTCTAGTGTCAATAAACTGTTGCTCTCACCCTTGAATGTAATCAATGACTGAGCATCTACAATCCTCAATGTGGGGAGGATGTAATAAGCCCAGTCTTGAGACTGTATCCCAAAATCTAAATTCTCCAGCCTGAGGAAATAGCCTGTCAGTATCTCCTCTGTCAATCACATTTAGTAAATTGTATTTTTCAATGAGATTATTCTATGTATTCATCAATGAGAATGTACAGGAGCCTGAAATCTGCAACATCCAGGTTCAGGAACAGCTTCTTCCCCACAGCCATCAGACTATTAAACACAACTTCACACAAACTATGAACTATAACAGCCTATTGCAATTAATCTGTGCATTTATGTGTGTATGTATATACATATTATATATATATATTCTATGGTATATGGTCACACTGATCTGATCTGATCTGTATTTATGCCTAAAATATTCTGTTGTGCTGCAGCAAGCAAGAATTTCATTGTCCTATCTGGGACACATGACAATAAACTCTCTTGATTTGACTTCTTCTGAACTCAGGTAGGTATAGGCTAATCTTACAAAATCTCCCCTTTATCCCATGAATCAAGGTTGTGAATCTAAACAGATTAATCCAAGTGTATTGTTTTTTTCATGGGGATAGTAATCCAGTTATGGCCTTACCAAAGTCCTGCAAAACTGCAGCAAGACTTCCTTCTCCTTGATTTCAGACCTAAATGCATCAAAGCCCAATATATTAATTTCTCGCCTGATTGTTTGCTCTGCCCACAAATTTATTTGTACTATAAACGAACCAACACACAAAAATGTCTTTTACATTCCCATATACCAAATTATTACTTTTTAAAAATACACCTTTGCGAATAATATCACTATTTCCACATAATGCACCAAATGTTTAGTTGCCTATTCACTAAACCTATATAAATCCCTTTGCAGACTTTTTGAGTCATTGTCACAGTTCACTTTCATGTTGAGCTTTGTGTCATTTGTAAGCATAGAACATTTACATTGTATCTTTTCTTCTGAGTCAAACCAATGGCTGGCTAACTGGTTTATTTGTATTTTCCTCTCCTTCCTCTACCTCTTATCTGTTCATTTGGAGCAAACGTAGAGTCTAATTAAGAAGAAATGGATGTCAATGGAGCTTAGTGGAGGCTGGATATAGGGGAGCAGCAATAAAATGGAGAAGACCAAAAGTTGATGCATGATTTCCTCAAAAGGATTAGTGCCCAAATATCCCCCCACTGTGCGTGGGCTCCATCCTGGGAATCTCCTCCATTGTGCTTTCTGTCAGATGAGACGGTATCCCAGGTCCTATCGCTTCTTTCAAGGGGATACAAAATACTCCATGGCAATATAGAACATCTATATAATTAAAAGTCTCATGTTGACCACTTCCTGTCTGCTCTGTATATTGATTTTAGAAAAAAATGCTACCCTGCATCGCTGTGATTTTTGGCCGTCTTACTCACTCCACTGAGCCAGCCCCGAGGATTTTTCCCATCGATGAAAAATAATAAAGTTATGAGTGTTTAAAAAACCTTGAGATCAGCCAATTGGTCCTCTCGCCTGTCAATCACCGTGATGAAGGTAACGCCCCTTCCGGGGGGACGGGGGGAGGCAGGACTATAAAAACCCAGATGCCTGGACGTTAGTCAGTCACTCTGCCAGATCGCGAGGGAGAGGCCACTGTCATTCTAAGCTGTGAATTAACTGGACTGTGAGTCTGCAAAGTACTTGCAATGAATGATTTGTTAGCCCTTAATGACAATGCCATGAGTTGTTTGGCCTGCTGCCCTCCTTGTGCTTGAAAATGCAATGCTTAATTGTAAATGAAATGAAATGAAATGACAATGCCATAAGTTGTTTGGCCTGCTGCCCTGCCTGTGATTGAAACTGCAATGCGTTATTAGGTCCGACTGTGTTTGGAAGGAATAAATGCTTTATTAGGTCTGACTGTGTTTGGAAGGAATAAATGCTTTATTAGGTCCGATTGTGTTTGGAAGGAATAAATGCTTTATTAGGTCCAACTGTGTTTAGTCCAAAAGTCCCACTCATTTCGTGACTTCCATTTAGAGGACAGGTCGCGCTGATTGCGTAATTTCCGCTGAGAGTAGAGGTCACGCTGATTGCGTAATTTCTGGTAAGAGCAGAAGTCACACTGATTGCGGAAGTGCCGCTGACAGCAGAAGCCCCACAGTGGAGAGGCCGCACTCAGCTGTGTGAGTAGTTTCAAGAAAGTTTACTCTCATATATATGGTATATGAGTCAGTGTATGTGAGTGTGTGTATGTGTGTGTGTGTGTGAGTGTTTGTGTGAGTGTGTGTGTATATGTGTGTGTGCATGTGTGGGTGTGAGTGTATTTGAGTGTGTGTGAGTGCATGTGTGTGTGGCTATGTGTGTGTGTGTGAGTGTATGTGCGTGTGTGAATGTGTGAGTGTGAGTATGTGTGTGTGTGCGTGTATATGTGAGTGAGTGTGTATGTGTGTTAGTGTGTGCGTGTGTGAGTGTATGTGTGAGTGTATGCGTGTGCATGTGTGTAGTGTATGTGTGTGTGAGTGTATGTGTGAGTGTATGTGAGTGTGTGTGAGTGTATGTGTGTGTGTGAGTCTGTGTGAATGTGAGTGTGTATGTGTGTGAGTCTGTGTGTGTGTGTATATGTGTATGGGAGTGTGTGAGTGAGTGAGTGAGTGAGTGAGTGAGTGAGTGAGTGAGTGAGTGAGTGAGTGAGTGAGTGAGTGAGTGAGCGTGTATGTGTATGTGTGAGTGTGAGTGTGAGTGTATGTGTGTGTGTGTGATGTTGTGTGTGTGTGTGTGTGTGTGAGTGTGTTTGTGTGTATATTGGAATTGGTGGAGAGGTGGAATATTGTGTTGGGGGACCAGCCCTCCTGTGTGAAGCTGGGACCTAACGGGTCCCACTTAGTCTGGTATAACAATAAAAATCATCTGGATTCTATGCCCAGTTCTAAACCAAGAGTCTGAAGAAGGGTCTCAGCCCAAAACACCACATCCAGAGATGATGCCTGACCTGCCATGTTATTCCAGCATTTTGTGTCCTTTTGTCTAACCAACATCTGCAGTTCTTTCTTTCTACTACTTGTACAATGACACTCTATTTATCAGTAATCCCTTACTCGGTTAGAGCGGACTATCATCAATAACAGACACCATTCTCTTCTGAGCCAGTATTTATCCTTCATTGAACATCTATATAATTAAGTCTAATCTTGACCACTTCCTGGTTGCACTGTGCTTTGATTTTAGAAAAAATGCTACCACATATGGCTGAGATTTTTTGGCCATCTTACTCAGAGTCCTCCGCTGCGAGGATTTTTCCCATCGATTAAAAATAAAAGACTTATTAGTGTTTAAAAAATCTTCAGATTCTCTCTCCTGTCAATCACCACAATGAAGGCGGGGGAGGGAATATAAAACCTGGAAGTGTGGGCGTGGCTCAGTCTGTCTGCAAGATGATGAGAGGTCACGACTCTCTGTTTAAGCTGGGAAACCACAGAACACAGTGAGTATGCAATGTACTTTAATAAATGATTTGTTAGCCCTAAATGAAAATGAAATGAGTTGTTTGACCTGCCCTGTGCTTGAAACTGCAATGTCAATGGAAATAAAGTTAAAATGCAATGAGCTGTTTGGTTTGAGCCTGACATGTGCTTGAAAGTGCAATGGCAATGGAAATGAAGTGAAAATGCAATGAGCTGTTTGGCTTGAGCCTGCCCTGTGCTGAAAGTGCAATGGCAATGGCAATGGCAATGGAAATGAAGTGAAAATCTAATCAGCTGTTTGACTTGAGCCTGCCCTGTGCTTGAAAGTGCAATGGCAATGGAAATGAAGTGAAAATGCAATCAGCTGTTTGGCATGAGCCTGCCCTGTGCTTGAAAGTGCAATCACAATGGTAATGAAGTGAAAATGCGATCAGCTGTTTGGCTTGAGCCTGCCCTGTGCTTGAAAGTGCAATGGCAATGGAAGTGAAGTGAAAAAACAATGAGCTATTAGGCTTAAGCCTGCCCTGTGCTTGAATGTGCAATGGTAATGGAAATTAAGTGAAAATGCAATCAGCTGTTTGGCTTGGCCTGCCCTGTGCTTGAAACTGCAATGGCAATGGAAGTGAAATGAAAATGCAATGAGCTATTCGGCCTGCCCAGTGCTTGAAACTGCAATACAATTGGAAATGAAATGAAATGAGTTGTTTGGCCTGCCTGAAACCACTAATTTCAGCCCACAAGGCCCCTATTAGCCGAGAAACGTCCCTATTGCCCAAAATGCCCGTATTAGCCCAGGAGGAGCATTTTGGCCCAAAAGGCCCGTGCCAGGCCAGGAAAAGTCAAGAAAAAGTGCCTTTCACTGAGATTTTTTTTAAGAGCCCCTTGGGCCCATCCGGCCTGTACTAGCCCAGGAGTCCCTTTGGCCCATCCACAAGTATTCCCCCTGCAAGTATTAAACCTCACCCCTGTATTTTTCTCCCTCCCTTCATTTGCTCCCTGTGAGATCCAGGCCAGGATAGACTTTCCTCCTTCATTGCTGTGATCTGCAGAAAAAGATGAGTATCTCTAAAATGTATTCTCCACTCTCTCCCCCTTCTCTCTCACAGAGTCTCTCATCTGTTTTGGGCAGAATTTCTGGCAGTTTCTGAGCTGCCAGCCCACCAGGCCTGAGTGACTGAGCTGCCAGCCCACCAGGCGAGAGTGACTGAGCTGCCAGCCCACCAGGCGAGAGTGACTGAGCTGCCAGTCCACCATACCTGAGTGACTGAGCTGCCAGCCCAAGATTCCATTCAGCCCACAATGTCCATACTAGCCCTCTGGAAACCTTCGGCCCACAACACCCATACTAGCACTCCAGAAAGCCCCCCTCCCCCACTGACCAGCAATTTTGGAATTGGTGGAGAGGTAGAATATTGTATTGGGGGACCAACCCTCCTGTGTGAACATGGGACCCAATGGGTCCCACTTAGTCTAGTCACAAATAAATCTATTTGGTTATTTTCATATTACTGTTTCTGAGGACTCAGTGTACATGCAAATGAGCAGTGGTGCCTCCTGCGTTACAACTCTGACTGCACTTCGAAAGCACTTCTAAAGCATTTGACCCCAAAATAGAACATCCCAGTCCATCCCAGTCATTTGACTCAGAACTGCTGTAGTTTTGGGAGCAACAACAGCAGCAGGAGTTTAGCAAGAGATACGACTGATTGGCTCTAGCCCAAGTGGGAGGAGAGAAGTGAAAACAGTTAAAGTACAGGTCAAGGACAGGCAGACTTGACTCAGAATTGCTGTAGGTTTGGGAGCAACAACAGCAGCAGGAGATTAGCAAGAGATACGACTGATTGGCTCTAGCCCAAGTGGGAGGAGAGAAATGAAAACAGTTAAAGTACAGGTCAAGGACAGGCAGACCTAACTCAGAACTGCTGTAGGTTTGGGAGCAACAACAGCAGCAGGAGTTTAGCAAGAGATACGACTGATTGGCTCTAGCCCAAGTGGGAGGAGAGAAGTGAAAACAGTTAAAGTACAGGTCAAGGACAGGCAGACTTGACTCAGAACTGCTGTAGGTTTGGGAGCAACAACAGCAGCAGGAGTTAGCAAGAGATACGACTGATTGGCTCTAGCCCAAGTGGGAGGAGAGAAGTGAGTCAGTGCTGGGAAAACAGTTGAAAACTGAGGAATTTGGTTTGTAAATTGGTAAATCAGGCAATTTATCAGTCAATTTAAGCAAGACTGCTCTTAGCGAGCGGCAGTGAGTGAGCGGCCTTGTGAGGGATGAAAGAAGGAGATGTCAGGCAAGCTGATTCAGTGCGATGCTTGCAGTATGTGGGAGGTCAAGGACACCGCCGGTGCCTCTGGCTGCTACAAATGCGAGAAGTGCATCCAGGTAGAGCTCCTGAAGGGCCGTGTTGGGGAACTGGAGAAGCAAGTGGATGACCTCCGGTTCGTCCGAGAAACGGAGTCGTTCCTCGACAAGTCCTACAGTACGATTGTTACACCTAAGGTACTGGAAGAGAGAAGGTGGGAGACAGTGAGAACGGGAGGGAAGCATGGAATGCCAACGTCCCCGGGTGTTGTACCTCTTGTGAACAGGTTCACCCACTTAGAAGCTGTCGGGACAGAAGAGGTGTTTACACTGGGCGGCGGACTGGCTTGTGATGCGAATAGGGCTGTTGAGCCAAAACCAAAAAGGCCTAAGGCAGGCAACGCCATTGTAGTGGGAGACTCCATTGTGTGAGGTACGGCCAGGGGTTTCTGCGGCAACAGACGGGATGCGAGGATGGTGTGCTGCCTTCCTGGTGCCAGGATCCAGGATGTCACGGACAGAGTGCAGAAAATCCTCAAGGGCGAAGGTGAACATCCGGAAGTGGTAGTGCATGTCGGCACAAACGATGTCGGAAAGAAGGGGATGAATATTCTGCAGCGTGACTTTAGAGAGCTCGGAAAAATGCTGAAAAGCAGGACCTCCAGGGTTGTTATCTCCGGTTTGCTTCCAGTTCCTCGTGCTGGCGAGAGCAGGAACAGGGAGATACGGGACCTGAACGTGTGGCTGAGGAACTGGTGCACGGGGCAGGGATTTAGATTCTTAGATCACTGGGATCTGTTTTGGGGTAAGGGGGAACTGTACAAAAGGGACGGATTGCATCTTAACAGGTGTGGGACCAGCATTCTGGCAGGCAGGTTTGCCACTGCTACACGGGTGGTTTTAAACTGAATAAGGGGGGTGGGGTGTCGAATGGGCTAGTGGAGGATGGAGTTAAAGGGAAAGGGTTTCTTAAATGTGTGAGCTTAGAGACAGAGTGGTGTAAAATGAGGGTAGAAGCAATAGGTAGCAAGGTGAAAAGTAAAAGTGGCAGGCAGACAAAACCAGGGCAAAAATCAAAAAGGGCCACTTTTCAACATAATTGTATAAGGGGTAAGAGTGTTGTAAAAACAAGCCTGAAGGCTTTGTGTCTCAATGCAAGGAGCATTCGTAATAAGGTGGATGAGTTGAATGTGCAGATAGCTATTAATGACTATGATATAGTTGGGATCACGGAGACATGGCTCCAGGTTGACCAAGGCTGGGAGCTGAACATCCAGGGATATTCAATATTCAGGAGGGATAGCGAGAAAGGAAAAGGAGGTGGGGTAGCGTTGCTGATTAGAGAGGAGATTAACGCAATGGAAAGGAAGGACATTAGTTTGCAGGATGTGGAATCGGTATGGGTAGAGCTGCGAAACACTAAGGGGCAGAAAACGCTGGTGGGTGTTGTGTACAGGCCACCTAACAGTAGTAGTGAAGTTGGAGATGGTATCAAACAGGAAATTAGAAATGCGTGCGACAAAGGCAAAACCGTTATAATGGGTGACTTCAATCTACACATAGATTGGGTGAATCAAATTGGCAGGGGTGCTGAGGAAGAGGATTTTTTGGAATGTATGCGGGATAGTTATCTAAATCAACATGTAGAGGAACCAACGAGAGAGCAGGCTATTTTAGACTGGGTATTGAGTAATGAGGAAGCGTTAGTTAGCAGTCTTGTTGTACGTGCCCCCTTGGGCAAGAGTGACCATAATATGGTTGAGTTCTTCATTAGGATGGAGAGTGACATTGTTAATTCAGAAACAATGGTTCTGAACTTAAAGAAAGGTAACTTTGAGGGTATGAGACGTGAATTGGCCAAGATTGACTGGCAATTAATTCTAAAAGGGTTGACGGTGGATATGCAATGGAAGACATTTAAAGACTGCATGGATGAACTACAAAAATTGTTCATCCCAGTTTGGCAAAAGAATAAATCAGGGAAGGTAGTGCATCCGTGGATAACAAGGGAAATCAGGGATAGTATCAAAGCGAAGGATGATGCGTACAAATTAGCCAGAAAAAGCAGCATACCGGAGGACTGGGAGACATTCAGAGACCAGCAGAGGAGGACAAAGGGCTTAATTAGGAAAGGAAAAATAGATTATGAAAGAAAACTGGCAGGGAACATAAAAACTGACTGCAAAAGTTTTTATAGATATGTGAAAAGAAAGAGATTAGTTAAAACAAATGTAGGTCCCTTGCAGTCAGAAACAGGTGAGTTGATCATGGGGAACAAGGATATGGCGGACCAATTGAATAACTACTTTGGTTCCGTCTTCACTAAGGAAGACATAAATAATCTGCCGGAAATAGCAGGGGACCGCGGGTCAAAGGAGTTGGAGGAATTGAGTGAAATCCAGGTTAGCCGGGAAGTGGTGTTGGGTAAATTAAATGGATTAAAGGTCGATAAATCCCCAGGGCCAGATAGGCTGCATCCCAGAGTACTTAAGGAAGTAGCTCCAGAAATAGTGGATGCATTAGTAATAATCTTTCAAAACTCTTTAGATTCTGGAGTAGTTCCTGAGGATTGGCGGGTAGCAAACGTAACCCCACTTTTTAAGAAGGGAGGGAGAGAAAAAACGGGGAATTACAGACCTGTTAGTCTAACATCGGTAGTGGGGAAACTGCTAGAGTCAGTTATTAAAGATGGGATAGCAGCACATTTGGAAAGTGGTGAAATCATTGGACAAAGTCAGCATGGATTTACAAAAGGTAAATCATGTCTGACGAATCTTATAGAATTTTTCGAGGATGTAACTAGTAGCGTGGATAGGGGAGAACCAGTGGATGTGGTGTATCTGGACTTCCAGAAGGCTTTCGACAAGGTCCCACATAAGAGATTAGTTTACAAACTTAAAGCACACGGCATTGGGGGTTCAGTATTGATGTGGATAGAGAACTGGCTGGCAAACAGGAAGCAAAGAGTAGGAGTAAACGGGTCCTTTTCACAATGGCAGGCAGTGACTAGTGGGGTACCGCAAGGCTCAGTGCTGGGACCCCAGCTATTTACAATATATATTAATGATCTGGATGAGGGAATTGAAGGCAATATCTCCAAGTTTGCGGATGACACTAAGCTGGGGGGCAGTGTTAGCTGTGAGGAGGATGCTAGGAGACTGCAAGGTGACTTGGATAGGCTGGGTGAGTGGGCAAATGTTTGGCAGATGCAGTATAATGTGGATAAATGTGAGGTTATCCATTTTGGTGGCAAAAACAGGAAAGCAGACTATTATCTAAATGGTGGCCGACTAGGAAAAGGGGAGATGCAGCGAGACCTGGGTGTCATGGTACACCAGTCATTGAAAGTGGGCATGCAGGTGCAGCAGGCAGTGAAGAAAGCGAATGGTATGTTAGCTTTCATAGCACACGGCATTGGGGGTTCAGAAATGAGAGTTTCAATTCTGACTGGAGAAGATGGTACTTTGCTGAGAATGTGAGATATGTGATCCCAATGACAGGTGCATCCCAATGACAGTATTGATTCTGCTCCTTTTGTTCCCGTGCCAGCTCTGGCTTAGACAAAGCAGAGGAGCTCCCACAACTTACTCCATCGTAGATCTCAATTTGTCTGGTCATCTCCCATCTATTACTCATCAGAGGGAAAGTGGTGCCCGGGCCAATATTTATCTTTCACCAAAACATTTTTTAAAGTTATCTGGTTGCTTATGGAGCATGCTGTGTGCAAAATGCCTATCGTGTTTCCAATATTATGACAATAACTTCCATCCCAGAAATTATTCCAATGGCTGACCAACACCCAAGGACAATCTGAGGACCTATCAGAGGATAGGACCTTGAACCTATGTCCTCTGGTCCTCGATTCCTCTACTCTGGGTAAAAGACTCTGTGCATCTACCTGATCTATTCCGCTCATGATTTTGTACACCTCTATAAGATCTCCCATCATCCTCCTACGCTCCATGGAATAGAGACCCAGCCTACTCAACCTTTCCTCATAACTCACACCCTCTAGTCCTGGTAACATCCTCGTAAATCTTTTCTGAACCCTTTCAAGCTTGATAATATCTTTCCTATAACATGGTGCCCAGAACTGAACACAATATTCTAAATGCAGCTGAAGTGAAGGCTTATTTCCAATTTCAAGTAAAGTGCCAAAGAATTTTGAAAAAACAGTTAAAGATCTTTGCTCCAGATTGTGACTTGTTTTCTCTGGTAATAAATAGCCACCTCCCATATGACAACACAGGCTGTGGAGAAAAATGCCTTGTCACTGTCAAACCAGAATTGCCACCTTAAGTTAAACAGAAAAAAAAATCTTCGTAAATAGAGATATACAAAACCTTTACTCTCCTGATTGACATCTGATTGGAACTTAAAGAAAGTGCGGTTTCCTGCAATTATTTTCAGGAAACACACAGAAATGTCGTGGAACACTCAAATCAGGCAAAGGCAATTGAATTCATGTTGTGTCCTTCTGGCAGCCCTTGTGGAACAAATCCTTTTTTAATAATAAAGGCAGCCTGGTCACCTGAACAATCATGGGTCCGAGCTTCTGCAATGAAAGCTACTCTGTTTACGTGATTAATGTGTGACTTTGTCAGCACAGCCTTCCATGATAATGTGTTGAAAGCCAAAAATACCTTAGAAAATAATTTGTTTCCACATGATACTACACTGTTAAAAGCAAAATGTTGTGGTAAGCCCATCTAAAGTGTGATAGTTAAATAATTTTAAGTATTGCTGGATATTATTTTCATTTGGTAATAATGTTTTAATATTAAAAAGTTGTGTTGAAAGTCTATGACTCACTTTAGCTTTTTCTTCAACAATTTCACCTGTTGCAGGGCGGATGATCAGTGGGGGTACCTCCCTTTGGTATTAAAAAGTCAGTGTCCTATATTAAGACAATACAAGAATAGTTACCCTGATTATATTTCAATCTGTTCTCATTTATGCCTTGCCAATCCATGATACATAAAACGTTGCGCGCCTCAATCCCTCGATTCAAATGCAAGGCTCCTAATAAAGCCGGCTGACTCTCAAAGGCAACAAGCCTGTCTTTGGCAGACAATAAACCTCTGTTGCCAGAGATCTCAATGCAGGATGTCCCGCCCTAATTTGTTGCTGACAAACATTTCACTTTTCTGTGCGCGGTCATTGCCCTTTAGCACGGGGCGGAGAGAAGTCATTGCAATGTAACGTGATTAACCGGAGGAGCGCAGGGCAGGATAGGAAGCAGTGCCGAAGTGACCGTGGAGATTGAGGGAAGGGGAGAGTAGCGGCACCGCGGCCGGGCACGATGTTGTCTGTGGCGGTAGCGGCAGCGGCGGGAGCCCTGGGCTTACTGCTGCTGCTGCTGAACCTCTGGCAGCCCAGCCTGCGAGAAGATGCGCTCTTCGTGCTGAGGTTCGGCTGCTTCAGCTTCAAGATGCTGAGAGTCTACTTCACCAGGAGGATAGTCACCGTCCTCGACCGCTTCACCCTGCAGGCCGAGGCTAACCCCGCGAAGACCTTCCTCCTCTACGACGGCCAACCTCACACTTACCTGGACGTGGACCGCCGGAGCAACCAGGTCGCCCAGGTCTTCGCGCAGCCCGGCGCTGGCGTGCGAGCCGGAGACACGGTGGCCCTGCTGATGGGCAACGAGCCCGACTTCGTGTGCGTGTGGTTCGGCTTGTCCAAGCTGGGCTGCTCGGTGGCCTTCCTCAACACCAACCTGCGCGCCCGGTCCCTGCTGCACTGCCTCGACAGTTCCCGCGCCAAGACCCTGATAGTGGGAGCAGGTCAGTAACGTCGTGCATTCCGGCACCTCACTAGTGTGAGGACTGACAGCCTGGGATAGGTCAGGGAAAGGTCCTCATCTTCACCCTAACAGTCTCTACTCGTCACCACCAGTTGTCTGTGTGTCCATTCCCTCCACAGATAGTCTGACCCGCTGAGTTCCTCCAGGACTTTGTTTTCTTTTTGCTGAAGACTCCAGCATCTTCAGTCTCTAGGGGGAACAGCATTTGCACATTTGGTGACGGATAAAAATTATGCACAAAAACACCATGATTACAAATTGACTGAGATTGAAGATAGACACAAAATGCTGGAGGAACTCAGCGGGTCAGGCAGTATCTCTGGAGAATTGGAATAGGCTGAGTCACTCCAGCATTTTGTGCCCGTTTTCGGTATAAATCAGTTCCTTCCTACACGACCGAGATTGACATCTGTGATTCATAGAAAAAACATAGACTCTAGGGATTCAATGAATCTCTAAACTGAACACTGCTTGGGCCCAAACAATTTGATCTTCAGAACATCTGCTTGATATAGGTGGCTTGAGCCATGACAGTGGGCTAAGATGGCATCTTCTGCAAAGTCGGGCTTCCAGATGACAAGGATGCACCCTAGTTCTGCTGCAGAATATGTAAATAAACATTTAGGTGAACAGGGTACAGAAGCATGCTGATAGGAATGCACAATGGAATGCTTGACAATGGAAACCAATTAGAAACCTTGCATTAATGTTAAATAAGCATTGATGACTGCGGCTCCAATTTTGCTTAATGTTTTGTCGCCCCTATTCTCCAGCATAGAAGTGATGGACAACTTTCAGTTGTCACACTTTTGAAACAAAGCAGCAATGCCATTGATCACCAATGTTGCATTACAACCTAAATAGCAGCAACCCAACATCTGTGTGATGCAGTAGAAAATTCAGACTGTTGCCACTGTCGCTATAGCTCATATAGCACTTCAAAGCAGTCCGCCAGTTAGTTGTGAGGATTTCCATGCCACTGCCACATGGATAAAAAACATTAGCTGCACTTAGCAACAGCCTGTGGTTGCATGTATTTTCCAACCACCTGTGCCTTTTCTGTGGCTTTTTTCACTTGCTGGATTGTTACTGTTTATAGTGTGAAGGTGTAATCCGCAGCTGAACCCTTCTTGTAACACAGCTGTTCTAGACAGAGCTTCAAATCCCCTAGCCTTGTTGCAGGCACTGACAGCATTATTTGGAGTAAAAGAACAGAAGAGGGTACATGGAAGTATTTAAGAAGGAACTGCAGATGCTGGAAAATCGAAGGTAGACAAAAGTGCTGGAGAAACTCAGCGGGTGCAGCAGCATCTATGGAGCGAAGCAAATAGGCAACGTTTCGGGCCGAAGCCCTTCTTCAGACTCATGGAAAGTCGTCAATAAAATGATGCACATTTACAGTTGAGATATTTATTGCATAAATAAAGCTAATTCTGTTCATGCCAGCTTTTGGAAAACCTAACACACACACACACACACACACACACACACACACACACACACACACACACACACACACACACACACACACACACACACACACACACACACACACACACACACACACACACACACACACACACACACACACACACACACACACACACACCCCTTCCATTGTTCCTTATCAAGTAGATGTTTAATTCTAAGACCCCACCATCATAGATTTGGTGACATAGTGCTTAAAAAAATTAAACATGTTATTCAAAAGCCATGCAAAGATAGGGCAAAAGTGCACACTCCAGAAAGGCAGCACTAAGATTAGGATTGAACCTGAGTCACTTTAGCTATCACGCAGCGATGCTATGAGCTGCACCACCTGCCATCTCATTTATATTCAAGACTTCTTAATATAGCTGTCACTTTGCTTTATGTATTTCCATGTTTATAACATTTGTATATAAAATTAATGCATTCACATTCCAGCTCGAGCAACTTGGCTGTGAGCATGTTCTCTGCTGCCTGAACACTAATCTTCTAATTGGTTTTACAATGGTGGTCTTTCTAATAATCCTCTGCATTTGGTTGTTGGAATTCCCAGATCATAACCCAAAAGTCCTGGAATGCAGTAAGGAGAATTTGACCTAACCACACAAAATAGTAACGACTCTTCAAATTCTATGAAAGAATCTCCTCAGATCACACAGAGTAAAATTCTAATTAAAAGTTTGAAGAATTTTTTTAAATTTAAAATAATCACTTTTAGATATTTGTGATGAGAATTCACGCGATTTTGGCATGATTGGGTGACTGCCACTACTAGGGGCACCGCATTGATGGCAGCCTCTGCCTACAGTCTCTGTTTTTCTATCTTTTTTTAATTTTTGGTCTGTTTTAAAAGTGTGTTTAGGAGGTTTCTTTAGTTTTTCTATGTGGGGGAGGAGGAAACTGTTTCCCAGTCACTTCCTGGCAAGGATGTGACTATTCTCCGAGTCGCATCCTCGCCCCCTTCCTCGTGGCCTACCAACTGGATTGGCGCGGCCTTTCCTGCCGGGAACCAGCAAAGCTTCAGCGGCAGTTGCGCAGCACTGGATTCACCACAGAGCGGGCGATGTCTACCTCGATCGCCGTTTGAAGCACGGAGTGCTGGGCCTGCTGATTCAACATCGCGGAGCTGGGGTTTGTAGAGCTCCCTGCGCGGGGGGCGCTGACTTCAACATCGCGGAGTCTTGGGACCTTCTGCTGAGGGCCGCCAGCGTGAATCTCCGCCCAGCGCGGTCTGTGGACTTCGGGAGCCGCGGACTCGGAGGTCCAAGCCATTGAGGTGGTTCCGACGTCGGAGTTCCACCATCCTGGCGAGAGGGCCTGAACATCGGGCCGCCGCAGCGGTGACAGCAAGGGGTTCGGAAGCCCCCCGAGCACGGGGGAACAACAGAGGACAACAGAGGAGGATGACTGAATTTTGGAGCCTTCCCTCACAGTGGGAAACTCTGATTCCGCTGTGTGGGGATGTCTGTGTTAAAGACTATCGTGTTCTATGCTCTTTATTATTCGTATGGCTGTATGGTCACCAGACATTTCACTGTACCAATTGGTACATGTGACAAATAAATGTATCTTGTATCTTGATTTCTGAAAGAAAATAATATTCACTGTATTTTACTATAATTCCCTAAACTGAGCTTTTATACTAAATTTATAGGTTATACAACTATGAAAAAATAAAATCAGTTACTGCAATGCTGTGTTTATCGGCAAATGGAGTAACCAATTTGCACTAACAGAAAGCAATGAAATGAATGACCATTTTTTCTGCATGTTCTTTTCTAAAGCCCATAGGGTAGACTGGTTCCCTATTACCTTTATATATAAATTAAAAGCATTTTAAAAATCGAGTTATTTGAACCTGAAGATTTAAAAAATATATATTTTTGAAATGTGCTATTACTTAACTTTTATTTTCAGAAAACTCTATAATAACTACTCCACCTCTTGCTATACATTTATTAATTCATATATTGTTTAACTGTCCCTATGATGCATTATACAATTCTATTTAGAGAGTGGGTGGTTTTCTCAGAAATCTCAGTAATTGTCAACTTGATGCAAACAATAAAATAACTGTAGTCACTGGAAGGTTTTGCTTTACTTCGATTCTACTCATTTAGGATTGTACACTAAAAACAATTCTCACTGTTGTTGTGCCTCCAGCAGTTACGTTGCTCAGTTGATGCCGGGTGGAGATGCTGCCAAATAAAAGGCAAAACATTGCCCCAGTAACTGGCAAATATATTGACAATCTCTATTGTTTTTCTTTTACACCTCTGTCAAACACAGTGCCACAGTATTTGAAAACTGAGGAAGGATCTGATGTAATCTTATAATAAAATTAATGTAATTTTGCTAGTTGAAAAGCAGCATATGGCTCTAGCTTTAGCTCTGCTACTAAACATGATATAATCTTTTTGGGGCGGTTTAATTTAAATTAAAGTTTATTTATTTCTGATGTAAATGTGATACATGAATTGAATATTGCAAGGCTTGTGGCTAATGACAGGGCTCCCAAGATAACTTCTCTACTCCAGACCATTTCATTAAATGGCTCTCAAACTTACCACCAGGTCAACATTCTTTGTCACTATGATAAACTGGACAATGAGCTTAGCATTACAATAACTTGCAAATAAAAGGGCGAAACAAATGCCTAGCCTAGCAAAGATGAGATAAGACTTTTTTTACCTTCCATCACAGTGAGGAGGTGCCTGGAGGAGAGTCACTGTGATGGATGTTTATTTTAAATTTATGTAATTGTGTGTTTTGTTGCTTTTTATTGTTATGACTGTATGGTAACGAAATTCCGTTCAAATTTGTTTTTGAATGATAAATAAAGAAATTCAATTCAATAAATGCCGAAAATTTCACGTGGAGCTACTAGCATTTACCCATGTACTCGTGCATGAATGCGGAAGTCTTGATCTAGCTTGCTTAGCTTGCCTAGCTTGCCAAGCTAGGTTGACAATTTGCAGGCAGTGCAACGTCACTGGACTGTGAAGGGAACAGAGTACGAGGTAGCAGAGAACCACCAAAACTGGGGAATGCGTTCTTTGTTCCCGTGACAGGTTAGATCTGCCTGAGGATTGCAGGGCTGTGAGAATAAAATTGTTGTGTTTTATAAAATAAAATTGTTGTGTTTTGATTAGTGTTGTTAATGATTTAAAGGAACAGCAATTTTTATATGTTTGGAAATTATATGCAAATTTGGAAGCATTGAGAAATCTTCATAGCTTTGACATATAGAAAAGTTGGGTTTGGGCCTTGCCATCTCAGAGATTTCCGGTGGAGTTTTGAGGGTGAGCTTGCCCTGTATTTAAGTATTTTAAATCTCTGATGTGGATCACTGTTTCACCACTAAACATCAACAGTATAATTTCAAGTAGCTTCAGCCTAATGGATCCATTAATTTTGGAATGTTTCTGGAATGTGTGTTGTGTGTCCAGACAATGGTAGGAATTCCCAACATATAAATTCCCTTGTTCCATTTGTCCCACGTCTGTTGGGCTATTTATCATGATAGTTCCTTTCATGTAAATACTTTAATATTATAAATCTATCTACAAAATGTTCACTTTTGTAATGTAATTAATACATATATCCTTAGTAAACAACTTAGGAACAAATTAAGGGAATGAATGTGGGAAATGTAAACATTTGCCAAAACACATTGTATAAGTTTGTTTTAAAATCAGCTACTTTGTATCTAAATCTAGATTGTTTTACCAAACGTTACCACTTGATCTTTAACTTTGCTTGAGCTTGAAGTTACCTTCCTGTTCATGTTTTGTAACACAGTAATTATATAACAATAATATTATTTGCAATAATTTGGGGTTTATTATATGTATTTTTTATTTATTTTTTATTTATTTTATTTATTTATTCCGAACAAGTAAAGACATTAATAGTAACAAAATCGAAATTATCAAACAATCAATCAGACATTACAATCAATATTTACAAAGCAATGAAAAGAACAAAAGCAAAGTTCCAATGTCCAACTCTGTGTCTGTACAAGCTCGAAAAGGAGTGGGAAGAAGAATAACTTATTAAATCTCACCCCTTTTCCCCAACACTTCTACCATATTTAAAAATCAATTAATTAATAATAATAATACTACCCAAAGCAATTTCCCATAATACCTACAGACATATATATACATACAACTATTATGCACATACAAACTTCATATCTGAACCATATAATAACCATATAACAATTACAGCACGGAAACAGGCCATCTCGACCCTTCTAGTCCGTGCCGAACACATAATCTCCCCTAGTCCCATATACCTGCGCTCAGACCATAACCCTCCATTCCTTTCCCATCCATATAACTATCCAATTTATTTTTAAATGATAAAAACGAACCTGCCTCCACCACCTTCACTGGAAGCTCATTCCACACAGCTACCACTCTCTGAGTAAAGAAGTTCCCCCTCATGTTACCCCTAAACTTCAGTCCCTTAATTCTCAAGTCATGTCCCCTTGTTTGAATCTTCCCTACTCTCAGTGGGAAAAGCTTTTCCACGTCAACTCTGTCTATCCCTCTCATCATTTTAAAAACCTCTATCAAGTCCCCCCTTAACCTTCTGCGCTCCAAAGAATAAAGCCCTAACTTGTTCAACCTTTCTCTGTAACTTAGTTGCTGAAACACAGGCAACATTCTAGTAAATCTCCTCTGTACTCTCTCTATTTTGTTGACATCCTTCCTATAATTAGGCGACCAAAATTGTACACCATACTCCAGAATTGGCCTCACCAATGCCTTGTACAATTTTAACATTACATCCCAACTTCTATACTCAATGCTCTGATTTATAAAGGCCAGCACACCAAAAGCTTTCTTTACCACCCTATCTACATGAGATTCCACTTTCAGGGAACTGTGCACAGTTATTCCCAGATCCCTCTGTTCACCTACATTCTTCAATTCCCTACCATTTACCATGTACGTCCTATTTTGATTTGTCCTGCCAAGATGTAGCACCTCACACTTATCAGCATTAAACTCCATCTGCCATCTTTCAGCCCACTCTTCCAACTGGCATAAATCTCTCTGTAGACTTTGAAACTCTACTTCATTACCCGCAACCCCACCTATCTTAGTATCATCTGCATACTTACTAATCCAATTTACCACACCATCGTCCAGATCATTGATGTACATGACAAACAACAGTGGACCCAACACAGATCCCTGTGGCACCCCACTCGTCACTGCCTCCAACCTGACAAACAACCATCCACCATTACTCTCTGGCATCTCCCATTCAGCCATTGTTGAATCCATCTTGCTACTCCACCATTAATACCCAACCATTGAACCTTCCTAACCAACCTTCCATGAGGAACCTTGTCAAAGGCCTTACTGAAGTCCATATACACAACATCCACTGCTTTACCCTCATCAATTTCCCGAGTAACATCTTCAAAAAATTCAAGAAGATTAGTTAAACATGACCTTCCAGGCACAAATCCATGTTGACTGTTCCTAATCAGACCCTGTTTATCCAGATGCTTATATATATTATCTCTAAGTATTCTTTCCATTAATTTGCCCACCACTGACGTCAAACTAACAGGTCTATAATTGCTAGGTTTACTCTTAGACCCCTTTTTAAACAATGGAACAACATGCGTAATATGCCAATCCTCCGGCACCATTCCCGTTTCTAATGACATTTGAAATATTTCTGCCATAGCCCCTGCTATTTCTACACTAACTTCCCTCAATGTCCTAGGGAATATCCTGTCCGGACCTGGAGACTTATCCACTTTTATATTTCTCAAAAGTGTCAGTACTTCCTCTTCTTTGATCCTCATAGTTTCCATAGCTACTCTACTTGTTTCCCTTACCTCACATAATTCAATATCCTTCTCCTTGGTGAATACCGAAGAAAATAAACTGTTCAATATCTCCCCCATCTCTTTTGGCTCTGCAGATAGTTGGCCACTCTGACTCTCTAATGGACCAATTTTATCCCTCGTTATCCTTTTGCTATTAATATAGCGGTAGAAACCCTTCGGATTTACTTTTACCTTACTTGCCAAAGCAACCTCATACCTTCTTTTAGCTTTTCTAATTTCTTTCTTAAGATTATTTTTACATTCTTTATACACCTCAAGCACCTCATTTACTCCATGCTGCCTATAACTATTGTAGATCTCCCTCTTTTTCCGAACCAAGTGTCCAATTTCCCTTGAAAACTATGGCTCTTTACAATTTTTACGATTTCCTTTCAACCGAACAGGGACATAAAGATTCTGTACTCTTAAAATTTCACCTTTAAATGTACTCCATTTCTCTTCCACATCTTTCCCATAAAACAAACTGTCCCAATTTACTCCTTTTAAATCCTTTCGCATCTCCTCAAAGTTAGCCTTTCTCCAATCAAAAATCTCAACCCTAGGTCCAGTTTTGTCCCTCTCCATAATTATATTGAAACTAATAGTATTGTGATCACTGGACCCGAACTGTTCCCCAACGCATACCTCTGCCACCTGACCCATCTCATTTCCTAACAGGAGGTCCAGTACCGCCCCTTCTCTAGTAGGTACTTCTATGTATTGTTGCAAAAAACTATCATGCACACATTTTACAAACTCCAACCCATCCAGCCCATTTACAGAATGTGTTTCCCAGTCTATGTGTGGAAAATTGAAATCTCCCACAATCACTACCTTGTGCTTACTACTAATATCTGCAATCTCCTTACATATTTGCTCTTCCAATTCTCGCTCCCCATTTGGCGGTCTATAATACACCCCTATAAGTGTTGCTACCCCTTTCCCATTTCTCAGTTCCACCCAAATAGCCTCCCTAGACGAGCCCTCTAATCTATACTGCCAAAGCACTGCTGTAATATCTTCCCTGATAAGCAATGCAACACCTCCACCTCTTGCCCCTCCAATTCTATCACACCTGAAGCAACAAAATCCTGGAATATTTAGTTTCCAATCACAGCCCTCCTGCAACCATGTTTCACTGATCGCCACAACATCATACTTCCAGGTGTCAATCCAGGCTCTAAGTTCATCCACTTTTCTTACAATGCTCCTAGCATTAAAATATACACATTTAAGAAACCCACCCTCTCTTATTCTCTGATTATTTTCTTTTTCTTCTCTCTCCCCTACATTTTGGGTCAGAGTGCTACCATTCTCTGCCCCCTGCTTCACACACTGACTGCTAGCTTTCCCAATTTGAGTCCCTCCCCCCAACCATACTAGTTTAAAGTCTCCCCAGTAGCCTTTGCAAATCTCCCCGCCAGGATATTGGTCCCCCTTGAGTTCAAGTGCAACCCGTCCTTTCTGTACAGGTCGCACCTTCCCCAAAAGAGGTCCCAATGATCCAGAAACTTGAATCCATACCCACTGCACCAGTCCCTCATCCACGCATTTATCCTCCACCTCGCTCCATTCCTACTCTCACTGTCGTGTGGCACAGGCAGTAATCCTGAGATTGTTACCTTTCCAGTCCTTCTCCTTAACTCTCTACCTAACTCTCTAAATTCTTCTTTCAGGACCTCTTCTCTTTTTTTACCTATGTCGTTGGTACCTATATGCACCACAACCTCAGGCTCCTCTCCCTCCCATTTCAGGATTTCTTGGACACGTTCAGACACATCCCTGACCCTGGCACCAGGGAGGCAAACTACCATCCGGGACTCCTGTCTGCGTCCACAGAATCGCCTATCCGACCCCCTGACTATAGAGTCCCCTATTACAATTGCCCTCCCCTTCTTTTCCTTACCCTTCTGAGCAACCGGACCGGTCTGTGTGCCAGAGGTCCGGCCGCTGTCGCTGCCCCCAGGTAGGCTGTCTCCCCCACCCTTACTCAAGCATGAGTACTTATTTTCAAGGTGTACAGCCACCGGGGTACTCACCAGTCCCTGCCTCTGCCCGTTGCCCTTCCTAACTGTGACCCAGTTTTCTGTCTCCCGTGGTCTTGGAGTGACCACCTCCCTGTAACTCCTTCCTATGACCTCCTCGCTCTCCCTGAGCAGACAGAGGTCATCGAGTTGCTGTTCCAGGTTCCTGACACGGTCCCTTAGGAGCCCCATCTCGACGCACCTTGCGCAGATGTGGACGTCTGGAGGGCACTCCGACTCCATGACCTCCCACATCTGACATCCAGAACAGTAAACTGCCCTGGCCTTCATTCTCCCCCTTATCCAAATACAATAAAGCCTTACAATTACAATACAATACAAATACAATACAAGCCAATCAGCTGCTTCCGCTGGTCCTCTTCCACCAATCAGAGGCTTCCACCAGAATCAGAATCCTTCTCTGGAAGTGAGATGGAACGTTGCAGATTTGGGTAACTCACAGCTCCAGGTAACTCTTCCCCTCACCAACGGCTCCCCGGGCCTCTGTAGAAGCAAACCCCGCGCTGTATTTATACTCACAGCTCCAGGTAAGTCCTCCTCTCACCAACGGCTCCCCGGGCCTCTGTAGAAGCAAACCCCGCGCTGTATTTATACTCACAGCTCCAGGTAACTCCTCCTCTCACCAACGGCTCCCCGGACCTCTGTAGAAGCAAACATAAGTAAACATGAAGTACCCAAACATAAGTAAACAATAGTAAAGCAATAGATAAACATTAACCCCCACTTGTCAACCATCCCCTCCATCCCTGTACCCCTTGAAAATTATTTTTTTATATATCATTTTAAAATGATTCATGTTTGTGCATTGCTTTAATTCCCCGTTCAATTTATTCCACACTCCTACTCCACAAACCGAAATACAAAAGGTTTTTCTAGTCGTACGGACTCTTTGTTTCTTAAAGTTAAATATTCCTCTTAAATTGTAACCCCCCACACGCTCGTTAAATAATTTTTGAATGTTTCCAGGTAAATTTTTATTTTTGGCCCTAAACATTATCTGAGCTGTTTTGAATGTAACCAAATCTTCTAATTTTAATAATTTTGACTCTAAAAATAATGGATTCGTATGACCCAGATACTTAGCATTATGGATAATACGAATTGCTCTTTTTTGCATCATGGTTAATGAATGTATCGAATTTTTATAGTTATTACCCCAGATTTCTGCACAATAATTTAAGTAGGGTAAAATTAATGAACAATAAAGAATACGGAGTGATTTGTAATCCAGGGCTTGCTTGGCTTTGTATAATACA
Source organism: Amblyraja radiata (assembly GCF_010909765.2). Taxonomy (NCBI): domain Eukaryota; kingdom Metazoa; phylum Chordata; class Chondrichthyes; order Rajiformes; family Rajidae; genus Amblyraja; species Amblyraja radiata. Next base: position 49,342,939 of record NC_045958.1, on the reverse strand, counting down.
GAGATACTTTTTGACAATTTTAATTTTACATGTTTAATATGTGATTTCCAGCTTATTTTATCGTCAATTATAACCCCAAGAAATTTATTTTCATGCACTCTTTCAACTTCCACCCCATTTATCTTTATACTTACTAGTGTATTTATTCTACAATTACCAAATAACATTATTTTAGTTTTACTCAGATTTAATGAAATTTTATTCCTATCAAACCATATTTTCAATTTACCCATTTCTTTTATTATTTTATCCAATAGCTGTTTTAAATTTTCCCCAGAACAAAAAATATTTGTATCATCTGCAAACAAAACCAGCCTCAAGACATTGGACACATTACAAATATCGTTTATGTACATGATAAATAATTTTGGGCCCAGTACTGACCCCTGTGGTACACCACACACAATGTCCAAGCATGTAGAATTATGACTACCCAGATTTACAAACTGTTGCCTGTTACTTAAGTAGCTTTTAATCCAGTCCAGTACTATTCCTCTAATTCCATACCTCTCCAATTTTTTTAATAAAATATCGTGATTAATTGTATCAAATGCTCTTTTTATGTCAATGAATATCCCAGCTGCATATAATTTATTATCAATGGCGTTTGTGATGTCTTCAGTTAATTCTAATATTGCAAGTGATGTTGATCTATTTGTTCTGAATCCATATTGACTTTCTGTGATTAATTTATTCTTTTCTACAAATTTATCTAATCTATTATTAAACATTTTTTCTAGTATTTTGGAAAATTGTGGGAGTAAGGAAACAGGTCTATAATTTGTAAAATGATGCTTGTTCCCAGTTTTGCATATTGGTATTATTTTTGCTATTTTCATTTGAATTGGAAAAGTACCGGTTTGGAAAGATAAATTACAGATGAATGTTAAAGGTTTGGAGATCCCCTCAATGACCATCTTAACTAGCGACATGTCAATGTCGTTGAAATCTGTAGACTTTTTATTTTTACATGTAAAAATTTACATTTTTATCGATACATATAACATGTAAAATGTTATATGTATCGAGATACAGTGAAAATCTTTGTATTGCAAGCCATCCCAACGGATCAGGTATTCCATACATAGATACAATCAATTCAAACTTAAATACAATAGATAGAACAAAAGTGAAGATGCGGAGTGCAGAATATAGTTCTCAGTATTATAGTGCATTGTAGCGTGTCAATCCCTTAGACAATGTCCAATGTCAATGGTGTAGCGGTGAATCAAACAGTACCCTAGCTCAGTGCTTCTTAAACAATTTCAGTGTCATTCACCCTTGAGTCTTTATCACAAAATTTCATTCACCCTCGACTAAATTTTCTTATGTTTTTTGGTAATTTTCATCGTAATCTCAGTTGTGTATAATTTTTTATATAATTTATTTGGTTACATGAGCAAAAAACATAAATTAACTAATTTATTGTGTTTATTTTATTCAACTTATTCCATACTACCCTTTGGGGCTTTGATTATTGCAGTTTTTTTCCTTGGAAATCTAGCTCAAAAAACCATGGAGTATGTGATTTAATATATTAGTATCCAACTAATATAACTTTCTATAACTCTCCCTGACGAAAGCTCACAATACCACCAAATATCAATTTGCCATATACTTCTCTCCAGAAGCTGGCTCTTCCAAATCCAGGTATATTTTAAAAGTTGTGCAGGTGTACTGACATGTATATGTCAAAACATCATGACAACATTGCATGCTCAAAACATGCATGCTCAAAACATCATCACAACATTGTCTGTTGTTCAGTTCTGAATATCTGACGCCCTCCCATCCTCCCAACTAGGAGAGACAAAACAAATTAAGAACAGAAAAATTATTAGAATTTTTCAGGTTTACATAAAGTAAAGTTAGTAAACAACTGTCTTAGAACAATGTTTTCTTATTGTGTATGTTTACCACAAATAAATGACAAGCAATATACTTCTACACTTATATATATATGTATTTTATCATCAATAACTAGGATGTTCCTGTACTGCTGTGACAAACATCTCAAACCGAGGTTCAATTCTCCAAAGCAACCCACATTACTGAATCAACATATTGATGTGAATTCCATTTTTTGTATTTCAGTTCTACCAAGGTCGAAAATCCTTGTTCAGGCAGCAAAGTTGTTATCATCATTACTAGTGTTGAAGGGCCTTCAAGGCAATTGATTTGTATTCAGGAAAAGCAAGTAATCCAACCCAACTGTCACTATTATAGGAGTACATCTCAAAAGATGACTTTTGAGTGGTCATAATGAAGCTCCATCAACACTTCTGACATTTCCCCAAAATCTGCTCATTTGATGTGGCTGGTAATAAAAAGATTAACTATCCACATCTGATTTTCCAAGTCCTGCAGATGCTTCTGAGGAAAATATGTTTAAAAATGTTTAGACAGCGACTGCAGATGTTTGGAAATTATGTCCTTCAGTGTTTTCTCCAGATCAGGTTGCTTTTCTTCCCACCCACACTCTTTGAGGAAGCTTTCCAAATGTGGGAAATTGGAGAAATTGCCTTTACGAATGTTACTATGCCACATTTTTATGGCTTCTATTTTCCCAAGGACATCGAAGATGTCACCTACTTTACCTTGAAGTGACAAGTTGAGCCGATTCAAATGTTCAAAAATAGAAGACACGTGACACAAATTGGCCAGCCAAAAATCATTGTTGAAATGCATTGCTTTCACGTCACCTTGCTCACACTTCACAAGTGACTTACAATACAATAGATACAATCGTTTCTGCAGCTATATTAATAGCAAAAGGATAACGAGGGATAAAATTGGTCCATTAGAGAGTCAGAGTGGACAGCTATCTGCAGAGCCAAAAGTTATGGGCGAGATAGTGAACAGTTTCTTTTCTTCGGTATTCACCAAGGAGAAGGATATTGAATTATGTGTGGTAAGGGAAACAACTAGAGTAGCTATGGAAACTGAGGTATCAAAGAAGCAGAAGTACTGACACTTTTGAAAAATATAAAAGTGGATAAGTCTCCAGGTCCTGACAGGATATTCCCTAGGACATTGAGGGAAGTTAGTGTAGAAATAGCAGGGACTATGACAGAAATATTTCATATTTAATTAGAAACGGGAATGGTTCCGGAGGATTGGCGTACTGCGCATGTTGTTCTGCTGTTAAAAAAAGGTTTCTAAGAGTAAACCTAGCAATTATAGACCTGTTAGTTTGACGTCAGTGGTGGGAAAATTAATGGAAAGGATACTTAGAGATAATATATATAATCATCTGGATAAACAGGGTCTGATTAGGAACAGTCAACATGGATTTGTGCCTGGAAGGTCATGTTTGACTAATCTTCTTGGATTTTTTGAAGAGGTTACTAGGGAAATTGATGACGGGAAAGTGGTGGATGTTATCTATATGGACTTCAGTAAGGCCTTTGACAAGGTTCCACATGGAAGGTTGGTTGAGAAGGTTCAATTGTTGAGTATTAATAGTGGAGTAGCAAGATGGATTCAACAGTGGCTGAATGGGAGATACCAGAGAGTAATGGTGGATAACTGTTTGTCAGGTTGGAAGCCGGTGACTAGTGGGGTGCCTCAGGGATCTGTGTTGGGACCACTGTTGTTTGTCAAATACATCAATGATCTGGATGGTGTGGTAAATTGGATTAGTAAGTTTGCAGATGATACTAAGATAGGTGGTGTTGTGGATAATGAAGTAGATTTTCAAAGTCTACAAAGAGATTTAGGCCACTTGGAAGAGTGGGCTGAAAGATGGCAGATGGAGTTTAATGCTGATAAAGTGTGAGGTGCTACATCTTGGCAGGACAAATCAAAATAGGACGTACATGGTAAATGGTAGCGAATTGAGGAATGCAGTTGAACAGAGGGATCTAGGAATAACTGCATAGTTCACTGAAGGTGGAATCTCATGTAGATAGGGTGGTAAAGAAAGCTTTTGGTGTGTTGGCCTTTATAAATCAGAGCATTGAGTGTAAAAGTTGGGATGTAATGTTAAAATTGTACAAGGCATTGGTGAGGCCAATTCTGGAGTATGGTGTACAATTTTGGTCGCCAAATTATAGGAAAGATGTCAACAAAATAGAGAGGGTACAGAGGAGATTTACTAGAATGTTGCCTGGGTTTCAGCAACTAAGTTACAGAGAAAGGTTGAACAAGATAAGTCTTTATTCTTTGGAGCGCAGAAGGTTAAGGGGGGAGTGCAGGTAGATGGGACTATGTGAGGGTAAGGGTTCAGCACGGACTTGAAGGGCCGAGAGGGCCTGTTTCCGTGCTGTAATTGTTATACGGTTTATAATAGACAATAGGTGCAGGAGTAGGCCATTCGGCCCTTCAATCCAGCACCGCCATTCAATGTGATCATAGCTGATCATCACCAATCAGTACCCCGTTCCTGCCTTGTCCCATTATCCCCTGACTCCGCTATTTTAAGAGGCCTATCTAGCTCCTGAACATGACTTGTCTCCTGAACATACCTCTTCTTGTGTCCCATAATTATGGTCGTACAGATAGAAGGATGGGGTTCCTCTGGTCCTTGCCTTTCACGCCACCAGCCTCCGCATCCAACACATTAACATTTCTGTCACCTCCAACATAATCCCGCCACTAGCCACATCTTCCCATTTCTACCTTCCACAGAGACTGCTCCCTCTGCAACTCCTTGGTGTACTTAACGCTTCTTTACCTCTTCCTGAGGTATTTACCCCTGCAACCACAGGAGATGTAATGCCTGTCCCTATACCCGACCCCCTCTCCCCCCCCCCCCCCCCCAAACCTCCGCTCCCATGTGCCCCACCTGGACTTCCCTCCAACCCCTCACCCCCCTGCTACTTTCCTCTCTCTGGCTTTACAATCCGCAACTCCTCATACCTGTCTAACACATTCTTATCTCTGGGCTTTGTTTCAACCATCTGCCCATCAAATCCCCCCTCACTTATGTCGTCCTATTAACTGCCTTTTCCAGCTTTCTTCTCTTCTCCCCCATCCTAGAATCAGTCTGAAGAAAGGTCGTCATCTATCCATGTTCTCCAGAAATGCTGCCTGGCCGGCTGAGTTACACCAGCACCTCGTGTCTTTTTGTGTATTAACCAGCATATGCAGTTCTTTGTTTCTACAATCTAAAAGACAGATTCTGCTGTGGGACCTCCTGGTCTTGTGCTTAAAATGTATCGTGCACTAAGTAGAAGAATATGTGCAATGTTAAATTTGTCTATTGGGAATGTCTTTGTAATCCAAGCATAACAAAATAGAGCCAGGCTATTTTTTTCCTCCTTGAATCCACGTCAGCTAATATTGCAGCAATCCGATTAATATTACTCCCACCATTCCTTATTTCCATGCACTCCTGCAATTTATTCTCTCTCACGCGTATACATTTATTTCTTGATTATTTTATTTTTTGCCCTCACGCCACATCGAAGAGGTATTTTACAGTAGCCAATTAACATCTTTGGATTGTGGGAGGAAACTGAAGCACCTGGTGAAAACCTACCTAACACTAGGGGTGGCACGGTGGTGCAGCGGTAGAGTTGCTGCCTTACAGCGCCAGAAACATGGGTTCGATCCTCGCTACAGTTGCTCTCTGTACAGAGTTTGTTCTCTGGGTGCTCGTTTCCTCCTACATTGCAAAGATGTACAGGTTTGTAGGTTAATTGGCTTTGGTAAAATTGTAAATTGTTCCTAGTGGGTAAGATAGTGCTATTGTACAGAGATTGCTGGTCGGCGCAGACTCGATGGGCCGAAGGGCCTGTTTCCGCACTGTATCTCTAAACTAAACTAAACTAACTTTCCTCAGGTTGTTTAAGAAAGAACTGCAGATGCTGGAAAAATCGAAGGGAGACAAAAAATGCTGGAGAAGCTCAGCAGATGAGGCAGCATTTATGGAGGGAAGGGATTGGCGAAGTTTCGGGTCAATGCTCCATAGATGCCCCCTCCCCCGCTGAGTTTCTCCAGCATTTTTTGTCTACCTTTAACTTTCCTCAGGAGTCATTTTTGTACCTTTAATACTTGCATCTAGGTGATTTTGCTGGACTCCAACTATTTTCTCGGCAGAATTCATAATTGATTAGAAGTTATGCATGACTGGCCCATGCTGTCCACGGGCAGCAAGCGTATAAATAAATATTGGGGAAGTTGTGCCAAAATATGCACTGGTGTTTGGTTCCTCATTGCATTAGCATGCCATATGCATGGAGGAACCTTAGGAAAACTGTGAACTTTGAAAATGGAACTTTCATTACTGTGCATATTTACAACAGATTTCTGTTGAATAACACGCACAATGTCTCCCAGTGGGGTAGCACTGCTAATAATTTGTCACTGTCACAACCCCCTTTTCCAACCACTTCTCCCATTCTAGGCAAACAAAGTATTTGCAATTTTTCTATTATGCTTTCAGACATGCATTTACTTCACTATGAAGACTGAATTTTCACCAAAGTAGGTTTGCACAAATCAGACTCCTGTTTGATTTCTCCTGCTGCTGAGACCCTCCTTCATGTTACCTCCCTAAATTATTCCAGCACTGTCAGGATGGCCACATATTTTCCACCCCTCTGCTAATCTAAACTCTGGTACATGGATTTTCGATCATCACAACTCTCATTCAGCCGTCAGCCTCATGTACTTCAGTTTGAGAATTGTGGTCCTTATTTTCTATGGCACCATACCACATCCTGCTGTTTCTGTATAACTTCAACCTGCTTTTTATGCCATGGAAAATTATGCACTATAGTTCCAACCCTGAGCAAAAAGTTGATTCTGATTGTTCCACTTTTGCTGCCTGTTAACTCTCTGTCCATCTGCCTCGCTTTAATATTTCGTAGAGTGAAGATGAACTAATAGATCAAATAGGATTGAAACAAAATAAATTGTTTAATTTCGGTGGCACAGTGGCGCAGCAGTAGAGTTGCTGCCTTACAGCGCCTCCATCACCGGAGACCTGGGTTCAATCATGACTACAGGTGCCAGGGGCGGAAAACCCGTGGGGGCCAGAGGGGACACGTCCCCCCCATATTTTGAGAGGTGGGGGACATCCCCCCCAAGTTTTTGTGATCCGTATTTTAAAATCTCTGCTTTCCGCGAGACAGTGGGGGTGGGACTGCTGATTGGAGGAGGGAGGAGAGGGGGGGGGGTGGGACTGAGGATAGAGTGCGGTGATTGGAGGAGGGAGACGTGGCACTGACCTGCGCCTCATCCGCAGGCAGGATCGAACCCGGCCGGGTCTCCGACGCTGTCTCTAGTGCCCCCCCCCCCCCATGGGTGGCCAGAGAGGTCGGGAGTCAGACGCGAGCTGTGCCCCCAGGCCCACAGGCAGCGCAGAGAAACAGCGCTAAACCCAGATCAACTCTGCCTGTCCCGCCAGGTTAACCTGCCTGGACTTGCGGGAAATATGGCCAGCGCGGAGAAGCAGCGCTGGTATCCCGTCAGTCCAGACAGGGCTGTTGGTTAACCCGGCGAGACAGGCATAGTTGAGCTGCATTTAAAGCTGGATTGAGCCTCCGAAGCCTCGCGCGCGTGTGTATGTGTGTGTGAGTGTGTGCATGCGCGCGCGGCCGCAAAAAAATGGTGTCCCCCGTCCCCTCCATGTTTTGATAGTGAGTTCCGCTCTTGACAGGTGCTGTCTGCACACTTCAAAGATGTACAGGTATGTAGGTTAGTTAGCTTGGTGTATGTGTAAATTGTCCCTAGTGCGTGTATGATAGTGTTAATGTGTCGGGATCACTGGACATCTTGGAAGCTGTCGGGACAGAAGACACTGCCAGTCTGAGCGGCAGACAGGTCTGCGAGTCAAAATGTGGCGCTGAAGCAAAGCCGAAGAGACAGAAGTCAGGCAGAGCCGGGGTAGTAGGAGACTCCGTAATGAGAGGTACGGACAGTGGTTTCTGCGGCAACAGGCGGGATTCAAGGATGATGTGTTGCCTCCCTGGTGCCAGGATCCAGGACGTCACGGACCAATTGCAGAGCATCCTCAAGGGTGAAGGTGAGCAGCCGGAAGTGGTACTACATGTCGGCACCAAATGACGTCGGGAAGAAGAGGAAAGACATTCTGCAGCGTGACTTCAGAAACTCGGAAGAGGACTGAAAAGCAGGACGTCCAGCGTGGTTATCTCCGGTTTGCTTCCAGTACCTCGTGCTGGTGAGGGCAGGAACAGGAAGATAGGGGGTCTGAATGTGCGGCTGAGGAGCTGGTGCAGGGAGCAGGAATTTAGATTCTTAGATCACTGGGATCTGTTTTGGGGTAAGGGTGAATTGTACAAAAGGGACGGGTTGCACCATAACAGGCGGGGGGCCAGCATTCTGGCTGGCAGGTTAGCCACTGCTACACCGGTGGGTTTAAACAAAATAATGGGGGGGGTGGGGGAGATAAACTGGAGATATAAGGATGGAGTTAAAGGGAAATGGAGAATAAGAAAAGTTAAGAAAGACACCAGAATAAATGGGGCAGAAAGCTCAGGAAGGTACAGGAGTATGGCCAAGTGAAATAGGAATCGATGTGAAAGTTGAGGGGAGTAATGGATTAAACACAGGGCTTGAAATTAGCGGTTGCCCGGGTGCCAATGACCACCTAAAGTGCCGCAGGGCAACCTAAATGCCGAGTCATTTTGCCCGGCTTGGCACTGCAGATAGGCACAAAAACCTGGAGTAATTCAGCGGGTCAGGCAGCATCTCTGGAGAAAAGGAACATGACGTTTCGTGTCGACGGCGGCAACAGCTGTAGTGCAGGACAAAGATACTAGGTGCGGGGTGATGGAGAATCGGAGCGAATGACGGACCCCGCACAGCAGCAGCGACAGTGGCTCCTCCTCCCGCACCCCGCCCGTCCTGATAGCGGACGCTGCTTGCCACTCCGTCAGTGGCGCTTTCAAAACAAACCCTCCCGCATGCCGAGGCCGGGAGGAGGGAGGGAGGGAGCGGGCGAGTGGGAGAGCGGGAGACCCCCTTCCGCCGTCTGAAGCGTCTGCACTGCTCGGCCCCACACCTTGCTGTTGGCTGGCGGAGGAGGGGAGACGGTGGCGAGATCCCAACTGCCTCCCCCTTTGGTGGCTGCAGTTGGCGGTGGACAGGGACGGCCAAGGCAGCGGGGCAATTATGGCTGAGGAGAGCTGACCTGCCTGACCTCCCCACCTCCTCTGTCTCCCTCTCTCCCTTTCTCCCTCTCCCGTCTGTCCCTCTCTCCCTCTCCGTCTGTCCCTCTATGTCTGTCCCTCTCCCTCTCCATCTGTCCCTCTCCGTCTGTCCCTCTCCGTCTGTCCCTCTCCGTCTGTCCCTCTCCCTCTCCCTCTGTCTGTCCCTCTCCCTCTGTGTCCCTCTGTCTCTCTCCCCCTCTCTCCCTCTGTCTCTCTCTCCCTCTGTCTCTCTCTCCCTCTGTCTCTCTCCCTCTCTCTCTCTCTCTCTCTCTCTCTCTCTCCCTCTCTCTCTCTCTCTCTCTCTCTATCTCTCTCTCTCCCTCTCTCTCTCTCTCTCTCTCTCTCTCTCTCTCTCTCTCTCTCTCTCTCTCTCTCTCTCTCTCTCTCTCTCTCTCTCTCTCTCTCTCTCTCTCTCTCTCTCTGTCTCTCTGTCTCTCTGTCTCTGTCTCTCTGTCTCTCTGTCTCTCTCTCAATGTTCTCAATTTTTCAATTAAAAAACTTTATTGGCATGATAAAAAAAACATTGTTATATTGCCAAAGTATAAAACATGACATACATGTTTAAAATGCATAAGTATAAATACAAGTCTACAGTGCATGGATAGATATGTCCCTGTACATAAACTCGCAATAGGCCTATAGCCCTTTATTGATTGCTACACGTTCTTGCAGCTGTAAGCAGTACAACACAATAGCAAGTTTAGCAATTCAATATTAATTTCTTAGTGTTAGTTAATGTCAGTTAGTGTGTGCGTATATATGTGCATGTTGGTCATTCACCGTCTCTCAGGTTATGGCATGCTGTTATGTATTGTGCACCAAGATGTGCCGTATTTCCTTCACCAAGGATTATTCTTAGTTTTGATGTATCATCTAGTTCTTTAAAATCAGGGGTTGCCACACTGAGCTTGTCAAAGTATGCTTTCCTTGTTTTGTCAATTTTTTTGCATTTTAGGAGGAAGTGCACCTCTGTTTCAACCTCATCTGTCAAACAGCAGCCGCATATTCTGTTTTCTCTTGGTTGCCAGGATCTCTTCTGTCTTCCTTTTTCAACTGCCAAATAGTGGTCACTTAACCTGTATTTGGTGAGGGTCTGTCTCTGCTTTATGCCTCTAACAGTTGAGAGATAGTCTGCCAATTTATAATCTCTTTTTAGGGCATGGTAACATTCTAATCTGCTTTGGCTTTTGGTTTCTTTATCCCAATGTTCCAAATACGTTTCTTTACATTGTTTGATAATTTGGTTCACTCTAACTGGTGATTGGGGGTCAGTATTGATCTGAGTATCACAGTATTGATCTCTCTCTCTCTCTCTCTCTCTCTCTCTCTCTCTCTCTCTCTCTCTCTCTCTCTCTCTCTCTCTCTCTCTCTCTCTCTCCCTGTCTCTCCCTGTCTCTCTGTCTCTCTGTCGCTCTGTCTCTCTGTCTCTCTGTCGCTCTGTCTCTCTCTCTCTCTGTCTCTCTCTCTCTCTCTCTCTCTCTCTCTCTCTCTCTGTCTCTCTCTCTCTGTCTCTCTCTGTCTCTCTCTCACTCTGTCTCTCTCTGTCTCTGTCTCTCTCTCTCTGTCTCTCTCTCTCTCTCTCTCCCCCCCCCCCTTTATCCTGGGACCCCTCCTCTCAATCTCACACTGATCCCCATTCCCGCCTCTATTCAGTCCTCACTGATATCCCCTGTGCTCCCCTCCCCATCTACCTCCCCTCCCATCTATTCATCCTGCACTGATCTCCCTATCCACCTCACATTGATTCTCCTGCCACCCCCATCCATCCTGCACTGCCCCCACCCATCCATCCTGTACTGATCCCCCCCATTCATCCCGTATTGACCCCCCCTCCATTTATCCTGCACCGATCCCCCATCCATCCTGTAGTGATCCATCCATTCATCCTGTAGTGATCCACCCACTCATCCTGCACAGACCCTCCGATCCACACTGTACTGACCTCCCCCATTCATCCTGTACTGATCCCCCCATTCAAGAAGAATGGGGGGATCAGTCTGAAGTAGGGTCTCGACCCGAAACATTTCCTATTTCCTTTGCTCCATAGATGCTGCCTCACCCACTGAGTTTCTCCAGCATTTTTGTCTACCCCATTCATCCTGTACTAATCCCCCCCCCCCATTCATCCTGTACTGATCCACCCCCATCCACCCTGCACTGATTCCCCCCATCCATCCTGCACAGACCCCCCCACCGTCCATCCCGTACTGATCCCCCCATTCAACCCCACTGACATCCCCCGCGCTCTTCCCTCACAATTTTATCTACTCCAACCAACACGCACTAATTCCCCAGCCTCAATCCATCCATTCCCCACCGATTGCCTTCTCAAATGCGTTCCAAATACGTTTCTTTACGTTTGGATGGATTAATAAAATTGTGAACACGTGAAACATTAAAACCGCAGTGTTCGATTGTCACTGCTACCATTGACACATTATTACAGAATTCATTTTACCGGCAAATCAATGCTCTTAATATGGAGTATCAGTACAGTAGTTATTAAATGAAAACATTCACAACTATACGTTGGATTTATCTAGATTTTAATTTTACAGTCGGTCATATACATCACAAATTTGGTCAGAAGATATTTCAGTTAAAATTTTAACATTAATTCTGAAGTGGGAATGATAGAAACAGCGTTTATCAAAAAAAACATTTTCATCTGGTGCGTACAAACTGGGTATCTTCATTGCTGTTCATAACACATACATCTAATCTGAATGTCCGGTAATGTGGCGTTTTGACCCCTTTAAACATATTACCATAAGAACATTTGCTGCAGTTATGTCCTTTGACCATCTCTTGTCAATTAGTGTGATGTTTAACCTGTCAGATGGGTATAGTCGGTTTTAACAGCTATTATCATAATATGTAGTTTTGATATTTCCTTGCAACCTGTATATTTTGTTGTGGATAAATTATGTGAGAAGCGAGAGTGTTTCTGTACCAATAGCAATAACGACCCATGCTATGGCCATGTCATGATAATTTTCGGTCCTTCACAGAGAACATGCTTGCATCAATCTGTAGTGTGCATGGTTAAGCATATATGTTACCATGGTCCAGGATTTATTGACACAGGTTGATCATACACTGAATAATCCAACCACGTTTTTGTTTGGAAGTGGAAAGATATAATAGAAATTGCTTTCATTGCAACGTGTAAAACAAGTTAAGATACTGTATTATAATTTTGCTGCATGTCATTGTGGTATATATCATATCTTGATTGGTGAATATGTTTAGTTTGTGACTTTATTTGGAGCAGAAATAATACGTGAATGCTTCATTGAGCATAATTCCGACTGGTAACCACACACTTCTTCCGAGTACATTATCGCACATGTCATGCAAGTCGTCTTAAATGATCACCTAAACTGTCATTTGGCAACCTAATAAACTGCCTAGGTTGCCCGGCTGGCAACAGGGAAAAAAAGTTAAGTGAGAGCCCTGATTATGAATGCACGAAGTATAAGAAATAAAGTGGATGAGCTTGAGACTCTGTTAGAAATTGGCAAGTATGATGTTGTGGGAATTACAGAGACATGGCTGCACGAGGACCAGGGCTGGGAACTGAATATTCAGGGGTATACCTCCTATCGAAAAGACAGACAGGTGGGCAGAGGGGGTGGGGTAGCTCTGTGGTGAGGAATGAAATTCAGTCCCTTGTGAGGGGTGACATAAAATCAGGAGATGTAGAGTCAGTATGGATAGAACTGAGGAATTGTAAGGATAAACAGACCCTAATGGGAGTTATCTACAGGCCCCCACACAGTAGCCTGGATATAGGGTGCGTTGAATCAAGAGATAAAATTGGCATGTTGTAAAGGTAATGCTACAGTGGTTATGGGTGATTTCAACATGCAGGTAGACATGGAAAATCAGGTTGGTACTGGACCCCAAGAAAGGCAGTTTGTGGAGTGCCTCCGAGATGGATTCTTAGAACAGCGTGTACTGGAGCCTACCAGGGAGAAGGCAATTCTGGATTTAGTGTTGTGTAATGAACCGGATTGATTTACTCGAGGTAAAGGAGCCATTAGGAAGTAGTGACCATAATATGATAAGTTTTAATCTACAATTTGAGAGGGAGAAGGGAAATTTAGAAGTGTCAGTATTACAGGTGAACAAAGAGGACTATGGAGCCATGAGGGAGGAGCTGGCCAAAGTTGACTGGAATGATACCCTAGCAGGGATGACAGTCGAACAACAATGGCAGGTATTTCTGGGAATAATACAGAAGGTGCAGGATCAGTTCATTTCAAAGAGGAAGAATGATTCTATGGGGATTAAGGGGTGACCATGGCTGACAAGGGAAGTCAAGGACAGTATAAAAATAAAAGAGAAGAAGTATAACATAGCAAAGATGAGCGGGAAACCAGAGGATTGGTAAACTTTTAAGGAGCAACAGAAGATGACTAAAAAGGCAATACGGGGAGAAATGATGAGGTATGAAGGTAAACTAGCCAAGAATATAAAGTAGGATAGTAAAAGCTTCTTTAGGTATGTGAAGAGGAAAACATTTGTTAAGACCAAAGTTGGACCCTTGAAGACAGAAACAGATGAATTTATTCTGGGGAACAAGGAAATGCCAGACGAGTTGAACAGGTTCTATGGATCAGTCTTCACTAAGGAGGACACAAACAATCTTCCTGATGTACTAGAGGCCAGAGGACCTAGCATGACGGAGGAACTGAAGGAAATCCACATTAGGCAGGAAATGGTGTTGAGTAAACTGATGGGACTGAAGGCTAATAAATCCCCGGGGCCTGATGATCTGCATCCCAGGGTACTTAAGGACGTGGCTCTAGAAATCATGGACGCATTGGTGATCATATTCCAATGTTCTATAGATTCAGGATCAGTTCCTGTGGATTGGAGGGTAGCTAATGTTATCCCGCTTTTTAAAAAAGATGGAGAGAAAGTAAACAGGGAATTATAGACCAGTTAGCCTGACATTAGTGGTGGGGATGATGATGGAGCCAATTATAAAGATGAAATAGCTGCACATTTGGATAGCAGTAATAGGATTGATCCGGGTCAGCATGGATTTACGAAGGTGAAATCATGCTTGACTAATCTTCTGGAATTTTTTGAGGATGTAACTAGGAAAATGGACACGGGAGAGCCAGTGGATGTAGTGTACCTGGACTCTCAGAAAGCCTTTGATAAAGGTCCCACATAGGAGATTAGTGGGCAAACTTAGAGCACATGGAATTGGAGGTAGGGTACTGACATGGATAGAAAATTAATTGACAGACAGGAAACAGAGTAGGGATTAACGGGTCCCTTTCAGAATGGCAAGCAGTGACCAGTGGGGTACCGCAAGTCTCGGTGCTGGGACCGCAGCTATTTACAATATCCAATACAATACAATACAATTCAATTTATTGTCATTTGGACCCCTTGAGGTCCAAACGAAATGCCGTTTCTGCAGCCATACATTACAAACAAATAGACCCAAGACACAACATAATTTACATAAACATCCATCACATTGCTGTGATGGAAGGCCAAAAAAACTTCTCTCTCCACTGCACTCTCCCCCCCCCGATGTCAGAGTCAAAGTCAAAGCCCCCGGCGGGCGATGGCGATTGTCCCGTGGCCATTAAAGCCACGCCGGGTGATGCAGGGTCGCACACCGGGTCTTGGTGTTAGAGCCCCCGGCGTGCGCTCGCAGAGACCCGCCGCCATTCCAAGCCGCGCGGGGCGGTGGTGTAAGGCCCCGCTCCAGGAGCTCTTCAACCCCGCAACTCGGGCGGGAGAAGTCGCCGCTGCGGAAGCCCCGAAAAGCGGTCTCCCTCCAGGGACCCGCGGGCTCCCGGTGCCGCCGTCCGCCAAACCCGCAGTTGCAGCCACCGAATCTCCGGGGGTCGGGCCGCAGCAGCGTCCACCACAGCTCCACCCGCTCTGGACTCGGCCAGCTCCGCGACGGTGAGGTGAGTAGTCGGCACCACAGCTCCCCGGTCTTCCTGTTGGAGGCCGCTCCTCGTTGCAGCCCCAACGACAACGGAGACCCGACAAAGAAAAGGTCGGGTCTCCCGTGCAGGGAGAGATTTAAAAGTTACCCCCACCCCCCCCCCACACACATACCCCAACAAAAATAACAAAAACTACATAAAAACATAGACATAAAATAATAAAAACGCAGACGGACTGCAGAGGCCGCTGCAGACGAGAGTCGCGCCGCCTACCGGATTAATGATTTAGATGAAGGGATTCAAAGTAACATAAGCAAATTTGCAGATGACACAAAGCTGGGTGGCAGTGTGAACTGTTAGGAGGATGCTATGAGGACTGGTTGATTGAGTGGGCAGATGCAGTTTTATGTGGATAAATGTGAGGATTTCCATGTTGGTGTCAAAAACAGGAAGGCAGATTATAATCTGAATGGTGTCAAATTTGGGAAAAGGGGAAGTAAAATGAGATCTGGGGCTCCTTGTTCATCAGTCATTGAAAGGAAGCATGCAGGTACAGCAGGCATTGAAGAAAGCTAATGGCAAGTTAGCCTTCGTAACAAGTGGAGTTTTGTATAGGAGCAAAGGGGTCCTTCTGCAGTTGTACAGGGCCCTAGTTTAACCACACCTGGACTATTGTTTGCAGTTTTAGTCTCCAAATTTGAGGAGGGACATTCTTGTTATTGAGGGAGTGCAGCGTATGTTCACAAGGTTAATTCCCAGGATGGCGGGACTGTCATATGTTGATAGAATGGAGCGACTGGGCTTGTTTACACTGGAATTTAGGATGAGAGGAAATCTGATTGAAACATATAAGATTATTAAGGGATTGGACGCAGTAGAGGCAGGAAACATGTTCCCAATGTTGGGTGAGTCCAGAACCAGGGGCCACAGTTTAAGAATAAGGGGTAGGCCATTTAGAATGGAGATGAGGAAAAACCTTTTCACCCAGTTGTGAATCTGTGGACTTCTCTGCCTCAGAAGGCAGTGGAGGCCAAATCTCTGAATGTTTTCAAGAGAGAGTTAGATAGAGCTCTTAAAGATAGCGGAGTCAAGGGATATGGAGAGAAGCCAGGAACGTGGTACTCATTGTGGATGACCAGCCATGATCACAGTGAATGGCGGTGCTGCCTTAAAGGGCTGAATTACCTACTCCTTACACCTATTGTCTATTGTCTATTGACTCGATAGGCCAAAGGGCCGTTTCCATGCTGTATCTCTAAAACTAAAACTTTTTTATTTTCTTAGCTTTGTGATATGTGACTTTTGATTTCTGGCATTTATAAGTATGTGAAATTGTTAATTTTTCTTTCATCGCCTATAGATCTAATTGATGTTGTAGACGACATTCTGACAAATATGAAGGAGAGCAACATAGCAGTCTGGGTTATGGCAAAAAGTTGTACATACCAAGGGGTGAATACTCTCACAGATAAAGTAGAAGAAGCACCTGACACTCCAGTGTCATCATCGTGGCAATCGACACTCAACTTGAAATCCACTTTTCTTTACATATTCACCTCAGGAACAACAGGTACTGTATCAAGGATTTTTTTCTTTTGTCCTGTGCAGAATGTTTTTGAAGAATGTCAACTACTGTAAATTCTTGATGGATTGACTGTGGCAGTATTGGAGTGATTTACATGCAACGTGTCAGAATTAGAGGCATACAGTGATACTAGAGAGTCCTAGGGCTAGAATGGACTCCGGAAATAGTCATGCAGCATGGAAATGGGCCCTTCGGCCTAACTCATCCCTTCCCGACCAAAGTGACCACCTAAGCTTGTCCCATTTGCCGGTGTTTGTCCCCTATCCCTATAAACCTTTCCTGTCCATGTACATGTCCAAATGTCTTTAAATTATTGTTAGTTTATCTAAGAAGAGGCACAACATGGAAGAATCTGAAAATCAGATGTGATTTTTGAAATCAAGCCCAAAGCTGAGAGTCGATAGAACCAATCAAACACAGTCATGATTCATGAAAGGGATGATGCAGGTTAGGAAACTGGGAGCAGAGTTTGTAATTAGTTTAACTTTACAGAGTTTAGAAGAAGGACAGAGTACAATGGATTAGGCAATTCCAAGGTAACCAGGGCATTTATGATTTTTTCAGCAGCTTATGAGTGGGGTTTGTGGGTATCCATCGGTGTTCTGGAGATGAGCAGTGCTGCTGATGGCGTGAATGATGCACTATAGCTCTTTGTGGAGAGACGGTCAAATTAGTAGCAATGCAATTTAACATGAATTATGTACATTCAGATATAGTCATCTCAAGGACAATGATCCATTTTAGATTTGCCTATGTCAGGAATGTTCATTATAGTCTCTTTCCACATCCTCCACCCTGGTATATGTTCCTTAAAGGGCCTTCTTATGGTGGGAAGCACATAAAAGTTGATAAGAATCTTATTCAATATTATAGGTTATTTATACTGTTACTCGTAAAAGGAAAATTCCGTTCTTCCCATTTTGCAAAGAGCTATTTAGCATTCTGTAATTGTTGTATTCTGACCAGGGGTGGTTAATGGGGAAGACTCCAGGACAAAACCATGCAAGGTCACTGAGTTGCATTGCAGCAGTGTATGTGCCAAATGAATGAAACTTATTGTTCTGACCAGGAATTTGCAGCCATGGATATTATCTAGGGAGATGGGAGGTGGGAATCCAAGCATAAATGGAATGTGTTCTTGTTTGACGTGCTATGTGGTTCACACTGGGTACCATTGTTGCTGTGATTTTTGTTTAAAAAGCCAAAACCTATAGTGTAGATTGCTTGTGATCCTGACAACCTGATCAATGCAAATAATACTGTATTTTTAATACCAGCAGCATTGTTCTTCTACTGTCGCTGCTTGTCAGCTGCCTTTGTATTCTTTGCAGTAGCAGCTTACAAAAACGTGTGGTTGAGGCATGGGGAGGGAGGAAATTTGGCAGTGTTATTGGAGCAAAACTGGTGAACCATTATTGACTGTTGTACTCACTTCCACACATTCTTTCTGTTCAGTCAGATTAATGAAACATACAGTGTACAACCTGCGAAACAAAACTTGCAAAACGTTTGGCACTGGTGGTCGAGGATTATTTAGTGAGTGGGCGAGGCAGCATCTCTGACCCATTGACCATCCTGCCAGACCTTCCGTGTTAATCCAGAACTTTGTTTTTGTAATCCGGCATTTGTAATTGCTTGTGTCCAAAGATGATTTACTGCCCTGTTTAGAGTATAAACGCATTTAAGTTACAAACAAACTATTTTCTTTGAAACTTATTCAAGCCTGGCATTTATTGTATACCACAAACTGTCATGTGAAGGGAATGTGGGGAGAATAAATTGGAGATTGTAGCAGGATCAGTGTAATGGGGACGTCAGAGTCTCCGTGGGCTCAGTGGATCTAAGGGACAGTTTATGTACTGTATGAATCTACAAATCCACCTGGCTGCCAGTCCAGTATCTTGACCACCACACCACCTCTCCTCCTCTCCTCTTGAAGATGTTGAGTGGGTATGTGCATAAATGGGAAAAGCTCCAAAGAACACTTGCAAATTTACTAGAGTTGTGTCCAGGAAGATCAGCCACACTTAACACTGAGACAAAGAAGTATGGCAAAAGTCCAAAAAAAGGATCACCACCATCTTCTCAAAGGCACTTAGGGAGAGCTAACAAATGAAGGAGTTGCCAGTGATGTCCACATGCATGATATTAATATATATATATTTTTAAAAATCAACATTGTCATAATTGTCAAATAAATATATCTGGGGAAAATGGGAGTTAAAGCCATTATTGTTTAAATATTGCAGGTGGTTTGAATTTATGTGATGCATTTTATAATAGGTCTTTGCTCCATTTTAGAAGTAAAGAAGAAAATGAATCCTTGTAAGTTAACACAATATTGTGGTATTTTAATTTATCTACCTTATTCACGTATGCAAAGTTGACTTCTTTTAAACTTTGATTGTTACCAGGATTGCCAAAGGCCGCTGTGATAAGCCATCTGCAATCCTTGAGGGCAAGTGTTGGCTTTTTTATTTTTGGAGTCACCAAGGATGATATCATCTATATTTCACTCCCTCTGTACCATGGTTCAGCCTCTCTCTTAGGAATTTGTGGTTGTATTGAGCTAGGTAAGTTTATTACTGAAATATGTTAAGTTCGTAATTGCTTTTTTAACGTTCTGTCATAGCAATGAATTGATCTACTGTAAAATTGATCTCTCGGGTTCAAGTCATATCCTTCAAAATTTATGTTGTGTGGTTTATTAGCCTTTGGAGTCATAACATTTTAGAGCATAGGCATCAAGTAGGCTGAGTACTCATAATGTCATTTGGCAATCGGTCCTACTAAAGCGCATAATTTGCATGCAAGCAGTCAGCAACTTGCAGATTGTTTTTGTAGGACTACCTGGGAATTTGACATTTATGCAAATGTCATTGTTCCCAATGTGTGAAATATATTTGTACATTCAAATTGCAGCTGACCTTTTGCCAATATTTGGCTGATGACATTGCCATCAACTCAGGTAAAAGCTGAAAGGAAAATTTGTCCACGCATCCCCTGATTAACATTAATTAATTTGATGTAAATCAGAGATCAGAAAATACACTATTCTTCTCTTACCATTCTATATAAATAATAATTGTTATAACATGATTACTTAAGCAAGATCCTTTAAGTCAGCTGATTCCCACTGAACTATGTGCCAAAAATGATTGAACTTCCTGGAGAAGAGAGTAGAAGGAAAAGGTTTATAAAAGAAAGGGAGGGGAAAATCAGATGATTATATGAAACCAAAATTGATTGGAGCAGTTAAAAATTTTTAGAACAAAAATAAATGTGGTTTTGTTTAGAGAGATAGCAGGCCCTTTAACCCACAGAGTCTATGTCAACCATTGGTCATCCATTCACACTATTTTGATGTTATCCCACTTTCTCATCCACTCGTTACACACTCAATTTTACAGAGACCAATTAACCTACATACCAGCTCATTTTGGGGATGTGGGAGGAAACTGGGATGGAGGAAACTCACGCAGTCACCGTGAGAACATGCAAACTTCACACAAACAGCACCAGAGGTTGGAATAGAACCTGGGTCTCTGGAGCTGTTGATAAATTATTTTTAATCTACGTACAATGTAGCACCAGTTTTGCTGGGACATGCATGTATTTGGCATCAGCAAGGGATCAAGCATGGTCTGCCCTGTCCTCTATGCTACACCAGTGGAGTCCAGTAGGTCAGTGTGGTCCCTGGCTTTGACCGTCAGGAAACTAGAGAACAGTCTCACCAGCGGGAAGTGGGAAGGAGCTGCAGACCTGGCTTGGGAAGGTAGACGCTCCCGCCCCATGAGTCTCGGGCAGATGGGGCTCGTTAGCCTGGGAAGGCATCTAGAAGAAGGAAAACTCAGATTTAAAACCTCCACTGCCTTGTGGCCATATCCAGTCATGGAAAAGGCTCCTGGAGTAAACCTCAAGAAAATCTGGAGTCGGAGCCCCTAAGGCAGTTCGTCGTTGTCTCCAACCTCGCTCTGGCAGCTCCTGCGACGGCGCTGGTGCCAAACTGTAACGGCCCTGCTGTTCCTTTGGATCGATCAGCGACGTGGAGAGGGGGGACGTGCTGCATGGGCAACTGCCTGTCCTCCATATGACATCGCCCAGGCTTGCATCCAACCAGGATGCATCACCCATGGTCAGTTATGACCGAGGGGGCCTATTACTGTCAAAGCTGTCATGCCTATGTAACAGGTTGCCTGTGCTGTGACAGCCCCAATACTGTCCTGTGCCAAATTGACTTTTCTGGAAGAGCGGTACAATGGAAGAAATAACTTGGCCTGAGGGCGGATGACCAACTATTTCAATTCCAATATTTTCAGTTTAATTTCATTTTAGCTGGGTTCTGTATTAATTGATGCATTTACCTAATGTGCCAATGACCTATTGGACATATGGCTATGCAGGAAATGGATTAAGTACAAGCAAAAGAGGGTGTTTTAACTTGGCATCTTATTCGGCAAGGGGCCTGTTCCTTTTCGGTATATTTTAATGTTCTATATTAACATAGAAACATAGAAAGTAGGTACAGGAGTAGGCCATTCGGCGCTTCGAGCTAAAACTGCCATTCAATATGATCATGGCTAATCATCCAGAATCAGTACCAGCTTCTGCTTTTTCCTCATATCCCTTGATTCCGTTAGACCTAAGATCTAAACATAACTCTCTCTTGAATACATCCAGTGAATTAGCCTCCACTGCCTTTTGTGGCAGAGAATTCCACAGATTCACAACTCTCTGAGTGAAAACGTTTTTCCTCATCTCAGTCCTAAATGGCCAACACCTGATTCTTAGACTGTGACCCCTGGTTCTGGACTCCCCCAACACAGGGAACATTTTTCCTGCATCTAGCCTGTCCAATCCCTTAAGAATTTTATATGTTTCTATTAGATCCCCTTTTCTTCTTCTTTTTCTTCTTGTTACAAATGTTGACATCACTGTCATCGTCCGTCCTGAAAAGGACGCAAGCTTCCGTCGACAATCAGCAGGAGCCATCACTTGTTGCAATAGATGATGGTGGTAGCAGAATTAGCTCGGGATACTTCCAGTTTCCAGCCCGCGACTCTCATCCATCTGAATTCCAGTAAATCTAAGCCCAGTCGATTCATTCTTTCATCATATGTCAGTCCCGCCATCCCGGGAATTAACCTGGTAAACCTACGCGCCACTCCCTCAATAGCAAGAATGTCCTTCCTCAAATTAGGAGACTAAAATTGCACACAATACTCCAGTCTCACCAGGGCCCTATACAACTGCATAGGATCTCCTTGCTCCTAAACTCAAATCCTCTCGCTATGAAGGCCAACATGCCATATGCTTTCTTCACTGCTTGCTGTACCTGCATGCTTACTTTCAGTGACTGATCTACAAGGACACCCAGGTCTCATTGCACCTCCCCTTTACCTAATCTGACACCATTCAGATAATAATCTGACTTTTTGTTCTTGCCACAAAGTAGATAACCTCACATTTATCCACATTATACTGCATCTGCCATGCATCTGCCCACTTACCCAACCTATGCAAATCACATTGCAGCCTCATAGCATCCTCCTCGCAGCTCACACTGCCACCCAGCTTTGTGTCATCTGCAAACTTGGAAATTCTATCTGATGCACCAAAATGTTATCTGAAAATTACATTGAAATGCTTTATCACTTGTGGTTTACATTCTAATATTAAGTTGGTTATTTTTATGTTCTATATTTTATCTGATCCACCAACATATTATCCGAAAATTACATGATAATGCTTCATCACTTCTGGTTTACATTCTGCTAATAATCTGTATTTCTTTCCTTGCAATAGTAAGTGTTGAGGGAAATGATTTCCTGGGATGTATACGGGATGGTTTTCTGAGCCAATATGCAGAGGAACCAACTAGCGGACAGGCCATCCTAGACTGGGTATTGTGTAATGAGGAAGGATTAGTTAGCAATCTTGTTGTGCAAAGCCCCTTGGGCAACAGTGACCATAATATGGTGGAATTCTGCATTAAGATGGAGAGTGACATGGTTAATTTAGAGACTAGGGACCTGAACTTAAAGAAAGGAGAACTTGATGGTATGAGATGGAAATTGGCTAGGATAGACTGGCAAATGATACTTAAACGGTTGACGGCGGAGATGCAATGGCAAAGATTTGAAGATCGCATGGATGAACTACAATCATTGTTCATCCCTGTCTGGCGAAAAAATAAAACGGGCAAGGCGGCTAAACCATGGCTTAACGAGGAACATTAAGGATAGTGTTAAATCCAAGAAAGAGGCGTTAAAATTGGCCAGAGGATGCACCAAACCAGAGGACTGGGAGAAATTTAGAATTTAAAAGCTTCTTTAGATATGTGAAGAGGAAAAGATTAGTGAAGACAAATGTAGGTCCCTTACAGTCAGAGACAGGTGAATGTATTGAAACAAGGAAATGGCAGAACAGTTAAACAAGTATTTTGGTTCTATCTTCACTAAGGAAAACACAAACAATATCCCAGAAATACTAGGGGAGCAAGGATCTAGTGGGGGGGAGGAACTGATGGGAATCCACATTCGTCAGTAAATGGTGTTAGGTAAACTGTTGGGACTGAAGCCAGATAAATCCATAGGGCCTGTTGCTCTACATCCCAGAGTACTCAAGGTGGCTCCAGATATCGTTGATGCATAGGTGATTATTTTCCATTGTTCTATAGACTGGATCAGTTCCTGTTGCTAATGTAATCCTAATTTTTAAGAAAGGAGGGAAAGAGAAAACGGGGAATTATAGACCAGTTAGCATTACATCAGTAGTGGGGAAGATATAACAATTACAGCACGGAAACAGGCCATCTCGGCCCTACAAGTCCGTGCCGAACACTTATTTTCCCCTAGTCCCATCTACCTGCACTCAGACCATAACCCTCCATTCCTTTCCCATCCATATACCTATCCAATTTATTTTTAAATGATAAAATCGAACCTGACTCCACCACTTCCACTGGAAGCTCATTCCACACAGCTACCAATCTCTGAGTAAAGAAGTTCCCCCTCATGTTACCCCTAAACTTCTGTCCCTTAATTCTGAAGTCATGTCTTCTTGTTTGAATCTTCCCTACTCTCAATGGGAAAAGCTTATCCATGTCAACTCTGTCTATTCCTCTCATCATTTTAAAGACCTCTATCAAGTCCCCCTTCTGCGCTCCAAAGAATAAAGACCTAACTTATTCAACCTTTCTCTGTAACTTAGTTGCTGAAACCCAGGCAACATTCTAGTAAATCTCCTCTGTACTCTCTCTATTTTGTTGACATCCTTCCTATAATTGGGCGACCAAAATTGTACACCATACTCCAGAATTGGTCTCACCAACGCCTTGTACAATTTTAACATTACATCCCAACTTCTATACTCAATGCTCTGATTTATAAAGGCTAGCACACCAAAAGCTTTCTTTACCACCCTATCTACATGAGATTCTACCTTCAGGGAACTATGCACAGTTATTCCTAGATCCCTCTGTTCAACTGCATTCCTCAATTCGCTACCATTTACCATGTACATCCTATTTTGATTTGTCCTGCCAAGATGTGGCACCTCACACTTATCAGTATTAAACTACATCTGCCATCTTTCAGCCCACTCTTCCAAATGGCCTAAATCTCTCTGTAGACTTTGAAAATCTACTTTATTATCCACAACACCACCTATCTTAGTATCATCTGCATACTTACTAATCCAATTTACCACATTATCATCCAGATCATTGATGTATATGACAAACAACAGTGGACCCAACAGATCCCTAAGGCACCCCACTAGTCACCGGCCTCCAACCTGACAAACAGTTATCCTCCATTACTCTCTGGAATCTCCTATTTAGCCACTGTTGAATCCATCTTGCTACCCAACTATTAATACCCAACAATTGAACCTTCTTAACCAACCTTCCATGTGGAACCTTGTCAAAGGCCTTACTGAAGTCCATATAGACAACATTCACCAATGTACCCTCATCAATTTCCCTAGTAACCTCTTCAAAAAATTCAAGAAGATTAGTCAAACATGATCCTTCCAGGCACAAATCCATGTTGATTGTTCCTAATCAGATCCTGTTTATCCAGATGATTATATATATTATTTCTAAGTATCCTTTCCATTAATTTGCCTACCACTGATGTCAATCTACCAGGTCTATAATTGCTAGGTTTACTCTTAGAACCCTTTTTAAACAATGGAACAACATGCGCAATACGCCAATCCTCCGGCACCATTCCCGTTTCTAATGACATTTGACATATTTCTGTCATAGCCCCTGCTATTTCTACACTAACTTCCCTCAATGTCCTAGGGAATATCCTGTCAGGACCAGGAGACTTATCCACATTTATATTTTTCAAAAGTGTCAGTACTTCCTCTTCTTTGATCCTCATAGTTTCCATAGCTACCCTACTTGTTTCACTGACCTCACATAATTCAATATCCTTCTCCTTGGTGAATACCGAAGAAAATAAATTGTTCAATATCTCCCCCATCTCTTTTGGCTCTGCAGATAGCTGTCCACTCTGACTCTCTAATGGAGCAATTTTATCCCTCGTTATCCTTTTGCTATTAATATAGCTGTAGAAACCCTTTGGATTTACTTTCACCTTACTTGCCAAAGCAACCTCATATCTTCTTTTAGCTTTTCTTATTTCTTTCTTAAGATTCTTTTTACATTCTTTATACTCCTCAAGCACCTCATTTACTCCATGCTGCCTATAATTATTGCAGATCTCTCTCTTTTTCCGAACCAAGTGTCCAATTTCCCTTGAAAACCACGGCTCTTTCCAATTTTTACTATTTCCTTTCAACCGAACAGGGACATAAAGATTCTGTACTCTTAAAATTTCACCTTTAAATGTCTTCCATTTCTCTTCCACATCTTTCCCATAAAACAAAATGTCCCAATTTACTCCTTTTAAATCCTTTCGCATCTCATTAAAGTTAGCCTTTCTCCAATCAAAAATCTCAACCCTAGGTCCAGTTCTGACCCTCTCCATAATTATATTGAAACTAATGGTATTGTGATCACTGGACCCGAAGTGCTCCCACAACGCATACCTCCGCCACCTGACCTGCCTCATTTCCTAACGGGAGGTCCAGCACTGCCCCTTCTCTAGTAGGTACCTCTATGTATTGCTGCAAAAAACTATCCTGCACACATTTTACAAACTCCAAACCATCCAGCCCATTTACAGAATGTGTGTCCCAGTCTATGTGTGGAAAATTGAAATCTCCCACAATCACTACCTGTGTTTACTACTAATATCTGCTATCTCCTTACATATTTGCTCTTCCAATACTTGCTCCCCATTTGGCGGTCTATAATACATCCCTATAAGTGTTGCTACACCTTTCCCACTTCTCAGTTCCACCCAAATAGCCTCCCTAGACGAGCCCTCTAATCTATCCTGCCAAAGCACTGCTGTAATATCTTCCCTGACAAGCAATGCAACACCTCCACTTCTTGCCCCTCCAATTCTATCACACCTGAAGCAACAAAATCCTGGAATATTTAGTTTCCAATCACAGCCCTCCTGCAACCATGTTTCACTGATCGCCACAACATCATACTTCCAGGTGTCAATCCAGGCTCTCAGCTCATCCACCTTTCTTACAATGCTCCTACCATTAAAATATATACATTTAAGAAACCCACCGCCTCTTATTCTCTGTTTATTTTATTTTTCTTCTTTCTCCCCTAGATTTTGGGTCCGAGTGTTTCCCTTCTCTGCCTCCTGCCTCACACTCTGTCTACTAGCTTTCTCTATTTGAGTCCCTCCCCCCAACCATTCTAGTTTAAAGTCTCCCCAGTAGCCTTTGCAAAGATGCTTGAGTCAATTATTAAAGATGTAATAGCAGCACATTTGGAAAGCAGTGACAGGATCGGTCAAAGTCAGCATGGGTTTATGAAGGATTTTGCTTGACTAATCTTCTGGAATTTTTTGAGGATGTAACAAGTAGAATGGATAACGGAGAGCCAGTGGATGTGGTGTATCTGGACTTTCAAAAAGCCTTTGACAAGATCCCACTCAAAAGATTAGGGTGCAAAATTAGAGCACATGCTGTTGGGGATTGACATGGATAGAGAACTGGTTGGCAGGTAGGAAGCAGAGTAGGAATTAACGGGTCATTTTCAGAATGGCTGCAAGGCTCAGTGCTGGGATCCCAGATATTTACAATATATATGAACAATTTGGACGAGGGAATTCAATGTAGCATCTCCAAGTTTGCGGATGACACAAAGCTGGGTGGCAGTGTGAGCTGCGAGGCGGATGCTATGAGGCTGCAGGGTGACTTGGATAGGTTGGGTGAGTGGGCAGATGCATGACAGATGCTATATAATGTGGATAAATGTGAGGTTATCCATTTTGGTGGCAAGAGCAAGAAGGCAGATTATTATCTGAATAGTGTCAGATTAGGAAAAGGGGAGGTGCAGTGAGACCTGGGTGTCCTTGTACATCAGTGACTGAAAGTAAGCATGCAGGTACAGCAGGCAGTGAAGAAAGCTAATGGCATGTTGGCCTTCATTGTAAGAGGATTTGAGTTTAGGAGCAAGGAGGTCCTACTGCAGTTCTGCAGGGCACTGGTGAGACCGCACCTGGAATATTGTGTGCAGTTTTGGTCTCCTAATTTGAGGAAGGACATTATTGCTATTGAGGGAGTACAGCGTAGGTTCACCAGGTTAATTCCCAGGATGGCGGGACTGACATATGATGAAAGAATGGGTCGACTGGGCTTGTATTCACTGGAATTTAGAACGATGAGAGGGAATATTATAGAAATATATAACATTCTTAAAGGATTGGACAGGCTAGGTGCAGGAAAAATGTTCCCCATGTTGGGGGAGTCCAGAACCAGGGGTCACAGTTTAAGAACAAGGGGTAGGCCATTTAGGACTGGGATGAGTCAAAACCTTTTCACCCAGTAAGTTGTGAATCTGTGGAATTCTCTGCCACAAGAAGGTAGTGGTGGCCAATTGACTGGATGTTTTCAAGAGAGAGTTAGATTTAGCTCTTAGGGCTAAAGGAATCAAGGGATATGGGGGGAAAAACAGGAACAGGGTATTGATTTTGGATGATCAACCATGATCATATTGAATATCGGTGCTGGCTCGAAGGCCCGAATGTCCTACTCCTGCACCTATTTTCTATGTTTCTAACTCAGATAATTGACAGTTTATGAATGGGGCAAAGTTATTTTCAAGGCGTTGCCCGAATATTTGAAATGTGTATTGTGTCCATTCAGGTGCAACATGTGTTCTAAAGAAGAAATTCTCAGCCACCCAGTTTTGGAATGATTGCCGGAAGTACAATATTACAGTATTCCAGTATATCGGAGAACTGTGTCGCTATCTGTGCAATCAACCACAGGTAATACTTCAATGATGGATATTTCCATGATTTTAGGAGGGTCCTGAAATCTCTGTAGGTTGTGCTGCTGGTAGGAATACAAGAACAAGTGGCACACTTTCTGATTAACACAAATCAAAATATTGAGATCACTAACATTAAATTATTCCAATTCTGTATTGTGCAGCAAATAAGCTTATTTGTTACCATGTTTGTACCAGGTGTAAGTCTTACATTTGTTCTAAATACCTTAATTATAAGTACTGTGAAACTATGAATATTAAATACATTTAGGGTTCCTCAAAACCAAAGTTGAGTTTGTACCTTTAATCTTTTGATGAAACTTTGCCATATGGGAATTAGAAACAACGCATTGAAGTGGATGAGTCTTTCCTTGCAAACTGCCACCAAAAGGTTGTGCTGGAGGGTGTTCCAACAGAGCTAAAGTTTCATCTGGGGTTCCACTGGCTACAGTTCTGGGACCCCTATTATATTTTTTTGGCATAGATCAATGATCTCTCTTCGAAGGCCACACAAAGGTTAGACACTTTGCGGATGATTGTACTCTCTATAATAGAATACAATCCATGGAGGATTCGGAGAGACTCCAACAAAGACCTTGACACTTTAGTCAAATGGGAAGGAGATTGGCAGATGTCTTTCAATTCTTCTAAGTGCTTCAGTATAAGAGTTACCCACAAGAGGAACCTGCTTACCATGAATTACAAGATGGGGCACTCCACTCTGGAAGAGGTGAAACATCATCTCTACCTGGGAGAGGAACTTAGCAGTGATTTGAAATGATCTACTCACATCAACCAAACAACCATCAAGGCTAACAGAATGCTAGGATTGCTGAAGATAAATATTTATTATTGCGACAACAGAATCAAGTCTATAGCCTACAAGACTCCGATAAGACCCAAACTTGAGTATTGCTCCGCGGGCTGGGATCCACAACACAAAATAATTGGGGACAAGTTAGAAATAATTCAAACTGGAGCTGCAATGTTTACCATTGGTGATTACAGCAGGAAGGCCATTATCACTAAAATCCTTGCTGATCTAGAGTGGGAAACCCTTCAAGACCGTAGGACCAAATTACGCCTGACGACCATCTAGACAGAAACGCACGGGTTTATTCCAAGCAACATCAAGAGTCATCTTCAATCTACAAATTCATCCAGTAAACCAAAGACCAGGCAATTGGGGGTTTTCAACTACAACATTATCCAAACATATAAAGACTGTTATAGGTATTCACTGTAACCAAAGACAATTCGCGAATGGAATCATCTCCACCATGACATTCGCACTGCACCCGATGCCAAGACCTTCAAGACCAAGCTGGAAACAATCGATATTAAGACGCTGACTTCTAAGGCCCACTTTAATATTTAATTGCGACTTTGCATATGACCTTCCTAATGTATGCGACAACCAGTGATGGTGATTGTACGTCAAGATACAGATACAGATCCCGTCCTGTCGATGAAGACAGATCTGTGAATCCTTGGCCTTTCTCTTCTAAAGTCAACAAATCAGGTCCTTGGTTTTAGTGACATTGAGAGCAAAGTTGTTGTTCTTACATGATTCGGTCAGTCCATTGATCTCCCCCCCCCCCCCCCCCCTGTACTCATCATCATCCCTAATTTATACAGCAACAGTGATGTCGTTGGTGAATTTGAAGATGGAGGTCAAAACATTTAATCAAAACTGGGAAAAAGATAAAGTAAGTTAGCTTTAAGCTGCAGAGGATGCAAGAGGGGTGGATAGGACCAAAGTAATGTTTCTGATGGGTGAGGCAAGATTCCTACAGGGATAAATTAAGGAGATTATCCTGTCCCCTTGTGACTCTCTATTGTGTTCTTTCATCTTCACTGACCACACATCTTTCTGCATTTTCCCCATGCAATGACAGATGATGAACCAACTGTCTTTTCAGCTCTTCCCTTCCCAACATTCAGGGATCCATACAGATCTTTCAAAGTAAAGCAGTGATTCAAAATGCTGGAGTAAATTAGCAGGACAGGCAGCATTTCTGGAGAGAAGGAATGGGTGACGTATCGGGTCAAGACTTCTTCAGACTGACTTTTGCTCTTTTAAGTTAGTATTCTACATTTGCAATCCACAATGTTATTTCTACACTGATAAAAACCCAAATGCAGATAGGTATCAGCTTTGTGGGCACTTGGTTTCAGCCTGCAGTGGTTATTCAGAAGTCCCATAAGAGCACATTAATGCCGAATTCACAAATTCTATCTATGTTTCATTTTCGTTTGTTTCAGTGAGCCACCCTTTTCCCTTTCTTTTTACAGTCAGAAGGGGAAAAAAAACACAGAGTGCGCATGGCTATTGGAAATGGTATAAGGACTGATGTCTGGAAAGAATTTCTCAATCGTTTTGGCAACATTAAGATCTGTGAGTTTTATGGAGCAACAGAAGGAAATATCTTTTTTATGAATTACACAGGCAAAGTGGGAGCTGTGGGACGAAGCACATCCTTTCATAAGGTGAGCCAAAATTTAGTTCATGAAGGCTGAATATTATTTGGATGATTCCGTCTAACACCTGCATTTAAGATGGACTATTTAAAATGATTATTTTGGGAGTAAATGTTTCTGTGGTGCACATTTGCCACATTTAATGTAGTGTATGTAGAGGGCCTAATGTGGGAAAAGATAAAGCTTAAATCTACTTCGGAAATTGGCACGGGCAAGTAACAAATGTGTTCGTGGGTGAGCCTCTTAGGACCAGCAATCGCTGTTCTATTAACTTTAAGGCAGTTATGGATAAAGACTGGTCCACCCCGCCAGTTAAAATTCAGAATTGGGGCAAAGCCAACTTTGATGGAACTTCCTCAAGATGATTGGAGTAGGGCAAAGGAACGTCGTGAAAGTGGAATGCTTTTGTTGTGTTAGAACGAAGGGCAAGGCAGGTGGGCATAAGGAAGAAGGGTCCCGACCGGAAACATCACCTATCCACTTTCTGTAGAGAGCTGCCTGACCCGCTCAGTTGCTCCAGCATTTTGTGTCTAACTTGGGCACAAGGAAGCTTGGATAGTGAGAGAAATCGAGAAGCTGGTCATGGGGGGGGGGGGGGGGATTCTTATTGAATGGGGGGATCAGTACAGAATGGATGGGGGTGGGGGGGGGGGGTGCGGTCAGGACAGTGTGGATCGGAGGGTCTGTGCAGGATGAATGGAAGATCACTACAGGATGAATGAAGGGATTTCGTTGTCTCTGTACTGTACACTGACAATGACAATTAAAATTGAATCTGAATCTGATCAGTATAGGATGAATGGGAGATCAGTACGGGATGAATGAAGGGATCAGTATAGGATGAATGGGAGATCAGTACGGGATGAATGAGGGGATCAGTACAGGATGAATGAGGGGGTCAGTACAGGATGAATGGAGGATCAGTAAAAGATGAATGGGGAGATCACTACAGGATGGATGGGGGATCGGTGCAGGGTAAATGGAGGGTGGGTCAGTACCGGATGAATGGGGGGGATCAGTGCAGTATGAATGGGGGGAGAAGTGTAGGATGGATGGGAAGGGGGGTCAGTACAGGATTAATTGGAGGACCAGTGTAGGATGGATGGGGGGGTGGCAGGAGAATCAATGCGAGGTGGGTAGGGTGATGAATAGTTTTGGGGGGGTGGGGTGGGTAGCAGGGCTCTCACATAATTTTTTTTCCCTGTTACCAGCCAGGCAACCTCGGCAGCTTTTTAGGTTGCCAAATGACAGTTTAGGTGGTCATTTAAGATGGCTTGAATGACGCGTGCGGTAATGTGCTCGGACAAAGTGCGTAGTTCCCAGTCGGAATTATGGTCATGAAGCATTCACATATTATTTCTGCTTCAAATAAAGTCGCAAACTAACCATATTCACCAATCAAGACATGATATATACCACAATGACATGCAGCAAAATTATAATACAATACCTCAACTCTTTTTACACATTGCAATTAATGCAATTTCTATTATCTCTTTCCACTTCCAAACAGAAATGTGGTTGGATTATTCAGCTTATGATCAACCTCGGTGAGATCAAGTGCAAGCTTGGCTATCGCTTCGCACAACACCTCCACTCAGTTCGCAATAACCAACCTGATCTCCCGGTAGCTCAGCACTTCAACTCCCCATCCCATTCCGAATCCGACCTTTCTGTCCTGGGCCTCCTCCATGGCCAGAGTGAGGCCCACCGCAAATTGGAGGAATAGCACCTCATATTTTGCTTGGATAGTTTACACCCCAGCGGTATGAACATTGGCTTCTCTAATTTCAGGTAGTCTTTGCTTTCTCCCTCCTTCCCCTCCCATTCCCAGCTCTCCCACAGCCCACTGTCTCCGCCTCTTCCTTTCTTTTTCCCGCCCCCCACCCCTCCCGACATCAGTCTAAAGAAGGGTCTCGACCCGAAATGTCGCCTATTCCTTCGCTCCATAGATGCTGCCGCTGATTTTCTCCAAATTTGTCTACCAACGGGATTCCACCACTGGCCACATCTTCCCATCTTCTCCCCTGTCGGCTTTCCGCAGAGACCGTTCCCTCCGTAACTCCCTGGTCAATTCGCCCTTCCCACCCAAACCACCCCCTCTCCTGGCACTTTCCCTTGCAACTGCAGGAAATGCTATACTTGTCGCTTTACCTCCCCCCTTGACTCCATTCAAGGACTCAAGCAGTCTTTCCAGGTGCGGCAGAGGTTCACCTGCACCTCCTCCAACCTCATCTATTGCATCCGCTGCTCTAGGTGTCAGCTGCTCTACATTGGTGAGACCAAGCGTAGGCTTGGTGATCGCTTCGCCCAACACCTCCGCTCAGTTCGCAATAGCCAACCTGATCTCCCGGTGGCTCAGCACTTCAACTCCCCCTCCCATTCTGAATCCGACCTTTCTGTGCTGGGCCTCCTCCATGGCCAGAGTGAGGCCCACCGTAAATTCGAAGAACAGCACTTCATATTTCGCTGGCCATAAAGTTACGGCCTAAAATTACCAGAGACCCGGAATTCATCCTGAATATGGGTGCTGTCTGTATGGAGTTTTGTTTTCTCGTTTATAACATTGTTTACAGAGTACTATGTTTACATATTCTGTTGTGCTGCTGCAAGTAAGGATTTCATTGTTCTAACTGGGACGTGAGAGAATAAAACACTCTTGACTCTTGACATACGTCGCTAATATGTGGGATAGAACTAGTGTACGGGTGATCGGTGGTCAGCGTGGACTAGGTGGGCCGAAGGGCCTGTTTCCACGCTGTATCTTTAAATTACACTAAAAACACTAAAACCAGAGGAAATCTAAAGAAGGGTCTCTACCTGAAACGTCACCCAACTTCTTCTATCCAGAGATGCTGGCTGCTCCATGGAGTTTCCCCGCACAATTAAAGCATGGAATAGTCTTCACCCTACCATAGGAACCCAACCTGACGCAACTAAATTTAAGGTGGCTCTTTTTCCCCAAGAACCCATTTTTGCTTAAGTCCAAGTCAAGAGTCAAGAGAGTTTTATTGTCATGTGTCCCAGATAGGACAATTAAATTCTTGCTTGCTGCAGCACAACAGAATATGTAAACATAATACAGAACAGAAGATAAAAGTTCAGTGTGTCTATATACCATAGA
This sequence comes from Amblyraja radiata, assembly GCF_010909765.2. NCBI lineage: Eukaryota > Metazoa > Chordata > Chondrichthyes > Rajiformes > Rajidae > Amblyraja > Amblyraja radiata. The sequence goes on along the minus strand of NC_045958.1, from coordinate 49,309,329 downwards.
CCTTATATACACACAATAAATAAACAGATAAAATGCAACAGGCTGTTATTTTTCAGAGTTTGGAGTTTGGTGGTGGTGGGTTCACCAGTTTAAATTCCATTTGGAATATTTTTGGAGGGCCAGGAAACCAAGAAGCAAGAGTTACTCCATGGAGTTACTCCAGCTCCAGGCAGTGATTCTGCGTTGGTTTTCAGCGGTCGCGGCGAGCACAGTAATAGCGGCCAGATCTCCCACAATGCAAAGAGAGGGAGAAAGTGGCCGACGCCAACCAGTTGCCATGGCAGTGTGCATGTGCAGGATGGCACATGCGCACATGATGTGCTGGCCGTGGTTGTGCGCATGTGCAGGCCATGGCAGTGCGCATGTGTAAGGCGGCCTGCCGTGCCAAGCGGAGAGCCGAGTGGAGACCCGAGAGCCGAGAGCAGAGAGCTGGGAGCCGGATGGCGGGCGGAGACAGGGAGTGACAGAGAGAAAGAGATAGAGAGGGGGCCCACTCAGATGATAGGTGTCCCGGGTGCTTGCCAAGCCGGGCAAAATGGCATGGCTTTTAGGTTGCCCGGCGGGACTGTAGATTGCCATTAGCACCCAGGCAACCGCTAATTTCGAGCCCTGGGTAGATGGGGAGGGGAGCACAGGGGATGTCAGTGAGGACTGAATAGAGGCGGGAATGGGGATCAGTGCGGGATGGAGAGGAGGGGTCTCAGGATAATGGGGGTGGGGGGTGGAGGGGGGGCGTACAAGAGAGAGAGAGGGAGAGAGAGAGGGGAAGGGCAGAGGAGGTGGGGAGGAAAGAAGGTCAGCGCTCCTCGGACAACATAGCCCCGCTGCCTTGGTCGTCCCTGTCCAACGCCAAGTGCCGCCGCCAAAAGGGGAGGTGGTTGGGATCTACTCGCCACCACCTCCCCTCCTCCGCCAGCCAACAGCAAGGTACGGGGCCGAGTGGTGCAGATCAAAGATCCTATAGCTATAGAATCTTTGGTGCATCTGCTTCAGACGGCGGAAGGAGGCCTCCCCCTCTCTCCCTCCCTCCCTCCTCCCGGCCTCGGCATGCGAGAGGCGTTGTTTTGAAAGCGCTGTTGGCGGATTTGCAAGCAGCGGCCACTATCATGCCGCTGACATGAAACATCATGTTCCTATTCTCCAGTGATGCTGCCTGACCTGCTGAGTTACTTCAGTTTTTTGTGCCTATCTGCATAAACCAGTATCTGCAGTGCCATGTCGGGCTAAATGACTCAGCGTTTAGGTTGCCCGGCGGCGCTTTGGGTGATCAATGGCACCCAGGCAACCTAATTCCGAGCCCTGCATGAGCTATCGGGAGAAGTTGGGCAGGCTAGGACTTTATTCCTTGGAGTGCAGGAGGATGAGGGGTGATCTTATCAAGGTGTATAAGATCATTAGGGGAATAAATGGGGTAGAGGCTCAGAATCTTTTACCCAGAGTAGGAGAACCAAGAACCAGAGGATATAGGTCTAAGGTGAGAGGAGAAATATTTAATAGGGACCTGAGATGCAAATTTTTCACACAGAGAGTGTGGGTATGTGGAACGAACTGTCAAAGGGGGTAGTTGTGGCAGGTACTATAACAATATTTACAAGACATTTGGACAGATACATGGACATAGACAATAGACAATAGGTGCAGGAGTAGGCCATTCGGCCCTTTGAACCAGCACCGCCATTTAATGTGATCATGGCTGATCATCCCCAATCAGTACCTCGTTCCTGCCTTCTCCCCATATCCCCTGACTCCGCTATCTTTAAGAGCCCTTCTTGCTCTCTCATGAAAGTATCCAGAGAACCGGCCTCCACCGCCCTCTTGAGGCAGAGAATTCCTCAGACTCGTAACTCTGTGTGAGAAAAAGTGTTTCCTTGTCTCCGTTCTAAATGGCTTACCCCTTATTCTTAAACTGTGGCCCCTGGTTCTGGAAAGGTGAAACCATGAAAGGTTTGGAGGGATATGGGCCAAACACTGGCAGCAGGGACTAATGTAGATGGGCATCTTGATCGGCATGGACAAGTTGGGCTGAAGGGCCTGTTTCCTTGCTGTGTGACTATGAATGACTTAAAATTCAGAGCTTTCTGCTGTAAATTTCAAATGCCTGCTTATCTATCTAAAACATTATTATAGAAATAACAATGCAGTTTGGGAAACTAACATTCATACTGGTTTTCCTTTGAGTTATTTCTTGCATATGTTGTTTTTTAAACCGGTATTTATGTACATGTGGTTCTGCTGCAACACATGTCTCCATAATATGATTTTGATGTAAAGTTAGTGATGATTTAACAAGTCTTCGGGAATGAGAGAACCACTTAAAAGCTACTTTGAAAATTGACAAATATGTGAAGGAAAGCTGTCTTGGATTTAAACAGTATTGTATGGGGAAATCCTGTTTCGATATAATTTCCTGCTGTAATCTGACATCATTGTCTCTGAAGAGTACAGCTGGTATATTAACAGTGGGTGGTCAGAGAAATTGACAAGCAATTGCTTCTATTGATACTTGTGCAATGATACTCTGTTAAACAATGTAACATAGAGTTCTTAGTAGTTTTAGTTTGGAGCAACAAAAATAAACTTACTGCAGTTGAAAAGACTTTTGTGGAGAAAAATAACTTTGTTATTGTGTGCCTGACTCTTTGTAGCCCCTAAATCCCCTTTATTATCTGAATGGTGGCCGATTAGGAAAAGGGGAGATGCAGCGAGACCTGGGTGTCATGGTACACCAGTCATTGAAAGTAGGCATGCAGGTGCAGCAGGCAGTGAAGAAAGCGAATGGTATGTTGGCATTCATAGCAAAAGGATTTGAGTATAAGAGCAGGGAGGTTCTACTGCAGTTGTACAGGGTCTTGGTGAGACCACACCTGGAGTATTGCGTACAGTTTTGGTCTCCTAATCTGAGGAAAGACATTCTTGCTATAGAGGGAGTGCAGAGAAGGTTCACCAGACTGATTCCTGGGATGTCAGGACTGTCTTATGAAGAAAGACTGGATAGACTTGGTTTATACTCTCTAGAATTTAGGAGATTGAGAGGGGATCTTATAGAAACTTACAAAATTCTTAAGGGGTTGGACAGGCTAGATGCAGGAAGATTGTTCCCGATGTTGGGGAAGTCCAGGACAAGGGGTCACAGCCTAAGGATAAGGGGGAAATCCTTTAAAACCGAGATGAGAAAAACTTTTTTCACACAGAGAGTGGTGAATCTCTGGAACTCTCTGCCACAGAGGGTAGTTGAGGCCAGTTCATTGGCTATATTTAAGAGGGAGTTAGATGTGGCCCTTGTGGCTAAGGGGATCAGAGGGTATGGAGAAAAGGCAGGTACGGGATACTGAGTTGGATGATCAGCCATGATCATATTGAATGGCGGTGCAGGCTCGAAGGGCCGAATGGCCTACTCCTGCACCTAATTTCTATGTTTCTATGTCTCCCTTCTGTGGGAATCATTTAAAGCATTTGTACGAGGAGCGCTTATCTCCTCCCAAGCCTTTCATAATAAAAAGAGCCGAGCTAAACAGTATGAACTAGAAATGGAAATAAAGCAATTAGATATTGAAAATTATATTACGACAGCTCCTTCTATGAAAAAAACAACAAAATTGCTGCACTTAAATATAAATTAAATTACATATATTCAGACCAAATTATAAAACTTTATCAACATACTAAACAATTACAATTTGAATTTGGAGATAAACCACAAAAATTGCTAGCTCGTCAACTTCGCAAGTTAGATCAGGAAAAAACAATTCATAAAATTAGATCAGATACGGGAGAAACACTATCATTGCCGAAGGACATCAATGACAGATTTTTGAAATATTATCACACACTTTATTCAGCCATAAAAAACAGAACGTACTATGTGAATGGAAACATTCTTAAAGAAATGTAATCTTTCAGGATTAGATCTGAGAGAGGGAGAATTATTAGGTGCTGAAATTTCAATGAAAGATATTGAAGAGTCCATTAGATCCTTGAAAAATGGAAAGGCCGCAGACCTCGATGGTCTAAATTCTGAATTTTATAAAAAAATTAATGACTTGATCTCCCCACGCCTACAGACATTATATAATTGTGCTTTCACACAGCAGGTATTGCCAGAAACTTTAAATGAATCAACAATAACACATGCCAAAAATTGATAAAGATCTTGACCCTGGCTCATATAGGGCAATAGCTCTTTTAAATACCGATCAGAAGATATTAACAAAAATCTTAGCTCACAGATTAAGTTTAGTAATTCATAAATTACTAAATTAAATTAATCAAACAGGTTTTATCCCAAAACGCTATTCATTCTATAACCTGAGATGATTGTTTAATATAATATACTCAAATAGAATAGCTAACGTAGATTTAGCAGTCATCTCGTTAGATGCTGAAAAAGCATTTGATCAGGTAGAATGGCCCTATCTCTTTTCTGTGATGGAAAAATTTCAATTGGGTGAGAAGTTTTGTACATGGTTAAATTCCTATATACTAATCCATCAGCTAGAATATTGACAAATCAAATGTTATCACCTAAATTCAATCTATCTAGAGGTTGTAGACAAGGATGCCCACTATCTCCATTACTATTTGCTTTGGCTATTGAACCACTTGCAGAAAGTATCAGACCTCATCCAGAAATTTGTGGGTACAATACTAAAGATACAGTCAATAACATTTATTTATATGCAGATGACATATTATACATCACAAATTCAGAAACTAGTATTCCAAATTGATTAAATCTTATAACGCAATTTGGCTCATTCTCGGGATATAGAATTTATTGGAATAAAAGTGAAATTATGCCTGTAACGGAACCAAACCCATATATATTGTAACAATCTCCTTTTAAAATAGTCTACGAAAAGTTTAAATACCTTGGAATTTATGTGACTAAGAAATACGCATCTTTATTTAAATCATACTTCCCTCCCCTACATAAACTACATAAGAATATTCAATATTGGAAAACACTCCCCATTTCAATGTTTGGTAGAATTAATGCCATAAAAATGATTTTCCTTCCACAATTACTGTACTTTAAAAAAAAATGTTTTTATTAGAAGCAGTGTACAGTAGTATAAACCGCGGCATATGACATTGTACATCTTCCATTTTAATTTCAATTTGACAAAAATGAAATAGAAAAAGAGAAAAAGAGCAAGAAAGAGAGAGAGTGAAAGAGCTAGTGAATGTAATTACTATACTTATTTCAATCAATCCCTATCTATCTTCCAAAAAAATTGTTTTTTAAACTTGACTCTATTGTTACATTTTATTTCGGACTACAAGAACCATAGAATAAGTAAAAAACACCTGTGTAAATCTAAGATGAATGGAGGATTAGTTTTACCAAATTTTCTATTTTATTTTTGGGCAGTTAATATCAAAAATATGAACTTCTGGTTGGAGGATATGGACCAACAACCAGATTGGTTAAAGATGGAAAAAGAGGACTGCCTACCTTTTGAAATTGGCGCGATTTTGTTAACACCTACAAATTTGATTTAAAAAACATAGTGGAAACCCGATAATACATAGTGGTATGCGAACCTGGAAACAATTAAAAAAGACTGAAATTGGATAATTTATCACTTCTTCCTATCTTAAATAACCTCTCTTTTAAACCGTCTGTGTTAGATAAAGGATTTGCAAAATGGAAAAAATATGGAATTACAAATGTGGGACACCTTTATCGAAAGTGTATCCTTCTTTCATTCCAGGAGCTAAAACAGAATTATGGACTACATCAAAATAATTTTTTTAGATACTTGCAACTTAGAGATTATATAAAATCACATACACAAGTGTATAGAACTAAGGAACCAGAAATCCTTGATGAATGTTTGAATAAACATCCTAACACAGATAAATTAATATCCTACATTTATAACATCCTGTTAGATACTGAGGTTCCGTCGACGGAACCACACAGACAAGCATGGGAAAATGAATTGGCTCAATCCATAACGAAGGATATATGGGATAATAATAATAATAATAATACATTTTATTTGTGGGCGCCTTTCAAAAGTCTCAAGGACATCTTACAGAAATTAACAAGAGTAAAAAAACATATAATCGGAGTAAAATAAATAATAAAGACATCACCAATACACAAATTAAAGACAGAATTCGATCCAAAGACAAAAAATCAAAAACACAATGTGAAGAGAGAGCAGCGGCAGTTAAACCGCGCCAGCGTACACTCTCCCTTCCGACAGCAATCTTGGACACTAACTAAAATATTCACTTACACACAAAAAATCATCCCCCACAATGGTTACCACTGTGGGGGAAGGCACAATGTCCAGTCCCCATCCCCAGTTCTCCCAAAGTCAGGCCTATTGAGGCCTCCGCAATTGCCTCTACGGAGGCCCGATGTTCCTGGCCGTTCTGGCCGGGTGCTGTTGTCCCGGCGTCGGGAGAGTCCTCTCAGCGGCTGGGCCACATGGAACGGCCGCTTCCTTACCGGAGACCGCGGCTTCCAAAGCCGACAAGGCCGCGCCGGATTGGAGCTCCCAGGCTCCCGATGTTGAAGTCGGCGCCGCCCGCTCCGCAGACCCGCAGCCCGGAGGTGATGAACTCGGCGGTCACAGCTCACCGGAGCTCCAGCGCGTCGATCCAGAGCGGCGACCCAGGCAAGGCATCGCCCGCTCCGCTCTGCGATAGCGCTCCAGCGCTGTGCCGCCACCGAAGCCGAGGTGCTGGGCGGTCCCCGCCAGGAAACGGCGCTCCACGCCCGCTGGTAGGCCACGAGGACGGGTCGACGGGGCAGCCCGGAGAAAAAGCTGCCTCACCGACCAGGTAGGGACCTAGAAATATAGTTACCCCCTTCCCCCCACATTAAAAAGTCTATTTCTCCCACAAGCAAAGCACAGGATTCACTAAAACTACAAAAAATAAAGGGAATTAAACTGTCTTTAAACGGCTGGTTAGCAGCCGTTCCCCAAGATGGCTCCTCCTCCTTACAACATATACATTACTGTTCGTTGAACGCCAGGCACTCTTTAATACAATTTAAAGTATTACACAGTTTATATTACTCCAACACAAAATTAAACAGAATTTTTCCAAATATCTCACCTATCTGTGATAAATGCCAATACCTAGTATCCAACTTGCATAAATTGCAAGGTAAATTGCATAAAATCTACCTTGGTAAATTGTATAAAAATTCTAAAAATTTTGGATGGATATTTTTTTTAATTATTTCTGAAGTTGTTAATATTCAATTGGATCCCGATCCAAAATTAATAATATTGGGAATATCAGAACAAAGTATAAAACTTATAACAAATCAAAGAAATGTTCTTGATTACAGTATAATAACTGGGAAAAAAATGAATACTAAGACTTTGGAAAAACCCAACAACCCCCACAATTAAAATGTGGATTACAGAACTGTCTGAGACCTTACAATTGGAAAAAATTAGACTTGTCTTAACTGACAAATCAGAACTATTTGCTAGAATATGGTCTCCATTTATTGATTTCTTAAAGAGGTAAATTGGTTCAACACAGAAACTGGATTGAAACCTGAGGTCAGGATTGGATGAATAACTACACCTTATAATCTACAGACCTATGTCCAAAATTGTTATTGGTAATTTTCTTTGTTTGTTTTTCTTGTTATTTTTTTTCCTTTTTTATCCCATCCTCTCTATTAGTTTATAGACTTTTCTTTTCAGTTCTATCTTTCAAAACATTCTATAAAAAGAACAGAAGCTTTGTATGAGTGTAATTGATAAACAAACCGTGTTGCTATTATGTGTTTACGCTTCTAATAAAAATAATTTTAAAAAAAGAAAAAGGAATGGAGTGGTTTTGCTGAGGGCAGTGCAGAGATGTGACTTTATTGAGTTTGTCGTCATGACAGGGTCTTAGATTGACTGACAGCCTGCGAAAACAGTGAGGTCCCTGGAGACCAGTGACAGAACAGGAGTTAGTTACTGATAGGATGCAAGAAAGGAACCCAGACAGTCATTGTCTGATGCAGCAGGAAGATAATTAAATTTTGTCCACTGTACAGGAAGTATTCTGTTCAGCAATTAGTTATCCTTTCAATTATTCAATATCTCATTTAGTTATTGAGACTGACTGCATATTTTACTTATTTATAAACTCCAGGTGTATTCTATCTGTCCATCTGGTGCGTGAATCTGTCTTCCAGGTCAGTCATAATCTGTGCTTTGGAAGACAGAATCTGCTGGCAAAGAAATAGCAACCTTAATCTACATCGTGAGAAAACAATACCCTTTGATTTGCAGATTATGACAAACTGCTAGACTACTTGTTTTATTCCACTGTTATCCTCCGGAAAATGGGTGCTGATTTCAACCTGTTGTGCATGTAAAGCATTGCTATATTTGTGTATTAATTTAGAATTGAACTCTCACAATAAATTGATGTGGATATTTAACACCTTGGGTGATCCAGTTACTATGCAGACCTTTTATTCCGCCCATGCCAATCACCCTTTTCAATCCAAAAAGTAAACATTTGAAACTGAATGATCTTAGTTTCTCAGCCTGAAAAGTAAAACATTGATCAAAGGTATTTTATTGGTCACATTCACATACACCGAGGTGTAATGAAGTGAAATGCTTTTTGCCATTTTGCAGCACACAAAAAAAGAATACAGACATAACACCAATGAGAGTCTTAAACACAAAGAACATCCCCCCACAATGGCTCCCACCATGAGGGAAGGCACAAAGTCCAGTCCCCAACAAATATTCACCCATAGTCGGGCCTATTGAGGCCTCCACAGTTGCCTCTACAGAGGCCCGATGTTCCTGGCCGTTCTCGCCGGGTGGTGGTGCTCCGGCGTCGGGAGAGTCCTCACAGCGGCATGGGAACCCTGGAATGGCCGCCTCCGTACTGGAGGCTGCGGCTTCCGAAGCCGACAAGGCCGCGCCGGTTGGAGCTCCTCAACTGGCGATCTCGTCGCGAGATCCCAGGCTCCCGGTGTAAAGTTCGGCGCCGCCGCCCGCAGCTGGCCGCTCCACAGTCCCGCAGCTCCTCGATGTTTTACCCGGCGGTCTCAGCTCACCGGAGCTCCAGCGCGGCGACCCAGGCAAGGAATCGCCCGCTCCACGATAGCGCTCCAGCGCTGTGCCGCCGCCGAAGCCGAGGTTCTGGGCGGTCCGCGACAGGAAACGCTGCTCCAGGCCCGCTGGTAGGCCGCGAGGACGGGTCGAAGCTGCAGCCCGGAGAAAAACTGCCTCACCGACCAGGTAGGGACCCTGAAAGGCAGTTTCCCCCTCCCCCCACCCCCCACACAAAAAAGTCTAGACCTCCAAACAAAACACTTTAACTAACTAAAAATAAAAATAAAACGGTGAAAAGATAGACAACTGCTGGCAGGGCAGCCGTGCACAGGACAGCGCCTTACAATGATCTTACAATATTAAGCTTGTCCTGAAATTTAGGACACAAAGAATCTTCAGATATGTTGGCAAACTGGATCAAAAATCAGTTGGATGACTGGAAGCAGAGGATAGTTGTGGATGTGTTCAAGAAGGAACTGCAGATGCTGGAAAATCAAAGGTACACAAAAATGTTGGAGAAACTCAGCGGGTGCAGCAGCATCTATGGAGAGAAGGAAATAGGTAACGTTTCGGGCCGAAACCTTTCTTCAGATTGACTGGATAGTTGTGGATGATTCTTTTTCTGACTGGAGATCTATAGCAAGTGGTGTATCACAGGGATCAGTGCTGGGACCTTTGTTGTGTGCGATACATATAAATGACTTGGCTGAAAATGTATATGATTAGTTATTTTGCAAATGTCATGAAAATTGGTGGACTCATACACAAAGACATAGTGGGGCATAGATTAGTTGTAAAATGAATTGGAGTGGTGTCAGATGGAATTTAATCTAGCCAAGTGGGAGAATGTATGTTGAGAGATCACATTTCGGTAGTAAAGATAGAAAACAAATGACATGAACCTTACGAGAGTTGATGTAGAAAGAGACTTTGGGGTGCTACTCCATAACTCCCTTAGAGTGGTGACACACGTAGATAGAATAGTGAAAAAGGAATTTGTATGCTTGCCTTCTTTGGCTCAGCTATTGAATATAATAATTGGGACATCATGTTGCAGTTATACCTAACATTGGTTAGGCTGTATTTGGCATGTTATTTACAGTTCAAATCTCCATACAATAGGAAGGATGTCATAGCAATAGAGAGTATAGAAGAGAGTCATCAAGATGTTGCCTGGAGTGGAGGGCTTAACATAAGGAGAGACTGGATCAACGGGGTTAACTATCATTGGAAGCAGGAGGTTGTATAGTGACGATATTGAGATTTATAAAATTATGAGGTGCATAGAATCATTTTCCCAGGGCAGAGGAGTCTAGACCTAGAGTGCACGGGTTCAAGGTAAAAGTGAAGAAATGTAAAGGTGATCTGTTCAGTACATTTGTCCACGCAGAATTTGGTGAATATATGGGGAAGTGGATATAATTACAATGTTAAAAGTGATTTGGACAGGTACTTAGATAGGAAAGGGTTAGAGGGATATGGGCCTAAAAAAACAAATGGGGATTAGTGTGATAGGCACCACAGTCGGCATGGATGAGATGGCCGAAAAGGCCAGTTTCCATCCAGTAGGTCTCTATGATTCTATGATCTATATATTTTTTAAATTATGTTTTATTTGTTTTATTTTCCCTAGTTTTTTCCTCAATCTAGATTTTTCTCTCCCATTTTAGATGGTGGACTTGCTTAAATTGTAATTTTCCCCCAATCCTCAATTTTTCCTGTTTCCTTGGATATGTTTCCTTGTATAAAAGATCTGGAAATCTCCAGGACCTGACAATGTTTCCCCCTCTACTCTTAACCTCTGTGCCAAACAGCTGGCACCGGTCTATACAGACATTTTTAACCAGCCACTGCCTGCTTCAAAGTTCCACTATTGTCCCTGTACACAAAAAGGCAAGGATTACTTGTCTTAATGACTACAGGCCTGTCGCACTGACCTATGTAGTCATGAAGACACTCGAAAGGCTTGTGCTGGCCAAGCTGAAAAATATCACAAACTCCCTGCTGGACCCTCTGCAGTTTGCATATCAGGCCAATAGATCTGTGGATGATACAGTCAACCTGGGCCTGCACTTCATCCTACAGCACCTAGACCGCCAGGGGATCTATGCGAGGATCCTGTTTGTTGATTTTAGCTCTGCATTCAACAACATTGTGCCAGAGCTACTACACTCCAAACTTTCCGAGTTGACTGTGCCTGAACCTCTCTGTCAGTAGATCACCAACTTCCTGACAGACAGGAAGCAGCATGTGAGGCTGGGAAAGTATATCTCGGACCCGCAAACACTCAGCATAGGAGCACCGCAAGGCTGCGTACTCTCTCTTCTCCCCTACTCTCTCTACACCAATGACTGCACCTCCACAGACACCTCTGTCAAGCTTCTCAAGTTTGCGGACGACACAACCCTGATTGGACTGATCCAGGATGGGGAGGAATCTGCCTACAGACAGGAAGTGTCACAGCTGGCGTCCTGGTGCCGTAGCAACAACCTAGAGCTCAATGCGCTTAAGACAGTGGAATTGATTGTAGACTTTAGGAGAGCTCCCCCTCCCCTCACCCCTCTCACCATCAACAACACCACAGTCACATCTGTGGAGTATTTTAAGTTCCTGGGAACCATCATCTCCAAGGACCTTAAGTGGGGGGCTACCATCGACTCCACAGACAAAAAGGCACAACAGAGGATGTATTTCCTGCTGGCGAGAGCGGCGCGGCTCTCGCCAGCAGCGGCCTCTGCAGTCCGTCTGCGTTTTTATTATTTTATGTCTATGTTTTTATGTAGTTTTTGTTATTTTTGTTGGGGTATGTGTGTGGGGGGGTGGGGGTGGTGTGGGGGGGAGGGGGAAACTTTTAAATCTCTCCCTGCACGGGAGACCCGACCTTTTCTTTGTCGGGTCTCCGTTGTCGTTGGGGCTGCAACGAGGAGCGGCCTCCAACAGGAAGACCGGGGACTCCAGTGCCGAACTCACCTCACCGTCGCGGAGCTGGCTGAGTCCAGAGCGGGTGGAGCTGTGGTGGACGCTGCTGCGACCCGACCCCTGGAGATTCGGTGGCTGCAACTGCGGGTTTGGCGGACGGCACCGGGAGCCCGCGGGTCCCTGGAGGGAGACCGCTTTTCGGGGCTTCCGCAACGGCGACTTCTCCCGCCCGAGTTGCGGGGTTGAAGAGCTCCTGGAGCGGGGCCTTACAGCATCGCCCCGCGCGGCTTGGAATGGCGGCGGGCTGCGAGCGCGCGCCGGGGGCTCTAACATCTAGAACCCGGTGCGCGATCTTGCATCACCCGGCGTGGTTTAATGGCCACGGGACAATTCGCCATCGCCCGCCGGGGGCTTTGACTTTGACTCTGACATGGGGGGGGAGAGTGCAGTGGAGAGAAAAGTTTTTTTGGCCTTCCATCACAGCGATGTGATGGATGTTTATGTAAAATATGTTGTGTCTTGGGTCTATTTGTTGTAATGTATGGCTGCAGAAACGGCATTTCGTTTGGACCTCAAGGGGTCCAAATGACAATAAATTGAATTGTATTGTATTGTATTGTATTGTTGTATTTCCTACGGCAGCTGAGGAAGCACAATCTGCCACAGGCAATGATGGTCCAATTCTACACGGCCATCATAGAGTCTGTTCTCACCTTCTCCATCATGGTCTGGTTTGACTCAGCCACCAAGTACGACACCTGGAGGCTGCAGCGAATCGTCCGAACAACAGAAGATTATTGGCTGCAACCTTCCCTCCATTGATGAACTGTACACTGCAAGGGCCAGGAAGCGAGCGGGCAAGATCATCTCTGACCCCTCTCACCCTGGCCACAAACTCTTTGAATCACTTTCCTCTGGAAGGCGACTCCGGACTGTCAAAGCTGCCACAGCCAGACATAAATCCACAAGTTTTTATCCACAAGTAGTTGCTCTACTCAACAGCCAAAAATCTGTAGCCTCCCTTTTATCTGGTATTTTGTTGGTTCACATGCTTGTTCAATGGTGTTTTATCATTAATGTTATATTTGCAAAAGTGATGCATTGATTGCTACATAAATCCGATAATTAATATAAACTTTTCTCCTCCACCAAGCTTCTCACTCCAGATTTTTATCATTACTAGCCTCCTGTTTGGTTGATGAGTAGCAGTGTAAAATTTCACTGCCTCAGAGGGCGGTGGAGGCAGGTTCTCTGGATGCTTTCAAGAGAGAGCTTGATAGGGCTCTTAAAAATAGCGGAGTCAGGGGATATGGGGAGAAGGCAGGAACGGGGTACTGATTGGGGATGATCAGCCATGATCACATTGAATGGCTCAAAGGGCCAAATGGCCTACTCCTGCATCTATTGTCTATTATCTATTAAATCCCAGAACTATTGAATATTTATAGTTCTGCATGCAATAATAATGTGGCTGTAAACATTAGAATTAATTAACCTGTTTTACAGTTTACAACGTGGGCTAATTTTAGGGTATTGATATTAAGTTGAGCCATTGGAGAGAATGTGTTCCTCTCAGCTCCACAGCAATCCCAAAGCTACGATCACCTCCAATCCGAACACAGTAGATTCTTGTGTACTATGTCAACAGATCCAATGACCAGCTTAACATTCATCTTTACAGGCAAATGGGTATTCCAATGTACGTCCACTGTAGGAAACTACTACTTCATTGTTTATTTACTGATTGTTTATTGTTTATTTCATTTGTCCAAAATTATAGCAATGTATATCCTAATTTACAAGCAATTACGGGGAAGAGTACTCTGTTTTTATTTTCTTGCCCTAGCTTACTGATATAGGGCTGTTAGTGGATGTTGCCTTACAAGCACTTCAATATTGTTCATAGGAAATCTGTAAAACCTGCTTGTTCTATAGAAAGACATTTTACTTTCCGGAACAACTTCATGCTGAATAGTCAGATCTTTTGAATGAATGAATGAATGAATGAATGAATGAATGAATGAATGAATGAATGAATGAATGAATGAATGAATGAATGAATGAATGAATGAATGAATGAATGAATGAATGAATGAATGAATGAATGAATGAATGAATGAATGAATGAATGAATGAATGAATGAATGAATGAATGAATGAATGAATGAATGAATGAATGAATGGATGAATGGATGGATGAATGAATGGATGAATGTGGGATTTAAGTGTCATAGCTGTATTTTCTTGCCATAGCATTGATTCTGACAACTACTGTTCTTCATTGAAATAATCTGAATTGAGATGTCTCTAATTATCTTGGAGTGACTGACCGTCTATCTTATCAAGAAAAATCACTGTTACCACTCCTTGCCTTTCTATGGATAATGATCTTTTATCCAATTGGTTGTGAAAGATAATTCCAACATATGGATACCTTAACAAAAAAAAGTGTGTTGAAGTAACTGTAAGGTAATACTCGGTGTCTGATCATTTTCTGGTAAAGATTGCTAATTAGTTGCATCAATTGCTTGGAACCAACAGTATAAGGTGATATGGCTTTTCATGTTTCATAAGCAGGTTTCCTATAACAGCCCACATTGCAACAGTATAGTGGGCTGATATTATAATGATGAGGAAATCCATTAGTGAGAACAGAAATTGATCTTGAATATTTCTGCCTTGTTATCTTTCTTGTGGTCATTTTTAATGGCATACGTATGTAGCTGGAAAGGTAATGTCTGACTGACTGAATAAGTATGATTCAGATTCAGATTCAGATTCAATTTTAATTGTCATTGTCAGTGTACAGTACAGAGACAACGAAATGCATTTAGCATCTCCCTGGAAGAGCGACATAGCAAATGATTTGAATAAATAATAATAAGTGTCCGGGGGGGGGGGTGATTGGCAGTCACCGAGGTACGTTGTTGAGTAGAGTGACAGCCGCCGGGAAGAAGCTGTTCCTGGACCTGCTGGTTCGGCAACGGAGAGACCTGTAGCGCCTCCCGGATTGTAGGAGGGTAAACAGTCCATGGTTGGGGTGAGAGCAGTCCTTGGCGATGCTGAGCGCCCTCCGCAGACAACGCTTGCTTTGGACAGACCCAATAGAGGGGAGCGAGGAACCGGTGATGCGTTGGGCAATTTTCACCACCCTCTGCAATGCCTTCCGGTCGGAGACAGAGCAGTTGCCATACCATACTGTGATGCAGTTGGTAAGGATGCTCTCGATGGTGCAGCGGTAGAAGTTCACCAGGATCTGAGGAGACAGATGGACCTTCTTCAGTCTCCTCAGGAAGAAGAGACACTGGTGAGCCTTCTTGATCAGAGTTGAGGTATTGTGGGTCCAAGAGAGGTCATCGGAGATGTTGACTCCCAGGAACCTGAAGCTAGAAACACGTTCCACCTCCGTCCCGTTAATGTGGATGGGGGTGTGCGTGCCACCCCTGGACTTCCTGAAGTCTACAATGAGCTCCTTGGTCTTCTTGGAGTTAAGGGCCAATTGGTCCTCGATAAGAAAATGGTAGTAAACAAGTAATCATTGTATTGGTAATCATAAAATAAGAAAAAGGTAATTTTGATTTGCCACTGATCTACTTAGCAAATGTTAGATATCAAAATTAAAAGAACATTGCTGAGCATGGGAACATTTATGGCTATATTAATATCAATACCACTATTTCTTCTTTCAAATATGTATGGTTCCTTTTATCAAAATTTGCCCGTAGTGTACTGATGATTGATGTAAATATTTTGATGTGATATGGCTGTTGCTTTCAGTTGCACTTGCACTGGAATTCTGCAAGCAAGAAACAGCTTGTCTCATGTGATTAAATGTAAACAGTTTGATGTGATATGGCTGGTGCTTGGCTTAATATCAGATTTCCAGTGCAAGGTACAACTGGAAGCGATGTCCTCACCCATAGATGTATAATCAAACATAATGTTGTACTTGCTTAAGAAGGAACTGCAGATGCTGGAAAATCGAAGGTAGTCAAAAGTGCTGGAGAAACTCAGCGGGTGCGGCAGCATCTATGGAGCGAAGGAAATAGGCAATGTTTCGGGCTGAAACACTTCTTCAAACCTTCTTTTGTCTACCTATAATGTAGTACTTCACCATTTATCTGGATGCCAATTGGGAGAGCTAAACTAAATCAACAAACCCTCCACAATATAGTACCAGGAACTTGAATAACATTATAAAAGGAATCTTCACCACACAGACTTATTTTGAGGTAAAAGTTCAGTGCAGATAACAGATATCTTGACTTGAAACCATTGCTTATTTGGATTCTGTCAACCACTTCAGAGTGATAGCTATCCATAGATCGGACAGGAAGAAATTCCTATGGCGATTGCAATGCATTGAGTAGTGGTGTGCACTCACTATTGCAGAGCTGTTTGAATAGGTAATACATAAAGTCCAGGGGCTTCAGAACATGTGCTGACTCTTTAGTGAAGACCAACTGTGTGTTTGATTACATCAAATGTACAATGAAATCATTGTTACATATTCACATAACTTATTTAAAAATAACAGTGGACAATAAAATGATTATAAATAAAGACTATCACTGATATTTTGACAAGGTAAAGGAGAGTTGGTTTTGCTGTTCATGTTTGCCTAGTATTTACTCATCAGATGTATATGTCTTGTTATATTGGTATTCCTATATTCAAGATTGTAATTCTATGTCCAGTTGTTCCTAGGTTAATGAAGTTCTGAATCTGATATTAGTTGATCTCTTGTTTCTCATTCAGTAATTAGAGCTTTCGTAACATTGCCACAAACACTTGCAGGTTTGAAGCTATATCTATCTATGTTATTATTTTAATAAAGAAGGCATTATTGTGGTCATATTGAAAGCACTTAGAACAAAGTGCACAGGTTCACTGACTATTATTTTGTTGACAACAGTTTAAAGCAGCTAGTGTTTTGTAAGGCTGTGCGGTCAGCTGGCGTTAACATCATATCCGTGCTTAAGGATAATTTAAATGTTTACTAAAAATGCATTATTTTAAAAGATTTTTATGATGCTGTAGAACTAAATATTTATTCTGGAATTGCTACTCTTATCCTGCGTCTGGTGTAATAATATTAAAAATAAATTCTTCCAATCATTTTGTTCAGACATTTCTAGCTTATAAACTGGTGAAATATGATGTTCAGAATGAAAAGCCCATAAGGAATGATCAAGGAAGATGTGAAATCGTTAACAAAGGTATGTTTACATTTAAAATCTAAAGCATGGCAATTTATCCTTCACTACTCCTAATATTAGGGAGTATTCCTTCAATACTCATAATATTGCACCGATGTGTAACTTTAAAAAAAAAAAGGAAGTATGTAAATTCACTTTCATATCCGGGAGCCTATGACATGTTCGCTACTGCCAGTGAGTATCTGTGCTTCTCTCTGTTGGTTCCTGAAGAATTCTCACTTTCTATTTACCACTAGTTTTAACTGCTTTTCATGCTTCCATTTTTTATGTAGTATTTTTCATGACAGCTTCGATGACCTTTCTATAACCATATAACCATATAACAATTACAGCACGGAAACAGGCCATCTCGGCTCTACAAGTCCGTGCCGAACAACTTTTTTCCCTTAGTCCCACCTGCCTGCACTCATACCATAACCCTCCATTCCCTTCTCATCCATATGCCTATCCAGTTTATTTTTAAATGATACCAACGAACCTGCCGCCACCACTTCCACTGGAAGCTCATTCCACACCGCTACCACTCTCTGAGTAAAGAAGTTCCCCCTCATGTTACCCCTAAACTTCTGTCCCTTAATTCTGAAGTCATGTCCTCTTGTTTGAATCTTCCCTATTCTCAAAGGGAAAAGCTTGATCACATCAACTCTGTCTATCCCTCTCATCATTTTAAAGACCTCTATCAAGTCCCCCCTTAACCTTCTGCTGCTCCAGAGAATAAAGACCTAACTTATTCAACCTATCTCTGTAACTTAGTTGTTGAAACCCAGGCAACATTCTAGTAAATCTCCTCTGTACTCTCTCTATTTTGTTGACATCCTTCCTATAATTGGGCGACCAAAATTGTACACCATACTCCAGATTTGGTCTCACCAATGCCTTGTACAATTTTAACATTACATCCCAGCTTCTATACTCAATGCTCTGATTTATAAAGGCTAGCATACCAAAAGATTTCGTTACCACCCTATCTATATGAGATTCCACCTTCAAGGAACTATGCACGGTTATTCCCAGATCCCTCTGTTCAACTGTATTCTTCAATTCCCTACCATTTATCATGTACGTCCTATTTTGATTTGTCCTGCCAAGGTGTAACACCTCACATTTATCAGCATTAAACTCCATCTGCCATCTTTCAGCCCATTTTTCCAAATGGCCTAAATCACTCTGTAGACTTTGGAAATCCTCTTCATTATCCGCAACACCCCCTATCTTGGTATCATCTGCATATTTACTAATCCAATTTACCACCCCTTCATCCAGATCATTGATGTACATGACAAACAACAAAGGACCCAACACAGATCCCTGAGGCACCCCACTAATCACCTGCCTCCAACCCGACAAACAGCCATCCACCATTACCCTCTGGCTTCTCCCATTCAGCCACTGCTGAATCCATCTTGCTATTCCTGCATTTATACCCAACAGTTTAACCTTCTTAACCAACCTTCCATGAGGAACCTTGTCAAAGGCCTTACTAAAGTCCATATAGACAACATCCACTGCTTTACCCTCGTCAATTTCCCTAGTAACCTCTTCAAAAAATTCAAGAAGATTAGTCAAACATGACCTTCCAGGCACAAATCCATGTTGACTGTTCCTAATCAGACCCTGTTTATCCAGATGCTTATATATATTATCTCTAAGTAACTTTTCCATTAATTTGCCCACCACTGAAGTCAAACTAACAGGTCTATAATTGCTAGGTTTACTCTTAGAACCATTTTTAAACAATGGAACAACATGCGCAGTACGCCAATCCTCGGGGACTATTCCCGTTTCTAATGACATTTGAAATATTTCTGTCATAGCCCCGGCTATTTCTACACTAACTTCCCTCAATGTCCTAGGGAATATCCTGTCAGGACCTGGAGACTTAACCACTTTTATATTTTTCAAAAGTGTCAGTACTTCTTTTACTTTGAAACTCATAGTATCCATAGCTACTCTACTAGTTTCCCTTACCTCACATAATTCAATATCCTTCTCCTTGGTGAATACTGAAGAAAAGAAATTGTTCAATATCTCCCCCATCTCTTTTGGCTCTGCAGATAGCTGTCCACTCTGTCTCTCCAATGGACCAATTTTATCCCTCATTATCCTTTTGCTATTAATATAGCTGTAGAAACCCTTTGGATTTACTTTCACCTTACTTGCCAAAGCAACCTCATATCTTCTTTTAGCTTTTCTAATTTCTTTCTTAAGATTCTTTTTACATTCCTTATACTCCACAAGCACCTCATTTACTTCATGCTGCCTATAATTATTGTAGATCTCCCTCTTTTTCCGAACAAGATGTCCAATTTCCCTTGAAAACCAGGGCTCTTTCCAATTTTTACTGTTTCCTTTCAACCGAACAGGAACATAAAGATTCTGTACTCTTAAAATTTCCCCTTTAAATGTCCACCATTTCTCTTCTACATCTTTCCCATAAAACAAAATGTCCCAGTCCACTCCTTTTAAATCATCTCGCATCTCATCAAAGTTAGCCTCTCTCCAATCAAAAATCTCAACCCTAGGTCCAGTTCTGACCTTCTCCATAATTATATTGAAACTAATGGTATTGTGATCACTGTACCCGAAATGCTCCCACAACGCATACCTCCGCCACCTGTCCCGTCTCATTTCCTAACAGGAGGTCCAGCACTGCCCCTCCTCTAGTAGGTACCTCTATGTATTGCTGCAAAAAACTATCCTGCACACATTTTACAAACTCCAAACCATCCAGCCCATTTACAGAATGTGTTTCCCAGTCTATGTGTGGAAAGTTGAAATCTCCCACAATCACTACCTTGTGCTTACTACTAATATCTGCTATCTCCTTACATATTTGCTCTTCCAATTCTCGTTCCCCATTTGGCGGTCTATAATACACCCCTATAAGTGTTGCTACACCTTTCCCACTTCTCAGTTCCACCCAAATAGCCTCCCTAGATGAGCGCTCCAATCTATCCTGCCAAAGCACTGCTGTAATATCTTCCCTGACTAGCAATTCAACACCTCCACCTCTTGCCCCTCCAATTCTATCACACCTGAAGCAACGAAATCCTGGAATATTTAGTTTCCAATCACAGCCCTCCTGCAACCATGTTTCACTGATCGCCACAACATCATACTTCCAGGTGTCTATCCAGACTCTAAGCTCATCCACCTTTCTTACAATGCTCCTAGCATTAAAATATGCACATTTAAGAAACCCCCCGTCTCTTCTTCTCTGTTTATTTCCTTTTTTTTCTTTCTCCTCTTGTGTCCGAGTGCTTCCCTTTTCTGCTTCCTGCCTCCCATTCTGTCTACTAGCTTTCTCTATTTGAGTCCCTCGCCCCAACCATTCTAGTTTACAGTCTCCCCAGTGACCTTTGCAAATTTCCCTGCCAGGATATTGGTCCCCCTCGGGTTCAAGTGCAACCCATCCTCTCTGTACAGGTCCCACCTTCCCCAAAAGAAGTCCCAATGATCCAGAAACTTGAATCCCTGCCCTCTGCACCAGTCTTTCAGCCACGCATTTATCCTCCACCTCGCTCCATTCCTACTCTCACTGTCGCGTGGTACAGGCAGTAATCCTGAGATTGTTACCTTTTTGGTCCTTTTCCTTAACTCTCCTCCCAACTCCCTAAATCCTCCCTTCAGGACCTCTTCACTTTTTTTACCTATGTCATTTGTACCAATATGTACCACGACCTCAGGCTCCTCTCCCTCTGATTTCAGGATATCTTGGATGCGTTGAGACACGTCCGAGACCTTGGCACCAGGGAGGCAGACCACCATCCTGGTCTCCCGACTGCGTCCACAGAAACGCCTATCCGACCCCCTAACAATAGAGTCCCCAATTACAATTGCCCTCTTCTTTTTTTCCCCACCTTTCGGAGCAACAGGGCCGGTCTCTGTGCTGGAGGCCCGTCCGCTGTTGCTATCCCCGGGTAGGCTGTCACCCCCATCCGTACTCAAACAGGAGTACTTATTTGCAAGGTGTACCGACATTGGAGTACTCCCTCGTTCCTGCCTCTGCCTCTTGCCCTTCCTTAGCGTGACCCACATGTCTCTCTCCCGTGGTTTTGGAGTGACCACCTCCCTATAACTCCCCTCTATGACCTCGTCACTCTCCCTGACCAGACAGAGGTCATCGAGCTGCTGCTCCAGGAACCTAATACGGTCCCATAGGAGCCCCATTTCTCTGCACCTGGTGCAGATGTGGACGTCTGGAGGGCCATCCGACACCATGACCTCCCACATCTGACATCCAGAACAGTACACTGCTCTGACTGTCATTCTCTCGCCTTACCCTGGATCCGATACCAGTATAATACAATAGAAACTGCAGGGAGAAATCAGCAGGTATCTGACAAAAACAGCTGCTCCCTCTTGCCCTTTAAACTGCACCTTTATTATATAAACAAAAAGCACTGTACCTTTAGCTCACTGTACCTTTACTAAAGCACTGTACCTTTAACCAGAAAGCAGAAATGCTAACCTGAGGTTGCACCCAATCAGCTGCTTCCTCTAGTCTGCTTCCGCCAATCAGCGGCTTCCACCAGAACCCTCCCTATGGAGTGTGGAACGTTACGGGTTTTGGTAAAAGCCCTGACCCTCCTCCACTGTCTCCAACGGTCCCAGGCCTCTGTGAAAACAAGCCCCGCGCCCGATTTAAGTACTCACCGCCCTGACCCTCCTCCACTGTCTCCAACGGTCCCAGGCCTCTGTGAAAACAAGCCCCGCGCCCGATTTAAGTACTCACCGCACTGACCCTCCTCCACTGTCTCCAACGGTCCCGGGCCTCTGTGAAAACAAGCCCCGCGCCCGATTTAAGTACTCACCGCCCTGACCCTCCTCCACTGTCTCCAACGGTCCCGGGCCTCTGTGAAAACAAGCCCCGCGCCCGATTTAAGTACTCACCGCCCTGACCCTCCTCCACTCGCTCCAACGGTCCCGGGCCTCTAGATAAATTTCTTTAAATTACTGAGCATTATGAAATATTTGCTTAAATATCAGCCTTTTCTGCTCCATCGACCTTTCCTACGTCCTATTTTCCAATTCCACTGCAGGCAACTCTTTCTTCATATCTTTGTAATTGCTCTCAATTAAGTGGAGGACACTAGATTTGGACAAAAAAAAATGTTTTGCCTCTCATATTTATCTGGACCTACCAAGTTATGACCACTGATCTCTGAAGGATCCTTAAATACCAGATTTGATATTAATTGTACCATATTTCACATGACCAAATCTACAATAGCTTGCCCACATATTTACTGTATTGCTCTAAGAAACTATACTGACGCACTCCACAAATGTCTCTTGCACAGTGATTAATGCAATTAATTTGTGGATAATAACTCCACTTGATAATTGCATTTCTCTTCCAATAGGCCTATGGCATTTCTCCTTTCATGCTTCGCCCATCTGTTAGACTTCAGGGTTGCAGGGCGGACCTCTATCTTTGTCTTCATTTCTCTGCTATTCCTTATTTCTACCCGGACAAGTCCCACATTATGAACCACTTCATTTATATCATTGCTCTCTGATACTTTTGTGATACAACTTTACTCCACCTCCTTTCCCTTTTTGCCTATTCTTTTAGAACATTAAAAACTTGAAATATTGAGTTCCTAGTCCTGGTCACCCTAAAACCATATCTCTGTAATAGCTATCTTAGTTATTTATTTCCATCTGTGCTGTCAACTCCTATAATAGACACAAAATGCTGGAGCAACAGCAGGACAGGCAGCATCTCTGGAGAGAAGGAATGGGTGACGTTTCAGGTCGAGACCTTCTTCAGACTGAGAATAATTCTCGTCGGAGAGAGGAAGAGAACTTCTTCAAAGTTGGCATACCTTGAGGAGATTTTGCAGTGAAGCAGACAAAATATACTCTCAGTCTGAAGAAGGGTGTCGGCCCAAAACGTCACACATTCCTTCTCTCCAGAGATGCTGCCTGTCCCGCTGAGTTACTCCAACATTTTGTGTCTATCTTCGGTGTAAACCAGCATCTGCAGTTCCTTCCTACATATATCAACTCCTATACCTTGTTAGAAAAGCTGCCTTTTCTCCTTAACATTTGAGCTTTTACGGTTGTTGCTTACTCTAATTCCAATATCCGCTTCATACTTTTATGTTTACTTTCTTCTCTCATGTCACGTTTTGCATTTCATTTGCCCCCTCACTACCCTGTACCACTGTTTTCTGATTGCTTTTGATTTATTAAACTTCTCATCCCTTGAACCATTTCCTCCTTTAATTAATGTTATTCCTTGCATATATTCTTGGCTATGCAATCTGCCTGAACACTGTCCCATCTGTATCTCTAAACTAAACAAATGAAACCCATCTCAATGGAACAGCACTCTTCCACCAGGTCTGTCACCGGTGTTCCATGAAACAATTCCTCCTGCACCTATCTTTGAGACAAACGTTTACTACGCTGATCTCAAATACTCTCTGCCAATTTGCATGTGGCTCAGATAATAATCTGAGGTTATTGTCTCTGTAGTTCTGCTTTTCACCAGTGCTCATATGTTGTAGCTATGTCACATTGTCTGTCTAGCCATATCTGTTCCATTTAATTAATTAGTTGGGATTAATTATTTTAAACCTGCACTCCTTAGCTTCAGTAATGTCCCATGATTTAAATCTCTTGGCCGATCAGAAGAGACTGGAAATAAATACCCACCAATCACCTACACATGCTGACATCACACACAGCACTGATGCCCTGTAGACTTTGGTTCTTCACTCACTGCCTTTGTCTTGTTGCTGTTGGAACTTGCTGATACCAAGGGACCTGGGTGTCCTTGTACAACCTCACTGGAAGCAAACTTGATGGTGCTGCAAGTTGGGGCTGACTTTTCCATTCCCATTCTGAAATCTTGTTTTTTTTTTTAAATCTGCTATCATATTACAACATGCAGCACAACAGCCAAAACAATCAAATAATATTTTAGTGGACATAAATAGATAAATACAAGTATTGAACTGCCAGATGTAGTTGGAGTAGTGCCCAAGTACGGGGCATTGTATTCCAATTAAATTGCATTTTTATTGTGTTCCTCTCGCAAAGTGTTTAAATCAACCCGTTCTCCCCCATGGTAGGTGAGACTGGACTCCTCATATCTTCGGTGACTAAGTGGAATCCATTCAGTGGTTATGCTGGAAACAAGAAGTTTTCAGAACAGAAGCTCTTCAGAGATGTATTTACAAAGGGTGACATGTACTTGAATTCTGGAGACCTGTTGTCTGAGAGCGAAGATGGCTATATTTACTTTCATGATCGGATTGGGGACACCTTTAGGTAAAAGATTATAAACTGGAACATCTTAAATCATTTATTCAGCCAAGGAGGAAAATTATTATTCAGTTAAGTTAACAGCTAGAGGCTAAGAGAGCAACTTTTTATTACTACTCTACTAACATTGGAAAAATCATACTGTTGAATTGGGATAAATTGTGTTTATTTTACTTCATGTTAAATTGATTTTCACACTAGCTAACTGCACTGTCAAATCACTTGATATCTTACACATTGTGAAATTCAATATGCATGAAAGAACTTCAGTCATTCACTGGTCCAGAATGGTGCTATAGATGTCATATCAAAAGCCCACAACAGAAATTGCATACCTCCAGAATGAAAATTGAGGTCTATCTGCTTTCATTGCATATTCCTTGAATGTAAATACTTGGCCAATAAACCTACTCATTCATTCATAGGGAGAAAAAAACTTCACAGCTTTTTTTCAAAACAGTACCTTATTTCAACAAAGAATTAATGTAAACTGAAGAATGACGTATACCACTCATTCAGAGAAATATCCCTGCAAAAATGGGAGTTTGCTCTATTTTGGTATGCTAATGATATGCTGTCTATCGAGCTAACCCCCACTCTATTCTGACAAAAATCGGGACATTTAGCAAAATTTGTAAAAAGAAAAGCAATGCTACATTATATCCTTTCTCCTACATTCACAATCTCTTACTTTATGTTCTTAACTACTTGCTGCTGTGTGTTTGCTTTCAGTAATGGTATACAAGGAAACTCGATCTCTTTGTACATTCAAATATTCCTATCTATTATCATTGAAATAAAATGCCTCTCTGCGATTCCTACCAAAGTTGGTACCTTTGTATTTACCCATCTTATACTATGTCCACTGCAGCCTTGCCTATGCACATAAAATGTCTAAATCGAACAAGTATTTTGCATTCTCCTCACAATTAACATTCCCACTCAGTTTTGTGTCATTGGCAAATTTAGGACCATTATTTTATTTTCCTTATCTAAGTCATCATTGAATTTTGTGACTAGCATGATCACAAGCAATCACCCATCCTTTCTTATCAGTCCCAGGGGATTTAGCAGCATACAGTGCCATTGATTTCTCCATCATTATTTTTTTAAATTAATACCAATTTCATTGAATTCCTCATATTCAGTAGCTCTTTGATTCCCTTATATCACTGGGAAGTTATTTATATTCTCCATTTTGGCATCATGGTCGACACCTACATCATAAGCCAAATGGCATGTTCCTGTGTTGTACTGTTGCATATTCTTCCATGAAGATAGAACCAAAGTATTAGTTTAATTGTTCTGTTGTGTCTTTGTTCTATCATAGTATATTATTCCTGGCTTTATGGGATCTATAATTTTTGCTGAATTCTGAACTGATCGTAATTCTGATACCATTACTTTTCTGACAAATCTACATGGATCCACTTGGAATCTATGTTTTTGTAAGCCATGGTTGCAATTTAAAATGGTTTTATGTTTCCTTAGTACTAATGCCAATGACTAATGTTACAAAACCCTTGTCTCCAACACCAATCGCTTAAACCACAAACCGCATATTCACCTCCATGATCCTACTAATGTGTTGATAATTTAAAATTATTATCTCCTGTGCTTCTGCTTTTAAATTGGGATTCTAGCTGCTCAAACGCCTTCAACCAAACCTTTGTATCGATCCTACCTTTATCGTTGGTATGTGCATGGATTATGGCTTCCCCTTCCCCCAACCCCAATCCAAGTTCCTCCTCAGCAGGGGACAGATGTGCTTCCCAACCTATGATGTTGTTGCTGTGCAACTGATGCTCAAAACATCAGCCCGGTTTGTTTCTTGATGGTAACTGATTAATCTGGAAATGATCCCTGAAGATACGTGATGTGGGCATAACAGCTTTTATATACTCCATGCATTAAACATGGGAACATGGATCCAGTTTCACATTTAAAAAACAAGTTTGCTAAATGTAAATGCATGAACCATAAAATATTGGACCTAAAATAGCTCTACTTCCTGAATGTCATTCTTTTTCAGATGGAAAGGGGAAAATGTTGCAACCACAGAAGTGGCTGAAGTAATTGAAATGCTGGACTTGGTGGAAGAAGCCAATGTGTATGGCATAGTTATTACAGGTGAAGAATGACTGCATAAAAATAGTCTTTGATTTAATTATTTTGCTAATTGTCGCAGTCAGGTCTTAAGAATCATCTACTGGTGTATTTCCCAACAACTTCAGGCAGCAGAGAAGTACAGCTAGCAGATCTACTACTGTCAATAGTGACAGTTTAATCCCGACCTCAGGTGCTGGCTGTGTGCGGTTTTCACATTCTCTCCTTCACCACATGCATTTCCTCTGGGTGCTTCAATTTCCGCCCACATTCCAAAGATGTATGCATTGATAAATTAACTATCTACTGTAAATTCTCCCAAGTGTGTACATCTAGTGGATAATTGATGAGAATGTGGGAAGACTAAGAAGTGGGATTGGTGTAAATAGATGATTAATGGTTGGTGCGGGCCTAGTGAACCAAAACACTACTTCTGTGCCCTACCTCTGACTCAAAGTATACAATGGATGAAAAAATAATGGGTACCAGTGAAGGGTGGAAGGCATCACAGAGTTGAAGTGTTTTTATTTGCTTTTGAAAACACAGTGAAACAACTCTTTGAAAAAAAGAGTTGTTTCAAAGAAAACCTGTCCTTGTTATTTACCATAACTTTAACAAAAGATTCACAGAAACCAAAGAAAAATAGTGAATGGTTTTGAGAAGTGGCTTGCAGAAATCTGCAGAGGAATCTATTTCTTAGTATTGTTTGTCCTCTATCCTTTAGCACTTTTCCTTACATTAATTATAATTTAATAATAAAGTATGTTGCTCATCCTTTATCCTCTTGTTACATCTCCCTGTCACTATTTTTAATGTTTCAGCTCCAAATCCAATCTTTCTTAACCCTGTTATATAGGAATCTTAGCTTCTTTAGCCATATCATTTTGTTTTCTTCTCTTTGCCTTTGTCAACTCTGTTTTCACTTTTACCCCCTTATTTGTGGTTATTGTTATTTTTAAACTAATTCTTTTGCAATTTCAAATGTTCAAAGTGTCAATCATACAATTGAGGGGGAAATTCATCATAGAGGGCAAAAACTATATTCCTAAAGAATAAACGACGGTTGAAGTTTTTGGGAAGGAGTTTATAATCACATTGGAGACTTGGTATAGGCTTCTTAAGTCATGGTGTGATAGGAGTTAGGGGGAACCAAGGGAGGTAGCATAGGTCATTGCATGATAGGAAATTAATATTTTATACAGGAAATCATTCTCATCATAAAGGGGTGAAATGGAAAAACTGTTAAGGCATGAAAGCTTTTTGCTAGATTACAACTTATGGAATTTGGGGAAGAAATAATGAAAAGTGATGCATTTAAATTTATACCAAATGAGAGATTTGAAGAAATCAGAATGTATATTTAAATTAGGTATGGGACAAATGATTCATTTGATTTTTTTCTTATTTTTAACTTGGTTGGCCAAATTTTAATTAACCATTTCATTTCCTTCTCACAGGATATGAAGGCAGGATAGGAATGGCAGCAATTATCCTGAAACCAGATCAGAAGTTTGACGGGAATAAAGTATATAACCATGTGGTGAAATATCTGCCAATCTATGCTTACCCACGCTTCCTAAGGATCCAGGTCAATGCTTACAGATACTTTAATCAGTTTAGCACGTTAAGGAAGTTTGATTTCACACTCAAAGGGTCACTCATTCAACCAAATATGAATAGGATATATTTGGTCATAGCTGAATATCATAGGAGGGCTTTCATCTTCAATTCCAAAATGCTGTTGCTTTAAAGTGACATATAAAAAACAATTAAGATATATTTTTTTAAATCAAGGGAATAATAAAAACAAGGAATAACATAATCAAGCCACAAGGAACTGCAAATGCTGGGATCAAGCAAAACACAGAGTGCTGGAGTAACTCAACAGGTCTTACAGGAACTGTGCAGAAAAGGGGTCTTAAGAAAGGTCCCAACCCAAAACGTCACCTGTGCATACCCTCCACAAATGCTGCCTGAATTCCTCCAGCACTTTGTACTTTGAATAACATGATCAGTTGACTTTTAAAACAAAACAAAAAAAATAAAGGCCACAATTTTTCCAGCCACTGAGTGAAGTATGCAGGAGGATGGTTCGGAGTCAAGCAAGACAACTCACTTATAGGGATTGGTTAACATTTATATAATTTTTCCTGTTTTATATTTAATTGAATCTGATCACGACTGAAAACTGACTATCTATAAAGAAAGGCGACTTAGCAATGTGTGTTAGCCTGATCTATGCAGTTTTACCTTCAAAAATTATTGAAGTAAGTAATGAGAGATACAAATGTCCAGTTCAGATCTAGTATGTACTATTGTTACACCCTAAATCATTGAGGTAATATTGTTTGGTATAATGCAGTGGTATTCACTGGCAGTGACTTGCAATTATTTTTGCGAGCAAAGAAGTCTGGGGCTCAAATCCAAATTCATAATAGGCATAAACAGAGACAAACAAAATGATTTTCTCTAAGTCAGAATTCAGTTGGAGAAAGCACAGACTCAGCCAGGAATTGATAGACGAGTGATCTAATGCCAACAGTGATCGTTATAGAACTAAGCATTGCAGCATTAGAATGAAACCAAATGTTTGTATTTGTGAAAGCTGATGCGATGAGGAGTGTGGTGCAAATGAAGAGCAGTAAGAACTAAGTATGGAAGATTGAACTGTTCTGATAAGCTGTGCAAGGGCTGAATGAGAAACCATTGGCTAAAAACAAACAACAAGAAATTTAAAGTAAAAGGAGATCCAGTTTAGGCAGATAAAAATGCTGGAGAAACTCAGCGGGTGAGGCAGCATCTATCGAGCGAAGGAATAGGTGATGTTTCGGGTTGAGACACTTCTTCAGACTGAGGTGGGGGTGGGGCGGGAAGAAGAAGGGTCTCGACCCGAAACGTCACCTATTCCTTCGCTCCATAGATGCTGCCTCACCCGCTGAGTTTCCCCAGCATTTTTATCTACCTTCGATTTTTCCAACATCTGCAGTTCCTTCTTAAACATCCAGTTTAGGCAGATGAGATTAGTTTATTCTGTTATGTTTGGTGTTACCGACAGGGCCTGTTACTGTGCTGTACTTTTTAATGTACTATAACACAAGAAACACTTAGCAGATCAGATAGCGAATATGTAACATATTATTACTATTTTCTATTTAATTGAATCTGGTTATGACTGTTAACTGACCAGCTATGAAGTAAGGCGACTTACCAATTTGTGTCTCGCTTCATCTATTCAGCTATGATTGGGAAAAACACATAATGAATAGGAAGGTACACAAAATTGCTGGAGGAACTCAGCGGGTGCAGCAGCATCTATGGAGCGAAGGAAATAGGCGACGTTTCGGGCCGAAACCCTTCTTCTTATGGGACAAGGAATAGGAATGTCACTTCTAGCATCTGTGGAAAGGGAAACAGCTAATGTTTTGGGTCTGGGCTAGGCTGGGCAATTTAGAACAAGGGAATCACCTATTCAGGATATGGAGTTAGACATTCACGACTGAGTGGAGGTGATTTCTTTTCACTCTAATTTTGGTGAATCTGTGGAATCCTCTACCACAAAAGTGGAGAGGCTATTTTGTTGAATAGATTTAAATTAAATGAACTGAGGCGAAGAGCTGATGGATGTAGAGTTTGGAAAAGTACTGTGAATGTGTATCGACTTGACTGATGAATGATGTGGAAACTGCTGAATTGCTGACACAGATAGGCATCTCTAGTCCAAGCAACTAAAGATTTTATTCGTGACTTAATCAGGACTATTTTGGTATTACTGTGTGAGCGAGAAAGCAGGCAAAAATGACATTGATTATAGCATACATGGATAAGTTGATACTTTTATCTTAAGAAAATATGTTTCGTGGAATGGAATGTAAAGTTGAATGTAAATAACTGAGATATGGGGTCATTTTAAATGATGAGGGCTACTGCCCTAAATGTAATTTAAAAGGTGAGTAGTTTCTGAGATAGGGGCAAATAGAAGATGGGCAGAAAGTTTTGAAATGAACATTTTTGTAACCTCCTAGCACTCCGTGTTGGAAATGTGGATGGAAGAAGGAAATGTGCTAAAAGGATTTTTTTTTAAATCACTTTGTAATGGAAGAAAATTTAAAAATAATCAATAGTTAGTAATCCATAAACCAAATGCTAATACTATTGTAAATATTAATTGAAGTTATTTGTCATTTGGGAATCATTGACAAATAATTTAGAGGCATTTGTTGAAAACATCTTTCATAATCAACAGGGATTGAAATTGCATTTCTAAAATGGACAAGTTGTCATTAAAGCCTATCAAAAGTACATATGAAGTACACATTTTATGTGTCTTTGGCAAGAATATAATGGAAACTATTTTGAATAGTCCCAGAAAAATGATAGGATAGTAATCTATTATTTTTCCAACCAAACAATCCCCGATCCTGTTTACCATCACACTTGAGCTACATGAATTGGACGCCCAGAATCCTTGTGATTTGGATTAATCACCATACCATGATCTTGATTTGGCATCCCATGATCAGGACTGTCCCAGAATGCTGTGTCTACCAGTAACGCCTTGTCCCATAAGATAAGCTAATGGACTATTCGAATCGGTATTAGACACAAATAGATTTTGTGCTCCAATCTTCTATAATTATGTCAGTTCCCAACAAAGACTGATGGCTGCAATGCAGAGTTTAACCCAAATTCACAGGCACCCCGAACTATAGGGAGAGGTTGGGCAGGCTAGGACTTTATTCCTTGTAGTGTAGGAGGCACAGCGGTGATCTTATAGAGCTGCATAAAATCATAAGGGGAATAGATCGGGTAAATGCACAGAGCATTTTACCCAGAGTAAGGGAATCAAGAACTATTGGACGGTTCAAGGTAAGAGGGGAACGATTTAATAAGAACCTGCTGAGCAACGTTTTCACAGAGGGTGGTGGGTATATGCAGCGAACTGCCAGAGCAGGTGATTGAGGCAGGTACTATAACAACATTTAAAAGACATTTGGACAGATACATGGATAGGGAGCATTTAGAAGGATCTGTATCAAACGTGAACAGATGTGACTAGTGTAGATGGGGCATGGATAAGTTAGGTTGAAGGACCTGTTTCCATGCAGTATGACCCAATGACCCTGAGCCATTGAAACCTTTTGATAACTGTAGATAAAGGTAGAATGGGCACTGCGATTAAAGTAGATGATTTTTTGGTGGGAAAAAAATTCAAATTGTAACCTGGTTCTATTTGTTTTACTACAATTTAGAAAACCATGGAGATGACTGGAACATTCAAGAGGACAAAAATCAATTTGGTAGAAGAAGCATTTAATCATAAAATAATAAGTGACCCCTTGTATTTCCTGGATACTTCTGAGAAATCTTACATTTCTATGACGGAAGAAATATACAACGATATTTTGTCATTCAAAATAAAATTATGAGCCGTATTCAAATTTGGCGAATTTTGATATTATGATCACAGAAATCCAAAGTGTTCATATGATTAGCAAATAATCTTGTAACATTAATTTTAATAGCAATTGTACTTTATCAACATTTTATCAGAAGGTGTAATTTTGCAGGATTTTTTTAACTTGTACATATGTTTAACTTGTGGTTCAGTAACAAACTGCATTCTTGATATTAAATACATTTTAAAAATAGTTAATAAACTATTTTAATAAAAATCGGAATTTGTTTTTTTTTAGTTGGATAAATTAGTTATTAATGCTCCCAGGTGTTTTATTGTGATGCCCTGCAGTACTGATATGACTCACTAGACTAAGTGGGACCCGTTGGGTCCCATGTTCACACGGGAGGGCTGGTCCCCCCAATGCAATATTTCACCTCTCCACCAATTCCTATATTTGTGGCCAGTGGAGGTTGGGGGGGGGACACTTTCTGGAGTGCTAGTATGGGTGTTGTGTGCTGAAGGGACTGGTTTCCAGAGGGCTAGTATGGACATTGTGGGCCGAATGGATTATTGGGCTACAATGTCAGTCACTCAGGCCTGGTGGGCAGGCAGCTCAGTCACTCGGGCATGGTGGGCTGGCAGCTCAGTCACTCAGGCCGGGTGGGCTTGCAGCTCAGTCATTCAGGCATGGTGGGCTGGCAGCTCAGTCACTCAGGCCTGGTGGGCTGGCAGCTCAGTCACTCAGGCCTGGTGGGCTGGCAGCTCAGTCACTCAGGCCTGGTGGGCCAGCAGCTCAGTCACTCAGGCCTTTTGGGCCGGCAGATCAGTCACTCAGGCCTGGTGGGCCGGCAGCTCAGTCACTCAGGGCTGGTGGGCCAGCAGCTCAGTCACTCAGGGCTGGTGAGCTGGCAGCTCTTAAACTGGCAGAAATTCTGCCCAAAACAGGTGAGAGACTCTGTGATTGAGACGGGCGAGAGGGTGGAGAATCAATTTTAGACATTTTTCATCTATTTCTGCAGATCACAGCAATGAAGGAGGAATGTCTATCCTGGCCTGGATCAGGGGCCTTGTGGGCCAAAATGAGTGGTTTCAGGCAGGCCAAACAACTCATTTCCATTTCCATTTCAATTTCAAGCACAGGGCAGGCCAAACAACTCATTTCATTTTCATTTCATTTTATTTCATTTCCATTGCCATTTCAGTTTCAAGTACAGAGCAGGCCAAACAACTCATCATATTTTCATTTAATTTAATTTCCATTGCCATTTCAGTTTCAAGCACAGGGCAGGCGGAACAACTCATCTCATTTTCATTTACTTTAGAGAGCTCGGAAAAATGCTGAAAAGCAGGACCTCCAGGGTTGTTATCTCCGGTTTGCTTCCAGTTCCTCGTGCTGGTGAGAGCAGGAACAGGGAGATACGGGACCTGAATGTGTGGCTGAGGAACTGGTGCACGGGGCAGGGATTTAGATTCTTAGATCACTGGGATCTGTTTTGGAGTAAGGGGGAACTGTACAAAAGGGACGGATTGCATCTTAACAGGTGGGGGACCAGCATTCTGGCAGGCAGGTTTGCCACTGCTACACGGGTGGTTTTAAACTGAATAAGGGGGGTGGGGTGTCAAATGGGATAGTCGAGGATGGAGTTAAAGGGAAAGGGTTTCTTAAATGTGTGAGCGGAGAGACAGAGGGGTGTAAAATGAGGGTAGAAGCAATAGGTAGCAAGGTGAAAAGTAAAAGTGGCAGGCCGACAAATCCAGGGCAAAAATCAAAAAGGGCCACTTTTCAACATAATTGTATAAGGGGTAAGAGTGTTGTAAAAACAAGCCTGAAGGCTTTGTGTCTCAATGCAAGGAGCATTCGTAACAAGGTGGATGAGTTGAATGTGCAGATAGCTATTAATGACTATGATATAGTTGGGATCACGGAGACATGGCTCCAGGGTGACCAAGGCTGGGAGCTGAACATCCAGGGATATTCAACATTCAGGAGGGATTGACAGAAAGGAAAAGGAGGTGGGGTAGCGTTGCTGGTTAGAGAGCAGATTAATGCAATAGAAAGGAAGGACATTAGCTTGGAGGATGTGGAATCGATATGGGTAGAGCTGCGAAACACTAAGGGGCAGAAACCGCTAGTGGGAGTTGTGTACAGGCCACCTAACAGTAGTAGTGGAGTTGGGGATGACATCAAACAGGAAATTAGAAATGCGTGCAACAAAGATAAAACAGTTATAATGGGTGACTTCAATCTACATATAGATTGGGTGAATCAAATTGGCAAGGGTGCTGAGGAAGAGGATGTCTTGGAATGTATGCGGGATAGTTTTCTAAACCAACATGTAGAGGAACCAACGAGAGAGCAGGCTATTCTAGATTGGGTATTGAGTAATGAGGAAGGGTTATTTAGCAGTCTTGTTGTGCGTGGCCCCACATATGGTTGAGTTCTTCATTAGGATGGAGAGTGACATTGTTAATTCAGAAACAAGGGTCCTGAACTTAAAGAAAGGTAACTTTCAGGGTATGAGACGTGAATTGGCCAAGATAGACTGGCAATTGATTCTTAAAGGGTTGACGGTGGATATGCAATGGAAGGCATTTAAAGTACATGGATGAACTACAACAATTGTTCATCCCAGTTTGGCAAAATAATAAATCAGGGAAGATAGTGCATCCGTGAATAACAAGGGAAATCAGGGATAGTATCAAAACAAAAGATGAAGCATACAAATTAGCCAGAAAAAACAGCCTACCAGAGGACTGGGAGAAATTCAGAGTCCAGCAGAGGAGGACAAAGGGCTTAATTAGGAAAGGGAAAATAGATTATGAAAGGAAACTGGCAGGGAACATAACAAATGACTGCAAAAGTTTTTATAGATATGTGAAGAGAAAAAGATTAGTTAAAACAAATGTAGGTCCCTTGCAGTCAGAAACTGGTGAATTGATCATGGGGAACAAAGACATGGCAGACCAATTGAATAACTACTTTGGTTCTGTCTTCACTAAGGAAGACATAAATAATCTGCCGGAAATAGCAGGTGACCGGAGGTCAAATGAGATGGAGGAACTGAGTGAAATCCAGGTTAGCCGGGAAGTGGTGTTAGGTAAATTGGATGGATTAAAGGCCAATAAATCCCCAGGGCCAGATAGGCTGCATCCCAGAGTTCTTATGGAAGTAGCCGCAGAAATAGTGGATGCATTAGTGATAGTTTTTCAAAACTCTTTAGATTCTGGAGTAGTTCCTGAGGATTGAAGGGTAGCTAATGTAACCCCACTTTTTCAAAAGGGAGGGAGAGAGAAAACGGGGAATTACAGGCCAGTTAGTCTAACGTCGGTAGTGGGGAAACTGCTAGAATCAGCTATTAAAGATGGGATAGCAGCACATTTGGAAAGTGATGAAATCATTGGACAAAGTCAGCATGGATTTATGAAAGGTAAATCATGTCTGACGAATCTTATAGAATTTTTCGAGGATGTAACTAGTAGAGTGGATAAGGGAGAACCAGTGGATGTGTTATATCTGGACTTTCAGAAGGCTTTCGACAAGGTCCCACATAAGAGATTAGTGTACAAACGTAAAGCACACGGTATTGGGGGTTCATTATTGATGTGGATAGAGAACTGGCTGCAGACAGGAAGCAAAGAGTAGGAGTAAATGGCTCCTTTTCACAATGGCAGGCAGTGACTAGTGGTATACCGCAAGGCTCAGTGCTGGGACCCCAGCTATTTACGATATAAATTAATGATTTGGACAAGGGAATTGAATGCAACATCTCCAAATTTGCGGATGACTCGAAGCTGGGGGGCAGCGTTAGCTGTGAGGAGGATGCTAGGAGGCTGCAAGGTGACTTGGAGAAGCTGGGTGAGTGGGCAAATGAATGGCAGATGCAGTATATAGTGGATAAATGTGAGGTTATTCACTTTGGTGGCATAAACTAGGAAAGTAGACTGTTATCTGAATGGTGGCTAAGTAGGAAAAGGGGAGATGCAACAAGACCTGGGTGTCATGGTACACCAGTCATTGAAAGTAAGCATGCAGGTGCAGCAGGCAGTGAAGAAAGCGAATGGTGTGTTAGCATTCATAGCAAAAGGAATTGAGTATAGGAGCAGGGAGGTTCTACTGCAGTTGTACAGGGTGTTGGTGAGACCACACCTGTAGTATTGCGTACAGTTTTGGTCTCCTAATCTGAGGAAAGACATTCTTGCCATAGAGGGAGTACAGAGAAGGTTCACCAGACTGATTCCTGGGATGTCAGGACTTTCATATGAAGAAAGACTGGATAGACTCGGCTTGTACTCGCTAGAATTGAGAAGATTGAGGGTATTTGAGGGAATTTAGACGATAGAAGAACCCCGCCAAGACGCATGCGTGTCATTCTTCAAAGCAGCGGTGTGAAATCACAGATAACTGTAATGACTAAACATAGTAAGATTAGAGAAGAGATACCAGTTAAGTATATGATCAGGGTGGGAGCGGAGGGCACGTAATCCCTCATCGTAACTCCTCATAAAATACAGATCAAACTTCAAACTGGTAAGTTCTCGTTTAATCTTACTATTTTACTTCGGAGTCACGTGAGTGACTACGTGAAGATTTTAAAGCTCTGTGATTTCATGCCGTGGAAACGAGTCCATGCATCACAGCTGCTTGACTGTAGGAGGAATTGTGTTAACATAATGTGGACATGAATTCGACATTGAAATCATAAAATTTGTTAACACAAATTTATAACCCCTTTTTATGGGTTTAAATTAATTTACAGAACTTAAAATTGTTTCTGCAAACGTTCCAGGTTTCATTACTGGTTTATTATAAAATAATTGGAATGTTTTCCCTAGACCATCCTGCTGCCTTGAGGATTTGGTCCATTGGTACATCCAACTGTATCGCTGCCGATGTGGCTGCACCCCTGGCGGAAAGAGATTTTAAAATATTAGTATCCACCCCAGCCTGTGTTAGCACCTGTTTCAGTCATCTTGAGATGGTCTGGACCGTCACTCTTGGTGTGGTTGCTAGTGGCTGACCAAAATGTGCCTTTTCATTGCCTCTTAGGATTTTTGTTTTCTCCATGAATAACGACAGATGTCTTACTATACACAGACGGTCATCTGTTGGGTATGACCTAATTGTATATTGAGGCCTGCTGATCCCTTTCTGTTCTGCTTACTAACTCATAAATATGAAACGTAATATTTTCTGTTGAGGAAGTCATGTTGTCCAGTCTAGTTTTTGCAATGACTGTATCCTCTGTGCCGTGACCAATACCATTAGCATGACTGTTTTAATGTCAGTCTGTGTAGGGACAGAACTGTTGCTGGAGACCAATTCCTGAGCATCTTCAGGATAATTCTTACATCCCATAATTGGGAGTATCTGGTTCTTGGGGGATAGTATTAAAAATTCCCCTCATAAGTTTTGTACCAGTGGGTGAGTCCCAACAGTGTAATGCTCTGTCCCCTGCCATAGGTAAGTCGATAGGGCACTTCTGGCGCAGTTGATGGCACTGTAACTGAGCCCCTCATCATAGTGGAGGCCTGCCAGATATTGCAGAACAGACGGGATGTTCATGTCTCTGTAGGCGATATTGTTTTTATGGCAGAGCATCGCCCACTCCCTGATATAGACTGTAGCAATAATCTGGTCTATGAGGGATGGTGATACATGGTTCTAATACCATGTTTGATACCACTGGGAACCATGGTTGTGTAGGCCAATCGGGTACTACCAATACCAGATGCAGAGTGTTGTTGTATTTCCTAATACCCGACTGATGAGGCAGGAAAAGGAGGGAATGCGTAAATAAACAATTCCCCCCCCCCCCCCCCCCCAATGCAGCGAAAATGCATCTGTCGCCGCTGCCCCAGGGTCTGGTTCCCATGAAACATAATTTGATAACTGGTGGTTAAGTCTAGATGCGAATAAATCGATATCTGGTGTTCCTAAACACAAATTTATAACCCCTTTTTATGTGGGGTTTCACCATTGACTCAGTTCACATGTCGGTCACTCTGCCTAAGGGAAAGGCTAGAGATTTAATAGAGGCTTGCAATAACCTCACTGACATCAGCAAACCATCCATCAGATTAGTAGCAAAGTAATTGGCATAATGATGGCTGCCTTTCCAGCCACACAATTTGGACCTCTACATTACCACTACCACTGGTAACTATGGAGGTAGGTGGGTCTGGTTCCCTACAATATACAGGGATCACGGAGGTTGGGTGGAAATTACACTCTTTCTGAATGCATGGAGCATGATAACAACCGATACTTACATCTTAAGCAGTATCCAGGGATATACAATAGAGTTTATACACAAGTACAGCCCTCCAGTTCAACATATACTGAACCGAATGTTCGTGCCTTCTGATAAAGGAATATCAAAAGCGCAAGCTGAACTGAAGCGGCTTTACATAAAAGGTGTAATTGAGAACACTCAACACGAACTATTAGAATTCATGTCCAATATATTTATCAAAAACAAAAAAGATGATGGTTAT
Source organism: Amblyraja radiata (assembly GCF_010909765.2). Lineage (NCBI taxonomy): Eukaryota > Metazoa > Chordata > Chondrichthyes > Rajiformes > Rajidae > Amblyraja > Amblyraja radiata. The sequence goes on along the minus strand of NC_045958.1, from coordinate 49,270,870 downwards.
CGCATCATCATAGATCTGACAAAATAGATACCTTTGTTACTCCTTAACAATTAATTTCCAAAGGTTACTTCAATGGCCAGCATCGATTTAAAAGATGCTTACTATTCAGTGCCTATACGAGGTGACCACAGATGTTACTTAAAATTCAACTGGATGGGACAACAATCTTTTAGAAACTTACAAAATTCTTAAGGGGTTGGACAGGCTAGATGCAGGAAGATTGTTCCCAATGTTGGGGAAGTCCAGGACAAGGGGTCACAGTTTAAGGATAAGGGGGAAATCTTTTAGGACCGAGATGAGAAAAACATTTTTCACACAGAGAGTGGTGATTCTCTGGAATTCTCTGCCACAGAAGGTAGTTGAGGCCAGTTCATTGGCTATATTTAAGTTAGATGTGGTCCTTGTGGCTAAAGGGATCAGGGGGTATGGAGAGAAGGCAGGTACAGGATATTGAGTTGGATGATCAGCCATGATCATATTGAATGGCGGTGCAGGCTCGAAGGGCCGAATGGCCTACTCCTCCTCCTAATTTCTATGTTTCTATTTCATTTCCATTGCCATTTCAGTTTCAAGCACAGGGTAGTCCAAACAATATCTCATTTTCATTTCAGTTCATTTCCATTGCCATTTCAGTTTCAAGCACAGGGCAGGCTAAACAACTCATCTCATTTTCATTTCAGTTCATTTCCATTGCAATTTCAGTTTCAAGCACAGGGCAGGCCAAACAACTCATTTTATTTCAATTAAGGGCTAACAAATCATTTATTGCAAGTACTTTGCAGACTCACAGTTCAGTAGACTCACAGTTCAGTTGACACAGCAGAATCACAGTTGTGGCCTTCACGATCTTCCAGAGTGACTGACTCACGTCTAGGCTTCCGGGGTTTTATAGTCTTGCCCCCCCCCCCTCCGGAAGGGGTGTTACCTTCATCATGGTGATTGACAGGCGAGAGGACCAATCAGCTGATCGCAAGATTTTTTAAACATTCAGAACTTTTTTATTTTTCATCAATCAGAGAAATCCTCGGGGTTGCCTCAGCGGAGGAGGACTGTGAGTAAGGTGCCCAAAAATCATAGCGATATATGGTAGCGTTTTTTCTAAAATCAATATACAGCGCAGACAGGAAGTGATGAAGATGAGACTTTTAGCTATATATATATAAATGATTACATTTCAGGAACCCAGATCCCAATAATCTTTGTTAAATTCATAGTTGTAATCTTAATTACAGTACTCATTTCATTCCTACTTTTACATGTGCCTTGCATTTTGACCAGGTCCCACTTTGAGAAGATCTAAAGTACATATAGTATCCAGTACATAAACAACAAGTTTAATCACAAATATCCAGCTTCCCAGGCTTCGGGAATCTTAGCATTTGAAGCAAGCAAAACAGGTTGACAGAATTCATTTAATCCTCATGAAAATGGCTTACTAGAAGGAGCTTGCGGAGTTCTTCATCTGAGCTCATGCAGCTGCTCCATAAACCTCACATCATTTCCACTATCATTATCACAATGTGCAATTTGGACACTTGGATTCCCCATAACCCAGTTCCAGCAGCCTGTGATCTGAATTATTCCACAACCAGGAGCCCACTATAATTAATTTGCTCACAAATCTGCTCACCCCTCAGTACACTAATATGCTCTCAAAGGACAGGGGCTGCTAATTAAGATGCCAGTGGGGAAGAAATCCTGGAGTTAAATTCCATCAAGACATTACCACAAACCTATATTACCTCAAACCTATACAACCACAGTTGTGTGAATAAGACTCAGAATCAAAAAGGAATTTGGTTTCAATGACCAGTTCTTGATAATGCATCAACTCTTTGCCCCCTATGCTTCTTCCAATGTGCTTTCCCTCTATTCATGCTGAAGAACAACTCAAGAGGAATGGAATTGTGCCTTCTGGAGAATGCACTCAAAAGTTCTCTCCTTTTCACACTATCCTAAATCCCTGGTCAAAATGGGGGTATAGAAAACAATTGAAAATAACAATCTTCTTCTTAAGCCCTTTGCACCTCTAGGGAGCATAGGCCATTGACAAATGTCCTCCACCTCACTCGGTTGTTGGCAGTTCTTTCGCGATCTCTCCGTTTGGGCCCACTCTCTGACATTTCTGTCTGGACACCTCTTCTCCAGCTGTTCCTGGGGCGACCTCTTTTCCCTTTTCCTTGGGGGTTCCATTTCAGGGCTTGCCGGGTGATGTTTGTGGCAGGTTTCCTGAGGGTGTGTCCAATCCAACTCAATTTTCTCCTTTGAATGGGCTCCTGGCTTGTTCTTTTCCACAGGTCCACATTGCTTACTTAGTCTCTCCACCAGATGTTAAGTATTCTCCTAAGGCAGGTGTTAATGAATGTTTGCAGCCTGTATGTAGTGGATTTTGTTGTTTTCCATGTCTCTGACCCATACAGCATCACCAGTTTCACCTTTGAGTTAAAGATGCGTATTTTGGTGTTGATTAGATGTGTTTTGAGCTCCAGATCTTCCTGAGCATGTTAAACACCACCCTGGCCTTATTGATTCTACTTTTTATGTCTGCCTCCGCCCCTCCGATGATGTCCTCAACACTGCCAAGGTATGTGAATGTTTCTACCTCCTCTAGAGCAGTGCTGTGCATAAGGATAGGGTTGCTGGTTTTGGAGTGGATCCTCATCACCTGTGTCTTTGCTGTGTTGGGTGTAAGACCAAGTTTTGTTCCAGCTTGTGAGAGTCTGTCCGTCTTCTCCTGCATTTGAACCTGTGTGTGTGAAAGGAGAGCTATGTCGTCTGCAAAGTCAAGATCATCTAACTGCTCCCACATTGTCCACTGAATTCCATTTCTTTTCCCTTCAGTTGTTTCCATCATGATCCAGTCAATTGCCTGGGGAAACAGGAATGGTGACAATAGACATCCCTGCTTGATGCCCGTCCTGACACTAAAGCTCTGAGAGAGCTGGCCTGCATGCATAACTTTGCATGAGGTTCCATCATACGAGTTCTTGATTAAGTTTATGATGGTGGGAATTCCATAGTGGTTCATTAGGCACCATAGTGTTGGCCTGTCTAAGCTGTCAAACGCTTTCTCAAAGTCGATGAAGTTGATGTACAGGGACGTGTTCCATTCAATAGAAAATAACAATTTGATTTAAAAAATCAAAATCATAAACTGTTAAATCTCTGAAGCATTTATTTGATGGAATATTATCTACCTGAATTGCTACCACTTTCTTGGAGGAGGAGGGGGTGGCAAAAGATAATTTAAGGAAACTGAGGTTGTCACTGAGAGGATGAGAGTGTGATGCAGTGCCTGAGGACATTGGCAACATGGGGAAAGAGTAAAAGTAATTACATGGAAGAATCTACCTTGAAGAAGATGGAGGCATGCACTCCCTGCCAGCAGCTCAGGCAAAATTCATCCCTCCTTAAGTAATTCCAAAACAGACCACTGCAGACACTGTAGTGCTCCATAGATGCTGCCTCACCTGCTGAGTTTCTCCAGCATTTTTGTCTACCTCCAAAACAGACCTTAATCATCTGATTAAACCCTACTTCAGTATGCAATATATAACTCGGTACTACAAACTACAATTTTGAGTAATGATGTCCAAACAATGTCTTTTGACATTGTTTGCTCAGCTTCAGTGTTAAAGCCGAGCAAACACTGTGTACATTTGAGGATTGCTAACTCTTATTTGATAACAGTTCCAAGGAATAACAAAGCTCTTTCACCACACCTTGGTTTATTTTCTGCACGGGCTGTGGAGGAAACATCACAACTGAACCTAATATACATTTTTTAGCAAGAATCCTGTCACCGAATTTAAGAATGAATGCCCACCCAAACTTCTAATCCAGAAGAATTTATGTAATTACTGCTAGATTGAGACCAATGAACTGAGAAACACCTTGGAATTAAATCTGGAAATATTTTTTTCCTCCTCAGTTTGAGTATCTGGGTGGTGCATTTATTCACTGAGCTATTGTGCTGGATATATTAATGTAAACATTATAGGAATTCGTGGGTGAGCGGGGAGGGGGGCAGTGGGGGGGGGGGGGGGGGGGGGGGGGGAGGGAGAGGGGGAGGGGGAGGAGTGCTGGAGTCCCGTAACATTTGATATTCCGTGTGACTTTCATTTTATACTTAGATATACTTTATATCCAGTAATCAATTGAAATGAAGGATGGTTTGCTTAATTTTCAATCAATCCATATACTCCAAGTAGGGCATGCCTGGGTAGGTAAAGCATAAAATAAATTTAATATAATTTATTAAATCATATGCAATGTCGATGTTGCATAATGATTGATTGTTATAAACCCAAGCTTTTTATTTGATGCTATAAAAATGGTTTGAGTTAAAGTCATGGGACTTTAGACTTTAGTGATATAGCATGGAAACATGCCCTTTGGCCCACCGGTCTATAGGGACAATTTACAATTTATGGAAGCCGATTAACCTACAAACCTGTAACTCTTTGGAATGTGTGAGGAAACAAGAGCACACGCGGAAACCACATGCAGTTACAGCAAGAGCGTACAAACTTCATACAGACAACACCCATAGTCAGGAGGTACCCGGATGGGACGTCGAAGGACGAGAAGCCGAAGCCAAGAAGTGGAAGCCAATATACCGAAAGTACATCATGCTGAAAAGCCAAGATACCGAAAGTACATCACACCGAAAGGACACGAAGCCAAAAGTACATCACGCCGAAAGGATACGAACCCAAATGGACACCACGCCACAAAGACAAGGCGCAGAATGGACATGACGTCGAAAAGCCGCCAAACAGACATGACGTCTCTGGGGACGGGATTGGTCCAACACCTTGTCTGTCATCGACAAAGGTCAGTGTTGTGAGACAAATGAAACTTTCACACTACTCGTAATTTACTTAAACTTTATTTAAGCTTTAAGCAACTCATTTCTGAAATATATAACTTCAAAACGTCTGGAAAAACATGGCTGATTCTGCAGGTCTTTCCCGCCCGAAAACCCCGCACATGCGCACACTCTGGAAAAGCCCCGCACATGCGCCCACTTCATTCTACCCTCCTATTTATAAGTTGAGACGGTCAGGAGGTTTAGTACATTGTGATGACCATCGCAGCACTGGAGCTTCGGAAGATAATGGTGTTTCAATAGCTGGTGGTACATACTTTGCTTAGTCATCAACTCCACATATTGTTATTTAGATTTTCAATTTTAGAATTTCTTATAGAAGTTTCCATGGGGGATGATGGGAGTGTTGGAGGCAGTTCACAATTAATATGGTGCCAGGATCCAGGATGTCACGGACAGAGTGCAGAAAATCCTCAAGGGCGAAGGTGAACAGCTGGAAGTGGTAGTGCATGTCGGCACAAACGATGTCGGAAAGAAGGGGATGAATATTCTGTAGCATGCCTTTAGAGAGCTCGGAAAAATGCTGAAAAGCAGGACCTCCAGGGTTGTTATCTCCGGTTTGCTTCCAGTTCCTTGTGCTGGCGAGAGCAGGAACAGGCAGATTCGGGACCTGAATGAGTGGCTGAGGAACTGGTGCACGGGGCAGGGATTTAGATTCTTAGATCACTGGGATCTGTTTTGGAGTAAGGGGGAACTGTACAAAAGGGACGGATTGCATCTTAACAGGTGGGGGACCAGCATTCTGGCAGGCAGGTTTGCCACTGCTACATGGGTGGTTTTAAACTGAATAAGGGGGGTGGGGTGTCAAATGGGATAGTTGAGGATGGAGTTAAAGGGAAAGGGTTTCTTAAATGTGTGAGCGGAGAGACAGAGGGGTGTAAAATGAGGGTAGAAGCAATAGGTAGCAAGGTGAAAAGTAAAAGTGGCAGGCAGACAAATCCAGGGCAAAAATCAAAAAGGGCCACTTTTCAGCATAATAGTATAAGGGGTAAGAGTGTTGTAAAAACAAGCCTGAAGGCTTTGTGTCTCAATGCAAGGAGCATTCGTAATAAGGTGGATGAGTTGAATGTGCAGATAGCTATTAATGACTATGATATAGTTGGGATCACGGAGACATGGCTCCAGGGTGACCAAGGCTGGGAGTTGAACATCCAGGGATATTCAATATTCAGGAGGGATAGACAGAAAGGGAAAGGAGGTGGGGTAGCGTTGCTGGTTAGAGAGCAGATTAACGCAATAGAAAGGAAGGATATTAGCTTGGAGGATGTGGAATCGATATGGGTAGAGCTGCGAAACACTAAGGGGCAGAAAACGCTAGTGGGAGTTGTGTACAGGCCACCTAACAGAGTAGCGGAGTTGGGGATGGCATCAAACAGGAAATTAGAAATGCGTGCAACAAAGGTAAAACAGTTATAATGGGTGACTTCAATCTACATATAGATTGGGTGAATCAAATTGGCAAGGGTGCTGAGGAAGAGGATTTATTGGAATGTATGCGGGATAGTTTTCTAAACGAACATGTAGAGGGACCAACGAGAGAGCAGGCTATTCTAGATTGGGTATTGAGTAATGAGGAAGGGTTAGTTAGCAGTCTTGTTGTGCGTGGCCCCTTGGGCAAGAGTGACCATAATATGGTTGAGTTCTTCATTAGGATGAAGAGTGACATTGTTAATTCAGAAACAAGGGTCCTGAACTTAAAGAAAGGTAACTTTGAGGGTATGTGACGTGAATTGGCCAAGATAGACTGGCAATTGATTCTTAATGGGTTGACGGTGGATATGCAATGGAAGGCATTTAAAGACTGCATGGATGAACGACAACAATTGTTCATCCCAGTTTGGCAAAATAATAAATCTGGGAAGGTTGTGCATCCGTGGATAACAAGGGAAATCAGGGATAGTATCAAAACAAAAGATGAAGCATACAAATTAGCCAGAAAAAGCATCCCAGAGTACTTAAGGAAGTAGCCCCAGAAATAGTGGATGCATTAGTGATAATTTTTCAAAATTCTTTAGATTCTGGAGTAGTTCCTGAGGATTGGAGGGTAGCTAATGTAACCCCAATTTTTAATAAGGGAGGGAGAGAGAAAACGGGGAATTACAGGCCAGTTAGTCTAATGTCGGTAGTGGGGAAACTGTTAGAATCAGTTATTAAAGATGGGATAGCAGCACATTTGGAAAGTGATGAAATCATTGGACAAAGTCAGCATGGATTTATGAAAGGTAAATCATGTCTGATGAATCTTATAGAATTTTTCGAGGATGTAACTAGTAGAGTGGATAAGGGAGAACCAGTGGATGTGTTATATCTGGACTTTCAGAAGGCTTTCGACAAGGTCCCACATAAGAGATTAGTATACAAACTTAAAGCACACAGTATTGGGGGTTCAGTATTGATGTGGATAGAGAACTGGCTGGCAGACAGGAAGCAAAGAGTAGGAGTAAACGGGTCCTTTTCACAATGGCAGGCAGTGACTAGTGGGATACCGCAAGGCTCAGTGCTGGGACCCCAGCTATTTACAATATATATTAATGATTTGGACGAGGGAATTGAATGCAACATCTCCAAATTTGCGGATGACACGAAGCTGGGGGGCAGTGTTAGCTGTGTGGAGGATGCTAGGAGGCTGCAAGATGACTTGGATAGGCTGGGTGAGTGGGCAAATGCATGGCAGATGCAGTATAATGTGGATAAATGTGAGGTTATCCACTTTGGTGGTAAAAACAGGAAAGTAGACTATTATCTGAAAGGTGGCCGATTAGAAAAGGGGGAGATGCAACGAGACCTGGGTGTCATGGTACACCAGTCATTAAAAGTAGGCATGCAGGTGCAGCAGGCAGTGAAGAAGGCGAATGGTATGTTAGCATTCATAGCAAAAGGATTTGAGTATAGGAGCAGGGAGGTTCTACTGCAGTTGTACAGGGTCTTGGTGAGACCACACCTGGAGTATTGCGTACAGTTTTGGTCTCCTAATCTGAGGAAGGACATTCTTGCCATAGAGGACGTACAGAGAAGGTTCACCAGACTGATTCCTGGGATGTCAGGACTTTCATATGAAGAAAGACTGGATAGACTCGATTTGTACTCGCTAGAGTTTAGAAGATTGAGGGGGGATCTTATAGAAACTTACAAAATTCTTAAGGGTTTGGACAGGCTAGATGCAGGAAGATTGTTTCCGATTTTGGGGAAGTCCGGAACAAGGGGTCACAGTTTAAGGATAAGGGGGAAATCATTTAGGACTGAGATGAGGAAAACATTTTTCACACAGAGAGTGGTGAATCTCTGGAATTCTCTGCCACAGAAGGTAGTTGAGGCCAGTTGATTGGCTATATTTAAGAGGGAGTTAGATGTGGCCCTTGTGGCTAAAGGGATCAGGGGGTATAGAGAGAAGGCAGGTACAGGATACTGAGTTGGATGATCAGCCATGATCATAATGAATGGCGGTGCAGGCTCGAAGGGCCGAATGGCCTATTCCTGCACCTATTTTCTATGTTTCTAATATTATCAAGGAGTGACAGAGCTGATGGAGAAGACGGACATGGTGCAAGGTCACGAAGTGAGACAGTTGACTGACGTCCATCCTGATACTTGACGGTTGCTTAAAAAGGGTTAACATCAGTCAGTTCAACTTCATCAACAAAGGGCACATTCTTATTTGATCGGACATACCGACGAAGCAACACAGGCCCAGGGCTAGCCAACCATGATGGCAGAGAAGTACCACTAGAAGAACGCCGTTTGAAGTTAAAGAATCGTTCGTGTGGAGTAGTATTGGTAGCAGTTGACAGTAGAGATCTGATGGAGTGTAATGCATCTGGTGGAACACACTCCCACTGCTGATCTGGTATGTCATTTGACTTTAAAGCCAGTTTCACTGCTTTCCAAATGATTCTGTTATACCCCTCAACCTGACCATTTCCAATAGGGTGATATGGTGTTGTTTTACTTGTTGCAATTCCTCTATTAGAAAAGTAGTCTTTTAAATCTTTTGACATGAATGAGGTGCCCCTATCAGAATGTATGTAACTTGGAAATCCACAGAATGAAAACAGTTGATCTAAACATTTGGTAACCATAGCAGCTGACATATTTGGACAAGGGAAAGCAAATGGAAACCTCGAATATTCATCAACTATGGTAAGTATATAAACATTTCAAGAGGAAGATTGTAAAGGTCCTTTGAGGTCAATACTCAAACGTTCCATAGGTTGAGTAGCTTTGATCAATCTTCCTTCTTCAGGACGGAAGAACCTTGGTTTTAATTCAGCACAGATTCTACATGAAGCACACGTCATCTTCACATCTTCTGTAGAGAAAGGTAAGTTTTTGGAACAAACATGGTGTAACAAACCAGTGACTCCAGGATGATACAGCCCATTGTGAAGATCAGTGAGTGCAGAAGAATGAACATAGGCACAAAATGCTCGAGTTAATGTATCCGGAGCAACATTACCCTTACTAGGGCGGTACTATATGCAGATAATTCAATCCTCCATTCATGAATTTTACTGTTTTTAATCTTCGTTCGTTTCCGATTATCCAGCATAAAAGCTACTGAACGCTGATCTGTTATCAAAGTGAAGTGCCGGCAAGCAAGGAAATGACTCAATTTTCTCACTTTCAATAATTGATGTAGCTTCCTTTTCGACGGGTGGGTAGTGCGAGACATGAAAGCCACTGGTCGTCCTGCTTGATTTAATGTTGCTGATACTGCTAAATCAGAGGCATCACATTCAACAACAAAGGGGAGATCATCATCGATGGCGTGTTATGTTGCAGATTCTAATTGTTTTTTTTAAAGAAGTAAAGGCACCAATTGCTGTAGAGTCAAGGGGGAAAGATTTTGCTCTAATCAAAGGTTGAATATTTTGTCAGAAAAATTTGGTATCCATTTAGCATAATATGCAAACAGACCAAGAACCCTTCGTAGAGAGTTTAATGTAGCCTGAACAGGTAACTCTTGGAGTGGCAGGAGTCTCTCTGGATCAGGCTTGATTATATCATTTCCAACCCAATAACCAAGAATATTAATTGATGACACTGATGTTATTGACCGCCTCATTTAATGTAGGTTTTTAGAATGTACAACTTCTAAAAAACGTTGTACATTTTCATCATGTTCAGCTTGGTCTTTTCCTGCAATAGTGATATTATCACGAAAAGGGAAAGTATCTTTAAGGTTTTCTTGTTCAACAAGTTTGTCCATCTCTCTCTGAAGAGCAGCCACATCATTAGATACACCAAAAGGAACTCTGCAGTAGTGGTATCATTTCCCATTTGCTTCAAACGCAGTATATTTCTTCTCTGATTCTTTCAAAGGAATTTGGTAGTAAGCACTTTTTAGGTCAAAAGTAGAGAATATCTTATACTTAGCTAATGTATTGATAATCTCTTCTATACGAGGTAATGGATATGCATCAAGCTCCGTGAACTGGTTTATAGTTTGGGAGTAATCAATGCAGAGTCTCTTTCTATGTCTCTCCAAGGGGTCCTTAACCACGACAACTTGTGCCCGCCAAGGGGAAGAGCTGGGTTCTATACCTTCTCGTAAAAGATTAGTTACTTCTGTGTTGATAAAGTTCCTATCCTTTCTAAAATGTCTTGATTTTGTAGCAATTGGCATGCACAGAGGATAAATTAGTGAATAATGAAGGACATTCAAAAGATGCAGCAGAAAAAACACACAATACTGGTGGCTATGACAAATCAAGATCAGGCATAGTTCCTTCATACATTATTTGGAGTGATCTGTGTCGTTTCTGAAAATCCTGACCTAGAATTAGATCGCTATACAAATTTTACAAAATACCAAGACATACAGATTTATAGCTAGTTTTGTTCAGAATAATTTGAATATTGAGAGTTGTCAGAGTCATTGAGATTTCTCTATTTGAAGGAATTATAGTTAGATTTAGTCGAGACACAACTTGTTCACATATAACTTTCTGAACTGCCAGAATCAAGTAGTACATTAAGTTTATGGCCATTGATGGATATTGTTGTAGCTACAAGTCCTGAAGAAATGCAGCTGTAATTGCACATAAAGAAGGCATATACATGGCAGCAGTCACACTTTTAGTAGTTGCTTTGGACTTGCATACTCGAGAATAATGTCCCTTCTTGCCACAACTATTACAAGTTGCCTATCGAGCAGGGCATATCTCTCTATTATGAATATTACCCCCGCAAAAGTAACACTTCCTTTTTGAATAAGTATATGCTGCAGCAAGGGCACATTTAGCAGTAGAAATTGTTTCAGCTTGCTCCATATTAGTACTTTGGTGAGATTATTTTGTAGTAGTTGCAGCAGAATACACATTAGATCAGCCATAAGCATCTGAACTTTTCTAAGCCAAGTCTAATGAGTAAGCTTGATTGTAAGCTGACTGTAGATCCAAGGTTTTGTTTTCTAATAGTCTCTGTCGTATTAAAGGCAATTCATTGATAAGAGAGTCTCGAAAAAGTTCCTGTCGATATTGATCAGCCGTAACTGCATTGAAGGCACAGTCTTTCCTAAGTCTTTGAAGTTCTTGTAAAAATTCATCGTGACTCACCAGATTTTTGTTTCCGAGTAGCAAGGAGGTGTCGAGCAAATATTACGTTGGGTGTCTTAAAGAACAGTCTACTTAGTACATCAATAGCAGAATCATGTTGTACATTCCTCTATTTAATCATATACATCATAAGAGACTGAGCTTATTAATGTCCTGAATTTGTCTGGTGCATCATTGCCACACTCATCAAAGAAATTATTTAGTGTACAAAGCCAATTCTTCCATTCCTTTGCAGCAGTAGGTGAGTTGGGATCCAGATCCAAGCGTTGTGGTTTCAACAGTTTCTCCATCCCGATGTCGCACTGCTCAACTTCTGAGATTGAGTTGCTTAAATTGTTGTGAGGCAAATGAAACTTTTACACTACTCGTAATTTACTTAAACTTTATTTAAGCTTTAAGCAACTCATTTCTGTAATACATAACTTCAAAAAGTCTGGAAAAACATGGCTGATTCCGCAGGCCTTTCCCGCCCGGAAACCCCACACATGCGCACACTCTGGAAAAGTCCCACACATGTGCCCACTTCAGTCAGCGATTGGTCCAGATCCCCCCGCGTCCATCACATCACTGGCCAGGGGGAAACGGGAGGATAGGGGGGGAGCTTGAGCTTGCGTTTGTAAAATGGTGGCAATGATTCCAAGCTGCTGCGATTGCCACAGAGGCTTTTTGACGTCATGTTCGTTCCCCATCAGATTTTAAGCAGAAAAACAATCTGACGCCGAACGCACATGAAGCCAAAATGATAAATAGGCATGAAGCACTGAAACACTTAAAAAAATCTATATTTGCTGCAAGAATTGTTGTACCTTGTTACATTTTGAAATAGTTAAATTGTACCTTGTACGCCTTCAGTCAAGTCAAGTCAAGTTTATTCGTCACATACATATACGAGATGTGCAGTGAAATGAAAAGTGGCAATGAAAAGTGGGACGGGATTGGTCCGACACCTTGTCAGTTATCGACAATGGTTAGCAATTGATCCAGACCTCCGCGGCATCCATCGCATCACTGCGTCTGTGGCAATTGCAGCAGCTTGGAGTCACTGCCACCATTGTACAAACGCAACCTCAAGCTGCCCCCACCCTCCCGTTTCCCCCCAGCCAGTGATGTGATGGATGCGGGGGTCTTTACCAATCGCTGACACGGTCTAGGACCAATCCTGTCCCCGGAGACATCATGTCCGTTTGCCGGCTTTTGGACGTCATGTCCATTCTGCGTCTTGTCTTTGCGGTGTGGTGTCCATTCAGGTTTGTGTCCTTTCGGCATCATGCCCGTTTGTCTTTGTATCCTTTTGGCGTTGTGACAATTCGACTTCATATCCGTTTTGGAGTTGTGTCCTTTCGGCTTCGTATCCTTCGGCGTCGTGTCCATACGGTATCCTGGCTTCCACTTCTTGGCTTCGGCTTCTCGTCCTTCGATGTCCCGTCCACACATGAGTCAGGATTGAATCCGGGTCTCTGATGCAACTGCGCCACTGGGTTGCCCCTCAGCTGCTGAGACTGTTGTGATTTACACCTTGAATTATTCAAACAAAAGATATAATGTTCATTAGTCATAAAATCTGCAACATTGAAACATTAATTATTAATATATAATTAATTAATATTCTTTGTCAACAATTTCTTAATGACAATGATACATGCACCTTTATCCATGTTATGGAGAATTGATCATGAAATAAAATGATTAGAATGTAATATTAAGATATTTTATTTAATTTCCGAGTTTAAAACTCATTTTTTTTAAACTTCACTGTAAACATGTCAGATCTTGTTAGGCATTTGCACAGTAATCTTTCTCATGTATCTCCCACTTATTATTAGTGAATTAAACATGATAAACTGCAATGTTCTCGGTAAATGTAAATACAAACTTGTTCATTGAAACATGAATATCACATAAATTAAAACTAAATAGCGAAATAAAATAATTATTTACCACTGATCTCTTCCTACAACCTCATAAACCACATAAAAATATGTTATGCTTCCGAATGCTAAAGATGTATACATGTTAGCATATATTACATGAATGCCAAATTTACATTAATTTAAATTTAGTGATAGACAAACAAATGGAATCCATTCGAAGGGTTATTATTAAACTCCATTTGGAATGGCATTTTGTAGCTTTGCTACAAAACCTACCATCAGTGGCACTCCAGATGTGCCTGCTGCCTGTGCCTGCGGTTCCGGAGAGCATCAAAATAAAGAAAATGAGAATGCACCAGAGCAATTTGAAAGCTGCATAATGATAATTGCAGGTAGACAAAAATGCTGGAGAAACTCAGCGGGTGAGGCAGCATCTATAGAGCAAAGGAATAGGTGACGTTTCAGGTCGAGACCCTTCTTCAGATAATTGCAGTGTGTTGATAATTGCAGTGTGTTGTTACAGGTAAGGCAGGTACATTTTCTGTAGCATGTAAATAATTTTTAACAATTGAATTTAACTAATTTAAAAATAATGTGGAATAGGTTATTATCACACAACTGATTATTGAAATAAATAAAGTGATAGGACAGGAGATATGTTGCTGCTGCAATATGAGGCAGTTTGCAGATTTTTTTGTCCAAGATGTACATGTTTGCAGCTTGAAGGACATTGGCTCCTAGCTGGAATCGCAGCTGCAAACATTGTGAAACATCAGGGAGGGAGAAAACAGCTGGGCCTTTTGTTCCAGAACGCACCACACCCTTTGGATTAAATACTTTAACATTTGCATGTGGGACAGAATGGACAGATGGGTGTGACTGATAGTGAGGCACGTATGGGGTCTGGGACTGCTATTTCAGATATGTCAGTCCCTCAAATATCCAATAGATTTGAGATTCTTATAACCCACGGGGACAAGTGCAGGATCTGTTAGGAGGAAGTGCAACCGACCATGGCACCCTGGTACAGGAAGCTGTGAGGAGTAACAAGATTGCAGTAGGGAACAGTGTGATTCCCAGATCTGGCAATGGGTCTTGGATCTGAAATGTTAACTGTTTCTCTTTCCACAGATGTTGTTTGACTTGTGTGAATTTACACCATACTGTGTTTTTATAGCAGATTTCTGGGATTCTGTTTTTTTTCTCAATTATTTAATACTTATATCAGCAATATGAATATGAATTTCATATTCACATATGAATATGAAATATATGGACTATAGTCATATATGGATGGATTCCCGTTTGGTCCCTACATATGCCGTTAAGTCCATGGTTATAATTTTGCTCTTTATTGGCATAAGATATCTCATGATTTATTTGATTTTATGCAATATATTTGGACATGTACAGGGCTAGGAAAGGTTGAGAGCCAAACATAAACAATTGGGATTAGTGTAGATTGCCACTTTGGTCAATGTGCACAAACTAAGCCAACGGGTATGTTTTGGTGCTGCACCACATCATGGATGTAAGATGTACATTAGATAGGGTAAGAAAAAGATCAACAAGCAATGGGATATTATGAACAAATTCCAGTGTTTGACCTGTTGAGTTCTTCCAGCACTTTATGTTTTGCGGGCAGTTCCTTTGGTAGTGGTCATTGAAACAGATTGGATATGTGGAATAAACATAGAAAAGGTAGGAAATGCTCACCAGATCACCAAGTAGTTAACAATTTGGATTTGGCATCCTTCATCGGAAGGAGAGAAAACAAGTCAGTTCTCTGCAATACTTGATAGATCAAAGAAATATCTCTGATAACGTGTGGCAAATGGGGACAAATTGTCCAACCACTTTTGACTGTACTTCGTTATGCATGACAAAAATAAACTTCTCAACATAACCTACTATTATCAGTGTAAAGAAGGGTCCTGATCAGAAATGTATTATCCATGTCCTCTAACTTGTTCCTATACCTCTTCCCTCACATCCATCCAGAGACGTTAGCAGTGTTTCCAGGTGAGACATTCCATCTTATCCTGCCTATTGTAGATCTTAGATCTATGGAGTTGTAGAGTATCAAAACATACTCTTTGACCTAGCTTGTCCATGCTGATTAAATTGACTATCTACACCAATCCCAATTGTCCGTGATTGGCCATATTCTTTATCCTCTATTTACTACATCCGGCATTCCCAATGTGGCCTCCTTTATGTAGGCGACACCAAGCATAGACTAGGCGACTGTTTCGCCGAAGACTTGTACTAAGTCTGCCAAGGCCTGGTGGATCTCCTAGTTGCCAACCATTTTAACTCCTCCTCTCATTCCTATACTGACCTTTCCATTCTGGCCCCTTTCCATTGCCAGAATAAGTCACACACAAACTGTAGGAGCAGCACCTCATATTCCACTTGGGCATTTTTCTCAGAATACAGTTCATAAGTTCTAGGAGCAAAATTAGGCCATTCGGCCCATCAAGTCTACTCTACCATTTAATCAAGGCTGATCTATCTTTTGTTGTGCACTGTACATTGTCCGTACTTGCATTGGTCCTCAATGTCTAGTATCAGACATGATGCTTTGCCGCATTGCTTCCAAGCTAATTGTCTCAGAATAAAAGGATGTTCCTTTGTGAAGGAGATGAGGAGGAATTTCTTTAGTCAGATGGTGATGGGTCTGTGGAATTTATTGCTACAGAAGGCTGTGAAAGCCAAGTCAATGGATATTTTTACGGCAGAGATAGATAGATTCTTGATTAGTACAGGTGTCAGGGGTTAAGGGGAGAAGGCAGGAGCGTGGGGTTGAGGGGGAAAGATAGATCAATGGCGGAGTGGACTTGATGGGCCAAATGGCCTAATTCTGCTCCTTTCACATAAACTTATGAAGAAGCTGGTGACCAAAGATTTCTCCTCTATAATCTTTGCTGGTGACTATGAGCCAGAGGAGGGCGGGGCCAGCACCCCCGAGCTGCCGAGGAGCTGTGCAGGGCCTGTGGTCAGGGGAGGGGGCTGACGACCAAACATTAGCTCCTCTATAATCTTTGCTGACGACTAGCAGAAGGTGGGGCTTGGTGAAGACGGCCTGTGTGGGGCGGAGTTTGGGGACATAATGCATCAGGGCGGACTCAGTGACCTATGTATTGGAGATCGACACAAAATGCTGGAGTAACTCAGTGAGACAGGCAGCATCTCTGGAGCGGAGTGGGTGACGTTTCTGGTAGACACCCTTCTTCAGACCAAGGCTCCTCTAGTATCTTTGCTTCAGACTGGTCCAATGTATTGGGGCGGGCGTGTACTTCGGGAGGGCGGGGCCGATAATGTGAACTCCGGGTCGGGCCATTGACGTGTTTTCGGGGGGTGGGGTCGCATGACGTACACCTCAGGGAAGGGGCCGTTGACAGCAAAGATCATAGAGGAGCCTTGGTCTGAAGAAGGGTGTCTACAAAAATTGTTCATCCCAGTTTGGCAAAAGAATAAATCAGGGAAGGTAGTGCATCCGTGGATAACAAGGGAAATCAGGGATAGTATCAAAGCGAAGGATGATGCGTACAAATTAGCCAGAAAAAGCAGCATACCGGAGGACTGGGAGAAATTCAGAGACCAGCAGAGGAGGACAAAGGGCTTAATTAGGAAAGGAAAAATAGATTATGAAAGAAAACTGGCAGGGAACATAAAAACTGACTGCAAAAGTTTTTATAGATATGTGAAAAGAAAGAGATTAGTTAAAACAAATGTAGGTCCCTTGCAGTCAGAAACGGGTGAGTTGATCATGGGGAACAAGGATATGGCGGACCAATTGAATAACTACTTTGGTTCCGTCTTCACTAAGGAAGACATAAATAATCTGCCGGAGATAGCAGGGGACCGCGGGTCAAAGGAGTTGGAGGAATTGAGTGAAATCCAGGTTAGCCGGGAAGTGGTGTTGGGTAAATTAAATGGATTAAAGGCCGATAAATCCCCAGGGCCAGATAGGCTGCATCCCAGAGTACTTAAGGAAGTAGCTCCAGAAATAGTGGATGCATTAGTAATAATCTTTCAAAACTCTTTAGACTCTGGAGTAGTTCCTGAGGATTGGCGGGTAGCAAACGTAACCCCACTTTTTAAGAAGGGAGGGAGAGAGAAACGGGGAATTACAGACCAGTTAGTCTAACATCGGTAGTGGGGAAACTGCTAGAGTCAGTTATTAAAGATGGGATAGCAGCACATTTGGAAAGTGGTGAAATCATTGGACAAAGTCAGCATGGATTTACAAAAGGTAAATCATGTCTGACGAATCTTATAGAATTTTTCGAGGATGTAACTAGTAGCGTGGATAGGGGAGAACCAGTGGATGTGGTGTATCTGGACTTCCAGAAGGCTTTCGACAAGGTCCCACATAAGAGATTAGTTTACAAACTTAAAGCACACGGCATTGGGGGTTCAGTATTGATGTGGATAGAGAACTGGCTGGCAAACAGGAAGCAAAGAGTAGGAGTAAACGGGTCCTTTTCACAATGGCAGGCAGTGACTAGTGGGGTACCGCAAGGCTCAGTGCTGGGACCCCAGCTATTTACAATATATATTAATGATCTGGATGAGGGAATTGAAGGCAATATCTCCAAGTTTGCGGATGACACGAAGCTGGGGGGCAGTGTTAGCTGTGAGGAGGATGCTAGGAGACTGCAAGGTGACTTGGATAGGCTGGGTGAGTGGGCAAATGTTTGGCAGATGCAGTATAATGTGGATAAATGTGAGGTTATCCATTTTGGTGGCAAAAACAGGAAAGCAGACTATTATCTAAATGGTGGCCGACTAGGAAAAGGGGAGATGCAGCGAGACCTAGGTGTCATGGTACACCAGTCATTGAAAGTGGGCATGCAGGTGCAGCAGGCAGTAAAGAAAGCGAATGGTATGTTAACTTTCATAGCAAAAGGATTTGAGTATAGGAGCAGGGAGGTTCTACTGCAGTTGTACAGGGTCTTGGTGAGACCACACCTGGAGTATTGCGTATAGTTTTGGTCTCCAAATCTGAGGAAGGACATTATTGCCATAGAGGGAGTGCAGAGAAGGTTCACCAGACTGATTGCTGGGATGTCAGGACTGTCTTATGAAGAAAGACTGGATAGACTTGGTTTATACTCTCTAGAATTTTGGAGATTGAGAGGGGATCTTATAGAAACTTACAAAATTCTTAAGGGGTTGGACAGGCTAGATGCAGGAAGATTGCTCCCGATGTTGGGGAAGTCCAGGACAAGGGGTCACAGCTTAAGGATAAGGGGGAAATCCTTTAAAACCGAGATGAGAAGAACTTTTTTCACACAGAGAGTGGTGAATCTCTGGAACTCTCTGCCACAGAGGGTAGTCGAGGCCAGTTCATTGGCTATATTTAAGAGGGAGTTAGATGTGGCCCTTGTGGCTAAGGGGATCAGAGGGTATGGAGAGAAGGCAGGTACGGGATACTGAGTTGGATGATCAGCCATGATCATATTGAATGGCGGTGCAGGCTCGAAGGGCCGAATGGCCTACTCCTGCACCTAATTTCTATGTTTCTATGTTTCTATGTTACCAGAAACGTCACCCACTCCGCTCCTCTATGATCTTTGGTTGACAGGTCCTCGGGAGCGGGGCCGGTGACGCAGGGAGGGAGGGGGGGAGGCGGGACCGGTGACGCAGGAAGGGAGGGGAGGCGGGGCCGGTGACGTAGGGAGGGAGGGAGGGGAGGCGGGGCCAGTGACGCAGGGAGGGAGGGGAGGCGGGGCCGGTGACGCAGGGAGGGAGGGAGGGGAGGCGGGGCCAGTGACGCAGGGAGGGAGGGGAGGGAGGGGAGGCGGGGCCGGTGACGCAGGGAGGGGAGGCGGGGCCGGTGACGCAGGGATGGGGGGAGGGGAGGGAGGGAGGGAGGGAGGGGAGGCGGGACGGGACGGGTGATGTGACGAGGGGGAATGGCTCCACATGGCCCCACTCGCTGCGCCGGGAAGCGTTGCTGCCTCTTGTGGCGACGGATGGGGAAGCGCCGAGTCGGGCGCCGGGCCCGAGAGGGTTAAATTTGACAGGGTTAAATTTGACAGGGTTTGGTGGAGGAAAGGCTGGAGTAGCCCAGCTGAAGATGGCGGAGGCGCAGGTGCCGGTGCTGTTGTGCTTCGCATCGTTCTGCCGGCCATGCGCGGTGCCGCTCGGCGCCGGACACGAGGTGCTGGTCCAGAAGTTTCTGGCGCTGTACGGCGGCCTGATCGGCGTGCACCGAAAGTTCGTTATGCAGCAGTATTCGACCGAGTGGGGCGACTACATCGACCTGCCCAAGGGGTTTGCCGTCAGTGAGCGGTGCAAGCTGCGGCTGGTGTCCCTGCAGGTGCCGGTGAGTAGATTCCGTTGCCCGGGTCCGGGACGAGCGATGCGCACGTTGGGCCAGACCTGAATGACCAAGTGTTAATCAAATGCTGGCTTTGTATCTGTACTACGGGGAATCGGTTCACAGATTGGCACGTACAGTGCCCTCCATAATGTTTGGAACAAAGACCCATCATTTATTTATTTGCCTCTGTACTGTGTACTTATTTGCCTCTAATCTGCACGGTGGTGCAGCGGTAGAGTTGCTGCCTCATTGCGAATGCAGCGCCGGAGACCCGGGTTCGATCCCGACTATGGGTGCTGTCTGTGTGGAGTTCACCTTTCTCTGAGATCTTCGGTTTCCTTCCACACTCCAAAGACGTACAGGTTTGTAGGTTCAAGAAGGAACTGCAGATACTGGAAAATCGAAGGTACACAAAAATGCTGGAGAAACTCAGCGGGTGCAGCGGAAATAGGCCTATTTCCTTCGCTCCATAGATGCTGCTGCTGCACCCGTTGAGTTCCAGCATGTTTGTGTACCAGGTTTGCAGGTTAATTGGCTTGGTAAAAGTAAAAAAATGCCCCTGGTGGGAGTATGATACTTCCAGTATAGTCCCTGGTGGACTCTTCGGGTGTGATAACCACAAGACAAGACTCCACAATTTTTAGATTTGTAATA
This sequence comes from Amblyraja radiata, assembly GCF_010909765.2. Lineage (NCBI taxonomy): Eukaryota > Metazoa > Chordata > Chondrichthyes > Rajiformes > Rajidae > Amblyraja > Amblyraja radiata. Next base: position 49,250,566 of record NC_045958.1, on the reverse strand, counting down.
GAAAAATTCACATGTGGTTAAAGTGTACACTGTCAGATTTTATTAAAGGCCATTTTTATACATTTTGGTTTCACCATGTAGAACTTCCAGCTGTGTTTATACATAGTTCCCCCCCCCCATTTCAGGGCACCATAATGTTTGGGACACATAGCTTCGCAGGTGTTTGTAATTGCTCAGGTGTGTTTAATTGCCACATTAATGCAAGTATAAGAGAGTTTTCAGCATCTAGTCTTTCCTCCAGTCTTTCCATCACCTTTGGAAACTTTTATTGCTGTTTATCAACATGAGGACCAAAGTTGTGCCAATTAAAGTCAAATAAGCCATTATGAGATTGAGAAACAAGAATGAAACTGTTAGAGACATCAGCCAAAATCAACTGTTTGGAACATCATTAAGAAGAGAGCACTGGTGAGCTTACTAATTGCAAAGGGTTGGCAGGCCAAGGAAGACCTCCACAGCTGGTGACAGAAGAATTCTCTCCATAAGAAAGAAAATCCCCAAATACCTGTCCGACAGATCAGAAACACTCTTCAGGAGTCGGGTGTGGATTTGTCAATGACCACTGTCCGCAGAAGACTTCATGAACAGAAATACAGAGGCTACATTGCAAGATGCAAACCACTGGTTAGCTGCAAAAATATGATTACCAGGATACAGTTTGCCAAGAAGCACTCAATAGTGCAACCACCATTCTGGAAAAAGGTATTGTGGACAGATGAGATGAAGATGAATTTATATCAGAGTGATGGCAAGAGCAAAGTATGGAGGAGAGAAGGAACTGCCCAAGATCCAAAGCATGCCACCTCATCTGTGAAACACGGTGGTAGAGGTTTTATGGCCTGGGCATGTGTGGCTGCTGATGGTACTGGCTCACATACCTTCATTGATGATACAACTGCCTTTGATAGTAACATAATAAATTCTGAAGTGTATAGACCCATCCTATCTGCTCAAGTTCAAACAAATGCCTCAAAACGCATTGGCATTCTTCAGCAAAACATACTGCTAAAGCAACAAAGAAGTTTTTTAAAGCTAAAAAATTGTCAATTCTTGAGTGGCCAAGTCAATCACTCAATCTGAACCCAATTGAGCATGCTTTTTATATGCTGAAGAGAAAATTGAAGGGGACTAGCCCACAAAACAAGCTTAAGCTAAAGATGGCTGCAATACAGGCCTGGCAGAGCATCACCAGAGAAGACACCCCTCAACTGGTGATGCCCATGAATCACAATTCAAGCAGTCATTGCATGCAAGGATATGCAACAAAATACTAAACATGACTACTTTAATTTACATTGCTGTGTTCCAAACATTATGGTGCCCTGAAATGGGGGGGGGGGGGGGGAAATAAACACTGCTGTAATTTCTACGTGGTGAAACCAAAATGTATAAAAATACCATTTATTAAAATCTGACAATGTGCACTTTAACCACATGTAATTTTTTATATTACAAATCTCAAATTGTGGTGTACAGAGGCAAATAAATGAATGATGGGTCTTTGTCCCAACCATTATGGAGGGCACTGTATGTTATCCCAGTTTCACATGCTGCACACAAGGGCCAATTTACAGAAGCCGTTAACTTACAAACCTGCACATCTTTGGAATGTGGGAGCAAACCGGAGCACCTGGAATTAATCCATGCGGTCACAGGGAGAACTTACTTACAACACTCGCGGTTGTGATCAAACCCGGGTTCCTAATGCTGTAAGACAGCGACTCTACCGTTGTGTCGCCCTAAATGCAAAATGAAATCTATCACAGGTTTTCAACCAACAGGTGAGCGTAAATGCAGTAAACAGAAAGGCACAAACAAAATTGAATTTACATAGAAAATAGGTGCAGGAGTAGGCCATTTGGCCCTTCGAGCCAGCCATTCAATATGATCATGGCTGATTATCCAGAATCAGTACCCTGTTACTGCTTTCTCCCCATATCCCTTAATTTAAAAGTATTGGGCTGGATTTGCAATTGGAAGTGAATGTATGAAAATAAGAAATGGGAAGCTTGCTCTGCCATTTATTAAGGGAAAATCCAGAGACCCAAGAGACTGCAGATGCTGGAATCTTAAGCAGAAAGCAATATTTTGGCAGCTCAGCAGGTCAGGCAGCACCTGTGGGGGAAATGGACCGTGGATGTTTCAGGTTTCAGCCCTTCTTCAAACTGATTCTATCTGCCGTTTACTTTGCATGATTTAGTTGGATAGTAAAAGCTGTAAAAACAACATGGCTATAGAGAAATACTAAATCACTGACAGCAGCTTTGGGATTTCTGTGTTAAACCATGTATGTTGCTGTCATTTTTGTGGTATATCATAAGCCAACATTTCCATTGGCAATAAAACTGGGCCAATTTTATCCATGCAAGTAGAGGATACCGTTATGCCACTGTTTTGCCTGATATCGCACCGCGTGATGTTAACATTTTAAATTAGTTGTATCTCCACGTGTCTGCCTCTTGTGCTGCGAGATTCATTTAGTACAATCTTTTTTGTGCATTTTTCAACTATAGTTGGACGCATCCCTTAAAAGTTCCTGCTACACGTGAGAGGACTTGATGTGGTTTAACAGTTCAATGTGAGATCTACATACATGCTTGATTATCTTTTTGATGTTGGTATGTGCTTAACTTCTCGCCTAGTGTACACTTCGTTTTCAAGATAGCAATATGGTATGATTCTAAGCAGAACAGGTGACGAAAGAGCTGAGCAGACTCTGCCCAGGCCAAGCCACGGGTCCCGATGGTGTCAGCCCTAGGGTATTCAAGGCGTGTGCCAGCCAGTTGTGCGGAGTACTCCAGCATATCTTCAACCTGGGGCTGAGCCTGGAGAGGGTTTCTGTGATGTGGAAGACATCCTGCCTTGTTCCTTTATCAAAGAGGACACATCCCAGCTCCTCCAAAGACTGCAGAATGGGGGCACTGAATTCACACATCATGAAGTCCCAGGAGAGGCTGGTGCTGACTCGCCTGCGACCCCTGTTTAAACCCTACCTGGCCCCCCTACTGTTCGATTACTAAACAAAGATGGGGGTTGAGGACCCCATCATCCACCTCCTCCATTGTCCCTGTGCTCACCTAGATAAGCCAGGAAGCACTGTGAGAGTCATGTTTTTGCATTTCTCCAGTGCTTTTAACAACATCCGGCCTGCACATCTAGGGAGCAAAGCTTCTTCGCCATCATGTGCTGGGGCAGCAGGGCGAAGGCCACGGACACCAACAGGATTAACAAACTCATTAGGAAGACTGGCTCCATCTTGGGGGCGGAGTTGGATTCATGGCAGACGGTCATGGCGGGGAGGATGCTCCTCAAACTGTGGAGCATCTTGGACAATATAGTTCATCCTCTCCATGACACACTGGTCAACCTGAGGAGTACATTCAGCAACAGACTGGTTCCACCAAGATGCAGTACAGAACACCATAGGAAATCCTTCCCTGTCTCTATCAGATTATATAACTCCTCCCCCTTCTGTCGGGTGTAGACAGACTCCCCTCCCCAATCTTTGCACATCCCTAATCCTTTCCAGTCGTCACTTTAGTTTCAGTTTCATGTATCTTGCATTTTATGACTGTTGGCAGATCAATTTCCCTCCTGGGATAAATACATTTCTAACGTACCGTATTGTGGTTTAACAGTTCAATGTGAGACATGCTTGATTATCTTTTTGATGTTGGTATGTGCTTAAATTCTCACCTAGTGTTCACTTCATTGTCAAGATAGCCCTATGGTATGATTCTACCAAATAATCAGCTGCAGAGAATTGAAAGCTAATTATATTTCTCTACAAAGATGACTATTCATAATACGGTGCTCCCAGTAGAAATAGAACCAATGCGCAATTAATATGTTTGAGGGGTTGAATTAATTGCAGGCATGGCCAGTACATAATGAAGGCTTGTTTATAATTAAACAGCATCAGTAAATAATCACTTGAGACTTCTAGAAGGTTCTTATGATATGTTTTTGCTTATTTGTAAACAAATTATTTTGCATAATAGTCACGATATTCTAGACTTCAGCTGAAGTATTTTGGCAGTCATAAGTTTCCTTTTTTCCATCTGAAGGAAGACATTTAATAACTTTCTATATTGTTCATACTTTCAAAAGAGTTGCTGAATCAAGGTACTTGCTTTTGTGTTCCAAATAATGTAATTATTTTGAATTATATTTGTTCTGCATGTAAGTCTTTGACTCTTAGGTTTTGTTTCTCCAATATAGACTGAAAAGAGGTGAACACTTTTCAGCATTTTCTCACCAGAAAATTTCCCACATGAAAATTCCTTCGAGATTCAAGAGAGTTTATTGTCATGTGTGCCTGATAGGACAATGAAATTATTGCTTTGCTTCAGCACAACACAACATAGTAGGCATGACTGCAGAACAGATCAGTGTGTCTGTTATGCGTTCCCTCTGCTGGTGTTAATTATGTACTAACCTGTACTAATTTGATTTTGGCGGCCGTAACAGTGTCCATATACCATTATGATTGATTGAGGGGGGATCTTATAGAAACTTACAAAATTCTTAAGGGGTTGGACAGGCTAGATGCAGGAAGATTATTCCCGATGTTCGAGAAGTCCAGAACTAGGTGTCACGGTTTAAGGATAAGAGGGAAGTCTTTTAGGACCGAGATGAGAAAATCATTTTTTACACAGAGAGTGGTGAATCTGTGGAATTATCTGCCACAGAAGGTAGTTGAGGCCAGTTCATTGGCTATATTTAAGAGGGAGTTAGATGTGGCCCTTGTGGCTAAAGGGATCAGGGGGTATAGAGAGAAGGCAGGGATGGGATACTGAGTAGGATGATCAGCCATGATCATATTGAATGGCGGTGCAGGCTCGAAGGGCCAAATGGCCTACTCCTGCACCTATTTTCTATGTTTCTATTATATAAATATATACACACACATGAATAAATAAACTGATAAAGTGCAAATAACAGATAAAGGGCTACTAATGTTCAGAGTTTTGTCCGAGCAAGTTTAATAGCCTGATGGCTGTGGGGAAGTAGCTATTCCTGAACATGGTCTTTGCAGTCTTCAGGCTCCTGTACCTTTTACCTGAAGGTAGTGGGAAGATGAGTCTGTGGCTAGGATGGTGTGGGTCCTTGATGATACTGCCAGCCTTTTTGAGGCAGCAACTGCGATAGATCCCCTCGATGGAAGGGAGGTCATAGCCGATGATGGACTGGGCAGTGTTTACTACTTGTAGTCTTTTCCTCTCCAGGGCGCTCAAGTTGCCGAACCAAGCCATGATGAAACCGGTCAGAATGCTCTCTACTGTGCACCTGCAGAAGTTAGAGAGAGTCCTCCTTGACACTTCTGTTTATAAAGTAAAAAACATGAATACTGTAAATGAATTCCCCTCTGTATGGCGTATCTTGCACCTGATGATAAGTTAAGCAACGATGAACTGGAACCCACAGCTGCTTGTTTGTACATGAACCAAATTATCAGCTACATTGTTTTTAGGCCAAATTATGCTAATGTGTAATCAAGTTTGTTTTAATTGATTACTGGAATGTTATTCATGTGCAATACACTTTTGCAAATTTATGAAAATCAAACCAGAGGATATGAGCAGAAAGTAATTTTGATTTACCTTTAGAGTGCAGTCAGAGGCAGATCACCCCCACAGTGATTATTAAGGGGCTGTCCCACTTGGGCGACCTAGCTGGCGAGTTTAGAAGAGTTTAGGAGAATTCGAAAAAATGTCATGTTGAAGACCTTCGACTATGTGGAAGACTAGCTTCGACTAGCTACGACTAACTTCTGGAAAATTGGACACCGAATAGTGGAGAGTGAAGCCGACCTCCTTCGACCACCCTTTGACCTCCCTTCGACTATGATGAAGACTATCTACAACTACCTTCGACTACATTTGATTACCTTCGACTACCCTCGATTACCTACGACTAACATGCCGACTTACTACGACTAAACCTACGAGTAAAAAAAGTATAGATTTTTTTTCAATGGCGACCTTTTTTTACTCGCGGGCATTTTTCAACATTGAAAAATACGTCGCAACCTAGCTGAGGCATCGAGTACACTGGGACCACTCTCGAGCATGAAGGAGAGTTACAAAAACCTCCTAGGGCCTAGTGTCGATCATGCTGCGAGTATCAGTCGAGGGCAAACTCGCCAGAACTCGCGGATTAGGTCGCCCAAGTGGGATAGCCCCTTTAATTGTAAATAAGTAAGAAAAATGTTAAATCTGAGTTGTCAAGAAATAAGCAATTCCAAAGTATATTGGTACATCCACAAATGATTGTTGCTTAACTACTGTTTCTGTTGCCAATACACACTTTCTTATCGTTGTAAAAGGGCTTTGGGACTTTTTTTGCTGCTCTTCAAGAGGAGCAATGCAAGTTCTCAGCAATTAAACACGTTCTCATTTAAGAGCTTCCGCATAAACTAAAGGTAGTCAATCAGCTCCAAATAAAGTTGTTGATCCTGCTCATATTACTCAATGCCTTTAACATAGTTATCCAAAACAAAGAGAATTCAGAAGACACTTCTTAACCAAAAGAGTGGTGTGAAATGTGGCACTTTTTACCATGAAGCAATTAGTGTCGATGCTTTTAAGGAACTACTGAACAAGCATGTGGAAGGCAAGAGTTGTGGTCAGAGAACAAGTGTGGGATAGAGGATCAGGTTGATGGATTTAGATGGGAAGAGACTTGAGTGGTCCAGCGCAGACTGATTGGGCTGAGTGGTCTATCTCTTTGTCTTGTATGCTATGTAAATAGAACTTCTGACTACATATTCAATGGGAATAAAGAATGCATGTAGTAATCTTATAAAGTTCTCTTGCAAACAGAAGAGAGGGGAAGCTTTCATCCAAGTTGAACCATCTGACTGGTATTCCCAAGTATCAAGAAACAGCTTTAAAAAAAAAAACTGGCTCAATAATTTACTTTATAAATAATTATACAAGAGCATTTTGTGGATTTGCAGGTTAGTTTCAAAATAAAATAGCCAGTCAGCTCGGGGGGAGTTACTTCCGACACGAAGCTACCTGCTCCATGGTCAGATAGTCGGTGACTACACTGTCTCCCCCTTCTGGTTTGCCAGGTGAGGAGGGGTTGTGGACCCTCAGTAGGACCAAAAACAAGACCTGTCAAAGGGCAGACGAGCTCCTAGCGAGCCAACGGCCATCCACACTTCAGTAGAAGTTGAGATCAGTGTCGTACACAGCATTGTAAGGCACCATGCCCGTTGATGTTTTCAACGATGATGATGATTCAAAATAACAGTACAGCACTATCTTAGAACAGAATTTGATGGAATTGAAATCTATTCATCTTTTGAAACTCTACTGCTGGTACAGTGCCCTCTATAATGTTTGGGACAAAGACCCATTATTTATTTATTTGCCTATGTACTCCACAATTTTGAGATTTGTATTAGAAAAAATCACATGTTAAAGTGCACACTGTCAGATTTTAATAAAGGCCATTTTTATACATTTTGGTTTCACCGTGTAGAAATTACAGATGTGCTTATACATAGTCTCCCCATTTCAAGGTACCACAATGTTTGGGACACAGCAATATCTTGTAAATGAAAGTAGTCATGTTTAGTATTTTGTTGCATATCCTTTGCATGCAATATCCTCTGCGATTCATGGACATCACCAGTTGCTGGGTGTCTTCTCTGGTGATGCTCTGCCAGGCATGTATTGCAGCCATCTTTAACTTATGCTTGTTTTGGTGGCTAGTTCCCTTCTGTTTTCTCTTCAGCACATAAAAGGCATGCTCAATAAGCGAGTTTAGTATTCTGACTGCGCATGCCCAGGTCATAGGTCAGTCGGTAAAAAACATTCTCGGCAGCTGAGCTGCTGCGTGTATACAGACCTGCGTTTCATCAGTAGTCAGGATTGAACCGGGTCTTTTTATGCTTTATCTGATGGGATAAATTGCATACTTGATTTTTAAAATCTCAAAATTTTGTAACATTGCTAGTTTATACAGCCAGTGCTTTGTTCGCTTTTTCTTTATCACAAATGACCTTTGACAAATCCCTCGATTCCTTGCGTTTTTCGGAATACCGAACTCGCTTATTGGGTTCAGATCGGGTGATTGACTTGGCTACTGAAGAATTTACCATTTTTTAGCTTTGCAAAACTCCTTTGTTGCTTTAATATGTTTGGGATCATTGTCTTGCTGTAGAATGAACCGTCAGCTAATACGTTTTGAGGCATTTGCTTGAACTTCAGCAGATAGGATGTGTCTATGCACTGCAGAATTAATTATGCTACTACCTGTACCATCAGCAGTTATATCATCAATGAAGATAAGTGAGCCAGTACCCCCACCACCGTGTTTCACGGATGAGGTGGTATTCTTTGGATCTTGGGCAGTTCCTTCTCTCCATACTTTGCTCTTGCCATCACTCTGACATGTTAATCTTCGTCTCATCTGTCCACAATACCTTTTTCCGGAACGGTGTTTGCCCTGTTTAATAACTTCTTGGCAAACTGTAACCTGGCCATCCTATTTTTGTGGCTAACCAATGGTTGAATCTTGCAGTGTAGCCTCTGTATTTCTGTGCATGAAGTCTTTAGGGGCACCGGGGAGATGGCAGCCCTGCCGGCAGTTTGTTTTTTCTTTATTTTTGTTATTTTTTAGTGCGTTAAAAGTTTGTTTTTTTGTGGAGTACAGAGGCAAATAAATAAATGACTGGTCTTTGGCCCAAACCTTATGGAGAGCACTGTAAACAAGATACTTTCAAATGCTTGCACTTTTTTGAAGAGATAGAAGGAGGATACTTCTGAAGATCTAAAAAGTATTTGGGTATTGTGATGGTATCTCCTTGAGTGGTCTTGTATTTTGATTGATAGCAATCCCATGCAGTGCTTTGGGGGCACTTGCCACATTGAAGGTGCAAAAATACATTTCGATCCTAAAATTTATATGGCATGCATTACCTAGATATTGAATGTGAAAATGTTGTTCGCCACTTGTCAGTTATGGTACTGTAAATTGACCTTTTCCCTCATCTATTGTCCTGCATGGACAAGTATTTTTTATCTTGAGCACAGAAAGAAAGAAATTGCATGTAGTAACATTATTTTTGTATTTGTTTTCCCAGATTACCTCACTTGGAAACCTCGTAGCTTCCAGCACCGTGTTTTTCTGTTGTGATATGCAGGAAAGATTCAGGCCTGCAATCAAGTATTTTGGAGATATCATAAGTGTGGGCCAAAGACTGGTGAGTTTATTATATTCATTATTGTTCATTCTGCATTGCAATATAATGACAATAGTGCATTTGTACACCAGGTCTCATTCAGCCATCAAATCTGTGCTTCTTGTTGTGCATTTGTACCCATGCCTTAATTAAAACAATTTATTCCTGTATCATCCTTCCTGCGACCTTGTTCCTTCCTCTCTTTTTGATCTTCTTCTGACATTTTGCACTTCCAATTTTGGCCTCTTGATCAATCAAGTCTTCAGCTAACAAGGTCCCAACCTTTATACCATTCTCAAAGCTCAATCCCTTCCCTTCTTTAAAATGCTTCTGAATACCCAAGATGTGTTTGGCCAACTTTTCTGTTATATTATATATTGTTTAATTGCACTCTCACAAAATGCCATGGTTTAGTTTAGATGCCCTTTAGCCCACCGAGACCACGGCATCTAAGGGAGAGAACTAAACTTCACAATGCCCATTACATAACACTGGTTCCAGGTTATCCCACTTTCTCATCCATTCCCTACACATTAGGAGATATTCTGCAATGCCAATTAACCTACAAACCAGTACATCATTGGCATGTGGGAGGAAACAAGCACCTGGAGGAAACCCACAGTCACATGGAGAACGTGCAAACTCCACACCGACTGTCAAAAGTTAGGATCATACCCAGGTCACTGGTGCTGTGAGGCAACAGATGCACCACTGGACAGTCCTTCCTTGGGATGCTTAAAGCCACAAGGCAATATAAAGGTATCTATTATTAAAAGTGTATACATTATTGTTCATTGTATTGATATTGAAAGCTCTTTTTCATTGTATCATCTCTTCCTTTATAAATGATTTGATTACCTTAAATGAAATGGAATTTGTGTGTAAAATAAGGACTTATTTTGTAATTTAGACCAATGATTATATTAAACAAATGCAATTTATTTGCTTCAGAGTATATTAAAAAAAATCCGGCAGTATAAAGGTGGCGTTATGAAGGCAGATTTGTTATCTTTATTTCTGTCCAGATCAAAGTATCCTTTATTGTCATTCAGACTTTTCAGTCTGAACAAAATTGTGATTCTTCTAGTCATAACATAGAATAAAATAACAAAACACACGATGAACACAGCTTAACATCCACTACATTGAGTCTACCAGGCACTTCCTCATTGTGATGGAAGGCAAAAGTCTTAGTCCTTGTCTCTTCCCTCCTTGTTCTCTCTCTGCGTTGAGGCGATCCAGGCTTCCTATGTTGTGACCCCACCGGGTGATGGCAAGTCCCGCGGCCGAATCCGAGCTCCGCAAACGGGCCGGTTCAAACTCCGCGGCCCGGGGCAGACGAAGTTGCCACCCTCCAGTCCAGCGGACGAAGCTGTTGTTGCAGGAGCTCCGGAGAACCGGTCACCAACCTGGGACCTGCGAGCTCCTGACGATGTCGTCCACTGGGCCTGCCGATTACACAATTCTCCATATTATAATCATTGCTCCCAAGGCATTCTTTTAATTCAAGATCATTTATTAAATCTGCCTCATTATCCTTACTTAATCCAAGATTACGAGTTTTCTGTTTGCTTCATGATGTATTGCCCTAAGAAATTAGTCAATGCAATATATGAATTTGTTTTCCTAGCTAGCTTTTCCAATTTGATTAACCTAATCTACTCACGGATTAAAGTATTCTGTGATTATTGCATTGTTCTTTTTCCATGCCCCCATTATTTAACGAAGCTTTGTTTTCCTTTATCTGCTTTGATTTTCAGCTAATTTACATAATGTTTTACTTGTATGCCACATTTAATTGTGAGATAGAGAAAATTTCTTCATAAAGATCTCCTGGGTTTCAAATCTGCCCAGCTCTGATACAGTTCTATCCACATCCTCTTTGTGCCTTTTACAAACACATTTTAATGACTACTGCAACCTTATTCAATCACCACATCTTTCAATGCTCATTCCACTTAAACTGAAAAAATATGTTTATTAAGCTTACCTTTAGGTCTTGCTTATTTCCATGTTGTTACCATTAGTTGGAACTTCCCTCTTAAACCTGGTCCTGTTCTTTAAGTGCTGACTCTGATAGTATTTATTTATGGCTGTTGCCAACCAGTGGTGTCCTGTGTATATTTTAGTGTCCCTCAAGGTTGAATTTGCATATTGGGCCAACTTGTAAACTTCAATAGAGTGGTAGGTGACATGAAACTTGAACCTGTTGACTCTCTCTACTGCTATCCTGCCAATGAAGACCTTGGTGCATGGTCCCTCGGCTTTCTGTTCCTGAAGTTAACAATCAGTTCTTTTGTGGAGGGGAGATAGTCGGAATAAACGGCAAAGATTAAAGCGGAGTTTGTGAGACAGAAGGATCGAGTAGTTGCAAATTATGAAACCAAAGGAATGTAAGGGAAGAAATGGGTGCTTCCAGGACCTAATATTGGAAAATTCTATGTTCATACCATTGTGTTGTAAGCTGTCCAAGCAGAATATGATGTGCTGTTCTTCCAGTTTGTGTGTGGCCTTACTCCAGCAAAGAGGAGGCCCAGACCAGAAATGGGAGATCCAGTAGGCCTTGGCAGACCAAACGTAAGTGTTCGTTGAAACAGTCGGCAAGTCTATGCTTGGTCTCTCGGATGTACAGAGGGTCACATCGGGAACACTTGATGCAGTAAATAAGGTTAGAGGAGGTGCACGTGAACCCCTGTCTCACTTAAAAGACCTGCTGGGTCCCTGGGTGGAGGCAAGAAAGGAGGTATAGGGACAGGTGTTGCAATTTCTGAGATTACAGTGGAAAGTATGTGGGAAGGGGGTGGTTTGGTTGAGAGGAGACGAGTAAATCATGGAGTTCCGGAGGGGGGCGGTGTCTGTTTAAGGCAGAAAGGTGTGCAGATAGGAAAATATGACTGGTGGTGGGATCACATTGGAGATGACGATAATGTTGGAGGATTTGGATGAAAGGTGAGAATCAGGAGAACTCTCCTTCCGTCTGAGAAGGAGGGAGAGCAACAGCAGAACCACGGGTCATCGAGGAGATGCTGGTGAGGGATCCATCTATGACCAGGCGGGAAAACAGCATTTAGAATATTAGAAAGAGAACATCTCAGATGAACTAGAATAGAAAGCCTCGCCTTGAGAGCAGACGTGGTGCAGACAGAGCACAGAATTGTGACCTCCCGAGAGGCAGGGTGGGAGGACGTGTAGTCCAGTGATCAGTTCCTTGGTCTTGCTAAAATTGAGAGCAAGATTGTTCTGGCACCACATTGTCAAACTCTCTCCTGTACTCTGACGTTTAGTTTCTTGTAATTTGTCCACTGAGGTGGTGTTATCAGTGAATTTAAAGATGGTATTGGAGATGTGTGGATGTGTAGAGACTAGAGCTGGGGACTGAGCGTGCAACGCTGAGATACCTCTGAGCTGATGTTGTTGCATAAGGAAGAGCAGAGACCAGGTTTCCTGAGTTTGACGATGAATTTCATAGGGATTATGTTGAAGGCTGAGCTTCTGTTAGGAATACTTGGGTGGTCGAGGTAGGAACACACTTCTCTAGACATTTCCTTATGAAGCTGGTCACAACCGTGGCATATTTCTTCAGGTCTCTTAGCAAGTCTGTGAATATCGCCCAGTCTGAATCCTAGCAGTCGTAAAGTTGCTCCTCTGCCTCCCATGATCAGCTCTATACAATCCGCGTTGCTGTGCTCTATGGTGGCTATCTATATGCAGGGACCAGGAGCACAGTCGGGTGGTCACATTTTTCGGGTGATGGTGGAGTAATCGCTGTCTGGTGGAATTGCAATGCTTATTCTTCTGGTGCTGCAGGGAATGCGCTGATGGTAGTTTGGATGTGTCTTCAAGCTAGCCATATGAAAGCCCACAGCAAAGATTATTCTTTATATATCGAGGTATGAGGGCTAGGTGGGTCATGGGCATTGATGCCTTGCATCTTGAGTGGGAATGCTGTCATTGCTGGCCTTGACTCGGCTAAAAACATGACAGCATACCTGAAAACACACAAATACCACTGAATACCAATTTTATAGTTGCCTGTCAACAATTCTCCAATTAATGTTATGTTCCATTTGTGCCCAGTTCTTGAAGAGACGATCCAATAACAAAACAGTTCAAACTACTGCCCCACAGTTCCTCTGACCCAACCAATCCATCTCCATCTCCAGAGCTATATGTGTTGAGTTTGCAACTTCTCCCTGTGACTGTGCACTAGTTACTGTCCTTAACCTATGGTGTAGATGGATGATAGGAGAATTAAAGGTGTTGATGGGCGTGTAACAATAGATTACAGGGAAGTTTGTGGAGTGACAAAATGGTTCTATGTGATATCGAGTTGATAGTCTGTGTAGGAAAAAACTGCAGATACCGGTTTAAATCCAAGATAGACACAAAATGCTGGGGTAACTCAGCGTGATGGGCAGCATCTCTGGAGAGAACGAATAGGTGATGTTTCGGTTCGAGACCCCTTCAGAAAGTCTAAGTGGCCTGCTTCTTTGTCATAAGGATGGGTGTTGTGAACCACTGAAGAATTTTGTACCAACTGGATTGGGAAGACCCCTCTCTTCCGCCCAGCATCTTATCTTTGGTTGTTGGAGGCATTTCATATCCTTTGCCAGAGATTGGTGCAAACATTTATGCTGATGATTTCATCAGGATTTGCTGTTGTAATCTTGGCAGAGGTTTGACAGAGATTCATTTGTGTAGTAATTGATATTTATGCTGAGGTTACAGTGAAGTCTCTAGGGAATCCCATGAGCATTGTCATGTATATGGACTATTCGTTACTCTGGTAGATAGTGATGATCAAATTGCCTTTGTCCGTTTAATTCTGTCTTTTAGATATGGCTGGTAGGCATGCACAAAAGGCAAGAAATGCAGAGCCGCACCAGAGACCTTGCAGACAATTTAGCTGATCCCTAAGTTAAAAACAAAATCCAAAGCTTCTGTTTCTCTCCTGTACATTTGTACAAGATACATTTATTTGTCACATGTGTCAGTTGGCACAGTGAAATGTGATCACCATACAGCCATACAATAAAAATAAAGAACACAACACACAATAGAGTTCAACATAAAACATCCCCACACAGCAGAATCAAAATTTCCCTCTGAGGGAAGGCACAAAAGTCACCAAAGGCACCTCACGAATCTCATTAAACCATCTGGCTCCACTTCATCCTGCCTGGTCTTCTATACGTATCCCTTACAGAATTTTATCTTTGTATTAACTTGCATATAGAAATTCAAGTAATCAGTTTTCAGTCATAACTGAGTAAATGAGAAATCCCTCGTTGTTGCTCCACTTACTGGGGTATTAATAGATCTTTTGAATCTATGATTAATTGTACTGTCATATTTTCTGCTTTATCTTAAGTTTTCTGAAGACCTGATTATCCCTTCATTATTAGAAAATGATTATCGTATTGCATGATGTATAGAGTTACAACTAAATGGTGTTGAGAAAAATGTTATTGGATTTCTATGTGTATTTATACAACATTATTTTGAATGCATCTCAAGCTCCAGGGTGCCTACATTTTGGGAATTCCCGTTATTGTCACTGAACAATATCCAAAAGGACTTGGGAGTACTGTAGCAGAAATTGATGTGACATCAGCCAAACTGGTTGTGCCGAAAACTAAATTTTCAATGGTTGTACCAGAGGTGGAAGCAGCTCTCAGTGATATCCCAGGCATTCAAAGTGTTGTGTTATTTGGTGTGGAGGTATGTAGATATCTGGTTTTATGTACATTTATTTTGCCCTTCATTTGTCATATATTCAGGATGTGAATTATTGTATATATCCTTTTTGAGATAAACATTTTAATTCTGTTTATGGTTGGTCTGATAAAAATTTAAACCACTTAGCCAATTGAATCTCAAAAGCTGTGGTTCTGAGAGAGGCAGAGGAATAATCTGTTTGCAAGGCTCTGGACAACGCTGGTTGGAAGTATTGATAGATTTGATCATTTGTCATTCTAAAGAGGCATCTGACCATGATGTTGGATCAAGACTGCAGGAATTTTACAATTTACAATTTGCCATGTAAAAGTTTCTCCTCTACTGGTTGAGAATCGTCAACTATAAATTTGTAGAGTGTGAAAAATAATTATGGTAACCCATCTGTGGGGAATAAAAAAAACGGGTCATCCATTCTGCAATCTTATAAGCTCCTAGATTTCATTATAACTTTATTCATTCCTGAGTTTCTCCCTTTCTCAGTCCTCCTTAACCCAAGACCCTCCCTCTTTATTCCCTACAAATATTCAGACCAGCCTCGTTCAAGATTCTTCTCATAGAATCCTGGAACATTTATAATACAGCAGAAAGTAATTTGGCCCATTATGTCTGTGCTGATAATCTAATAAAAATAATCTAACCAGACTAATTTTACTTTTCCAGCACTTGGGCTTGAGCCCTGCTAATTACGACTCTTTTATTACATGTCTAAGTACTTAAATGTAATGTGGGTGTCTATCTCTGCCACTCGAACTTCTCTGGCCTTTTCCATCCTGAAATATGGATACATATAACAGAAATAAAAATACTGCTGTTGCTGAAAATGTGACCTAAAATCTGTTGATACTGTAATACATCAAACAGTATATGTGGTGAAGGTAGGAAAAAATTATTGACCTGAATTGGCCTGCTAGGTGGAACTATATTAAGCTTTAAAAATCCAACTTAGACAATCAGACACATTGCCTTCAGTGACCCTGCTTGTTATGTCCTCAAAAAGAAATTGGTCAAGTTAATTGTGGCATTCTACTTTCAGTCCATACTGATCATTATTAATTTGTCTTTTTACATATTGATTTACACTGTCTCTTAGAATTGATTTAAATGATTTGCCCAACAAACTGTTAACACGAGGGACCACTAATTTGTGCTGCTTCTTAACATCTTCAGGAACGTCTGCTTAATGCTCATCTCAAGCACTGTCTGCAGTATTTGCACAATCTCCTCATGGCCATGTGGGTCTCCTCTGAATGCTCTGAATTCCTCCCACATCTCAAATAGCATTGGTAGGCTGATTGGCTAAACTCCCAGCATTGCCTAAATAGCAAAAAGGAATAAAAGGAAAGATGATGGACATGTGTGAGAAAGAACAAGTTGCAAGGCTACAGGAAAATAAGGAAAGACAAAATGGGAATGTGCATTGCTACCCTAATGGACCCGGTGGGAAGAATGGCCTTTTCTGTGTTTTAATAATTTAAGATTAGAACACTAAAAGATAAAATACAATTGGTGTCCTATGGTCTCCAAGCTGCGACGCAATACATTTGCCAACAAACAGGGCGCTCACTTAACTTTTTTTTCCCTGTTGCCATCCGGGCAACCTAGGAGTTTTTTAGGTTGCCAAATGACAGTTTAGGTGGTCATTTAAGACTGCTTGCATGACGCGGCGATAATGTGCTCGGACGAAGTGTGCAGTTACCAGTCGGAATTATGCTCAATGAAGCATTCACATATTATTTCTGCTTCAAATAAAGTTACAAACTAAACATATTCACCAATCAAGACATCATATATACCACAATGACATGCAGCAAAATTATAACACAGTATCTCAACTCTTTTTACACGTTGCAATTAATGCAATTTCTATTATTTCTTTCCACTTCCAAACAAAAATGTGGTTGGATTATTCAGTGTATGATCAACCTGTGTCAATAAATCCTGGACCATGGTAACATATATGCTTAACCATGCACACTACAGATTGATGCAAGCATGTTCTCTGTGAAGGACCGAAAATTATCATGACATGGCCATAGCATGGGTCGTTATTGCTATTGGTATAGAAATACTCTCGCTTCCCACATAATTTATCCACAACAAAATATACAGGTTGCAAGGAAATATCAAAACTACATTTTATGATAATAGCTGTTAAAATCGACTATACCCATCTGACAGGTTAAACATCACACTAACTGACAAGAGATGGCCAAAGGGCATAACTGCAGCAAATGTTCTTTTAATATGTTTAAAGGTGTCAAAACGCCACATTACCGGACATTCAGATTAGATGTATGTGTTATGAACAGCAATGAAGATACCCAGTTTGTACGCACCAGATTTAAAAAATGTTATTGATAAACGCTGTTTCCATCATTCCCACTTCAGAATTAATGTTAAAATTTTAACTGAAATATCTCCTGACCAAATTTGGGATGTATATGAGTGACTAAACGTAAAATCTGGATAAATCCAACGTATAGTTGTGAATGTTTTCATTAAATAACAGGAGAATCAATGTGAGGTGGATAGGGAGATCAGTGCAGGATGAATAAATGGGAGGGGGGTAGATGGGGAGGGGAGCACAGGGGATGTCAGTGAGGACTGAATAAAGGAATGGGGATCAGTGTGGGATTGAGAGGAGGGGTCCCAGGATAAAGGGGGGGGGGGGGGGGGAAGAGAGAGAGACAGTCAGAGAGAGAGAGAGTCGGAGAGAGACAGACAGAGAGGGAGAGAGACACAAAGGGTCAGAGAGAGACAGACGGAGAGAGGGAGACAGGAGGTGGAGAGGAAGGAAGGTCAGCGCTCCTCAGACAACACCGGCATCATTGACCCGCTGCCTTGGCCATCCCTGTCCGCCGCCAAAGGGGGAGGCAGTTGCAGACGCTTCAGATGGCGGAAGGGGGCCTCCCGCGCTCTCCCTCCCTCCTCCTGGCCTCGCCGTGTGGGAGGGTTTGTTTTGAAAGCGCCATTGGCAGAGTGGCAGGCAGCGGCCGTTATCAGGCCAGGCGGGGTGAGCGAGGAGGAGGAGATGGAGCCGCTGTCGCCGCTGCTGTGCCGGGCCCGTCATTCGCACCGACTCTCCGTCATGCCACACTTAGCATCTTTCCCACGCGTTACAGCCGTCGCCGACACAAAACGTCACGTTCCTTTTCTCCAGAGATGCTGCCTGACCCGCTGAGTTACTCCATTTTTTTGTGTGTATCTTCGGTATAAAGCACTATCTGTGTGCCAAGCCGGGCAAAATGACTCGTCGTTTAGGTTGCCCGGCGACAGTTTGGGTGATCATTGGCACCCGGGCAACCGCTAATTTCGAGCCCTGAGAAAGATTGGGCTATTTCTGTTCTGTCCAGGCCAGCCATCCCATCTTCCCCTTGATACAGTTTTTATGTCCTAGTGCTGCTTGCCCAAAGTTCCATTCTTCTCTGACCTCTGTCTCAATTTCTCTCAAAATGTTAACTTTAACATTCCCAGTGCCTTGATTTAAAAACCCTTACAGGGCTTGCCAGCCCTACATTTATAATCTCTTATGGGTCTGCCACCTGTTGGACTTTGTCTAGCGATGTTACAATACTTACCTTCAGCGGCGCTGCAGTTCTGCCACTGGCCGTGTGCGTGACTTTGGCGCCTTTGAGAGGGGGGAGCGGGGGTGGGCTGGATTCAAATGCCGTTTTCTCCTGCCTGTTGGAGTCGAACTTCCTCAGGCTGTTAAGCTGCTGCAGAAAAATCGTTCCGACTTCCCGGAAGTTTTATTTAAAAAATCCCGGGACAATTTAATCCCAGGAGTAAAATTAAAAGCTACTTCTAACGCTGTCAACGCCTACAACGGGACGGATCTCACGTAGGGGATAAAACAAAATGTAAGTCGTCAATTTTACATATAAACTTGCTTCTTAGGATGACTTTAATAAAAATTTCCTTGGCGATAATGTGATTTTGGCCCCATATGAACCGGCAGTGTTTTTCCTGCCGATATGGGATTCAAATTCACTGCAATCGCAACGTTCCAATCGATCGCGTTCCACAAAAACCCACTCGCAAGACGATTAAAATGCCCATTAATTTACGGGAAGTAAACATTAAATTCCTTCCATTTGGTCTATAAATTCATGACAATGAGAAATTAAAAAAATTATGTTATATTGTGAATTATTGTGTGAATGTTATTTGGACATTTAGGCTATTTTAAAATGTTAACCTTTTCTTAAGAAATGGATAGATGTTTCGATCTAGTAATTGAATGTTGTAATTAGCTACAATTAGGTAACTAACTAATTATATGCTTTAATTTCAGGTCATCTAAGTAAGATTGTTTCATATTTGTTTCAGAATGCTTCAATCTATAATAACTGAAAATTTCATTCAGATTTCTTAATTTTTAAGAAAGTTATGACCTTTGACTGCCCTCGATCACAGCTTTTGAGTTAAGTCAATGGAAAAGCAATGGGAACAAGATGCTAATTTCAGAGTATGAAAATGGCCATAACTATTTTAATACTGAAGATATGAAAGTGAATTAGGTGTCAAATTAAACTTCTTTTCATGCTTTATCTGATGGGATAAATTGCAGACTTGATTTTTAAAATCTCAAAATTTTGTAACATTGCTACTTTGTCTGGTTGTGCTTCCATCTGCCTTGTCCATTGTATCTGCCTTGTACCGTTGCTATGTAGGCCTCGCACTCTGGCATTCATTCCTTCTCTCTTTAACACACTTATCACTTTATCACATATATTCACAACAATTTATTGAATTGTTTTAGGAAGTTTTTCAATGTTAAATTTAAATAAATGCAAATTTTGGGTTCTGCAATTGATTTGGAAAATCTTTATTGAAAGCAAAGTAGTGGACTTTGCAAGGGGATAAACCTTGCCCATAAATGAGCCCAGCACAAGGAATTGGTGGTTCTGGCTAGAAATTGGCTTCTCCTGTTGCGCTGTCTCATATTCTGCTGCTGCTTCAACCTGCAGGAGGAAATCTGGAACTTACTCCTTTGAAGCAAAACCATATTTTAAGTTGGAGTGGATCCATATTATTTTACATAAACAAAACAGCACTCAAAGATACCAATTCTACTGTTTTTATAATCACCAAAAAAAATCACATTAAAGTAGTTAAGTACATATATCTGATGAGTCCTTCAAACTATTCTGAATTTAGTTTTTGTTTTGTCTTCAAACACAAATAGAAACCACCACCCACTTAGTGTTCCCAGCTAATCTGACCCTTTTCTACATATTTGACATGGACTGCTGCTTAACAAAAGAATTAGGAACACATTTTTTATTTTTGCATAGACTCATGTCTGCATACAACAGACTGCTCTGGATCTGATTGGAAGAGGCCTTGAAGTGCATATTGTAGCTGATGCAACTTCTTCGAGAAGTATGATGGACAGAATGTTTGCTTTGGAGGTAAGATCTTAATTTCAATTTATATTGTAAAAGGTAATTGAAAAAATGGAAAACACAAAGTGCTGGAGGAACTCAGTGGGTCAGGCTTCATCTGGGGAGGGAATGGGCTGGCGACCTTTCTTCAGACTGACTAGTCCTAACCCAAAACCTTGCCTGTCCATTTCCTCGCCTGACACTGCCTGACCTGCAGAGTTCCACCAGTTCTTTGTCTTTTGCTTCAGATTCCAGCATTTGCAGTTCTTGTGTCTCCAATTCGTTTTATAAAAAAACAAAGAGTTTTGGCATCTAGAATTTTACCATATTTTAACAAAGGTTGGTTCATAGAAACATAGAAATTAGGTGCAGGAGTAGGCCATTCGGCCCTTCGAGCCTGCACCGCCATTCAATATGATCATGGCTGATCATCCAACTCAGTATCCCGTACCTGCCTGTACGCAATACTCCAGGTGTGGTCTCACCAAGACCCTGTACAACTGCAGTAGAACCATCCTGCTCCTATACTCAAATCCTTTTGCTATGAAAGCTAACATACCATTCGCTTTCTTCACTGCCTGCTGCACCTGCATGCCTACTTTCAATGACTGGTGTACCATGACACCCAGGTCTCGCTGCATCTCCCCTTTTCCTAATCGGCCACCATTTAGATAATAGTCTTCTTTCCTGTTTTTGCCACCAAAATGGATAACCTCACATTTATCCACATTATACTGCATCTGCCAAACATTTGCCCACTCACCCAGCCTTTCCAAGTCACCTTGCAGTCTCCTAGCATCCTCCTCACAGCTAACACTGCCCCCCAGCTTAGTGTCATCCGCAAACTTGGAGATATTGCCTTCAATTCCCACATCCAGATCATTAATATATATTGTAAATAGCTGGGGTCCCAGCACTGAGCCTTGCGGTACCCCACTAGTCACTGCCCGCCATTGTGAAAAGGACCCGTTTACTCCTACTCTTTGCTTCCTGTTTGCCAGCCAGTTCTCTATCCACATCAATACTGAACCCCCAATGCCGTGTGCTTTAAGTTTGTATACTCTCTTATGTGGGACCTTGTCGAAAGCCTTCTGGAAGTCTAGATACACCACATCCACTGGTTCTCCCCTATCCACGCTACTAGTTACATCCTCGAAAAATTCTATAAGATTCGTCAGACATGATTTACCTTTCGTAAATCCATGCTGACTTTATCCAATGATTTCACCACTTTCCAAATGTGCTGCTATCCCATCTTTAATAACTGACTAGCAGTTTCCCCACTACCGATGTTAGACTAACTGGTCTGTAATTCCCCGTTTTCTCTCTCCCTCCCTTCTTAAAAAGTGGGGTTACGTTTGCTACCCGCCAATCCTCAGGAACTACTCCAGAATCTAAAGAGTTTTGAAAGATTATTACTAATGCATCCACTATTTCTGGAGCTACTTCCTTAAGCAGCCTATCTGGCCCTGGGGATTTATCGGCCTTTAATCCATTCAATTTACCCAACACCACTTCCCGACTAACCTGGATTTCACTCAATTCCTCCAACTCCTTTGACCCGCGGTCCCCTGCTATTTCCGGCAGATTATTTATGTCTTCCTTAGTGAAGATGGAACCAAAGTAGTTATTCAATTGGTCCGCCATATCCTTGTTCCCCATGATCAACTCACCTGTTTCTGACTGTAAGGGACCTACATTTGTTTTAACTAATCTCTTTCTTTTCACATATCTATAAAAACCTTTGCAGTCAGTTTTTATGTTCCCTGCCAGTTTTCTTTCATAATCTATTTTTCCTTTCCTAATTAAGCCCTTTGTCCTCCTCTGCTGGTCTCTGAATTTCTCCCAGTCCTCTGGTATGTTGCTTTTACTGGCTAATTTGTACGCATCATCCTTCGCTTTGATACTATCCCTGATTTCTCTTGTTATCCACGGATGCACTACCTCCCCTGATTTATTCTTTTGCCAAACTGTGATGAACAATGCTTGTAGTTCATCCATGCAGTCTTTAAATGTCTTCCATTGCATATCCACCGTCAACCCTTTTAGAATTAATTGCCAGTCAATCTTGGCCAATTCACGTCTCATACCCTCAAAGTTACCTTTCTTTAAGTTCAGAACCATTGTTTCTGAATTAACAATGTCACTCTCCATCCTAATGAAGAACTCAACCATATTATGGTCACTCTTGCCCAAGGGGGCACGTACAAGAAGACTGCTAACTAACCCTTCCTCATTACTCAATACCCAGTTTAAAATAGCCTGCTCTCTCGTTGGTTCCTCTACATGTTGATTTAGATAACTATCCCGCATACATTCCAAGAAATCCTCTTCCTCAGCACCCCTGCCAATTTGATTCACCCAATCTATATGTAGATTGAAGTCACCCATTATAACTGTTTGCCTTTGTCGCACGCATTTCTAATTTCTTGTTTGATACCATCTCCAACTTCACTACTACTGTTAGGTGGCCTGTACACAACACCCACCAGCGTTTTCTGCCCCTTAGTGTTTCGCAGATCTACCCATACCGATTCCACATCCTCCAAACTAATGTCCTTCCTTCCCATTGCGTTAATCTCCTCTCTAACCAGCAACGCTACCCCACCTCCTTTTCCTTTCTGTCTATCCCTCCTGAATATTAAATATCCCTGGCTGTTCAGCTCCCAGCCTTGGTCACCCTGGAGCCATGTCTCCGTGATCCCAACTATATCATAATCATTAATGGCTATCTGCACGTTCAACTCATCCACCTTATTACGAATACTCCTTGCATTGAGACACAAAGCCTTCAGGCTTGTTTTTACAACGCTCTTACCCCTTATACAATTATGTTGAAAAGTGGCCCTTTTTGATTTTTGCCCTGGTTTTGTCTGCCTGCTACTTTTACTTTTCACCTTGCTACCTATTGCTTCTACCCTCATTTTACACCCCCCCTGCCTCTCTGCTCTTGTACCCATCCCCCTGCCACATTAGTTTAAATCCTCCCCGACAGCACTAGCAAACACTCCCCCAAGGACATTGGTTCCATTCCAGCCCAGGTGCAGACCGTCCTGTTTGTACTGGTCCCACCTCCCCCAGAACTGGTTCCAATGCCCTAAAAATTTGAATCCCTCCCCCTTGCACCATTTTTCAAGCCACGTATTCATCTGCAATATCCTCCTATTTCTACTCTGACTGGCCCGTGGTACTGGTAGTAATCCAGAGATTATTACCTTTGAGGTCCTACTTTTAAGTTTATCTCCTAGCTCCCTAAATTCATCTTGTAGGACCTCATCCCTTTTTTTTACCTATATCGTTGGTGCCAATATGCACCACGACAACTGGCTGTTCAACCTCCCCCTCCAGAATGTTCCGCAGCCGTTCAGTGACATCCCTGACCCTTGCACCAGGGATGCAACATACCATCCTGGAGTCTCGTTTGCGGCCGCAGAAACGCCTATCTATTCCCCTGACAATTGAATCCCCTATTACTATTGCCCTTCCACTCTTTTTCCTCCCCTCATGTGCCGCAGAGCCACCCATGGTGCCATGAACTTGGCTGCTGCTGCATTCCCCTGATGAGCCATCTCCCTCAACAGTATCCAAAATGGTATACCTGTTTAGGAGGGAGATGACTGCAGTGGACTCCTGCACTACCTGCCTACTGCTTTGCTGGCTATTGGCCACCCGTTCCCTTTCTGTCCTCTTACCTTTTACCTGCGGTGTGACCAACTCGCTGTACGTGCTATCCACGACTTTCTCAGCATTGTGGATGCTCCAGTATGAATCCAGCCACAGTTCCAATCGTTCAATGCGGTCTGCCAGGAGCTGCAGCTGTACACACTTCCTGCAAACGTAGTCACCAGGGACACCGACCATATCCCTGATCTCCCACATGTTGCAGGCTGAGAAAACCACGGGGCCAATCTCCACTGACATATCTTACTCCCAAATTAACTATATTAAATATTAAAAAACACAAAACTTTATCCTTTAAACTTTACTAATAAATACTGTACACTCAACTCCCAGAATCCTTAACCTGAAGGCAGAAATGTAAAAATGTAAACCAATCAGAGGCTTCCATCAGACTCCTTCTCTGGAGCGTTGCCGATTTTGGTGTACTTACAGCGCAGGTACTCCTTCCCTCGCACCAACGGCTCCCTGGGCCTCTGAAAGCAAGCCCCGCGATGTATTTTATACTTACAGCGCAGGTACTCCTCCCCTCGCACCAACGGCTCCCTGGGCCTCTGTGAAAGCAAGCCCCGCGATGTATTTTATACTTACAGCGCAGGTACTCCTCCCCTCGCACCAACGGCTCCCTGGGCCTCCCCAACGGCTCCCTGGGCCTCTGGCAACAAAACAGTGCATTCCCCTACCCTGTCTGGTACAGATTATTTGTTGCTATGAATTGTTGATTAGATGCCACTGATGTAATGACAGAACTTGCAAGTTGTTAACTTTTCCTAATCTCACAACTCGTTTGGGCAGACACTCAGAAATTCTGCCTAGTGAAGCAGCATAATTATAGCCCAAGCTCTGGCTGACAACCCTCAACACCTCACTCAATCCTACTGTTTTGTGTTGTGGGAATATGTTATAATTATCTCAGCAAAGTCACACATTAAAATAGAATTATTGTGCTTTAGGGTTCAATGATTTTCGGGGGTAGGTGGGGGAAGAATGTAACTTCATCCTGTGTGGGTGTTCCCACTTTTTTTCCTGGTCATATTTCTATTAATAGCCATCCCTGAGTTGGGCCACTCCTACTGCCATTCTATTCAGTGGTGGGGGTGGGGGGATGAATAGAATATCAAAGGTTTCAAAGGTCTTTTATTGTCACGTGTACCAATTGTACAGTGATATTCAAATTACCATAGCCATATCAAAAAAAGAGACAAGGCACACAACTACGTCAAAGTTAACATAAACATCCAACACAGCAGATTCCTCACTGTGATTGAAGACAATAAAGTCCAATCTTCCCTCTTTGTTTTCCCGTGGTCGGGGCAGTCGATCCGTTGGGGCGATCGAAGCCCCCGCGATCCAGGCGGTCGAAGCTCCTGCGGCTTGGAGCTCCCAAAATCAGTCTCCCACCAGGGACCGCGAGCTCCATGCTGTCAAAGTCCGCAGGCCCCTGCGGTTGGAGCTTCTGAAGTCGGGCTCTAGCAGAGGTCGCCAACTCCACGATGTTAAGCCGCAGTGCGGACGGAGATATGATGCGGGAAAAAAACGCATCTCCATCGACGTAAGAGATTTTAAAAGTTTTCCCCAACCCCACCTCCCGCATAAAACAAGCTAAAGAACTCTAAAACATCCATTTAATACATACTATTAAAACAACAGAGAACAAAGCGACAGACAGACTGTTGGCGCGGAAGCCATTACTGGCGCCACCCGGTGGAAGTATGGGGCAAATAAAACAGAATTGGCTTGATGGTTGGGGTGGATTTGGTGGGACGAAGGACATGTTTCCATGCTGTTTAGTTTAGAGATACGGGCCCATCGGTCCACCAAGTAATCCCTTCCTACTAACATTATCCACACACTACGGACAATTTACAATTTTACCAAGCCAACTAACTTACAAACCTGTACGTCTTTGGAGTGTGGGAGGAAACCAGAGATCATGGAGAACACAGGTCATGGGGAGAACGTGCAAACTTTGCACAGACAGCACCTGTAGTCAGGATCGAACCGGGGTCTCTGGCGCTGCACCATCGTGCCACCCTTGCTGCGCTACACTCACTGACTACACAATTCTATTTCAGCTAGGAGGAGAGTCTGGATATGCTGCAAAACTACTTTAGTTGATCAGTTGATGGAAAACCTCTCCCATGCTGCGTTATATGTGCCATGTGTCTTTTAGGATTCTCTAAATGTTTCTCTAAATGAACCATCTTTAAATCCTAGTGTGATGTCCAAATTCAGGAGCAGCTTCCTCCTCATAAGCATCAGGCTATTAAATGCTAGAACCTAAAAATAAGCTCTGAACTATTATTGTTTTATATGCACGCACACACTTTTTCTTATTATGGTATTTACAGAATACTATGTTTACTTCTGTTATGCTGCTGCAAATCAGAATTTCATTATGCCATTTCAGGGCACATGACAATGAAACATTGAACTCTCTTAACACTAATAACAGATTAAATATTGCAGTCAGTTAGCATGTAGAAAGCTCTCACAAGCAGCATATTTATAATATTGAGTAAGGGTTATAGATTAGCAATGATGCCAAGGTTAAATCCCCTGTACTTTGTACAAGCTAGAGCATCGTTAATGTCCAGCCAACAGAGCAGATGAGGCCTCAGTTTAATGATTTGCCCCAACAACAGGACATACAATTGTAGAATGTTCCCTCAGTAAGTTTTTGTGCTCAACTTTAATCATGACTTTCTGATATGGAATCCCACCAGCTTGACTACAATCTTTCATGTACAGTGGCTTGCAAAAGTATTCATACCCTTTGAACTTTTCCACATTTTGTCACGTTACAACCACAAACGTAAATGTATTTTATTGGGATTTTATGTGATAGACCAACACAAAGTGGCGCATAATTGTGAAGTGGAAGGAAGATGATACATGGTTTTCAAATTTTTTTACAAATAAAAAACTGAAAAGTGTTGCATGCAAAAGTATTCAGCCCCCTTTACTCTGATACCCCTAAATAACATCCAGTGCAACCAATTGCCTTCAGAAGTCACCTAATTAGTAAATAGAGTCCACTTGTGTGTAATCTAATCTCAGTATAAATACAGCTGTTCTGTGAAGGCCTCAGAGGTTTGTTAGAGAACATTAGTGAACAAACAGCATCATGAAGCCCAAGGAACACACCAGACAGGTCGGGGATAAAGTTGTGGAGAAGTTTAAAGCAGGGTTAGGTTATAAAAAAATATCCCAAGCTGTGAACATCTCACGGAGCACTGTTCAATCCATCATCCGAAAATGGAAAGAGTATGGCACAACTGCAAACCTACCAAGACATGGCCGTCCACCTAAACTGACAGGCCGGGCAAGGAGAGCATTGATCAGAGAAGCAGACAAGAGGCCCATTGTAACTCTGGAGGAGCTGCAGAGATCCACAGCTCAGATGGGAGAATCTGTCCACAGGACAACTATTAGTCGTGCACTCCACAAATCGGGCCTTTATGGAAGAGTGGCAAGAAGAAAGCCATTGTTGAAAAAAAGCCATAAAACGTCCTGTTTGCAGTTTGCCACAAGCCATGTGGGGGACACAGCAAACATGTGGAGGAAGGTGCTCTGGTCAGATGAGACCAAAATTGAAGTTTTGGGCCTAAATGCAAAATGCTATGTGTGGCGGAAAACTAACACTGCACATCACCCTGAACACACCATCCCCATTGTGAAACATGGTGGTGGCAGCATCATGCTGTGGGGATGCTTTTCTTCAGCAGGGACAGGGAAGCTGGTCAGAGTTGATGGGAAGATGGATGGAGCCAAATACAGGGCAATCTTGGAAGAAAACCTGTTAGAGTCTGCAAAAGACTTGAGACTGGGGCGGAGGTTCACCTTCCAGCAGGACAACGACCCTAAACATACAGCCAGAGCTACAATGGAATGGTTTAGATCAAAGCATATTCATGTGTTAGAATGGCCCAGTCAAAGTCCAGACCTAAATCCAATTGAGAATCTCTGGCAAGACTTGAAAATTGCTGTTCACAGACGCTCTCCATCCAATCTGACTGAGCTTGAGCTATTTAGCAAAGAAGAATGGGCAAAAATTTCAGTCTCTAGATGTGCAAAGCTGGTAGAGACATACCCTAAAGGACTTGCAGCTGTAATTGCAGCGAAAGGTGGTTCTACAAAGTATTGACTCGGGGGCTGAATACTTTTGCACGCCACACTTTTCAGTTTTTTATTTGTAAAATAATTTGAAAACCATGTATCATTTTCCTTCCACTTCACAATTATGGGCCACTTTGTGTTGGTCTATCACATAAAATCCCAATAAAATACATTTACGTTTGTGGTTGTAACGTGACAAAATGTGGAAAAGTTCAAGGGGTATGAATACTTTTGCAAGCCACTGTACATATAACGTATACAGATATGTTTTGACTTGGTGTTGCCTAGGGTTACATTTTTATTTCATTCTTGAAATTTCTGGACCGTTAGGATGCTATGAATGCCTTTTGATTTTCTTAGTTTAGTAGAAATGGATCATAATATTAGTTTCTGAGCCATATCTGAAGTTTGTGGCTATGACTATTGAACATGAATAGGATAAGAGATGGTTCCGAGGCAACAAAACCAGAACAGTTTAAGCTCACACATGAAAAAGAAGTATTTTGGATCTAATCCCAAAGAGTGGTTGGATCTGTCAATTAATTCCCTAGTCTAAATCGTGACCTTCAGGAGAGAAGAAAATAGATTGCGGGGAAGGGAATTAAAAATAGCCAGTTTTGTTTGCAGCAGCATTACCACAGTACAGTATCTGAATTTTTTATTTAATCTTTTCTCTTCAAAGCGTCTAGCCCGCATGGGGATTATAGTTACTACCAGTGAAGCTGTACTACTGCAACTAATTGGTGATAAAGAACATCCTCATTTCAAGGAAATTCAAAACCTCATCAAAGCAAGTGCACCAGAGTCGGGGCTTTTATCCAAGGTCTAAACAAGTAAAGGTATAATAAATCATCTGGCAAAGGATTCATCCAAAAAAAATGAAGATATGTTTAATATTGACATTCAAGGGACATCAAGCAAGTGTTTAAAATCGTCGAGTAACAATATGATCTTTTTATAGTCACATTTTGTGCTGTCCATTTGTTACTATTGTAGGCTTTTAATATTATAGATATTGTGTATTATGGAATAGTATTCCATGAAGGTTAACGGGGGCATATTTATGCAGGAATAAATTGTGTAAATCGAGTAAATTTGCATGATTTTTGATTGCACCTTGTAAATGCAAGATTTTGTTGTGTAGAGTCAGTTTGTAAACTATTGCAATCAATTAAACAGCTCTGCAATATATGATATATTATTCAGAGTGTATGTTTAATGGGAGGAGATCTGATTGGTAGTAAATATTGACTTGAGCCCAAGATGACATAAATTGCAATTGAATATGGGTATGTAAAGGGGTCTGGGTTGCTCGAATAATGTACATCCATTGGCATAAAAATATTTTATCATGTTGTTGAATGATATAAAACAAAAAAATCCCATTTCTGTTATGCTTGTGTGTGTATATATATATATATATATATATATATATATATGAAATAAATCAGCCAAACTATGGCTTTCAGTGCCTATAACACCAAATCTCATTCTGTGGACACATGACCTTTGTGTAAAGAGGCTGTTAGGGTACCATTGTTAAAATGGAGGTAGAGTGTCTTAGTGGCCTTATGAGTTCATTTTAGACGGTTTCCAGCAACAATTCACCTGGCTACCCTTCACATGTTTAAAGTACTTTATCCCATGTGTAAGGGCTCACATTTGTTCTTGGCTGCTCATTTGCAACTATATCAAAGAAGATTTGCACAGCTGATTGGCAAAGCTATTAAGTTGCAGAACAATGAACAATGGTGAGAAACAAAGTGAACATAGCAGTTTACTTCGAAGGCTTAACTTAAATTTAACAGGCACTTGAACCTACTGAGTCTGCAATCACCCTGTACAGCAATCACCCTGTATACTAGCACTATCCTACACACTATACACTTATCTAAGCCAAATAACCTTCCAACATGTACGTCTTTTAATGTGGGTGTGGGGAGTACCCAGTGAAAACTCATATGTCCCAGGGAGAACGTATATACTCTATACAGACGGCACCCGCAGTCAGGATTGAACCCAAGTCTCTGCCGCAATAAGGCAGCAACTCTACCGTTGCGCCACTGTGCTGCCGTGAACAGGCCTAGTTACGTAGGACAATTCCATTCCTGATTAAGAAGTCTTCAAAATATCTTGATACAAAAGTAGTGCAGAAATTGGGTCCTCTTATATCTGCTTTCTGAGCTCACCTGCCACTTCTGCAGGTAAGTGCCAATTGGGGCTACACCCAACTTGTTATGTTTCTACCTATATGCTCCTGACAAATCGTTGACCTGGTGTGATCTAATGCTTTGAGGAAAAAAGGGTCCCACTGCTTTCCCGATGTGAAGAAAATATGCCGATACGTGATGTTGATTTTGCTGGCATTGAGGCCATAACTTGTAGCAACAATGAAGACACTTTAAAAGATAATGCAATGCAATGAAAAGTTTGCAACACACAAGCTTGAGATGTGAAATGCATTGTACCTAAAGGACATAAATGCAATATCAATTAACAAATAGGACATATATTTAGTAAAAGAAATGGAAGAATGTGGAAACAAGATTAAAGAAAATAAACCATACTGATTAACCACAGGATATGGCTTGGATGAGCTGACTACGATGCTCCTATTTTAATCAGTGAGAATATTTTCATAGTGCAATGTTTGAATTTTGCCTCTGGAGGGCACTGCAGTCTAAACATAACAGCTCGAAGTGAGCATAGTGATACAAAGGGGAAAATTATTTCAAACCAACAACAATCTTACGAGTACAATAATGCAAGTCATCCCATCAGATATGTTAACGTAACAATCTTGGGAACTTGAATACTTATACTGATTCACAAGTAATACTTTGGTGGTGCTAAGTAGGACATGGGTAGTAAAGATCTGGGTAAGTGCAAATTTACAGAAGGTACAACATGAGATGCTGGCCAAGATGAGATTAGATCAAATGTCAATCAAATGTTAGTCAAAATGCATAGTTGAGGATTTCAAAAATAGATGAGCTGCTTACGAGTGGAGATGGTCAATTTTACTGAAGTAAAAGTAAGCACTGAAGTCTGAAGAAGGGTTTCGGCCCGAAATTTTGCCTATTTCCTTCGCTTCATAGATGCTGCCTCACCCGCTGAGTTTCTCTAGCACTTTTGTCTACCTTTGATTTTCCAGCATCTGCAGTTCCTTCTTAAACATAATGGAGAGGAAGCTAAGTTTCGGATGAAATTGGGTCCTATCCCAATCATCTAATTCAGTATCTTATGATATCTGAGAAGATGGATAGAATTGGCAAGGGAATGAAATTGTGGCAGTTGTTGATGGTATTGGCCTTCCCAGTAAATGAAAATAAAAAAATTGCAGATATTTGAAATCTGAAATAAAAACAGAAAATGTTGGCAACACTCAATAGCCTGGGTCTTTTTTTCTCTGGAGTGCGGGAAGCTGAAGGATCACTGATGCATAAAGCTAAAGGGAATGGGTTTAAGGTGAGATAGAAAAGATTTAAAAGTGACCCGATGGGCACTTTTTTTTCACACAAAGGATAGTGCATACAAGCAGCGGGAGGAAGTGGCACAATTGCATGCTTTTATGACATTTAAAGGACACTTGGACAGGTATATGGACAGGAAAGTTTGCAGAGATATTAGCCAGGCACAAGCAAGTTAGGTTAGCATGGTTAGGCAACTTGGTTGATTTGGGCTGAAAGGTCTTTCTTGTGCTCTATAACTATCAATGAAAAGAAATGGTCAATGTTTAGGGCTGAGATGCTTCATTAGAATTGTGATTTTTTGTAATTTTTTTAAATTGTTAATTTTGCTACTACCTTAAACTTTTTTCTTTGGGTTTAGACAAAGGGCCCCTGACCTGAAACATGTTCTCTTTCCATGGATGCTGCTTGATTGGATTAGTGCCTCCAGCATTTTCTGTTTTGATTTGGTATTTTCAGAATTGGGAGGAAATTTCGGCTGGTCCAATACGTAATATTGAGTGGGTAGTGTGATTAAATAGTGGAGGGTTAAAGAAAGGTGATGGCAGAGACATCTAAAAACGTGGAATCGAGGGTTTTTGGAAAAGCAGAACAAGAACAACACATAAATTGGAAAATAATCATCGAAGGATTGTTCCCAAAAGGATCGCAGAAGCAAAGGGTTATATTAGGATGGAGGCATTTCTGTAGTTTGATTGTGTATGACAAGCCCTCATTTTCTTCTGAAATTCAAATAATGGAAGAAAAATCATGTCCATAAATGGAACAGGCCCATTGGCCCACAGTGTGCCAAACATGATGTCGTTAAACTAATCTCTGCCTGCATGTGATTCATATTCCTCCATTCCCAACATATCTATTTGCCTCTGAAAGCCTCTTCAATGCCACTATTTTATCTGTCTCCACCACCACCACCCCCGGCAGCGTTCCAGCCAACCACCACTCTCTGTGGGGTGAAAATTTGTCCCTGCACATCGCCTTATGCCCCTCTCACCTAATGTCTCATGCCGCCTTCTTGACATTTCCTCCTTGACAAATCTTCTGTCTGTCCACCTGTCAAGGAGGAGGAGCCATCTTGAGGAGCGACTGCTAACCAGCAACCGTCCGTTTACTTCGCTTTTTAAAAAAGTAAGTCCTGTGTTTCGTCCGTTGGAGAAATTGACTTTTTAATGTGGGGGGTAGGGGGCAATTTTACTTCTAGGTCTCTACCTGGTCGGTGAGGCAGCTTTTTCTCCGGGCTGCCCGTCGACCCGTCCTCGTGGCCTACCAGCGGGCTTGGAGCGCCGTTTCCTGGCGGGGACCGCCCAGCACCTCGGCCTCGGTGGCGGCGCAGCGCTGGGGCGCTGTCGCGGAGCGGGCGATGCCTTGCCTGGGTCACTGCGCTGGATCGACGCGCTGGAGCTCCGGTGAGCTGTGTCCGCCGTGTTCGACACCTCTGGGCTGCGGGTCTGCGGAGCGGAGCGGGCGGCGCCGATTTCAGCATCGGGAGCCTGGGAGCTCCAGGCCGGCGCGGCCTTGTCGGCTTCGGAAGCCGCGGTCTCCAGCTAGGAAGCGGCCGTTCCAGGTGGCCCAGCCGCTGAGAGGACTCTCCCGACGCCGGGGCAAGATCACCCGGTGAGAACGGCCAGGAACATCGGGCCTCCGTAGAGGCAATTGCGGTGGCCTCAATAGGCCTGACTTTGGGTGAACTTGGGGTTGGGGACTGGACATTGTGCCTTCCCCCACAATGGTATCCATTGTGGGGGGATGATTTTTTTTGTCTGTAAGTAATCCTGTTAGTCTTTGTCCAAGATGGCTGTCGGAAGGGAGAGTGGACGCTGGCGCGCTTTAGCTGCCGCTGCTCTCTTTTCGCATTGTGTTTTTGATTTTTTGTTTTTGGACTGAATTCTGTTTTTAATTTGTGTTTCTGTGATGTCTTTATTATTTATTTTATTCTGATTATATGTTTTTTATTCCTGTTAATCTCTGTAAGGTGTCCTTGAGATTTCTGAAAGGAGCCCAAAAATAAAATTTATTATTATTATTATTATTATTATTATTATTATATATACCTATCATAATTTTATTTACTTCTATCAGGCCTCCGCTCAATCTCGGATGTTCTAGAGAAAGTAATCCAAGATTGTTCAACTTCATTTTAGCTGATAATATCTATAAAAATCATTGAAATGGTTAAAGAAAACTATTGTGATACAAGTTCTCCCAATATCACATACCCTGGATCAGCAAGAGTAATGTAAAACTGAAAAGACAAGTCTGCATTTACTCCAGCTGTGCATACTTGTACATCAATGCAAGGTGGACTGATAAAAAGCAGATGAATATGCTTCTCCACTGAGATGCAGAGTAGTCTGTCAAACCCTTACCACAAGCACTTTCTGTGGGGTATTTCTATCTTGAGAATAAGGTTGTGTGAGTTTAGTTTTTACTAAATTTTAAGAATACCGACCTAAAATCAAAATCTCTTGTTTGCCTTGATTTGATAGCTCAATAATGAAAACATACCTTGATTCCATCGTGCTTTTAATTTCATAATGAGCAAAGTTAAAGATCTAATTAATTGCAACTCTGTCAATAGACAATAGGTGCAGGATTTGGCCATTCGGCCCTTTGGCTGATCATCCACATTCAGTACCCTGTTCCTGCCTTCTCTCCATATCCCTTGACTCCACTATCTTTAAGAGCTCTGTCTAGCTCTTTCTTGAAAGCATCCAGAGAACGAGCCTCCACCGCCCTGTGAGGCAGAGAATTCCACAGACTCACAACTCTGTATGAAAAAGTTTTTCCTCATCTCCATTCTAAGTGGCTTACAACTTATTCTTAAACTGTGGTCCCTGATTCTGGTCTCCCCCAACATCGGGAACATGTTTCCCGCCTCTAGCGTGTCCAAACCCTTAATAATCTTATATGTTTCAATAAGATTCCCCCTCATCCTTCTAAATTCCAGAGTATACAAGCCCAGCCACTGCATTCTATCAACATATTACAGTCCTGCCATCCCAGGAATTAACCTGGTGAACCTACGCTGCACTCCCTCAATTGCAAGAATGTCCTTCCTCAAATGTGGAGACCAAAACTGCACACAATGTTCCAGGTGTGGTCTCACTATGGCCCTGTACAACTGCAGAAGGACCTCTTTGCTCCTATACTCAACACAAAATTATTCGATGCACTACCCTGTAGCCCTTTGGCCAACTCTGCCATTCATCAATCATGACTGATCTTCTGTTTCAGTACTATTTTTCAGCTTGATTCCCATATCCCACGATTTGTTCAGAGCCTAAACATCTATCATTCTTGCCAACGAGCTTAATAACAGCTTCCATAGTGGTTTGGGGTAGGGTATGAGAATGTTTGGAATGCAAATTCCAAACGTTCACCATCATCTTGAGTGAAGAAATTTCTCCTTATCACATCTTAAATAGTTTATCCCTCGTTCTCAAACAATCAGTGGTTCTAATAATAATAATAATACATTTTATTTAATGGGCGCCTTTCAGACATCTCAAGGACACCTTACATAGTAATCGGAATAACATAGTAATCGGAATATAACAAGTAATAAAGACATCACAGAGACACAAATTAAAAACAGAATTCAATCCAAAAACAGAAAATCAAAAACACAGTGTGAAGAGAGAGCAGCGGCAGCCAAAGCGCGCCAGCGTCCACTCTCTCTTCATGGCAGCCATCTTGGACACAGACCTACAGGACTACAATTAGACAAAAAAATCATCCCCCCACAGTAGATAGCACTGTGGAGGAAGGCACAATGTCCAGTCCCCACCTCATGTTCACCCCAAAGTCAGGCCTATTGAGGCCACCGCAATTGCCTCTACGGAGGCCCGATGTCCCTGGCCGTTCTCACCGGGTGGTTTGCCCCGGGTGGTTCTAGTCTCTGAGTCTTTAATCAGGAGAATATATCCCGTCTGTAAAGCCTTTTGAGATTTTTGTAAATTTTGATGAAAATCTCTAAATCTGAAGAATAGGTCCCCAGCCTACTCTCTCTCTCATAAAACAAACCTACCATTCCTGGAAACGGTCTTGTCGATTTTTTTTTGCACAAATTGGAGTCAAGTCAAGCACAAGTTTATTCGTCACATACACATACGGGATGTGCAGTGAAATGAAAAGTGGCAATGCTCGCGGACTTTGTGCAAAAAGACAAACAAACAAACAAACAACCAAACCAACCACAAACAGGAATAAGGAACTAAAGCCTTTCAAGACCTTCAGGTTTGCAGACCGTAAACCTAATCCAACATAGCTTACCCCACATTCAGTTGTGCACCCCCCCCCCCCCCCCCCCCCCAAATTGAACCATCTCCCCAAGCCAAAACAAAGACTCTAACAACCTAGAGAGCACTTGCCTCACAGCCCTCATAAAGGCCACAACATGGTTTGGAGTTTGTAAAATGTGTGCAGGATAGTTTTTTGCAGCAATACATAGAGGTACCTACTAGAGGAGGGGCAGTGCTGGACCTCCTGTTAGGAAATGAGACGGTACAGGTGGCGGAGGTATGCGTTGGGGACCACTTCGGGTCCAGTCATCACAATACCATTAGTTTCAATATAATTATGGAGAAGGTCAGAACTGGACCTAGGGTTGAGATTTTTGATTGGAGAGAGGCTAACTTTGATGAGATGCGAGATGATTTAAAAGGAGTGGACTGGGACATTTTGTTTTATGGGAAAGATGTAGAAGAGAAATGGTGGACATTTAAAGGGGAAATTTTAAGAGTACAGAATCTTTATGTTCCTGTTCGGTTGAAAGGAAACAGTAAAAATTGGAAAGAGCCCTGGTTTTCAAGGGAAATTGGACATCTTGTTCGGAAAAAGAGGGAGATCTACAATAATTATAGGCAGCATGAAGTAAATGAGGTGCTTGTGGAGTATAAGGAATGTAAAAAGAATCTTAAGAAATAAATTAGAAAAGCTAAAAGAAGATATGAGGTTGCTTTGGCAAGTAAGGTGAAAGTAAATCCAAAGGGTTTCTACAGCTATATTAATAGCAAAAGGATAACGAGGGATAAAATTGGTCCATTGGAGAAACAGAGTGGGCAGCTATCTGCAGAGCCAAAAGAGATGGGGAGATATTGAACAATTTCTTTTCTTCGGTATTCACCAAGGAGAAGGATATTGAATTATGTGAGGTAAGGGAAACGAGTACAGTAGTTATGGATACTATGAGTTTCAAAGTAAAAGAAGTACTGACACTTTTGAAAAATATAAAAGTGGATAAGTCTCCAGGTCCTGACAGGATATTCCCTAGGACATTGAGGGAAGTTAGTGTAGAAATAGCCGGGGCTACGACAGAAATATTTCAAATGTCATTAGAAACGGGAATAGTCCCCGAGGATTGGCGTACTTCGCATGTTGTTCCATTGTTTAAAAAGGGTTCTAAGAGTAAACCTAGCAATTATAGACCTGTTAGTTTGACTTCCGTGGTGGGCAAATTAATGGAAAAGATACTTAGAGATAATATATATAAGCATCTGGATAAACAGGGTCTGATTAGGAACAGTCAACGTGGATTTGTGCCTGGAAGGTCATGTTTGACTAATCTTGAATTTTTTGAAGAGGTTACTAGGGAAATTGACATGGGTAAAGCAGTGGATGTTGTCTATATGGACTTTAGTAAGGCCTTTGACAAGGTTCCTCGTGGAAGGTTGGTTAAGAAGGTTAAACTGTTGGGTATAAATGCAGGAATAGCAAGATGGATTCAGCAGTGGCTGAATGGGAGAAGCCAGAGGGTAATGGTGGATGGCTGTTTGTCGGGTTGGAGGCAGGTGACTAGTGGGGTGCCTCAGGGATCTGTGTTGGGTCCTTTGTTGTTTGTCATGTACATCAATGATCTGGATGAAGGGGTGGTAAATTGGATTAGTAAGTATGCAGATGATACCAAGATAGGGGGTGTTGTGGATAATGAAGAGGATTTCCAAAGTCTACTGAGTGATTTAGGCCATTTGGAAAAATGGGCTGAAAGATGGCAGATGGAGTTTAATGCTGATAAATGTGAGGTGTTACACCTTGGCAGGACAAATCAAAATAGGACGTACATGATAAATGGTAGGGAATTGAAGAATACAGTTGAACAGAGGGATCTGGGAATAACCGTGCATAGTTCCTTGAAGGTGGAATCTCATATAGATAGGGTGGTAAAGAAAGCTTTTGGTATGCTAGCCTTTATAAATCAGAGCATTGAATATAGAAGCTGAGATGTAATGTTAAAATTGTACAAGGCATTGGTGAGACCAAATCTGGAGTATGGTGTACAATTTTGGTCGCCCAATTATAGGAAGGATGTCAACAAAATAGAGAGAGTACAGAGGAGATTTACTAGAATGTTGCCTGGGTTTCAACAACTAAGTTACAGAGATAGGTTGAATAAGTTAGGTCTTTATTCTCTGGAGCGCAGAAGGTTAAGGGGGGACTTGATAGAGGTCTTTAAAATGATGAGAGGGATAGACAGAGTTGATGTGATCAAGCTTTTCCCTATGAGAATAGGGAAGATTCAAACAAGAGGACATGACTTCAGAATTAAGGGACAGAAGTTTAGGGGTAACATGAGGGGGAACTTCTTTGCTCAGAGAGTGGTAGCGGTGTGGAATGAGCTTCCAGTGGAAGTGGTGGCGGCAGGTTCGTTGGTATCATTTAAGAATAAATTGGATAGGCATATGGATGAGAAGGGAATGGAGGGTTATGGTATGAGTGCAGGCAGGTGGGACTAAGGGAAAAAAATTGTTCGGCACGGACTTGCAGGGCCGAGATGGCCTGTTTCCGTGCTGTAATTGTTATATAGTTATATGGTTAACATCTGAGATCCTTATCAGTAACCCCTCCTACATCCCAAAAATCCCCATCTTGAGTCCTTGGAATTAAGCCCAGAATGAAACCCTTCTACTTGCATATGGCGTGCACAGCTTAAAGTTGTAGGACAACTTGTTCTATTTGATTGTACACACCAGGTTGATTGCATTAGTTGAAACAGGGCGGACCACGTGAAGGTTGCAATCACCCACTCCAATCAAACGCTGAAGGGAAGAAAACAAGAGCAAAGACAAATGACAAACCATGGACCCCAACAAAGTAAGTCAGACTGCACCACTGTATTGAGTCATGTGCCAGAGCAAAGCTTCAGGAGATAATTTCCAGGAATGATAACAAATGCACCACATTTGCTGGTTTCCTCTTTGCCTATTCTCTATACCTCCATCAGATTCATCAAACATTTTCTCTTCATAAATCCACGTCAATTCCTTTCTATCCTATGTCATGAGGGCATTTTGTAGCAGAATTAAGTCAACCAAAAGTGTATTGATTTGGTGAATAGAGGGCCTCTACATATTAACAAAGCTACTTTGAATCCAGGAAGTGTTGGTAATGTGGTCATTATGTCCATGCTGGCCACAGTTGGAGTTTGGGGTTTCTCCACTCTACTGTCTCTTGGCCTATTGCCTTGCAGGATATGTCCCTCATGTGGTGAGTGTTTAATGTAGCAAGTTAAGTGATAAATGCGGTTAATATTTCTGCCTTCACCCGTTAAGGCAGCGAGTCTTTCACTGGAAATATACCTGCTAATCCTCCTACGAATGCATTTAAACCTGTGATCGATCGATAGATAGATAGATAGATAGATCTATCTATCTATCTATCTTTGACCGGTTTTGGCCATCTGTGCTGTGATTTCCGAGAGAACGCCGCCACCTACGGCCGTCATTTTTGGCCACCTTGCTCAGAGCCCCCCTCCGCCACATGTGTGTCGATTATTTTTCCCGTCGATTTAAAATGACAGAGATATTAATGTTTTTACGAAATTCCCCATTCTCTCTGCTGCCCCCGCTGGCGGCAGGGGGGAGGGACTATAAAACCAGGAAGTGGTGTGCCACACAGTCTCTTCAAGATGGAGGAAGGCAGAGGGTCACGTTTCTCTGAGCTGTGAATAACACTGAACATATGTCTACTCAAATGTAAGTGCCCTTTTTGGTTCTAAAATGCTTGCAGAATGTGTCTATTGGTTCCAAAGCTTGCAAAAAAAGTGTCTATTGGTTCTAAAGCTTGCAAAAAAAATGTCTATTGGTTATAAAGCTTGCTAAAAATGTCTATTGGTTCTAAAGCATGCAAAAAATGTCTATTGGTTCTAAAGCTTGCAAAAAAATGTCTATTGGTTCTAAAATGGACCATACTAGCGCTCCAGAAAGCCCCTCCCTGGTTGGCTTGGGTGTGTCTTGAAATTGAAAGGCACTACTTACTGCAAATGGTGGCATGAAGTTGAAAGGCACTACTTACTGCAAATGGTGGCTTGGGAGCTTTGGCTTGAAGTTGAAAGGCACTATTACTGCAAATGGTGGCTTGGTTGCTTTGGCTTGAAGTTGAAAGGCACTACTTACTGCAAATGGTGGATTGGTTGCTTTGGCTTGAAGTTGAAAGGCACTACTTACTGCAAATGGTGGCTTGGTTGCTTTGGCTTGAAGTTGAAAGGCACTACTTACTGCAAATGGTGGCTTGGGAGCTTTGAAGTTGAAAGGCACTACTTCCTGCAAATGATGGCTTGGGTGTGGCTTTGGTGTGGCTTGAAGTTGAAAAACACCACTTACTGCAAATGGTGGCATGAAGTTGAAAGGCACTACTTACTGCAAATGGTGGCTTGGTTGCTTTGGCTTGAAGTTGAAAGGCACTACTTACTGCAAATGGTGGCTTGGGAGCTTTGAAGTTGAAAGGCACTACTTCCTGCAAATGATGGCTTGGGTGTGGCTTTGGTGTGGCTTGAAGTTGAAAGACACCACTTACTGCAAATGGTGGCATGAAGTTGAAAGGCACTACTTACTGCAAATGGTGGCTTGGGAGCTTTGACTTGAAGTTGAAAGGCACTACTTACTGCAAGTGGAGGCTTGGGAGCTTTGGCTTGAAGTTGAAAGGCACTATTACTGCGAATGGTAGCTTGGGTGTGGCTTGAAGTTGAAAGACACCACTTACTGCAAATGGTGGCATGAAGTTGAAAGGCACTACTTACTGCAAATGGTGGCTTGGTTGCTTTGGCTTGAAGTTGAAAGGCACTACTTACTGCAAATGATGGCGGGTGTGGCTTGGGTGTGGCTTGAAGTTGAAAGGCATTACTTACTGCAGATGGTGGCTTGGGTGCAATGGCTTGAAGTTAAAATGCATTACATACTGCAAATGGGGGCGTGGGTGCATTGGCTTGAAGTTGAAAGGCACTACTTACTGCAAGTGGTGGCTTGGGAGCTTTGGTTTGAAGTTGAAAGGCACTACTTACTGCAAATGGTGGCTTGGGAGCATTGGCTTGAAGTTGAAAGGCACTACTTACTGCAAATGGTGGCTTGGTTGCTTTGGCTTGAAGTTGAAAGGCACTACTTACTGCAAATGGTGGCATGAGGTTAACAGGCACTACTTACTGCAAATGGTGGCTTGGTTGCTTTGGCTTGAAGTTGAAAGGCACTAACTGCAAATGGTGGCTTGGGAGCTTTGACTTGAAGTTGAAAGGCACCTCTTACTGCTAATGGTGGCTTGGGTGTGGTTTGAAGTTGAAAGGCACTACTTACTGCAAATGGTGGCTTGGGTGCAATGGCTTGAAGTTAAAAGGCACCACTTACTGCAAATGGTGGCATGAAGTTGAAATGCACTATTTACTGCAAATGGTGGCTTGGGTGCTTTGGCTTGAAGTTAAAAGGCAATACTGTAAATGCACTTACTTCATGTTTGCATTGTATATTGATTTTAGATAAAACGCTACCACTTACGGCTGTGATTTTTGGCCATCTTACTCAGTCCCCCTCCGCTGAGCAGGTGCAGAGAATTCTTCCCATCAATGAAAAATAAAAGTGTTATTAGTTTTTTTTTAAATGTTGAGAATCTCTCTCCTGTCAATCACTCCATGATAGCCACACCTTTTCTGGTGGGGGGGGAGGGGTTATAAAACCCGGTAATGTGGGTGTGGCTCAGTCTCTGCAAGATGGAGGAGGGAGAGGTCACGACTCGCTGTCTTTAGTGGCTTTGCACCCTACTTCAAATGGTATGAAACTGCACTTGAATTAGGTGGCCTTTCACCCTGCTAGAAGTGGTAAGAAACTGCACTTGAATTTGGTGGCCTTATACCCTGCTTGAAATAGAATTTCAAGGATTAGCCGTGAGTCAACTACCAGCCCACCAGCCGTGAGTGAGTGAGTTGCCAGCACAACAGGCTTGATTGACTGAGACGCCAGCCCAAGAATCCATTTGGCGCACAATTTGCATACTAGCCCTCTGGAAACCAGTCCCTTCAGCCCACAACACCCATACTAGCGCTCCAGAAAGCCCCCCCCCCCCCCAACTGGCCACCAATATTAGAATCGGTGGAGAGGTGGACTATTGCGTTGGATGACCAGCCCTCCTGTGTGATGCTGGGACCCAACGGGTCCCACTTAGTCTAGTCATACTATAAAAATAAAATAAATAAAAGTTTCAGATAAAATAGAAAAAATAGATCTTTCTTTGCCTCAAACTATAATTGTATCTGTCACCTACAATGTTTGGATCTTTGTCTTTTCATCCTTGTGTTGAAATCTGTAATGACTGCACCAAATATTAATAGAATATTACAGAATGTCAAAGGCAGATCACCTTACTCAATCATAGCATCATTCCCCTCTGATTAGGATTGACACCAAACAGCCACCATTTCACAATATCAATTTCTCAGTTTCACTCCGACAGTCCCTCTCAGAATCTAATAATTGCAGTATTCTCTATCTTTTAAATTCCAGAATCTAAAGGCCAATCTTCTTTTATCCCTCTGCAAAGAACCAACCAGCCTTTTCATCCCAGGAATCAAACAAGCAGACCTATTTTCCACTGGCTACAAGGCATGTAAATCTGTAGGAATGGAAATCAAAACTACATTTTGCACTAAATGGGTGTCCACCAAAATCTAATGAATTCACACCAAAAATCCTTATTTTTATACAATAAACCTGCACATTGCTTGCATGTTTATTTGCTGCACTTCAGGAAATTATTACTCAGGAGAAGGCAAAATGTGAAAACAAGGAACTGTAGATGTCGGTTTACAAATGAAGACTCAGAATGCTGGAGTAACTCAGCGGGTCAGGCAGGATCTCTAGAGAACATAGACAGGTGAAATTTCGGGTCAGGACCCTCCAGACAGATTATGTGTGTGGGGGGGGGGGGGGGGGCGGGTGGGGGGGGGATGGGGGAGATTATGTGTGGTGTTGGTGGTGGGGGGGGGGGGATTATGTGTGGTGGTGGTGGTGGTAGGGGGATTATGTGGTGGTGGTGGTGGGGGGGGGGGAGATGGGGGGGATTATGTGTGGTGGTGGTGCGGGGGGGATTATGTGTGTTGCTGGTGGTGGGGGGGGGGATTATGTGTGGTGGTGGTGGTGGTGGGGGGGGATTATGTATGGTGGTGGTGGGGGGGGGGGGCATATTTTGACACCTGCCTTTCCTTTTGGTTGGAACACTCAACTAACAGTCTGTAGAATGGTCACGACTCAAATGTCCAGCTCTGTCCTTGTGCAACTAATTTCGCAACCTTCAGTCGTATTAGTTAACAAAATGC
This sequence comes from Amblyraja radiata, assembly GCF_010909765.2. Classification (NCBI taxonomy): domain Eukaryota; kingdom Metazoa; phylum Chordata; class Chondrichthyes; order Rajiformes; family Rajidae; genus Amblyraja; species Amblyraja radiata. The sequence continues at coordinate 49,207,405 of NC_045958.1, read as the reverse complement.
ATAGTTGCTTTTCCTGATTACTTAGATGAGTTTTTTTTCACCAAATCGACGCAAACATTTTAAATACATGCACCAACAAACTTAACAACTGGCTTATGTGACCTGCTGCAAATTTTGTCTCAAATAATTTGTTTTCATTGGAGGGTGGGGTTTCATAAAAAGAGTGCTTAACTCTGTGGTTCCACAGTTTAAAGCACAATACAAATTCACATCACATACACTGCACAACGTGTTTCAGCTACTGTAAATTTTTAAGCAGTTGGAATCTTGCTTTGCCAGGAGTATAGGAGCATCTGGATATGGAGTCTTCCAGACATTCCCGGAAACATTAAACTTTACTATAATAACTATAGCCTTTGCAATGTGAGTTTGTGCCAAGTTATGAAAATGTGTGGCATTCAATGAGACGGTGAGCTGGTGGATCAGGGAATACTTCAATCTACCTTTAACACTTTAACAAATATGTTAGATTTTGCTGCCTTGGAATAGGGCCGAGCAGAGATTTTTTTTAAGACTGTGATATAAAACCAGCACAAATGAATGAATGCATAGTTTTCACCAGTTAAGTTGCCTCCTTTACATTGTTGTTGGTTATTAAAATATTCAATCCTTAGTGAGCACACTTATTTTAACTATCCAATTCCATGGAAACATACCAGAGGAGCAATAGGAGTATTTTTTAATAAAAACCATTGACCCATCATTCCCACAAGCCGTTCTCTATTGACTCTGAGATTGCCATTTATATGCAGTGTTGTAACTGGTAATCTAGCTGCATAATGTAGAACAAGAGCTCCTTGGAAAATTTAAGTCATAGAGTTATTCATCATGGGAACAAGCCTTGAGGCCCAAATTGTTGATACCAACCAGGTTGCCTACCTCAGTTGCTTGTGTTTATCCCATATTTTTCGAACCCTTTTTATCCATGTATCCATCAAATGTCTTTTGGACTTTGCAATAGCAGCTGCCTCCACCACTTCCTTTGACAGCCTCTTCCCACATACCGCCTATCCTCTGTGTGGTTAAAAAAGAACCTATCCTTTGGGTTTCTTTTAAATTATCCTCTCTCACCTTAAATCTATTCCCTCTAATGTTAGGCTCCCCTGTGCTGAGGAAAAAGACTAAAGGGCGTGTCCCACTTGGGCCTCATTTGTGCGTCACGCAGATGACGCGCAAAGAATTTGTACATCCCAAAATCCTGGGGAGCCGCGTGTGACCCCGCGTCACTGCCTACATCACCACGCACCATGCGAGCATAATGCACACCATGCGCGCGTAATGCGCACCATGCACGCGTCGTGCGGCGTGACACATAAACGATGTCGCGTAAATTACGCGCAAATGACGCCCAAGTGGGACAGGCCCTTCACTAATTACCTTATCTCTGACCCTCATGATATTATATACCCCTGTAGGTTCTCCCCTCAGCCTCCCCTGTTCCAAGGGTCAAAGTCCCAGTCTCTCCTTATCATTCAAGCTCTCCATTCCTAGTATCATCCCAGTGAATCTTTTTTGCATTCGTTCCAGCTCAATGGCATCCTTCCTATAACTCGGTGACCAGTACTGCACACAATTGAAGTAACCACTTGCCTTGCAAGATATGCAATGACTCTGAGTCTCTGAAGAATCAGTGACTCTGATTTATCCCTGTCTGGAATATTTGCAAATTTGTGGCAGCAGGTAGCTTGATCACACTGTGCCTTTTTAGTGGTAGAATCATATAGTGTGGAAACAGACTATTTGGCCCAACTTGCTAACATTAACCAATGTGCCCATCTACACGTCCCACCTGCCTGCGTTCGGCCCATATCCCTCTAAACCTATCCTATCCATGTACCTGTCCAATTGTTTTTTAAACATTGCAATAGCACCTATCTCAACTACCTCCTCCAGAAGCTTGTTCCATACACATACCACCCTTTGTGTAAAAAAAAAAATTGCCCTTCAGATTCCTATTAAATCTTTCAATAGGCAATAGGTGCAGGAGTAGGCCCTTCGAGCCAGCACTGCCATTTATTGTGATCATGGCTGATCATTCGTAATCAGTATCCCATTCCTGCTTTCTCCCCATATCCCCTGACTCCGCTATCTTTAAGAGCCTTATCTAGCTATCTCTTGAAAGTATCCAGAGAACCGGCCTCCACTGCCCTCTGAAAGTGTCTTCTCATCTCCGTTCTAAATGGCTTACCCCTTATTCTTAAACTGTGGCCCCTGGTTCTGGACTCCCCCAACATCGGGAACGTTTCCTGCCTCTAGCGAGTCCAAACCTTTAATAATCTTATATGTTTCAATATTCCCTCTCATCCTTCAAAACTCCAGAGTGTACAAGCCCAGCCGCTCCATTCTCTCAGCATTTCCCCCTCATTTTTAATCTATGTCCACCCGACTAGGGTGGGGGAGGGACGGAGAGAGAGAGAGAATGCAAGGGTCACCTGAAATTAGAGAAATTAATAGTCATATCGTTGCCACCCAAGCAAAATATGCTGTTCTTCCAATTTGTGTTTGGCCTCACTTTGACATCATCCTCACCCACCATCACTCTTCGCTTCCTTCCATGGAGCCAATTTTCTATCCTGTAGTCTATCTCTCCTTAGATCCCATGCAATCTAACCTTCCAGAAAAGCCTACTATGTGGAACCTTGTCAAATGACTTGTTGAAATCCATATATACGTCTACAGCTCTGCCCTCGTCAACCTCTTTTAGCTACATCTTCGAAATATTCACTTGAATTCGTGAGACACGTTCTCCCAGGTACAAAACAGTGCTGACTATCCCTAATAAGCATTTGTCCATCTAAATGCATGCATATACAAGGGCTAATTTGGAATATTCAGCAGTCAGTGGTTCAATGCACTCATTAATTAATGTATTCAGGATACTCTGCAGCTTTGAACTAACAGCTCTTCATTTTAATAATAAGAATGGTTTAGGATCCATTAACTCTAACTTCCAGCTTATCTAAAAATGTTTAACCTCCAGAATGTAGCACTAGATCATTGCCTAACTATTATTTGTGTCATTAATATTTATTACAATTAGATAATTACTCGAGACGCAAGACAGTTTTCAAACTATAATCATTTAATTTCTGTTTACAAGCATTTTTGATATTTTACTTTTTAAATAAATTCCAAACATGCAGAGGACTGGTAATTTTCCTTTTGGAATGAGTCATGAAGCAATAAACAGTTTTTTTAAAGCTTTTATTACTCTACGTGTGAGTGTATACATTTGTGCATGTGTGTAGTGTGTGTCTGTGTGGAAAACATCAAGGACATTTTCTGAGGAAAATAAACAAGCCGTATGAAGTTCTTCTGTATTTTTAAACATTTGGCTTAAACTCAGCATCGGGAGTGCTTTAGGCTGTTTCACCAGCAAATGTGCTACCGTTAGAACAACGGTGGATGGCATTGTGGGATCCAAATGGATCAGATATTTATTTTGAAAAGTTTGAATAGGGAATACCTGAACAGTTAAGATAAGCTGGTATATTAATTTATATAATCATTAATATCACTGAGAAGGATTATGCTGAAAGTAATTATTTCTAGAAATAAATCCCCTTCATTTGCTGTGCTGGGCAAGATATTTGAAGAAGGAGTAGACAGTAGCCCAGAAATATTGCTGTGTGATATTAGCTGCTTTGGAATGAAGGTTTGTGCAAAACAGCAGTGAGAAGTTTCACGGACGCATGTTAAACATTTGCACATTAATGTCCCATGGCATATTTTCAGGGCCAGGTTTTGTTTCAGAATTTTCAGACCAGAATTTAAAAGCAAGTCAAAGTAAATCAAATGTAACAGGTTAACCTAGTAGTTCAGTTTCCACTTTGTTTGCTTTAAGCTTAGATTCTGCCCCCTGGGCTTCAATAGATTTAACTCCCATTACTTTTTAAGAAGAAGGCATTGACTGGTAGATACTAAATAATAGCGATCACTTCCATGTGTTCTTTTAAAACTTGTATTCACATTGGGAGCTCTATTTGCTGGAGCACTCTATGCTGCAATTCATGCTACTAACAGTCTGAAGATTCATATGCTGATAAGTCAAAGGATTCTCTTTGATCTCGTTGCTGTCATTAATTTTATTTGCACTTTGCTAAATATTAACTAAATGTCAATGGACCCATGCAGAATCAAAGGGGAGAAATGTGTCTTTGGTCTACAGCTGTAAATGTGTGCAGCCGCATCAACTTCCAGTTATACTCACCACCACAGATTCAGCTTCAGTGAAGTCATTGGAAGCAAGTGTGCGGAGATGAGAACAAAAACAATCCAACACCATTTACAGCAAACTGAACATTTTCTTTGAAAAATTATTTTGAATGGAATTTCTAAGAAGAGTTAAGTGTTTGGGAGTTAATTAATCAGATTTTAACAAGCCAAAGAAAAATGCAAAAGAATGTTTTTACAGTAGTGCAATAAGTCTTTGCGGCAAATGAGCGATCAAGAATTTTGAGCATTGTTTAGGGATTTATTTACTTGGAGATTTATGCACTATGGGAGGATCCCAGCTCGCTGGATCGATCTACCTCCATGGTGCCGGGAAATAACTGGGATCCATCAATATATCTTGAATGCACCAGAAATCTACAATCTGCTGATGTCAGATAGCTGTAAGAGGGTGGCTGATGATCTTTCCAAGAGTTTCCGTGCAAGAGCACAAGCTTGTTGGAAGGCAGCAGCTGAGTATTGGATGATGGATTACGAAGGAGTGACTCTTTCAAGGGTGAGCATCATCCCACAAAGGGCAGTTTGAATGCTGAAGAGCATTGGTAACTGGCGACCGGAGAGAGGAGGGAGGCCAAGCTGTGCGGAAAGAGGGCAAAGCAAGAGGAAGAAGGAAAACACTAAGAGGGAAAGAGAGGTGGAAAAGGGAGGATGCTGATTACCTACTTCCCTCTGTTTTCCCTCTTCCTTTCCTTCCCAATTTGTCCTGGTTCTGACGGATAGACAATGCACATACGCAGCACGTAAGAAATTACTTGTGGCATTGTCGGCACATCTGACAATTAAACACACTTGACTCTTAATTTTTGATCCCCTCCTTACTTCAGTGTCTTTCCCTGAACATTAATCATCATGGATCTGATTACCATTAGACAAAGACCAAACTCTCTTAAGTATGTGTGACAGTTGATATGCAATGGCCAATAAAAAAATATGCAGGCAAATTTCACTCCCCAATAAGTCATCCTAGATTCTGAGGGATCCTTAAGATGATGAAGACACTATGATATTTTGGCACAATTATGATTGTACTTGTATTGTACTTCCGGTGGCGCTGGTGCCAGCAGCCTCCACCTTCAGCCCGGTATCTTTATGTTTTTTTGTTTTTTTAGTTATGTTAAAGTGTGTTTTTTATGTTTTTTTAAATGTTTTTATGTGGGGGAAGAGGGCACGGTAAGGGGGATACCGTCCTTCGGTCGCTTCCTGGAGAGGACGCGACTATTATTCGAGTCGTGTCCTCACCCCCCCAGCGGCCTACCTACTGGATTGGCGCGGCCTTTCCTGCCGGGATCGACCAGAGCTCCAGTAGCGGCGGGACAGCGCTGATACATCGCGGGGCTGGCGATGTCTTACCGGGGATCGCCGTCTGGAGCCCGGAGTGCTGGGCCTGCGGCACCGACATCCTGGAGCTGTGGTTCGCGGAGCTCCCAACGCGGGCGGCGCTGACAAACATCGTGGGGTCCTGCGACTCTGCCCGGCTCGGCCTGCGGACTCGGGAGCTGCGGACTCCGGTGGGAGGCGGCTGATCGGGAGGTCCGGGCCGCTGAGGAGGATTTTCACCGTCGGGGTTCGGCGTCGGCGTTCCATCAGCCCGGGGAGAGGGCCTGAGCATCGGGCCGCCCGGAGTGGCGACTGCGGGTGCTCGGAAGGCCCCGACCACGGGTGAACATCTGGGAAGATCGGAGGGGAGGCTGGCCGGACTATGGTGCCTTCCTCACCTTGGTGCCACTGTGTTATGTTGTGTCGTGGACTTTCTGTGTTTGTGCTTTTCTTTTTTTAATTCAATTTTTTTAATTCAATTTTATTTTTAATATGTTTTATTATTTATTATTTATTTATTTTTTATGATACTGCCTGTAAGGAAAATTCATTTCGTTGTCTCTAATTGAGACAATGACAATAAATTTGAATACAATACAATACAATACAAATTAGAATTAGTCTGATGAAGGGTTCTGATCCAAAAGGTCACCTATCCATTCCCTCCACCAATACAATCTGACCTGCCAACTTCCCCAGCACTTTGTAGTGTGTTCTGAGAAGAAATTATGGGCCAGATCCTACTTAATTTAAAGATAGATGCAAAATGCTGGAGTAACTCAGCGGACGGGCAGCATCTCTGGAGAGAAAGAATGGGTGACGTTTCAGGTCAAGACCCTTCTTCAGCATCTGCACACCTTCCAATACATACTGAATTAATCTGGCTGCCTGTGGTTTTTTGTGGAAACACTGCAGGTGCTCCTACCTTTTGGTGTTGTGTAACTTCGGACCCTTGGTTCCAGAGGCATCCTGCGAGTTTCAAGGATCACAAGAGGTGACCAGACCTCTCAATGATGCTTCCTGATACCCTGCCTCCAACCTGACAGCTTTTGACGACCCAAGACAATTGTTAAATAACATTATTTAGATGCACATTAAATTATTGTTAATTGATTGAAAACTATAAGAAAATAAACAAAGAATTCATCTGAACTTGTCAGCCTCTTTTTCTCCTCCAAAGTCAACAGCCTGCAGTATGTAAATATAACATATGTAGCTTTTGGTTGCAAAAACCATATCTTCACTTACCGCTTTAGTTAAGGCTGACAGCTTCATTCAAATCTGCCAGTTATAATTAATATAAATCTGAAAGGCTTGATGGAAATAGTATCCACCCCCGCAGCTCGAGAAATTATAGAATATCCTAGGAATCATCACAAATTCCATGGAGAGCCCCCAGCTAACCTTCAGCATGATCAGGACCAGAGACTTGTAAATGTCTGCAGTGTGCCAGGAGAGGCATTACTTGTTTCTTCTTACTTTGACTCTGCTGTTAATTATTTGTTATAAAATTTGAAGACTATTAAGCAGTAAGCAAATGTTAATTTCCATTGCAGAGTAGTTGCGATAGGTTTTAAACATTAATATGTTTCTGTAATGAGGAGAGGTTCCTTATAAATTTAGATGTGGAAAATAAAAGAAGATAGACACAAAAAACTGGAGTAACTCAGTGGGTCAGATAGCATCTCTTGAGAAAAGGAACAGGTGACGTTTTGGGTCATAAAGTCATAAGTGATGGGAGTAGAATTAGGCCATTCGGCCCATCAAGTCTACTCCACCATTCAATCATGGCCGATCTATCTCTCCCTCCTAGCTCCATTCTACTGCTTTCTCCCCATAACCGAAGTCGAAACCCTTCTTCAATAAATGTATATTTTGAGCTCATTTTAGTTAAAAGTATTCCCAAAGGTAGCATTGGCAACACCATAAGGTCAGAATTTCCATCAGTTGGCTGCTGGGTGCCTGTAAATCTGGAACTGGTTCCAAACAGCTGAAGATGTCTAAGTATGGAATGGTGTGAATCAGCAATGCACCATTGGAGATTGTGCATCAATGCAGCGAGCTGTTTGGAGGTGAAGACCACCCAGTACTACTAATAACAGTCAGAGCAGGCAAATAATACTGATGGACTTGTGCCAATTCCATCTCATTTGGAGTTTCAGCTGCAAGTACGTGAAAATATATTTTGGATTATCCCAGATTGTCACAGTAAAAATGAACAAATATATGACAACACCTTAAAAGATTGTTCTGCCACCTTGTTTATTTCCCTGCATTGTAAGCTTGGAACAACATCACAGAGGGAAAAATCAGTGTACTTTGCCAACTGCTGATCTTATAAAAGTACAGGCAGTCTTATTGTTTTCAATTTCACCAGGCCATGCTGACATGCTGGTCATTAAATGGGTCAAGTATCAAACAGAAAGTATTATGGAAACACAAGATTGTTTGCAGCTGAACCTTGAGCAATTTAACTAAAGGGGATGTTATCCTATCCACTCTAATAAAATTCATTGTCCAATTTTCTTTCCAACGCATATGCTGCTTTCTCAATATCTCTTGTTGAGATACTGCAAAATAGTAGTCGAAGATTGAAATGAACAAAAAACGTTGAAAACCTTTGAGCGAGGTTCAACATTTTTGCTGTGCCTAACTTCCATTCTTTCGGCCCAGAGTAGTGTGCTCGACTCTACACCGAGACTTTTGTCGCAAAATGCAGAACACAGTCACATATTACAATTCCTGGAGGATTGCACATTTGTGGCATCAAAGGTTGCATGTTATATTTACATCTGCTCTCAGAAGACTGCATGTAGCAGGGGGGTATTCTTTGGAGGAGAGAAGGAGGCTGATGTGTTCAGAAAAATCAGACCTACCAGATAGTCCATCAAGATGCAGTGATGATGTTCCCTATGGCAGACAGTAGGGGCACCATCTGCAATTATAGATGAGCAGCACGTTTACAGCAACTCCAAGGTCCTCATAGATTCATACAGCACGGAAACAAGCCCTTCAGATCACTGAGGTCCAGTTGTGATAGGGATATCTGACCTGAAATGTTGACTGTTTCTCTCCTCACAAATGCAGTTTGATCTGCTGGATATTTCCACGTCTGTTTTTTGTTTTAGATTTCCAGCATCTGTAGTTTTCTATTTTAATTTTGAAGACTCGAGAATGTCTAAATGACGTATGCACTGGTAATGCAACAATGTAATTCTTACTTGATGCAGCTTTACAGCGTGCGTTATTGCAATAATACAACAAATAAATATACAATAATCGTTAATATAGTAAATTATTAGTAACACTAGGTAACCAGATTATATCAGTGCCAGCTGAAGTATGTAGTGCATCCTATGTATACAAAGTCTATAATTGTTTGATGGTGAGGTCAGGTTGTGGTGAGGTTGTGCTGAGATACTCCAGCATTTTTGTGTCTATCTTCAGCATGCTCTCTACCATACACTTGTGGACGTTTGACGACATATTTGGTGACATGTTAAATCTTCTCAAATTTCTGAGGAAGTAGAGCTGCTGATGAAGTGTGTTTGCAAGAATTTAGCTCCTGGATTTGCTGGTTATTCTCATTAAATTAGCTCTGGTCCTTTCTGCTTTAGATGCCTAAAGTGTCTTCACAGACACTAATTGTAGTGGAGTCCAGGACTGTTCAGATAACGTTGAGTCTTGTTGGTTAGGATTCAAGGTTAACTGAACAGTCCTGAACTCCACTGGACTTGGATACAATGGAAGTCTTGCACCATTTACCAATTATCCACAGAGATGAAGGAGACTTCAGAGGATTGGAAAGTAGCACATGCGACGCCCTTGCTCAAGAAAGAGGGTAAGGATTTTCCAAGCAACTACAGGCCAGTCGGTTTAACATCCATATTTTTTTTTAAAGTTGTCAATTAACTAAATTTAAACACTATAACTGCAGTTGTGGGATTTAAATTCACGTCTCTGGATTTTTTCCCTCAGTAATTTATCAGTACACCGTTGTTACTGACAGATGCATGTACTTAAGCTCTTTAAAACATTGGCTACCAGTTCAGCCTATGTCTTGCATGAGACCTTGCCATGTGACAGGATTTACAATCAAGAGGCCCACCCTACGTAGAGCCTCATTGTTCAGGCTGGACAACACTTTATGGAGGGGACCTGCACATGGTTAAAGGAGATCCAGTTAGTGGGCCTGCAGTGAGATTCTGAGGAAATGCCAAAGCATTATATTTCATAGAAGACATTATTTCAATGAAGATATTCATCCAGGGTGGCAATGGCAAAAATTACAAGGGCATAGCTTTAAGATAAGAGGGACAAAGATACGCAGAGGATGGTGGGTGGTAGAGGTGGTGGTGGAGGGAGATATAAAAGTGGTGTTTAAGAGGCTTTGAGATAAACATATTGATATGCAGGGAATGAAGGGGCATGGATTATGTGCAAGCAGATGAGGTTACTTTATCTTAGCTTTATGCATGGCACAGACATTATGGGCCAAAGGGCCTGTTCCTTTGCTGTACTCTATTTTAAAAATTAATAAATATCTTTATGAAATTATATTAATTAGCTAATTATTCAGCAATAATTGTACCAACTTCAATGCGGAGATCAACTGATGATATTGCTTTATTAATCAGCCCATCTGCTGTTGAACCCTCACTCCTGCCTTTGCTTTGCTCGGCATGACCACTCGACGCATCCTTGGTTGGGCACCACTTGTCCCAGTGTAGAAACAAAGAAATGCAGATGCTAGATTATACCAAAGATGGAAACAAAGTGCTGGAGTAACTCAACAGGTCAGGCAGCATTTCTGGAGAAAAAGGATAGGTGACGTTTTGGGTCGGGACCAAAAGGGCCACTCATCCTTTTTCTCTAGAGATGCTGCTTGACCCGCTGAGTTACGCCAGCACTTTGTGTCCACCACTTCCCTAGGTCATGCAAACATAAAGTCTCCAACCTCCACTACTTATCACTAAATTCCCTCACCAACCACCTTGAACTTCCTGCGTAAGAAATATTGTGACTTTAGAATTTATTCATCATCAAATCCTTCCTGTAACCTCTGCTCGTCCTAAAACAATTTAAATATTTTAAATATCTGAAGAAGGTTCTCGACCTGAAACGTTGCCTATTTCCTTCGCCCCTTAGATGCTGCCTCATCCGCTGAGTTCCTCCAGCATTTTTGTCTACTTTCGATTTTCCAGCATCTGCAGTTCTTTCTTAAATATTTTCATTACTGCAATTCAGGCATCCTGATCATTCCCAAATTAAACTACTCCACCAGCTAAGGCAAGGTCTGGAGAACCCATTCTTAAATCTAGTCACTCCAAATCTGACTCGCTTTCTTTAAGGTTCCTTAACAACTATCTATTTGCCCAAGCTTTTTGTTATCTTCTATAATGCCACCTAAAGACTTATTGGGCTTTTGAGTCCTTTGAAAAGAAGATTTTTTAACTTTAGAGACACCAGCTAAGTGCCTTAATTGTTCCTTAATATGTGTAAATCATATTCAATGTAGGTCCTCGGTACATTTTCCAACACAAAGGCAAAACATGGAAATAGAAATGTCAGATTGAAAGACTTTAAAAATCTGTTGAATAATACACTATATACAAACGAAAGGAATTCTTAATGTAAACAGAATGGGGTCTGTGGGAAAATATTGATATTTAGTTTATGACAAACTATTGTGTGTTTGTAAAGATATTACTATTAAAATTTGAGGAAAATAGTTGGAAGATGCCCATAAATGTTTTCAGTGGCATATCAACACTGCCATGGTAACTTTCGTAACAAATCAGTAATTGAAGTTGAAAGGAAACAGTAAAAATTGGAAATTGGACATTTTTCAAGGGAAATTGGACATTTTGTTCGGAAAAAGAGGGAGATCTACAATAATTATAGGCAGCATGAAGTAAATGAGGTGCTTGAGGAGTATAAGGAATGTAAAAAGAATCTTAAGAAAGAAATTAGAAAAGCTAAAAGAAGATATGAGGTTGCTTTGGCAAGTAAGGTGAAAGTAAATCCAAAGGGTTTCTACAGCTATATTAATAGCAAAAGGATAACGAGGGATAAAATTGGTCCATTGGAGAGTCAGAGTGGACAGCTATCTGCAGAGCCAAAAGAGATGGGGGAGATATTGAACAATTTATTTTCTTCGGTATTCACCAAGGAGAAGGATATTGAATTATGTGAGGTAAGGGAAACTAGTAGAGTAGCTATGGATACTATGAGTTTCAAAGTAAAAGAAGTACTGACACTTTTGAAAAATATAAAAGTGGATAGGTCTCCAGGTCCTGACAGGATATTCCCTAGGACATTGAGGGAAGTTAGTGTAGAAATAGCCGGGGCTATGACAGAAATATTTCAAATGTCATTAGAAACGGGAATAGTCCCCGAGGATTGGCGTACTGCGCATGTTGTTCCATTGTTTAAAAAGGGTTCTAAGAGTAAACCTAGCAATTATAGACCTGTTAGTTTGACTTCAGTGGTGGGCAAATTAATGGAAAAGATACTTAGAGATAATATATATAAGCATCTGGATAAACAGGGTCTGATTAGGAACAGTCAACATGGATTTGTGCCTGGAAGGTCATGTTTGACTAATCTTCTTGAATTTTTTGAAGAGGTTACTAGGGAAATTGACGAGGGTAAAGCAGTTGATGTTGTCTATATGGACTTTAGTAAGGCCTTTGACAAGGTTTCTCATGGAAGGTTGGTTAAGAAGGTTCAACTGTTGGGTATAAATGCAGGAGTAGCAAGGATTCAACAGTGGCTGAATGGGAGACGCCAGAGGGTAATGGTGGATGGCTGTTTGTCAGGTTGGAGGCAGGTGACTAGTGGGGTGCCTCAGGGATCTGTGTTGGGTCCTTTGTTGTTTGTCATGTACATCAATGATCTGGATGAAGGTGTGGTAAATTGGATTAGTGAGTATGCAGATGATACCAAGATAGGGGGTGTTGTGGATAATGAAGAGGATTTCCAAAGTCTACAGAGTGATTTAGGTCATTTGGAAGAATGGGCTGAAAGATGGCAGATGGAGTTTAATGCTGATAAATGTGAGGTGCTACACCTTGGCAGGACAAATCAAAATAGGACGTACATGGTAAATGGTAGGGAATTGAAGAATGCAGTTGAACAGAGGGATCTGGGAATAACCGTGCATAGTTCCTTGAAGGTGGAATCTCATATAGATAGGGTGGTAAAGAAAGCTTTTGGTATGCTAGCCTTTATAAATCAGAGCATTGGGTATAGAAGCTGGGATGTAATGTTAAAATTGTACAAGGCATTGGTGAGACCAAATCTGGAGTATGGTGTACAATTTTGGTCGCCCAATTATAGGAAGGATGTCAACAAAATAGAGAGAGTACAGAGGAGATTTACTAGAATGTTGCCTGGGTTTCAACAACTAAGTTACAGAGAAAGGTTGAATAAGTTAGGTCTTTATTCTCTGGAGCGCAGAAGGTTAAGGGGGGGACTTGATAGAGGTCTTTAAAATGATGAGAGGGATAGACAGAGTTGATGTGGACAAGCTTTTCCCTTTGAGAATAGGGAAGATTCAAACAAGAGGACATGACTTCAGAATTAAGGGACAGAAGTTTAGGGGTAACATGAGGGGGAACTTCTTTACTCAGAGAGTGGTAGCGGTGTGGAATGAGCTTCCAGTTGAAGTGGTGGAGGCAGGTTCGTTGGTATCATTTAAAAATAAATTGAATAGGCATATGGATGAGAAGGGAATGGAGGGTTATGGTATGAGTGCAGGCAGGTGGGACTAAGGGAAAATAATTGTTCGGCACGGACTTGTAGGGCCGAGATGGCCTGTTTCCGTGCTGTAATTGTTATATGTTATATATGATATGTTATATATGTTCATTGTAGAAAAGTCTTATTTTATAATTGAATACACATTTCTACTGAGCCTCTGATATTTGTTAAATATAGAAATTATGCATCACTAATGTACTTGTTTGTATCTTCAATAATCCAAGGCATAAGGTTACTATTTACTTAATATTGTCACAAAATGTCCTATTTTAAAGAAAAGAGAAAATGTCTAGTGTTTTTTGCTGTTAGCAGTCCATTAAAAAAAATGTTATCATGTACTATTTTGAAGCAGTAAGTTATGAGAATATTACTTGATTAGTGCCCTGTTAATAATGGAATAGATATTTTAGCATCTTTTATGGGAAGAATAATTGTATGCCTAATTGTATTCCAGGCTTTCTCTCTGTTGTAAAACATAAGCAGCCAATACTCTGGCTAACCTTGCTCCTCTTCATGTGTCCTGGCATCTGATTCCTGCATTTGGTCTGGCAGTATCTTTGCAATCTCCAAAACTATGCAGACTCATCAAATATATGTTCCCTGTTACTCAGATCTGTGCTGAAGTGCACACTTATGATTTTACTGACTTTTACCAGAGGTTTAAACCACATCATAGAGTAATAGAGTTGTTGACAAACAGTGCAGAAACAAGCCCTTCTGCACACCATGTCCACACCAACCCTTTTGCTCATCTACACTAATTCCATTTGCCTGCATTGGAACTGTATCCTTCCATGCCTTGTCTATTTAAGTGGTCACAGCATGATTTGAGGAAGTGCAAGAGAGTTAAGTTTGACGTCATTTATCTCATGGATAATTCTGGAACACTTATATGTATAAATTGACTGAGTTTGTTTGAAAAGTGGTTGCAACTTTGAGTTTTTGACAATCTTCAGCACAAGAACCATTTGTCAAATATGTCCTCTTTTTCTTATTGAAGTGGACATTAATAAAAAATTATTCAAATTGTGAATATGATTTTTTTTAAAGAAAATGCCAGATATAAGATAAACACACACAAGACCTAGAAAGAACAATTATTCTGATCAGTATTTTGCCAAAAGGTGCGAACTCCATTTAGACTTCCAGAGTTGCCATAAATATTGATTATGTGTTGTTTAAATGTTACATTTCTGTTTGTCGGATCATTCAAAACCTAATCAGACCAAATGACAAGCGCTACCAGGGTGAATAATTCTATTAGAATTAGTTGGGTTGTAAATGCCAGGTGGCTTTTCCTTGTTTCTGTGTATTCTTGTGATATATTAGCAAGACTACATAAGCAACAATTGTGAGTCCAGTTAATATATGTGTGCACACACAGAAATGGTTTTGCTCCAAGAAAAAAAATCCTTTAGAAGCCACAAGCACTTAAACTTGTCCCACCATTTTAAATCACTACTGAAATAATTCAGGAATCATTCAGTCAGGAATCTTTGCAGAAATTAGGATGTATTGGAAATCAAATTGAAGATATCTCCTCGAGCACAAAACTCAGAAGACAAAGGGAGCCAACACAAAATAAAATGCAAGAAATAATTTAATATGGGCATAAACTCAATTACAATAACCAATGAGGAAAGTGCGTAATAACATTTCCAAAAATAACAATGAAATGGTGGGCCGATGGCATGTTTCTGTGCAGTACAAATCTGTATAAAGCAGTTTAGAATGAAACACAAAATAAATTACCACACAAAAGGAAACGTATATTTTTCCAGTCACCAAGCTTTCCCAATATTAATGAAAACAAAAATACATAAAAGTAACTGGCCTATTGCTCATCATAATGGCAGAATGTTGAAGAGAGTGGATGCAATTTAGATTGTATGTGCATGGTCTGGATTTCATTACATTAAAAAGGTCTGTTCATGTTAATCATTAGTCAATGTAAATTCAGCATGTGGCAGAATATGATGTGCACAGTTGTATACATACATATCAGGCACCCAATCTATACTTGCTCATTATGTTCCATGTTAAAGATAGATTTTGCACCCTTAGAACCACTTCAGACCTTTAGTTGTATACCCGGATTTTGCAATGGATTTTGGGGGGGGGAGAGAATGGGAGAGAGGGGGAGAGTGGGGGAGAGATGGGGGGGGTGGGGGGGCGGGGAGAAGGAGTGGAGACACTTTTAAGAAGCCAGACAATTTATAATAAAGTTTCGCGGGCATTTAAATTACCGGTCGGTTTTCCTTGGTCCTGAAAACTCAAATGAGCCAATTAAAATACCCGGTCAGCGAAGGAGATTGCCTGCGGCTGCCCTCGACTGCCTATAACTACATAGCGATATAACTCCACTCCACTGCACTACGAGTTCAAAAGAACCATGCCGACCAATTTTTACTCGCGGAAAATCTTTCAACATGCTGAAAATGTTTCCTCGACCAAACTGAGGCCGCGAGTAAGCGGGAACTACCCTCGAGCATGAAGCAGAGGTCCAGTGACCTCATAGGACCTCCTAGGACTAGGTGTCGACCATGCTGCGAGTTTGAGTCGAGGGCAAACTCTTCCAAACTTGCAGATTAGGTCGCCGCAGTGGGACTGCCCCTTTACCCTTATTTGTATTGCATTACACCACTACAACTGGTAAAGAAAAGAAAATACAATCACTCTCCTAAAATACCTTTGCCTTCTCATCCCTCTCCTAAGCTCCTCTACTAGCTTCAACTGTGCAGGCATTTGTGGCATTGGTGATGACCAGAGAAAATTCACTCTTCCCACAATTTGTGACTTTGATCAATAATTTCAGATAATAGCTTAAATTCGACCTGTTCAAGTGTACAGTGTTTTAGATGGCTGGTAAAGATTTGATGTTATTTCAAATAATAACAGAAAGTTCTGCCAATGTCCGGGACAATATTTATCCCTCTACTAATACGACCAAAAACAAACCCAGAGGTTAACTGGGACCTGATCTCTTTGCATGTTTGCAGGAAGTTGCTGAAGCGCAATGAATTCTTTGATTGCTGTTCTTCAAATGTAATTCACCAAATAAGGTGCTTTCATATGTTTCAGCTTGACAAAGCACTTTGTAAATGAAAGTATTAATAACATGATTTTACATGAACATGCATGTATAGGAAAATGCTGGTCTAAGTCAGCATTTCTAACTGATCACCTGCTATTGCATGGTCCATCAGCAGACAAAAACAACGGGGCTTATTAATAAGCAAAAATCAATTGGAAAATGCTAAGATCAAATATTGCAGATAATGCTAGTGTTTAATCTTGATAAAAATAACAACACATTACAAGCTACCGACTATTGCATTTTGTTCTTATGAACAATGACATGAAGTACATTATGGATTTTCTATCTACTCAGGATTGGAACTTATCACAATTAAATATTATCATTATTAAATACTCATTTAGTGTCAGAGCCATAATTGTAACAAGATTTTATTCACTATACTCTCAGTCGAGCCAAATATTGTACATTGTGCAATGGGTCTTATGCATGGCCCATTTGTCTATTCTCTCTCTCTATTGATGGATGTTACCAGCCACCTGATACATTTCACACCTCTATTGTACGTTATTTGTGAAATAAAACACGGTGATCATCTTCCAAACCACCTCTGTCAAGTGGGTGCCCGTGGTCTGTGTTTAAATGGCCGCGCCTTGTGCTTTCAAAACCAATTGCTGCTTGTGAGCCTCAGCACCTTCATTGGTTCTGGTTTGAAGGCTGGTTAAACGTAAATTTAAATTGACATACAACATTACATGAAATTACCAAAGGTATAATATAAAATATTACAACGATCATACTCTCATATGATCTTAGTACCAACCCTTAAATGTAACTCTCTCACCCTTCTTGTCCCTCTCGCTCCATAGATACTGAATTCACACAATATACTGTGATTGGAACTCCAGTCAATTTTTGGTTTACATGCATTGTTTATTTTTAATGAAGGCTGACGATTGAAGAAAAACATGCCAGTGAGTATGTGTCTTTTAAATTTATGTCCTTCGATAGTCAAAAGCATATCCTGCACCCTGACCCCACTCACATTTGTTCCACTTCCCTCAAACTTCAGGCAGTCAAGCCTCAAGTTACCCCGAGTGCAGCAATAGAGAGCAGGAATTGGTAGTGCGGAAGCCCTTAGTTCATTGATGGTTTTTTTTGCAAGGGATTAGGTCGAGGTTTTGCTTCATTTAGGACTGTCTGGACAATTCCAGCACAGTCTTTGCCATTTTCTGAGCCAAAAACAAAGTACCGGAAGAACTCAGTGGGTCAGGCAGCACCTGTGGAGGGAAGTGGGACAGCAACGTTTTGGGTCAGGATCCTTCTTCAGAATTATGTCAGATTCAACCATCTGTAGTCTCTTGGGTCTCCCTGACCACTGTTGGTGTTCCTTGTCAAGCACTAAAACTAAAGTGGAAGAATGAGACAATTTACTATGGACCTGGGGCTTTCTATTTCAAACTCTAAAACTGAGATTGCCACTGACAACATAAAAATAAGTGAGAATACATTTTAAATGGTCATTACATCATGCCCATGTTCATACAGCAAACACAGGTAGGAAACACAACAGGCAGGAAATGAGGGTACATAGACCATGTGCAGGTGGATGTGCAGTTTAAATTGGCATCAAGGGCAGACATGTATAATATTAATGAGAGACATAGATAGGGTAGACAGTCAGAAGCTTGTTTCCCAGATGGAAAATCAAATAGTTCTAAAGGGGCAAGGTTTAAAGGAGATGAGGTGAGGCAACTGTTTTACCAGAAGGTGGTGAGTGCTTGGAATGCACTGCCAGGGGTGGTGGTTGAGCCAGATATGATAGTGGCATTTAAGAGGCTTTTGGATAGGCATATAGAGGGAATGGAGGGATGTGGATTATGTGCAGGTTTATAAGAAATGGACTTGCCATCATGTTCGGCACAGACATTGTGAGCCGAAGGGTATGTTCCTGTGCTGTTCTGTTCTATATTCTATGTTCTATAACATTGTGGGTCAAAGGACCTGGTCCTGTGATGTACTGTTCTATGTCATATGTTCTAAACATTCGTCAGATTTATCATACAACACAACCTATGGGCTTTTTTTCTGCTGACGTTGGAATTGTTTGTTTTCTCCGACTGGATATGAAAACCGTTATACTGGATAATTATTCAACAAAATGAGCAGGACAGCAATATAATTTTTTAGGAAGAAAAATAATAAGATGAACAGTGTGTTTTCTAGTAGAGCTCACATATCTAGTTGTATATTTACAATGCATTTGCAATTCTTGCATGGCTTGTTGGTGTGGATGTGAGTATATTTCCCCATGGTTGTTATACAGTCTAACCTCCTTATTACGGATCTCTCTATGTGTAATGTGCAGCTTGTAATGGAGCCGACCAGAGAAAAGGCAATTCTGGATTTAGTGTTGTCCAATGAACCTGATATGATAAGAGAACTCGAGGTAAAGGAACCGCTTGTAGGTAGTGATCATAATATGATTAGTTTTAATCTGCAATTTGAGAAGGTAGCTGTGTGGAATGAGCTTCCAGTGGAAGTGGTGGAGGCAGGTTCAATTTTAACATTTAAAAAAAAATTGGATAGGTATATGGAATGGGAAAGGAATGGAGGGTTATGGTCTGAGTGCAGGTAGATGGGACTAGGGGAAAATAATTTGTTCGGCACGGACTTGTAGGGCCGAGATTACCTGTTTCCGTGCTGTAATTGTTATATGGTTATATGGTTATAAGGAGAACATTAAATCGGATGTGGCAGTGATGCAGTTGAACAAAGGGGACTATGAAGGCATGAGAGGGGAGCTGGCCAAAGTAGACTGGAAAGGGATCCTAGCAAGAATAACGGTGGAACAGCAATGGCAGGAATTTATCGGCATAATCCAGAAGATGCAGGATCATTTCATTCCAAAAAGGAGGAAAGATTCTAAGGGGAGTAGGAGGCAACCGTGGCTGACAAGAGAAGTTAGGGATAGAATAAAACTAAAAGAAAAGACGTATAACACAGCAAAGAGTAGCCGGAAGCCAGAGGATTAGGAAACTTTCATAGGACAACAGAAGGAAACGAAACGGGCAATACGGGCTGAAAAGATGAAGTACGAATGGAAGGGGACCAAGAATGTAAAGAAGGACAGTAAAAGCTTCTTTCGATATGTTAAGGGAAAAAGAGTAGCAAAGTGAAATGTGGGTCCCTTAAAGGCAGACACGGGTGAAATTATTATGGGCAACAAGGAAATGGCAGAAGAGTTGAATAGGTTGTTTGACTGTCTGCACAAATCTGCTGTAAAATTGGAAAGAAGTTCAAACAAGAGCACACAGCAGAGATCAAAACAGGCTAGATCTTACGTTTGGCAATGGGTTGAGTTGGGGGACCACGCCTTCCGTGGGGGCTATGAGTTAGTGGTGCAATATTGTGTTGGGGAACGGGTTGCTTTGGGGGACAAGGCCTCCCGTCTGAAGGACCCAACGGTAGTGTGTGTGTGTGTGTGTGTGTGTGTGTGTGTGTGTGTGTGTGTGTGTGTGTGTGTGTGTGTGTGTGTGTGTGTGTGTGTGTGTGTGTGTGTGTGCCTGTGTGTATGTGTGTGCCTGTGTGTGTGTGTGTGTGTGTGTGTGTGTGTGTGTGTGTGTGTGTGTGTGTGTGTGTGTGTGTGCCTGTGTGTGTGTGTGTGCCTGTGTGTGTGCCTGTGTGTGGGTGTGGGTGTGGGTGTGTGTGTGCGCCTGTGTGTGTGTGCCTGTGTGTGTGTGTGTGCGCTGTGTGTGTGCCTGTGTGTGTGTGCCTGTGTGTGGGTGTGTGTTTGCCTGTGTGTGTGTGCGTGTGTGTGTGTGTGTGTGTGTGTGTGTGTGTGTGTGTGTGTGTGTGTGTGTGTGTGTGTGTGTGTGTGTGTGTGTGTGTGTGTGTGTGTGTGTGTGTGTGTGTGTGTGTGTGTGCCTGTGTGCAAAGACAAAAACAATAAAAGCAATACCTCTCTTTGTAGTTTGGTGACTGTAATGTTTGGTGGCTGATCGTTGTTGGGAAGAAGCTGCACTTGAGTCTGAATATTACAGTTTTTCTGACTCCCACACATTCTTCCTGATGGCAGTGGGGAAATGAGAGCATGGCCAGGATGGCATGGGTCATTGATGATGTTGGCAGCCATTTTGAGGCAGCGACTCCTGAAGATCCCTTTGATTGTGTGGAAGTAGTACCTGTGATGGACTGGGCAGTATTCACCATTTTTTTGCTATCTGAGTTCCCCATTGGACTGAAAGAGTAAAATATTCTTAAAATTCCATAAAGGGAATGAGGTGGTAATGTTTAAATCCCTCATCTTCATTGAATTATTCTGGAGACTCGTGAGCATGGAATTTCAGTACCATGTCATCTACTGACCTAAAATACCTGGGTTGGCAAAGTTCACTGATAGCCTAGGGGTACGCTTAGTTATACCCTGGAATTACTGACAAAATGATGAGGGTGTTAGATGGAAGATATGACTGGCTGCCACGCCAATCAGGATTTCCAAGAATTGACAGAAACTTGGCAATCTAGAATATCCCAGAATGTGGCGTCCCATTAAGATTGTGTTGAAATTCCACCCGTTCCTACCACTGGAACTTCGGACCCAGGGGTCTATAAAGCCAGCTGGATTTGATTTTATGTCCATCACCAAAATTAATACAAATGTTGTGAGGTGTAGTTACTTCGTTGTTACCACAATTTTCAGAGTGAAACAGCAATCAAGCCATTTAATTCAAACATGAAAAGTGAGGTGAGAACTAATTAGTTATTAGTCATGGAACTTTATTATCTGTTGTTTAAATCCAAGGAATGTGGGTAATTATCTCAAGTTACTTAAAGGAACTGAACCTGTTCAGATTGGTGAGAAATGATTAGATATTTAGATAAAGAAACCTATGTGGTATAAAGGAACACAACAGGATCAGGGAGTTGTTTGAAAATAATAATCCCAAATTTTAGTTATTTCGGATAGAGATTAAGAATTTACTGTTCTTTTGGGAAACTGTAATGTATAAATTATGTATGTATGTGTTCCTTGATTTATGAATTGGTTTCATTCCTGGAAAACATTTTATTAAGTGAAATTTCAGAAATCATAAGAGGCTGGATGTAATACTTTATGGGTATTTTGGTGCAATGAGAATGTACTTGTACACTTATTTATTTGCTCACATTGTAAAATATAGTTCATTTGATAATCATTGCTTGAAGCCAAAACTGCTGTTCTGTTCCACTAATGCTTATTTGTAGGCAGAGAAGTACTAACTTATTCCAATTGTTGAAGTAATAAATTATAAAGCTTTTCTGCACTGTTTCATATATGTTACCAAACACCTAGTTAGCGATCAAGGTGTGGGAGAAAACTAGAGATCAGAGATGTTGACCAAAGTTAAAATGTGGGATCGCAAAACCTAGCACAAAGGAGTAGACAATGCCAAAATTGAAATGTGCGGCGCTGAGAAAGGTAACATAGAAAATAAAAATAAAATAGATATCACGCACTTCTCTATTTTTCTACTATTCTCTTTCTTTTCTTCCATTTACTGCAAAAAAAAAAAGAAGTTGTACATAAAATGTAGCATGTCAATATATATTAGGTATCTACAAGGTACCATTATTGTACTTACTTCTAATAAAATTTAAAAATAAAAAAAAAAAAAATAAAAAATTGAATTAAAGGGAAAAACGGAACTTGGATTCTTTTGCCATCTTCTGGCGATCTTGAAGCTTTTTATAGCCAATGAATACATTTTTTTAAATGGTCACTGTTATAATGTGTTTAAATTATGTTTCCAACACAAACACAGCAAGGTCCTACAACATGAATTGAAATAACCGGTGAACTAAATCTAATATATGCAGACCAATATAGATCAAAATATTGAACATGCCATTCTGCAAACAGTTCAATTATATTGTTTACCTCCAGCACAAACCAATGGGAGTATCATCTATCACTTGTCTGACTTTGGCCCACCCACACCTCTCTTCCAGCTTCCCCCTATTACAATCAGTCTGACGAACGGTCCCAACCGGAAACATCACTTATCCAATCCATCCAGAGATACCTGACCTATTGAGTTATTTCAATGCTTTGTGTGTTTTTTGTAAACCAGCATCTGCTGTTCCCTCTGTCTGCAATAGGAGGCATCTGCTTGGTTTCCTTTGTTTGATTGAAAGATACAGCATGAAAACAGGCCCCTTGGCCCACAGCCTATGTTGACCACCGTCACATATTTATACTGTATCATGTCCTGAAAGTGGAGCTTTAATACATGAATTATAATCTTAGAGCAATACAAGCAAGTTAACACCCTACATTTACAACACTCTTTTAATTGCACATACCCCATCTTCTAAGATGCATAGGCAAGCATGGGAAGATGAATTGGGTTCCTTAATTTCAAAGGATATCTGGGAGGAAAGCCTACTATACATACACTACTGCTCTCTCAATGTCAGGCTCTCCCTGGTACAATTTAAAATACTGCATAGACTCTACTATTCAAAGACCAAATTGAACAAAACGTCTCTCCTATTTGTAATAAATGCCACCTCCAAGACGCGGCTATAACCCATTTGGATGAAGGGACTCAAAGTTACATTAGCAAATTTGCAGATGACAAAGCAGGGTGGCAGTGTGAACTGTGAGGAGGATGCTATGAGACTGCAGGGTGATTTGGACAGGTTGGGGGAGAGGGCAGATGCATGGCAGATGAAGTTTAATGCGGATAAAAGTGAGGATATCCACTTTGGTAGCAAAAACAGGAAGGCAGATTACTATCTAAATGGCGTCAAATTGAGAAAAGGGGAAGTAAAATGGGATCTTATTGTACAATTGCTTCTAATAAAATAATTCAAAAAAAAAAGTCTAAGAGCACATCAATGAGCCAAGCAGAGATGCAATACTGAACATAGAAACAAGGAACTGCAGATGCTGGTTACAAAATAAGTCACAAGGTACTGGAGTAACTCAGTGGATCAGGCAGCATCCCTGGCCAATATGGATTGATGATGTTTTGTGTTGGGACCCTTCTTCAGATTGATTGTAGTTGTGGGGTGTGGGAGAGGGTAGCATCTGTGAATGATGGACTGAATTGAGTTGGCTATTACTGTTGGGAATCTCTGAAGATCAGCTACTCCTGCATAAGTAAAGCCAGATAGGTTCTGGCCTATTATTGTAAGTCCAGGATATGCTGAGTAACAGATGCTGCTGCATACTACCACATCCTTCACTTTGCTCCAATGCCGGAGTCACAGGTGGGTGGACATTACAAGCAACGAGTATGGCAGCAATTTAAATCCATTTTGAGTCATATATTATAGATCATGGATCAGAGATCGATTCAGCACAGAAATAGGCTATTTGGCCCATCATGTCCATGCTGGCCATCAAGTATCATTTACAGTGATGCTCTACTCATTCCATTTTATTTTTCCCCCATTTCG
This sequence comes from Amblyraja radiata, assembly GCF_010909765.2. Classification (NCBI taxonomy): domain Eukaryota; kingdom Metazoa; phylum Chordata; class Chondrichthyes; order Rajiformes; family Rajidae; genus Amblyraja; species Amblyraja radiata. The sequence goes on along the minus strand of NC_045958.1, from coordinate 49,183,608 downwards.
TTTGGGAGGAAACGGAAGAACCTGGAGGAAATCAATGTCGTGACAGAAAGAATGTGCAAACTCCACACAAACAGCGTAATAGGTCAAGTTTAAACATGGGCTGCAGGAGTTGTTTGGCCCTTGTTCGGCAAAATCTTCACTTTAAAATGATCTCACCATGAATTAATTCTGATTTAGTGTTCCCAGTACTGAGGGTTACTCAACGAGAATATAAGTTTGGAAACTGGGTGCACGAATCATCAATGCGCTTCATTTTCTATTCTACTGATTCTATTTGTAAAAGCTACCCTGTTATTAGAGATCTGCACACCAATAGAAATTCTGTTGTTCCAATTGTTTAACAAAAAAAAGAACTGAATCTGATGTAATAGAATTGCATATTCTATGAACTAAGTCTCTTGAGGTGACTTTATTTTATTACAGTATTTCTAACTGTGGGTCAGACAGTAGTTTCCTTGCCTCCAGATTAGATGGCTGTGTCTTCAAATTCCACTCCAGAAACTTGAGTGTAAGAATCTAAGTTCACTTTCCAGGGCAGCACTGAGGAACATTCATCTGTTGAAGGTGCTGGAGAAGATATTAAACCAAGCCCCATCCACTTTCTCAGTGAAGATCAAAATGATCCGAAAAATAACAAGGGAATTGTTCCTGATGTTCTGACCAATCCTTATTGCTCAATTAACATCACAGAAGTAGGTTATCGAGCTAATCTGATTGACTGCCTTTATTTCCACACTATGTTCAAATATCCTTTCCATTAATTTTATTAGCAAACATTCCTGGTAGAAACTGATTAAATCTGGATACAGGATAGTAATAAGATTTTACTTGGCTTTGATTACTCCAATCCCAGTCCTGCCATTATCGTTTAATTTGGCAATACCTCACAGTCTAATCTTTTCTGTGAAGAATAATAATTGAGGAAAGGGATGCCTTCCTTGCTCTCCTGCAGGAAGTGGGGATGGGAAGTTTCAAACTGAAGATAATGATTGTAATATGATATAATCTTGATGAAGCCGAAGAAAGAAATTGGTCAAAATCCAGAACTAATGTAATTCACAGCCCCAAAAGAGCTCTGCAGCAGCTTGAGGCTTGATTGGATAGGATTCCACTCATGAATCATGAGAAGTGCACCTGTACTTAACTAAGATTGTGCTTTTGTATAGTAATACCTTCACTGAACTGTATGCAAAAAAAGGTATTTTACTGTACCTCGGTACAAGTGACAATAAAATACCATTGAACCAATCACTGGCTTCTTGGGCAAAGTTTATGGTTCTAATGAAGTTTTCTACCAATCGATTTTATCCCTTCGTGTGATCATATCTTTCTTTTACTTAGGTCCTTATGTATTTATCTCATCAGCATTTTAATACATTAATGCTATTTGCCTCATCGATTTTTTGAGGCAATTGGTTCACTCAAAAATATTTAATATTTTGTCAGAATTAGATAGAAAGAAGATCATATTTTCATTCTGAGGTTCAGTGTGTAATTCTGTTGAGCAACTTTGTTTTGCCTCAGAATTTAATGCCAACTGTAGAGATAATCTGGCCTGACTAAATTTAGTTCCAGTTTCCTAATTTAAACCAGCCCAAACCAGCAAGATAGAGCAAAAATCAAAATACTGGAGGAACTCAATGGGCCAGGCAGCATCAGTAGAGGGAAATGGACAAACAATATTTCAATCTATATCATTCCATTCCTTGAATATCCATGTGCCTATCAAATAAACCTCTTAATCACCACTATCATATCTGCCTCTATCACCATCCTTGGCAGAGCATTCCAAGCAGCCACTACACTCTGTGTCAATAGACTCCCCCCCCCCCCCCATGCCCCCACTCATCTTAAAGCTGTACCCTCTAATCTTTGACATTTCCACCCTGGAAACAAAGTTCTCACTGTCTTTTTCACACAGAGAATTGTGTGTGTGTGGAATTCTCTGTCTCAGAGGGCGGTGGAGGCTGGTTCTCTGGATGCTTTCAAGAGAGAGTTAGATAGAGCTCTTAGGGATAGCGGAGTTAAGGGATATGGGGAGAAGGCAGGAACGGGGTACTGATTGTGGATGATCAGCCATGATCACATTGAATGGCGGTGCTGGCTCGAAGGGCTGAATGGCCTACTCCTGCACCTATTGTCTACTGTCTATTATCTGGCCTATCAATGCCTCTGTGTTCAAAGACTTGCCCCACACTCTCCTTTAAACTTTGCCCCTCTCACCTTAAAGCTGCACCCTCCAGTCTTTGACATTTCCACCCTGGAAAAAAATCCTCACTGTCTGCTCTATCAATGCCTCTAATAATTATATATTATTCTATCAGGTCTCCCCCTAACCTCTGACATTTTAAAGAAAACTATCCTAGTTTGTTCAACACATATCGAATATGCTCTAATCCAGGCAGCATTCTGGTAAACCTCTTCCACACTTCTTCTGTCAGATTTAACAAACACCAATATGAGGGAGCTGTGCACTCTCAGAGGCAGGCAAATACTTGGTCATCTGTTTACATGAGTAGCAACAAGAGGCAAAGCATCTGATGATTCTAGTCATGCAAAAAAGAAACAGGAAGGGGAAATAACAGGGTTGCAGAGTCATGAAGCATAGAAATGGGCCCATTAGCCGGCTATGTCCACTATTCTCATTTGAACCATATAATTCTATGTCTTGACTATTTACATGCCTGTCTAGATGCCTGTTAAATGTAGTAGTTTTAGTTACAGCATGGCAAAAGCCCCTTCAGCCCACGCTGATGATTGATCACCTGTTCATACTTGTTCTACATTATCCCACTTTCTCATCCACTCACTACACATTAGGGGCAATTTAAAGAGGCCAATTAATGCACAAATTCACCCGTCTTTGGGATGTGGGAGGAAACCGGAGCATATGGAGGAAACCCATGTGGTTATAGGAAGACCATGCAAACTCCACACAGACACCATCCAAGATCAGGATCGAACCAGAGTCTCTGGCGATATGAAGCAGCATTTCCACCAGTTGCGCCACTGTGCTGCCATAGTAATTGTATCTGAATCCACCAACTCCTCTAGCAGCAATTTCCAGATATTAAACATGCTCTGTATAAAAATACTTACTGCTCAGATCCCTTTACATCTCCTACCTCTCAGTTTTAAACTTTATATTCAGCAGAGGAGCTGAACCTCTTCTTTGCTCGCTTTGAAGTGGAGCCACCCGAGACAGCCACATCACACCACATGGTCCACAGCAGCCTAACCCTCAAGATAGAGGAGCATGAGGTGAGGCGCACGCTGCGGGCCATCAATCCAAGGAAGGCTACTGGACCCGACGGCGTCTCTGGACGCGTGCTGACGGACTGCGCTGACCAGCTGGCTGGAGTCTGTACGAGGATTTTCAACCAGTCTCTGGCCCAGTCCACTGTTCCACCCTGTCTGAAGTCCGCAACCATAGTCCCCTTGCCCAAAAAACCCCACATTTCCAGCCTCAACGACTACCGGCCAGTCGCACTCACACCAGTGGTGATGAAGTGTTTTGAAAAACTGGTCCGGGGTCACATCACATCACTCCTGCCCCGATGCTTTGACCCCCACCAGTTTGCGTACAGAGCGAATAGATCTACAGAGGACGCTGTAGCCACAGCTCTCCATGCTGCACTGTCCCACCTGGAGCAGCGGGGGAGCTACGTGCGGATGCTCTTTGTGGACTACAGCTCTGCCTTTAATACCATCCTTCCCCACAAACTGGTGGACAAACTGGGGGACTTGGGACTTCCACACTCCACCTGCATATGGATAAATAGCTTCCTGTCGGGTCGCAGCCAGAGAGTCAGAGTGGGCCATCACACATCCACGGCCCTCAGCCTCAGTACCGGCTCTCCACAGGGCTGCGTGCTGAGCCCCCTGCTCTACACCATCTACACACATGACTGCATCCCCGCCCACCACAGCAACACCATTGTCAAATTTGCGGATGACACTACGGTGGTGGGACTCATCTCCGGGGGGGACGAGTACGCCTACCGGGATGAGGTGGAGCAGCTGACAGTGTGGTGTGGAGAAAATAACCTGCTCCTTAACACCTTAAAGACCAAGGAGATAATAATAGACTTCAGGAAGAATAAAACGGACATGGTACCATTAGTTATCAGAGGGGACTGTGTGGAGAGGGTGGCGGATTTCTGCTTCCTGGGAATCCATATTGAGGAGGACCTGACGTGGAGCGTGAACACCTCTGCGCTGCTGAAAAAGGTCCAGCAGAGACTGCACTTCCTGAGGGTGCTCAGGAAGAATAACATCACTCAGAGACTGCTGCTGTCCTTTTATCGGTGCTCCATTGAGAGCCTCCTAACATACTGTGTATGCGTATGGTACACCAGCTGCACAGCGGCTCAGAGGAAAGCGCTCCAGAGGGCCATTGACAACGCCCAGAGGATTGTCGGATGCCCTCTCCTTACCTTGGAGGACTTACACAGTTCCCGCTGCATCAAAAAATCCCAGAGTATTATAAAGGACATTTCCCACCCCGGACACTCCCTGTTTGAACTGTTACCGTCAGGCAGACGGTACAGATCTACAAGGACAAGGACAAACAGACTTAAAAACAGTTTTTACCCCACTGCTATAAAGGCACTAAATGTAGCCGCCAAGGAACGCAGGGGCGATACATACATACATGAAATCGACAGAAGGATGTAGGGCTGGGTGTTTATGCGTGCTATTTTTATGATATTTATTTTAGTTGTTTATCTTTTTAAATATTTTACCTTGTATGTATCGTTAGCTTTTAGAAATGTTTGAATGGTGCACTGACTGGCTGACATTTTACAATTTCGTTGTACATGGTTCATGTTACAATGACAATAAAGAAACTATTCTATTCTAAACTATTCTATATCCTGTCGTATTTGATACCCCTAACGTGGGAAAAAGGTTTTGACCGTCTATTCTTTCTATGCCTCTCATAATCTTACATACTTCTATCAGGTCCCTTCAGGCAAAACAAGCCCAGTCCATCCAATCTCTTCCCACTCTTCCCATAACTAAAGCTCTCCACTCCAGGCAATATTGTGGCGATTGTCCTCTGCACTCTCTATCTTAGAGAGCGATTACCAGAATTGCACACAATACTCCAAGTGCAGCAAAACCAGAGACAGCAATAATATGCACAGAATGATTAACAACCCATAAACCAAAGAATTCCATTGGAAAAAAAAAGAAAGCAACTTAATTCAAATGTTTTCATCAGTGTCAAAGATATCAGGGCAGTCAAAACTTTGAACGTAGTCTTTGGAGAATTCTATTCTTTGGTGGTCTAATGTTTAAGATTTCTCATTGCTGCAATCCAGATTTGATTCCTTGTTGAGGAGTTATACTTTTGATTCAGAAGAAATGTTCCCATCTGATTTGTTAACTTACCATTTCTCTTCTCAAATGTTGTTAAAGCAGTTGTGTATTTTTAAATATTTTCTGCTTTTGATTCTAGACAGGATTGTTTATTTACAATTTTTCTGGTAAAAGCAGTTTGGTTTGTGTGAAAGACACACGGGCTGGAGTCAGGCTTTACTGTGGGGGCTCTTTGAAGAACAGATGTGGGGTAATGCAGTACAGGAGAGCAGCTGGAAGAGTTTATTAAGATGTTATCATTTTAATTGTGAGATGCATCACCAAGGTCAATCATCACATATCTTCAAAATTCTGTGAATTGATAGAGTGGAGTGACTAACTGAAAATTCGCTCACGAGATAAACAGTGGCAGCTCTATGGGTCACCTTTCTGCTGAAGACTCCAAATGAAAACACAAACACACATTGGCCACGATTCTACAATATTACAACTCTCAGATCTGAAATGGGATGAACAGTGCAAGATTCACTTGTGCCTTTGGAAAATATACCACCATGATATATCATCTTGTTTGAATCCATACCAGATTGTGTGTTAATCATCTCCTCTTGTCTTAGGACCATATAGAAGCCCCATGCAAGCAGTAAAAGGAAAGGACCATGACACATTCTTTCAGAGGCTGGTGAATCTGTGCAATTATTTGCCACAGAAGGCTGTGGAGGCTTTCAATGGATAGTTTTAAGGCAGAATAGATAGATTCTTGATTAGTACGGGTGTCAGGGGTTAAGGGAAGAACGCAGGAGAATAGGGTTAGGAGGGAGAGATAGATCAGCCATGGTCGAATGGCGAAGTAGACTCGATGGGCCGAATTGCCTAATTCTGCTCCTATCACTTATGACCTTATCACTTATATATTATGACCTTATGATCTCCTGCCCCATTTGTGGATGAGTCTACGGTACTGCACTCATGAACTACGATAGAAGTCATCCTTGATCCTGTCTGAAAAGATTGTCCTCTCCATTGCATTCTGAGTTCAACAGAAATCTGGTCTCAGATTGCAACAGCTCTGGGAACATCCATAAAGAAAGAAACATCAGTGTTTCAGGTCGATGGTCACCAAATTGATGATAACTCGGTCGATATGGATGCTATCAGTGGTGAAAGTAAGTTGGAACTGGTCACTATGATTTATTGGTAAGAAAGTAGCTGAAACATTTGTAAAAATGAGAATGACCAAATAAACAATGTAAATTACTTTCACCCCTGGATGCTACCTGATTTGCTTATTATTTCCAGTGGGGTTTATTTGTATTATTTTGGATGTCCACCATTTGCGCAATTGCTCTTGTCTCAAATTCTGGTAACTGTTTTGACTACATAGGGAAAGGCTTCAAAACACAAATACTTAAATTTATCCAATATGTCCCAGATTTTAGGGCTTGTTTGAAAAAGTATGATAAATATAAGTTGAAATAACTCGATCATGCAATGAAGATAATAATAATGGAATTATTTATTTAATTGCTAGTATTTTGTAGATGAATTTCCAACGAATGCTTATGTTGCTGTCCCAGGAAAAGGTCATTGCCTCTTAAGTAAGTTAAGTTAAATTCATACAAATTCTGTTCAGTTTAAAGTCATTCTGCTATTATTGTGCTAGCTGCACATATGGGAAGCAGACGTGAGATCATTTCAGGCAGAAGCATTTTTAACTATATTGAATGGCACAGCAAATCATTCCACATTAGCTTCAACCATGTAAGCCATGGACAAATACCTCACAACCAACTAATCAGAAAGGATCAGATCTTATCGAACTTTTCAACTGGTTGACACTGTTTCTTTCCCCCATGCAGATTGTTATTAAGTGCTTTGACTCACATTCATGAACAATTCCAGTTGTGTCAGAAGTACAAGGGAAAAGTTATTATTCTGGAGGCACAGAATAATAAATGTACATTCTTCAAATTTTACAGGTTGGCTGAATGCTCTTCACAAAGTGAAATGAGCAGTGATAGAAACTGGCAAATGGATTTTGTATGGCATATGGAAAATTGCTGCAGAGCAGAATGGTTGTGCAGGAATTGGGATTACTGGCCTGTAAGTCATCTGATCAAAGTGGGAAAGAGCCCCAACTAAATGTGAATAAATACACTGTAATTCCAAATGAAATTAGTATACATTCAAATTCTTGATATTCCCATTAGAACAAACTGTAAATACAGATCATTGAAACGCAATGGTGATATAATGGTTCTGCTTAAGGTAACTGTCCAGTCAACACCATATTCTATGTATGCACCATGCTGGCTTCATCCTTGTCATTCAGCACCAAGGTAGAACTATATAATCAGTTTCAAAAGGACACAATTAATCAGTCTGAAGAAGGGTCTTGACCCGAAACGTCACCCATTCCTACTGTCCAGAGATGCTGCCTGTCCCGCTGATTTACTCCAGCATTTTGTGTCTATGCAGTTTTAAATATATTTTGCCTAAGATATATTTTGTATATAATGAAAACAGCACCATAATAAAAATTGCATTGTGATCTTGAATAAACAAAGAACTGTACAAATTTGTGACAAAAATTAAAGAAAATGCTCGAATGTAGCTTGTTTCCATGGTTTTCTGCAACAGGTTTCAGTTTATGTTTATTTTTTTATTGTCAGTGAAAAGCTTTGTTTTCTAGGTGATCCAACCACATCAGGTATACCATACATAAATACAATCAAGTCAAATTAATCTGCAAAGAGTGGAAGGGATGAGGGGAGGGTACAAAGGGAAGAATATAGTCCGCAGCATTATAGCGCATCAGTTCCACAAACAAATGTCTGCAATGGGGTAGAGGTGATGGGAGGACCATTCAGAAGAAGGATCTTGGCTATGGGAGGACTGTGCAAAAGCCTGATAACAGAGGGGAAGAAGCTGTTCCTAGGTCTTGTGGTGCGTGCTTTCAAGCTTCTTAATCTACTGCATGGTGGGAGCGGGGAGAAGAAGGAATGACTGGGGTGGGACATGTCTTTTGGTTGCTTTTCTGAGGCATCGTGAAGAATAAAAAAAGTCAATGGTACATGACTGCTAGAGCCATGTTTTGGACCTTACCTTCAGCATCTTTCCCCACCATCAGCCAAATAATGAAGGGCAAGTGACTGGGCATTTGTGGCAGTAGCCCAATGAAGAGTTGCCGTTAGACTCAACCTCATTTAAGTTTATTTCATGTCTTCTGTCAGACATGACAGAACTCTGATATTCAGTGTGGGTGGCCGGGTGAGATAAACTATGGTGTTCATTTGCAATGAGTGGAATGAAGGTATCAGGAGCACTTATTTGGAATACTTAAAAGTACTAAGCGTTCAAAATCCCATTGGAAATTCCAAACAATGCATAACAATGACAGTGATCTCTTAAAATGGTGCTACATTGCCTGAAATTAGCTGGATTTTAGTCCAAGCAGTCACCACCAGAGGGAGAAATTCTACAAACCCCAGCAGACTGAAGTTGCCAATTGCCATTACTCCACTCCCAGTTGGAAATGTAACAATGTTTTGTAAACACTAAGTTTGGTCAAATAAAGCTGTATAACTGAATATAATGATATGATAAATTTTTATCAGTGAGATTAACATTTCTTTCTTGGAAGTTTTATTTTTATGTCAGGATGACTCCTTTTCTTCTTTTGGCCAAAGATAAATCTTCTTTAAATGAATATAACCATCCATAGCTACTTACTGAGGACAGAAATTATTCTCTGGAGATTCAATAAAAACACTGTGGTTCTGTTGTAAAACTGTAGGCCATTATAGAGCACTCAGAAGAAACCACAAGCTCCCTGCCAACTAGTTACATTGCAATAAAGGAATGGATTGGGTCAACGCATTGTAGCTAAGCCAACAAAAGTAGCATCAGTGAAATTTTCATGCTTTTAGTTTATAGAGCCTCATATACAGACTGGAAAACTCATCAATAACAGATTTATTTTACAAGTGAACTCATGGACACATCCTCACATTAGAAAACCTTGTACAGTCAAGCTCATAAATTATTCCTTTGCTTTGATTCTTTTATTACTGCAGTATTTCTGAGCATGACAACTAATGCACCATTTTTCAGACTCACACCCATGCTTATCAGGTTTTTAGTTAAATATTAGGTGTGAAGTGTACACTTGTCTCATCAATCTTTAAACCAAGAACTTAATATTGATGTTGCAGAATAACAATGACGCTCAAAATAATTTATTGAATTGATTTACAATTGCTGGAAAGAAATAGAGTGTCCACCTCCTGCAATTTTATAATTGTTCCTCTTGTTATTTCCCCATTCCTTTAAATAAAATCACCAGTCTCAACTTAATTCATCAAGTAGTGGTCAATGCTATTAAAGCTGTTGTTGCATTGTAACACAGGATTGTTAATTTAATGTAAACCCAGCAAATTTTGTAAAATATATTAGTCATAGACTCATAGATTCAAGCAGCATGGAAACAGGCCCTTCGGCCCAATTTGCCCATGCTGACCAACAAGCCCCATCTACACTCGTCTCAGCTGCCTGTGTTTGGACCATATCCCTCTAAACCTATCCTATCCATGTACCTGTCTAAATGTTTCTTAAATATTGTGATCATACCTTGTGATACTAACTTCTAAATATTTAAAAGCTAATTTGTAAAGAGGCAGTATTTAAATTATGCCACTAAGGTATTTCTTTAAATATACCCTTTCTGGCTATTATTTTGACATAATAAAAAAGAACAAGTGTTATATTTAAAATAATATTTAACTAAGCATATACTAAAATCAGTACTGTGAACAAGTGATTTCAGTCATAGTCTAAACTATGGTAAGGTCTGGAGTTTTTTTTTAAAGGAAAGAACATGCATTCATATGGCACAGTTCATAACCTCGGGATATTTGAAAATGTTTGATAGCCAGTGAAATATTCGAGAAGTATAAAGAGAGCAGTGGTAATAAGCTAGAGCCACAGGCTGTTATTTGCTGAGGAAACACATAGGCAAAAATGGGACCGATTTTAGTCTGACCTATTTTGCTGAATTATGTGATTGTCCTGCCACCATAACATAGCAGCCAGACTTGATAAATTCATCTCTTCACAGGCAATAAGCAAACACACTTGATTTTTGTTTAACCAAGAACATTGACATAACCTTTATTGTACTCCTCCGACAAATGGGCCGAAAGGTGGCTTCCATTTGGAACTTGGTTATCAAACTAGCTTGGAAAGTGTGTATGAATAGCTGGTAAGAAGAAAGGAAACATGCTATCAATGTTAGGGTTGTCTAGGGGTTTCTTCTCAGATTGATGCTAATGAAGGGACATCTGAGATAAGGTAAAATCTCAAAGATAAGGTATAAACTGCAAAACTGACTTCATGAACAGATTCTATAAGTATTATGCACTTAATATACTCCCAGTAAAAGTTATTTCTTGGTACATTTAGTACCTCTCCACTTGTAATTCTATTTTTTGTACTCATTAAGATGTTTGGATAATCTTTCATTTCCAACTTTTTTATTATTTCACAGGTATCAGTGATAAGGTCCCATTTTGCGCTGTTGAGGTAGGTCACCTGATTCAATTGTAAGAATGAGTATTCTATGGTTTGCTGTCACCTTAAATGTGATGGAGTCAGGGAAGGAATGAAAGAGTGGAAATGTGAGGAAACATCAAAGAATTGCCAAGAATGAGAGTGAAAAGTTAAGGTATTTTAGTGTCTATCGCCAAGCTATCTACCTGAAATGTGAATACGTCAGCATACATTTTCAGCAATATGAGACCTGGATCAATCCTTTTCAATTAAAATTGAATGGATCATGGTTCCAGTGCAAAGTCAAGTCTGCTGTACTAGTTGATTGGGAGTTAGATTAAAAGCAGTCACAGCTACAGTTCTTTGATTATCTGTACTATCCACATTTTGACCGTTTGACCAACCCTGAATGCAATTGATCACATCCATGCTTGATTCTGCCCAGGTTCTAGACTCAGAGGTTCTCTCGCTAAACACCTTTATCTCTCTACCCTTCTTTCTGGTAAAATATATTTTTGAGAAGCATGTGGTCATTTGACATCTACCTCCATATGTAGCTCAATATCAAATGTTATTTGACAATGCCTTGGGAGGTTTAACTACATTGAAGGCACTGTCTAAGTACAGACTGTTGTTGTTGGGTGTTGGCCTGTGTAAGTCAAATGTTTCCCTTATGTTACTTTAACTACTTAAGAGAGTGCAATCACTCCCAGATGCACACACAGACCTTTAACATTTAGAGTTGATCCTTATCCTAGCCTGTACAAGGCTGTCTCTCAATTGAAAAGATTAGTTCCCAATGGTAAACTGAACCACACAAAAAAAATGAAGGTTGAAGGTCTGACTCCACGTAGCTGCTAGATTAGTTTTCCCGAGCTCTATGAAGGCTGCTTCAATTCCCTACGGTAGGGCAGGAGATGGAAATATACTTAATTGTCTTCTTCTCGATTGCTATCCAAAGACTCTTGCTTTAATATGTACAAATGGTGTTCCATGTGAAAACAGGAGTGTTTACCTGTTTGATCTCACAATGAAACCTATGTCAATACTTAATCTCGACCCTTCTTAAAACTGGTCTCTCAGGTAATTTACTTAGATTCTGGCCATCACCTCATTCATTACAGAGTTTAGTTGAGTGCATACAGGAGGACCTCTTTGATGCACCCGGGACTATATCTATGATTGGAGTGGGGAAAATTAAGAAATAAAAACCCTTCACAATTTCTGGCAAATGCCGTTTCATCAGCAGATGGCAGTACTGCCCAGAAAATCCTGAAAATGACTACCAGCTGCAGTTGCTCAAGTTTTTTTTAATATTGCAAGAAAAAAAAAACTATTTGGCCAAATTCAGAGCATACATCAGTGATACTTAATAGATCCACTGACATGTTGCCATTAATAGTAATGGAACCAAAGAGTAAAGCAAAGTCTGCTGTCTGACATCATTTAACGTCTAGCCAGTATCTGTGTTGTTCATGAACTCTGTATTTCTTTACAAAGGTTGTAAGATTAATAGATGGATATTGTAATATTCTCCAAAGTGAAGCTCATCAATCACATTATGAATTGTATGAAATCAGTGTGCCCATTTTCGCAATAAAAATTCAATTAAACATTCCAATTACCAACACGGTTAGAGGTGCTAACTTGTCCACTAAGTTATCATTTGCTGAATGTCGAACTTGAAATGCTAAGCATATATATTTATCTAGTTATTTTTTTGTTCCTGCAAGGCATTTTTTAGCTTGCAGTGGGTAGGTCTAATGTTGGTTTCGATCCGGCTTTTAGGAATCATTGATGTGAAATCCAACGCTCCCACCGACTATCACTCATTCGCCAACCTCTCCGTCTGGGAGGTCACAATCATGCATTGATTTGGAGAAATATAGACTGAAACTCAAGCTTCTCCCTGTGGCTAATATGTTCCTATGGCACCATTTAAAATTTGTAGCTCTGGTTATTTTTTTATTGAAAATCCAAAAATTATGCAGTGTCTCTTGTCACTAAGTAACTGTTACGCTCTTCTGGAATGACAATAGGCTCATTTATTCCACATGTGTATTAAAAAGTTGTGAGCTAAGAACATTATACCTTTGCTCAGATCTTCCTCAGATTTTTAGAAAGAACTGGGAACATAATCTTTTAAAAAAGGATCATGTGTAGACCACACAGATCCTTCACAGATGGCTGGTCTACGTCAAATCCATCTTAATGTCATAGAGCATACAGCATAGAACAGTGCAGCACAAGAACAGGCCCTTCAGCCCACAATTTCCATGCCGAACATAATGCCACGTTAAATAGTCTCCTCTGCCTGCACATGATCGATATCCCTCCATTCCCTGCATGTCCATGTGCCCACCTAAAAGCCTCTTATGCCCCTATTCCAAGCACTCATCCTTCTCTGTCTAAAAAAACATATCCCACACATCACCTTGCTGTCCTGTTGCTATGGCCCTTAATTTTGCGAGTTGTGCTCCACACCTATAAATTAATTAAATAGCCATTTTCCTTCCCGCGGTGCCACGTAGCGGAGGCCATCCAGAAATGCTGCTGCCGCGGTGCCCACCCGAAGACCCGAAGGCTCAGCGACTGCGGAACCGGGAACCTGCCCATAGGATCAGCCGACCGCGGAACTGGGGACCCACCCGAAGGACCTGAAGGCTTGGACCAGTCCGCAGGTCACGGGGAGAATGTACAAACTTTGTACAGACAGCACCCTTTGTCAGGATCGAACATGTGTCTCTGGCGCTGTAAGGCAGCAACTTTACCACTGCGCCAACGTGCTGTCCCAATGGAAATTGGAACCGATGATCTTCTGAATGGGATGCAGTTGTGCTATGCAGTGGACCAAAGCTGGCTCGATGTTTGTGTTAACCACATTTACAATTTATGTAGTAATATAGATGTTAAAGTAGTTTATACTCCCACTGTATAACAAACAGATGCTGGCACATCCCAGATTCATAAGGTGATGGGTCAAGAACAATTGCTCGAATCCTAGAAGTACAGTGATTGACAAAAGCATTCACTATCATAAACCTACCTGCAATGGCAAACATCTACTAAGGTGGATGGTCTGAGACTTTCATGTAATGCTCTCAAAAACCTGCCGCCTAATACTGAGTCTTGCCATAATGCAGTCTGTAACATTCCTGTCTACCTGTAAGCACAAATGTTCAGGAAGGTACTCAAGCACAGAATAACATGGCGATGCTGCACTTTTTAAAGTGCAAGCTTTCAGATGAGTTCTTCTCCTGTAGGTACTAATAAAATATCCCAGAACATCCCAGCAGGGCGGCACGGTGGCACAGTGGTACAGGGCTAGAGACCTGGGTTTGATCCTGACTACAGGTGCTTGTCACTACGGAGTTTGTACGTTCTCCCAGAGACCTGTGTGAGTTTTCTCCGAGATCTTCGGTTTCCTCCCTCATTCCAAAGACGTATAGGTTAGTAGGTTAATTGGTTTGGTATAAATGTAAATTGTCCCTAGTGTGGGATAGTGTTAACGTGTGGGGATCGCTGGTCAGTGCGGATGCGGTGCGGCGAAGGGTCTGTTTCTGTGCTGTATCTCTAAACTAAACTAAACTAAACTAAAACATTATTTTGAAAAAGGACAAGGAAGTTATTCCTGATGTCCTGGGTAATCCTTCAATGTCACTAATACGGGTTATGTGCACCTGTTCACATTTCTGTTTTTGCAATAGGTTGTTGCTTTCTTCACACCTGAACAATGACCGCATTTCAAAATGTAAATCATTAGCTATGCATTTTAGAGAAACCTGAGACGTAAATAGTGCAAATTAGATATAACTAGTTCCCACCTACTCCACAGACAACAATGGATATCTCATTATCACATACCCCACAGCCAACAATGGACCATTGTGTGCTCCACCTTTCCTTGCTTTTTGCATATCTTACATTAATTTGTTCTATGTACCTACCATATCTCTCGTTTCCCTTTCCCCTGACTCTCACTCTGAAGAAGGGTCTCAACTCGAAACATCACCTATTCTTCAGAGATACCTCCTGACCCGCTGAGTTACTCCAGCTTTTTGTGTCTATCTTTTTAAAAATGGAACCCATGTATCAGCTGCTCCATGGAATCTGGATAATCTCTATGCATTCTCACAGTAGAAAAAATATTGTTTGAAATAGTTCAATATGCACTTAATGTCAAAAAGAGCAGTGGTTTCTGTATTTCAAGCAGATTTTTGTACTTGTTCTGCAACATCTTGTTGCAAAATTCAAGCATGTAAATTAAAATAATCCAAAATCTCTGCATTACAAATAGAGAAACATTTTGCTGTTCTGGTGGTTTTGAGATCTGAAATTTGGCTGAAATGTTACAGTTGGCACCATGTTAACAGATCTTTGTGACAGACATTTGTCCCTAATTTAGTGTTTGTGTTAACCATTTTTAAAACTGATGTAGTAATACTGAGGTTAAAATAGCAACCAGAGGAACTTCATACCAATGTGACAAATGTTTATCTGATATTTGCTGAGCAGTAATAATTTCAGCTATTTGTTATAAATGAAATGAAAGGCTGTTTTTGCATTACATTTTGAAATAGCTAGGTTTAAAATGGAAAATTACAACTAAGTGCCTCCATGACTAACTTGGCAACCTGATACCTCACCAAGGTCAGTCCGTATGATTGTCCAGCCAGCTTAATATATTAACAGGAGTTAGGGAGGGAGAGGGCAGGAGGCTCCATTACAAAGGAGGATTGTTTCCACATAACTACAGATAACTTTGAAAGGGCAGTGGCCTTTAACTGGACAAACACCAGGGCTTATCACTGCTGCAGGCTAGTAAAGTGCATAAATCTATTTGGTTAACCTCAAGCTATATGATTGCACACACTGGTGGTCTGTAACCTTTGGGTTTTCTTATTAAACTGCTTGCATGAGGACTGACAGCAACAGAGAATGATACGATTGCCCCAATATTGATTATTAGATATTTCACGGGTATGGATATGGAAACTTGATGCAATGAGAGGGCTGTCTAAGTAGACATGCAGCTGATGATAATAATTTAAAAAATAAACCTTGATAAACTGAACAATTTATTTTACTGTACATGGAGCAACTATTTAAGGAGAAATTAACCATTTAGAGCAACTACATTTAATGATTATTGGGAGTTTTAATGTTTTATAATTTGTCAGATTCATTTGTGTTTCATTTCAGTTCAATAATTGCAAACAGAAGCTTTTTTTTAGAGCTTTGGTATGCGGATACTTTTGCTCTAATCTGAAGAGACGGAGGCAATAAAACAGAAGGCTATGCTGCATGTTTTAGCAGGTCACAGCCACTGGGTCATTGCAATCCCTCAGGTTGCACAGTGCAGTAAAAGCAAATTATCACACAAAACCTCTAGACTGTGGGGAACAAGGCCTCTTTACGAGAACTGAGAAGAAATCTGAAATGTCTCTCATCCCGCATCCTAGTGTCTCACCTTCATTAACCAGTGAATAGTGCAGAATTTTGTGCTGGTGTGTCTCTAGAAGGTTAATGCTAAGGGGAACTAAAGTTTTGATTTGTAAGCTATCAGCATTGAATGGATCACATCTGTTTTTGTTTTTTTTACATATACAAGCAGGGGCCCTAGTATTCGGAAGCTAGCACAACAAAATCTTGTATCTCAAGTGTAGTTACTGTGAGAGGCTCAGACATCTTGGTCTCTACTTTCAAATATATTTGCCTCGGAGATGATTCACAGTTGACTAGCACTCATTCTGTTTTGTGCCGGTGTCGCTACTTTGTAGACAGCCTCTGAAAATCAGTTCCATTGAAGTGACTATGAGCATATTTAAAGGTTCTGACAATTTTTCTAGGCATATATATTTAACTGTCTGATGATGTTTAATAAGAACTCAAATTAATTTTGGTCAACCACCCATTTTTTACCCCAACTGATTTTGTTTTTCACTAATGGAAAACAAAATCAGGCAGCAAAAAAGAACAAGTGCTCAATCTGATCTCAGCAATTCCCTGCTGGGCAGGGCGGTTCACAATTGTCTACATGAAAATTAAACTGTTTAAAGGCTGTTTACTATGATTAGTTTCCAAGCCTCTGTCATGCTTAGCTGTTTACAGTCTATCACTTAACACCTGGTCGGCACCAATAGTGGATGACATTTGGTGTTTTGAATTTGAATAATATCAATTAATATGCGCCTTTTAGATTTCTGTACAAATTCATAATTTGCCTATTCACTGATTCAACTGAAAGTTTTGTGAAGTCAATTGACTAAGCATGTGGGGTAAAATGTGTTTCCATAAACTCACAGCTGTCATTCTCCTGGTGATTCTTATAATAGGCGAAATATTAAGTAGTTTGGGACTTGCCCTTTACGGGTGAACTCAGATAAAATTTTGACTAAATATTAGCTGAATGTTAATGAAGTGTTTTTTGCAAGTCCTCTTAAAATCTCCATTAACAAAAGAACATGAATAGTTGATCATCCTTTATGTAAGGCTCAAAAGCATAGCCATCAAGTAAAATAAATGAAAATTAAGGGTGTGTAGGAGGTCAGCATTGAAGGAGCATGGTAGTTCTCTGTTGTTGGTCTGGCAGAGATTTAGGGAATCAATAAACCTCACCAGTATTGGTGACACTCGTTCTTGAGAGTACATGCAACCCAGGTTCAGTGAACAGACCGCAGTCTAAAACAAAGACAATGTTTGCAATAAGTCTGTCATTAACTTTGCTCGCTGCTCATGCAAATTATGACCTTTAACTTCTTATTTTGTGCATTTTGCAGTGATGGACATCTGAAGAAAATGATTCCAAACAGGAGCACAAAGCATAGAGGTCATCCTCAAAGACTATAATAAGCGTTAGAGTCAACATAAGCAACCATTGTTATTCCCCCACAATATCCTTTTTTCCCCAACTAGTTCTTGGCAATAATTCAGTTTTATGAATGTTGTCTTATTTTTGCACACCATGTTTCTTTATCCTTTGTTAAAAGAAGAGAGGTTTCATGTGCTTTGGAAAAGATTATAATTGCCTTTAGGGTGCACATGAGCAGGAGGAAATAAGGGCAATTGAAGCATATCAAAATAACGTTATTCCATTGGGATAAGCAGACATCCCCTTTTGCTCTTTTTCTTTTAATAATGTTAACTTTATTTGTTGCATACATTCTGAGATATTGCCCTAGAGTTTGCTGAAACCGAGTGTTTCATATGGCATTAGGTTGTTAGTTCATCTGCTGCTGTCTTTAGTTCAAAAATGTTTAGCCTTGTAACATGCACCTGGGATCTGAGTGAACAATAAAAACAATTGTACATCCTCTTAACCAATCAGATTTTAAGTCTGAGAAATAAGTTGATAAAAGACAGTACTTTGGAAAGGCGAATTCAATATGAAATCAGGTACAATAAGGAAGTTGAAAAATTGGGTCAAACATGAGAAAAAATAAGAAGAAAGAAAAGTAAGAATATTTTGATAATTTAGTATATGATTATTTTGAAATCTTACAAAACTTATTAAAAACCTGGAGATTTTTACTACAGTTTTCAGTTTTTACTTTTTGAGCCACTTTCTAATAGTCTACTTTCCTGTTTTTGTCACCAAAGTGAGGTTATCCACTTTGGTGGCAAAAACAGGAAAGTAGATTATTATCTGAATGGTGGCCGATTAGGAAAGGGGAAGATGCAACGAGACCTGGGTGTCATGGTACACCAGTCATTAAAAGTAGGCATGCAGGTGCAGCAGGCAGTGAAGAAGGCGAATGGTATGTTAGCATTCATAGCAAAAGGATTTGAGTATAGGAGCAGGGAGGTTCTACTGCAGTTGTACAGGGTCTTGGTGAGACCACACCTGGAGTATTGCGTACAGTTTTGGTCTCCTAATCTGAGGAAAGACATTCTTGCCATAGAGGGAGTACAGAGAAGGTTCACCAGACTGATTCCTGGGATGTCAGGACCTTCATATGAAGAAAGACTGGATAGACTCGGTTTGTACTCGCTAGAATTTAGAAGATTGAGGGGGGATCTTATAGAAACTTACAAAATTCTTAAGGGGTTGGACAGGCTAGATGCAGGAAGATTGTTCCCGATGTTGGGGAAGTCCAGAACAAGGGGTCACAGTTTAAGGATAAAGGGGAAATCTTTTAGGACCGAGATGAGGAAAACAACTTTCACACAGAGAGTGGTGAATCTCTGGAATTCTCTGCCACAGAAGGTAGTTGAGGCCAGTTCATTGGCTATATTTAAGAGGGAGTTAGATGTGGTCCTTGTGGCTAAAGGGATCAGGGTGTATGGAGAGAAGGCAGGTACAGGATACTGAGTTGGATGATCAGCCATGATCATATTGAATGGCGGTGCATGCTTGAAGGGCCGAATGGCCTACTCCTGCACCTATTTTCTATGTTTCTATGTTTACTAAAAAATGTACAACGATATTGCCAGCCATAATTTTCTGAGAGGACCTATTTACCAATTTATGGAAAATGAAGCTGTATCAACAAGCTCACCTGGAGTTAGAAAGCTACAGATTCATACAGCACGGAAACAGGCCCATTGGCCCATCTCCCCCATGCCGACCAAAACGCCCCATCTAAGCTCATCCCATTTGTCTGTGTTTGGTCCACATTCCTCTAAACTTTTCCTAATCATGTATTTGTCCAAGTGTCTTTTAAATGCAGTTACACTACTTGTGTCTCAACTACCCCTCGGGCAGCTTGTTCCATATACTGAGTGAAAAAGTTGCACCTTGGATTCCTTCTAAAACTTTCCTCTCTTACTTTAAACCTATGTCCTCTTGTTCTTGGTTCCCCTTCCCTGGGTAAAAGACTGTGCATTCACCCTTTCTAATTCATTCATGATTTTATACAACTCTATAAAATCACCCCAGCTTTCTGCACTCCAAGGAATAAAGTCCTAACATACTCAACTTCTCCCTCCTGCTCAGGCTGTCGAGTCCTGGCACAACCTCGTAAATCTTCTCTGTAGTCTTTCCAACTGAATAACATTCTTCCTATAGCAGGGTGAGCAAAACTGCACACAATACTCCGAATACATCCTCACCAATGTCTTGTACAACAGTAACATAATGTCCCAACTTCTATACTCAGTATCATGATTGATGAAAGCTAGTGTACCAAAAGCCTTCTTTACCACCCTATCTACCTGTGATGCCTTATTCAGAGAACTATATACCTGGGCTCCCAAATACCTCTGCTCTATAACATTTCCCAGAGCCCTACCATTCACTGTTTGACTTCCCAACAGCTTGCATTTATCTGCAGATAAACTCCATAAGCCATTCCTCAGCCCACTTGTTCAGCTGATCAAGATCCTACTATAATTTTAGAAAACCATATTCACTGTCTATGATTCCATCTACTTTAATGTCCTCTGCAACTTGTTTATTATGCCTTGTACATTCTCATCCAAATCATATATATAATGTGCAAACACCACTGACCATTGAGGCACATCTCTGGTCACAGGCTTTCAGTTTGAAAGATGGTCTTCCACCACCACCCCCTACTTCCTTCCATGAAGCCAATTATGTATTGAGTCGACTCAGTCCTTATCAATGGCCTAGTGTGTAGGAAAGAACTGCAGATGCTGGTTTAAATCGAAGGTAGGCACAAAATGCTGGAGTAACTCAGCGGGACAGGCAGCATCTTTGAAGAGAAGGAATGGGTGATGTTTCGGGTCGAGACCCTTCTTCAGAATGACGAAGGGTCTCGACCCGAAACGGCACCCATTTCTTCTCTCCAGAGATGCTGCCTGTCCCGCTGAGTTAACCATATAACCATATAACAATTACAGCACGGAAACAGGCCATCTCGACCCTTCTAGTCCGTGCCGAACACATAATCTCCCCTAGTCCCATCTACCTGCGCTCAGACCATAACCCTCCATTCCTTTCCCATCCATATAACTATCCAATTTATTTTTAAATGATAAAAACGAACCTGCCTCCACCACCTTCACTGGAAGCTCATTCCACACAGCTACCACTCTCTGAGTAAAGAAGTTCCCCCTCATGTTACCCCTAAACTTCAGTCCCTTAATTCTCAAGTCATGTCCCCTTGTTTGAATCTTCCCTACTCTCAGTGGGAAAAGCTTTTCCACGTCAACTCTGTCTATCCCTCTCATCATTTTAAAAACCTCTATCAAGTCCCCCCTTAACCTTCTGCGCTCCAAAGAATAAAGCCCCAACATTTTGTATCTACCTTATGAAATGCCTTGCTGAAGTTCATTTAGATGTCTATGGTCTTGCCGTTTTTTGATTACTTCTTCAAAGTTTATTCAGCTTACCATCAGGCCTCTCGCATTGAAATGAATGCAATTTAATCAGACAATCCTTGCTCACTCCCTGCCCTGCTCCTGTTTATTCTGTCCACACAACTTGATTTAACCATCTTCAATACTGGCTTCTACCCATTCGCTTGCCTTGCTCTGCATTAGATTCCATCCTCCCTGCAAATCTAGTTTAAACCTTCCTGAGTAGCACTAGCAAACCTGCCTGTCAGGATATTGGTTGCCCTCCAGTTCAGCTGCCACTTGCCCCTCGTACAGATAACCCCCTCCCCTACCCTCAACCCCCCCCCCCCCCTTCCTTCCCCGACATCCCCGACATCTACTCTATACCCCCCTCTGGCTTTGCATTCATTCCTCTTTTCTCCTTATCTCACATCCTTCTTGTCCCCCTTTAGTCACCCTTGCCTCTTTTTCATGTCTATTCTTTGTCCACCCATCTGCCAATCAACCAGTCTGAAGAAGGGTCTCGACTCATAACGTCATCCATTCCTTCTCTCCAGAGATGCTGCCTGTCCTGCTGAGTTACTCCAGCTTTTTGTGTCTATCTTTGGTTTAAACCAGCATCTGCAGTTCCTTCTTACACATCTATCTATCACTTGCCCAGCTTTGTCCTGCCCTCACCTCTTTTTCAATGTATTTCCCTCTACTATAAACAGTCTTAAGAATGGTCCTGACCAGAAACACCATCTATCCTTGTTCTCCAGAGATGCTGCCTGACAGCCCGAGTTACTCCAGCATTTTGTGTTCTAAACAAATTATACATTGGGTTCAGTATATATTTATTTTTTTTATTATTTTTTTTATTTTTTATTATACCTTTAATAATCCTTTACAGGAAATTACAGTGCCACGACAGCTTCAAGACAGACATAACACCACATATTTCCTCAAATGGCTTCCATACTTAACAAGTTAAAATACAAGTTAAAATACAAGTTAAAATACAATTAATTAAAAAAAAGTGCAGTTATTTATGCGCATTATATAACCTTATAGCAGCTGGTAAACAGGACTTCCTATGTCTCTCAGTTTTGCACATTGGTGCAATCAGCCTCTGACTGAAGATGCTGCTCTTGATCACCTTCAGGGCATGGAGTGGGTGAGTGGGGTTGGTCATTATTGAACCCAGTTTGTTCAGAGTTCTGGCCTCTGCCACCTGCTGGACCGATCGTTGCTCAGCCCCGACCACTGAGCCGGCCTTCCTGATTAGCTTGTCCAGTCTGTTTTTGTCCGCTATGCGGGCGCCATCTCCCCAACAGGCCACAGCAAAAAACAGAGCACTGGCCACCACTGAATGGTAGACACTGCACAGTAGGGGTTGGCAGATGTTAAATGACCTCAGCCTCCTTAAAAAATACAGTCGGCTTTGTCCCTTCCTGTATAGATATCCAACGTGGCTTCTGGGATTCTTCCGAAATTTTAATCTTCATCACTGGTCACCCAATTGTCAAAAAGCAGGTGTCTTAACAGTGGCAATCGACTGTATGGAAGTCCTGGTCATTTGTGCTTGCAGGTTTGCGATTACTTATTTCTCCACATGGAACATTTGGAATTTCTCATCCGAACCGTTACAGTCCGAACCGTTTCCTGCTGGCTTGGTTCATTGGCATGGGAAAGGCAAGACAGTAAGGCTTCTTCAGCTGCTGACTGGTGAAATGGTAAGCTGAGTTGAAAATAGGATGCTTGAAGTCATGAAAGATTATTTTCATTAGTAAAAATGGACACTGATGGCGTATTATAGAGCTAGAAATAAGAATAACAACTTTGCTGCCCAGTTTACACTCTTGCAGCAGGTGTTTGCCTAGTGTTTTCTCAGCTCTACTCACTCCATTTCCCTATCTCCTCTTTTTTTCTGTTGCCACACAATAGGTTCTGTGGATATGGGCCATAATCTAGGTCTTGCGATCACTGGACACTGAGGGGCTGGGTCCTGTGTAAAAACCTCCCAAACAATTCATGGGTGTCACTCAAAGTGGAAAGGTGAGTGGCTTTGATGCATTGTAAATTAACTGTATTGATTTGATGGTACAATGAATGTACTGATTTGAAGATACAATGAATGTAAAGAAAGACATGTACTGACTGCTTATCCCATATATATTTTTATGAATGAAGTTCACTTTTGAAATGGAAAAAATCCCCCACCAACAAAAACAACATGTGTAAGGCATGGGCATTAGCGCACTGAGTTCAACAGGCTACTGCAAACTTTGTAATGGGTTGTACCTAGCAACCCTTATCCAAGCTATATCAGATGCCTTGAACCTCCATACTGCTTGCTCCCACTTTAAATACTTTGTGAAATTAGTTCTTTAGCTACCCACTGGGCTTGTAAATGACCCAACTTGACACAAATTAGACACAAGGAACTACACTTGCTGGAATCTTGTGTGAAAAAATACAAAGTGCTGGAGGAACTCGATGGGTCAAGCAACATCTTTAGAGGAAGGTAGACACAAAATGCTGGAGTAACTCAGCGGGCCAGACAGCATCTCGGGAGAGAAGGAATGCCTGTCCCGCTGAGTTACACCAGCACTTTGTGTCTACCTTTGATTGAAACCAGAATCTGCACTACTTTCCTAAACATATTTGGAGGATATGGACCATGTCCCGCCCCCACCCCTCTTCCAGCTTTCTCCTCCTACTACAATCAATCTGAAGAAAGACGCCAACCTGAAGCATTGCCTATCCATGTCCTCCAGAGATACTGCCTGATCTGTTGAGTTCCTCCAGCACTTTGTCTTTTTTGACAGGTTAGTGCTAATTCAACATCTTTGCTCAGATAAATAGTTGGCTTAGGAAATAGAAACCAATATTTATTGATGATGGCTGACTGGTTTTCTAAAGTAAGTTTAATGCCCTCTGGTTCCGTATTTTTAACATATTTTACCCACTTGGAAAGATCTTGATGTGGACAATAATCCCCAAAACTAGAAGTGTATTTCATTCCTAACACCTCAACTTGGATATGCACCAAGGCCCAGTAAGATTACAATTGTAAGACAATACAATACAATACAATACAATACAATACAATACAATACAATACAATACAATACAATACAATACAATACCGTTTATTGTCATTTGAACCTCAAATGAAGTTCAAACAAAATTTGGTTTCTGCAGTCATACAACAAGAAAAGAACCAAGACACACACCAACACAATCCACACAAACATCCATCACAATGAATCTCCTCCTCACTGTGATGGAAGGCAAAGTCTTGTCTCTACCCTGCTCTCCATTCTTCTCCAGATGTCAAAGTCAAAGCCCCCGGCGGGCAATGGTAAGTCCCGCGGCCATTAAAGCCGCGCCAGGTGACGCCCCGGGTCTTGACAATGGAGCCCCCGGCGGGAGCTAGCAAGTCCCGCGCCGGGTGATGTAAGGCCCCGCTCCGGGTCACGATGTTGAAGCCCCCGGGGTGCGGTAGCAAGTCCCATGGCCGTTAAAGCCGCGCCAGGCGATGTAAGGCCCCGCTCCAGGTCATTTTCAACCCCGTAATTCGGGCGGGAGACGTTGTCTTTGCGGGAGCTCCGAAAAGCGGTTTCCCACCAGGGACCCGCGCGAGCTCCCGATGTCACCGTCCACCGGGTCTGTGGCTGGAGCCTCCGAAGCACCAAAGTCGGGTTGCAGCCGCGCGCCACCACAGCTCTCCACGCTCCAAAGCCAGCCATCTGGTGAGTCCGCAGGGTTTGCGACTGGAGCCCCCAGGTCGTTCCGGTTGGAGGCCGCTCCACGGTGCTAGGCCCCAACGACAAAGGAGACCCGACAGGGAAAAAGTCGGGTCCACCGTATAGGGAAGAGGTTTAAAAGATTCTCCCGCCCCCCACATATACTCAGTTAAAAACAATTATAAAAGAAAACACTACAAACTATACACTCAACGGGACAAAGACAGACGGACGGCAGAGGCCGCTGCAACGTCGGTCGCGCCGCCCACTAAGGTTACTTTATAAACCAGAGAACTAAAGCTTAAGCAGCTAGGAAGCATTCTCTGAACTATAACTATTGCCTCAGAATTATTGTCTAAAGTTATTGTGGCAGAGGCCAGTGGTCAGCCTTGTCTGGGAGTTGATGCAAGATTAAGCCAACAGCAAAGTATTAGCAATTGTAAGCGTTCCAAGATTATTGCATGTAAAAGGGGAATATCATGCAGATAATTTGCAGTGAAATCTATACGGAACTTGTTAGGGGATATGCTTTTGGGTCTGCACCCAGCCACAAAAACAAATTGGAAGGAAATCCGGAGGCATTCCTTACACTTGACCTAATTGAGTCCCTGATGCTCATCACAGTCAAACGTGCATCCTCCAACTTTAACAAGAGGGAGCAAAGAAAAGCAAACATTTGTATGAGAGATTATATGTTGAATGGAAAAGTAAATGGTCTTTGCTCTTTTTAAAATGCTTGGAGATTTATTTGGGACAAATATGTAGTGAAGCCAAAGGAATTTGATCCAAGAGTGTTTGGCAAGAACATTAGAACTAGGAGCAGGAACAGTCCATTTGGGCCCTCGAGCCTCTGCCATTCAATTAGTTCATTGCTGATCTAATCTTAAGCCTCAATTTCATTCCCATAACATTTGATTTGTCTGTCTGCCAAAAAACCTATCTTAGCTTTGAATATACAGTATTTACTGATCCAGCATTCGCAACTCACTGGAGTAGCACAGGATGACCCAAAGGGAAATTCATGTTGGGGTTCCAGCACTGTATTTCTTCTGGCCTCTGCCTCAAAGTTTCTCTAGACCTAGAACTTCTTCTTTTTCTTTCACCTCGGTGGTGCAGTGGTAGTTGCTGCCTTACAGTGCCAGAGACCCAGGTTTGATCTTGACCACAGGTGCTGTCTGTATGTAGTATATGTTCTCCCTGTGACCTGCGTAGGTTTTCTCCAGGATCTCCGGTTTCCTCTCACGCTCCAAAAACATACAAGTTTGTAGGTTAATTGGCTTGGTATATATGTAAATTGTCCCTAGTGTGTGTAGGATAGCATTTGTGTGCATGAATAACTGGTCAGCGTGGACTCGGTAGGCCGAAGGGCCTGTTTCCATACTGTATCTCTAAAAATATTTTAAAAACCTCAATTTGCTTCTTCCAATTCTGCAGGCAAATGCTTTTCTCCTGTCTTCTACAGAGCACAATATTCCCAAATGATTTGGGATAATTTATTCAGATCTGATGAGTAAGGCCTCACCTAATAGACAATAGACAGTAGACAATAGGTGCAGGAGTAGGCCATTTGGCCCTTCGAGCCAGCACCGCCATTCAATGTGATCATGGCTCATCATCCCAAATCAGTACCCCGTTCCTGCCTTCTCCCCATATCCCCTGACTTCGCTATTTTTAAGAGCCCTATCTAGCTCACTCTTGAAAGCATCCAGAGAACCTGCCTCCACCGCCCTCTGAGGCAGAGAATTCCACAGACTCACCACTCTCTGTGAGAAAAAGTTCCTCGTCTCCGTTCTAAATGGCTTACTCCTTATTCTTAAACTGTGGCCCCTGGTTCTGGACTCTCCCAACATCGGGAACATGTTTCCTGCCTCCAGCGTGTCCAAACCCTTAACAATCTTATATGTTTCAATAAGATATCCTCTCATCCTTCTAAACACCAGAGTGTACAAGCCCAGCTGCTCCATTCTCTCAGCATATGACAGTCCCGCCATCCCGGGAATTAACCTTGTAAACCTACGCTGCACTGCACTCCCTCAATAGCAAGAATGTCCTTCCGCAAATTAGGGGACCAAAACTGCACACAATACTCTAGGTGTGGTCTCACTAGGGCTCTGTACAACTGCAGAAGGACCTCTTTGCTCCTATATTCGATTCCTCTTGTTATAAAGGCCAACATGCCATTCGCTTTTTTCACTGCCTGCTGTACCTGCATGCTTACTTTCATAGACTGATACACAAGGACCCCCAGATCCCGTTGTACTTCCCCTTTTCCCAACTTGACGCCAATCTATTTAAATATCAGATATGTACCTGTGGCACCCTAATGATTTGTTCTGGTTGAGTTCGGTGGATGCTTGTCTCAAGGTATTTTCCTGAAGAGGTCCCATAGAACTATCTTGTTAAAGATATTTACAGCATTGAAGATAACTGTTCAAACCACCACTCTGAAAGGGTTCATCAGATTAATCCCATACCTTGGCTCTTAATCTGTAAGATTGCAGGTTACATCATTTCTAGTACTTACTAGTTTGTTTTAATATGCAATGAAAGTTATTTCTTCTTTGATCCCTTTGGGTTTAGATCCACAGCAGATGCTGGAAATCTAGTTTGAATTGAGTCATAGTCATACAGCAGGAAACAGGCCCTTCAGCCCAAATTGCCCATGGTGTCTAAGATGCTCCATCTACGCTAGTCCCATCTGCCTGTGTTTGGACCATACCCCTCTAAACCTTTCCTATCCGTTCGTGTACCTGTCAAAATGCCTTTTAAATGTTGATATAGTACCTGACAGGCAGGACTAGTGAACATGGGGCAGCTTACACCCTAGCGGTATGAATATTGACTTCTCTAACTTCAAGTAACCTTTGTTTTCCCCCTCTCTCCATCCCTCCCTTCCCAATTCTCCAACCAGTCTGACTGTCCCTGATTACATTTTATCTCTGTTTTCTTTGTTGTTACCTTCTCCTAGCTAACAATGATCTATTCTACATTTTCCTTGATATCCATCCTTTTTGATGTCTCATTCTCACACCTTACACGTTCTTAGCTCTGAATCTACCCCTCCCCTGACTCTCAGTCAGAAGAAGGGTCTCGACACGAAGCATCACCCATTCCTTCTCTCCAGAGATGCTGCCTGTCCTGCTGAGTTACTCCAGCATTTTGTGTCTATCTTCGGTTGGGCAGAAAGGACCTGATTCCATGATGTATGACTTTTTGGCTTACCTTCCTTTCTTATCAGATAATCTGCTGTCTTTTGTTGTCTCAATTTATCACTTACCCTCTGTCACTATCTCCACCCTTCCCTCCCTGACCTGACCATCTTCCAATCAACTGCTCCTCATGAAGGTTTTCCTATCAATTGCCAGTTCTGTCCCCCGCCCCCCAACTTGTTATCCTGTCTACTCTCTCAGTCCTGATGAAAGGTCTTGACCTGAAACATCGACAGTCCATTTCCTCCACCGATGTTGCCTGACCAACTGAGTTTCTTCAGTGGTAAGATTTTTGTGCTATTGAGTTGCGGGTTGGATTGCTTATTTTAAGCACATGACCAAAGAAAGAATCTTGAGCGCGATCAGAACCGTTTATCACGCCTTTCTTTCATGTCACCAATTAACAGCAGGACTCCAGTCATGTGTCCTAATGCATTCTATCAATGATGACATCAACAGGCCTGTGGATTGGTGCTTGGAAGCCGAAGAGACAATTTAGCAGGCTGTGGAGATAGGGAGAAGCCTCTGCTGCTTTCCTGATCCACTCAGTAAATAGTTATTGTATTTAATGTTTGTCACTAGTTGTCAGGTTAAGTCACATAGGCTTAGGCTGTTGAAGGCTTGGAACAACTAAACGGAATGTGCTCAGCCCATTTTGTGATCCTTTTGAAGAGAGTAATATCTGTATTCCTGATTTGAGTACTGATGATATTTCATTTCTGTTTCAAGCAAGTACCCTGTACAATCATGCCAGTGCTGCAGGAGTACTTTCAGTGGTTGTCAGGATCAAGAGATTGCAATGCAACATTTCTTTATCAGTTATTTTCAATTCAATTATTTTCAGTTCCCATTTCATATCCTAATTGTGGATACAGCAATGATTTGTTTCTCCTCCAAACACTT
The DNA here is from genome assembly GCF_010909765.2 of Amblyraja radiata. Classification (NCBI taxonomy): domain Eukaryota; kingdom Metazoa; phylum Chordata; class Chondrichthyes; order Rajiformes; family Rajidae; genus Amblyraja; species Amblyraja radiata. The sequence continues at coordinate 49,154,651 of NC_045958.1, read as the reverse complement.
TGATTCAGTGCAAAGTACTTTTTTATTATTCTGGGGTTATAACCTTTGCCAAATCCATATCTTTTGTCCATCTCTGGTGCATTAACTAACAGCCATTCTAAATAATAATCCAGTATCATTATATATCATAGTAGACTCTTAATTCACTTAAAATTCTGCTTTGGATTTGCAAAATGAATGTCTCTATGTTTCTCCTCCATTCATGTCAATGGTAATATTTTGCAGTAATAATGTAACAATAGTCGTTTGAAAATGATGATCAATGTCAGTTCAAGTCTAAGATTTAGCAATCAGTACCACTGACAACCAAATGCACAGGGAACAACCAAAATGAAAACTTGTAAGGTGATCGTGGATTTCAGATAATACTTATATGGTTTTGCTTTTGTTTTATGACCTTATTATTCATTCCTAACTATCCAAGATTCCAAACTTTATTGGTATTTGCATATTGTTGGGAGGGAAAATTATGCTTACTGTATATTTACCAGATCAATTAAAATTGTCACCTGGTGGCATTTCTAAGTGGTAAGTGTGATGAATTCATAAACAGTAATGTAAAAATAGCAGCCAGTGATAATATACTTGCAACAATCTGGCTTAACAAACTGTGTAAAAATTGGGTCATGATTTAAAAAAGCAGTTTTTATACAGGATCAGAAACCATAACTTCCAATATCCTATGTTCCAAAAGTGTGGAGCAGAAGTAATAAATGGCTTAATAGTTGCAACAACGCCAAATAAGTCATGAGATGAGGAATGAAACTATGTTTGTGTAACATGTAGCCTCTTATAAACAATCAAAAGTAGAAAAAAATATCAAAATTGCCGTAATTGGATTGTTTCAAATTTCCATTATGCATATGATCATTTTTCATTCACTGCTGACTTCTAGTCTGTGTTGTGTGAGTGTTGTATGTAATGTGGCTGGATTATATTTAATTTTGTCACCATAGAGCTGCAAGATATGGCTATATTTATCATTCGGATATCCCATTTCTCTTCATCATCTCCTCATCTGTAACTACATAGGAGCACGTAGGACATCTGATACCTATTTAGGCCATTCATCCCAACTTGTCAATGCCAAGATATTTGCTCCACGACCTCCTCCCATCTTTTCACAGTTAAATCTATCAGTGTCGCACTTTCTTTTTCTCCAGCCATCCAGTAAATCCATCTATGCTATTCACTTCAACCTTTCTTTGTGTAGTAGCAGTTTCCACACCCTCACTACTCTTTGGGTAACAATGTTTCCTCCAAGTTACCTTTGGTTTTCTTGCTGATTATTTTCCATTAACTGACGCTAGTTATGCCCATCCCCACACGATAAATTCTTTCAATATGTACTCTGTTGATAATTCGTAATTTTGAAGATGTGAAATATGTTAGCCATCTTGTCCTAAGAAGAGTTGTAACCTTTATATTCCAGCCTGATAGTTAAGTCAAGTCAACTCAAGTCAAGTCAATTTTATTTCTACAGCACATTTAAAAACAACTCTCGTTGACCAAAGTGCTTTACATTAATGCAGGTACTAACGTGCTACAAACAGTGGTACATAGATCAATACACAGATCCTAATTGTGGATACAGCAATGATTTGTTTCTCCTCCAAACACTTTGATTCAGTGCAAAGTACTTTTTATTAATCTGGGATTATAACCTTTGCCAAATCCATATATTTTGTTCATCTCTGGTGCATTCACTAACAGCCATTCCAAATAATAATCCAGTATCATTATATATCATAGTAGACTCTTAACATACACAGATCATACACAATTCCAGTTAAGCCCTTGAATTTCTGGATTATCCTTGTAAATCTTCTATGCACCCTCTCCAGTACATCTTAAAACCTTTTTTTATAACATAGCAACCAGAACTGCATTCTTACCAGGTGTGATACAGGTTTGGCATAACAGCTCCCTCTACCCTCCCCCCACTCACCATCAACAACACCACAGTATCATCTGTAGTCATTTAAGTTCCTTGGAACCATCATCTCCAGGGACCTTAAATGGAGGCCACCATCGAGTCCACCATCAAAAAGGCTCAACAGAGGATGTACTTCCTGTGGCAGCTGAGAAAACACATCTGCCACAGGCAATGATGGTCCAGTTTTATACTGCCATCATAGAGTCTGTCCTCACCTTCTCCATCATGGTCTGGTTTGGCTCAGCCACCAAGCAAGACATCCGGAGGCTGCAGCGCATTGTTCGATCAACCGAGAAGATTGTTGGATCCAACCTTCCCCCCATCGACGAACTGTACACTGCAAGGGCCAGGAAGCGAGTGGGTAAGATCATTTCTGACCCCTCTCACCCTGGCCACAAACTCTTTGAAGCAATTCCCTCTGGAAGGCGACTCCGGACTGTCAAAGCTGCCACAGCCAGACATAAAAACAGCTTTTTATGTCTGGCTATACTCAACAGCCAAGGTAGTAATTGGACCTCCTTTTGCTCTTTTTCATTCTTCACATGTTTAAATTATAATGTTTTATTTTTGTCTACTGTATATCGTGTTGTTACTTGCGAGCAAAGCACCATGGCAAATTTCTTGTATGTATCAATTTTGGCCTATAATTTATCAAAGTTTTTTACAATGGACTGTGTCAAATTCATGACGTTTGGATAGACTGTTGACCAATTCACCAATTTGGTGATATCCACAAATGTAGAAATTGTATTTCTGATGTCAATATCTAAATCCTCAGTGTAAATCCTGGACAGCATTATCTCAGCATTGATCCTTCGTGAATACAGCTACAGTACTTAAGTAATTTTTAATAAATTATTAGCTATGTCTTGTTACACCTCTGTTATCTTTTCAATTGATCTTTTACAATCCTTGAATGCAATCTATCTAGACCAGGTAACGTGCTTTTACAATTTCAGTTGTTTATTTAACGCATCCCCTCTCTCTATTCTGAATGCACATTTTATTATTTATCTCACTATTATCCAACATCATGAACACCTATTCTATCTCCTTGGTAAATATTATATCTGCATTTCATCTTTATGACATGGTCATTTAATATTTCTGTCATCTTCCTGTCATTAGCTGCAGTATTGTCCTGCCTCTCCCTTAATGGTCCAATTACTACCTTGGCCTTACTTTTGTTTAGATGTGAATGTAAAACATTACACTCTTTTGTTTTATGTTCTGTGATAATATAATTTAATTGTCCTTTTTGCCATCTTAAATGTTTTAGTGAATCTTATTCTTTCCTTCACATTCTTTATCATAGTGCTCTCCTTAGATCCCAAGTATTTAACGTATTCCTGTTTCTTTACTTCGTTCTCTTTTGTCTTTATTCATTCATGGAGTATCATGCGTGTTTACATTGTTTTTTGCTTTTAATGCAATGTTGGCTCTTCACTTTGTCTAAACATTTCCCATTGCCAATATCATTGCTTTGCTGCTGTCTGAGGGTCTTGACCTGAAACATCATCCATTCCTTCTCTCCAGAGATGCTGCCTGTCCAGCATTTTGTGTCTATCATCAGTTTAAATCAGCATCTGCAGTTCCTTCCTGCAGATTTTGTCTGCAGTCCTTCCGACTCATTGCTCAGTTTATTTTGCAAGTTCTATTTGCAGCCCTCAAAATCAGCTTTTTTCCCCAATCTATTGACTCCTTTGGTTCTTCACTGTTATCAACTTAAAACATGTTACATTACAGTTATCATTGTGGCCCAGGTGCTTCCCTTCTCTGATCTGGTTTGATCCGTTCACCTTTGCCAGATCCAATAACAAATGCTTCCTTATTGGGATTTTTACATATTGTTATCAAGGAGTCCTGCACACATTGTAATAATAATAATAATAATAATAATAAATTTTATTTAATGGGCGCCTTTCAGACATCTCAAGGACACCTTACATAGTAATCGGAATAACATATAACCGGAATATAACAAGTAATAAAGACATCACAGAGACACAAATTAAAAACAGAATTCAATCCAAAAACAGAAAATCAAAAACACAGTGTGAAGAGAGAGCAGCGGCCTCAGTTACCTTATTCCCCTTAACTATTGCTCCTGTCAAATTAACACTGGTGTACAGAAAAATACCTCTGATCTCATACTGTTATTTTCACTAATTTCCCTAATTTGTCTGCAAATTTAATTCCTCCACAATCCCTCCATTTTAGGTGTTTTTTGATATTGGCTATTGGTGTGATTAATCCTTAACTTTATTTATAAGGAATTCATTCTTGTCTTCCTTATGGCTGTGTTCCTTATGGCTGAATTCATTCTGTCTTCCTTATTGCTGTTTTTTTAAAGCCATTATGTTATTACTAACTGATATGCTACACATCTTTTCCTTCTATTCTCCAAACACGTTATACCTTGCGATATTTAATTCACAGTCTTACTTTTTTTGCTTGAGTATTCCCTGTCATGTCTGGTTGATTCCAGTTATTAAAGGCAATAGCCAAAGAGAACTAGCTGTGTTTCTCTGTCTTGCTGTGAAGTTTCATGCTCAGTTATATAACTGGAGTACTGTGTACAATTTTGATCTCCTATCTACATGCCTATGTGGGACTATACGTTTATTAGATTAATTAGACTGATTTCTGGAAATGGGTTATCGCAAGAGGATTCATATATATATATATATATACCCTCGGTGTTAAAGGAAGGAGGTGACCTCATCAGAATGTGAAAAATTCTTAACATGCTCAGCAGGATATTTGCCAACGTATTCCCAATTCCAACCACTCTCTGGTGAAAAAAATCTTCGTTAGTTTCTCTCCAAAAATATTACTCCTCACCTTAAAGCAATGTCCTCTGGGTCATAGATACCTCCACCATGGGAGGAGGTCTATCTGCCCTGACAATGTCTCTTATAATTTTGTACATCTCATTCAGATCCCCCCTCAGCCTCCTCAGCTCCCAGGAATGCAAGTCAAGCGTATCCAATCTCTTTTCACAACTGAAAACCTCAATCCCAGGAAACGTCCTGGTGAATTTTCTCTGCATCTTTCCAGAGCCAACATATCAGGACGGGTGAGAGGAATCGTCCAGGCCCAGGATATGAGTACAGCATTGCAGCAGAGCAGTGAGGTGCAGCAGTGGACAGGGCAGCAGATTGTGAGAGTGGACACATCACTTGTACATAAATATATTTTATTTTCCTGACAGGATGGAATCATCAAAACACTTTCAGTACTGAATTCAGGAGCATGCTTCCCACTTCTGCAGCTAACACCGACCATGAGTTCTTCATTGTTTCAGTTGGTTTCTTCCTCCCATCTGTAAAAAAAATACAAGCTATAACATGTCTACCGGCTACTACAATCCCGGCAGAGAGGAATCACTAAATTCAAGGTAGGTTTGGCTTGTTCACACTACATTGATTTTAGCTTAGCTTAATTTAGTTTAGTTTAGTTTAGTTTAGTTTAGTTTAGTTTTGTTTATTGTCACATGCGAGATAAAGTCCAGTAAAGTCTGATTAAAGATAGTCCTATTCTGGTTGTTGTGCACCCATTTGCAGAATCCATTCTGGACAATGTTGATTGGGTATACTTGGGCCAACTTGACTTACCTTTACTTGTGTCGACTGAGAGCCTATCTAGTGTGATGACACGTCCTCCCTTAAGGCCGCTCTGATCAGCAACACCGGCTGATAGGCCAGAGGAAGCCTACGATCAGCAACGCAGACGATGCTAGGCTGCTGGAAAACACTGGCACTCTGGAGTGAACTGTGGTCACAGCCAAACCCGGCCTCATCCTCAATGCCACACTGGTGGAGAATGTAGCATAAGTGCACTGGCCATTCACACAATGGAGGGACTGATCCGGCATTTATTTGAGAGCGACATCGAACAACAGCAAGTCTTCCTAGAATAATAGCGGGTGGCCCTAGAGTTGATCTACAACTTTGTTTGGGTTATAAAACCACTGGTGCTTCGTGTCAGTGAAGGCACAAGCCCGAGGGATGCAGGTGGGAGCATTCTCACCAAATTGATGCACCAGGATGATATAGAAGCATACTTTTACACATATGCCTTAACTGCTGAGAGAGAAGGATGGGAGCTGCAGAGTTGGATGCATGTCGTGGCTTTGTACCTGAGTATTGAAGCCCAGTAGTAATTTTTGTTACCCCGTTACAGACTTCGACACCATCAAGACGGAGGTACTGCATCGCCATGGCCTCTCCCCTATGGTTGTGGCACAGCAATTCATGACTAGGTGTACCACCCCAACAAATCTCCCCGATCTGAGCTGGCCCAGCTAAGGAGGCTCGCCACCCACTGGCTACAGCCCCACTGACATACCTCGGAGGACGTTGTGGATTGTCTGGAGATGGATCATTATCTAAGGAGCATGCTGGCTGGGGACCAGTGCGCAATGGCATTACATATATATAACATATAACAATTACAGCACGGAAACAGGCCATCTCGACCCTTCTAGTCCGTGCCGAACACATAATCTCCCCTAGTCCCATATACCTGCGCTCAGACCATATATATTATTACAGACCATTACAAGCCCCACGGACACACAAGGAAATCGTTGACAGTGCGAGCGAGCCCAGGCCATACGAGCCATGGTGCTCAGGCACCCGACTGAACCCTGGAGGGAAGCAGGGCCCCAACCCCTCGACCAGCAGGCAGGCAGGAAGGAATGGCATGAGCCAGGGCTCCCGGATTTTACCAGGATCATTGCCCATGCCAAGAGACGCGGGACTCCCCTCGGTACAGATCTAACTATGGCTGACTAGCTGTACCATCCATGGGGACCAGAAAAAAGGATAATCACCCCAAATGTTTAACGTCTATATTAACGGCCAATCTGTGTCAGCTTTATACGATTCGGGTTGCCACATTACTCTGGCTCAGCCAGAACTGTTACATGTAGGCCAACAGCTACCTGAGACTCTACCTCTGGCATGCGTGTATGGTGATGTATGGCAAGTTCCAGCTGCCTGTTTATCTATTGCCACCAAGCAGCACAGCTGGCCGCTCACTGCAGGGGTGGATAAAGGACTCATGCTCACACTCCTCGTTGGACTTGACTGCCCAACGTTAGAGGACCTGTTCACCAGCCATCGGGAGGCTTCTTCTTGGAGAAGATGCAAGGAGAACCGGGAGCCTCGTCCGCATCCTGTGTACATGGCTGAGAATAAGCAAGAGGCCAACACTGAAGGTGTGTCACCCCTCACAAATTAACCCTCTCTTCAATTATTTTGAACAAGAAGGGAAGGAAGGGTGGTTTGCGGCCGAGCGGAAGCTGTGCAATCCTGACTTTAGCAGGCCTTTTATTGTGCAGACAGATGCCTCGAAGACAGGGCTGTGTACCGTCCTCTCTCAGGCCTCTGATGGAGCACTGGAACACAGCAGTGTTTTTCGTCAGTTTGAAGTTAACGTCGGCTGAGACGAGGTGCACTGTTGTGGAGAGAAAGAGAGGCCCTTGCCATCAAATGGGCCCTACAGGAGATATGGTACTATCTAGCCAGGCAAGAGTTTACACTTGTCACGGACCACGCTCCCTGCAAAGGATGGCAAAGGACACTAATTCCAGAATAGCATGCTGGTTCCTCTCTCTAGAAGACTGCTCAACATCGTTCTGGACTGTAGCATTGTTCTGGACCTCTCCCGATCTCCCACCCTCTGATCTGGTAATTTATAAACCCCGGAATTGTTGCTAAGGCCAGGAGATGGGAGAAATGTGATGACACGTCCTCCCTTAGGGCCGCTCTGATCCCCATCACCGGCAGACAGGCCAGAGGAAGCTTACGATCAGCACCACAAACAATGCCTGGCTGCTGGAAAACACCGACATTCTGGAATAAACTGTGGACACAGCCTAGCACGGCCTCATCTCTGACGCCACACTAGCTGGAGACCAGTGTGGTGTCACCTGTGTAGCCTGAGTTGTGATTGCGATTCAGGCTACGCTGACCAGGGGACATCATACTCCACCTCGCCACCCCTACCACACACACACGCACACACGCACACACACACACACACGCACACGCACACACACGCACACGCACACACACAGGCACACACAAACACACACACACAGGCACACACAAACACACACACACAGGCACACACACAAAGGCGCGCATACACAGGCACGCATACACACATACACAGACACACACACAGACACACACATGGTCTTTCAAAGGTCTTAGAGACATGCAAATTTAAAACAAGGAAATAAATATTTCAAAAAGTGTATTACATTAAAAATAAGTTAATTAAATCACATAATTTGTGTTAAACCGAAGTAAAATGATTGTTAAGAAGTAATTTATTTTTCCCTGTGTCCTCTTTACAGTTATTCGGTAGTTCCCATTGAAATCAATGGGGATCAAATCAATGGGATCTCAGGTCTGGCCTGGAGCAAGTGGCAGCTTCCCCAGTGAAAGTGCTGTGGAGCTGCAGCAAGACCAGCATCATGGACTCCATGAGAATTCACATTTCATAGAAAGTGAACAGATGTCCGGCATTTGAATTTATTGCAAATGGTTGCATGCTGGTTAGTTTCGTTCAGAGATTCAGCAAGGAAACAGGCCCTTCGGCTCACTGAGCCCGTGCCAGCTATCAATCATCCATTCACTCTAGTTCAACGTTGTCCCACTTTTACAGAGACTAAGTAAACTACAGACCCGCACTACGTGGAATGTGGGAGGAAATCGGAGCACCCAGAGGATCCCATGTGATAGGTAGAACGTGCAAACTCCACACAGACAACACCCAAGGTCAGGATCAAGCCCGGGTCTCTGGTGCTGTGAGGCAGCAGCTCTACCAGCTGCACCACTATGCCACCCTTGTACTTCCAACTTGGAACCATGAACAAAACTCAGCTGAGGTGATCCTCATGCTCCTATCATTCTTTCAGAAATTGCAAGCAAATTTCAGCCATGCACATTCCCATTACCATCCTTTAACCAAATTGATTGGGAAACCAGAAAATGTTCCTTTAGTATGGTGATTCGATTCAAAAGCCATGAAGGTGTATGTTGCCGATGTCTTTAGATATTCTGCATGGATCTGGATGCGTTACAACTTCTCAAACATTATAAAATCAAACTTCATTCCCTTGTGACTATAATTAATTTCATTTCATTTAAAATCAGAGTCATAGCATGGAAACAGGCATGGAAACAGGCTCTTCAGCTCAACTTGTCGATGCCAACCAAGATGCCCATTTAAGCTTGTCCCTTTTAACCCCATTGGACCCATGTCCTTCCAAACCTTCCCTATCCATGTACCTATCCAAATATTTTTTATATATTGTATTGTACTGCCTCTCCAACTCATTCCAATTATGTACCATCCTCTGTGTGAAAAAATTGTCTCTCAGGTTCCCATTAAATCTTTCCCATCTCACCTAAAACCTTTGCCCTCTAGATCTTAGAAACATAGAAAATAGGTGCAGGAGTAGGCCATTCGGCCCTTTGAGCCAGCACCATCATTCAATATGATCATGGCTGATCATCCTAAATCAGAATCCAATTCCTGCTTTCTCCCCATATCCCTTGAATCCCTCTTAATCCAACTCTGCGAGAGAGTCTGTGTGCATTCACCTATCTATTCCCCTCATGATTTTACACAAGTGTCGGTACAGTTCTGCAGGTGGTAGAGCTGCAGCTTCACAGCACCAGAGTCTTGGGTTCGATCCTGACCTTGGTTGCTGTCCATGTGGAGTTTGCATGTTTTTCCTGTGACCATGTGAATTTACTCCCGATGCTTGGAGTGGAAGATTGCAACCTTCGCGTGGACCGCCCTGTTTCGACGAATGCAATCAACATGGTGTACACAATCAAATAGAACGTTGTCCTACAAATTTAGGCTGTGCAAGCAATACGCAAGAAGAAGAAGAAGCAGGATGCTCCAGTTTCCTCCCTCATCCCAAAGATGAGCTGGTTAGTCGGTTAATGGGCCTCTGTAAATTGTCCCAAGTGTGTAGGAAGTGCATGTGAAACATAGAACTATTGCAAACACGTGTTCGATGGTCTGAGTGGACTCGGTGTGCCGAATGGCCTGTTTCCTTGTTGTATCACAAAACTCTAAAATCTAATTCTCTTTAAGATCACCCCTCAGTTTCCTACACTCCAGGTAATAAATTCTTGAGTATTGAACTGAAGAATGACATTCTTTTTTTAAATTCTAACACTTAATTCCATCTTAAATATATAACAGAGAAAAAAGAAGCAGTTGAGGTTGAAGAAAAATAAATAATATTTTGTTTCATGTGCTATAATTTTATCTTCATGAAAAATTACTGCTGCTGAATGGTTGCCATTAGTAAATTAGCCAATAGACTCATTAGTAAATGTGAGGCGCTTTCAATGTGGCCCCATAATGTCTGTATAGCTTTACAGTCAGCCCCAGCTGGAATAAATAAATAAAGTGAAACTATTTGAATATCTTTTTACAACCATGACATTCTGTAAAATTATGTTTAGATGGAGCTCTCACACTTTAGAATCCAGTCTGTATTCGTCAACTGCAGAATTTTATTGGCATTAAAAACTAGCATAACAAGATATCTCCTTGAGTGTTGAACATGATTATAAATATAATGACAGTTAGAGCTGGACCAAAAAAAATAATGAATATCATCAGTGTAATATTTGTTTTCAAAGGTCACCGAATATCCCAGTATGAAAAGCCTAATGTAGCATGAAGCCATCTAGATCAGATAATGCCAGATATGTTTCCCATTCCCTCAGCAGCAAGATGGCGCCCAATACAGGCGACTATTTGTGTGCTAGCCACAGAAGCAGATCTACAAACATATTACAATCGCTCCACACTCTATAAATCTCTATTCCTACAACAACATTTCCATTATTATGAATCTATACACTGTAAATGGATTGATTGTAATCATGTATTGTCTTTCTGCTGACTGGTTTTCACTGTACCTTGGTACACGTGATAATAAACTAAACTGAAGCTGATCTCTTTCTAGCTTAACAAGTATTGCACTCCTACTGGCCTCAGAGATACAGGTTTAGAGAAATAAAATCAAGTCAAGTCCAGTTTATTGTCATGGGCAAAGTACGGTGAGATACAGGTACAATGAAGATCTTGCTTGAGCAGTATGTTAACACATAAACTCATACAACACACAAACGCATAAATTACACATAAATTACACGACACACTTAAATTCTACAAAACAATGAAAAGAAAAAGACTGCACAAAATAAAAAGACTACAAAAATAACACATTAGTTATTTTGTTCAAGAAGAAACTGCAGATGCTGGAGAAACGAAGGTGGACAAAATTGCTGGAGAAACTCAACGGGTGCGGCAGCATCTATGGAGCGAAGGAAATAGGCAACGTTTCGGGCCGAAACCCTTCTTCAGATCGTCTGAAGAAGGGTTTCGACCCGAAACGTTGCCTATTTCCTTTGCTCCATAGATGCTGCCGCACCCGTTGAGTTTCTCCAGCAATTTTGTCTACATTAGTTATTTTAGTCACTCCAAATATGTACAGGTTTATAGGCTAACTGGCTTGGTAAAATTGTAAATTGTTCCTAGTATGTGTAAGATAGCGTCAGTGTGCAGGGAGCACTGGTCGGCATGACTCGATGGGCTGAAGGGCTTGTTTCCACGCTATATCTCTAAACTAAAATAAATTAGTGCAAAACACAATTCAAAAGTAAGTTCATTGTAGTGCAAGAGGTGGGATCATGCTAGGTGAAATCTTTTTGAGTTAATAGTGCTATGCAGATACTTTTCATCTTTTAAGATGTGTTGCAAATAGTACATTTCAGATTAGAGATACGACAGGTCCATAGTGTTCTGTTTACAAGGTAGAATTAGGGTTGTGCAGGTCTGTTCAAGAGCCTAATGGTTGGAGGAGAGTAGTTGTTCCTGAACCTGGTGGTGTGGGACTTTAGGCTTCTGCACCTCCTATCCGATGGTAGCAGCAAGAAAAGGGGATGGTTTGTTTGTTGGGGATCCTTCATGATAAATTCTGCGGTTTTGCTGTTGTGGAGGTCTGCGCTTATGATGGGTTGGGAATAGTCAACCATTCTCTACAATCTCTTGCATTCTGTGTATTGGAACTGTCGTATCAGGTCATGATGTTGGAAAACAGTCAGAATCATTTCTACAATGCATCTGTAGACGTCTGATAAAGTATTCAGTGATTTGCGAAATCTCTAAACTTCTCAGAAAGTAGAGGGGCTCGAGTACATTTTCTTTGTGATTTCATCTACGTATTGGACCCAGGTGAGGTAATCCAAGATGTGAACACCCATTAATTTACAGCAGTTAACTCCTTCCACCACCAACCCACCAATGAAAACTGGCATTGAGATAACCGACTTCCCCTTTCAGAAGCCTGCTATTAGTTCCCTGGTTTGTTGACATTGAGCAAGAGATTGCTCAATCAGTGGTCTATCTCTCTCCTGTCTCATTTGGTCTGAAGAAGGGTCTCGATCCGAAAGGTCGCCAATTCCTTCTCTCCATAGATGCTGCCTCACTCGCTGAGGTTCTCCAGCATTTTTTGTATACCTTTGCTTTTTCCAGCATCTGCAGTTCTTTCTTAAACAAACTCTTAATCATTACCACCCATGTTTTAGCTAACAGCAGAGGTGTTGTAGGCATATTTATTGAAGCTTTTGGAGTTGTGTTTAGCACATGGTTGTGGATGCATAGAGAATTGCTCTTGCAGAAACACGCATTCAGCGTTCTATCTCTCTCCTGTATGCTAACGTCACCAGCCATGTTTTGGCCAACAGCAGAGGTGTGGTAGGCAAATGTGTTGATGCCTATGCTTAGCCACATGGTTATGGGTGTGAAGAGAGTAGAGTAGGGGATAAAGAACACAGCCTTGTTGTAACTTATGTTGATGGTCAGTCAGTTGGGAATTCTGTTGTTGGACTATCCATTAATTCCTACTGGGGATGAACTCAATAATGATGTCCCCTTGGTAGGATGACCTGCTGACTTTCAATGCATAGGCTAGCATAGTTATCTAATTTGCCAAAAGTAGTTGGACAGTTACTGCAGGGGGAGTTCCATCATAACATAGCGCAGCATCTTCAAGAGCAAAGGGGAAACACCGTGAGAAAATGACAGAACATCTCAGAGCCATATAATCTAATATCTTAATTGGTCTCTTATAATTTCAATCTACAAAAGATAAATATACTCCCAGTACTGGAATTTAATATTGCAATATATTTCTTGCTTGCAGTGCTTTCAGCATCTGCCTTTCAACTGCTCATTTTTCCTGCCAGCACTAAGTTTCACTTTTTACTATCTTACTTTTCATTTATCTCCATATAAAGCCAACATCCATGAGAGTGAGGCATATGAATTTAATTAAACAATATAAAGAAATGTGATGCTTGTATGTAAAGCTATAAAGGCTCTTGTTTGTTTAATACATTTACATTCGCTTGATGTCACTGTTTCAATTATAATTTATCTTCCTGTATTTTTTTTTCATTTTTATTTCTCTTAATCTCTGCTTTGCTTTATGCTGCATTTGTTTTAATGTTGTACTCTACCGTTGTACTTTGATCTCAATCTCTGCCTTTCAACAGCTGCAATGAAAAACTGATTTGTGGCGCTGAATGAACAAAAAATACTTATTTCAGCCACAATTAACAAATCCATTGTTCCAGTCTTGTTTTGCAACACAAAACCAGTTTATGGAGCTCAGTCCTCCATGACAAGCAAAAACCAGATGTTTAAACTTGTTGGGTGAAGACACACTATCAGTTTTCATATTTTTCATCACTTGCAACTATTTTATTAATACCCTGATATGAAATGGTGGGATTAATATAACAGGCATGAGAAAAATAACTTCCTTACAATACACGTAACATCAGTAAAACAAAACATATTGAAGTGACAAGCCTGACACCGTTGTAGAACATGTAGAACATTGTAAAAGAACAAATATTTAATTTATAAAGATTAATCTTTCATAGCAACAGAATAAATTATTTCAGGCAAGGTACACTATTTCCTTTGATAAAGTTTTCTATGTGTGTAACTGGTTGCCAAGTTGCTAACTCTGTAATTTTAGTGTTGATTCTTGGATCTCAGGACATAATTTTTAAGCCTGGATGTAAGAAAATGTAACCCATGCCATTTGGACTAAGAGTGATTCTTGAAGTTATATCTGTCCTTTACTTACTGTGGGGTATTTTGTATTTGTTTTAAGTGTCTCCTGGGCTGGAAAATGGAACAATCAAGCTAACCACACGTTATCTCTATTTCTTGTCCTTTAGCGCAGAGCAGAAAAATCAATAGATTTTTAGATATTAAGATTCTCCAGAGCATTTATTCTCATATAGGAATAAATGAAAGAGGGCTCGACTTCCTGACCAACAGACCCCATTCAGTGAGGATAAGGGACAAATCATCCTCTCCGATAATCCTCAACTGGTGCTCTGCAAGGATGTGTTCTCAGCCCCCTTCTTTACTCCTCGTACACTCACGACTGTGCAACCATGTACAAATCAAACTCAATTTACAAATCCTCAGACGACACCACCATTGTGGGCCCGATATCAAACAACGATGAGTCGGAATACAAGGAGGAGATTGAGAACCTCGTGTCCTGGTGTTGAGACAACATGATTTCTCTCAATGTTAGCAAGACAAAGGAGATAGTGATCGACTTCAGGAAGCAAAGCGGTGCACATGCCCCAGTTTGCATTGAATTGAAATAGAAAATATCTGGAACACTCAGCTGGTCAGGTATCATCTACGAGAGGAGCAACTACGTTAAGACCTCAGGTTGAATACCCATCACTAGTACTGGGAAAGTGATAAAACAGGTTAGGTTTAAAGTGTACATAGTGCAGAGGAGGAGTGGATTGCCCAGGTGATTGCAATGTTTAGACTTAGGTTTATTACTGTCACGTGTACCAAGGTACAGTCGAAAGCTTTGGTTTGCATGCAGTCCAATCAGATCAGATAATACTATACATAATACTATGTCGTCAAACTCAAGTACAGTAGTGAAAGCAAAGGGGAAGATACAGAGTGCAGAACATATTTCTCAGCATTTTAGCACATCAGATCCAAAGACAAAGTTCAATGTCTGCAATGGAGTAGCAGTGAATCCGAAGTACCCTAGCTTATGGATGGACCATTCAGGAGCTTGATAACAAAGAGGAAGAAGGTGTTCCAGAGTCTGGTGGTGCGCGCTTTCAAGCTTCTGTACCTTTTGCCCAAATGCAAGCAGGGAGAAGAAGGAATGACCAATGTGGGATATGTATTTAATTAATTAAATGAGGTATGAGTAAAGGATACCTGTTTATATCAATAGACAATAGACAATAGATGCAGGAGTGGGCCATTCGGCCCTTCGAGCCAGCACCGCCATTCAATGTGATCATGGCTGATCATCCACAATCAGTAGCCCGTTCCTGCCTTCTCCCCATATCCCCTGACTCCGCTATCTTTAAGAGCCCTATCTAGCTCTCTCTTGAAAGTATCCATAAAACTGGCCTCCATCGCCCTCTGAGGCAGAGAGTTCCACAGACTCACAACTCTCTGTGAGAAAAAGTGTTTCCTCGTCTCCGTTCTAAATGGCTTATCCCTTATTCTTAAACTGTGGCCCCTGGTTCTGGACTCCCCCAACATTGGGAACATGTTTTTGACCGTGCCAAAGTAGAGATGGTCGAAAACTTTAAATTCCTGGCAGTAAATATCAACAACAACTTCTCCTGGATCACCCATATTGAAGCAACAACCTAGAAAACACACCAATGCTTCTACTTTCTCAGAAGGCTTAGGAAGTCTGGTTGGTCCCCAACAACCCTCACCAACTTCTACAGATGCACCATAGAAAGCATTTTATCAGGATGCATCACAACTTGGTTTGGGAACAGCTCCATCAAAGACAGCAAGAAATTTTAGCAAATTGTGGACACTGCCCAGACCATTACACAAACCAACAAACCTTCCATTGACTCCATTTACACCTCATGCTGCCTCGGCAAGGCCAGCAGCATAATCAAGGATGAGTCGCACACTGGCCACTCACTCTTCTCCCCTCTCCCATCGGGCAAAAGGTGCAGGTGTGAAAATGCACACCTCCAGATTCAGGGGCAGTTTATTTCCAGCTGTTATCAGGCAACTGAATCATCCTACCGCAGCTAGAAGGCAGTCCTGGGCTACTATCTACCTCATTGGTGACTCTTGGACTACCTTTGATTGGACTTTACTGGCTTTATTTTGTAGTAAATGTTATTCTCTTATCATGTATCTCTACAATCTGAATGACTTGATTGTAATCATGTATTGTCTTCCCGCTGACTGGTTAGCACGCAACAAAAGCTTTTCACTGTACCTTGGTACACGTGACAATAAACTAAACTGAACTGAACTAAACTGAATTGAACATAGTGGTGCAGTTGGTAGAGCTGCTGCCTGTTTATGGAGTTTGCACTGTGACCATGTGGGTTTCCTCCGGGTGCTCTGTTTTCCTTCCACATCCCAAATACGTGCGGGTTTGTCTGTTACTTGGCCTCTGTAAATTGCCCCTAATGTGTAGGAAGTGGATGTGATAATAGGATAACAACGAACCAGAGTAAACAGGTGATCAATGGTCGGTATGGATTCAGTGGGCCGATGGGCCTGTATCCATGTTGTATCTTTCAATCAATTCAATCAATCAAAACCAACTAATTCATGAGTGGAGGGAAGTGGCGCTAAGGTAATAAATCAACCACAATCTTATTGAAAGGTAGAGAAGTTGTAAAGGATTGAAAAGTTTGCCAGGATAGCAATAGAAATGGAGCTCTGGAGGATGAATTAAATGGGAAAGCATTTATTTATTGAAAAGCTGGAACAGAATCACATGGTCAAGAGGCCCGCTTCTCTTCCTGTGCAGAAACAATGAACTTCAGATGCTGGTTGGTACACAAAAGGACTGGATTAACACAGCAGGTCAGGCAGCATCTCTGGAGAACAGGGACAGGTGACATTTCAGGTTGAGACTTTTACTGTGCATATTGATCATGCAGAGCCTTTTCTCTGTTGAACACAGTGTTTGGGTAACTCAGCTGGCCAGGCAGCAACTCTGCAGAGTCTGAAGAAGGGTCTCTACCCGAAACCTCAGTTTCCATATCCTTCAGTGATGTAGCCTGACCCGCTGAGTTGCTCCAGCATTTCATATTATACGCAAGATACCAGCATCTGCAGTTCCTTGTGTCTACAGAGACTGTCCTCTCCTGGTTGAGAGGGAATTTGAAGGCTTATGAATGACATAAGGAATTAAAGCTAAGGCATATTTCCGACATGATTAAGTAATGCAAACACAATGGGAGTCTGAGACTGTAGTGCTGCTCAACTTATCATAATTTAACACGGAGCACTAATGCTCAGAGTGAACATTTTGTCTGACTATCCGATGGTTTGGATAAGGGATGCAGGTTGGACAGTATCCAATTACAGTATCTAGTCTGTAGTGAGTGCATTGAGTTAGCTGATTTCAGATAATCTTAATGTTTAATAAAGAACTGCAGATGCTGGAAATAAGATAATCTTCAGATCATTAAGTTAGAGAGGCAAGGCTCCAGTGTCTCAATGTTATTGAGAGATTTAACCCTGCCTTATTTTCATAATCATCGAATAATAGTCATACAGCTTGGAAACAGGTCAATGCTCATGCCGATCAAAATGCTCCATCTGCACTAGTCCCACCTGCCTGTGCTTGGTCCATAACCCTCTAAACCTATTCTATCCATGTATCTGTCCAAATGTCTCTTAAACATTATGATATTACCTGCCTCAACTACCTTCTCCAGTAGCTTGTACCATATACCAATCACCCTTTATGTAAAAACTTTACCGCTCAGGTTCCTATTAAATCTTCCTCCCTCACCTTAAAGCTAAGTCCTCTGGTAATCAATTCCCCTACTCTGGGCAAAGGATTCTGTTCATTTTCCCGATCTATACCTCTCATGATCTTTTCAAGTTATCCTGCCTCCATAACTGAAACAGCATTTTCCACCTGAAACTCATATTCACAAAGCCCTACACTTCCATCACTCAACCTTGTGAAGCACCACTGTCATTGCTTCATCCAGTGAACATGTGAAGGCTCTCATTCTTTTTCAAACCGCTCCATGCTCTCATTTCAGACCAACTCAGCGCCTCTATCAGGTGGAGATTCCCCAAAATACCCTCCTCTTGTCTAAATGTACTCTATTCCTTGTCCCTCACCCCTTCTGTTTCAGCATCTGTCACAGATCATTCAGGTATTATATCCCCTAAAGTTCTTTCCTTTAATCTACATCATTGATGTTTACAAAAAACTTCTTAAAAACCTCCAGCTCAACTTTAAGCTGCACCCTGTGCAATCCTGTCTGTTTTTCCTCTTGCAAACCCCATTCCTATTTACACATTCTACAGCTGTGCAAATTGGTCTACAATGATTTTGTACATGGACGGCATATAAAAAATGATATTGTTACTCATGTTGACCTCTGTTGGAAATTCACATGTGTGGACCATCGAGCTGTGTTGCTTTTCAACAGTTGGTTGTCTTGCCAACAGTCCCTGTTAAGGCTCATACATGAATAATGCTCACTTGGATATGGAACAGGGGGTGAACAGCAACCATGGGATAGTATTCTGGCAAAAAGTCAGTGATTTCAGGAAAGGAGGGGAAGAAGAAAATGTTACAGTGAGAAACTTGACAAGAAATGTAGCAGAATTCATTAATATTTATAGTTGATGGAAAAAATTAGTCAAGCTTCAGCCATGATTGGCATTTTGCCACCATGACGCATGTTTATAAGAGAGTGCCAATAAAACTTGGGCAACAACTTTTCAGAGCTGACAATAATCCTTTAAACAATCATCTGAAAAATTATTAATACAGCAAGAGAAAGTGGTATTAGGTTTGGAAGGAACAAGCATTTAATCAAAATCTGACTGCATTTAATTCCATTTAATGCTAAAATTGTGTCCTTGAGTGAATTCACTATGTTTAAAATTCAGTGAATAAATTAGAATCCAGTGCGATGGGTCCTAAATCATGAGAACATACCACACAATTTAAACATAAAAAAAACAAATAGCAAGTCTAATAACACTAATGAAAGTATAACGTCTGAAGTGTGGCACGCTCACTTTGCAAGTTTTCCAACTGCCAGTTTCCATTTCCATTCTGAATGCTCTGGTGTACGATTGAGTCTCTTTGATTCCAGTTCACAGTGAAATTACATGGTACGCTTCAAGACCCAATAACAAGAATGGACTGTAGAGATTGTAAGGACTGGTTCTGCTCCAGTGTTCAATTCCAGAAATGGGCTACGGGGAATCTAGTATCCATTTTTTCATATTTTCAAATTATAATCCTGAAGCTTGTAGGAAGTACAACATGATGTGTGACAGGCTATAATCTGTTCCATGGAAATACATTGTTAACAATCACTCAATCTTTCATTATTTTTTTAATTTCATGATAATATATATATTCTCCTCTGATAGCCTTTCAATTGTGATAACTACATATAATCCTGACCTAAACGAGAATAATCCACAGATAGCATATTTCCTTGCTATACATTGCTTTTCTACATTACAACAGCGGCACGGTAGCGCAGCAGTACAGCTGCTGTCTTACAGCACCAGGTACCCGCGTTTGATCCTGACTATGGGTGCTGTCTATATGGAGTTTATACGATCTCCCTTTGACCTGCGTGGGTCAGGCGTTTCCTCCAGTTTCCTCCCACACTTCAAAGACGTACAGGTTTGTAGGCTAATTGGCTTGATAAAATTGTAAATTGCCTTTAGTGTGTGTAGGATAGTGCAGGACTCCTGCACCTATTTTCTATCTTTCTATGTTTCTATGTAAGTGTGCAGGGATCACTGGTTGGCGCGGACCCGGTGGGCCAAAGGTCCTGTTTCCGTGATGTATATCTAAACTAAACTAAACTAAACAATGCACAAATGGTTGTCATTTATTATAATGTTGCTTTGGGCATTCAGATAGGGACAGGTAAGGGAATGTATAAATACAAGTCTGAGCAAATGACAGACTGCACCCCCTCCACACACATCTGGATCTCCTGCCATCAGGCAAGAGATACTGTAGCATCAAAGCCCGGACAACCAGACTGCTAAACAGCTTCCTTCCACAGGCTGTGAGGCTGCTAAACAGTCACTCCACCTGATTCTGCTGCTTCTGCATTGACAATTTAAGAACTCTGGCACTGGCCACTTAAATCAGCTGCCCTGAACATTTTATGACTTTTGACTTGTATTTTAATGTTGCTGTTTTTACCTGCACTTTTAAACTATTCGTACTGTTTTATCAGGGACTGGATTGTGTTCTTTTATTGTTTTTATTTTATGTGTTAACTGTTTAAGTTTCATGTGCGATGCTCCGGTATTCCCTGGGAAACGTCTTCTCATTTTGCACTGAACAACTGTTGCTTTGCAAGATGACAATAAAGGTTGGTTGATTGATTGATTGATTGATTGATTGATTGATTGATTGATTGAACTGATAATCTGTACAGCTCTGGATCTGGATCTGGATGTAGTACGCTGGAAAGCTCTAGGTAGAGCATCACTCAGCACTGGAAGTTGGACAATTTTATACTGTACAATTTTTACATTTTATTAAGTCAATTAATCAAACCAATTAACCTATAAACCTGCACGTCTTTGGAGTGTGGGAGGAAACCGAAGATCTCGGAGAAAACCCACGTAGATCACGGGTAGAACTTACAAACTCCATACAGACAGCACCCATAGTCAGCATTGAACCCGGGTCTCTGGCGCTGCATTTTGCTGTAAGGCAGCAACTCTACCGCTGTGCCACCGTGATTGCTCATGTCAATGTCCCAGTATTGTCTGCTACTTTTTTACAGCCAACTTACTCATTTGTGAAATTCTTGAGTTACACCATATCTGCAACATGGAGCTCCAAACCTTTGGAAATGAAAAAAAAAAAGGTAAATTGATAGGCAAGTAAAGATTGTACTTTGGATGAAAACAAATCAAGCTGGTTTGGGACATGTTCTAAGACAAGAATTAAGCTCATGTTGCTCTTGGTAACCTGTTAGATTTCCCTTTAGAAGATGGGACATAATGCTAGTTTTAGCCTATGCTCTGGTGGTAACCATCTAACAGACTGCACATTTGGCTCGTCCAAGTGTCCACCGGACCCCCACCTGTTCATCGTTTACAAGCCCCCCCCCCAATACTGAGAAAATAAATCTGAGGAATGTTCAGTCCACAAGAAATGTTGAGAATCATAAAAATCACTCAGTGAATGTGTTAAATTCTCCTAGAAAGACGGAACAAATTCATGTGGTGAGACTGATTCACTGCATTATTCTGCAAACTCAGCTCAAGTAAAATAAATGTGGCAATTATATATTCAGTGTGGGACATTGGGCTGGAGTGTGTTGGATCTGACTCCTGCTTCTGCACAATCCCTGTGCTTTTGATAACATGTTAGTGAGGAAGTCAGGAACCTGGTGATCTGCAGAGAACACCTTGCTGGTGATTATCTTCTAAACTGTCTGCAACGATCAATGATGATTCGACCCAATATTGCCACTCAAGCTTGAACAAAGGAACAACCTTTATATGGAAGATAAACGCAAAAAGCTGGAGTAACTCAGCGGGACAGGCAGCATCTCTGGTGAGAAGGAATGGGTGACGTTTCATGTCGAGACCCTTCTTCGGTTTAAACCTGCATCTGCAGTTCCTTCTTACACAACCTTTATATGGAGACTTTCAGGAGTTTCAAAGTACCTCATGGCCAATAAAGTCATACTTGTTATTGTTTTGACAAAGCAGGATCCATGGACAGCTGTGAGATGATGACCCAATATCCTATTGGAGGTCTTGGACTGGAGACCTCCATCTGCAGCTGGATATTCGACTTCCTGACGGGCAGGCCCCAAGTGGTGAGAATTGGCAGCCACACCTCTTCCTCACTGATCCTCAACACAGGCGCACCACAGGGCTGTGTGCTCAGTCCTCTCCTGTACTCCCTGTTCACTCACGACTGTACTGCTAAGCACAGCTCCAACATCATCTTAAAGTTTGCTGACGACACGACCATCTTGGGCCACATCACAGACAATAATGTGACAGCCTATAGAGAGGAGGTAAAAGCACTAAACAGCTGGTGCCAGAAAATAACCTCTCTCTCAATGTCAGCAAAACTAAAGAGACGATTGTGGACTACAGGAGACAGCAGGGGAGTGGACACCTCCCCATCCACATCGGTGATGCTGAGGTTGAAAGGGTCAGCAGCTTCAAGTTCCTCGGTGTGCACATCACTGAGGACCTCTCTTGGACACTGCACACGGACACAATAACTAAGAAAGCCCACCAGCGGCTCTTTTTCCTGAGAAGACTGAGGATGTTTGACATGAACGGCAGCATCCTCACAAACTTCTACAGTTGCACCATCGAGAGTCTGCTGACGGGCTGCATCACTGTCTGGTACAGGAACTGTTCTGCCCACAGCCACAAATCACTACAGAGAGTGGTGAAGACGGCACAGCACATCATTGGCAACTGTCTCCCGGCCATTCAGGACATTTTCCACCGGCGGTGCCTGCGGAAGGCACACAGCATTATCAAGGACCACAGCCACCCAGCACGCAGATTGTTCTTGTTGCCGTCAGGACGATAGGAGCATGGCTGCACGCACCACCAGACTTAAGACCAGTTTTTATCATCATGCCATCAGGCTTCTGAACTCATAAACACATCATATATGTTCAGCATTTTATTTATTATTGTCTTTTTCCTACCATTGTCACTTTTATCTTATCTTTTTTTTACCTTAATTTTATCCTTGTAATATCATTGCTGAGGTGACCCGTTGTCTTGTCAAACACATTTTATCGTACCGTTGACCCTGTGTTAACCTACATGTGACAAATAAAACTGAATTGAACTGAACTGAACTGAACTATTTTTGTGTTTCTTTGTGAGGGATAAATATTGGACATTGGGAGAATTCCTTTCTCTTTTTCGAAAGTGAGATGGGATTCTTTACATTCAACTGAGAGACCACTCAAGTCCTCAGTTTAACTTCTCTCTTTTTTCTTAACTATTTCTAGAACTGTAAGGTTCCATGTTGCTCTTTTGTGCATTATTTCCAATAAATTGTATCAATATCACTTTTCAGTGAAGGCACCAAAAATATTAAACTATTCTCCAGGAAGCTATGCTAACTACCATTAGTTTTCTCTATTTTAGGAACCTGATTATTTTGCCTTTCTGAATGAAAAACAACACTGAGCTTCCTGTTATCTGCCACTTTAATTCTCCATCCCACTCACAATTTGACCTATCTGTTTGACCTCTCCCACACCGTTGTCCAACATATGCTTGAGGGACAGAACCTCATCTTCCACCTGGGCTCACTGCAGCCTTCGAGAAGCAATACATCAACTCAAAAGCTTCATGTAACTTACCCCCACTGTTAATAACAGAGCTATTGCAATTTTGCCTTAGGTCATCCATGTGTAATATTGACTCACTTTTTCCGTCCATTAAAATGGACAAACGTGCTTGGCAGTCCCAATAGTTCTACGTTTCATAACGTTTAGTATTTACGCTCATTAACTACCCTCATCTCACAGATTTTCATGTTTCTTTGTTCATGCTATTTCCCAATAACCGCCTCATCAATTCATCAATTGGGTTACTTCATCACCATCTTATACCATGGCAACACAGATTTCACACAATTGGGAATATTCCCTATATTCTGTCCATTCACCTCCCCATTTTCTCTCCAAGTAAAAATTAACTTGTTTCTAGGTCTATCAAAGGGTCTTTGAGCTGAATTGTCAGCTCAGTTTTTTCCTCCGCACATGCTGCCAAACCTGTTGAGTGTTTCCAACTATTTCTATTTCAGACTGCCAGCATCTGGTGATTTGCAATTTATTTATGATTGATTAACAAATATGACATTGGTAATTTGGCTTCACATGAATATTAGTGCCATAATAATTGTTTATTCATGTTTCCAACAGGGGGCAATGGTGTTGCATCATTTTCATTCCTTTAGCAGTGATATTACTTAACAATCCAACTGCATGGTCTAGACCTCAGCCAGATGGAAATATGGCACAGACATATCCAAGATCACACAAACTCATGCTAAACAATAATAATTTTATTAACCTTAAAATCATGTTCTTTCAACATCCATGTCTCTTTGCTGATTTGGATAGCATATTGTACCTCATGCCTCACATCATCTAAACTTTGGAAATATTTATTCTGAAAGTTGTCATGACACCTAACCCTTGCCTTTTCAGTTGTAACTGACAAAAGAACAATATCCCCCAAAGGCCTACTTGTACAATTCAATTTTATTCTTTTTTTGCCAATAAAGTTCCATGGTTGTAATAAATGTCAGTAATTTATATTTACATCCAGTTTTTGCTTTCAGATGTCACTCATGGCTTTCAAAAAGTGCATATGTGAATGAATGAATGAATGAATGAATGAATGAATGAATGAATGAAAACTTTGTGCCACTGAACAATGTCACTCCTATTATTGCAGACTTCCCCTCCAAGTTTTTTCTACTTCTTCATCTTGCTCTTGCTCTTTCTCTTTTTCTTTTTGCTCTTTCTTTTCCTCTTTCCCTTCCTATTCCACTTCCCCTTGGCCTTTCCCTTCCTCTTCCTCTTTCACTTCCTTTTCTGCTCCCTCTTCCTCTTTCCCTTTCTCCTCTTCTGTTTCCCTTCCTCTTCCTCTTGCTCTATTTTTCTCTCCCCCCGCTCCACCCCGCTCTTGGAATCTGAGCTTGACTGATGAGGCCAATATGGGAACCGTAGACACTTCACAAGATGGGTGGAGGGGGTGGGCGGGGGGGAGGGGGAGATGGGCGGAAGGGGGTGGGTGGTTGGTGGATAACTTGTAAGATGTTGCCCTCTTTCTGACAATTGTGCATAGCATTTGGGTGCTCCTGATGAAAATAGTTGAGGTCCTCCATTTCATCACAAATGTGACTTCTCCATTATGATAAATCATGGATTAGAGATTCCCCGAGTAAAGTTGGGGTATTGCAAATTTTCAAGGAAGTTTTGTGCACATCATTGAGTACTTTTCGCTGTTGGCTTGGTAATCTTTTCCTGTGACAGAACACGTAGTAGAATGTCTATTTCAGTGTTTGATGCCAGGCTTGCAAAGGTCATGGCCTTCTCAATGGAGATGACAGGGCAACTAGTGCTTCACTGCTGGGGATATGGTTCCACGAGTGGATAATGACAAACTCCAAGTACTTTGTTAGGAGGCGGATACATTGGAGTTAGTCTTCCCTATTCCTTCCTTGCTTTTCATGCCTTCCCAAAGTTTGCATATTTTCTCATGTTTCCCTGCAGGATGATCAGTTTGTCTCCCTCTGGGATGCAGAAGAGTTATTTCAAGGACAGAATTGAATCCCCTTGGCCTCATCTGTAACCTCTGGATTGGCTTTCTCAAACATCCTTGCTCCAGTCCCCACTTCCCATTCCTTCACACATGCCTAGCTCCATTTCTGGCTTCCAGACTTGACACACATCTGGCCCAAGTTTGCCACTCTGGCTCTGTCCATACACACCTGGTCCTGAATGGTCCTCCATGACCTCTTGTGTGGACAATGCCCTGTGAGTATAGGATCCACAGGCCTCTGGATATCCCTCTCAGTAAACCTGGGAGCACACTCTGGCCTCAGGAATCACCGATAAATTTATCAGCAACAAAGTCCTCTGCAGATGCTCTGAGTACTAGCTCATTCAGTGTGTTTATTTACAATTTGGCTGATGGCATTGCAGAAACGTAATTAAATGCTGGTGGCACAGTGGCACAGCAGAAGTGTTGCTGCCTTACAGAGCCAGAGACCCGGGCTTGATCCTAACTAAAGGTACTGTCTGTATGGAGTTTGAACGTTCTCCCCTTGACCTGCGTGGGTTTTCACAGGTAGCTCCGGTTTCCTCCCACTCTCCAAAGATGTACAGGTTTGTAGGTTATTTGGATTGGTAAAATTGTAAATGTCCCTAGTGCATGTAGGATAGCGTTAGTGTGCATGGATCGCTGGTTGGTGTGGACTCGGTGGGCTGCAGGGCCTGTTTCCGTGCCGTATCTCACAACTAAACTAAACTAAACTGCTGATGGTCGTAAAAAAAATCAGCTGGATCTTTTTCAACCTGTTCTTCCTGGTGAGCATTGTGCAATTAATTGATCTTTTTAGAGCTTTATTGAGTAACACTCAATGGTTCTTTAAGGGTGATAACAAGCACAAAGCTATTTCCAGATCATACTTCATGGCAGGTCTGTGAACATACCATAATAATGCAATGTTCCAAAACCATCACTCTTCTCCTGCAAGCTGCTCCACCAAAGCATTGATCGGATTTCTGGTATTCCCTCTTTCTCCCTTCACAGGCAACGGGGCAAGTGCCTAGTTCCCACCACATGTAGATCCTGGCTTTAACCTGTCCCTTGCCACATGAATATGGCAATGTTCGAGCTGGTACGTTGTAGTAAGTCGACTGACACCGTGCCTTCACTCTCAGCTGCGTAAGATCAGAGAAAATGAAACGGCATAAGTTACAAAAACCAAAATTTCAATGTGAATTTGAGTTTGAGTTAAATTTATTCTCACGTTTACCGAGGTCCAGTGAAAAGCTTTTGTTGCACGCTAACTAGTCAGCAGAAAGACAATACATGATTATGTTCGAGCTATCAACATTGTGCAGATACATGATAAAGGAAATAACGTGAATAACATTAGTGTATGATAAAGTCCAGTAAAATCCAATTAGATATAGTCCGAGGGTTTCCAATAATGTAGATAATAGCTCAAGACTGCTCTCTAGTTATTTGTAGGATGGTTCATTTGCCTGATAGCAACTGGGAAGAAACTGTAGCCTAGCCTAGATTGAAGATTTGTAAACCCACAAATTTGTGCTGAATCCTCGTGCATGCCTGTAATATTTAGGTGCGTTGGGATTACGTATTGAAAATGCATTCAACATTCATTGAGACCACACAGAAGCACAACTTAAATAGCGTAAGGAGTACCCTGCCTACCCCTTAAGGTACCTTCTGCCCCAGGTGACGTCAAATCAGGACGTTAGACAAAGAAGGTAGGGCTATTCAGCACTGGGGAAAAACATACACACTAATGGAATGGGTAAAAGGAATTTGATTTGGACACTAGCAAGGTAATACATTTTGGGTTATGAAAATCCAGATGCCTGAGGCAATTGCTCAGGTATGTGGATGACTTGCCTCCATTCCCATTCTCAGTGTTCTGATGGGTTGATGAGGGTAGTGTGGGACCTGCAGACCCCACCACAGTTGGGGAAGGAGTATAGGCAGTGTGATCCTTCTGCTATTTAAGCTGGGGTCCGCTATTTTAAGGCTCGCTTTGTTGCACACATTATGCCTAAAGGGAAAAAAATCTTTTGAAAAGAGGAAACTGCGTTCTTTTGTATGTTCAGATATAACATGTGATTTCACTTATTTTTGCAATGGATTAGGAAGGATTTGTGAGGGCAGAGTGCCAACGTCTCTTCTGTGCCTCGAGGTGCCTATTTTAGGTATGTCAATTGTTAAAAACCTATACGGAGGGAGGGAATCACTGCCGTCCAGTAGATTGTGTGTTTTAGGCTGGGTCTGAGGTCTTGATCACATATCCTTTCCACAACTGGGTAAAGGCCCTGCAGTCGTACTGGAAGTGATGGTTACTTTAGTACAGATATCTGTCTTTGCTGAGGAGAGACAAAGTAATCCAAGGTTTCCAAGCATAGAAACAAAGAACTGCAGATACTGGTTAACCCTTTTCCAACCGTTCTCCAAATAACCCCCCCATTGCCTACTTCAACCTATTCTAGCTTTCTTCTCCCTCCCAGTCTGAAGAAGGGTCTTGACACAAAGCGTCAGCTATCCATGCTCTCCAGTGATACTTCCTGACCCAGTGAGTTACTCCAGCACTTTGTGTCCTCGGGGATTCTAAGCTCTCACTGAGAACTATTACAAAGCTGTACAATGGCTGAAAAAAGTATGGCTCATTAAAAATGTACCAGCTGATTACCAAAAAAAAGGGATTACATGGAAAATGGGAAATAGTAGTATGCAGTATAAGATTAAAGATAATATTGGCTAATTAATACAGGCTATGCCCTTTGTTTCCATGGGAAACCATTGGTCTTCAGGCACTCCAAATCATTTCAGGTCCAGACCCACCATAAATCCAGGATAAATTAAGTGAAAGATGACAATCCCCTTGTCACTCCAATCTGTTGATGGATGGCATGTAGACTAAAGAACCCAAAGATACTGGGAATCCCCAAGGTTACACTCAGGAATCTGGTACCAGTCACATATGTTGAAAATTGAACTGGATTCCCAATCTTGAGGTAAGGAGGACTAAGTAGTATAAGCTATCCAACAAAACAGACAATATCTATGGAGAAAGAAACATAATTAAATTTTCATCTGAGCTGAATATTTTCTGCCTTTAAATTTCCAGCACCTGCTTTTGGAAGTTAAGATATATAATTTATATATTTTATTTTAGTTATGTTTATAATCATTTTTTTAAGGAATTTTATTGTCTTAATTATTTGTTTGAAAAAATAATAAAATATTTTACTTTTTACTTATTAGAGCAACTATAAAAGTATTTAAGTGACACTAAATAATCTATATAACACTGATTAAAAATATCTACCAGCATTGATAGGGGACAGACTTCTTCACTGCACTGCCTGAGACCAGTCACTACTGAAGCCCTAGTCACTGCTAGAGGCCTAGTCACTGCCTGAGACCACTACTGAAGCCCTAGTCACTACTTGAGGCCTAATCACTACTGAAGCCCAAGTTACAACTGAAGCCCTGCTGCACCTCACCTAAGCTGAAAGATTTATGTGCTATTAATTTCTATAAATTTACATGAATTTACACAAATGCTAAAATGAGTGAGGAAAGAGAGCCAACAAGAAAAACAGCCAGGTATTGGATTCTTTATATTTTGCTCAGACGTCCTCTATTCTTATGGTGTGTTTTTTTTTTGGGAGGGGGGGGGGAAATACTAGATATATTATGGATTCTTGAGGAAGAATGAGGACCTTTAATTGTATACTTTACATGAACTCTGATGATCTACATGAAGACTTTGGTGTAGACTTTAACTTTGTGGTTTAATGTATATGATTGCCACAAAATTGGCAAGCATTTTAACATATTTCCTGTACTCTAAATCCAATCAAGCCTACTGAGGCTAAAAGAAACTTTGGAACATTTTTAATACTGTGAATAGACGCGGCTTTGCTAAGACTACTTTACTGTCTTTCCAAACTTCAAATAAAGGAATACTCTCTAAATCCACTATCCTTCCTCCAACACAGAAATCCATACTTCTAAATGGGTCTTGTGTGACTGTATTTAATAATCAGTGCATCAATGAATAAATCATCACAGAATAAAACTAACTTAATTGAAACATTAAATGTGGCCGTGGTGCACAGTATACTTTAAATCAAAGTTGCTGGTTTTTACTAAAGATAGACACAAAATCGAGGGTAGTTGAAGGTAGTCGTAGATAGTCTTCAACATAGTCGAAGGGTGGTCGAAGAAGGTAGTCTTCACTCTCCACTATTCGGAGTCCAATTTTCCCGAAGCTAGTCGAAGCTTGTCTTCAACATAGTCGAAGGAGGTCTTCAACATGACATTTTTTCAAACTCTCCTAAACTCTTCTAAACTCGCGAATTAGGTCGCCGCAGTGGGACAGCCGCTTTAGGCTGCCACATGTTTAAAGGATAATGAGGTGTTATTCCTCAAACTTGCCTCATGCCTTGCTGTAACAATGCATATGTCTGTAAGGTTCATGATCTACTTCGTTGCTATGAGGGTTTTAAGGTGGGCATACCATATAACCATATATAACCATATAACAATTACAGCACGGAAACAGGCCATCTCGACCCTTCTAGTCCGTGCCGAACACATAATCTCCCCTAGTCCCATATACCTGCGCTCAGACCATAACCCTCCATTCCTTTCCCATCCATATAACTATCCAATTTATTTTTAAATGATAAAAACGAACCTGCCTCCACCACCTTCACTGGAAGCTCATTCCACACAGCTACCACTCTCTGAGTAAAGAAGTTCCCCCTCATGTTACCCCTAAACTTCAGTCCCTTAATTCTCAAGTCATGTCCCCTTGTTTGAATCTTCCCTACTCTCAGTGGGAAAAGCTTTTCCACGTCAACTCTGTCTATCCCTCTCATCATTTTAAAAACCTCTATCAAGTCCCCCCTTAACCTTCTGCGCTCCAAAGAATAAAGCCCTAACTTGTTCAACCTTTCTCTGTAACTTAGTTGCTGAAACCCAGGCAACATTCTAGTAAATCTCCTCTGTACTCTCTCTATTTTGTTGACATCCTTCCTATAATTAGGCGACCAAAATTGTACACCATACTCCAGAATTGGCCTCACCAATGCCTTGTACAATTTTAACATTACATCCCAACTTCTATACTCAATGCTCTGATTTATAAAGGCCAGCACACCAAAAGCTTTCTTTACCACCCTATCTACATGAGATTCCACTTTCAGGGAACTGTGCACAGTTATTCCCAGATCCCTCTGTTCACCTACATTCTTCAATTCCCTACCATTTACCATGTACGTCCTATTTTGATTTGTCCTGCCAAGATGTAGCACCTCACACTTATCAGCATTAAACTCCATCTGCCATCTTTCAGCCCACTCTTCCAACTGGCATAAATCTCTCTGTAGACTTTGAAACTCTACTTCATTACCCGCAACCCCACCTATCTTAGTATCATCTGCATACTTACTAATCCAATTTACCACACCATCGTCCAGATCATTGATGTGAATACCTGCTATGGTGGCCTGCCTCAGAGTTAATGAGTACCAACTGCTTCAGCGCAATATAGCTAAATAAAATAATGATATTTGAGAAATGTATGCTAAAAGACAAATGGGGAAAATTGGCCTTGGCCAGCTCCTCTCTCATGCCTTCATAGTCCCCTTTGTTCAACTGCATTACTGACACTTCTGATTTCACCTTCTCCTTCTCAAATTGCAGATTAAAACTAATCATATTATGATCACTACCTCCAAGCGGTTCCTTTACCTCAAGTTTTCTTATCATATCTGGTTCATTGGACAACACTAAATCCAGAATTGCCTGTTCTCTGGTCGGCTCCATTACAAGCTGCTCTAAAATTGTCTGATCCTGGAGATTTCTTAGGACTGGAGAATGTTCAGTGTATTAGCTTATTGGCGTTGGCACAGTCATTGAATATGCAGCACAGTTGTCCATACTGGGGTTAGAGACTTGCTACGCAATGCAACATTGCCTTACTTAATGGATATGTATAGCTTTTTTAGCTGGCTTGCTCATTTTTACACCTTCAAAGAAGATTTGGGGGTGCAAGACAGATAAACTGAAAGTTATAAAAATAAACCAAATACTATTCCTTCCCTATTTGATTGCCCATTTATCAACCTCTCAAAACCTTTCCGTGAACCCATGACCCTTCCCACTTCTCATGCCAGCATCAGCTGCCTTTTTAAAAGCTGCATTCAATTTTCCATGCACTTTAGCACATTTAACCCATTTTCATCAGACTTGTATTGTAGGTGAATTCAAGATGCATTATCATGACATGTTTTTCCAACATTACTCATGTTTATAGTCATCATGGCTGAGTAGTCAGATTGTTAAAGTACCTCTCGGCTTTTATTGATAGATTTTTAGCAGCATGTCAATTTTGTTTGTCTCCTTTGTTCTTTGGTCGAGTTGCTCGCAATTCAAAATACAGATTTAGTCTCTGGTCAGCAACCTGAACTCTATCTGCAGGCATGCATGCACTGTCATCCATCAAATTTACAAATAAGTATTTCTATTTTTTTCAAGAAAAACCTTTTATTTGTAACCTTGGTGCAAATTACCAAGGAAGAGAAAAAAAAAAGAAATCTGAATGGTCTCGCCTTCTTCCTGTTCACTTGTATTTATCCTGGCTCTGTCTCCTATATCGCTCTCTGAGCTTGCTTTGTGACTTTTATTCCCCCGGTCTGATTCTCATTCTGTTTGCCTGTTCTGTTTCTAACTGCTTCTTTCAGTGTCAGAATGCAACATTTCTTCCTTCTCATCTGTTTCCAGTTTTCCCTAGTTGGCTTATTTTTATCCTCTTCATCTCTGCTGAACACACTCTGTTGGGTTTTCAACTTCCTTCCGCCTGGGGAGCCTGTCAGTCTGATTCCTTCTGAGTTGCCTCCAGTGTGTGTCAGTGTATTTACCACAGAGTTCATAGTTGCACCTGTCAGTTAGTTACTCCTCCTGGTCTTTGCATCTCATTCATTAGTTGAAACCTGGAGGATGACTTGAAATATTTACGTTCTCCCTGAAACACAGTTAGAATATGTTAAATTAAAATAGGCAATAGGTTACTAGCCCAATGTCCAATAGTAGGAGAGAACAGCACAAATTGTGAGCACAGGTTTGGTGTTGGTATTGATTATTATTGTCATGTGTGCACATTGAAGGTGGAATCGCAGGTAGATAGGGTGGTCAAGAAGGCTTTTGGCACTCTATTCCTTGGAGTGCAGGAGGATGAGGGATGATCTTATCGAGGTGTATAAAATCATGAAAGGAATAGATCGGGTAGATGCACAGAGCCTCTTGTCCAGAGTAGGTGAATCAAGGACTAGAGGATATAGGTTTAAGGTGAAGGGGAAAAGATTTAATAGGAATCTGAGGGGTATCTTTTTCACACAAATGGTGGTGGGTGTATGAAACAAGCTTCAAAAGGATGTAGTTGAGGCAGGGACTATCCCAGTGTTTAAGAAACAGTTAGACAGATACATTGGATAGGACAGGTTTAGCGGTATATGGGCCAAATGCGGGCATGTGGGACTAATGTAGCTGGGACCAGTGTGGGCAAGTTGGGTTGAAGGGCCTGTTTCCACGCTGTATCACTCTATGACTCTATGATCCTGGAGATTGAGGGGAGATGCCAGAGTGGAATGACACTGAACTAGGGAACTCTGAGTTGCCTCCACACACAGAATGCAATGTGTCACAAAGTAGTCACCCAACCTGCATTTGGTTTTCTCCATTGTAGAGAAGACCCCATTTCAAATACTAAATGTAGAAAACTACATTGGAAGAAGTGCAAGTGAGTTCTTGCTTAATTTGAAAAAGCTATTTAGGTCCCTGGATGTTGGAAATGATTGATACAAAAGGACAGGTTTGGCAATATTTATTGTGATGGCATCTTGGTTGAAATTGCAATGTGGGAGGGAAGTAAGGAGTGAAGTGGAAGACCAAAGGGAACTGTATTTTTGTTCTGTAAGGAGGAGAGATATTGATGGCAGAGGTGAATATTCAAAACAGTCAGAAGAATTCCACGTCAAAAATGCTTGAACTTGAGCAGAAGTTATGAAAACATTAAAATGAAACAAAATGGGTGATTGACTGCTTTAAAAAAGATCACACTGATGTAAAAGATAAAATATGTGGTTGGGAAGATTTGGAAGGTTGTTTTACTGAAAGTAACTGCATTATTCTCTGGCTCCCTTTAAAATAGTCTCATTATGGTTGTTGGTATGTTAGTTTTTTTTCAACTTTTACTTGCATTTAAGCATTTTTGACTGAATTCTTTGTATATTACAAAAATCTAACATTTTTAACTGTGGTTTTGCTGTTATTGGTGGACCTTGCATCTGTATCATGTAGTAGATAAACCTAAATTGAAATCATAAGGTCATAAGTGATAGGAGTAGAATTAGTACATTCGGCCCATCAAATCTACTCCGCCTTTCAATCATGGCTGATCCATCTCTCCCTCCTAACCCCATTCTCCCGCCAACTCCCCATAACCTCTGACACCTGTGCTAATCAAAAATCTATCTATCGCTGCCTTAAAAATATCCACTGACGTGGCCTCCACAGCTTTCCGTGGCAAAGAATTCCACAGATTCACCACCTCCTGACCAAAGAAAATTTGTTTCATCTCCTTCCTAAAATAACTTCCTTTAATTCTGAGGCTATGACCACTAGTCCTAGACTCTCCCACTAGTGGAAACATCCTCTCCACATCCACTCTATCCAAGCCTTTCACTATTCTGTACGTTTCAATGAGATGTGTTGTTTGTAAATCTCTAGGGAAATGATGTTGGCTATATTAAATGGACTTGAGAAGTTTGTGCAGGCTCTTCGGCCGTATTTAATATGATGTTGAAGGAAAAGATTAAGATGGCTTGTAAATATTTTCAAAAGGTGGCAGGAGACTGGTGAAAGAAAACATTTGTCCATGATCTATCTTATTTTAATAAAGGATCAGGATTATAACCTGACAACTCCCCAATCTCAGTAGTGGAATTTAATGAAAAATATCATTGGGTTTGCATTTAATGGCCAAATAGAATGCCTGGGCCTGGTTATTGAGACTCAGACAGTTTCAGCAAACAAAGATAATGCTGGTAAATATTGACTTTGGTCGACATCAGGAAAGTAGTAAGCTCAGGTGCTCAATAGGTTTTACAGCCTGTCTGCTTTTAGTCTCCAATTTAGTCCATTCTCACTGATATCTGGAAGATTTATTATTTTCAGGTGGTCGATTTGTGCAGCAGCATAATGGAGGCTTAATGGGCACTGACCCCTTCAGAAAGGAATTAGGGAGATTTCTGGATAACTTTGATTTTCGATTACCATAAGATGAATGATCTGAGAACTTTTGACAGATGTTTTGTATGCTATATATCTCTATTTGGTGTAGCAGGAATTGGGGATGGGGATGGGGATGGGGGGGGGGGGGGGGGGGGGGAGGGATGGGTACACTTGAATTAGTGCAACAACATGTAATGCATAAATTACCCTTGAAAAGCATGTCATGAGCTGTTTGGTTAAAGGAAACTAGATGGACTGTGTAGTGATCAAAGATCTTCAACCTGAAACATTAATTTAGAATATTCCTGAAATTGAATCTCTAGACCTATGCCACTATTTGCATCCTATTAAATCCTCTTCTCCCTTGCCACCTCCTTTTGAACATGTCAAATCTGTCTCTGTTAAATAATTTTAATTTAAATAGCATTATGAGCAGGTTCTGTGGCTGAACGCAAGCCAACTAACTGGTGGTGGTGTGAAGTAAATGAAGACACATTGCAGAGTTGAGAAATGCTGAAGTCTCACTGAATTGTAGATTTGGCGGAGGTTATAGAGACTGGGAGTTAAAAACATTGAATAATTTGTGCCCAAGAATGAATAGTTTGAAATTAAATATTCTGGCCCAGGAGCCAATCAGAGTTAACAAGCATATAACATCACACTTCATTATAAATTTAGATTTTTTAAAATTAAATAGAGAATTTGTTTATTTTGGCAAACAAACATACTCAAATTTACACTTGCAGCATGGGCACTGCATATGGGTGAGCAACAGGAATCCTGGGGGCAATTTCCCATCCCGAACCCAACAGTCCTAACACTAGGTACAGTAGATAAAAGTGCTGGAGAAACTCAGCGGGTGCGGCAGCATCTATGGAACGAAGGAAATAGGCAAAGTTTCGGGCTGAAACCCTTCTTCCGACTCACTAATTATACTGCTGTTATCGCCACACTAATCAACCGATTGAGCAACTGCAGTCAACACAAATATTAAGAATCGGATAGAAATGAATAGGCGAGCATAGGTTCAGAAGTATGAGAATTTGAGTTGAGCTTCATATTTTGTAAGCTTTGGAATTGACCAGTTCACTGAAGTGGTATTTTCCAGCCTTGTACATTCCTAAGTTTTGAAATCCTATATTTCTGTAGTCCCTGCAACTCTGTTCTTTTCTATATTTGTGTTTTACATCTTTACTGATAGATATCTATACAGTTCATTGTAAAGGAAATATTAAAATATTTTTTCAATTTATCGTGTATATATTGGGTTGAAAGCATTCCTGCAGCAAAAGATCAAAAGAGAAAATAAATTGAAGTGGTTGAAGTTAATTTCTGAATCCAGCAAAATCTGGATGGCCTATTTCCAATTTATAACATTTCAGTAATTTTGTGATGAGAAATGCACATGTCACGCTGATTTGTGTTTTAACTTAATTTAAAAAACACAGTTATACCATTATTATTTTGAGGTTTATTATTCTTCTGGCACTGTTTCATTTCACCAGTCTTGCTGTTCTGAGTATTTCTTAGCTCACAAACAATATGGAAAAAGTGTTCCTTAAAAGTTACTGTGATCTTGACGATGCATGTACCTTTATGAGTCAATGATTGTTATGATCACCAGGGAACCATATCCCATTAAACAAGCATGTGTCATTGCCTTCATTAGGCTTAAAAGATTAATTCATTTGAGATGACGCAATGATTCAGAAAAATACATTTCACTTATCAAACAAAGTACTTTGGGACAACTTCCTACGTAATGTAGTTTAGTTTATTGTCACATGTACTGAGGTACAGTGAAAAGTGTTTTTATTGTGTGCTAACCAGTTAGCGGAAAGTGTGCTTGATTACAATCAAGCCATCCACAGTGTACAGAACATGATAAAGGGAATAATGTTTAGTGCAAGGTCGTCTGATTAAAAATAGTCAAAGGGTCTCCAATGAGGTAGATAGTAGCTCAGGACTGCTCTCCAGTTGTTGATAGAATGGTTCAGTTGCCTGATAATAGCTGGGAAGAAACTGTCTCTGAATTTGGAGGTATGCATTTTCACATGTAGTAATACAAACGTAAATCAGAATGCAAAAGTGAAATACATTTGTCATATGATGCATGTAATTGGTATATTTGACCAAAAAATGAAGAACCAAACAAAATTATTTGACAATCAATAAATTCATAATAAACCTATATTTGCTTAGGTAGTGGTTGATATTTAATAACAGCATTGCTTTGCATGTTTTGAAAGTTAGATAAATGACTGCCATATCATTTTCATTTTTGGCTATTTTAGGATTGAAAAATGGTGTGGTGCTACAGGTCTTATTGCGGGGGCCTCAACTATTTATAATCACTGTTAATAATTTGGATGAATGGATCAATTTACTGAAGCCAAATTTGCTAATGCTACAAAGATAGGTATCTTAGCAAGCTGAGAGCAGGACAGAAAAAGCCTACAAAGGAATATAGACAAGTTTAATGATTGAGATACTGTATACTACAGGGAAATGTAAGGTTATATACGGTTTGGAAAGAAAAAAGAAAAAAACCCAAATTAGCTAAATTATTATTAAAATGTTGCTGTATAAAAGTATTTGCGGGCCATACTATATGAAACACAAAGTCATTTTGCTGTTACAGCAAGAAATGAGGTAGGTTAAAAGAATACTGTTCTTTATTGCAAGGTTTATGGAGTTTGCATTATGGAGTGCAGTTTTGATCTCCATGTCTAAAGATGTGCTTGGAGTGCATAGAAAGTTAACTTCATTGATTGTAGACATAAGGAACTGCAGATGCTAATTTACAAAAAAAGACACAGTGCTGGTGTAAGTCATCAGATCAAGCAGCATCTCTGAAGAACATGGATAGATAGTGTTTTGGGTCGGGAGCCTTCTTCAGTCTGAATGAGGATCCTGACGTGAAATGTAATTTATCCATGTTCTTCAGAGATGCCTCCTGATCCGCTGAGTTACTTATACTTCATACCTCTATTTCGCACAGACTGAGAATCGAACAAAGAATATTTTTATTTGGTTAATGTTTCACTGACATCACATTTATCAACTCTTCCTTCAAATATTACAGTGAGCATGTATGTTTACCACAGGGAAACATGCCATATGCTAACATCAAACTGCTGGAGGACGAACCAGCAGGTTAGGCAGCATCCGTGATGACCGAGAGATGTTTGGCATTTTGCAGCAGGACTGAGAGTGACGTTGTAGAGAGATGGGATGAAGTGGTGTGGGGGAGCTGGCAGGCGTAAGAGGGGGAAATGAAAGTTGGATGGAAGTTGGTGGAGGAGGGTAAGGGATGGAGTTGTGAGGCAACGGCCGGTATGTAATGGCTAAAAACACAAATAGGGAGAGTGAGAGAGAGAGAAAGGTGGTGGGTGGTGTCAAATGGGGAGAGTGAAGAGTGAAGGTATATAGTTACAAAGACTAGAAGGTGATAAATGGGGACACAAGAGTGTGCAGACACTGGAATCTTTAGTTTGGTTTATTGTTGTCATGTATAAAACTTTTTGTTGCGTGCTATCCAGTCAGCGAAAATACTATACTTGATTACAATCAAGCCGTCACAGTGTGTAGATGCAGGATAAAGGGTATAATGCTTAGTGCAAGATAAATTTCAATTAAAGATAGTTCAAAGGTTTCCAATGGGGTAGATGGGAGGTCAGGACCGCTCTCTAGCTCGTAAGTGGATGGTTCAGTGGCCTAATAACAGCTGGGAAGAAACTGTCCCTGAATCTGGATGGTTATGTTTTCTAACATACACAGGTATGTTTTCTAACCTCTGTACCTCTTGCCAGATAAGAGAGGGGAGAAGAGGGAATGATTGGAGTGAGACTGGACCTTGATTATGATGGTGGCCTTGCCGAGGCAGCTGGAAGTGTAGATGGAGTCAATGAAAGGAAGGTTGGTTTATGTGATGGTCTGGGATATGTCCACAACTCTGCAATTTCTTGCTGTTTTGGATGGTGCTGTTCCCAAACATCCCAATGCAAACCTTAAAATGGCGCATCTGTAGAAGTTGGTGAGGGTTGTTGGGGGCATGCCAAACTTCCTTCTGAGTAGAGGCCTTGCTATACTTTCTTGGCCATTGATTGCATATGGCTGGTCCAGGACAAATTTGCTGGTGATATTAATTACTAAGACCTTGAAGCTTTCAACCATTTCTACTTTGGGATTATTAATGCCGGGTGTATGTATTGCTTCTCTTCCTGAATTCGATCACAATCTCTTTTGTCTTGCTGAAATTGAGGGAGAGGGGGTGTTGTCTTGATAGGTAAGGAGGTGAAGAATGGAATCGGGTAAGGGAGGATGATGGGCAAATGGAAACCAGTTGGGGAAGGGGATCGGACAATGTTTGTGGAAGTTGAGAGAACCTGGTTGGCTTAGAAGGAGAGAGGAAGGAACACATGATCATACCAGTGGGTTGTAGAATACCCAGGTGGAATTTGAGGTGGTATTCACACCTGAACATAAGACAGCTGGGATTGAGATACCTCTCGGGTATTGTTCACCTGAACATACCTCAGATTGAAGAGGGGTCCCAACTCAAAACGTTGTCTGTGCATCCACTCCATAGATGCTGCCCGACCTGCTGAGTTCCTCCAGCACATTTGCTCAATATTCAGCATCTACAGTTCCTCATGTGACATTGTATTTACATTGGAACGATAAATATATATACAGGTCTATTCGTGCCACCGTGCTAATGTAGGATAGAAAACCATAAAAGATCAGTAGTTCCAAACCCGCAGAAAAATTTAGAGCATGGAAATAATGTGGAATTGTGGAAGTGTGGAATTCTCTGCCTCAGAAGGTGGTGGATGCCGGTTCTCTGGATACTTTCAAGAGAGAGCTTGATAGGGTTCTTAAAGATAGCGGAGTCAGGGGATATGGGGAGAAGGCAGGAACAGGGTACTGATAGTGGTTGATCAGCCATGATCACATTGAATGATGGTGCTGGCTCGAAGGGCCGAATGGCCTACTCCAGCACCTATTATGCCCTATATTCCCTATTGTCTATTGAAGCATAGTGGGCTAAATAAACTCACCTCACTTGCAACTCAGGAGGCAATCGTTTCCCAAGAATTAAGCGATGTTTAATTAAATTGCAGCAATTAGTCAATAAATAACTCCCTCTCATTGATTCCTTTATTGCGAAACATAGAAGAAAACATAAAAAAATTAGACAAACAATAATTGCATAAAGTGAATGACCTAATTGGCAGTTCAAAAAGTAGATGGTCAACCTCAGACAATTCCTGGATGTTACATTCCATTCTCAACTGTTTCAGCAGGTACTAATTAAGTAATTATTTCAAATCTATGCAGATACACCTTCATCTCCCACCAGGAGGGTCTTAAAGCCCTCCATTTCTTCCTCGACCGCAGAACTAACCAATCCCCGTCTATCGATACTCTCCTCCGCCTAGCGGAGCTGGTCCTTACCCTTAACAACTTTTCGTTTGACTCCCATTTCCTCCAAATCCAAGGTGTAGCCATGGGCGCGCACATGGTCCCAAGCTATGCCTGCCTCTTTGTAGGGTGCGTCGAACAATCCTTGTTCGAGGCGTACCGTGGCCCTATCCCCGAACTCTACCTCCACTACATCGACGACTGCATTGGTGCTACCTCCTGCACTCATGCAGAACTCACTGACTTCATCCTTTCACCACTAACTTCCATCCGGCACTCAAATGCACCTGGACCATTTCTGACATCTCACTACTGTTTCTTGACCTCACTATCTTCATCGCAGGTGACAGACTACTGACAGACATCTAGTATAAACCCACTGATACCCATGGCTATCTGGACTACACTTCTTCCAACCTACTTCCTGTAAGGACTCCATCCCCTACTCCCAATTCCTCCGTCTATGCCGCATCTGCACCCAGGATGAGGTGTTCCAAACCAGGGCATCAGAGATGTCCTCATTCTTAAGGGAATGGGGGTTCTACTCTTCTACTAGATGAGGCTCTCACTAGGGTCTCTTCTATAACTCTGTAACTCTGCTCTCACTCCCCATCCCCCCCACTCGTAACAAGGGCAGAGTCCCCCTTGTCCTCACCTTCCACCCTACCAGTGGTCACATACAACAGATAATCCTCTGACATTTTCGCCACCTCCAATGGGACCCACCACTGGCCACATCTTCCCATCTCCTCCCCTTTCGGCTTTCCGCCGAGACCGCACCCTCCATAACTCCTTGGTCAATTCGTCCCTTCCCACCTGAATCACTCCCTCTCCTGGTACGTTCCCTTGCAACCGCAGGAAGTGCTACACTTGTCACTTTACCTCCCCCCTTGACTCCATCCAAGGACCTAAGCAGTCTTTCCAGGTGTGGCAGATGTTCACCTGCACCTCCTCCAACCTCATCTATTGCATCCGCTGCTCTAGGTGTCAGCTGCTCTACATTGGTGAGACCAAGCGTAGGCTTGGCGATCGCTTCGCCCAACACCTCCGCTCAGTTTGCAATAACCAACCTGATCTCCTGGTGTCTCAGCACTTCAACTCCCCTCCCATTCCGAATCCGACCTTTCTGTCCTGAGCCTCCTCCATGGCCAGAATGACCCCCAATTTCAGGTAGTCCCTGCTTTCTCCCTCTTTTCCCTCCCGTTCCCAGCTCTCCCACAGCCCACTGTCTCTGCCTCTTCCTTTCTTCTTCTCGCTCCTCCACCCCCACATCAGTCTGAAGAAGAGTCTCAACCCGAAACGTCGCCTCTTTCCTTCACTCCATAGATGTTGCCTCAGCTGCTGAGTTTCTCCAGCATTTTTGTCTAACTTACTTAATATACAGTATCATTTAAAGTCAAAATTACCTCATGGTGTATAAATTTAATGTGGGTTTTTAACAGAATGCAAAATATTGGTGCACAGCCGCAAAACCTCTTGATCTCAGCATGAATATTAAAGTCTGGAAAATGTTGCAACTGTCAGAGTCTGCAGCATTCACCATTAGGTGACAGTAGACAAAAAATGCTGAAGAAACTCAGCGGGTGAGACAGCATCTATGGAGAAAAGGAGTAGGTGATGTTTCGGGTCGACACCCTTCAGTCTGAAGAAGGGTCTCGACCTGAATGGTCGTCCACTCCTTTTCTCCATAGATGCTGCCTTACCCGCTGAGTTTCTCCAGCATTTTTTGTCTACTTTCGATTTTTCCAGTATCTGCAGTTCCCTCTTAACCATGAGGTGTCAGGTTGGTTTGAAGGCCGCAAATGTTTGCATAATTTTATGTCAATTTATGATCTGTGTACAGAAGCATTCGTCAGTTTCTAAAAGACATGGACACCCATCTGATCTTGACTAAGGTTGGTTCTATTATAAAGCTACAGTATATGTATATGGCAGATACTTTTTTATTATTGCATATATTAGTGCATGAGATCCTTTGGATTATGTATTTTGCCTTTATGGTGTGTGTATGTGATGATATCTTAAACTTCCAGTAATCCCCAATCTATCATGGAACCTTGTTGTCAAGTTGGAACAATCTACATTGTTTGCTCTCGTTTATTTAAATTGCTGTCTCTTGAGATAAACTCCACTCTAGCTTTAATCTGGGGAGTTATTGGGCTGTAGTCTTCAATTATTGGAAGTTGCTGTTACATTGATTAAAACAGAGCAGCGGTTGTTGATCGTGTCACAAATGCTTCCGCATGGTGGAATCAGCATTTCATACAAGTTCTTGGTGTAAGATGTTAATCATTAGAATCTGACCCATGGACATCATTAACATTGCTGAATAAAATGCATGAACCCATTGAGAGAGTAGATTTTCTTACCATGACCATGAATATCTCCTAGAGGAGAAAAGATTGGAAAATGACCCATACGACCCGATAATTATAAATAAAGCAGAACATGCTGGAAGTACCTTGCAAGTCAGGCAGCTTCTGTGAGAATATTGAAACAAAGAACTGCATATATTGGTTTACAAAAAATGACATAAAGTGCTGGAGTAACTCAGTGGGTCAGTCATCATCTCTAGAGGATATGAATAGGAGACATTTTGGTTTGGGACCCTTCTTCAGGGGGGGAGGGGGGTAGGAAAGCAGAAAGAGAAGAGGGACAGGACAAAGCCTGGCAGATAATAGGTGAAGTAATTTGGTGTAAATGAGCATTTGCAGTTCCTTCATACGCAGGTATTGGGTGAAGACAGGTGAGGGGGGATTTTGATAGGCAGTTGGTTGGTCAAATGCCAGGGATCAAAAGACAGAAGGTGTGAGACAAAAGGATGGAAGAGTAGACAAAGATCTTTGCATCTTGAGAGTCCTGGGGGCTGGAGAGCAACTCATGTTATTCCTTAATTTAAGACTCCTTAATTGAGTGGAGAGAATCCAGGGAATATCATCCGGTGAGCCTCATGACAGTTTTCAGGAAACTAATAGGATACTTTGGGGTAGGATACTTTGGGATAGGATTTATTCCCATTTGGAAGATAATGGATTAATTGGGGATAGTCAGCATGGCTTTATACTTGGAAGGTCGTATCTTACTAACTTGATTAGGCTTTTTGAGGAAATGACAAAGGTGATCGATGAGAGTAGGGCGGTGAATATTGTCTATGTGGATTTTAGTAAGGCATTTGATAAAGTCCCCTATGCTGATCCAGAAGATTCAGATGCTCCTGATTAATAGTTTTTTGGTCATGTGGATTCAGAAATGGCTTACTGATGCAAGACAGAAGGTTGTGGTAGAAGGGAAACAATCAGATAGGAGGTCTGTGAACTGTAGAGTTTTGCATGGATCTGTGCTGGGACTGCTGCTGTTTGCAATATATATAAATTATTCTGATGTAAATGTAGGCAGGTTGGTTAGTAAGTTTGCTGATGAAACCAAGATTGCTGTGGTTGT
The DNA here is from genome assembly GCF_010909765.2 of Amblyraja radiata. NCBI lineage: Eukaryota > Metazoa > Chordata > Chondrichthyes > Rajiformes > Rajidae > Amblyraja > Amblyraja radiata. The sequence goes on along the minus strand of NC_045958.1, from coordinate 49,111,129 downwards.
GGTCTGTGAGGAAGGCTGTCTCATGTGTGAGGAAGGCTGTCTCATGTGTGAGGAAGGCTGTCTACTGTGTGAGGAAGGCTGTCTACTGTGTGAGGAAGAAAGTATACTATGGGATATAGCGCAAGTGTTCAGTGAAACAGCAGCGAGTCTGAGCGTAGACTTGGTAACCGCTTCACTGAACACTTGCTCTTGATCTGCCGAGGCCTTATTGACTTCCTGGATGCTAACCATTTTATTTCCCATTCCCATACCAACCTTTCTGTCCTGAACCTCCCCATTTCCAGAGTGAGGCCACACACAAACTGGAGAAACAGCTCCTCATTTTCTGTTACAACCCATTGGTAAGAAAATTGAATTCTCCAATTTTGTAACCGCTAATTCCTCCCACAAAATCCCCTTTCTATCCCCTCCCTTTTTACAACCCTCCCCTTTCATTCCCCTGAGCCCCACCCACACTCCCACCTATTTGTTCCCTCCCCTTCACCTTCTACCTACATTCCTTCCTCTAGCTTCATAGTTAGCAACGTTTCAATCCTTTCCTGACACCTGTTTTTTCATCCCAGGCCTTTGTCCAATCAGCTGCCCATTAAAAAAAACCCTCAACTGCCTTTCCTCGCCCTGCCCCATCTCTCTTCCAGGTTTCTTCCCTTCCCCACCCCCTCCAAACCCCCACAGTGTCCGAAGAGGGGTCCCAACCCAAAACGTCACCTCTCCATGTTCTCCAGAGATGCTGCCTGACCCACTAAGTTGCTCCAGCAGTTTGTGTCAACTTTTGTGAAGAATTTGATAAGAGAATTATTTGTTTTAGATTGATGTGCTCTCACCTGAAGAATAATTATCAACCTGAACTCTTTCTTCAGGTGCTGCCCGTCCTGTTGTGTATTTCCAGCATTTTCGCATTTTCACTTTTTCAATTTTCATTTTCATTCCCAGCATCTGGGTTTTTGTTTTGATCACCTGTTACTTATCATACTTTGGCATTTTACCAGGCAGAACATTTGTTGCCTTCACTGTTTCAGCTTCATAGATTAATAGTACTCTCCCTCTGAGGCAATCCCACCTCCCCCTGTTCACAGTGTGCAAAAATTGACCCAGACATTCAAGTGCGGCACTGTCTTTTGAATTAAGGATTAAATTAAGCTCTGCCTGCTCTTTCAAGAAATAACCCCATGCAATCAATTAAATCTTTACACATATGAAGTTATATAAGCGGTTAAACATTCATTTCAAAATGTAGTTGTAAGTTCAGCCAACAATAAATTCACTCCATCTCTTGGTTTCTTCATTTACCAAATCTTTCACTGCAAGCTGCCCTTGACATGTCTGAAATATCCAGTCAACGAACTGAACATTTTGGTGGAGATACAAAAGACAACAGATACTGGAATTTTTATTAAAAAAACTGCTGGGAGAATGCAATGGGTGAAGCAGCATCTGTGGAGGAAAATTAATGGTTAATGTTTCATGTCGAGACACTGCATTAGGACTGAGGGAATAGAGAGAAGCTAGCCAGTTTATAGAAATGAGAGGGAGGGCTGAGACAGAGATTGGTAGGTGATAGGTAGGTGGAGGTGCAAATGGGGAGAAGGGAGGGGTGAGTGTCAATGCAGCGGCTGATAGGTGATAAGTAAAAACATTTACAAAGAGAAAAAAAAATGGTAGATGGAGCCCGGTGAGGTCGAGACAGAGATAGATGATTAGTGGAACCAGATAAGAAAAGTGGCGGCGCTGTTGACAGCTGCGGCTCGCCTGCAGTCCGTCTGTTTTTACTTTTTTTGTTGTTTTCTTTCGTCTTGTTTTAGTTAAATTTTAGTTTATTAGGTTGTGTATATGTGTGGGGGGGGGGGGAAACGTTTTTTTGTCTCTTCCTTCGGGGGAATGCGACTCTTCTTGTCGTATCCCCCTTTTCTGCCTCCGTCTGTGCTGAGGCCTAATGGCAGAGCTGGCGGCCTCCAACTGCAACCAACCTCGAGGCCCCAGAGGCAGAGCCAGCCAGGACTTACCAACGCGAGGCTAGCCGAATTCGGAGCTGAGGTGGCGTTCCGACGTGGCGGTGGCCCGGCTTCGGGGCTTCGGGGCTGAAGTGGCGTTCCGGGGGCGGCGACCTGAATTCGGGGCTCGGCCGCGGGCCAGTGGACAACATCATCGGGAGCTCGCAGGTCACAGGTTAGTGACCTGTTTTTCTGGATCTCCTGCAACAACAGCTGCGTCCGCTGGACTGGGGGGGCGGCAGCTTTGGCAGCTTCGACCATCCTGGGCCACGGAGTTTGAACCGGCCCGTTCGCGGAGCTCGGTTGAGCCGCGGGACTTACTCACCATCATCCAGCGGGGTCACAACAACGGAAGCCTGGATCGTCTCAGCGCAGAGGGAGAACAAGGAGGGAAGAGACAGAGACTTTAAGACTTTTGCCTCCATCACAGTGAGGAGGTGCCTGGTGAACTCACTGTGCTGGATGTTAATTTTGTGTTTATTGTATGTTTTGTTATTTATTATGATATGTATGACTGCAGGCAACGAAATTTCGTTCAGACCGAAAGGTCTGAATGACAATAAAGGAATCCAATCCAAAAGGATGATGGGTTGATGGAACCAGGTGAGGGAGAGGTAGGAAAGATGGTGACTGCCCAATGGAATGCTGAATTTTCCAATTTCGGGTAACCCTCTGCCCTTGTGTTACTTTCCCACTCCCACTTGCCCAGCCAGGATCCCTGCTCGTTTGGCAAAGCTATATCGCTGACGTGGCCCTACGCTCCAAAGACGTACAGGTTTGTAGGCTAATTGGCTTCAGTAAAAAAATTATAAATTGTCCCCCGTATGTAAGATTAGCTAACACCCCACCTTCCCTGTACCCACCTGAACTTGCACCTCTTTATCCACTCATTCCTTCATATTGTTTCACAATTCACAAGTCTTCATTCCTTTTTTAATCTCTTGTTCCAATCACATGCCTATCAAAACGCCCTTTGCTTGTGTTCACCTATGACCTGCCACACTTTGTCATGCATCTCCTCCCTCCCTGCTTTCTCCACCCTCCCTCCCCAATCAGTCTGAGGATGAGTCCCAACGCGAAACGTCACCTATCCATGCTCTCCAGAGATTCTACTTGACCCGCTGAGTTACCCTAGCAGTTTGTATTCTTTTTCTTCCACAATGACCCTTTGACCCCTTCCTCCAAGCCAATTGTGACTCAAATTTTCTCTCATCTTGCATTCCATCCTCCCTATCCTTCCAGACTAGCCTACATGCGGGTCCTTGTCAAAGGCCTCATTGAGGCCATGTTTCTCTATCACAAAGGCCTGCTGTCTCTTCCTAATCAGTACATGCCTATCCAAATGCTGATAGATCCGGATCCTGTCTGTCCACGTGACAATAAACTAAACCCTAAAAATCCTCTCCAACAAAACCCACCATTGCCCTTGGGCTCACTGGCCAATAGTTTCCTGGCGTGTCCTTGCCACCTTTCTTAAATAGCAGTACAATATTAGCCAACTTTCAGTCTTCTGGAACTTCACCTTTGACTAAAGATAATGCAAATATTTCTACAAGGACTTCTAGAATATCCCCCCCACCCCCCCCTCCCCATATCAGAGGATGTACTTGGTCAAGCCTTACAGATTTATCTACCATAATGTGCTTTAAAACTGCCAATACCTTCTCTTTAATAATTCATATGTCGGATCTTATAGAAACGTACAAAATTCTTAAGGGGTTGGACAGGCTAGATGCAGGAAGATTGTTCCCGATGTTGGGGAAGTCCAGAACAAGGGGTCACAGTTTAAGGATAAGGGGGAAATCTTTTAGGACCGAGATGAGGAAACCATTTTTCACTCAGAGAGTGGTGAATCTCTGGAATTCTCTGCCACAGAAGGTAGTTGAGGCCAGTTCATTTGCTATATTTAAGAGGGATTAGATGTGGCCCTTGTGGCTAAAGGGATCAGGGGATATGGAGAGAAGGCAGGTACAGGATACTGAGTTGGATGATCAGCCATGATCATATTGAATGGCGGTGCAGGCTCGAAGGGCCGAATGGCCTACTCCTGCACCTATTTTCTATGTTTCTATGTTTCTATGTCTTAAGATATCACAGTCTTAATTCCTTAACTTCCATGATCTTATCCTCAGTAAAAATGAATGAGGTATTATTTAATATCTGCCCATCTCTTGTGGCTCTACACAAAGATGACCATGCTGATCCTTAAGGGAACCTAGCCACCCTTTTGCTCTTATTATACCTGTAGAGTCACATTTCCTTTACCTTGCCTACTCTTCACAGATCACAGTTTCTCTCTATTTTGTGCCTTCCACCTACATGCGGGTCCCTACTATTCTAATTTCCATTACAACATTTCCACATTCAATATACAGGCAAAATGACTGAGTTTTGTCGATGGATCTCAAAATTCAAGATTCAAGAGAGTTTATTCTCATGTGTTCCTGAGAGGACAATGAAATTCTTGCTTTGCTTCAGCACAACAGAACATAGTAGGCATTGACTACAAAATAGATCAGTGTGTCCATATACCATTATATAAATATATGGGCATAACCCCCAAATAATATTTTCCCTTCTGTGCTATGTTGGTCCCTGATCCTAAGCAGGTAGGATGGTCTGGAGACACAAGGAATTGCAAATGCTGGAATCTTGAGGAAAACAAAAAGAGGTGGAATAATTCAACCAGTCAGGCAGCATCGTGGAGGGAATGGATGGGCAACATTTTGTGCCTGGATCTTCCTTCAGACCCTAGAAATTGTGTTGGAAGCCACATGGGACAAGATGGCAGCACAGGCAAGTGCTGAAAAAGCACATTTGGCTGTGGCAGGGATTTTAGGTCAGAACATGGTCAATCAGCAGGAATCGGAGGGGGAGCAGTGAGAGAGGGTCTCACAGAACTCCTGTTGGAGAGAGGAGGAGAATTCCTCAATATCGGGCATACTTTGAGGAGATTTTGCAGTTGGGCTGTAAAATGGCGACATAAGGAACTGCAGATACTGGAATCTTGAGCAAAACACAACATGCTGGAATATCTCAGTGGGTCAGGAAGCATCTGTGAAGAATAGTCCTGACCTATAACATCACCTATCCATTCCTTCCACAAATGAGTTATTCCAGCCCTTTGTGTTTTGTTTGAGGAAGTGTGGTCTGACAAGAGTTAGATAGCAATGCCATAATAAATGACTGCTTTCTTTATAGGCAGCTCTACATGTTATTCTTAACCTGCACTCCAACAGGTCTAATCTACAGTTGCCAAATATAATACGATAAGCCAGAAACTGATGAACATTTTCCAAAATATGTTGATCCTTGTAGATTCTTTGTTGTATACACATCAATCGTTTTGCTGGGAAATAATGCCAGAATTTAATTCATATACAAATATTTTTGTGTACCTATATATTTCAGTCTTTCTAAAGATGGCAGAGAAAAAAATATTTCACTAACTTCAAGTACCCCTTGCTTTCCCTCTCACTCCATGCCTCCCCACCAAGTTCTCCAACTAGTTTTACTGCCTTCCTGATTAAATATTACTGATTGAATGTCATGTTGTCACCTTCCCCTCAGCAAACAATGAACCATTCCACATTTCCTCATCTGCTCTGCTGTCATTTTCACACCATACCCGTCTGAAGAAGGCTCTCGATCTGAAACGTCATCCTTCCTTCTCTCCAAACATGCTGCCTGTCCTGCTTTTTGTGTCTACCTTCCATATCTCCCTCTCCTCTGACTCTCAGTCTGAAGAAGGGTCTCGACACGTCACCCATTCCTTCTCTCCAGGGATGCTGCCTGTCTCATTGAGTTACTGCAGCATTTTGTGTTTATCTTCAGAGAAAAACAGGAATTGATTGTCAGGATCCAAAGTCAGTGCAATACTTACTCAAGCGATATTGTAGTAAATCATAGAACTCTTCTATTTGATGGGTAAATGAGCATAGCAGTTGCTGAAAGGTAAAGATGTGTTGGAAGGTTTTGTATTACTTGTCGTTGCATGGGAGTATTCAGTACAGTTGTGCAGGATTCCTAGCAATAGTTTGGAGACAAATTCCATATCATTTGTGTGATCCACAGGATTGGAAAGCTGACGGAATATCTTCAGTAACTCTGTGTACAGATGGGCAGTAAATTGTAGTTATGTTGTTTATTTTTCTATTCAGCACTGTCTGCACCAATAAATACTTTAGGCATGTATTTGGCCAGAACAATGCCAATACTGGGAGCAAATGCCCGGATTAGCGCTGTGAGAAGAGGTTGGACACAAGACAGGGATGTGCGTGGTCACCATTACTTTTTGTATTATATTTGGAACCACTAGCTCAATATATAAGACAAAATGAAGAAATAAAGGGTATTACTATTCAAGGGACTGAACATAAATTGGCCTGTTATGTGGATGACATTTTGATTTATTTGGGGCAACCAACAAACTCTCTACCTAAATTGATGCAATCACTCGAACAATATGGTCAACTATGAGGATACAAGATTAATATATGTAAAACACAACTGCTTACATACAACTACAGCCCATCAGGAGAAGTCAGAAGTAGGTACCCTCTGGCATGGCAAGCAGAACATCTCAAATATTTGGGCATCATTATACCAAGGGATTTTACAGAATTATCAGAATGCAACTATTCACCTATACACCAAAAAATTAAGGAGGATATAGCTAGATGGAAGCTAATTCCTTTCTTAAGTCTCAGCTCGAGAATTAAATATATTACAATGAACATATTACCAAGACTATTATATTTATTTCAGACCCTACCAATAGAGATTAATCAAAAACAATTTAATGAATTGGACAAAATATCGTCAAGATATATATGGCAAGGTAGGGCCCGTCTCAAAACCTTACAGTTAACAAAAGAAAAGGGGGGATGGGGTTTACCTTCTCTCAAAGACTATTATCAGGCAGCACAGTTAAGATTTATGATATGCTGGTGCAACCCATCATATGATGCTCAATGGAAAAATATTGAAGCGAGAACACTCGCCATTCCTGTACAAGCGATCATAGCTGGCAGCAACTTACAAGACTATATAACCATATAACCATATAACCATATAACAATTACAGCACGGAAACAGGCCATCTCGGCCCTACAAGTCCGTGCCGAACAATTATTTTCCCTTAGTCCCACCTGCCTGCACTCATACCATAACCCTCCATTCCCTTCTCATCCATATGCCTATCCAATTTATTTTTAAATGATACCACCACTTCCACTGCAAGCTCATTCCACACCGCTACCACTCTCTGAGTAAAGAAGTTCCCCCTCATGTTACCCCTAAACTTCTGTCCCTTAATTCTGAAGTCATGACCTCTTGTTTGAATCTTCCCTATTCTCAAAGGGAAAAGCTTGTCCACATCAACTCTGTCTATCCCTCTCATCATTTTAAAGACCTCTATCAAGTCCCCCCTTAACCTTCTGCGCTCCAGAGAATAAAGACCTAACTTATTCAACCTTTCCCTGTAACTTAGTTGTTGAAACCCAGGCAGCATTCTAGTAAATCTCCTCTGTACTCTCTCTATTTTGTTGACATCCTTCCTATAATTGGGCGACCCATACTCCAGATTTGGTCTCACCAATGCCTTGTACAATTTTAAAATTACATCCCAGCTTCTATACTCAATGCTCTGATTTATAAAGGCTAGCATACCAAAAGCTTTCTTTACCACCCTATCTATATGAGATTCCACCTTCAAGGAACTATGCACGGTTATTCCCAGATCCCTCTGTTCAACTGCATTCTTCAATTCCCTACCATTTACCATGTACGTCCTATTTTGATTTGTCCTGCCAAGGTGTAGCACCTCACATTTATCAGCATTAAACTCCATCTGCCATCTTTCAGCCCATTCTTCCAAATGACCTAAATCACTCTGTAGACTTTGGAAATCCTCTTCATTATCCACAACACCCCCTATCTTGGTATCATCTGCATACTTACTAATCCAATTTACCACACCTTCATCCAGATCATTGATGTACGTGACAAACAACAAAGGACCCAACACAGATCCCTGAGGCACCCCACTAGTCACCTGCCTCCAACCCGACAAACCGCCATCCACCATTACCCTCTGGCGTCTCCCATTCAGCCACTGTTGAATCCATCTTGCTACTCCTGCATTTATACCCAACAGTTGAACCTTCTTAACCAACCTTCCATGAGGAACCTTGTCAAAGGCCTTACTAAAGTCCATATAGACAATATCCACTGCTTTACTCTCGTCAATTTCCCTAGTAACCTCTTCAAATAATTCAAGAAGATTAGTCAAACATGACCTTCCAGGCACAAATCCATGTTGACTGTTCCTAATCAGACCCTGTTTATCCAGATGCTTATATATATTATCTCTAAGTATCTTTTCCATTAATTTGCCCACCACTGAAGTCAAACTAACAGGTCTATAATTGCTAGGTTTACTCTTAGAACCCTTTTTAAACAATGGAACAACATGCGCAGTACGCCAATCCTCGGGGACTATTCCCGTTTCTAATGACATTTGAAATATTTCTGTCATAGCCCCGGCTATTTCTACACTAACTTCCCTCAATGTCCTAGGGAATATCCTGTCAGGACCCGGAGACTTATCCACTTTTATATTTTTCAAAAGTGTCAGTACTTCTTTTACTTTGAAACTCATAGTATCCATAGCTACTCTACTAGTTTCCCTTACCTCACATAATTCAATATCCTTCTCCTTGGTGAATACTGAAGAAAAGAAATTGTTCAATATCTCCCCCATCTCTTTTGGCTCTGCAGATAGCTTTCCACTCTGTCTCTCCAATGGACCAATTTTATCCCTCGTTATCCTTTTGCTATTAATATAGCTGTAGAAACCCTTTGGATTTACTTTCACCTTACTTGCCAAAGCAACCTCATATCTTCTTTTAGCTTTTCTAATTTCTTTCTTAAGATTCTTTTTAAATTCCTTATACTCCTCAAGCACCTCATTTACTTCATGCTGCCTATAATTATTGTAGATCTCCCTCTTTTTCCGAACAAGATGTCCAATTTCCCTTGAAAACCAGGGCTCTTTTCAATTTTTACTGTTTCCTTTCAACGGAACAGGAACATAAAGATTCTGTACTCTTAAAATTTCCCCTTTAAATGTCCTCCATTTCTCTTCTACATCCTTCCCATAAAACAAAATGTACCAGTTCACTCCTTTTAAATCATTTCGCATCTCATCAAAGCTAGCCTTCCTCCAATCAAAAATCTCAACCCTAGGTCCAGTTCTGACCCTCTCCATAATTATATTGAAACTAATGGTATTGTGATCACTGGACCCGAAGTGCTCCCCAATGCATACCTCCGCCACCTGTCCCGTCTCATTTCCTAACAGGAGGTCCAGCACTGCCCCTCCTCTAGTAGGTACCTCTATGTATTGCTGCAAAAAACTATCCTGCACACATTTTACAAACTCCAAACCATCCAGCCCATTTACAGAATGTGTTTCCCAGTCTATGTGTGGAAAGTTGAAATCTCCCACAATCACTACCTTGTGCTTACTACTAATATCTGCTATCTCCTTACATATTTGCTCTTCCAATTCTCGATCCCCATTTGGCGGTCTATAATACACCCCTATAAGTGTTGCTACACCTTTCCCACTTCTCAGTTCCACCCAAATAGCCTCCCTAGATGAGCCCTCCAATCTATCCTGCCAAAGCACTGCTGTAATATCTTCCCTGACTAGCAATGCAACACCTCCACCTCTTGCCCCTCCAATTCTATCACACCTGAAGCAACGAAATCCTGAAATATTTAGTTTCCAATCACAGCCCTCCTGCAACCATGTTTCACTGATCGCCACAACATCATACTTCCAGGTGTCTATCCAGACTCTAAGCTCATCCACCTTTCTTACAATGCTCCTAGCATTAAAATATGCACATTTAAGAAACCCCCCGCCTCTTATTCTTTGTTTATTTCCTTTTTCTTCTTTCTCCTCTTGTGTCCGAGTGCTTCCCTTTTCTGCTTCCTGCCTCCCATTCTGTCTACTAGCTTTCTCTATTTGAGTCCCTCGCCCCAACCATTCTAGTTTAAAGTCTCCCCAGTAGCCTTTGCAAATTTCCGCGCCAGGATATTGGTCCCCCTCGGGTTCAAGTGCAACCCATCCTTTCTGTACAGGTCCCATCTTCCCCAAAAGAAGTCCCAATGATCCAGAAACTTGAATCCCTGCCCTCTGCTCCAGTCTTTCAGCCACGCATTTATCCTCCACCTCGCTCCATTCCTACTCTCACTGTCGCGTGGCATAGGCAGTAATCCTGAGATTGTTACCTTTTTGGTCCTTTTCCTTAACTCTCCTCCCAACTCCCTAAATCCTCCCTTCAGGACCTCTTCCCTATTTTTACCTATGTCATTGGTACCTATATGTACCACGACCTCAGGCTCATCTCCCTCTGATTTCAGGATATCTTGGACGCGTTGAGACACGTCCGAGACCTTGGCACCAAGGAGGCAGACCACCATCCTGGTCTCCCGACTGCGTCCACAGAATCGCCTATCCGACCCCCTAACAATAGAGTCCCCAATTACTATTGCCCTCTTCTTTTTGTCCCTACCTTTTGGAGCAACAGGGCCTGTCTCTGTGCTGGAGGCCCGTCCGCTGTCGCTACCCCCGGGCAGGCTGTCACCCCCATCCGTTCTCAAACAGGAGTACTTATTTGCAAGGTGTACCGACATTGGAGTACTCACTCGTCCCTGCCTCTGCCCCTTGCCCTTCCTTAGGGTGACCCACATGTCTCTCTCCCGTGGTTTTGGAGTGACCACCTCCCTATAACTCCTCTCTATGACCTCCTCACTCTCCCTGACCAGACAGAGGTCATCGAGCTGCTGCTCCAGGATCCTAATACGGTCCCTTAGGAGCCCCATCTCGATGCACCTGGTGCAGATGTGGACGTCTGGAGGGCCATCCGACACCATGACCCCCCACATCTGACATCCAGAACAGTACACTGCTCTGGCTGTCATTCTCCCGCCTTAACCTGGATCCGATACAAGTACAATACAATAGAAACTGCTGGGAGAAATCAGCAGGTATCTGACTCACAACAGCTGCTCCCTCTTGACCTTTAAACTGTACCTTTATTATATAAACATATAAATGCTATTGAAAATTCTTGGGTAAAATTGACTCTTAAAATATGGAAAACAGTTATAACAGAGTATAATTTAGAGGAAGACATTACAATTCTTAAATGGTGTTGCATATGACACAGACTTTACTCCTAATAAATTAGATAGTAGGTTTAAAGAGTGGACAGTTAAAGGCATAACTGCTCTTTGTAACATAATGAAAGAAGGAACACTGTTAAGTTTTGATATGCTTAAAGAAAAATTCCTGTTAGAAAAACAAGACTTCTATCGATACTTACTGATGAGGAACTATGTTAATAAAAATGTTAAAAATAAAACGGAGTCGAGTATAGATTTGATGGGATTATTTAGGAAAGCGTATAACTCAAATACTGGTAGTAAAATTATTTCAGGTATGTTTAAAGGGTTACTGAATCTTAAATCACACTCAACCTTATATATTAAAATGAAATGTGAGAAGGATGGAGGGATAATCATATCTGAGGAAGAATGGACAGGAATATGGAGGTAGCAATGGAAGTGTACCAGCTCACAAAACTGGAGGGAGTTTATTTGGAAAAGCCTGACACGGTATGTTATTACGCCTTCTCAGAAATCCCATTACGGTGGGAACTCTCCAGTTTGTTGGAGAAAATGTGGAAATTTAAAGGCAGACCATTACCATGTTCTCTGGGATTGCCCTGTTATTAAAGATTTTTGGAGAGAGTTACAATGATGCCTTACAAGACATTTTTAGATGGCATGTGCATCTGGAGAGTAATACCATGTGTTTTGGACTCGTACCTGAAGACTGGTGGAAAAAAGACAAAAAGGGAAAATTGGGTAACTATGTAACGCCTCAAAGGCCAGACTTTATTTTTACAAATTTTTGATTATATGGTAAAGAAAGGATCACTCCCTAAGTGTTCATAGTTTTTATGGTGTTCTTGTTTCTATATTTGTTTTGTACAAATCTCAAAAAGAGGCAATTCAACACAAACATAAGTGGATGATGTATACATATAGTATTATACCTGAAACCCGTTTTATGGAAATGTGTTTGCTGTGGAATGCCAATAAAAGTATATATATTTTTTTTAAAGAGAAGCGGTTGGACAAATTTGGATGTTATCTTTAGAGTGTGAAGGGGAGACCTGATAAAAGTATCTAGATAGTGTAGACAGCCAAAATGGTTTTCCCTGGGTGGAGACGTCAAAGACTAAAGAGCATGGATTCATGGTGAGAAGCCCAACATTTCAAGGAGAGCTGCGTGGCAGGTTATTTTTACAGAGTGTGGTGGGTGCCTGGATTGCACTGCCCATGATGGTGGTGGAGGCAGATACGATAATGGCATTTGGAAGATTTTTAGATTGGCCCATGGATATGGAGGGATATGAATCACATGTAAGGTTAAATTAATCTCCTCTCTTGCATCATATTTGGCACATACATTGTGGGCCATAGAGACTGTTTCTGTACTGTACCATTCTATTGTCAAAGGTTACACCATTTCAAGTCTTATTCAAGAACTGTGTAGCACCGTCCATCATTTGGAGGTTGGCCGCATGAGTCTTTGTAGCGTTTGGCAGAGCTATATCGCTGACGTGGCCCAACAGACTGACATCATTATATAAATACACAGTGATTGCCAGTATGGTTGATAGGCAGGATACTCTTTATTGGTGCCTGTTGATCTCTTTGGTATTTCTCCTTTCTGTTCGTGGTACTTTGACCATGAATTAGTAACTGCGAGACTTACAAAGCATTCTCTCTTAATAGTTTTAAATTGTCATACTAACCTCTCTAAGCACCCTGTGATATGCAGTTGAATTGCTCAATGAATTAGGCTGAATATTTCTACAGTAATAGCCTTTTTCATAGTTGATCCTTTTTTGCATTTTCCTCTTCTGAACTAAAGTTATAATTGCATTGAGCTTCTTGAGGTATTTGCAAACAACGTTCAAATGTTTATTGTATGCAAAGAAATGTTTGAATGCTCTGCAAGAGCATTGGTAAAAGATAACCTTGATCAAGAAACTCATAAAATTGATGGAAGTCCGTAAGATAACCAAAAGTTGGTTCTTTAAAAAAAAAAATCCATTAGAATGAAAATGAAAAACAATTTTAAGAGCTCATAAAGATATAATTTCCCCAACCTTGTTCCAGTAAGGTGAGTTTGAATGTGTAACTGATATCGTTGTAAATAATGGAAAGTCATATACTGTTCCGAATACATACTGAGCTGATCTAGGCATGAAAGTTAAGTTGTTGCACCAATACTATGCAGCACTAGGACTAAAGGAAAATGACAGGTTAATGAATCTGTCAGCCCCTATCAGCATGGTTCACATTGCCAATAGCAATCACCCCTATCCGGAAAAGTAGAATGCTGTTTTAAAGCCTTGTAGTATCATTTTCATTTTATATAATAATTAAGCTATAAATGTATGTAACTAATATTTTTAACAAGTGTGGATTGGTCTGATATTACAATATTTTTTATCTTTTAGAGAGAAAATTATGTGCTGCCTCCCAAGTAACCTGCAGTAAACTACATCCTGGAGTTCAAGGTTAATTGTTAAATCTGGGAATGTTTTAGCATGCCCACCACGGATAACAGCCCTGTGTTTTGGATCATAGGAGACTTATGGGAACCATGTGTTGGGAAACGGCCTGAATTGTGTCAGGAATTAGTTGAATGGTATCTTTGTTGCTGTGATTCTGAGCAATGCCTCTGCCTTTGCTAGGCAGTCAAAAGGCTTTGCAAACAGGAAGGGCTGATAGCTTTGTCAGATGTTGTTCATGCTATCAAACATTACAATGAATCTTTCCACACTGAAATGTGGTTGTGGTTCATGGGCAGCTAGTCTAGGTGAATGTTTCAATGTTTTATTTCCCCATGAGACTACTTGCATCCTACCTGAAATCTTATTTTATTTCATTCTTAGCTTGCTGATAATGCTCTATCTTCTGAACATCGGCTGGAGCATTCAGAACCAATCATACAAAATAAGGAAGGTGTCATGATTAAGTCCCTGACTGATTTTTATTTCTGTCAAGAAATCCTCTGTACGTCGCAAAGGAAGCTACTATTTAGCTTGGTGCTCCCTACTTTTGGAATACAAAGAAGAGTGACAGTGGGGATTCAGAATTTCCTAATTGACCAAAAGCAAAGAGTAGTTATGCATGTTGTTTCTGAGACTGGAGGGGAATATGCAGTTGTGATCCAAGGTATTCAGTATCAGAGCCACTACTCCTTTAGATGGAGATTTACTGTATATTCTAGGCTTGAGTACATAGGGCATCATTTCATAGCCTACAAATTATAAATATAATAGACCGATAATAAAAGACTTCAAGAGGACATAAGCTGATGAAATGTGCAAATGCAACTTAATGAAGAAGGGCAATGTGAGCAAAATTATATTAAATGTTGGGGTGGATATACAACTTTTGAAATGCAAGTAGAGAAGATGCCATCAAAAGTTAAGAGGATCTTGACTTTATTAATAGAGCAATCAAATCCAAAAGCATAAAAGTTATCCTAGACCATTGAACTGGTTAATTTCCAGCTGGAGTATTTTGTTCCGCTCTGCACATTGCAACTTAGGACAAATGTCTTGGAGGGGGTATTGAAGTAATTTACTGCAACTTTCAAGGTTGAAGGACTTTAGCTCTGTGAAGACACTGGAGAAGATGAAGATATAACCCTGAGAGTCATGGAGGTTGAGAGAAGGTATGACAGAAGTGTTCACATTTATGAATGGATTTGATTCAGTGAAAAATGTCCACAGATGATAGATTTGGTAACCAAAGTTGCAAGTTGAAATTGATTGGAAAAGGAAACGGAGTGACATGGAGAGATGTTGTTTTGCACAGTATGTTGTAACTTGGATGTCAGCATCTGAAACCATGGTAGAGACAGATTAATTTGGCAGTTTCAGAAAGAATTTGAGAAATTATAAAGCTATTGACAGTGAAATGAATTTGCAAACCCTACCTGAGGGATAGCCGCTTCCTGTGATGTATCATTCATTGATAGTAAAATCCAGGAACAATTGAATAATGGCTTTGTTGCAAAAGCCTGCTGAGTGAATCAAAGAGTTGCAGATTGGAATCTTGCTGCATTAACTCAGCTTATTTGAATGCTACAGAATTTCTTCATAACTTAGTAGAAAGTCTTGGATACACATAAATACATTTGAAAAACTTTTGCTAGATTGTTTAACGTCTATGGAACAAATAATATATAATTTAATGAGAAAGGATGAATACCTTGATGGAGATTATGTTCCCCAAACTGCAAAACCATTCTCGCAGACACTTGCTGTAGGTTTGATGGTGCACCACTGAACAATATCCACTATAGTTTGTAGATAGTTGTGCGGGACCAAGCTTTAGCTTATCAAAGTATTTTGCAAAAGGAAGAAGAACCTGGTGTAGGATCCCACAGAATGATTCTCCATCAGCATCAACAGTTATGCCAGTATATTTGGCAGTAGAGTTCAAGAGAGTTTTATTGTCATGTAACCCTGATAGGACAATGAAATTCTTGCTTTGCTTTAGCACACCAGAACATAGTAGGCACGAATACTGAACAGATCAGTGTGTCCATATACCATTGCATAAATATATACACACATGAATAATTAAACTGATAAAGTGCAAATAAACAGATTATTGGCTATTAATGTTCAGAGTTTTGTCCGAGCCAAGTTTAATAGCCTGATGGCTGTGGGGAAGAGGCTGTTCCTGAACCTGCTTGTTGCAGTCTTCAGGCTCCTGCACCTTCTACCTGGAGGTAGTGGGGAGATGAGTGTATGGCCCAGATGGTGTGGGTCCTTGATGATGCTGCCAGCCTTTTTGAGGCAGCAACTGTGATAGATCCCCTCGATGGACGGGAGGTCAGAGCCGATGATGGACTGGGCAGTGTTTACTACTTTTTGTAGTCTTTTCCGCTCCAGGGTGCTCAAGTTTCCGAACCAAGCCACGATGCAACCAGTCAGCATGCTCTCCGCTGTGCACCTGTAGAAGTTAGAGAGAGTCCTCCTTGACAAACCGACTCTCCGTAATCTTCTCAGGAAGTGGAGGCGCTGATGTGCTTTCTTTATGATTGCATCAGCGTTCTCGGACCAGGAAAGATCTTCAGAGATATGCACACCCAGGAATTTGAAGCTCTTGACTCTTTCCACCATCGACCCATTGATATAAATGGGACTGTGGGTCCCCATCCTCCCCCTTCCAAAGTCCACAATCAGTTCCTTGGTTTTGCTGGTGTTGAAGGCTAGGTTATTGTGCTGGCACCATTTGGTCAGTCGGTCAATCTTATTTCTGTACTCTGACTCGTACCCATCAGTGATACGTCCCACAACAGCGAACTTGATGATGGAGTTCGCACTATGACCGGCTACGCAGTCATGAGTATAGAGTGAGTACAGCAGGGGGCTAAGCACGCAGCCTTGAGGTGCTCCCGTGTTGATTGTTATTGAGGCTGACATATTTCCACCAATACGAACTGACTGTGGTCTGTGAATGAGGAAGTCGAGGATCCAATTGCAGAGGGATGCGCAGAGACCCAGTTCTGCGAGTTTGGTAACCAGCTTGGAGGGGATGATTGTATTAAATGCCGAGCTGTAATCAATAACAGCCTGACATATGAGATTCTGTTGTCCAAGTGGTCCAGAGCGGAGTGGAGAACCAGCGAGATCGCATCCACCGTTGATCTGTTGTGGTGGTAAGTGAACTGCAGAGGGTCCAGGTTTTTGTCGAGGTAGGAGTTGATTTGCGCCATGATCAACCTCTCAAAGCACTTCATCACCACACACGTTAGTGCCACTGGTCAATAGTCATTGAGGCACATCACCTTACTCTTCTTGGGCACTGGTATAATTGATGCCCTTTTAAATCAGGTGGGAACCTCAGACCTCATAAGTGAGAGGTTGAAAATGCCCTGATTTCGCCTTGTAGGAGGTGATTTATTAATGCTTTATTACAGACACAGGTCCATATAACACATCAAACAGAAGAAAAAAAAAAAAAGAAAAAAAAAAGAAGATACAAAAATACATTAAAAAAATTGCATATTAGCCTATAAAATATACGCTAGGTGGCGAGAAGAGAGCAGAAATCGGATGTACTACAAGTTCAAGTAGATCTAGTATTTAAAAAAAATTAAGTACAACAACAACATAACTGAATGAGGTAACTTAGAGTGAGAGTAAAGGGCCTGTCCCACTTGGCCGTCATTTGTGCGTAATTTACGCGACATCATTTACGCGTCACAACGCATTATGCGCATGTGGTGCGCATTACGCGCGCATGGTGCGTGATCACATAGGCGACCGCGTGCGGCGTCGCAGGATTTTGTGATGTACAAAATCTTCGTGCACCATCTGCGTGACGCGCAAATGACGGCCAAGTGGGACAGGCCCTTAAGTGGCAGCAACCCAGGGCACGGGTTGACATAAAGTACTGGAGTAACTCAGCGGATCAGGCAGCATCTTTGGAGAAAAAGGATGGGTGATGTTTCTTCTTCAGACTGCTTCAAATATCTTGTCTTGCTGTCGTTTTAAACTAAGGAGGGCACAAAGTGCTGGAGTAACTCCACAGATCAGGCAGCATCTCTGGAGAGCATGGATGGGTGGCCTTATGGTTCAGGATCCTTCTTCAGACATGGCTGGAAAGGTCACCTATCCATGTTCTCCAGAGATGTTGCCTGACCAACTGAGTTACTTCAAGACAATGTCTGTTTTAGCAAACCACCATCTGCCGTTCCTTGTGTTTCTGTTAACACTAAGATGTTGACCTGACATTATGACATCAAGTTCTCAATCTCTTTCCTGTGTTCATCTCATCGTTGTTGTTGATCTGGCTGTCAACAGTAGTCTGATCAGTGAATTTAAAGACCAAATTGTTGTTGTACTTGATCACACAGTTATGGGTGTGGAGCAAATGTCTGAGCCCACAACCTCGAGGGGCGGTAATGTTGAGGGTTAGGGTGGAGGACTATTTCCCTGGTTTGGTAGGTTGATGTATTTAAGGATCATTTTGTTGCTGGCTACAGAATTTTACCTGAAACCTAACACTACATTTTTGGTT
Organism: Amblyraja radiata; assembly: GCF_010909765.2. Lineage (NCBI taxonomy): Eukaryota > Metazoa > Chordata > Chondrichthyes > Rajiformes > Rajidae > Amblyraja > Amblyraja radiata. The sequence goes on along the minus strand of NC_045958.1, from coordinate 49,092,941 downwards.
ACTGTGTGTTACTTATGGGTACTTGAGTTATTTTACATGAAAAAGTAGGAATTAGCCCTGCCTCCATAAATCCAGTTGGTTTCAAGCTTTATATTACTTTAATCCTTGTTTGGAATGCCTTTGGGATGATTGTATATCAATCTCACAACACCCACACCAGCCCTAATTTTCACCACTTTCCAGCTGTTCCAAAAGAAACAACTCCTTTTCCATGACAGGAGTCAGCATTCCTGAATCTGGGTTTTTAATTTCTTGTCCTCACTCCACCCTAGCTTGTCCGCGCCAGACAATGTTTTTCATTTCCCTTCTCCAAACAGATCTTCACCTGAAACATCAATGTTATTTAGTTTTAAGTTGCTCTCGAATCCACTGTTTTCTCCCAACATTTCTGGAGGCCATTTTCTTTGTTTTAATTTTCATGTCTAAGTTTTTTTCTTTTTCTTCAGAAAGGCATGTTTTGGACAGCATTTTATCTCAAAAAGCACCTGGTGAAATATATTTATAATTGAATTATAAATCACTGTATCACCATTTTACAGCAAGTAAGGCATTTCAAAATGTTTCTTGAAATCTTCATTCACGTCCCTATATGACAGAAATGGAAAATTCTACTGCTAGCGATGTTTGCAAAAGGAAATAGCTGGGAGGGAAGAATGCCTCTGAATCCAGCCCCTCATAAAGTGCCAGTCGTCTTTGATACATGTAGTTCACCGTGCTATTGCAGCACGCCTTTGACTATACTTTTCAATGCCTCTGTTATAGTAACATACGCAGATTCTATGAATAGATTACGGCTTTTTTTCTGTGTTCATGAATAAATCATCTGTTCATGGCGTTCAATGTTTTTCACAGAGCCCCCACTGTAAAGTCTCTGAAGCCTGGTTAGTGACTAGATAAACAATTATAAGAATAGAATATAATGTACACATAATTTTTACACACGGTGCAGTTACTTAATGCTATTTCATTGAGATTTTTATGTCATCAGAGTTTTATGTATAGTTTATATAAACTTTTAGATTAAAATTGGTAGTCAGTATTCCAAGATGGTGGTAGTGGAAGGTGAAAGGGAAAATTGGTGGCTGTGAATAGTCCACAAACTCTCCTCCCATGCCCGGGGAGCCGTTGGTGAGAGGAGGACTTACCTGCAGCTGTAAGTATAAATACAGCGCGGGGTTTGCTTCTACAGAGGCCCGGGGAGCCGTTGGTGAGAGGAGGACTTACCTGCAGCTGTAAGTATAAATACAGCGCGGGGTTTGCTTCTACAGAGGCCCAGGGAGCCGTTGGTGAGAGGAGGACTTACCTGCAGCTGTAAGTATAAATACAGCGCGGGGTTTGCTTCTACAGAGGCCCGGGGAGCCGTTGGTGAGAGGAGGACTTACCTGCAGCTGTAAGTATAAATACAGCGCGGGGTTTGCTTCTACAGAGGCCCGGGGAGCCGTTGGTGAGAGGAGGACTTACCTGCAGCTGTAAGTATAAATACAGCGCGGGGTTTGCTTCTACAGAGGCCCGGGGAGCCGTTGGTGAGAGGAGGACTTACCTGCAGCTGTAAGTATAAATACAGCGCGGGGTTTGCTTCTACAGAGGCCCGGGGAGCCGTTGGTGAGAGGAGGACTTACCTGCAGCTGTGAGTATAAATACAGCGCGGGGTTTGCTTCTACAGAGGCCCGGGGAGCCGTTGGTGAGAGGATGACTTACCTGCAGCTGTGAGTATAAATACAGCGCGGGGTTTGCTTCTACAGAGGCCCGGGGAGCCGTTGGTGAGAGGAGGACTTACCTGCAGCTGTAAGTATAAATACAGCGCGGGGTTTGCTTCTACAGAGGCCCGGGGAGCCGTTGGTGAGAGGAGGACTTACCTGCAGCTGTAAGTATAAATACAGCGCGGGGTTTCCTTCTACAGAGGCCCGGGGAGCCGTTGGTGAGAGGAGGACTTACCTGCAGCTGTGAGTATAAATACAGCGCGGGGTTTGCTTCTACAGAGGCCCGGGGAGCCGTTGGTGAGAGGAGGACTTTCCTGCAGCTGTGAGTATAAATACAGCGCAGGGTTTGCTTCTACAGAGGCCCGGGGAGCCGTTGGTGAGAGGAGGACTTACCTGCAGCTGTGAGTATAAATACAGCGCGGGGTTTGCTTCTACAGAGGCCCGGGGAGCCGTTGGTGAGAGGAGGACTTACCTGCAGCTGTAAGTATAAATACAGCGCGGGGTTTGCTTCTACAGAGGCCCGGGGAGCCGTTGGTGAGAGGAGGACTTACCTGCAGCTGTAAGTATAAATACAGCGCGGGGTTTGCTTCTACAGAGGCCCGGGGAGCCGTTGGTGAGAGGAGGACTTACCTGCAGCTGTAAGTATAAATACAGCGCGGGGTTTGCTTCTACAGAGGCCCGGGGAGCCGTTGGTGAGAGGAGGACTTGCCTGCAGCTGTGAGTATAAATACAGCGCGGGGTGTGCTTCTACAGAGGCCCGGGGAGCCGTTGGTGAGAGGAGGACTTACCTGCAGCTGTGAGTATAAATACAGCGCGGGGTTTGCTTCTACAGAGGCCCGGGGAGCCGTTGGTGAGAGGAGGACTTACCTGCAGCTGTAAGTATAAATACAGCGCGGGGTTTGCTTCTACAGAGGCCCGGGGAGCCGTTGGTGAGAGGAGGACTTACCTGCAGCTGTAAGTATAAATACAGCACGGGGTTTCCTTCTACAGAGGCCCGGGGAGCCGTTGGTGAGAGGAGGACTTACCTGCAGCTGTGAGTATAAATACAGCGCAGGGTTTGCTTCTACAGAGGCCCGGGGAGCCGTTGGTGAGAGGAGGACTTACCTGCAGCTGTAAGTATAAATACAGCGCGGGGTTTGCTTCTACAGAGGCCCGGGGAGCCGTTGGTGAGAGGAGGACTTACCTGCAGCTGTAAGTATAAATACAGCGCGGGGTTTGCTTCTACAGAGGCCCGGGGAGCCGTTGGTGAGAGGAGGACTTACCTGCAGCTGTAAGTATAAATACAGCGCGGGGTTTGCTTCTACAGAGGCCCGGGGAGCCGTTGGTGAGAGGAGGACTTACCTGCAGCTGTGAGTATAAATACAGCGCGGGGTTTGCTTCTACAGAGGCCCGGGGAGCCGTTGGTGAGAGGAGGACTTACCTGCAGCTGTAAGTATAAATACAGCGCGGGGTTTGCTTCTACAGAGGCCCGGGGAGCCGTTGGTGAGAGGAGGACTTACCTGCAGCTGTAAGTATAAATACAGCGCGGGGTTTGCTTCTACAGAGGCCCGGGGAGCCGTTGGTGAGAGGAGGACTTACCTGCAGCTGTAAGTATAAATACAGCACGGGGTTTGCTTCTACAGAGGCCCGGGGAGCCGTTGGTGAGAGGAGGACTTACCTGCAGCTGTGAGTTACCCAAATCTGTAACGTTCCATCTCACTTCCAGAGAAGGATTCTGGTGGAAGCCTCTGATTGGTGGAAGCCTCTGATTGGTGGACGAGGATCAGAGGAAGCAGCTGATTGGCTTGTATTGTATTTGTATTGTAATTGTAAGGCTTTATTGTATTCGGATAAGGGGGAGAATGAGGGCCAGGGCAGTTTACTGTTCTGGATGTCAGATGTGGGAGGTCATGGAGTCTGAGTGCTCTCCAGACGTCCACATCTGCGCCAGGTGCGTCGAGATGGGGCTCCTTAGGGACCGCGTTAGGAACCTGGAGCAGCAACTCGATGACCTCTGTCTGCTCAGGGAGAGCGAGGAGGTCATAGAAAGGAGTTACAGGGAGGTGGTCACTCCAAGACCACGGGAGACAGAAAACTGGGTCACAGTTAGGAAGGGCAATGGGCAGAGGCAGGGACTGGTGAGTACCCCGGTGGCTGTACACCTTGAAAATAAGTACTCATGTTTGAGTAAGGGTGGGGGAGACAGCCTACCTGGGGGCAGCGACAGCGGCCGGGCCTCTGGCACAAAGACCGGTCCGGTTGCTCAGAAGGGTAAGGAAAAGAAGGGGAGGGCAATTGTAATAGGGGACTCTATAGTCAGGGGGTCGGATAGGCGATTCTGTGGACGCAGACAGGAGTCCCGGATGGTAGTTTGCCTCCCTGGTGCCAGGGTCAGGGATGTGTCTGAACGTGTCCAAGAAATCCTGAAATGGGAGGGAGAGGAGCCTGAGGTTGTGGTGCATATAGGTACCAACGACATAGGTAAAAAAAGAGAAGAGGTCCTGAAAGAAGAATTTAGGGAGTTAGGTAGAGAGTTAAGGAGAAGGACTGGAAAGGTAACAAACTCAGGATTACTGCCTGTGCCACGCGACAGTGAGAGTAGGAATGGAGCGAGGTGGAGGATAAATGCGTGGATGAGGGACTGGTGCAGTGGGTATGGATTCAGGTTTCTGGATCATTGGGACCTCTTTTGGGGAAGGTGCGACCTGTACAGAAAGGACGGGTTGCACTTGAACTCAAGGGGGACCAATATCCTGGCGGGGAGATTTGCAAAGGCTACTGGGGAGACTTTAAACTAGTATGGTTGGGGGGAGGGACTCAAATTGGGAAAGCTAGCAGTCAGTGTGTGAAGCAGGGGGCAGAGAATGGTAGCACTCTGACCCAAAATGTAGGGGAGAGAGAAGAAAAAGAAAATAATCAGAGAATAAGAGAGGGTGGGTTTCTTAAATGTGTATATTTTAATGCTAGGAGCATTGTAAGAAAAGTGGATGAACTTAGAGCCTGGATTGACACCTGGAAGTATGATGTTGTGGCGATCAGTGAAACATGGTTGCAGGAGGGCTGTGATTGGAAACTAAATATTCCAGGATTTTGTTGCTTCAGGTGTGATAGAATTGGAGGGGCAAGAGGTGGAGGTGTTGCATTGCTTATCAGGGAAGATATTACAGCAGTGCTTTGGCAGGATAGATTAGAGGGATCGTCTAGGGAGGCTATTTGGGTGGAACTGAGAAATGGGAAAGGGGTAGCAACACTTATAGGGGTGTATTATAGACCGCCAAATGGGGAGCGAGAATTGGAAGAGCAAATATGTAAGGAGATTGCAGATATTAGTAGTAAGCACAAGGTAGTGATTGTGGGAGATTTCAATTTTCCACACATAGACTGGGAAACACATTCTGTAAATGGGCTGGATGGGTTGGAGTTTGTAAAATGTGTGCAGGATAGTTTTTTGCAACAATACATAGAAGTACCTACTAGAGAAGGGGCGGTACTGGACCTCCTGTTAGGAAATGAGATGGGTCAGGTGGCAGAGGTATGCGTTTAGGAACAGTTCGGGTCCAGTGATCACAATACCATTAGTTTCAATATAATTATGGAGAGGGACAAAACTGGACCTAGGGTTGAGATTTTTGATTGGAGAAAGGCTAACTTTGAGGAGATGCGAAAGGATTTAAAAGGAGTAAATTGGGACAGTTTGTTTTATGGGAAAGATGTGGAAGAGAAATGGAGTACATTTAAAGGTGAAATTTTAAGAGTACAGAATCTTTATGTCCCTGTTCGGTTGAAAGGAAATCGTAAAAATTGTAAAGAGCCATGGTTTTCAAGGGAAATTGGACACTTGGTTCGGAAAAAGAGGGATATCTACAATAGTTATAGGCAGCATGGAGTGAATGGGGTGCTTGAGGAGTATAAAGAATGTAAAAAGAATCTTAAGAAAGAAATTAGAAAAGCTAAAAGAAGATATGAGGTTGCTTTGGCAAGTAAGGTAAAAGTAAATCCGAAGGGTTTCTACCGCTATATTAATAGCAAAAGGATAACGAGGGATAAAATTGGTCCATTAGAGAGTCAGAGTGGCCAACTATCTGCAGAGCCAAAAGAGATGGGGGAGATATTGAACAGTTTCTTTTCTTCGGTATTCACCAAGGAGAAGGATATTGAATTATGTGAGGTAAGGGAAACAAGTAGAGTAGCTATGGAAACTATGAGGATCAAAGAAGAGGAAGTACTGACACTTTTGAGAAATATAAAAGTGGATAAGTCTCCAGGTCCGGACAGGATATTCCCTAGGACATTGAGGGAAGTTAGTGTAGAAATAGCAGGGGCTATGGCAGAAATATTTCAAATGTCATTAGAAATGGGAATAGTGCCGGAGGATTGGCGTACTGCGCATGTTGTTCCATTGTTTAAAAAGGGGTCTAAGAGTAAACCTAGCAATTATAGACCTATTAGTTTGACGTCAGTGGTGGGCAAATTAATGGAAAGAATACTTAGAGATAATATATATAAGCATCTGGATAAACAGGGTCTGATTAGGAACAGTCAACATGGATTTGTGCCTGGAAGGTCATGTTTAACTAATCTTCTTGAATTTTTTGAAGATGTTACTCGGGAAATTGATGAGGGTAAAGCAGTGGATGTTGTGTATATGGACTTCAGTAAGGCCTTTGACAAGGTTCCTCATGGAAGGTTGGTTAAGAAGGTTCAATGGTTGGGTATTAATGGTGGAGTAGCAAGATGGATTCAACAGTGGCTGAATGGGAGATGCCAGAGAGTAATGGTGGATGGTTGTTTGTCAGGTTGGAGGCCAGTGATGAGTGGGGTGCCACAGGGATCTGTGTTGGGTCCACTGTTGTTTGTCATGTACATCAATGATCTGGACGATGGTGTGGTAAATTGGATTAATAAGTATGCAGATGATACTAAGATAGGTGGGGTTGCGGGTAATGAAGAAGAGTTTCAAAGTCTACAGAGAGATTTATGCCAGTTGGAAGAGTGGGCTGAAAGATGGCAGATGGAGTTTAATGCTGATAAGTGTGAGGTGCTACATCTTGGCAGGACAAATCAAAATAGGACGTACATGGTAAATGGTAGGGAATTGAAGAATGTAGGTGAACAGAGGGATCTGGGAATAACTGTGCACAGTTCCATGAAAGTGGAATCTCATGTAGATAGGGTGGTAAAGAAAGCTTTTGGTGTGCTGGCCTTTATAAATCAGAGCATTGAGTATAGAAGTTGGGATGTAATGTTAAAATTGTACAAGGCATTGGTGAGGCCAATTCTGGAGTATGGTGTACAATTTTGGTCGCCTAATTATAGGAAGGATGTCAACAAAATAGAGAGAGTACAGAGGAGATTTACTAGAATGTTGCCTGGGTTTCAGCAACTAAGTTACAGAGAAAGGTTGAACAAGTTAGGGCTTTATTCTTTGGAGCGCAGAAGGTTAAGGGGGGACTTGATAGAGGTTTTTAAAATGATGAGAGGGATAGACAGAGTTGACGTGGAAAAGCTTTTCCCACTGAGAGTAGGGAAGATTCAAACAAGGGGACATGACTTGAGAATTAAGGGACTGAAGTTTAGGGGTAACATGAGGGGGAACTTCTTTACTCAGAGAGTGGTAGCTGTGTGGAATGAGCTTCCAGTGAAGGTGGTGGAGGCAGGTTCGTTTTTATCATTTAAAAATAAATTGGATAGTTATATGGATGGGAAAGGAATGGAGGGTTATGGTCTGAGCGCAGGTATATGGGACTAGGGGAGATTATGTGTTCGGCACGGACTAGAGGGGTCGAGATGGCCTGTTTCCGTGCTGTAATTGTTATATGGTTATATGGTTATGCCCTTGGAAAACACTCTAAAGTTCTGTGATTGGCTCTGGAATCAATATGTGGAGATCTAAGCACATGGAAGCATAGGAACGGCTGCTGAAGACGATGACTTTGCAGTATCTGTGGTTCATGGTGTTGGCAGAGTCAGCCTGCAGGAGGCACTCCAGCGATTGGGTGGATGAGTGCATAGAGTGCAGCCTGTGGCAACTGCTCAAAGCACGGTGGAAGGATCCGATTGCATCAAGCTGGACCAGGCCGACCCCTACTTCATAAATCCATTGCTACCATTACAACTGTACTTAAAGGAAGAAATAAAGAAATTGAATATCTCCTTGGGGCAAGATCAGACTTTTCAAAGACATGGAGTTTGCAAGATGGCATTGGAACATGGTTGCACTCTACAAACAATTCTAGAAGAGAATCTATTATACCCATGTATAACATGATTTGACTGGGTAGCATGCAGAACAAACTTTTCACTGTGTCTTGTACATGTGACAATAACCGAACTAAACTAAACAAACTCTCGAGTTTATATAAGCACAGTGACGCAGCGGTAGAGCTAATGCCTCACAGTGCCAGAGACCCGGGTTCGATCCTGACTATGGGTACTGTTTGTATGGAGTTTGTACAATCTCTATGACCACGTGGGTTTCACTGGCTGCCCTGGTTTTCTCCCATGTCCCAAAGATGTGCTGGTTTAGAGGTTAATTGGCTTCTGTAAATTGCCCCTAGTGCATAGGATGTGAAAGTAGGATTACATAGAACTAGTGTGAATGGGTGATTGATGGTCAACATGGTGGGCCGAACAGCCTGTTTCTATGCTGTATCTCTAAACTCTAACCTCTTACAGGCTTTGGATCTGTCAATGATCATCACAACAAACTATTGAAGTATATTGTCTATCATATTGTGGGTTGGCATGGCAACCAACTTATAAAACATGTACACAGACAATTGAAATTTTTTTCTGAAGCTGGTAGTTAAAGGAGAAATGGAGACCAATATTTGGGGAAACTTACTTATTCTTCTTCAATTATGGACCTTTTATGTCAACCAGATGATCTGTATGAAACCTTGGCATAATGTTGTACCAAACAAACAGTGCACACATCTAGCAGGTGTAACTGGATTGAGGTGTCAGATGAGATTATGAGTTGGTTTTATGGCTTCAATAAGTGAGAGTCCTGAAAATGAGGCAACCTGAAATCTTTATGTTCTATATTCCAGGTACGTTGGTGCAGATTTATTTCCACCAACTTTCACCATCAGGAAAAACAAAGGGATAGTTGAAAGTAGGAAATGTTGATATAGTGTCTAAAATAATAAATAATAATAATAATGGGAACCTTTGGCCTCCAGCTGGAGGTAATTGGATTCAGGACAAAAGTATCATAAATTGTAACTGTGAAAGTCCAAAAAAAAACTCTTTAAAAAGTTAGTACCTTGAAATTACAACATTTTTATTGACAGCACATACAGTATATCCATTCTGCTTTTGAGCTGTCCTATAAATCTTAAAACTTCTACTGGCAGGGGTGATGGATGGAAGAACCAGCCTGTATTTATTTATGGCTGGCATTCTATCAGGGAAGCAATTGGATTATTAAGCACTTGAAAAGTTTAAAGGAGATGTGTGGGGCAAGTTTTTTACACCGAGGATGGTGAGTTCCTGAAACATGCTGTCAGGGATGGTGGCTGAGACGGAAACAGTAATGCATTCAAGAGACTTTTGGATAGGCATATGGATATGCAGGGAATGGAGGGATATGGATTATGTGCAGGCAGATATCAGTTGGTGTTGGCATCATATTCGGTACAGACATTGTGTGCCGAATGACCTCTTCTCATGCTGCACTGTTAGTGCAAACGGGTGAAAAAAAATCTTGGCAAAATGATGTATTTACAACGGTGTACTGTAACTGACAAGGAACCTCTGCATGTTCAAACACCTTTGGGGGCTAAAATTCATATGAAAAATCTAAAAGGGAGGCAAGAGACAGTAGATGCAAGAATGGATGGTCTAAAGGCTTCTGAGGATGGAGAACCCAGAAAACCAAAAAATGCCTCTTGTTGAAGACAAAAAAAAAAGACTGCATATGCTGGAATCCTGAGCAGCACAAAGTGCTGAAGGAACTCAGCGGGTCAGGCAGTATGTGTGGAGGGAATTGAGCAGATGCCAGTTCAAGTTGGGGCTACTTTTCAGACTGAGGAAGGGTCCCAATCTGAAACGTCATCTGCCCATTTCCCTCCACAGATGCTGCCTGACCCATTGAGATCCTCCAGCACTTTATTTTTCACCTTTTTTGTACAGTGTTGAGAGATGGTTCCCGGATTCACAACCAGCAGAATATTTAATGACAAGAGAACATGCGTCCTGACTTGTGTATTAAATGGCAGGAATATTCTTTCAATTATAGATTAATGCTGGGATGTCCAATTAATATCTTCCCTTATCTCATCATGAAGGTTTTAATATATGGTAATTAATATGAACATGTTTATTTTTTTCCATGGAATAGATACAATGATACAGAAACAGAACATCTCACGCCCGATGAATGGTTTTGATGACAAAGTATAATTTCAAGTTAAACTGTGAGTGGGCTTTTTCCTATTTGGAAGATTAGATCTTGTTTTAATTAAAATCTCCTGTCCATGAAATTCTATCACTCCTGAATATTCTCTAACATTGGGCACATTTTCCCTTTAAGTATTTGGGATTTTATGCACCTCAACTAAATCATCTCATCACCATCTTAGAGATTTGAGGTGCATACATCTCTAAGGGGACAATTTCATCATCCAATCTACTAATATAACTATAATTCCTTATCCTGAAAATCATTCAAGCAAGTCCCTTTTCTAGCCTCATGACACCCTTTCCTTTCTTAAAGATTAGTGAATTAAAATAGGCACAGTGCACCAGCTGATGTCAAAATAAAGTTTTGAACAGGTTTAGCCTGCTTTTCTCCATTTCGTACACAACCTAACTAAAACAAAACTGCAGGATCCCACACACTTTATTAATTGATATGTAAAACTGTCTGGCCATCTTGAAAGATTTGAGTACAAATACCAACAGGTTTCTTATACCAGTGCCCCTATAAATGTTATCACTGAGCTTGTTATGACATTTCTCATTTGTACTAGAGTCATGCAGACCGACAGCACAGAAACAACTCTTTTGCCTGTCTTGAGTCTGAAGAAAGGTCTCAACCCGAAACATCACCCATTCCTTCTCTCCAGAGATGCTGCCTGTCCTGTTGAGTTACTCCAGCTTTTAGACACCAGACAATAGACAATACACAATAAACAATAGGTGCGGGATAGGCCATTTGGCCCTTCGAGCCAGCACCACCTTTCAATGTGATCATGGATGATCATCCCCAATCAGCACCCTGTTCCTGCCTTCTCCCCATATCCCCTGATTCCGCTATTTGTAAGAGCTCTATCTAGCTCTCTCTTGAAAGCATCCAGAGAACCTGCCTCCACTGCCCTCTGAGGCAGAGAATTCCACAGACTCACCACTCTCTGTGAGAAAAAGTGTTTCCTCATCTCCATTCTAAATGGCTTACTCCTTATTCTTAAACTGTGGACCTGCTTCTGGATTCCCCCAACATAGGGAACATGTTTCCTGCCTCTAGCGTGTCCAAGCCCTTAACAATCTTGTATGTTTCAATGAGATATCCTCTCATCCTTCTAAACTCCAGAGAATACAAAGCCCATCCGCTCCAATCTCTCAGCATATGACAGCCCCGCCATCCCGGAAATTAACCTTGTAAACCTATGCTGCACTCCCTCAATAGTGAGAATGTTCTTCCTCAAATTAGGGGACCAAAACTGCACACAATACTCCAGGTGTGGTCTCACTAGGGCTCTGTACAACTGCAGGTGGACCTCTTTGCTCCTATATTCGATTCCTCTTGTTATAAAGGCCAACATGCCATTTGCTTTCTTCACTGCCTGTTGTACCTGCATGCTTACTTTCATAGACTGATGTACAAGGGCCCCCAGATCCCGTTGTACTTCCCCTTTTCCCAACTTGATGCCATTTAGATAGTAATCTGCCTTCCTGTTTTTGCTACCAAAGTGGATAACCTCACATTTATCCGCATTAAACTTAATCTGCCATGCATCTGCCCACTCCCCCAACCTGTCCAAGTCGCCCTGCATTCTCATAGCATCATCCTCACAGTTCACACTGTCACCCAGCTTTGTGTTATCTGCAAATTTGCTAATGTTACTTTGAATCCCTTCATCCAAATCATTTATGTATATTGTAAATAGCTGCGGTCCCAGCACCGAGCCTTGCGGTACCCCACTAGTCACTGCCTGCCATTCTGAAAGGGACCCATTAATCCCTACTCTTTGTTTCCTGTCTGCCAATCACTTCTCTATCCATGTTAGCACTCTACCCCCAATACCATGTGCCCTAATATTGCCCACTAATCTCCTATGTGGAACCTTATCAAATGCTTTCTGAAAGTCCAGGTACACTCCATCCACTGGCTCTCCCTTGTCCATTTTCCATGTTACATCTTCAAATCCGGAAGATTAGTAAAGCATGATTTCCCCATCGTAAATCCATGCTGACTCAGACCGATCCTGTTACTGCTATCCAAATGTGCGGCAATCTCATCTTTTATAATTGACTCCAGCATCTTCCCCACCACCGATGTCAGGCTAACTGGTCTATAATTCCCTGTTTTCTCTCTCCCGCCTTTCTTAAAAAGTGGGATAACATTAGCCACCCTCCAATCCACAGAAACTGATACTGAGCCTATAGAACATTGGAAAATTATCAACAATGCATCCACAATTTCTAGAGCCACTTCCTTAAGTACCCTGGGATGCAGACCATCAGGCCCTGGGGATTTATCAGCCATCAGTCTATCCAACACCATTTCCTGCCTAATGTGGATTTCCTTCAGTTCCTCTGTCACCCCAGATCCTCTGGCCACTACTTTATATCAGGAGGATTGTTTGTATCCTCCTTAGTGAAGACAGATCCAAAGTACCTGTTCAACTCATCTGCCATTTCCTTGTTCCCCATAATAAATTCACCTTTTTCGGTCTTCAATGGTCCAACTTTGGTCTTAACTAATTTTTTTCCTCTTCACATACCTAAAGAAGTTTTTACTATCCTGCTTTATATTCTTTGCTAGTTTACCTTCATACCTCATCTTTTCTCCCCGTATTGTCTTTTTGGTTATCTTTTGTTGTTCTTTACACATTACCCAATCCTCTTGCTTCCCGCTCATCTTTGCTACGTTGTACTTCTTCGCTTTAATTTTTATACTGTCTCTGACGTCCCTTGTCAGCCATGGTCGTCCCTTTCTCCTCTTGGAATCTTTCTTCCTCCTAGGAATGAACTGATTATGCACCTTCTGTATTATTCCAAGAAACATCTGCCATTTTTGGTCCACTGTCATCCCTGCTAGTGTATCTTTCAAGTCAACTTTGGCCAGCTCCTCCCTCATGGCCCCATAGTCCCCTTTATTCAACTGCAACATTGACACCTCCGATCTACTCTTGTCCCTCTCCAATTGTAGATTGAGCCTGACCATGTTATGGTCACTGCCTCCTAATGGCTCATTAACCTCGAGGTCCTTTATCAAATCCGGTTCATTACATAACACTAAATCCAGAATTGCCTTCTCCCTGGTAGGCTCCACTACAAGCTGTTCAAAGAATCCATCACAAAGGCACTCTACAAAGTCCCTTTATTTATTTATTTTTTTAGAAGCATATACATATCATAACCAAAACACAATTTGTTTATCAATTACATATTAACACAGCTTCTATTTATTTATTTTTTTAATAGATTTTTTTGGAAGATAGAGCTATAGAAAGAAAAGAGAGAGAAAAAATAAAAAAATAAAATAAATTACCAATAACATAATTTTGGAGATAGGTCCGTAGATTATAAAGTGTAATTATTCATCCAATCCTGGATTCAAGTTTCAGTCAAGCTTCCGTGCTGGACCAATTTACCTTTTCAGAAAATCAATAAATGGACCATATTCTAGCAAACAATTATGGTTTGTCAATTAAGACAAGTCTAATTTTTTCCAAGTGTAAGGTCTCAGACATCTCCATAATCCACATTTTAATTGTGGGGGTTGGTGGTTTTGTCCAAAATTTTAATATTAATTTTTTCCCAATTATTATACTATAATCAAGGATATTTCATTGGTTTGTTGTATGTTTTAGGCTTTGTTCTGATATTCCTAATATTATTACTTTTGGATCAGGATCCAATTGGATATTAACAATCAATCAAAGACTTTATTGTCATTCAGAAATACACCAATAAATGGAAGTCTGAACGAAATTTTGTTGCATCTGGCTCCCCATGCAACTTCAGAAATAATTTTTAAAATATCGTCCAGAATTTTTTAATTTTTATACAGTTTACAAAAGTATGAGTTAAATTAGCTTCTAAATATTGTCATTTGTCACAGATAGGAGAAATATTTGGAAAGATTCTATTTAATTTTGTTTTAGAATAGTGCAGTCTATGTAGTACTTTAAATTGTATTAAAAAGTGTCTGGCATTTAACGAGCATTGACGTATATGTTGTAAACTTTCATCCCATATATCTTTCATTATAGGTTGAGCTAGTTCATTTTCCCATGCTTGTCTATAAAGTACCGTTGACAGGACCTCACTATCTAAAAGAATATTATAAATGTGAGATATTAATTTATCTGTGTTAGGATGTTTATTCAAACATTCATCAAGGATCTCTGGCTCCCTAGTTCTATAATCTGTGATTTAACATAATCTCTAAATTGTAAATATCTAAAAAAATATTTGAATGTAGTCCATAATTCTGTTGTAACTCCTGAAATGAAAGAAATATACCTTTTCTGTAAAGGTGTCCCACCTTTTTAATTCCATAATTTTTCCATTGTGCGAAACCTTTATCCAACACAGAAGGTTTAAATGAAGGATTATTTACAATGGGGAGAAGGAGTGCTAAATTATCCAATTTTAAAGTCATTTTTAATTGTTTCCAAATTCGTATACCACTATATATTATCGGATTTTCACTTTAAGTTTTTTTAATTCAGTTTTGTGGGAGCTAACAAAATCGAGCCAATTTCAAAAGGTAAACAATCTTCCTTTTCCATCTTTAACCAATCTGGCTGTTGATCCATATCTTCCAACCAGAAGTTCATATTTTTAATATTAACTGCCCAAAAATAAAATAAAAAATTTGTTAAGACTAATCCTCCATTCATCTTGGATTTACATAAATGTTTTTTACTTATTCTATGGTTCTTATAATCCCAAATAAAACATGTAAATATAGAATCAACTTTAAAAAAATGAATATTTGGGAGATATATTGATTGAAAGAGGTACAGTAATTGTGGTAGGAAAATCATTTTTATGGCATTAATTCTACCGAGCATTGAGATGGGAAGTGTTTTCCAATACTGAATATTTTTATGCAGTTTATTAAGTAAAGGGTGAAAATTTAACTTAAATAAAGAAGTATATTTCTTAGTCACATAAATTCCTAGATATTTAAATTTTTCGTAGACTATTTTAAAAGGAGATTGTTGCAATGTATGTAGGTTAATTTCCGTTATTGGCATAATTTCACTTTTGTTCCAATTAATTCTATATCCCGAAAATGAGCCAAATTGAGATAGGTTTAGCAAGTTTGGAATGCTAGTTTCTGGGTTTTTAATGTATAGTAATACATCATCTGCGTATAAAGAAATTTTATTAATTGTATCTTTAGTATTATACCCATAGATTTCTGGATGGGCTCTAACATTTTCTGCAAGTGGTTCAATAGCTAGGGTGAATAACAACGGAGACAATGGGCACCCTTATCTCCAACTAGATAAATTAAATTTGGGTGATAACATTTGATTTGTCAATATTCTAGCTGTTGGGTTAGTATATAGGAGTTTAAACCATGTACAAAAAATCTCACCCAATTGAAATTTTTCCATCACCGAAAATAGATAGGGCCATTCCACCTGATCAAATGCTTTTTCAGCATCTAACGAAATAACTGCTAAATCTACATTAGCTATTCTATTTGAATATATAATATTAAATAATCGTCCCAGATTATAAAATGAATAACGTTTTGGGATAAAACCTGTTTGATCGGAATGTATTAATTTATGAATCACTAAACTTAATCTATCTGCTAAAATTTTAGTTAATATCTTCTGATCAGTGTTTAAAAGAGCAATTGCTCTATATGAACCTGGATCCTCAAGGTCCTTGTCCATTATTGATTCGTTTAAACTTTCTGGCAGTTTCTGTTGAGTAAAAACGTAATTATAGAAACATAGAAACATAGAAAATAGGTGCAGGAGTAGGCCATTCGGCCCTTAGAGCCTGCACCGCCATTCGATATGATCATGGCTGATCATCCAACTCAGTATCCCATCCCTGCCTTCTCTCCATTATATAATGTCTGTAGACGTGGAGAAATCAGATCATGACATTTTTTATAAAATTCAGAGTTTAAGCCATCAGGGCCAGCGGCCTTTCCATTTTTCAAAGATCTAAAGGATTCTTCAATATCTTTTACTGATATTTCAGCACCTAATAATTCCCTCTCTTTCAGATCTAAGCCTATAAGATTACATTTCTGTAAAAATGTTTCCATTCTTGCAGGACACTCTGTCGTGTTGGTTGAATAAAGTGTTTGATAATATTGTAATAATCTGTCATTGATATCCTTGGGCAATGTTAGTGTTTCTCTCATATCTGATCTAATTTTATGAATTGTTTTTTCCCCATCCAATTTACGAAGTTGACGAGCTAATAGTTTTTGTGGTTTATCATCAAATTCAAATTGTAGTTGTTTAGTGTGTTAATAAAGTTTATGATTTGATCTGAATATATTTCATTTAACTTATTTTTAAGTGCAGCGATTTTATTATGTTTTATCATAGAAGGGCGACCGCATTCTCTATATCTAATTGCCATTTCCATTTCCAATACATGTTGTTTAGCAAGATTTTATGAAAGGCTTGCGAGGAGATTAATGCTCCTCGTACAAATGCTTTAAATGTTTCCCAGAGAAGGGAGACAGATGTTTCAGGGTGGTCATTCGACTCAAAAAACATATTGATCTGTGTAATAAGATATTCGTAGCATGCTTTATCATTTAAAATTTGAGGGTTAAGTCTCCATTGTGTCTGCTCTCGGTCATTCCATTTAGTGAGATAAATATTATGAGATAAATGGGATAAGTTTAGAATCTACTAAAAAAGTAGTCTATTCTTGAATAAGTTTTATGTACCGGTGAGTAAAATGAATATTCTCGTCCAGATGGATTTTCGATTCTCCAGACATCTTTGATATTGATAGTGTTAATGTATGAATTTAATAATTCACTTGCCTTGGATTTTATTTTCCTTTGTCTTGATGATCTATCTAGATAAGAATCTAATGTACAATTTAAGTCTCCACCAATTATCAAATTATGTTGTGTAAGTTCCGGAATAGTAGTAAATGTTTTCTTGAAGAACAATGGGCTGTCAAAATTTGGTCCATAAACGTTAAGAATGATCACTTTTTAAAAATATAATTCACCCACCAGTATAATATATCTACCTTCGATATCCGCAATGGGTGATATATGTTTAAAAGGTATACCCTTACGGATTAAAATTGCAACCCCTCTAGACTGATGAGAGAATGAGGAATGATACGTTTTGGCAATCCATTTTGCTTTCAATCTATGTTGCGCTTCATTTTTGAGGTGAGTTTCTTGAAGAAACATTATATCAGCTTTGAGTGATTTTAAATGTGCTAATACTTTACCTCTCTTGATTGGTTCATTAATACCCTTGACATTCCAACTGCAAAATGTAATTCCTTCACCCCCAATTTTCATATTAACATCTTGCATCTTATGGGGAGGATGGTCTATAAAAGAGCAAATGGTTCAACACACTAAACCCGACATTCTGCCTGAACACAGGATAAATGAATTTTAGATTTACTAAGTCTTCATCCCGAATATATCTCCTTAAAAAAAACTTATAATTGAATTTAATATTAAAATTATAATTAGATGAAGAGTAGAAAAAGTGAAAAAAATAGATGGTTAGAAGAGTGCAAAGAAAAGAAAAAAACTACATCTACAATCAGTGTAGTTAGTGATAGCCACACTAGCGTGGCTAACCCTCAAAAGACTTCCGGACCCTTAAAAAAAATTATACTAGCTCCGTGCTTTAGTAAAAAAGAAAATTTCAATAAAAACAATTTGTAAAAGGGAGAGGGGGAAAAACATTTTTAGGTCCAAAGAATTTGTAATCCAGTAGTAAAATATTATTATTCTCCTAAAAATAATTAGTCAAATATAAAAAAAATCAAATTTTATTAATAAAATACCTAAAAAACCTTATTTACAGTTCTTATGTATAACTAATTCTAAGAATATCTTGTTAATAATAGTAATAATTAGTAGCCATTAGTACTAAATAATAAGGGTTGTAATCAATGGCAAGATAACTTGCTCAACTATCATTATCATTATCAACTATCATTAGTCCTTAAGTATAACAATTTAAAGTTCCATTTGTTCTCTGCAAGATGATGACATCATGGGAATAATGTTCAGTCATCATTCAGATTCTCAATACCCTGGGGTAGCGATTCCTAGCCTTTTCCTCGCCAACGTGCGCTCACTGGCAAACAAAATGGACGAACTCCGGCTAAGGATCACCTCCCACAACTGGATCAAGGACTGCAACATCCTGATCTTCACGGAAACTTGGCTCAACACTGACGTTCCTGACAGCGCCATCCAGCTATCGGGGCATCATTTACTCCGAGCGGACAGGACATCAGACTCCGGTAAGACCAGAGTTGGGGTCTGTGCATTTATGTAAATAAAGCATGGTGCACGGACTCCACCATCATCGAGAGTCACTGCTCAGCTAACCTTGAGTTCCTCTTGGTTAGATGCAGACCGTTCTATCTGCCCAGAGAGTTCACCTCCACTGTTGTGACTGCAGCCTATATCCCTCCTGATGCTAATGCCAAGCTTGCAATGAAAGAGCTGCATACTGCCATTAGCAATCAACAGACGCACAACCCCGAGGCAGCCTTCATTGTTGCGGGTGACTTCAATCACTCTAACCTGAAGACTGTACTCCCCAAATTCCACCAACATGTCTCCTTCCCCACTAGAGTAGACAAGACACCGGACAAAGTCTACACCAACATGGCTGAAGCTTACAAAGCTACCCCCCTCCCCCACCTTGGTCAGTCTGATCACGTCTCATTGTTCCTGCTCCCTAAGTACTTCCCACTCATGAGACGGGTTAAACCAACTGTGAGGACAGTTAAAGTCTGGTCAGAGGAAGCGGACTTCACATTTCAGCAGTGTTTTGGAAACACTGACTGGAAGGCGTTTGCAGCCCAGGCCACCCTTGACTCCCACACAGACATTGATTCCTACACATCCTCAGTTCTGGACTTTATAAACTCCACCATCAATAGTGTCACCTCCCTCAAACAGGTGACCATATTCCCGAATCAGAAGCCATGGATGAACAGCGAGGTCAGGCTACTGCTGAAAGCACGGGACACCACTTTCAGGTCAGGCGATGCTCGAGCCTACAGTTCAGCCAGGGCTAACCTGAAGAAGGGCATCAAGAAGGCCAAGCACTGCCATAAGCTCAGGATTGAGGAGCACTTCAACAACAACTCCGACCCCCGACGCATGTGGCAAGGCATCCAGGCCATCACGGACTACAGACCCTCCAACACCACCCCCACATCCAGCGACGCCTCCTTCCTTGAGGAGCTTAATCACTTCTATGGCCGCTTCGACAGGGACAATCTAGAGACAGCCATCAAGGCTGTGCTACCTGCCGATCACCAACCCCTCACACTCACCCCCTACGACGTATACGTGGCACTGAGTAGGACTAATGCACGTAAAGCTGCTGGCCCTGACGGCATCCCCGGGCGCGTGCTCAGGGCCTGTGCTGCACAGCTGACAGACGTCTGGACTGACATCTTCAACCTGTCACTTGCCCAAGCAGTTGTCCCCACGTGCCTTAAAACCACCTCCATCGTGCCAGTGCCAAAACACTCCACTGCGGCAAGCCTCAACGACTTCCGCCCAGTTGCACTTACCCCCATCATCACCAAGTGCTTCGAGAGGCTGGTCCTGGCACACCACAAAAGCTGCCTACCCCCCACACTGGATCCCTATCAGTTTGCCTACCGCAAGAACAGGAGTACGGAGGATGCCATCTCAAAGGCACTTCACTCCGCCCTCTCCCACCTCGACAACAGAGACACTTACGTAAGAATGCTGTTCATCGATTACAGCTCAGCATTCAACACCATTATACCATCAAAACTGATCACCAAACTCGGCAACCTAGGCATCGACCCCTCCCTCTGCAACTGGATACTGGACTTTCTAACCAACAGACCCCAGCCTGTTAGGTTAGACAAGCACACCTCTTCAACCCTCACTCTGAACACCGGCGTTCCACAGGGCTGTGTGCTGAGCCCCCTCCTCTACTCCCTCTTCACCTATGACTGCACACCTGTACATGGTACTAACACCATCATCAAGTATGCAGATGATACAACGGTGATTGGCCTCATCAGCAACAACGATGAGTCGGCCTACAGGGAGGAGGTCCAGCACTTAGCAGCATGGTGCGCTGACAACAACCTGGCCCTTAACTCCTAGAAGACCAAGGAGCTCATTGTAGACTTCAGGAAGTCCAGGGGCGGCACGCACACCCCCATCCACATTAACGGGACGGAGGTGGAACGTGTTTCTAGCTTCAGGTTCCTGGGAGTCAACATCTCCGATGACCTCTCTTGGACCCACAATACCTCAACTCTGGTCAAGAAGGCTCACCAGCGTCTCTTCTTCCTGAGGAGACTGAAGAAGGTCCATCTGTCTCCTCAGATCCTGGTGAACTTCTACCGCTGCACCATCGAGAGCATCCTTATCAACTGTCTCACAGTATGGTATGGCAACTGCTCTGTCTCCGACCAGAAAGCACTGCAGAGGGTGGTGAAAATAGCCTAACGCATCACCGGTTCCTCGCTCCCCTCCAATGAGTCTGTCCAAAGCAAGCGTTGTCTGCGGAGGGCGCTCAGCATCGCCAAGGACTGCTCTCACCCCAACCATGGACTGTTTACCCTCCTACCATCCGGGAGGCGCTACAGGTCTCTCCGTTGCCGAACCAGCAGGTCCAGGAACAGCTTCTTCCCGGCGGCTGTCACTCTACTTAACAACGTACCTCGGTGACTGCCAATCACCCCCCCCCGGACACTTATTATTATTTATTCAAATCATTTGCTATGTCGCTCTTCCAGGGAGATGCTAAATGCATTTCGTTGTCTCTGTATTGTACACTGACAATGACAATTAAAATTGAATCTGAATCTGAATCTGAGCGAACTCCTGTGCTTCCTTGTAATCGGTGAAGAGATGTTCCTTCCGCTTGTAGGTGACTCTCAGTTTTGCAGGGCACATCAGTCCATATTGCAGATTTGGTATCTTCTTAAGGATTCCTCTTGTCTCATTAAAAAGCGCTCTCCTACTAACGATCTCCACAGGAAGTCTCTAAATATACTAATCCTGTCTCCTTCAAATGAGAGGTTTCTGTTGGTAGAAATTTTTGTCATGATGTCATCCAAAACATGGTCATATTGCACCTTCAATATCAGTTGTCTTGGGTGGGCGCTAGCACTCGGACGAAGCTTCAGTGCTTTGTGTGCCTGACCTATTAGAGGCTTTTGATCTAAGTTTAAAACTTTTTGTAATAGGTCTGCAACAAAGTCATGGAGGTTTATATTCCACTCTTTGCCCTCTTTAACACCAACAATTCTTAGATTCTGATGTTTCTGACGTCTCTCCAAGTCAATACATTTTTCAGTCACTTTATTCAATAAGTTTGTTAAACACTTAGTCTCGGTGAGAATTCTTCTTGTAGTTTCAGCACTTGTATCGGCAATTGACTCTAATTCAGTTACGGCTGCAGTGTGCTGATTTATTGTATCTATAATGGGATCCAACCTAAAGTTAGATTCCATCAGATTAATTTTAGCATTTACCTCTTCCAGCTGTTGATTACGTTTTTCAGACATTTCTTCCTTCCAGGTAGACAATTCTTCTCGAACAGAAGCAGTGATTTCTTCTTTAAAAAAATTTCAATTCTTCTCTTATACTTGCAATTTCTCTTGAAATAAAAGTACGAAGGTCCTCCATTTCAGCTTTTTTAGTCTTTGTTTTCTGGACCTTTGAAACTTCCTCCTGGGACGACGCTGAAATTGAGCCCGAGGCTTCAGTTGGGCCTACTTCTTCCACCGGTGGTTTAGTTTTACCGGGTTTCCTTGCCTGTCCTTTTGGAGGAGTACGTTGTAATGACATTAAACCACCGGAGTCGCGGTCTGATGACGTCACTCTCCCTCGATACAGGCTGCCGGTGAGTTCTCTGCAGGTCAGTCCCGTTTTTTCTCCCGTTTTGTTCGGATTTAGCGTGGAGCTAGCTGGTGCGTGCCTCTACTCCAGCATAGCGTCCACAAAGTCCCTTTCTTGGGGTGCGGTACCAACTTGATTTTCCCAGTCTACCTGCATGTTGAAATCTCCCATAACAACCACAGCATTACTTTTACTACGCCAATTTTAACTTTTTGTGTCTATCTTCAGTCTAACTTGTCCAAGCCGACCAAGATAGTCACATTTGTCCATGCCTGACTCTTATTCCTCTAAACCTTTTCTAACCATGCATCTGTCCAAATGTCTTTTAACAGTTGGTATTGTACCTGCCTCAACTCCTTCAGCTTGTTCAATATATCCACACACATAGTGTGGAAAACATTGTCCATCAGGTTCCTATTAAATCTGTCTTCTTTCACTTAAACCAATACCCACTCATTCTTGAGTCCCCTACCATGGAGAAATACTCAGTGCATTAATCCAATGTCCCTTCTGATTTTGTACACTTCTATAAAATCATTCTTTAGCCTACTGCTCTCCAATGAATACAATCTTTGCCTGCCCAACCTCTCCCTATAGCTCAGGCTCTCCAGTCCTTCTATGCATTCTTTCCAGCTTAATGGCATCTTTCCCATAGGAGGGTAACCAAAATTAAACACAATATCCCTACTGTATCATCTTACAATTTTCTGGGTTAAATTTCATCTGCCATATGTCTGCCTGTCCCATTGGAAAGTCTCTGTCCTTTTGAAGTTTATCACTACTTTCCATACTACTTATTATACTTCTGAGGTTTGAGTCATCTGCTTATTTAAAAGTTATGCCCTAAGCCACCATGTTAAAGTCGTTAATATATATGAAACACAGCAGTTGTCCTGGAAGTCGAGGGAACGTCACTGTGCAGCACCCTCCACACCAATTGATCAGAACCCTCTGTTTTCTATTCCAAATTCAATTTTGTATCTTCACCACCGATGCCCCTTTCATTTTGTCACTTTTAATTTTTCTTAATTATGATGTGTGGTACTTCATCAAATGTCTTTTGAAAGCCCACATGCACAATTTCAACCATCCATTTTCTTTATTACATCATCATACTCAATAAAGCTACATGAACAATATTTCCGTTTAACTAATCCACGTGGACTTTCTTTTATTGGTCGCTGCTTGGCTGTTAACTTGCATAGTCAGTCTGATATTTATCATGCATCACCTTCATACTATTAACTCCGCCTTTTCCCAGGAACTGGCTTTACTTGCCTGGTCTACTCCCTACTCAGATCATCTACTCTTTAAGGGCCCCCCAAGATTCATTACATTTCAGTCCACAGGTCTGGTTTAATTTTCAACGGTGTGATGCCACCTGTATTTACTGAAATTAGTCCATCATCAACCAACAGCAACACACCTTTACAAGAATAAAGAATATCGAATGATGGAACGCGGAAATAAAATTGCAGAAGATAACCAGGAAATCAGTCAGCATCTGCTACCTAATGACTTGGACTGATTGTCAGTGTATAATGCAATTTATTGTCTTGTCATGTTTAGAAGTATTAGGACTTTGAAGAGGTTTTTGTCACACATTCCACCCAGGCCTCTACATGGAGCTCTCCCCATGGAGACAGACTCAAAACAAATTTCACGTGGTCAGACCCAATGCCACATTTTGCCTAAAAGTCTCACAATAATAGAATGTAACTATCTTCAATATAGAAAATATGGAAGGTTTCTCATACACATTCGCATCCTACTTTATGTCAAGCTTTTTTAATGTAAATATGCACAATGACTAAGTTGCTATTGTCCCAATTGGTAACTATTGTCGAACTAAAATGAGTACAAGTAAATAGCAACAATTTTCCTAAGGCTGTGGAATTATCTTCTTCTCGGTTTGGGTTTATTGTTATCACATGTACTGAGGAGCAGTGAAAAGCTTTGCTTTGCAAGTTATCCGTTCAGATCAGATAATATGAAACATATATGCAATCATGTCCAACTGAAGTCCAAAAGAAGAAGGTACAAAGTGCAGAGTATAGTTCTTCGCAGTGTAACACATTAGGTCCATGGACAGTCCAATAACCTCCCAATAATCAATACCCTGACTGATGATGACCAATGTACCACAAGCCACCTTGACCACCTTATCTACCTGTGACACCACTTTCGACAAACTATGTATATACAATCTTAGATCCCTCTGCTCTACAACACTCCCCAGTGCCCTGCCATTCAATGTGAATGTCCTGCTCTGGTTTGACTTCCAAAAATGCAACAGCTCACACTTATCTAGATTAAACTCATTTAACAATTCCTCAGCCCACTTGCGTAACTGATCAAGAACCTGCTGTAATTTTGATAACCATCTTTGCTATCCATGATACCAACCACTTTAGTGTCATCTGAAAGCTTACTAATCAAGTCTTCTACATTCTCATCCAAATCACTGATACAGTATAAACCACAAACAGCAATGAGCCTGGCATCGATCCCTGAGACATACCACTCGTCACAGGCAGGCATCCAGTCCGAAACACAATCTTCCGCCATCACCCTCTGTTTTCTTCCATGAAGCCAATTCTCTATCCAGTAAGCTAGCTGTCCTTGGATCTCGTGTGATTTGGTCTTCCAGAACAGCCTACCATGAACCTTTTCAAATGCCATGCAGAAGTCCATATAGGCGACATCTATGGCTTTGGCCTCATATTTTCTCTATCTCTCTTCCTACATGGAAGGGTGAATGTGGTATCTTTCAACATGTGGGAACATTGAAAAGTCAATGGGATTTTGCATGTTGACAACTATGCTCCATTCGAACTATCTCTGGTCTTTTCTTTTCTAAATACATTGTGTAACTCTAATCTCCTCTCCCTTGTACGCTTTAAAGATTTACAAGCAGAATAAGCTGCTATGGCTGTTATTTTGGCAATGGGCAGGGTAGTTATTGTGTCTTGACTAGCACTTAATCCTCATTCTGTCATAAGTGAGGTTTGAATATTGGTCAACACAATTATTATTTTACGTTTCTGAGTGCAAATTGGGTGCTGCAAAAATATTTCATTAGCTCCAGTACTTTGGGATGAACTGAAAGAATTATAAAACTCAAAAAAAATAGGAGCAGGATTCGGTCATTTGGTCCTTTGAAATTTACTTAAATCAATGCAATCTTGTCTGATCCTCGATCTCAATATTGTACACCTGCTTTCTACCCATATCTTTGATGTAATTGGTGTTCAAAAATGTATCTCTTAAGTATATACTAAAACACGGGTTCCACGACCTATAGTAGAGGATTCCACAGGTTCACCACCATCTGAGTGAAGGCATTTCTTCTAATCCCTAAATCTCTTATTTCACATCCTAGTACTTTACCCCAATCCCAAGTGTAATGAGGTGACACGAACACATCTAAAGATACAACACATGTTTATTAAATCTACTTACAGCAAGGCTCTGCAGACATTACATTTCCTAGCTGCTACTCATACAAACTAGTTTAGGCAAGCTCTTGATAATATAAAGCGCATAGTATGCGGAGTCACGATTAACAAGCACTATAATTGGCTAGTATGAAATAGCCAATCTACTTCTTTCCTAATAGAAACAAAAGAAGCATCAGTGGCTAAACAATATAGGTGGAATGTTAATAGCACATTTGGGAAAGTTTGTAAAATTATACAAAATCACCGTATCTAATGGATGTGCGGTACGAATCCGCCTCACCTCCTTTCACCGGAGAAAATACCGGGGAGGGAATTGGGGAAACAACCGGCGACCCGACAGGCAGGGAGGTTGTTGAGATAGGCGAGCTGGTCGCCAAACACCGCGGGGAGGCCGCGGTGGAAATGTTAGTTGGCAGTGGGTCCACGGGACCAACCGTGGGCAGGTATACACAAGGGAAACACGAGACATCTGGATATGGAATCGCAGGACGCGGTTCCTTCACCGGAAGGATATGTTGACGGTTGCGTCTGTAGATGGCTCCGTCCACTTCAACCAGATAAGAGCACGGTTCTTTAGCAGGGCCGTAGATGTGAACCAGACGTGCATGGCCCTTGTTGGTCTGGAGACGAACCACTTGTCCACGTGCGAGAGGTTTAAGTTGTTTGCTGGATTTGTCAAAGAAGCGTTTCTGTGTATCGCGTTTGAATTGTAGTTGTTTCTGGACTGCAGGTGGGGAACGAACTTGTGGCTGCAAAAGCTGCTGGGACATAGGCAGGGGAGCACGGGTTTGGCGAGACATCAGTCGTTGGGCTGGGGAACCCAGTATGGGATCCCATGCAATGTTCCTTTGGTTGAGCAGGTCTGGGTATACGTCCGATTTTGCAAGGTAGGACCGCTCCATTAGTTGTTTTGCGCTTCGGACAGCGCGTTTGGCGAGTCCGTTGGACTGTGGGAACTCAGGGCTGCTGGTAATATGTCGAAAGTCCCATTGTTTTGCAAAGTTTTTGAAAGCTTGGCTGGTGAACTGTCTGCCGTTGTCGGACAGAATACGTGCAGGGGAGCCGTGCACGGAGAGGTGACGCTGCAACTTCTCAATAACCGCTTCAGAAGTAATGTCCGATTTTGCAAGGTAGGACCGCTCCATTAGTTGTTTTGCGCTTCGGACAGCGCGTTTGGCGAGTCCGTTGGACTGTGGGAACTCAGGGCTGCTGGTAATATGTCGAAAGTCCCATTGTTTTGCAAAGTTTTTGAAAGCTTGGCTGGTGAACTGTCTGCCGTTGTCGGACAGAATACGTGCAGGGGAGCCGTGCACGGAGAGGTGACGCTGCAACTTCTCAATAACCGCTTCGTTTGAAGTAAGTCAATTACGAACCAGCCCGAGTAAAAGTCAACAAGAACCAGATAGTGTTTCCCATGCCATTCGAATATGTCGGTGGCTAACGTGGACCACGGGACAGGAGGGACCGGGTGCGGCAGTAAAGGCTGCTTATGCTGATGTGGTGTCAGGCTTTTGCAGACGGCGCAAACTTCGTTTTTTTTCGCGTATGTATTTGGTCATACCAGGCCAGTAAAACATGCTTTGTGCCCTTCGGAGGGTTACCTCCATGCCGGGGTGGCCCCTGTGGACGCCGTCAAAGTATTTGTCTCGGAGGACAGCTGGGACCACTGCCTTGTGGCCCTTAACTATAATCCCGTCCTGTAATACCAATTCGTCGCGAACCAGGAAGTATGGGCGGATTGTGAGCAGGGTGTTGTGTTGTTTATCTGGCCAACCACGCCGGATGACTGCAGACAGCAATTGTAAAGTCTCGTCAGCAGCCGTGTGTTCTGCTAGGCTGCTCAGGCAATCAGTCAGAACAGACGATACCTTCATTACTGAGAATTGGTCCTGTTCAGAGAGTTGTTGCTAGTTGGTTTTGCGTGGGGCTCTTGATAGCGTATCTGCTATGTGCATGTCCTTGCCTTTCTTATAGCGATGTTAAAATCAAATCGCTGCAGTTGCATCATCATTCGTTGTAGTCGTGCTGGGGCAGCGTGGATGTGTTTGATCAAAATAGTGACCAGCAGCTGGTGGTCAGTTTCTATAGTCACAGACTTCACAAAGATAAAGTCCTTGAATTTTGTGCAGGCGAAAACCACTGCGAGCAATTCTTTTACGATCTTGGAGTAACGTTGCTCAGTATCAGTTAGTGTACGAGAGGCGTATGAAATGGGCTTGAAATCGCTGTCGGTAGTGGTCTGCAGGCAAGCAGCACCAAGTCCGTACTGGGATGCATCGCAGGTGAGCGTTACTGGTAACTCCAAAGCAAAGTAGGTGAGAGTAGGTGCGCTAGCCAGCTGCAATTTGAAAGTGTCAAAAGCTCTTTGGTGCTGCGGATACCAGGACCATGCAGTGTCCTTGTGTGTCAGTTCTCGCAGGGGGGCAGATATGTCGCTGAGGTTGGGAATACATTTTCCCAGGTAGTTGACCATTCCAAGGAACCTTTGTAGGCTCATGACGTCAGCAGGAACCGGCAATTTGGTGATAGCAGCAGCCTTTGAAGGGTCTGGTCTGAGACCATCACTTGTGAAAACATGTCCGACGTAAGTAACTTCTGGAACTCAAAACTTGCACTTCAGGGATTGAGTTTGAGCTGAATGCCTTTGGCACAGTCTAGTACTTTCTTCAGGTTAGCGTCATGTTCAGCCAAATCGCGTCCATAAACGAGAATGTCATTAACAATGATGGCGCATGGGTACTCAGCAAACAATTGTTCCATCGTGCGCTGG
Source organism: Amblyraja radiata (assembly GCF_010909765.2). NCBI lineage: Eukaryota > Metazoa > Chordata > Chondrichthyes > Rajiformes > Rajidae > Amblyraja > Amblyraja radiata. Next base: position 49,064,750 of record NC_045958.1, on the reverse strand, counting down.
AAAACTTCACTGGCGGAGTTGATGCCAAAGGGCATTCTCAGAAATTTGTATCGGCCAAAGGGGTGCTGAACCTAATGAGATTGAACGAGTCTGGGTCCAGTGGAATCAACCAAAACGAGCTTTTGGCATCAAGAATGGAGAACACTGATGCGTTGCCTATCTGAGCAGCAACTTCCTCTAATGTTCGCATTGGGTAATGCGGGCGTTTGATAGCAGTGTTAAGATCTCTGGGGTTTATGCAGATACGGATCTCCTCCTTGTTTTTCTTTGTTGCGACCACCATGGTGGAAACCCAGTCAGATGGGTCAGTAACTTTAGCAATAACACCCATGGAGACCATCCGCTTGAGTTCATTGTGTACTCCGTCACGCATGGCATGCGGAACACGATGTGGTGCTCTGACCACAGGAGTGACTTTGGGATCGACAACAATGTGGTATTTGATAGGCAACTTTCCAAGCTCGTTGTTAAACAGTTCTTTGTATTGAGAGAGTACCTGTTGCGTGGGCCCATCAGCGAGAAAGAGTTGATGGACAGCGCGGCCAAAGTATACCAGGCCTATATCGTGGCATGCATTAATACCGAGCAAAGTCTCTGAATCCCCTTTAACAATATAAAACTTTAAGGTACAGGTCTGTGCGTCTATGGTGCACTTTAAATCAGCTTGTCCAAGTGGGTGTAGAACATTTCCCCCATAAGCCCGAAGCGTGGCCGAGGTCTTTTCAATACGTTCAGCAATTTTTTTAAACTGTTAATGAGATGATGTTGCAATTGGCCCCAGTATCAACCTTCGCGATCAAAGGCCTGTTATTCACAAACATGGTTACCTCAGTGTCAAGTTGCTCGTTAGACGAAGGGAGGAGAGAGGGGATGGTGGAACTGGTATCTGCACTTTCTGAGAGCAGAGCGGGGGATGGTAAGTCAGGCTCTTGGAAGTCATTATCAGCAAACTCATGTTGTAGCGGGTGCAGGCTCGTCCTTGAAGCTGCTTGATTCACACGGGAACGGTACCATCGTGCAAAGTGGTTTAATGTCTTGCAGAAATTACAGGCTTTCCCATAAGCAACACAGAACTGATGACCCGTAGCATGGAAATAGTTACGATTTTGGCACAGAACAAAAGACCCCGTGCGGGAGTTGCGAGAGTAGCAGTCTGTCAGATTGACACCATGCTGCGAACGGTGACCGTTGGACACAGAATCAGTGTGGGGAGGCGTTATCTCAGAAATCCGACAGGCATGCTCTGCTTGATCAAGGGTTAGGTCAGTATTATGAAGAAGTTCACCCCGTAACTTGCTATCAAGCACACCTCCAACAATTTTGTCACGGATGGGCTCATCTCGTAAATCATGAAATCAACAGCGTGCAGCCATATGCTTCAGGTCACTGATAAAACATTCAATCGGTTCACCGACCTGCTGTAAACGAGCATAAAACTCAGTCCTTTCAATAATGTAGTTTGAGGGCAGATCACACAGCTATCTGAACTTTCTGAGCAAAACCGCAGGGTCGTCGATCGTCTCAGCAGGCACTCGGACCTGACCTTTATCATCCAAAACAGCAGGCGCAAAAGTGAAGTTGTCGGCACAATTCATTGCTTCTGGTTCCACCAAGTAAAGCAGAACAGAGGCACACACATCGGGCGGGGGGTGGGGGGGGGGGGGGTCATTGCGATGAACGATGCAAGCATAATGCACTCAAAAAGATGCCAGCATTCAGCAATGTCAGAGTAAAAAATCAGAGGACTTGGACGGTGATACAAATTTTCCATGATGGAGATAGTAAACAGAAAATAATAATAAAAAGACAAAAACCCGATAAACATGAACGGAGTGGGCAAGATTCACTCTCTAACACCATGTAATGAAGTGACACGAACACATATAAACACATGTTTATTAAATCTACTTACAGCAAGGCTCTGCAGACATTACATTTCCTAGCTGTTACTCGTACTAACTAGCATAGGCAAGCTCTTGATAATATAAAGCACATACTAGGCGGAGTCACTACTAACAAGCACTATATTTGGCTAGTATGAAATAGCCAATCTACATCAAGTATTTTGATTTTGCCCACCCATCTCTTATGTGGGACTTCATCAAAGGCCATCAGAAAATCTAAATACAAGAAAAATGAAACATAGATTTAAATCTATCTTTTGACCTCTGACTATCTCTATTACTATCTTCACTGAGCCTCCTCTCCACTGGTCTTCCACTCTTCTAAATGTGTCACTCTTAACGTGTCCAAAGAAGATCACATTACAAATGGTAAAAGTTTGGGCAAGGTGACTGAAGTAAAAAATGTTGAGTTGATAAGTTTGACATATTTGCAGATAGAACATTAAGTATGAGTCTTGGTGAACAAAGTATTGAAAAGAAAAAAGTGTTTATAAAATGCACAAGAGGTCAAAAAGCAGCAAGCAAGCTTTGAGACACTACACAGCTGTCAAATTATTTACTTCTCCTAGCGTGCATGACTGAAGGAGTGACTGTTTTATACGTGTCTGATATTCCCAACATCCAAAATTGGTTTAAAGGCAGGAAATACCCAGGTGTGACTATATTGGATGAGCGGGTGCTCCTATGAAAATGGGTTTCAACAGCCTTTCATGAGCAGCTAATCAAGGGTACCTGAAATATCAAGGAAACATATGACTGTTGCATTAATGCTCAAACTGCGCACTTGCTGAATGTTTCTAATAAAATAATGCATAACAACAGGGTCTGAACAAAGATAGCAATAGCATTTTGGTTAATTGATTTCTTTGCTCCTGTGCCCACTTTTGCTCCTGTTTCTAATAGGAAGGGTAGAAGTAAATTCATGATTAAAATCTTTTTAATTTAAGCATCGTCCTTGACTATATGAAGCTGGCAGGATTCCACAATCATTCTCCATAAAGCCTGCAGCTAAACAGCTAAACAATGCTTATAAGTCTGTTTTCATTGCCCCTAATCCCAGTCCTTTGCCAAAATTGAGGGCTATCTCATGCTTGCAGATATTAAGTTACGGAGTTCTGCAGGATTTTGGCCATACCTTGTATAATTTATTAGGAATGTGCTGAATTTTAAAGGACTTTTAAAATTAATTATAAATGGAAAAGTAGTTCCAGCCGAGGGAAGCAATTTAAAGGTAACAATGAATGGAATATAAGAAGAACCACCAATTTATATAGAACTGCTAAAGTGGTAAAACTCCTCTAAAAGATCCCAACTAAACTTTAGGATGAACTTCAAAGAAATATGGTTGAGCTGTAAACAGGGCATTTAGAAAAGTGAAAAATATTGTTTACTTCTATTAATTGCAGTATTTGCAAATGCCAGTGGACATATTCATTTCATGGGAGAAAGCATAACCACATCTACTTTAGAACATTGATATCATATCATTAAGTCATGCTTGTGAAGTGAGCCTTTAACTTTCATTTTCTTGTCAATGCCCATCTTTTAGTGCTCTGTAGTTCAATGATTTTGTCAAGGAATGTATTTGGCTTGGTTTGCATGATCTACTGCTGAACCAGGGCAATCTGAGATCTGGGATTGAGGTAGAAGATGGCAAGTCTTGGAAGAAAGAAAGGATCAGGTCAAATGATCTGAGACATTGTGATAGAGGCATTATATTTCAGAATTTCCATTTTTTTAGGGGCCTAGTTAAAAAGCAAAAATTTGCAAAGCACATGAACGTTTTAACGAATGTCTTAAAGCAGAGGAAAAAGAAAGAACTGAAGAGAAACACGATTGTGAATTCCAGAGTTCAGGACCTTGATAGATAGAGGATGGGGTGGGAGATTGCAACCTTCACGTGGTCCACCCTGTTTTGACGAATGCAATCAACCTGGCGTGCACAATCAAATAAGATCAAATCGGGAAGAAGAAAGGAAGAGGAGGAGCCAGTGGGCTGAGGGAGAGTTGAGAAGGGGAGGAGAAAGTAGGGTCTATCTGAAATTAGAGAAGTCAATGTTCATACCGCTGGGGTGCAAACTGCCCAAGCGATATATGAGGTGCTGCTCCTCCAATTAAGCTGAACACCTCAGCTAGGTTTGCAATAACCAACCTGATCTCCCGGTGGCTCAGCACTTCAACTCCCCCTCCCATTCCGAATCCGACCTTTCTGTCTTTGGCCTCTTCCATGGCCAGAGTGAGGACCTCTGTAAATTGGAGGAGCAACACCTCATATATCGCTTGGGCAGTTTGCACCCCAGCAGTATGAACATTGATTTCTCTAATTTCAGGTAGTCCCTACTTTCTCCTCCCCTTCTCAACTCTCCCTCAGCCCACTGGCTCCTCCTCTTCCATTCTTCTTCCCAGCCCCCCACCCTCACATCAGTCTGAAGAAGGGTTTCGACCCGAAACGTTGCCTATTTCCTTTGCTCCATAGATGCTGCCTCACCCGCTGAGTTTCTCCAGCAATTTTGTCTAAATAAACCATGTGGGCTTTCAAACTTGCTCTCAGTACGATCATGGCCGACCTTTCAACTCCATACCATACTCAAAATCTCCCTATAACCATTTATACCTCTTGTGCCAATAAACCTATCGATTTCCTGTTTAGATATAGTCAGCTTTCTATGGTGGAGAGTTCCACAGGTTCACATCTCTGACCGCTGGTTATTGCCTATGAACCTACAGTTGGCTGTGGGAAAATATCCTCCTGGCATGCAGCTTGTTGAGCCCTGTCAGCAGGGGATTGCTTCTCATTATTTTAAACCCCAATGAATATAGGCTGAGTTGACCCACTCTCCTCGATACCATCACCAAATCTTCCACTATCTACAGCTTGTGCTTATCATCGATCTTTAATTGGACTTTACTGGACTTTATCTTGCACTATACATTATTCCTTTTATCTTTATACTGTGGGCAGCTTGATTGTAATCATGTATAGTCTTTCTGCTGAATGGACTGGATAGCACACAATGAAAAGCTTTTCACTGTACCTCAGTACACGTGATCATGAACTAAACTTATCAGACTCTTGACTGGATTAGCTGGAACGTATAGCACTGGATATTCTACAGTGAATAGCTCATCTTCTGAGTCGCAAAGCCTTGCAGCATCCACATGGCAGATGTCAGGAGTGTGATTTTATACCCTCTGATTGACCGGATGAGGGTATTTATAAAATTACCCCAAAATCCATTCAGAAAGATGGAATTTGATGATTCTTCACTGACCTTTATGACAGGTGTGATGTTTGTAGTAGTGCTTTCATTGAAAGCTTTACCAGACACAGATTTGTTGTAATCTCTCCTTATAAATTAACCCTCGAAGTCCAGGTACACTGGTAAATTTGTCTGCATTCCCTCCAAACTCCATACATCCTTGGTGCGTGGTGTTCAAAACTGCTCAGAATAATTGAGATGTCAAGTCAAGTTTATTCGTCACATACACATACGAGATGTGCAGTGAAATAAAAAGTGGCAATGCTGGCGAATTGTGCAAAACAACAAAGAAACAAACTACAAACAGAATGGAACAAAATCACATATTCACATATTACATATTTGTGGGAGGGAAGAAAAAGGAAAAGACAGCAATTTTAAAAAGACACTACACAACAATAAAATGGTACAGTAAAGTTAGTCCCTGGAGAGATAGGAGCTTACAGTCCTAATGGCCTCTGGGAAGAAAGTCCTTCTCATCCTCTCCGTTCTCACAGCATGGCAACGGAGGTGTTTGCCTGACCGTAGCAGCTGGAACAGTCCGTTGCTGGGGTGGAAGGGGTCTCCCATGATTTTGTTGGTTCTGGAGTTGCACCTTCTGATGTATAGTTCCTGCAAGGGGACGAGTGTAGTTCCCATAGTGCGTTCAGCCGAACGCTCTACTCTCTGCAGAACCTTCTTGTCCTGGGAAGAGCAGTTCCCAAACCAAATCGTGATATTTCCGGACAAGATGCTTTCCACAGCCGCTGAGTAGAAGCACTGGAGGATCTTCAGAGACACTCTGAATCTACAGGACGCTTCGCAGTGACACACCATGTAAATTACGATAATGAGATTGAGAACTCCAAATCTGTGTGCAAATTGTCTGGAAATGGGACTAGCTCAGTTGTCTCAGCATGGACGCAATTGGTCAAAGGTCCTGCTTCCTTGTCGTATGACTCAAAGTCACATGACCACAGATCAATCATCCACCAGAATCCTAATGCATGTTTCCCAACACTATCTTGCCTCATCTCTCTCCACATATTTTAAATGAACACTGGCCAGAAGGAAAGTCCTTTCATGAAATTATAACGTTTTAGTGCTTTCACCACAATTACTTTTAAGCAACATTTTTCTGTAATTTTTTGGTTATAAAATATGCTCTACTTTCAACTGCCTGTGACCTTCCTTTTCACCATTTGCTAAATTGCAACAGGAATGTTGAAAGGTTGGGCGATGTAAATGGTTGGTTTGTTTCTTATTCATATTACTCTTCAGCTACCAGCAACATTGAGGATTAAGATCTGCTAATTGGAAGCACACATTCAACATTAAAATCATCAGATGCCAAAATGAAATATACAAAAGGTAAAAAAAAAAAGCAGGACATTTAAAAATGTATGCACTGACCTCACACTTTCTTGGAAGAAATGTGATATTTGTTGTTTAGGGTTGCAGTGATCTCAAAATTCACTGGCTGAAAACAAAAGTCGTAATTGCAAACTACTAGCATTGAAGAACTTGAAATAGATCTCCTTAGGGTGGGTTTCAGTGGTAAGAACTACTATTCTACAAGATGTTGAATGGCTGCAACAAAACGGCAGCATTTCCCAAAAGTGAATTATACATGAAGCTTTCCAAATATCAAACATACCACAAATGGGAATAGTAGCCAAGAAATGCAGTGAATGCAAAGTAGTTTGAAGGACACTTTCATCAATAGATTAGAGAGTGGCACAGTGATGCAGCTGGTGGAGCTGCTTCCTTACAGTGCCAGAAACCCAGCTTTGATCCTGACTTGGGTACTGTCTCCCTGTCTCCGTCGTGTTTGCACGTTCTCCCTGTGACCGCATGAGATTGCTCTGGCTGCCACAGTTTACTCCCACATCTCAAAGACGTGCGGTTTTGTAGTTTGACACAATGCTGGAGTAACCCAGCGGTTCAGGCATCTTTGAAGAAAATTTTGGGTCGGAACCCTTCTTCATGTCTGAAGTTGGGCTTCAACCCGAAACGTCATCTATTCCTTTTCTACCGAGATGTCACCTGACCCGCTAAGTTACTTCAGCAATTTGTGTTTATCTTTGATATAAACTAGCATCTGCAGCTCCTTCCTACATATGGATTTGTAGGTTAATTGGCCACAGTAAATTGGCCTTAATGTGTAGGGAGTGGACACAAAAGTGGGATAACATAGTGTGAATGCGTGCTCATAGTCGACATACATTAGATGGGCCACTGGACCTGTTTCCATGCTGTATGTTTAAAACTAAAAATTAAAGTTAAAAAAATCAAATTTCTGTAGATTCAAAATAATTTACGTCACTTTGAGACCATTGGTCTTGACCCTATCGTAAGTGATATAAATAAGGATAAATAAAAGCTTCCGAACAGTGAAAAGTTTGGATAGTGTGGAGAGAATGTTTCCACCAGTGGGAGAGTCCAGAACTAGAGGTCATAGCCTCCGAATAAAAGGATATACAGTACCTTTGAAAAGGCAATGAGGAAGAATTCCTTTAGTTAGAGGTGGTGATTCGGTGGAATTCATTGCCACAGATGACTGTGGGGGCCAAGTCAATGGATATGTTTAAGGCAGAGAATGACAAATTCTTGATTAGTATGGGTGTCAGAGGCTATGGGGAGAAGGCAGGAGAATGGGATTAAGAGGGAAAGATAGATGAGCCATGATTGAATGGCAGAGCAGACGATGGGCCCAATGGCCTAATTCTGCTCCTAGAATCTATGAACTTCACTTTTCATCGAGAATTGAGGGAAATTATGTTTTAGGAGATGCATAAATAGGTTTAAATGCCATTTGCATGTCTATGCTTTGTAAAAGAATTATAACATGGTGAGGATTCTGATCTACATTGTGAGGTGAAATATTGTCAAGATTCAGTATGCTCCAATTTGCTAAATGCTCATTGGCTAATAAGGTCGGATACAAAGCAAAGACAGGATGTCAAGTATCCCACAGACTTTGGGAGGCTGCTACCAGCCTGGAGGGAGAGAGATAGAGGGAAATGCTGGGACTATTTCCCTCTTAAATTCATTTACCTCATCTATATTGTTTGCTCCTGCTTGCTGCCACTATAATGTATCAGGTCTTATCAATTCACCTTCAACATTTAAGTTATTTTTAATCTTTGACCACAGCTCTGAGTACAGTTCGATATTTAGTATTTTCTCCATCCACACTTTGCAATTTTTAGACATCATTAAAGTGCACATTTCATATAATAAAATTAAAACTATTATAATGATAATGACGTGGGAGGTAATACTCAGTGTACCCCAGTTTAGATTAGATTAAACTTTATTAATCCCCTTATTCAGGGGAAATTCTGATATCCTTGCAGCACACTAATAAAAATACAACATAGATTCAAAAAGAAGTTCAACACAAAAACATCCCCCCACAGGGATTCCCACTGTGGGGGAAGGCACAAAGTCCAGTCCCCATCCTCTTGTCCACCCAAAGTCGGGCCTATTGAGGCCTCCACAGTCGCCGCCACGGCGCCCGATGTTCTCGCCGGGTGATGGTGCTTCGGCGTCGGGAGAACCCCCAGCGGCTTGGGGTACCAGGAACGGCCGCCTTCCCACCGGAGACCGCGGCTTCCAAGCCAACAGACCGCGCCGGACGGAGCTCCGCACACTGGCGATCTCAGCAAGAGATCCCAGGCTCCGGGATGTAACGTTCAGCGTCGCAGCTGGCCGCTCCACAGAATCGCGGCTCCACGATGTTCTCATCTGCGGTCCCAGCATACTGGAGTTCCAGCGCGACGACCCAGGAAAGGCATCGCCCGCTCCGCAATAGCGCTCCAGCGCTGCGCCGCCGCCAAAGCCGATGTTCTGCGCCGCCGCCAAAGCCGATGTTCTGGCCAGGTCCCCTCAGGGAAACGTCGCTCCAGGATCCGCTGGTAGGCCGCAAGGACAGGTCGAAGTCGCTGCTCGGAGAAAGGCAACCCCTCCGACCAGGTAGGGACTCGAAAAGCAGTTTCCCCCTTCCCCCCCACCACCCCCCACACATAAAAAGATTAGGCCCCCTGACTATACACTCAACGTACTAAAAATAATAAAAAAGAAGGGAAAAAAACCGGACAGCTGCAGGACAGGCAGCCGTTCAGGACAGCGCCTCCTCCTTCAGATATCATCTCACCAGCTGGCTTCCTTAACTTCTTGAAAATCCTTCCGAATCTCTCTAGTGTGCTGAATGACCTTAATGCATGTACTGTGGGTTTTAATTGGCAGTTTCTTAATCACTTCTGGCTGTCTGCCTTCCACAGCCTCCAACCTTATTGTTTCCCAGCCCCACACAGCCCATTCTTACCTTCTCCCCAAAATCCACAAACACAACTGCCCTGGCAGACCCAATGTTTCTGCCTGCTCCTGTACTATGAAAATGATTTCCATGTACCTCGACTCCATCCTATCCTCCCTGGTCCAAATCTTCCCGATTTATGTCCAAGATACCTCACGTGCCCATTGCCTCTTTAATGACTTACACTTTCCGAGCCCCCACTCCCTCATCTTTACTATGGATGTCCAGTCACTCTACACCTCCATCCCCTACCAGGAAGGCCTTAAAGCAATCAAATTTCTTCCTTGACTGCAGAACCATCCAATTTCCCTCTACTAACACTCTGCTCCGCCTAGGTCCTCACTCTCAACAACTTCTCCTTTGACTCCTTCCACTTCCTCCAAGTCAAAGGTGTCGCTGTGGGCATCCGCATGGGCTCAACCTATGCCTGCCTCTTTGTAGGGTACGTTGAACAATCCCTGTACCAGGTGTACACTGGCCCTATCCCTGAACTCTATCTCCGTTACATTGATGACTGCATCGGTGCTATGTCCTGCACCCATGCAGAACTCATGGACTTCATCAACTTCACCACCAATTTTCATCCTACACTCAAATTTACTTGGACCATCTCCGACACCTCTCTCCCCTTTCTTGATCTCACAGTCTCCATTACAGGAAATAGACTATTGACTACACTTCTTCTCACCCTGCTTCCTGCAAAGACTCTATCCCCTACTTCCAATTCCTCCGTCTACGCCGCATCTGCGCCCAAGATGAGGTGTTCTGTACTAGAACATCCGAGATGTTCTTATAGAACGAGGATGTAACTAGTAGCGTGGATAGGGGAGAACCAGTAGATGTGGTGTATCTGGACTTCCAGAAGGCTTTCGAAAAGGTCCCACATAAGAGATTAGTATACAAACTTAAAGCACACGGCATTGGGGGTTCAGTATTGATGTGGATAGAGAACTGTCTGGCAAACAGGAAGCAAAGAGTAGGAGTAAACGGGTCCTTTTCACAATGGCAGGCAGTGACTAGTGGGGTACCGCAAGGCTCAGTGCTGGGACCCCAGCTATTTACAATATATATTAATGATCTGGATGAGGGAATTGAAGGCAATATCTCCAAGTTTGCGGATGACACTAAGCTGGGGGGCAGTGTTAGCTGTGAGGAGGATGCTAGGAGACTGCAAGGTGACTTGGATAGGCTGGGTGAGTGGGCAAATGTTTGGCAGATACAGTATAATGTGGATAAATGTGAGGTTATCCATTTTGGTGGCAAAAACAGGAAAGCAGGCTATTATCTAAATGGTGGCCGACTAGGAAAAGGGGAGATGCAGCGAGACCTGGGTGTCATGGTACACCAGTCATTGAAAGTAGGCATGCAGGTGCAGCAGGCAGTGAAGAAAGCGAATGGTATGTTAGCTTTCATAGCAAAAGGATTTGAGTATAGGAGCAGGGAGGTTCTACTGCAGTTGTACAGGGTCTTGGTGAGACCACACCTGGAGTATTGCGTACAGTTTTGGTCTCCAAATCTGAGGAAGGACATTATTGCCCTAGAGGGAGTGCAGAGAAGGTTCACCAGACTGATTCCAGGGATGTCAGGACTGTCTTATTAAGAAAGACTGGATAGACTTGGTTTAAACTCTCTAGAATTTAGGAGATTGAGAGGGGATCTTATAGAAACTTATAAAATTCTTAAGGGGTTGGACAGGCTAGATGCAGGAAGATTGCTCCCGATGTTGGGGAAGTCCAGGACAAGGGGTCACAGCTTAAGGATAAGGGGGAAATCCTTTAAAACCGAGATGAGAATAACTTTTTTCACACAGAGAGTGGTGAATCTCTGGAACTCTCTGCCACAGAGGGTAGTCGAGGCCAGTTCATTGGCTATATTTAAGAGGGAGTTAGATGTGGCCCTTGTGGCTAAAGGGATCAGAGGGTATGGAGAGAAGGCAGGTACGGGATACTGAGTTGGATGATCAGCCATGATCATATTGAATGGCGGTGCAGGCTCAAAGGGCCAAATGGCCTACTCCTGCACCTAATTTCTATGTTTCTATGTTTCTATGTCCTCATTCTTTAGAGAACGGGGGTTCCACTCTCCCATCATAGATGAGGCCCTCACTCGAGTCTCCACAGTGCCCCTTGCTCCCCCTTTCCCCAGTCGCAACAGAGACAGGGTACCCCAAGTCCTTGCCTTCCACCCCAGCAACCGTCGCATACAACACATAATCCTCTGAAATTTCTGCCACCTCCAACGGGATCCCACCACTAGCCACATTTTCCTATCTCCACCCCTTTCCGCCTTCGGAAGAGACTGTTTCCTCCGCAACTCCCAGGTTTACTCATCCCTACCCGCCTAAACCACCCCCTCCCCAGGTAACTTCCCCTGCAACCAAGATGCAACAGCTGAAGAAGGTTTTCGGCCCGAAACGTTGCCTATTTCCTTCGCTCCATAGATGCTGCTGCACCCGCTGAGTTTCTCCAGCACTTTTGTCTACCCCGACAGTCCTTTCAGGTTAGGCAAAGGTTCACTTGCACCTCCTCCAACCTCATCTACTGTATCCGTTGTTCAATTTGTAGACTCCTATACATCGGCGAGACCAAATGCAGACTGGGCGATCGTTTCACTGAACACCTTTGCTCAGCCCGCCTGAACCAACCTGATCTCCCGGTTGCTGGACACTTTAATTCTCCTTCCAATTCTTACACAGACATTTCTGTCCTCGGTCTCCTCCATTGTCAGAGTGAGGCTAAGTGCAAATTGGAGGAACAGCATCTCATATGTTGCTTGTGCAGCTTGTGAATTTCTCTCACATAATGATTTCTCTTACTTCAGGTAGCTCTGGCATCTCTCTCTCTCTCTCTCTCTCTCTCTCTCTCTCTCTCTCTCTCTCTCTCTCTCTCTCTCTCTCTCTCTCTCTCTCTCTCTCTCTCTCTCTCTCTCTATCCCTCCCCCATCTAAGTCGCACTAGCTTCTCATGTTCACCCTACAAACAACTTACAATGGTCTGTTTCCTTTATTATCGTTACTTTTTTGCATTTCTTTCATTCATTGTTCTTCATCTCTCCACATCACCGTCTATATCTCTCATTTCCCTTATCCCTAACCAGTCTGAAGAAGGGTCTCGACCCGAAACATCACCCATTCCTTCTCTCCAGAGGTGCTGCCTGTCCCACTGAGTTACTCCAGCCTTTTGTGTTTATCTTTGGATTAAACCAGCATCTGCAGTTCCTTACACACAGCCTAACTTCAGTAACGTGCTTTTGAAAGTGTTTGCCCAAATCTTCCATTATTCCCTCAGTAACTTCCTCTTCCCTCAGTAACTTCCTTAGTTCCATTTTTAGATATCAATCAACTCCGATTGATTTACCGATTCTGGTGGATATTTGTGGGTTAATACAGAAGGTGATATAGGTAATGGGACATGTCCGGATGCCATACTGGTATTCCTTTGATGAAATAGTGAGACAGTATTACTCCTACCATTTATACATAACCTTGGTGGAACCCTGAAGGTTCTAATTTTCCTCAAAGGGGAAACATTCTAACTTTCCCTGGAGTTTGCTGTGATTGTTGACCCTTTTCTATTTCAGACAGGTGGGCCTCTGTAAATCATGTGCTATATGTTATTTCCCTTTGGCCTGCCTGTGCCTGGGATCTGTGCGATGTGTACTCAATGGGTTCATTGGGGTGGATTCGATGGATACGGATAGAGTTATGCCCTGAGTTTTACCCAAGGGGAGCCAGGTCACACTCCAGCTCTCCATTTGTCTCTCCATACCTCTGGGCCACCTCGTCTAATTCTCCCTAATCTACTTCATTGCCATCCCCAGATAGTTCCGATGGTGCGCATCATACCTCTTCAAACTGAGAGCTACACCTTTAACATTTAGTCTCACCAGATGTTGATCACGTTACCCTGTTCACTGTGCTTCACTGTTTTCGTGGTCGCAGTATTTCTCTTCCTCTTTCTCTCTTTATAGCGAACAGCACCCTCCCAAAGCCTGTCGGGATACTTGACATCTTGTCTCTGGCTACAGCACATACATGTCAGAACGTTCTGGATTTCTGAGTTCGCGCCCTGTAACTTGAAAGCACAGAATAGCGAAGAGGTGTAAACTCCAACTCTGCTGCTGAACTCAACGCTTAATTCAGTGGCTGGTCCATAAAATCCTGATTTGCCAGGATCCCTATTGCACTGTTCCAAATTTTTTGATGATTAAAGAGTTATAGTCAATTATAGCCTCAGACAGCATATGGGGTGGCGTAGTGGAGCAAAGGTAGAGCTTCTGCTTCACAGCGCCAGAGACATGGGTTTGATCCTGACTACAAGGGCTGTCTGTTCGGAGTTTGTGCGTTCTCCCTATGATCACGTGGTTTTTCGTCAGGTGTTCCGGTTTCCTCTTACAGTCCAAAGACGTATAGTTTTGTAAGTTAATTGGTTTCTGTAAGTTGTAAAATGTGTGTGTAGGTTAGTGTATGGAGTGAGTGCTAGTCAGTGCGGACTCGGTGGGCTGAAGGCCTGTTTCTGCGCTGTCTCTAAAAGTCTATACATCGACTCATATACACTAAAACATATTCTTTAGCCCATTGAGTCCACAATAAGTATCAGATGCATCAGTTTATGCTAAACCCTTTTTATTCTCTCCGCATTCCCATCAAGTGACCCCAGATTCTACCATTTATCTCCACACCATGGGTAATTCACGGTGGTCAATTGGCCTAACAACCGCATGTCTTTGGGATGTGGGAAGGGGTTAGGGGTTACAGGGAGTAGGCAGGAGAATGGGGTTTAATGGGAAAGATAGATCAGCCATGATTGAATGGCAGAGTAGACTTGATGGGCCAAATGGCTTAATTCTGCTTCTTTCACTTATGGACATAATGCTGAGGAGCCAGATGCAAAGTATGACCAGAGCTTCAGCTCTGTAAGTTGTAAGGACAATGCTGAGTCCAGGGGCAGAGGAAGACCAATTGTACCTTTTATACCTCTGGACTTCAGGCACAAGTGAAAATCCAGAATGTACTGAGGCATGCACTGCATCTAGTCATAGTTTCTGCAGAGAGCTGCCAGCTTGCCATTGTGAAATCTGGCCCCATACCTAATAGGAAACAAAGTTAAATGGATCAGAGCATTTTGGAATGCATGTCCATGGACTCCTGAAGATGAAATGCCGGTGGATATGGGAATACTTGATTGTCTACACAAAATACTATTTAGAGGGTGCCTGGAAGACTGGACAGATGTGGTTACCACTTTACAGGATCATAAAGTCATAAGTGATAGGAGCAGAATTAGGCCGTTCGGCCCATCAAGTCTACTCCGCTATTCAATCATTGCTGATCTATCTCTCCCTCCTAATCCCATTTTCCTGCCTTCTCCCCATAACCCCTGACGTCCGTACTAATCAATGGTCATGATTAGACTGGCAAGTGAACAGAGGAGATTTTTGTATTAAAAAGGGACTGCAGATGCGTGTATATATGGAAGATTGACATAACGTGCTGGAGTAACTCAGTGGGTCAGGCAGCATCTCTGGAGTAAAAAGATGGGTGACGTTTTGGGTCGGGACCCGAACATATTGCAATAATTATAATTATGAGGAGAGACAGGAAACAAGACTAAAGAGTGAGTTAATTGAACTCTATACGAATATATAAGTGTTATTGATAAGTGAGATACATTTATTTAAATGCAGGAAGAGTTGAAGGGGAATGTAGGAAAATGGTAGAAATCTGGAATTCACTTCAAGGAAACAATGATGGAGCCAGACCCCTCATCACATCTGCACCTGAAGACCTGCAAGGATCTTGACTGAGAGCTGGGAAGGTGGAATATCCTATATTGCTGCACTTTGCTCAGCATAGACTCTGTGTAGGGCCTCATTTAGTGCCATAAATGACTAGGGATTCCACTGGTGGGGCATTTACCATATTTGGTGATAATGGACATGAGACCCTCTGATGGAAAGCAGCTTACTGTAGCCATTACACTTCAGGTCTCCTCTTGTATTGCTATATCTCGAGAGAATATATTTGATTGCATCCAAACAAAAGTATCTGTTACATTATCTCATCAACTTTGAGTATTTATCTGACATAACAGCCCAGTGATGAAATACAATTAGCCCGAGCCAAACCAGCTTCAGCATGCGGGAAAATTGCTAAAATGAAACCTCTCTCAATCATTATGGTGAGGCAGTGTTTACAGATAACAGAGCAGCAAACCATATGGCTGATAGAAGTGAACAGTAGTTTCCACAGACAGTTGTCTGCTGATAAGATAGCAGTGACATCAGAATTCCTGACATTTGGAATTTTAATGTGCATTTAGCTGAAATTGCCTGTTGCTATGGCTACAATCTCTAGACAACCCTTACATTCTGTTGGCAGAATTATGCAAGAAGCAAAGTTCTGATGTTACCTAGTTCTTCACTTAGATCCATCTGTGTGTCATTCAAACATGAACTCCAATTCTAACTTTTTGTGGTAACATCGTTGAGAGATTATTTAGGAAAGTATGACAAAATACATATGTTGTTTTTTTGCTCACTGAATGATAATATTCCCTTTATTTAACACTCCAAATCCCTGCTGGCTAATTAATGGAAACAATTACATACTTCAGCATTCCACGGATGTTCCTTGATGCTCAGGCTATTACTCAACATTGTTACATTTTCACGATAAAATCTATAAACATTTCTATTGATGCACTTTGGGAGTCAATTGAAAGGAATTTAAGGCCTGAAGTTCCTCTTTACGAGCAAACTTGAAATCTGTATGGGTTTCACAATACTTTGCAATAATCTTGCAAAACTTCTTAAAACGTACAGCTTTGAGGTATCTGAGTGCTGACGATGTCCGCGGGTTATACTTTTCACTAAATGTGCAATTTTAATAGATTGGTGAAAGATTAAAAGTCTAGGTGAATAAATGAACAATATTTTTGAATTGTGGAATTAATTGCCACAGATAGCTGTGGAGGCCAATACACAATAGGTGCAGGAGTAGGCCGTAGGCCATTCGGCCCTTCGAGCCAGCACTGCCATTCAATGTGATCATTCAGTATTCAGTATTTACTTTAATGTCATTTTAACTGAGTACTTACATACACAGATGAAACGAAAACATTGTTTCTCAATCAGTTCCCATCAGTGGGGTTAATAAAAACAGAATAAATACATATAGCTTAAAAAAATTTAAATGACCATATCTAAAATAGGCCTAAAAATTGAAATAAAAACAGACATTCAGACCGAACAGTGGCTTTGCTTTGACAGGTGCCTAGCTGTTAAATGTGTTGGTGTATGATATACGGGGAGGGGACCATGATCATGGCTAATCATCCACAATCAGTACCCCGTTCCTGCCTTCTCCCCATATCCCCTGACTCTGCTATTTCTAAGAGCCCTATCTAGCTCTCTCTTGAAAGCATCCAGAGAACATGCCTCCACTGCCCTCTGAGGCACAGAATTCCACAGACTCGCCACTCTCTGTGAGAAAAAGTGTTTCCTTGTCTCCATTCTAAATGGCTTACTCCTTATTCTTAAACTGTGGCCCCTGGTTCTGGACTCCCCAAACATCGGGAACATGTTTCCTGCCTCTAGCATGTCAAAAACCATTAACAAGTCATTGGATATTTTTAAATTGGAGATTTGGAGATTGACACGGCATCAAGGGTTATGGGGAACAGGCAGGAGAATGGGGTTGAGAGGGAAAGATAGATCAGCTATGATTAGATGGAGTAGACTTGATGGACCGAGTGGCCTAATTCTGTTCTAATGATTTATGGACTTAAAAGCATTCAACAGGGTTGAATTTAAAAAAAAGATCTTCATCAAAAATTTTGAAATATATATTCTTTATCACCAGCATTCATTCATTACCTGGTCATTGTAAATCCCAATGCTGATTTTTTACGACCTAAAGGTAAGAATTATCTATAATGATTTTTAGAGTAGTAGAATCTGAACATTTCCTTGAAAGCTTAACAAGATTTTGTCTGAGACGTACAAAAAAAACACAGTGGCGTTTAAGCACATGCTAGACCAATATAACATTTTATTAATCACTCATTTCGCAGTTTTCAATGGATCTCAGCAACATGTATTTATCGTTGATTAAATATAGTATATTTCCAAATTTATGAAATATAAGGTTAGCGTCAATAAATATTTTATTTATTTTTTTGCTTTTATTTTATTTTTTATCTTTTATTTTTATGAAGGTATTTTTAACACAATTAAATCTTATAATAAGATTCAATAGGATTATCATTGCCTTTGTCTATTTGTAGCTCTAATAAACTTTATTTTTATTATCAAGCCTACATTTAGAACTAACATCGGAATTGTTGGCCATTGCCAAAGGTAAAACAGTGCAGCAGATCTTACAATGATTAACTTCCATTAAACCAACAAACCCACGAGTCTGTACCAGAACCAATTTATATTTACAAACTTTTCATTTTTTTTGGAGCCAGCACAAATCTAAGTCGTATTAAGTCACGTTGAGTTTATTGTCATATGCTGGTATATGTACAATGAAAATCTTGCTTGTGACAGCATCACAGCTTCATTGGTTCAGACAGTACACTCATTCATAAATTACACATAAATTCTTCAAGATAGTGAAAAGCTGTCCATAAACAAGACATTATTACAAAAATACACAATTAGAAAATAAATAGTGTTCTGTGGTCAAAGTAAGATTAGGATTAGCAAGTTAAAGGTACTGTGTACAGGCATTAGGACATCATGCTAAAAGCTGTACCAGATGTGGTGAAACCATATATGGAGTCGTGTGTTCAGTCTGGTTGCCCTCCTCTAGGAAAGATGTAATTAAGTTGGAAAGGGTGCAGAATAGACTCACCAGGATACTACCAGGACTTTTCTTGAGTTATAAGGAGAGGCTGGGTAGCTAGATTTTTTTCTCCCCTGGAGTGCAGGAGGCTGAGGGGTGACATTACAGAAGTATAAAATATAATGAGAGGCATAGATAATGGTCACACTTTCCCCAGGACATAGCAGTACAGGCCAAAGGGGGAAGGGAGAAGATTTAAAAAGGACCAGAAGGGCAATTTGTCCCCAATAGGATGATTAGTATGTAGTGAAGTACAAGAGAAAGCTGTGGAGGCATTGAACAGACTTCTAGACGGGTGCATGGATAGGAAAGTTTGAGAGAGATATGGATCTATGCAGTGAAATGAAACTAGCTCAGTTAAGGAATTTGGTTGGCATGGACAAGATGGCTGAAGGGTCTATTTTAATGCTGCATGGTTCCTTGACTCCATGACTCAATACTGCAAGTGCTGGACTAATCAATGATCACAGTCTAAATGTAATAAAAACGAACTGCAGATTCTGGTTTATACCAAAGAAACAAAATGTGGAATAACTCATTGAGTCAGGCAGCATCTCTGGAAAAAATGTCTGGTGATGTTTTCAGTCGGGACACTTGTTCAAACTGATTGAAGTAGACAGAGTGTTAAAAAAATTGGAAGCAAAAACAAAGGACAAATCAAGATCTGTAATGGATGGCCTAGGGCAAGGAGGTTCCCTGATAGGCTGGTATGATATGGTGTTTTATTTGTCACATGTACCGAGGTACAATGAAATTCAGTTTTGTATACAGTTCAGTACAAGTATCACTATACATAAACACTTAGATATATCTTAGATAAACATTTCAGATACAGTACAAGTGCATAGCAGTAGTACACTGAGACAGTACACAGAGTCGCCAGTTTGGCACCAATTTCAAGTCTCAGTTGTTGTAAGTGCAAGATTCTTGGCCTGACCATGAGACCCATTGTCCTGGCAGCATTGCAGTGCCAGCCAGGTCAAGTGTAGCCATGGTGTCCTCCACAGCTTTAGGCCGTTTCCAGTCTCTGCATTTGGCCTCTTGGAATGGTGCCCAGTCCAACCGATCCCAGGCTGTTGTGAACTGCAGAGTCAGTTAATGGAATTTTAGTGGAGGAGAGGGGGGAAGGAGGTGTTTGTAGGTTGCCTAAAATTGGAGAATTCAATATTCATACCGTTGGGTGTAAGCTACCCAAGCAAAATATGAGGTGCTGTTTCACCAATTTAAGTGTGGCCTCTGACAATGGAGGAGGCACAAGACAGAATAGGTCTCCTCCATGGAATGGGAAGAGGAGTTAAAATGGTTAGTAGCCAAGAGATCCAGCAGGCCTTGGCGGACTGAGCGAAAGTGTTCAGTGAAACGGTCACCGAGTCTATGCTTGATATTGCAATATAATGGAACCCACATCGGGAATACCGGATGCAGTAGATTAGCTTGAAGGAGGTGCATGTGAACCTCTGCCTCACCTGGAAGGATTACTGGGGTCCCTGGACAGAGTCTCCAGCACAGAACTGATTTAAAAAGTGAATCTATGATTAGTAACAGGATCTTCACTGATCCATTTTCCTAATTCTCATCATCGAAAACTGAAGTTGTCAAACAATATCTGCAAGGCACTGATGTCAGAGTCTTGACCTAAAATGCACAAGTGCTCCTAGTTTTTTTTCTGTGTGTGGGCAAGAAACATTGTTAGTTTCTTCAAAAACTCCGATTTCTGATGAAAGTGAAAGAAATGTTTGCGGTGCAATTTATGACATAATTAAGTGTGTGACTGATGCTGGGAAAATGTCAGGTATGGCAAAGGGGTCACAAATACCCAGTGGGTGCATTTTCACCCAGAAATGAACCCTAGCGTGATGTAGCACAAATTGGTACAATTTCAAGGCTATGTTATCCTTCACTCTAATTGAGCTATTAAAATTAACAATGCAGCTCTCCTGAGAACACTGGTCAGACACTGCCTGTGGCACTCGGCTTAAGCAGGGCAGCCAGTGAGTCTCAGCTAGCTTTCTGGGGCCAATTTCAGCGCCCGTAAAGCAAACCTCCTACCCCCAACCCTCCATTCACAGCCAACCTGCACTGAAATGAATTTCTCTCAGGTTTACCATTCAGTTCAGAATGTCTCCTTACTAATTCACCCACTTCCTTGAGCTAACTTATCTCTGTACATGTAGAAATAAAGAAATGCTGGTTTATATCAAAGATAGACACAAAGTGCTGGAGTAACTCAGCGGGTCAGACAGCTTCTCTGGAGAGAAAGGATGGATGACGTTGCAGGTCGGGATCCTTCTTCAGACGGCAGTCAGAAGGAGACTGCAGTCTGATGAAGGGCCCCGACTCAAAACATCACCCATCCTTTTTCTCCAGAGATGATGCCTGATCCATGGAGTTACTCCAGCTCTTTGTGGCTATCTTATCTTTGTACATACCTGATGCAGGACTGTGAGCTAGAGTAGATTATATTTTTCTCCTTTGATCGAACAGAATGTGGAGCCCCTTTCTTTTTTTATTTCCATTTTATCCTGGTTGTGTTCTACTTCTGTCAAAAATATTTAAGTCAGAATGCCCAGTTAGCCTCCATGTGAAAAGCTCACGTGACAGAAGTGTGGGGGCAAAAGATCCCTGCCTAAATCTCCTTACAACCCAGTAAAGCAATATCAAGTTGTTCCATTCAAGTAGCTGATTCTCTGTGGGTTGCCAGAGACTGTGAAATATAGCACTTCCTGGTAAGGCAAGTCAAACAAGTATCTCATGCCTCTTTATACAGAACTGAGTTAAGTCAGGTGCTATACTGGCTTAATTAATGGAATTTCTGACAGATCAGGTTATATATTCATGAGCCTGGCATTTCCATCTGCAGACCATTTTGAAGACAGGTGTATTTTTTCACCTTTCTCCCCTTTTTCTGGAATTACCGCTGTATTTTCAAAGGAATTAAACTCTGGTGCATTTGAGCCCCACCCCAAAACCATAATCTTACAGCTTCCAATCCAAAATATTGCCACAAAAAATACGAGAACATTTGCGGGCTGACATCCCTTTCAAACCTCAGCTGCAGCTGGAGGTCTGAAGCTAAATGCAAACTCTGTCTTCATGCAACCGAAAACTTTCAAAATGGAACATTGCGATGGGTCTAATATTAGCCAACAGTGTGAATGGACTGTATGCTTCAGTCAGTCGTTGTGTGCTTGCCACCTCGTCTGGCAGAAGACAGAGCTGCCTCAGACTACATCCAAAATTCTTTTGATGCTGTCTGAATTCTAAAATTCCATCTGTTTCAAAAAAGTTAGCATTCAATCAACCTTCCCCCCCCACCCCCCCCCTCCCCCCCCACCCCTCCTCCTCCTCCTCCTCCGTTCCACACAAGTGAAATGTGGATGTGAGCACAGCTCTTTGTTGCTGGCAGCAGAACATGTACTGGTTGGTAGACTACGCAGACGTTTGTCAAATTAAATTTAATGTGGAGAAATGTGATGTGATACATACCAGGGGAAAGTAAAGACAAGACAGACCTTCTCATTGATACAATTTTAAAACTAGCAGCAAACCAGAGACTTCGACAAACCTTTAATACCAGGACTAGGAAATGATTGTTAAAAAGGAATATAAATTGTACCCTCAATGCGATAGGGAAAGATTGGGTGTAAAGATAGAGAGTCATAGATTTAAACAGTGTAGAAACAGGCCCTTTGGCCCAACTAGCCCACTCCAGCCAACATGCCCCATTTAAACTAGTCCTACCTGCTTGCGTTTGGCCCATTTCCCACCAAACATATCCTATGCAAAAAATTAAATCCCACAAGCACCACCAACCTGTCCACATCCAGGGTAAATTTGATCAATTTGATCCCAGAAAGTTGGCTATTGAAGTATTATTGATATGAGTCTGGAAGCATCAAATGTATTCCTTTTTGTTTAGTCTTGTTTTGTTCAGTTATCTAGTAGGTGAGAAACATGGAGGTAGGTGAGTAAACCTACAGGGAAAAGGTTAATGGCCACTCTGTTCTTTGAGCATATCAGAAGCAACTTGCAGCTTAATTATGTGTTGAAAGGAACTGTAAATGTTGGTTACAGCATTTTTCTGGAGAAAAAAAATTGGTGATGTTTTGGCCCTGAATTGTTTTTCCAGAAATGCTGCTTGACTGCTGAGTGTCTATCTTTTGTGTCTGCCTTTTGCAGCTTAAGTGCTTTTGAGAAAATTATATTTTTAATTTATGCAGGGACTAAGCTTCTATAAATAATAAAAAAAACAAGTGCTGGAGCAATTCATCAGATCAGACAGCATATGCAGATGGAAATGGGCAGATGACATTTCGAGTTGGGATCCTTCTTCATACTGATTAAGGGTCCTGACCTGAAACATCAATCATTTATTTCCTTCATCAGATGCTGCCTGACTCACTGAGTTTCCCCAACAGTTGTTTTTGCTTCAGATTTTAACAACTGCAGTTTCTTGTGTCTCAATTCTACAAAGAGCAATGTGAAAACAGGCAATCTTCATTGTATTTTTTTAGCTTAAAGCATGGATACAGGCTTTTCAGCCCGCCGAACCCATGCCGACCAACATTCACTCATACACTAGTTCTATTATCCCAGTTTCACATCCTATATACTAGGTGCAATTTACAGAAGCCAATTAACCGACAAACCTGCACGTCTTTGGAATGCGGGAGGATCCCGGAGCACACATGGTCACAGGGAGAACATGCAAACTCCGTACAAACAGCACCGGTTGTCAGGATTGAACCTGGGTCTCTGGTGCTGTAAAGGGCCTGTCCCACGAGCATGCGACTGCATGCGGCAAGCGCGACCTAATGTGGTCGCTTGAGCCATACGGCCTCGCGGGGCCGGTCCCACTTCGATCGCCGGAGCCATATGGAGTTGTGCGGAGCTGGTCCCGACATCGCGCGGGGCTCCAAAAAACTGACACTGTCCAAAAATTCGGCTCGGCAACGGCCTGCTGGCCCGCAGCCGCATAGAGGCCGTACGCACCGCCTCGACGGGCGTGTGCAGGGTCCCGAAGCCGTACGCAGCGTCTTGACGCCGTACGTCACGCGCGAACTTCCCGCGGACTTCGCTCGAACTTCACGTCAACTCGTACGGGATCACTCGACCTCCGCGCGGCCCCCGTTTCCGGTTTGGTCGCACTCTCCGCATGCAATCGCATGCTGGTGGGACAGGCCCTGTACGGGGATCACACGACCTCCGCGCGGCCCCCGCTTCCGGTATGGTTGCGCTTGCCGCATGCTCGTGGGACAGGCCCTTAAGGCAGCAACTTTACTGCAGTGCCACTGTGCTGCCCTTATTTGATGAGGATAGGTTTTGGCAAGAACACATGAGATACAGTCTCCTATCCTAAATCATCAGTTCTTTTACATCCAGCCAAGATTGCAACCAGAGCCTTGGCTAACTGAAAAAGCTTTGCAAGATATTTCTCCCTATTGCTGATCAATTAGAAACATGGGTTATTTTTGCAGTTTATCATTCCTAGAGACAACTGTAGTGGAACATTGTTCAACAAGAACTCGGGTCAGATTTGCCCAAGAATGTCAATTTATTCAGTGAGCAATTGTCTGGGATTTATGAATTAGATACATTGAGGGTTTGTAAATGAAGACAATGCAGCAGAGATCCCTGCCTTCCTCTGTGTTTGGACTCACTGTAACAGCTGCCTCACAACGTTGGATAGATGCCACAAAGTGGAGGAGAATCATTCAGGTTGGCTTTGAAAAACTCAGTGCTCACCAAAGCCGAGTGTAAAATATGGAGGGAGTTTACCACCTCTCAAACTATCCACCCACCTGCCCAGTCAAGCACCACTGTCCTGTGTGGCAATTTCTACATTGGCCTCATCAGCCACCAGAGAACCCATAGAGCTGGAATGGAAGCAAGTAATTCTCAATGCTGAAAGAATTGCCCAACCAGTCTGAAGAAGAGTTTCAGCCCGAAACGTTGCCTATTTCCTTCGCTCCATAGATGCTGCTGCACCTGCTGAGTTTCTCCAGCACTTTTGTCTACCAAGGAAATTGCAACTGATTTGTATCCAACAAACAATTCAATGGAAGATAGACACAAAAAGCTTGAATAACTCAGCGAGTCAGGCAGCATCACTGGAGAAACGTTTCTGGTCGAAACCCTTCTTCAGACTGAGAGTCGGGAGAAAGGGAAATGAGCGATATAGACGGTGATAGAGAGAGATACAGAACAAATGAGTGAAAGATATGCAAAAAAGTAATGATGATCAAGGAAACTGACCATTGTTTGCTGTGGGGTAGGTGATGGAGTTATAGAGACAATAAAACTCACCATGACGGCCTTGAAACTAATAACCCTAGTATCTCCTCTCTCTCCGACCCTCACTCACCCTAGTCATTGTACTATTTTCACTGTCATTCTTGGTTAGTTTCATTGTCTGTATAACTCGTTATCACATAGCCCATAGCCAACAATGGATCGTTTCCTTAAAATAGCTCTTCAGGTATTCAATTAACCGACCTGATCTCCCGGTAGCTCAGCACTTCAACTCCCCCTCCCATTCCGAATCCAACCTTTCTGTCCTGGGCCTCCTCCATGGCCAGAGTGAGTCCCACCACAAATTGGAGCAGCAGCACCTCATATTTTGCTTGGGTAGTTTACATCCCAGCGGTATGAACATTGACCTCCAATTTCAGGTAGTCCTTGTTTTCTCCCTCCTTCCCCTCCCCTTCCCAGCTCTCCCACAGCCTACTGTCTCCACCTTTCTTCTTCCGTGCCCCCCAATCCCACATCAGTCTGAAGAAGAAGACCCAAAACGTCACCTATTCCTTTGCTTCATAGATGCTGCCTCACCCGCTGATTTTCTCCAGCATTTTTGTCCACCTTCGATTTTTCCTAGCATCTGCAGTTCTTTCTTAAACATTTATTTAATTATTCATTTTTTTAAGATAAATGAATTATAAATAATGAGCAAGTACAATGTTAAAATTAGCAAATTTGTCGAGCAACATAAGGTTATAACAGAACAGTCAGATTCTGTAGTCCCTTTCAGAACATAAGGATGTCGTGAGATACCGAGTCAATAACTCATATGTCAGAGGCAACATCACAAAAACTAATACAGAATTAATTAAAAAAAATTGCTAATGGGATATGGACAAATGGATAAGCAAACGATTATTATCAACTCCCAGCCATGAAGTGTGAGACTAAAATCATATGTAGGCTAGACTCGAAGCATAAGAGTCATTGTGATAGACAATAGACAATAGATTAGATTAGATTAGATTAGATTAGATTTGTTTATTGTCATTCAGACCTTTTGGTCTGAACGAAATTTTGTTTCCCTGCAGTCATACATATAATTTAAAAAATGACAAAAACACACAATCAACACAAATTTAACATCCACCACAGTGAGTTCACCAAACACCTCCTCACTGTGGTGGAAGGCAAAATCTTAAAGCTTCTGTCTCTTCCCTCTTTGTTCTCCCTCTGCGCCGAGGCGACAGTTCAAACTCCGCGGGTGGTCGCTGCCTCCGCCACAGCTCCGAGGCCGAGTCGGGTCTCCGCTGCCGCTACCTCTGCCAGGCTTCGGGACCGAGTCGGGTCTCCGCTACCGCTGCTGCTGCCGCTGCTGCAGCCGCTGCCGCCGCCACAGCTCCAGGGCCGAGTCGGGTCTCCGCTGCCGCTGCATCCGCCACAGCTTCGGGGCCGAGTCAGGTCTCCGCCGCCTCCGCCACAGCTTCGGGGCCGAGTCGGGTCTCCGCTGCTGCTGCCGCCGCCACAGCTCCAGGACCGAGTCGGGTCTCCGCTGCTGCTGCCGCCGCCACAGCTCCAGGACCGAGTCGGGTCTCCGCTGCCGCTGCCTCCGCCACAGCTTCGGGGCCGAGTCAGGTCTCCGCTGCCGCTGCTGCTGCCGCCGCCGCCACAGCTTCGGTGCAGAATCGGGTCTCCGCCGCTGCTGCCGCTGCTACAGCTCCGATGCCGCCAGCTCCGCCATTAGGCCTCGGCGCAGACGGAGACGGGGACGGGGAATACGACCGAAGAAAAAGTCGCATCCCCCGAAGGAAGAGACCAAAGCATGTTTCTCCCACCCCACCCACACACATACACAACTTAATAAAACAAAATTAACTAAAACATGACAAGGAACAAAACAAAAGAAAAAAAACAGACGGACTGCAGGTGGGCCGCAGCTGTTAAGCCAGCGCCGCCATCTTGAATAGGTGCAGGAGTAGGCCATTCGGCCCATCGAGCCAGCACCGCCATTCAATGTGATCATGGCTGATCATCCCCAACCAATACCCCATTCCTGCCTTCATGATATACAGCATGGAAACAGGTCCTTTGGCCTAAGTTGCATTTGATCAAGTTACCTTCCTGAGCTAATCCAATTTTGCCTCCATTTGTCCCTTATGCATCAAAACCTTTCCTATTCATGTACTTATCTAAAATTATTTAATAAACATTGTAATTACATCCATCTATACCTCTTCGTCAAGCAGTTCATTTCATACATACATCCATCGGCCCACTGAGTCCACATCGACCACGCTAGTTTCTGTCATCCCACTTTTGCATCCAGATGCTTGAGTTTAGTTTATTGGGTTTAGTTCATTATCATGTGGGATAATTTACAAAGGCCAATTAAACTATACAGCCGCATGTCTTTGGGATGTGGGACGAATCCGGGTCACCCAGAGAACGTGCAAACTCCATACACACAGCATCTGAGGTCAGGGTTGAATCCCAGTCTCTGGCACTGAGGCAGTAACTTTGGCAGTAGCTGTGGCATTGTGCTACCCTTGAGTCATTGTGCTGCCCTAATTCCTTGAACATAATCCCAGAAAGTTAACATGAAAATCCAATAATCAGTTAGGAAAGCCAAATGGTACTTTGATGTCAATAAGAAAAATACTGAAGTATAAGTAAAGAAGTCTTACTAAATTGTATAGTCTTGGTAACCTCACAACTGAAGTATTGCATCAGATTAGAGTTCTTCCCTAAAGCTCGATATATTTTCAATTTATCAAAACTTCATCAGATGTAAAGGCTAACAAGAATGATTGTCTAGTGAGGAAAGACATAATATAGCAGGGTCTTCATATGCAGAGATTACAAGATTAAAAATTGACTACATTGAAACATATCAAACTAAAGAAACTTTACATTGTCAAAGAGTAATTGCTGAGAGCACAATTCTGTTGGCTGGAAAGTCTAACCTATATGCACCTGAGATGAGATATTTTCTTCCCTCAAATGAATGTAAATCTTTTGAATTTTCTGTATGTCAGGTTTGAGTTTATCCAGGAATCAAAAGATTCTTGGATATGATGAAATCAAGAGCTGTGGGAATGAAGTAGGAAAACAGAATTGAGTAGGAGAACTCTCATATTTAATGATGGGACACATCCAAGGAACTGCATCTGCACCTGTGCCGGCTATGATTTATTCTGTACCTTTTCATACCTCTTGTTTCCCTGTCCCCTAACTCTCAGTCTGATGAAGGGTCTCTTCACCTGTTCCTCTTCTCAATAGATGCCGCCTAACCTGATGCGTTACTCCAGCATTTGGTGTCTATCTCCAATTTCTTATATGATGTTTTGGTTCTATCTGCATTTATAATTTTTTTCCCGCAATTTTGATTCTTCAATCAACTATTCATCTTTGTTCATCATTAATAGTGGGAAGATGAAATCAGTACAAAAAAAGATAATCAGCCATCATTTCACATTTGTTTAAGGTGCATTTCAGCTCCAGATCCGTGAGCTGTAAATAATTAATGTTTTTTTTAATCAGAAATCAATTTAATCCTGAAGTATTCCAAAATACTATTTGTAGCTGTTTGGTCTATAAGATGCATCTGTTAACTTGGCCTTATATTTTCATGGTAATAAATTCTGGATCAGTAAGTTTGGAAAAAAAATTCTTATCCTCTAACTGTTATCACGTATGAGTGTAAAAGAAAAACCATGTTTGGAAAAAAAAAGTTGCAGAGCATCCTTCGCAATTTGTAGTGCAGATAGTCAAGTATGAACTAATTGTGTATTCACAGTGTTCATTCTTGGCTTTAGTCACAGTATGAAGAATGTTTACTTTGATTCCAGCTGGCAGCATAGGTGAGTGCCTTAGCCACATCTGCTGGATGTGTTTGACATCTGTACCGCTGCAAATTCTAAAGTGCCTGCCAAGCAATTTTTTGAACTATTTCATTTAATGTAGGTCTTTCAGAAGTAAACCATTCACCACGTGGCAGCCATTCTTTTTATACCATTCAAGCTCCATTTGTTATGGCTGCCCATGACACAGGTGGAATAATATATAATGCAAACATATAACAGGAGCGCAAACACTACTGTTTATGTCATTTTGTTGAATGTGAGCATTTGTTTTTAAGGTTAATTTGATAGCAGCTGAGCCATGCAGACAAGAATGGTCTCAGGCTCACTCTGCCTGATTAAAAGTGACACTCCATTTGGATTTGGCGCCATTAATGGTTCAATGGTACTTCATTGTCACATGTACCGAAGTACAGTGAAACATTTTTCTCTCTCCATAACCACACCTCTGCTACAGCCACAGTCACTCAAGGCGTTCCCCAAGGCTCCGTACTCGGCCCCCTCCTCTTCATCATCTACATCCTCCCCCTTGGTCAGATACTCCGCCACTTCAACCTGGACTTCCACTGTTACGCCGATGACACCCAGATCTACCTCGGCACCAAATTCCCCCACAACCCCCCCCCCTCTCCCATATCAACTCCTGTTTGTCAGCTATAAAAACCTGGACGCAACATAACTTCCTCAAACTCAACAGCGATAAAACAGAATTCCTCCTCATAGGCTCCAAATCCACACTCAGCAAAATCAATAACCCCACTCTCACCATCGACGGCACCACTGTCTCCCCATCTCCCCAGGCCCGCAACCTTGGCGTGATCTTTGATTCCACCCTCTCCCTTGAGCCTCACATCCGCCATGTCATTAAAACCTCCTTCTTTCACCTCCGCAACATCGCCAAAATCAGACGCTCTCTCACACCTCCCGCTGCTGAAAGACTCATCCATGCCTTCATCTCCTCCCGACTGGACTACTGCAACTCACTTCTCCTTGGCATCAGCTCCACCTACATCAACCGGATCCAACTGGTCCAGAACGCAGCCGCCCGAATCATCACCCACACCAAATCCTGGCATCACATCACTCCAGTCCTCAAACAACTTCACTGGCTTCCCATCTCCCACCGGATCACCTACAAAATCCTGGTCCTCACCTACAAAGCCCTCCACCATCTGGCCCCCCCATATCTCACTGACCTCCTCTCCCCCTACCAACGCTCATGGTCCCTCAGATCCACATCAGCCGGTCTCCTCTCCATCCACAAGTCCAACCTCCGCAGTTTTGGGGACAGAGCCTTCTCCAGGGCAGCTCCCAGGCTCTGGAACTCCCTCCCCCAACTGATCCGCAATTCCGTGTCCCTCACCATCTTCCAGTCCCGCCTCAAGACCCATCTCTTCACCTCTGCCTATCCTTAGCCCCACGTCCCCCTCCCGTTTCATCTGTGCTTGAATTGCCTCATATTGTGTTTTGAATTGAATTCTGTCTAATTTGTGTACTAGTCATGTCTCTACTATTTATTTCATTCCGCTTACATGTTTTTCCTCTACTTGCTAAATTTTTGTAAGGCCTCTTGAAAGGCGCCCATAAATAAAATTTATTATTATTATTATTATTTTTGTACACAAGTATAACTGCACATAAATACTTAGATGCCTCAGATAAACATCTCAGATACAATATAGCAGTGGTTCACTGAGAGGGTATACAGTCGGCAGCTTTTGACATCATTTTCAACTCTCAGATGGTGTAAGTTCAGGGTTCATGGCCTGACCATGATGGCCCGTATTCCTGGAGATGTTGCAGGGTCTGCCAGGCCATGTATAGCCTTTGGCGTCATCCACCACTGCTTAACCACTCTGTGCCGCTGTGGGCCGTGTCCAGTTCATGTGCTTGGCCTCTTGGAGCAGCACCCGGTCTGACTGAGCCCCCAGTCAGTGAACCCCCAGGGCCTCCAGTGGCCCACACTACCATTGAGGCACTGCACTCCCTTCCACAGCTGGTTTGCTTACCACCCTCCGTCTGACCCCTGGGGCGGACCAAGCCTGCTGTCGGGTATGGCCACTTGCTCTTCTCTACTGCTGTTGCCGATTCCCTCCCCTTCAGCCTTCTGGGTGGATCCTCAGCCCACAGCCGCGAGCCAAGCCTGCTGGACGCTGCATTAGTGCCATGATTAGGAAATAAATGGATAATTATCCAGGTATATTACAGAGGACATAGAATATAGAGAAGAGAGATTATGTTAAAATTAAAACCGGAGCATTGTATACAGTTCTGGTCACAAAGTTACTCTTTGTCTTCTCAGGAAGATCCTAACATAGAAAACATAGGAACATAGAAACTTAATCCTCCGGGATTAAGATAATTTGTTTCCATTCTAGTCCTGGGCATGTTGAGATGATTTATGAGACCAATGTTGGAATTCTAGTTGAATAAATTTGGGGCAGGAGGTGGTTGACATGGGAGTAGATATGCTCCTACCGTTATTTTCATTGGCCTTCTGGCTGCTGTCAATGAATTGGCAAAAGGTTCTGAGTGCCATCCTGAATTATCCTTATTTATTTCGAGCGGTCTTGAGCCAGGGATTCTAGTGAGGTTACACAATTTCATGACGCTTTTTCTGTCCATGTCCTAGATTGGAATAGAGTGTAAGCTTTTAGAGAAAGGTATCAGGCACATAAATTATGTTGCCTGCCCTGCCTTCAGCTACAAAACAACTCCTCCCAGTGGCCAAAGAGCTGCTCTCCGAATCGAAGGGTAGGTTCAATCTTATCAGAGGCACAATTGAAATTATATTCATGATCCAACACTGGAGGAAGGAGGGAAGGAGCATCAACCAATGTGCATGACCTACTTCAAACTTGCATAAGCCTTTGCCCGAGTCAATCCAGACCTACAGAGGTGCATCCTCCTTAATTGTGACTGCTCACAGAAACTGGTGTGCATCCTATGTCCGTAAGGTGATGGCATACAATCCAAGGTCTTAACCAACCATTCCATGTTAGATTCACCACTTTACAGGAAAGATGTGATTGCTCACAGAGTGAGGAGTTGATTTATAAAGTTGTTGCCAGGAACTTGCAGCAATGTGGAAAGATTGATAAGTTAACGTTATTTTCTTTGGAACAGAGGAGACTGAGGTGAAAGTTAAGTTTAGGTGAATGAGATACAGAGATGAAGTTAGCAGGAGCATTCCATTTACCTCAGCAGCGGGAATGTATTAGAAGCAATGGGGAATATATTAAAATAATTGGTAGAATGACTAGCGAGGAGATCAAGAAAAATATTTCCACTTAGAGGATGGTTTGGATCTATAACTCACTACTTGATGTGACGGGAGAGGAAGAAGCTCTCGTTACATTTGGCCTGCAGAGATGTGGTCCTGGTGCTGGAAGGTGGGATTAGGCTACGGAGCTCTTTTTGATCTTCATAGACACAATGGGCTACAAGGTCTCCTTCTGTATCATAAATTTTCTGTGTTTCTCTGATCCTGTGATCCCGATCCAGCAATCATAGCTGAGAGTGTGTAGATGTTGGTATTGGCCCAATCTGTGATTCACCCCTCTCCCAATCAAAACCAAGTCGCCAGCAAAATCGTGTATGAGTCAAGGTCACTTGGATCATGTCCTGGAAACTAGCTCCTGCATATGGAGCCAAAGCAGCTTCAGCAGTGGAAATAAACTGATCTAGAGTTGATGGGAAATAAAATATGAGTGTGTTATAATTTCCTGGGTTAATTGTTGCTTTGCTCTTTCCCCCACTATCAGTTCAAACTGATTATGATTACCTGCAGCATTTTATTCCATCTAAAATTAGCCCAGATTTTCTAAATATTGTTTAAATATGTTTGAATTAGTCACACCTAGGGTGGCGCAGCAATACAGTTGCTGCCTAACTGCGCTTACAACGCCAGAGACCCGGGTTCGATCCCGATTATGGTGCTGTCTGTATGGAGTTTGTATGTTCTCCCCGTGACCGCGTGGGTTTTCTCTGAGATCTTCGGTTTCCTCCCACACTCCAGGCGTGCAGGTTTTGTAGGTTAATTGGCTTGGCATAAATGTTAAATTGTCCTGAGTGTGTAGAATAATGTTAATGTGCAGGGATCGCTGGTCAGTACGGACTCAACGGTGCCGAAGGGCCTGTTATTGTGCTATATCTCTAAACTGAAATAAACTAAACTAAACTACCCGGGCACACATGAGTACGGCCTCAAGTGCCACAATGATGTGCAAACTACATAATGCGTAATGGGCCTGTCCCACTTTCGCGACTTTTTAGGCGACTATAGGAGACTATGAGGTCGCCACATGTTCACCGGAGGTTGCCGGGGTGTCTCCTGAATAGTGGTGAGTAGTTCCCGCATTCTTGTAACTAGTCGCGGCTTCATTCTAGTCACCGCTAATTTTTCAACATGTTGAAAAATTAGCGGCGACCAGAATTTTGACGCCATGGAGAGTAGCGAGAATTCTCGTGACGTACGTGCAATGGTAGTGGGTCGCCAGGAGGTCGAAGGTTGTCGTAGGTTCTCGTAGGTTGTCGCTGGTGGTGACCAGTGAATTTCATTGGCTCATTGGGAAAAAATAGTAGTTTTCAGAACCAAGGATAACCGACCAGTAATGTTAATGTCCGCCGAGCTTCACAGCCGTTGTCTCCACTCCTTCTCCCCACCACTTCTCCCCACCACTTCCCCCCCCCTTCTCCCCCCCCCCCCCCCCCCTCTCCCCCCCCCCTTCTCCCCCCCCCTTTCTCCCCCCCCCCTTTCTCCCCCCCCCTCCCCCCCCCCTCTCCCCCCCCCTTCTCCCCCCCCCTTCTCTCCCCCCCTTCTCCCCCCCCCTTCTCCCTCCCCCCTTCTCCCCCCCCCCTCTCCCCCCCCCTTCTCCCCCCCCCCCTTCTCCCCCCCCTTCTCCCCCCCCTTCTCCCCCCCTCTCTCCCCCCCCCCTTCTCCCCCCCCCTTCTCCCCCCCCCTCTCCCCCCTCTCCCCCCCCCCTTCTCCCCCCCCCCTTCTCCCCCCCCCCCCTCCCCCCCCCTCCTTCTCCCCCCCCCCCCTTCTCTCCTCCCCCCCCCTTCTCCCCCCCCCCTTCTCCCCCCCCCCCCCTTCTCCCCCCCCCTTCTCTTCTCCTCCCCCCCCCTTCTCCCCCCCCTTCTCCCCCCCCCCTTCTCCCGTTCTCCCCCCCCCTTCTTCTCCCCCCCCCTTCTCTCCCCCCCCCCTTCTCCCCCCCCCTCCTTCTTTCTCCCCCCCCCCCTTTCTCCCCCCCCGCTTCTCCCTCCCCCCCCCCTTCTCTTCTCCCCCCCCTTCTCCCCCCCCTCCTTCTCCCCCCCCCCCTCTCCCCTCTCTCTCCCCCCCCCCCTTCACCCCCACCCTGCTCCCCCCCCCCTTCTCTTCCCCCCCACCCCTCTCTTCTCCCCCCCACCTTCTCCCCGCCCGGCCCCCCTTCTCTCTTTTCTCCCCTCCCCCGCGCCCTCTTCTCTCCCCCCCCCCTTCTCTTCTCCCCCCCCCCTACTCTCCCCCCCCCTTCTCCCCCCCCCTTCTCCCCCCCCCTTCTCCTCCCCCCCCCCCCCCCTTTCCCCCCCCCCCCTCCCCCCCCCTTCCTCCCCCCCCCTCCCCCCCCCCCCCTCCCTTCCCCCCCCCCCCTCTCCCCCCCCTTCCCTCTCCCCTCCCCCCCCTTCTCCCCCCCCTTCTCCCCCCCTTCTTTCTCCCCCCCCCCCTTTCTCCCCCCCCTCCCCCCCCTTCTCCCCCCCCCCTTCTCCTCCCCCTTCTCTTCTCCCCCCCCTCCCTCCCCGCACCCCCCCCCCCCTTCTCCCCCCCCCTTCCCCCCCCCCTTCTCCCCCCCCTCTCCCCCCCCCCCCGCCCCTTCCCCCCCCTTCTCCCGCCCCCTTTATCCCCCCCCTTCTCCCCCCCCCTTTCCCCCCCCTTCTCCCCCCCCCTTCTCCCCCCCTTCTCCCACCCTCTTTTAAAGGACTTAAGTGACCCTTCCCGTACACTGTACTTTCACCGTCTTAATTGCAGCGCCAACCTTCCTGTTCATTGTGGTGTGTGTCTGTATCACATT
Source organism: Amblyraja radiata (assembly GCF_010909765.2). Taxonomy (NCBI): domain Eukaryota; kingdom Metazoa; phylum Chordata; class Chondrichthyes; order Rajiformes; family Rajidae; genus Amblyraja; species Amblyraja radiata. The sequence goes on along the minus strand of NC_045958.1, from coordinate 49,030,292 downwards.
GGCTTTGCATCGTGTGAATTTCACTCAGACAGTGCTCCCCCGCTTGCCCTGTGCGCGATGTGTATGTGTGTGTGTGTGTGTTCCACTCTGACAGTCGCTGTTCCAATGGCCGGTTTTTCAGCGACCTGCTACGACTTGACAGTCGCCTGAAAAGTCGCCAAAGTGGGACAGGCCCATAAGAGTCTCTGAGTAGAAGGGCCCGGAAGACCTTTATGAGAATAATCCCAGGAATGAGCATTTGACGGCACTGGGTCTGTACTCACTGAAATTTAGAAGGTTGAAGGGGGGGACATCATTGATACTAACCAAATAGTGAAAGTACTGGAGAGAGTGAATGTGGAGAGGATGCTTGCACTAGTCGGAGAGTCTAGGACCAGAGGCCATAGCCTCAGAATAAGAGGACGTACCTTTAGAAAGGAGACAAGGAGGAATTTCTTTAGGCAGAGGGTGGTGAATCTGTGGAATTCATTGCCACAGATGGCTGTGGAGACTAAGCCAATTGATATTTTGTATGGGAGTTAAGGAGCTGTCCCACTGCGGCAACCTAATTCGCGAGTTTAGAAGAGTTTAGGAGAGTTTGAAAAAATGTCATGTTGAAGACCTCCTTCTACTATGTAGAAGACCTCCTTCGACTATGTTGAAGACTAGCTTTGACTAGCTTCGGGAAAACTGGACTCTGAATAGTGGAGAGTGAAGACGACCTCCTTCGATCTCCTTCGACCTCCCTTTGACTATGTTGAAGACTATCTACGACTACCTTCAACTACCTTTGATTACCTTTGATTACCCTTGATTACCTACAAATAACATGCCGACCTACTACAGCCTACTTTGATAAACCTACGAGTAAAAAAATAATCGATTTTTTCCATGGCGACCTTTTTTTACTCGTGAGAATTTTTCAACATGTTGAAAAATACGCCGCGACCTAGCTGAGGCCTCGAGTACGCGGGGACTACCCTCGAGCATGAAGGAGAGTTACAAAGACCTCCCAGGACCTCGTGTCGACCATGCTGCGAGTATGAGTCGAGGGCAAACTCGCCAGAACTCGCGGATTAGGTCGCCGCAGTGGGACATCCCCTTTAGGGTTTATGAGGAGAAGGCAGGAGAATGGCGTTGAGAGGGAAAGATAGATCAGCCATGGTTGAATGGCGGAGTAGACGATGGGCCAAATCGCCTAATTCTGCTCCTAGAACTTATGAAGTCTGCACCATCTGGAATAGGGCTACATTTTTTGTGGGTGGGAAAGTTACCACTTTATGTTACCAGTCTGAAGAAGGGTCTCAACCCAAAACGTCTCCTATTCCTTCGCTCCATAGATGCTGCCTCACCCGCTGAGTTTCTCCAGCTTTTTTGTCTACCTTCAATTTTTCCAACAGCTGCAGTTCTTTGTTAAACTTTATGTTACCAGACAATTTTAATCAATCATGGGCTAAATTTGTTTGTATGTAAGGCTCTGATGCAACAGTAGTTTCATTCCACAGGAAAGTACTATTATGGTTTAGACATTTCATTTTCCTTTTCAATGTCTTTACATTGCATTGGAGTACCCAGGTCTTGGAGAGGAGTGGTGATGGGCTTGTGCTTGCTGTCATTTTAAACATGTCAGAGATAAAAGAACCTGTGGGCAGGCAGTCCTGGATGCCTGGGTCACATTCCACAAAAGTAGATTGCTGGTGCCCTTTCAAATACAGGTCCACCAACATTTTTCCACCCACTGGTGGTCTGGCACCTCTTATAATCCGGACAAAATTACAAGAACGCACTTGAAACGCCCCCCAGATGTCCGCCCGAAAATATGGTGCTTGGATTGGGTGAGGTGACCGATCTCAATCTCATTGGGACTTCTTCACCAATCAACAGGTTGAATTTGCCCCCTGCAGCCAGGGCTCTGGAACTCCGACACGGTCGGAACTGGTAGATTCGTTCCCATAGCTGACTTCCAAGGCCGACTTTGCAGACCAGTACCTCGACCCCTCGGCTCTCTAGGTGGACCATTCCGGTACCGTTTGACTCCTCTCAGAAGATATGACCTCTCTTGGTTCAACAAAATGGATAATCCTGAAAGGCTCTGGAACCCAGGGTGACAGAAAATTGATGATGGACCCAAAGAACCCAGGGATCAGGGATAAATTTAAGTGATTATTGCTCAGGTGGGCAAACTAAAGAAGCCAAAGAAACCAAAGAGAGAAGAGAAAAACATGCTGAACTCTTCCACTTTCAGTCAGTTTTAGTCTGTGGGGTGTTTGAGTTGTTTTTAGTTTAGTTTATAGACACAGTGCAGAAACAGGCTCTGGTATGCGGTCAGATCAGGGGTGGGGTCCAGTCTATAGTTCCAATCGCTTCCTCCTACACCATCGTAATTTTAGAAAATGGATCAGGTTTTTGTAGATCTCAAATATGAGCTGTGGGGTGGGATTGTTAAGAAACTCACCCTCCACAGAGTTTGCAATTGAGTTACATTTTGTGCCTAATTCAATATAATTGGTAAGTCACACCATGTAAATCTCATCTCTAAACTAGCTTCCGCTGGATGCAAAATGCTAGAATCAACCTGGTGGATGGCAGTGATTGTTGATGGGACTATGTCCTTTCCTCTTTCTCCTCTTACCCATGTGTGCTGTTGGGGGCTCAGCAGGGTGACATTTTGTGTTTATCTGAAATGAGAAGACCAGAAGGTTGTGTTCATGGTGGAAAGGATGAATCAAGGGTCAAATGTTTTATTGTCATATGTCCCAAATCTGAACAATGGAATTCTTACCTGCAGCAGTACATCAATTATGTAAACATAGTACTCAGACAAGTGAAAGGGAAACAATTCAACTATCTTGATGCAGTAAGATGGAAAAATTACAAGGATAGCGGGCGGGGGATGTGTGATGTGAGACGGAGAATTACATGTGAACACACCATGGATATCTGTGAGTCACCGAGATCCCCAGGCTCTGTGGCAAACAAATGATCAATCCTGCTGTCGTGATGGCACTCGCCATGTGGTTCACTGATCGCCAACCACAGTCAGAGGTTGAATTCACCCTGAAGTGGGAGTGTCATGCGTGAAATGTGTTTGTGGGTGAGCAAGTAGGGAGGGGTGGACAAATATGATGTAGTGGGTCCATGTGTTAGACATTACATTCACTGCATGCAGTGCTGCATCCACTGACCATGACAACACCCATGAGATCATTGAACTTGTAGAAACAAGAAACTGCAGATGCTGGTTTGCACAAAAGGACACATAGTGCTGGAGTAACTCAGTGGGTCAGGTAGGCAGTCTGAAGGAGAGTCCCGACCCATTGTGCTGCCTGACTCATTGAGTTACTCCAGCACTTTGTGTCCTTTAGATCATTAAACGTTCTCTGGACCATCTGCGTGTGGATTTATTCATCTGATGACTCTCCCCCACAGATGCTTCATTTTTGCTAAATGGGAATTCTGATGTTACTGGCATATATGACGAGTTTGTAAATGTCCAGCCTTCCAGCAAGGTTGCCAGGATTGCTTTGCTTGGGGTGTCTGTTCCTCTGCCATGTTGCCAAGGCAGTCATGAACATTCCCTTGAATGCACAATGAATGCCAGATGTCACCTCCTTAAAAGGTGGTGGCATGAAGTTAGTCAAGGAAAAGCAGTAAAAACCTGCAGATGCTACAAATTGCAATTGCAACTAAAATCAACACCAATATATCTGACCTATTGAAGCATGAAAATAGCTAATATTCTATATTTTGTAATGGAAAGTGATTGTAGGATCATTTGGCTTTCACTACCTTGAAGGAAGGGTGAACATTTCTGTGGAAGTAAAAAACCCAAAATGCATTAGAATTTGCAATAAATGTGATTATGTTAAATTAAAGGGCTTGAAAGAGCAAATGGATATTTTATGATTCCTCATTTTATTACGCTTTAAACTTCATAAATAAAGATATTTTCATTAGACGATGATTGATGAGATTACGCAATAAAATGCAATAGCCAATACAAACAAAATACTTTCAGCACATTTGCAATATTGGTGATGAGTTGTGAAGAAATATCAGTGAACTTACAGGACTGATTTTTATGTAACAGTAATAAAAGGAATACTCGTTCCCAAATGTAATTCTACATTACATTATAATGTATAATTTATCACATGGGTGGTATCTATATATTCTACATCAGATACAGGAGGACAAACATCATATTACATTTAATATTAATTGGTGCTTCAAATATGCAAATATACCATGGAACCATGGAATGTTGGCTATTACAATAGATTGTTCACTTTCATTATATATATCCTGTCATAATTTGCGAAGGTAAACAGAAATTATCCAGACTTATCTTAATTTATGAAACTCCTTGAATCTGTCATGCATATTAATGGTCAAGAAAGCCCATTTTTTTTTCTGGTTCTTTACATATCAATTTTTTTCTTTCCTTTGGGTACGTTCTAATATCTAATATTTCCCTCATTACTTCAATATATATGTGTGTGTGCATATGTGTGTGTGTGTGTGCATGTGTATATATATATAAAATACACATATAAATACATACACACAGTCACACACATACACACACATTTCAATTAGATATTATCCCATTCCCACACTGACCTTCCTGTCCTGGGCCTCCTCCACTGTCAGAGTGAGGCCCAGTACAAATTAGAGGAACACCATCTCATATTTTGCTTGGGCAGTTTACACCCCAGCGGTATGAACATTGACTTCTCTAACTTCAAGTAACCCTTGCTTTCCCTCACTCTCCATTCCTCCACATTCCTAGTTCTCCGACCAGTCTGACGGTTCCCCTGATTAAATCTTACTTCGGAGTCACGTGAGTGACTACGTGAAAAACCCGTCCAGCACGCATGCGTGACATGAGCGTTCACGCAGTGCAACAGCGACGAACGGGAGTACAGGGCGCTCCCGCTACAGCTTAAGAAAGATGGACCGTCAGGTAAGTTTATTCTGAGGTCGTTTTTTCGAAAAAAGTTGCTTTGTTTTGTCTCACCAGGTCGAGATAACTGGAAACATGAGCAAAACAAGGCAAGCAAAGAAGACCGCCCCCCGTTCGACTCCAACAGAGGAGCGTTCCATCAGTGGGGGGCAAGAGGCGGCAGGACCGCACACCCTGCGGTCTGCTATTCCTGACACCGAGCCGAGCCCAGTCCCGCTAGCACAGCCTGAGCAGCGGGCTGGAAGTAAATCAATGTGGAAGACAAACCGGCCGGTGGTATCCGACTCCTCGGACGGCGACGTCTCACCACCCGATCGCGGCAGAGACAGCCACCTGAGCCGCATGGAGCGGCTCATGGAGCAAATGCTCCAGCGATACTTGCTTCGGGAGCTGGAGCAGTCTCGCCAAGGGAGTTCAGGCACTCCCGCCACAGTGCCTCACAAGGCACTGGCCATCGCTTCCCCCTCAGCAGAGGGCAGCGTTGGCGACCAGGGCTGGGCTGGTCAAGAAGAGGGGTCACTGACCGAAGATGTCGGGAGTACGCTTGGGGTACAGGACCAGGAAGAGCTGCTGGATGTGGTCAACCGCTACGTGGCAGCTCCACGAGCAGGATGGCCATTAGAGCCAAAACTGGCGGCCAGCATAGACTACCTGTCCTTCAAACCCCTACAAGAGCAGGTAGTCAATGAGGCACTAGAGCTGTATTCGGCCCCAGAAAATTGTGCCTCGCTCAACGTGCCAGCCGTCAACAGCCAAATCTGGGGGCACGTTGGGCAGAACATCCGCAACCAAGAACTAAAATTACAGCGGATTCTCAGGCTCCTGACGTCAGCCATCACTTCCTATGCTCGTTCCGTGGATGGGGTGGAAATGACCACAAACCAGCAAGATACATTAGCACTGCTGTGTAACACCCAATTCGAGATCAACAACCTCCGTAAGGAGATAATAAGACCTGCCCTCAACCCGAAATTCGCAAGGTTGTGCAAAACACCGACCACAGAGCCACAAATCCTGCTCTTCGGTAAGGACCTCTCTAAAAAAGTGAAGGACCTGGAATAAGAGTCCAAAACATTTGGCCTCATGAGGGCAGGACCCGGGACGAGCAGACCCACAAAACCCAAGCGGCAGTACCCCACCACGTCCACCAGTTGACGTCAGCCTCATGGGACTGGTGAAAGCTCGGGGTCCGCACATTACCCCCAAAAGCCTTTTTTAGGCCAGGGCCCAGAGCGGACCCCATGGAAAATGCGCCACCCCCAGCCAGCAGCACATCAGACAACACATCGTCCAACGAAGAAACAGAAGAAACACCCATAACCATGGAGGTAGGTGGGTCTGGTTCTTACCAGCATATAGAAAGTGGGGGATCTATACTAACAGGGGGGAGATTACACCTGTTTGTGGAAGCATGGAGGTCTATCACGAATGATAAATATATACTCAACAGCATTCGTGGATACAAAATAGAATTTGTTCAAGAAAACATGCCACCAGTTCAGCATACACCCCAAAGGGTCTTTTCCCTCTCAGTTAAAGAAAAACTAGAGGGCCAAGCAGAACTGGTGAGGCTACTCACAAAGGGTATCATTGAAAAAACCAAACATGAACCCTTGGAATTTGTCTCAAATATATTCACTAAAACTAAAAAAGATGGTGGACGTCGCATCATCATTGACTTAACTTCACTAAATATGTTTGTTAAGAATATACATTTCAAAATGGAAACATTTATAACTGCCAAACAACTGATTTCCAAAGGATACTTCATGGCAAGCATCGACCTTAAAGATGCTTACTATTCAGTACCCATTCAAAAGGATCATCGCAGATACCTGAAATTTACCTGGATGGGGCAACTATGGCAGTTTAAAGCGTTGCCTAATGGGTAACATCAGCCCGAAGATTATTCACCAAGATATTAAAACCAGCCTTGGCAATATTAAGAAAACAGAAACATATTGTCATGGCATATCTTGATGATATCTTAATAGTTGGCAAAACCATGGAATTGGCTATATCAGCTGTGTCAGCTACCAAACAATTGTTTGAAACCTTGAGATTTGTCTTACATCCAGATAAATCTAAGTTGACGCCATCCACAACCATGCACTATCTGGGATTCACAATTAACTCAGTCCACATGTCTGTAACCTTGCCAAAAGACAAAGCAGCAGAATTGGCACAAGCATGTAACAATTTAATGGTCAACGATCGACCAACCATTCGACAAGTGGCAAGAGTAATTGGAAAAATGGTAGCAGCATTTCCAGCTACACAATTTGGACCTCTGCACTATCAAAACTTACAAAGAGCAAAAGTGCAGGCGTTAAAACGACATGCAGGTCACTTTAACCGAGTCATGAAATTACCCACTGAAGCAATATCAGAGTTACAGTGGTGGGTAGGGAACATTTGGCATTGTTCCAGCCCTATCATCATCATTAACCCTACGTTAATTATTCAAACAGATGCCAGTGCTCAAGGCTGGGGAGCAACCAATACTATATCCAGCACAGGTGGTAGATGGACTAATCTAGAGTCATCTTTACTACAGACACTGGGCATAAATTATCTGGAAATGTTGGGTGCATTTTATGGCTTAAAAGCATATTCAACAAATATGCATCACTTGCATGTTCGTTTACAAATAGATAATACCACGGTGGTGGCCTATATTAACCATATGGGCGGTATAAAATCGATATCATGTGACAATTTGGTCAACACAATCTGGCAATGGTAATAATAATAATAATAAATTTTATTTGTGGGCGCCTTTCAAAAGTCTCAAGGATACCTTACAGAGATTAACAAGAATAATCAAACATATAATCGGAATAAAATAAATAATAAAGACATCACCAATACACAAATTAAAAACAGAATTCGATCCAAAGACAAAAAATCAAAAACACAATGTGAAGAGAGAGCAGCGGCAGCCAAACCGCGCCAGCGCACTTTCTCCCTTCCGACAGCCATCTTGGACACAGACTAACATATTTACTTACACACAAAAAAAATCATCCCCCCACAATGGTTACCACTGTGGGGGAAGGCACAATGTCCAGTCCCCATCCCCAATTCACCCAAAGTCAGGCCTATTGAGGCCTCCGCTATTGCCTCTACGGAGGCCCGATGTTCCTGGCCGGGTGCTGTTGCCCCGGCGTCGGGAGAGTCCACTCAGCGGCTGGGCCAGCTGGAACGGCCGCTTCCTAACTGGGGACCGCGGCTTCCGAAGCCGACAAGGCCGCGCCGGTTTGGAGCTCCCAGGCTCCCGATGTTAAAGTCGGCGCCGCCCGCTCCGCAGACCCGCAGCCCGGAGGTGTTGATCTCGGCGGTCACAGCTCACCGGAGCTCCAGCGCGTCGATCCAGCGCGGCAAGGCATCGCCCGCTCCGCTCCGCGATAGCGCTCCAGCTTTGTGCCGCCACCGAAGCCGAGGTGCTGGGCGGTCCCCGCCAGGAAACGGCGCTCCACGCCTGCTGGTAGGCCACGAGGACGGGTCGACGGGGCAGCCCGGAGAAAAAGCTGCCTCACCGACCAGGTAGGGACCTAGAAGTATAATTACCCCCTTCCCCCCCCACATTAAAAAGTCCATTTCTCCAACAGACAGAGCACAGGACTTACTAAAAACTTCAAAAAAAAAAGTGAATTAAACGGACGGCTGCTGGTTAGCAGCCGTTCCCCAAGATGGCTCCTCCTCCATGTGTCGACAGACATATTTTGCTATCAGCAACTTACCTACCAGGTAAGCTAAATACAGTGGCAGACACCAGGTCACGCAAATTCAATGATAACACCGAATGGATGTTAAATCCCAAAGCATTTGCTAAAATTACAAAGCAATATGGCACGCCAGATATCGATCTATTTGCACCCAGACTAAATTACCAGGTTCCAATGTATGTCGCTTGGGAACCAGACCCTGAGGCAGCAGCGATAGATGCGTTCGCGCTGGACTGGGTAAAATTCTTCTTTTATGCTTTTCCTCCCTTCTGCCTCATCAGTCGGGTACTACGCAAAATACAGATGGACTCTGCTTCAGGTATTTTGATAGTACCCGACTGGCCTACACAGCCATGGTTCCCAGTGGTCCTCGACGTGGTTGTCGAGACCCCAATGACTTTTCCCAGTAGCCCAGACTTGTTAACTCACCCAGTATCAGGCATAAGCCACCCATGCCACTATAAAATTAAACTCCTGGGTTGCAGATTTTGAAAAGGCATCTGCTGGGCCTGGGATTGTCAGACAACACTATCAACACGATGACAGCATCCCACTGCGTATCCACAAGGAAACAATACTTGTCAAACATCAAGAAGTGGGAAAAATACTGTTCGAACACAGGAACCACATACTCAACTACAACTGTAACCAATGTACTGGAGTTCCTGGCCGGCCTTCACCACAATGAAGGACTCAGCTACAGCGCCATTAATACAGCCAGAAGTGCTCTGTCAGCCTATTTAATTCAGGCACCAGGACAACAGGCCATGGGGTCCCACCTGCTGGTGATCAAGCTCATGAGAGGCATATTTAACTCTAATCCCCCCAGACCTAGGTACACCCAAATCTGGGATGTCAGTGTGGTCCTGACATACCTTAGGGGATGGTCACCAGCCAGGTCCCTCACCTTGGAACTATTAACCCTGAAGACGGTCATGCTGATGGCACTTGTCTCAGCACAAAGAGTCCAGTCCCTTCATCTATTACGATTGGACAACATGGTTGTAACACCAGACCGTGTCTCATTTACCATCCAGGGGCTGGTCAAACAGAGCAAGCCAGGAACATCAAGCCCAGTCATGGAATTCCAGGCTTACCCACCTGAACCACGGTTATGTGTCATGACCCACTTATTGAACTATATTGACACAACAAGAATTCCCCGAGGGAGAGAAAAAGCCTTATGGGTCAGCCACAAGAAACCTCATGGTCGGGTGATGAGCCAAACTATTTCAAGATGGCTCAAGCAGGTGCTGAAAGCCGCTGGTGTAAATACTAACGTGTATAAATCTCACTCCACCAGGGCAGCATCCACGTCGGCGGCTAAGAGGATGGACGTGCCTATGGACCACATCCTGGCTACAGCAGGGTGGTCTGGGGAAAAAATGTTTCAAACTTTTTATAATAAGCCGTTGGCAGAACCTGCATCATTTGCAGAAAAAATATTAGAATCTGCAAATATTTAATTTAAGCCCGGGGGAGCAATTTGTTTTTTGTTATTGTTTAATAAACACCATTATTGTTTTTACAAACAGATTCATGGTTGATTACGATAACATACTTCCTCCCTCGAATGACTTCGGCAGTGAGTGAAGTATGAACTGTTACACGGTTTGAAATCACAGAGCTTTAAAATCTTCACGTAGTCACTCACGTGACTCCGAAGTAAAATAGTAAGATTAAACGAGAACTTACCAGTTCAAAGTTTGATCTGTATTTTATGAGGAGTTACGATGAGGGATTACGTGTCCTCCGCTCCCACCCTCAATTATAGAGATCAACTGGTATTTAATTTCTCCTTTTCTTTACTATGTTTATTTCAATTATTGTGTCTTTCTGTGATTCCACACCGCTGCTTTGAAATATGTCGTGCATGCATGCTGGACAGGTTCTTCACGTAATCCCTCATCGTAACTCCTCATAAAATACAGATCAAACTTCGAACTGGTAAATTCTCGTTTAATCTTACTATTTTATCTCCATATGCTTCGTTGACACCTGCTCCTAGCTAACAATGGTCTATTCTACATTTTCCTTGAACTTCATCCTCCTTAAAGCCTCTTTTTCCCACCTTACCCATCCTTATCTCTGTGTCTCCTGCATTTATTTAAAATATTTTGGAAAGTCAAAATGTCTCAGAATGCTTCACAGCTGATGTGGCTCCTTTGCGATACAGTCACAGTGATAATTTGTGCAGAAACATGATTGTCCAGAGCAGTATCCCACAACGAGAAAATGACTGAATACAGGCCTTTGATAACAGTGCCATGAAATTAGAAGCAACCTCATGTTTATATGCTATTCTCAATAACAATAGCAGAGATTTTACTCGAATATCCACACCCAAATAGTTTTACTGAAGCAAATAATAGATCAGATAATAATCCTGAAGCAGGGTTTCTACTTGAAGTGTCAACCGTTCCTTTCAACCCACAGATGCTGGTAATTCTGCTGAGTTCCTCCAGCAGATAATAGACCAGATAATTTGTGTTACTGGTGTTGCTTGAGGGCGGAATATCAGACAGGACACGAAGTTTCTCTGCTCTGCAAATAGTGCCATTTGATCTTTAAGCTCCATCTGATAGATAATGTGTAACCTTATTTTAACAATTTATCTCAAATGCTGCTCCTCCAACAATCCGAAACGTCGCCAATTCCTTCTCTCCATAGATGCTGCCTCACCCGCTGAGTTACTCCAGCATTTTGTGTCTACCAATGCATCACATTCAATGTGCCAAAGCCTAGCTTCTGCTCTTGCATATCAGTAGCAGGGTTTGAAGTACCAATCTCACTTCAGAATGTAACGTGCTAACGGCAATCTAAGGCCAGCAAGACTGCCTCAAGGTTAACATCTTCAAAGAGCTTCATGAAAGCAGATATAAAAGCAACCAAATGTTTTTCTTTAGTTGTACTCTTATTTATTTTAATTGCAAGCAACAAGAGTGTCTATCAAAAGAGCACAGCAAGAAATAGCAAGCAGCAAGTGTTCTCTGCAGGAACAATATTCTTCTGGGCTCTACATATTTCTATCTCTTACAGACAACAGCTGGCAATTAATCACAAAAGGCCTTAACTTATCCAGACGCATTTATATTCCAGGTGTCCTTCTCTAACTTTGAGCTGCGAATGAGATTATGTCTGCTCTTGCTGTGTTGGCTTTGGAGCAGAATTCCCCAAGTGGCCTGTTCAAATACAGATTCAAACGCAATTGTTAGTCAGTGATGGTTTCTGATGAATAAAGCTTAAGTTGAGCTAAAGGGTGTATCAGCCATAGGAAATATAAAAATGTGGAAAGGAAGTAGAAGGAATGTTCTTTGAAACAACAGTTTAAGCAGTGAGTGCACAAATATGAGCCGTTGAGTTTTAGAAATTGTTATTTTAACGTAAAATGAAAATATGAAGTATTTAGGCGTGGCATTTAACACTAGCATTTTTGGGGGTTTTCTTCTACTATGCTGAATAGGCTTGAGGGGCTCAGTGCATGACAGAAATGCAGTCAGTGTGTCTGGATAATCCTGCCAGTGCTGATTTTAATCTTGTGAAGCCACTGTTTCTTCTCTTAGGAATTTGTCTATGATCCAGAGCCAAGAACTGTGGAAAAAGTCTGCACGCCTTATCATAGCCGGTGTACATTACACAGTACTGTGCATCTGAAAGGATGATGAAGAAGTGAAATTACCGAATCAATTAACTGTTGTTTTCCTCCGTGTATGTTCATTTCAAGTCATAACACTAGTCGCTAAATGATAATCACATGCTGCGGTCCAGAGCTGACAATATTGCAAATTGAAACATCATGAAGAGAATTTACAAACTTTTTGCCATTGTAAATGGTCCATAAAGAATTACCCCTTATGGCATTTTGTCGTTATCTAAATTATGATGTAGGAATGTACTAATGTAACCTGAACTTATATAATCACCAATTATTACAATAGTGTGCACTATAAGCAATGCTGGCTCAAGAAGAAAAATGAAACGTCAAATATGTGGCTTCAGCCTCTCTTGCACGTTAGAGGTCACTTGCAGTATGTAACCCAAGAGCAATATTTCAGACATATTGCCAGGACAATGCTGTCAGTATCTGTTTTATTATGCAATTGGGCCTTGGCCATCTTGCTTGCTTTATGGCATAAGGCTAACAGCAGTCTGCATTATGAGAACACTGGTTAGTAATTGTTACACAAATGTGACTCTTGAGGGTAATCATTTCTGAGGCAACTGCTGTAAATATATGTGCAGTGTTTTGTTTGTGTTGCGTCTGAGATTTCATGTTTAACAGGAGATTATAAAGCAGCACAATCATGAGAGTTAACAGTTTGATCAACTAAAATATCAGTTCTGGATATATTTCATTGCACTGTGATCAAAGCTTATTCAGATATACATTAAGTGGCGGCGCTGCCCTGGCAGCAGCGGCTCACCGGCAGTCCCGTTTGTTTGTGTTTTTTGTGTTGTTTATTTAGTTTTGGTTAGTCTAGTTTTTGGTTCTTAGTTTGTGTTTTGGGGGGGGGTTGAAACGGGGTTTGCAGTCTCTCCCTGCGGGGGAATACGACTTTTTCCTCACGAGGCCTAATGGAGCTGGCGACCTCGAGGCTCCGGAGGCAGAGCCCGTCAGGACTCGCCCTGAGCTCGCTCCCGTGAGGGCGGTCCGGCTCAGGGCTGGAACAGTGCTCCCGTGAGAGGTTGTGACGCTCCCGTGAGGGCGGCCAGCCCAAGGGTGGAACGAGGCTCCCGCCGGAGCGGCCGAGCTTGGGGAGGTGCGGCGCTCGCAGCCCGAGGGAGGTTCGGCGCCCATGTCGGGGCGGCCCGGCCCGAGGGAGAAGCGATGCCCAAGTCGGGGCGGCCCGGCCAGAGGGAGAAGCAACGCCCAAGTCGGGGCGGTCCGGCCAGAGGGAGGTTCGGCGCCCATGTCGGGGCGGCCCAGCCCGAGGTTGAAGACGGTACGGTACTCACGTGAGGGTGGCTGGGACGGTGTTCTGGCGGTGGTGGCCTGAGTCCGGGGTTCGGCCGCGGGCCAGCGGCTGCGTCTGCAGGACTGGTGGGCGGCAACTTCGACCACCCCGGGCCGCGGTGTTTGAGCCGCGGGACTGATTTGTAACATCGCCCGGGGGGTATCGCCTCAGCGCAGAGGGAGAAGAGGAGGAAAGAGATTGCAGACCTAAGACTTTTGCCTCCATCACAGTGAGGAGATGCTAGGTGGACTCACTGTGGTGGATGTTAATATGTGTTTATTGTTGTTTTTATTGTATTGTATGTATGACTGCTGAAATTCCGTTCAGACTTCGGTCTGAATGACAATAAAGGCTATCTATCTATCTAACATGGAGCTATTAGGAGACAATCTACTGGCGATATTTATTTTATTGTTCTATTTGTCCCTTCACATGAAGTCAAATCATGAACCACATGAGTGACCGCATCCTAGTCCATTATTAGAAACAGACACCCAAACCAGTATTTAGTATTTTTTATCCATTAATATTAGTAAAAATAAATTTGCACAAAAATTTCAAATATTCCAAATGAGAGAAACAATGAGGGGAAAAGGTGTGAGCAAAGAGTCTTTAGTTTAGTTTAGAGACGCAGCATGGAAACATGCCCTTCGGCCCACCGAGTCTGTGCCAACCAGCAACCCCTGCACACTAATATCCTACACACACTAGGGACAATTTACAATTTTACCAAGCCAATTAGCCTACAAACCTGTACATCTTTGGAATGTATGAGGAAACCAGAGCTCCCGGAGTAAACCCACGGAGGTCACAGGGAGAACGTACAAACTCTACAGACAGCACCCATAGTCAGGTTCAAACCTGGGTCTCTGGCACTGTAAGGCTGCAACTCCACCGCTGTGCCATCATGCCGCCCCACGAATTACATGCTATTATTTCGAGAGAGTCATCAAATGGGGATTTCACTGATAATTCCTAACCTGCCCAAGTATGGTTCACCTCCCCATTATGGCAGTTCCATAATTTGCTCTTTCAGAATTCAGAAATCGCTCCCAAAAAATTTAAGGCTCAGAATAAAAGTCCACTCTTAAGGGCCTGTCCCACTTGGCCGTCATTTGCGCCTCATTTACGCGTCATATGTAAAATAGGTTGACGCGTCGTTAGGCGCGACGTCGCGCGCAAATCATGCGTCATCATGCCGTCTGGTGCACTTGACGTCATTAGAATACCCTGCGGCGCGCAGCGACTCATGGTTACGCATGGTGACGTAACCATGTGTCAGCACGCGATACACGTGAGACGTCGGGACGCAGCGTGCGACGCCAATGTGCCAGCGTGCGTACCCAATGTGTCAGCGATACGTCACGCAGGTGTCGCGCGAGGATTTCGTGCAGCACGAAATCCTGGAACGCCGCACAATACTGCGCGCAACTCCACACTCCACGCCTCTCCATACGCCCGTCCCGCGCTACTCACATGCTACCCGTGCGTCACAAAGCGACAACCACATTTTTGGAAGTCGCGTAAATGGCGCACAAATGACAGCCAAGTGGAACAGGCACTTACTTAACAGTGTTACTTTGGATAAAATAATAAACACAAAATGTATACGGAAAATTGAACTAGTGTATCAAGAACAACAATCACAGCCTGCCGTAAGCTGAATTTACAAGGATGTTATAATACAAGTACAAAGTGCTGGAGGAACTCAGTGTGTTAGGCAGCAACTGTGGAGGGAAAAGGACAGGTAAAGTTTTAGGTCAGAACCCTTCTTGAGACTGAAGAAGACTGCCTGAGGAAAGGTCCTGAACTTAAGCATCCACCTGTCCATTTCCCTCCACAGGTGCTGCCTGACCAACTGAGTTCCTCCAGCAATTTATGTTTTGATTCGAGGCCGGAAGTTTACTGGAAGTGGTCGCTTAGGGAATTTGCATTGGAAACTGGCAAGGCAATATCTTCTATTGATAAGAGGAAACAATGTACTGGAGTAACTCAGCTAGTCAGGCAGCATCTCTGGAGAACATGTGCAGGTGACGTTTTGGATTGGGACAACAATACAGTATTAAACTATTTCCAGTTAATTAAAACTATTTCTAGTTAATTATCTTCTGCCAACAACACAATCAAAATATTTGTGTATCCTGTTGTGTGTTATGACTGGTGGCAGACCAATTTCCCTCCGGGGATGAATAAAGTTCAATTGTATCGTATTAGATCGTATCGTATATCTCTGCCTATAAACCATGTACCTTAGAAGAATTTGTGTTGAGAGAAAAACTTTGCATAAGAATGATCTGCACTTATAACACGGATTCAATGGGAAAAATGGGGGGCAATGGATCAGCGTTCTCGTCGCGCCCCCCGTCAGTACCCAGGCTCGCCTGGGGAAGCCAATGATCCTCCCAGCAGACTAAATTCTACAAGACGACGCCTGAGAGCCAAGTCAAAGAATCCTAGTCATTATCCCAAAGCCGAAAGCAGCAACAACGACCAGCCTCAAGAGCACCTAGCAGTTGGACCTGCTCTCCGAATACTACAACTGAATGTTGAAGGCCTCTCTGCAGCCAAGCGACGCCTCATCGAAGTCCTCGCCCACCAACACTCCATTGACGTCATCTGTCTCCAAGAGACTCACGTTGGGCACAGAGGAAGCGGGCCGTTACACCATCATTGGCTTTGATCTTCTTTGCTATTCAGGACTGGACATGGCCCCTGCTTGGCCAGCCTTCACAAATGGGGCAGCAGCCCAACCCCACGGTGTGCTTGTGGAGAGCAGCAAACAATGCAACACATCATTGAAGCATGCCCTCAACAAAGACTCAAAGGAGGACTTGTCACCCTTCATACAGCAGATCAAGAGGCAACTGCTTGGCTAAAGGACTTTGCATTCGCTAAATAAATAAATGGGAAAAATGTTCTGCGTTACAGAAAATCGCGATCAGGTTATTTTTCTCTGAATGCAACCCATCCTACACGTGATCTGCTATATTTTCTAGTTCGTTTAAACTAGTCATTCATGAAAATTGGGCATATGTAAACCTCATAAAAACAATTGAAACATCAAAAGTGGTTGTGCTTCCTTTGTGCTATGTTACCTGTGGCTAGCCTGAAAAATACAGAAGGCCTAATTTCTTTAGTCAGTGGGCGGTTAAGCTATGGAACTCATAGCCACAGAGGGCTGTGGAGGCCAAGCCAGTGGATATTTTTAAGGCAGTGATAGACAAATTCTTGATTAGAACGGATGTCAAGGGGTATGGGGAGAAGGCAGGAAAATGGGATTAGGAGGCAGAGATCAGCCATGATTGAATGGTAAAGTAGATGGGCTGAATGGCCTTATTCCACTCCTATGACTTGTGAACTTGTGAAGTGAATGACTTGCAAGCTGCCTTTTCACTGCTACTCATAAAATCCTATTTATCTGGACCTGCAATTGTTTCTTTTAATTCTTGGCGTTTTCAATTTGGTTGATTATAATAGCTATTTTACACAGTGCATTTTTTGTCATTTTCTTTCAACTCCAACCATAAATGATATTTTCTTTTCCATCTCCTGGACAGGTAGATGAACCATTTGTCCGAGTATGACTCTTGTTCTAGAGAAACTGGAGGATGAGCAATGGTCAATAGGAGTTGTTCTTATGGCTATGGTGCGGTGAATAGATGGATACATGAATCATCCCAACAGGTAAATCCAGAACCACATCATTATGGGGATGTCTTGGTTTTTCTAATTTGGCACTTACACATGAACAGAGAAGCCACTGTGCAGATTATATCCGGACATAGTACATAAGCAAGAATAATTCTGAGAGGTTGAAAATTTAGGTGCAAAAGCTGAAGTGTTGCTACCTGCATTCACAGTTCATTGTGGAAAAGTGACTGATTCACAGAGAAGAGTGTTTTATAATCACTTGAGGTCTTATGCTGTTTGCAAATGTAAAGGAAACAAAGCTTATAATCGAATGTGTCAGGGGTTATGGGGAGAAGGCAGGAGAATGGGATTTGGAGGAAAAGATAGATCAGCCATTATTGAATGGCTGAGTAAACAATGGGCCAAATGGCCTAATTCTGCTCCTCTCACTTGTCAACTTATGAACTTATGAACATTGCATCGAGGAGATTGGTCTTTCCGAGGTACATCGATGCATAAGATGCAGTGAAAGAATTGTAAGCTTGTGTGGGTGTTTGGAGAAAAGCTGCCAATAAATGTTGAATCTTGGCTGAGCTTCGGTTGGATTTTGGCATGAGTTCAGTACAGAACAGTTGGACTGCTGACTTTTGGCTGCTGCTGTGGTGTTTGACTCCACTGGCTCAGGAGGCCCAGCACTGTGCTGCCTGTATTGCTGCATTTCCCCAGGTTTAAGACCTTTTTGACTACACACCCATGTGCCCAGCCACATTTTGTGGCAGGATGGTACTCTGCTATTTGAATGTTCAGTTGATGGTTGACCACAAGTATTGAAGAAAACACAAAGTGCTGGAGTAACTCAGCAGTCAGGCAACCTCTTTGGAGGAAATGGACAGATTATGCTTTGAAATCCTTCTACAAGTCATCTCTCAAATTCACTCCATGGACGTTGCCTGACTCATTGCGTTAGTCCCGCACTTTGTGTTTTGCTCAAGTTTCCAGCATCTGCAGTTTTTGTGCCTCCCTCTCCTTTTAAACGTTTGGCATTTACTCCAATCGGGTATCCAGGCAGAGGATCATAAAATGGGCATTTTTCCGATAATTCCTAACCTGTCCAAGTGCAGTGTACCTCCATGTTATGGCAATTCAGCCGACAAAGGTATTGATGAAAGCAGCAATCTGACACAAAAACTAATTATGTTCCTGAGCGAGTCTTCAGAATGGAACTCATTTACTACATTTCACACAACCATGCCTTTGAAGGAGCCAACGCATGTGGTAACCTCAAGAAGAAATGTACAAGAGTAGGTCAAGGAAAAGGAGGGCAAACTGAAGACCGAGCAGTGTTGCCAAATATCAGAAGACATTCATCCCCTCCTGCCTGCTCCAGATTTGAATATGGCTACAGCTGATTATAACATTATATCCAAAGGACACAGGTGAGAGGGAAAAGATTAAATTGGAACCTGCAGGGCAACATTTTCACACAGAGTGGTGGATATATGTAATGAGTTGCCAGAGGAGGTAGTTGAGGCAGGTACTATAACAACATTTAAAAGACATTTGGGCAGGTACATGGATAGAAATGTTTTATAGTGATATGGACCAAATAAAGGCAGGTGGGACTAGTGTAGATGGGGTATCTTGGCCGGCATGGGTAAATTGGGCAGAAGGGCCTGTTTCCATGCTGTACGTCTCTTTGACTCTTTGATTATAGCTGAGCTGATAGTAACTTCAACTATATATTCCTAAGGCTAGAAACATTTCCCCCCTTGTTAAGAATTGATCTACCTCTATCAAAAAAAGATTAAAAGACCTATGTTTTGACAGAGAGAAAACAAAACCTCCTCTGCTTATATAGGTGAACCCATATTTTTAATCAGTGACTTCCTTAATTTCTTGATTCTCTCAAAAAAAGGAAGCATCCATCTGTCGAGCCCCCTGAAAATCTTTTGTTTTAATCAGGTTCCCTCACACTTTTTTAATCTCCAATTCTTCCAAGTTTTGTCTGCCCAATCTGTTCACTTAAGAAAACACATCTGATGTGGGTATGTTGATTAGACCATCTTTTAAATGCTTCCAAAATATAAAAATTTCACCTGGAAATAACCATATAAACCATATAACCATATTACAATTACAGCACAGAAAAGTCCGTGCCGAACACTTATTTTCCCCTAGTCCCATCTACCTGCACTCAGACCATAACCCTCTATTCCTTTCCCATCCATATACCTATCCAATTTATTTTTAAATGATGAAATCGAACCTGCCTCCAACACTTCCACTGGAAGCTCATTCCACACAGCTACCACTCTCTGAGTAAAGAAGTTCCCCATGTTACCCCTAAACTGCTGTCCCTTAATTCTGAAGTCATGTCCTCTTGTTTGAATCTTCCCTACTCTCAATGGGAAAAGCTTATCCACGTCAACTCTGTCTATCCCTCTCATCATTTTAAAGACCTCTATCAAGTCCCCCCTTAACATTCTGCGCTCCAAAGAATAAAGACCTAACTTATTCAACCTTTCTCTGTAACTTAGTTGCTGAAACCCAGGCAACGTTCTAGTAAATCTCCTCTGTACTCTCTCTGTTTTGTTGACATCCTTCCTATAATTGGGCGACCAAAATTGTACACCATACTCCAGAATTGGTCTCACCAATGCCTTGTACAATTTTAACATTACATCACAACTTCTATACTCATTGCTCTGATTTATAAAGGCTAGCACACCAAAAGCTTTCTTTACCACCCTATCTACATGAGATTCCACCTTCAGGGAACTATGCACAGTTATTCCTAGATCCCTCTGTTCAATTGCATTCCTCAATTCGCTACCATTTACCATGTACGTCCTATTTTGATTTGTCCTGCCAAGATGTAGCACCTCACACTTATCAGCATTAAACTCCATCTGCCATCTTTCAGCCCATTCTTCCAAATGGCCTAAATCTCTCTGTAGACTTTGGAAATCTACTTAATTATCCACAACACCACCTATCTTAGTATCACCTGCATACTTACTAATCCAATTTACCACACCATCATCCAGATCATTGATGTATATGACAAACAACAGTGGACCCAACACAGATCCTTGAGGCACCCCACTAGTTACCGGCCTCCAACCTGACACACAGCCATCCACCATTACTCTCTGGCATCTCCCATTCAGCCACCGTTGAATCTATCTTGCTACTCCTGCATTAATACCCAACAATTGAACCTTCTTAACCAACCTTCCATGAGGAACCTTGTCAAAGGCCTTACTAAAGTCCATATAGACAACATCCACTGCTTTATAGACAACATCCACTGAAATAAGAAGAACAATTTAAATGTATTCAGTTTAGTTTAATGTCACGTGTACCGAGGTACTGTGAAAGGCTTTTGTTGCGTGCTAACCAATCAGCGGAACGACAATACATGATTACAATCGAACCATTTACAGTGTATAGATACATGATGATGGAATAACGTTTAGTGCAAGGTAAAGCCAGTAAAGTCTGTCTGGGGTAGTCTACATGAGAAATAATATCACTCAAGCAATATCTTACCAGTCTCCGATGCTTTAATTCACTAATTCCATTGTTGCTTTAAGGTATTTTCCTTGGTGCAAAAACCTGGGAAGGTGAAACTGTTGAACAATCATTGATGAGACCAAAAGGTCTGCTTGAAGGTTGGTGTGCACCCTTCTTTGAAGAGGAGCTGATTCTCTTTTGAAAAGGGAAAGAAGAGACAGGTTGTGGGATTAAAGCTCTGGAGAGTGGTAAAATATTACGAGAGTGAATTAATTTCAAGAAGAATGAGGTTGTGAGAAGTTCCAAGATGTTGGGATGATTTTAAAACCCCTTTCAGATTTTTGCCTTCAAACTGCTTCTCTGCTTAGGTTTGCAGGCTTTCTTTGAGGTTTGAGGTTTGCTGTGTAATGTTCTGACCACATAGCATCTGATCAAGTGATGCTCAGTCTAAACACTTCTAACCACCCCAGCATCTGTAGTAGCTTCCTTTCCTTCTCTGGTCACCTCTGATCGTATATTCCATGATTTTCTGCATTCTCCTGTGTCCATCTCCTGGAAGAAATTCATCTGTCTCTCCTAATCCCTATGATAGTCTCCAGCTCTCTGTGCCCTCATTCCCAAATTTCTGGGTCTTTTTTTGAGACACATATTCCATGCCCTTTAATTCTGTAATTCCCTGCCTCTCTCAACACCCTGAATTTCCATTTCCATGCTATAAGACTGTTTTCCGAGCCTTCCCATCTCCCCCATTCTCTGCTCTTCAAAAATTGATGTTAAATTACCTATTCCAATTACCACAGCATAATCAAGGACCAGTCTCACCCCGGTCACTCTCTCTTCTTCTCTCTCTCATCAAGCAAGGTGTACAGAAGTTTTAAAAAGCATACTCCAGATCAGGTACAGTTGCTTCCCAGCTGTAACTGAACTGTCCTCTCACCAGCTCGAGTGCAATCTTGACCCCCCACCTGCCTCATTGGAGACCTTTGGACTATTTTTAATCAGACTTTATCTTGCACCAAATGTTGTGCCCTTTATCCTTTATCTGTACACTGTGGACGGCTTGATTATAACCATGGATAATCTTTTCTTTGACTGGATAGCACACAACAAAAAGCTTTTCACTGAATCTTGGTACATGTGACAATAATAAATTAAACCAAGCTAAACTAAACTGAACAATTTTGATTAAAAAATGTTCACCCTGGCTTCTATCCCAGCAGCGAGGTGCAAACTGGACTTGTTTCATTTCCAATCACCTTCCACTGTTAGTGACAGTTTTCAAGCTGTTCTACATTAATGGTTTTATTAAGCCAAAATTAACACATTTATAATCTCATGAACTGAATTAATTTTAATTTAATTGCAATGTTAAAGATTGTTATTATTATCAGATGGAAATGATGAAAAACAGAGGTATTAGCAGTTAAAAAACCCAACAGAGTTTGTCTGCAAGGGAGATGGGCATTGTGATTGACGAAAGCCTTAATCTAACAGCAGGTCTCATTTTGTTATGCTTTGGAATAACTCAGCTGGGGGAATAGTCTGTTACTTCAAATGGCTTCCAGCATATACATTTCTGATGAACATGACGATAACCCTGAGGCAATGAAATTCACACAACATGATTGTTATTATTCCACTCTCTATTTGAAAATGAAATTATTTAAATACTCATGTCAATGGGATTGTACTAGTTAGGGAATGTGTGAAGGTCAAGAGAAAATCAAGCAGCAAAGTGATTCTGTCTGACTCAGCAAAGCAAATTATATAATGAAGAGAAGTGAATCCAGTGGATTCAAAGAATGTCACTTCTGTCTGTGCTCTGAGGCAGGTTGAGGCTATTGGCTTCACAGGGAACACAAGTTGCTGGTGGCTCCACTGGTAAAATATATATAATGTTATTCTATCTTACGTCATTTAGAATACAATTAGAAGACAAGGGATAAGACTATTGCCCTTTTGAGGTTGCACAACTCGTCACTGAGTTTGTTTTATTTTCTGCATTTTCCTAACATCTCTTGATTATTTGTTATATTTACAAACCTATTAAATTCTGATTTGAATATGTCAATGGCACAAACAACCAAAGCGCAATGGGGCAGAAAGCCCTAAATATTCACAATCCTATCTCAGTTCAATTTGGCTGACCCCTCATTGTGTGTCCCTGCAAACCTATACTGTCCCTGCCTGCTTCAAAGTCTCCACTATTGTCCTTGTACCCAAAAAGGCAAGGATTACTGGTCTTAACGACTACAGGCCTGTCACACTGACCTCTGTAGTCATGAAGACCTTTGAAAGGCTTGTGCTGGTCAAGCTGAAAAATATCACAAACCCCCTGCTAGATCCTCTGCAGTTTGCATATCGGGCCATTAGATCTGTGGATGACGCAGTCAATCTGGGCCTGCACTTTATCCTCCAGCACCTGCACCGCCAGGGATCCTATGAAAAGATTTTGTTTGTTGATTTTAGCTCTGCATTCGACACCATTGTGCCAGAGCTACTACACTCCAAATTTTCCGAGTTGACTGTACCTAAACACCTCTTTCGGTGGATCACCAGCTTCCTGACAGGCCGGAAGCAGCATGTGAGGCTGGGAAAGCACATCTCGGACCCGCAAACCTCCAGCATAGGAGCACCGCAAGGCTGCGTACTCTCTCCTCTACTCTCTCTACACCAACGACTGCACCTCCACAGACTTCTCTGTCAAGCTTCTCAAGTTTGGGGAGGACATAACCCTGATTGGACTGATTCAGGATGGGGAGGAATCTGCCTACAGACAGGAAGTGTCACAGCTGGCGTCCTGGTGCCATCACAACAACCTGGAGCTCAATGCTCTTAAGACAGTGGAATTGATTGTAGACTTTAGGAGAGCTCCCCCTCCCCTCACCCCACTCACCATCAACAACACCACAGTCACATCTGTGGAGACTTTTAAGTTCCTGGGAACCATCATCTCCAAGGACCTTAAATGGGGGGCTACCATCGACTCCACAGTCAAAAAGGCACAACAGAGGATGTACTTCCTACGGCAGCTGAGGAAGCACAATCTGCCACAGGCAATGATGGTCCAATTCTATACGGCCATCGTAGAGTCTGTCCTCACCTTCTCCATCATGGTCTGGTTTGGCTCAGCCACCAAGCACGACATCCGGAAGCTGCAGCGAATCGTCCGATCAGCCGAGAAGGTTATTGGCTGCAACCTTCCCCCCATTGATCAACTGTACATTGCAAGGGCAAGGAAGCGAGCCCTCTCACCCTGGCCACAAACTCTTTGAATCACTTCCCCCTGGAAGGCGACTCCGGACTGTCAAAGCTGCCACAGCCAGACATAACAACAGCCATTTCCCACGAGTAGTAGCTCTACTCAATAGTCAAAAATCTGTAGCCTCCTTTTGCTCTGGTATTTTGTTTGGTTCACATTTTCGATCAATGGTGTTTTATTATTAATGTTTAGTGTTTTATGTGTCATTCGTAACTGTCACTTTATGTCACGTTGTCACTTGTGGGTGGAGCATCAAGGCAAATTCCTTATATGTCAATACTTGGCCAATAAACTTATTCATATTCATTCATATTCATATTTTGGGACTGCGGGGCTATGATTCCTGGTCCCAGAGAGTGCAAACACCCTTTCAGCATCTCCACTGGGAAGCCCCTAAATTATTTTATATTTTTCAATGAATCTTATTCATCTCAATTTAAGGAATAGGCCATGTCTACTTTCTTGCCAAAGACCAAGCATCTATATAATTAAAAGTCTCATCTTGACCACTTCCTGTATATTGATTTTAGAAAAATTGCTACCATATATCGCTATGATTTTTGGCCATCTTACCCGCAGTCCTCCTCCGCTGAGCAGACCCCAAGGATTTTATCCCATCGATGAAAAATAAAAAAGTTATGAGTTTTTAAAAAACCTTGAGATCCTCTCGCCTGTCAATCACTGCAATGAAGCTAACGCCCCTTCTGGGGGTGGGGGGTGGTGGCAGGACTATAAAACCCCGGATGCCTGGACGTGACTCAGTCACTCTGCAAGATCACGAGGGAGAGGCCACGACTCTCATTCTAAGCTGTGAATCAACTGAACTGTGAGTCTGGAATGTACTTGCAATAAATGATTTGTTATGCCTTAATGACAATGCTATGAGTTGTTTGGCCTGTTGCCCTGCCTGTGCTTGAAACTGCAGTGCTTTATTAGGTCTGGCTGTGTTTAGAAGGAATAAGTGCTTTATTAGGTCCGACTGTGTTTGGTTAAAAAGTCCCG
The DNA here is from genome assembly GCF_010909765.2 of Amblyraja radiata. Classification (NCBI taxonomy): domain Eukaryota; kingdom Metazoa; phylum Chordata; class Chondrichthyes; order Rajiformes; family Rajidae; genus Amblyraja; species Amblyraja radiata. The sequence continues at coordinate 49,005,254 of NC_045958.1, read as the reverse complement.
CTCATTTCATGACTTCCCTTAAGTGGACAGGTCGCTCTGATTGCGTAATTTCCGGTGAGTGCAGAGGTCGCGCTGATTGCGTAATTTCCGGTGAGTGCAGAGGTCGTGCTGATTGCGTAATTTCCGGTAAGTGCAGAAGTCACGCTGATTGCGGAAGTGCCGCTGACTGCGGAAGCCCCAAAGTGGAAAGGCCGCGCTCAGCCATGTGAGTATTCAAGAAGGTTTACTGCCATATATATGGTTTTTGAGTCAGTGAGTGTGTGTGAATGTGCTTGTGAGTGTGTGTGTGTGTGAGTGTGTGTACGTGTGTCAGTGTCTGTGTGTGTGTGTGTGTGTGTGTGTGTATGTGTGTATGTGTGTGTGTGTGTATGTGTGTGTGTGAGTGTGTGTGTTTGTGAGTGTATGTGTGTGTGTGAGTGTGTGTGTTTGTGAGTGTATGTGTGTGTGTGAGTGTGTGTGTGAGTGTGAGTGTGAGTGTGTGTGTGTGTTTGTTTGTGTGTGTGTGAGTGGGAGTGTGTGTGTTTGTGTGTGTGTGAGTAAGTGAGTGAGTGAGTGGTCTCAGTGACTGAGCTGCCAGTCCAAGATTCCATTCAGCCCACAATGTCCATACTAGCCCTCTGGAAACCAGTCCCATCGGCCCACAATTTCATGCTAGCACTCCAGAAAGCCCCCCCCCCCCCCCCCCTCCCCCCCCCTCCCCCCCCCCCCCCCCTCCCCCCCACTGGCCAGCAATATTGGAATTGGTGGAGAGGTGGAATATTGCATTGGGGGACTAGCCCTTCCATGTGAAGCTGGGATCCAACGGGCCCCACTTAATCTAGTATTATTCTAGAAATATCTTGTGGAACATAATTACATTTAATCTGACCTTTCCTTAGATTCCTCAGAAAGGACGGGTTGCACTTGAACCCGAGGGGGGACCAATATCCTGGCGGGGAGATTTGCAAAGGCTACTGGGGAGACTTTAAACTAGAACGGTTGGGGGGAGGGACTCAAATAGAGAAAGCTAGTAGACAGAGTGTGAGGCAGGAGGCACAGAAGGGAAGCACTTGGACCCAAAATCTAGGGGAGAAAGAAGAAAAAGAAAATAAACAGAGAATAAGAGGCGGTGGGTTTCTTAAATGTGTATATTTTAATGCTAGGAGCATTGTAAGAAAGGTGGATGAGCTTTGAGCCAGGATTGACACCTGGAAGTATGATGTTGTGGCGATCAGTGAAACATGGTTGCAGGAGGGCTGTGATTGGAAACTAAATATTCCAGGATTTCGTTGCTTCAGATGTGATAGAATTGGAGGGGCAAGAGGTGGAGGTGTTGCATTGCTTGTCAGGGAAGATATTACAGCAGTGCTTTGGCAGGATAGATTAGAGGGCTCATCTAGGGAGGCTATTTGGGTGGAACTGAGAGTGGGAAAGGTGTAGAAACACTTATAGGGATGTATTATAGACCGCCAAATGGGGAGATTTCAATTTTCCACACATAGACTGACATTCTGTCAATGGGCTGGATGATTTGGAGTTTGTAAAATGTGTGCAGGTTAGTTTTTTGCAGCAATACATAGAGGTACCTACTAGAGAAGGGGCAGTGCTGGGCCTCCTGTTAGTGTAGAAATAGCAGGGGCTATGACAGAAATATTTCAAATGTCATTAGAAACGGGAATAGTGCCGGAGGATTGGCGTACTGCGCATGTTGTTCCATTGTTTAAAAAGGGTCTAAGAGTAAACCTAGCAATTATAGACCTGTTAGTTTGACTTCAGTGGTGGGCAAATTAATGGAAAGGATACTTAGAGATAATATATATAAGCATCTGGATAAACAGGGTCTGATTAGGAACAGTCAACATGGATTTGTGCCTGGAAGGTCATGTTTGACTAATCTTCTTGAATTTTTTGAAGAGGTTACTAGGGAAATTGATGAGGGTAAAGCAGTGGATGTTGTCTATATGGACTTTAGTAAGGCCTTTGACAAGGTTCCTCATGGAAGGTTGGTTAAGAAGGTTCAATTGTTGGGTATTAATGCAGGAATAGCAAGATGGATTCAACAGTGGCTGAATGGGAGATGCCAGAGAGTAATGGTGGATGGCTGTGTGTCAGGTTGGAGGCCGGTGACTAGTGGGGTGCCTCAGGGATCTGTGTTGGTTCCACTGTTGTTTGTCATATACATCAATGATCTGGATGATGGTGTGGTAAATTAGATTAGTAAGTATGCAGGTGATACTAAAATAGGTGGTGTTGTGGATAATGAAGTAGATTTCCAAAGTCTACAGAGAGATTTAGGCCATTTGGAAGAATGGGCTGAAAGATGGCAGATGGAGTTTAATGCTGATAAGTGTGAGGTGCTACATCTTGGCAGGACAAATCAAAATAGGACGTACATGGTAAATGGTAGCGAATTGAGGAATGCAGTTGAACAGAGGGATCTAGGAATAACTGTGCATAGTTCCCTGAAGGTGGAATCTCATGTAGATAGGGTGGTAAAGAAAGCTTTTGGTGTGCTAGCCTTTATAAATCAGAGCAATGAGTATAGAAATTGTGATGTAATGTTAAAATTGTACAAGGCATTGGTGAGACCAATTCTGGAGTATGGTGTACAATTTTGGTCGCCCAATTATAGGAAGGATGTCAACAAAACAGAGTGAGTACAGAGGAGATTTACTAGAACGTTGCCTGGGTTTCAGCAACTAAGTTACAGAGAAAGGTTGAATAAGTTAGGTCTTTATTCTTTGGAGCGCAGAATGTTAAGGGGGGACGATAGAGGTCTTTAAAATGATGAGAGGGATAGGCAGAGTTGACGTGGATAAGCTTTTCCCATTGAGAGTAGGGAAGATTCAAACAAGAGGACATGACTTCAGAATTAAGGGACAGAAGTTTAGGGGTAACATGGGGGAACTTCTTTACTCAGAGAGTGGTAGCTGTGTGGAATGAGCTTCCAGTGGAAGTGGCGGAGGCAGGTTCGATTTTATCATTTAAAAATAAATTGGATAGGTATATGGATGGGAAAGGAATGGAGGGTTATGGTCTGAGTGTAGGTAGATGGGACTAGGGGAAAATAAGTGTTCGGCACGGACTTGTAGGGCCGAGATGGCCTGTTTCCGTGCTGTAATTGTTATATGGTTATAACCAAGAGCAAAACTGAGTACATTAAAATGGTTCTAATTTGTTATTCCATAGTTGTTTGAAAATCCCAACTTTCAGCTCTTTCCCCCATTCCTTTTAAACTCACGATGGCCCTATTTCTGATGTTCCTCTTGGTATCACCAAGCCCCTGCTTCCTGAGCTCAATTTAAACTCATCAGGATTTTGAATTTCACCCTTCCTTTAAAATGAGTGGATTATGTTTCTCATGCTTCCTTTAAATTCAATGGGATCACTAGAAATGTGTTACACTACAGTTTTTAATCTGACTTATCGGATTTTTACTGTGCGATGCACAGTACTCCATAGTGATCTCACCGAGACACTATATAATAAATGGGAGGAGACGACAAACAGGCAGAGAAAACGATTCACAGTTGTGCTTGAAACCTCCTTGAAGATGTGCAACTTCCTCACTGATTTACAGGAACCTCTGGGCCTAGATTGATCAACGTGAAGAAACAGAACTCAAGATGGTATTGAGAACCTGGACACCATGTGCAAGTGACAAACCGCCTCCGCCTCACAATCTACCCCATCAAATACCTCCGCCTTTGCGTGGAAGCGTCTGTGGTTCCCACATTGGCCTCATCAGCCACCTCACAACCCGCTGGAGTGGAAGCAAGTTGTTCTTGATCCCAAGGGACTCTCTAAGACGCAGAGATATAATTGTACTAAGACTTTGACTTTGTGCCAATCCCTTGCAATAAAGTTTAAAATATCATTTGCTTTCCTAATTGCTTCCAGTACCTGGGTATTAACTTTCAGTGACTGTTAGAAGGAAATACAGGACCTTCAACAGCATATTTCTCAGTCTCTCACTTTTCTGCTTTCTTCCAAAGCAGATCACTTCACATTGCATTAATATTCTTGCCCATTTGCTTAAGCTGTTGATAATTCTTCACAGCTTCACTACATCCCGTCACAACTTAGTTTCCCAACAAGTGTTGTGTCATAAACAAACCGGAGTACCATGAACAAAGTACCCTCATCTAAGCAATTACTACAGACTGGGATCCACGAACAGGTCATGAGCAAATCAAACTAATTCCATTTTTCAAACCAGATTATCTGTTTATTTTTATGGTAATAATCCTTCGAACCTGATTAAAATTATCACCTCTTTAGTTTATCAAATGTTTGATTTTGCTGGGTTGTAAAATATCTGTCATTCTATTTTACTTCAAGTTTTGTGCGTTAGTGGATACTTCTAAATGCAATCGAAAATTATATGAGTGATGCTCAAATCAAATTGTCAATTCTCTATCACCCAGTTTACACTTGTGGACAATGTCGAAGTGACCCCCCCAGTGAGTTACTGTGAGCCAGCAATGTAATGAGACTGTGGCATGAAACTGGCCTTTATCAATAGCACAAAACATCCAATAATGAATTGGCAGTCCAATTCTACACCGCACCCGATTTTATTTTCCATTGAGGCTGATGGCATGCTTTCTAGGCAGTACATGAGAAAACCACGTACAGTATGTTGTTGTGAAATCTATGCTAGCCGACATGTGTTGAAAGCTCCTTGGCTCATTCTTCCAATTGCTCCACCAGCTTCCAATGCTCCATATACTTCCTTCTTTTAAACGCAAGGTAACATGCAACAGGATTCTGTTCTCACCATTTGTGGATAGATGCAAAATAATTCCTGACAAGATGCTCCTGGCTCTTCCTGGACCATCCATGTTAGCTCCTGCTCCCTTGTTCTCCATTATTTACCCAATGTTTTACTCTTGAACTCTGTCCCAAAATCTCTCAAGCCTGGTGTATTGCTACAGTAATATGAGCTTGATGTGCGTAATTAATAGGATCTCCAAAAAAGACATGATCTGCCATGTTTACACCAAGGAAAATGAACAATCCCCGTTTCTATTAATTTTTTATGTTTCAAACAAGATACACCTCATTCTTTTAAATTCCAATGAATATGGAGCATCCTTATTCAAAATCTCCTCATAGGACAATTCAGGGATGTAATGATGAGGCTGTATAATGCCCTGGTCAGCAGTTTTGGGCCCCATAACTGAGGAGTGATGTGCTGGCATTCGAGAGGGTCCAGAGGTTTATATGAATGATCCCAGGGATGATTGGGAGCACTTGACAACACTGGGCCTGTATTCGCAAGAGTTTGGAAGGTTGAGAGGGGACCTCATTGAAACTTACAAATAATGAAAGATAAAGTGGATGTGGAAAGGATGTTTCCACTGGTAGGAAAGTCTAGGACCAGAGGTCATAGCCTCAGAATTAAAGGGCGCTCTTTTAGAAAGGTGGTGAGGAGGAACGTCTTTAGTCAGAGGTCAGTTAATTTGTGGAATACAATGCTACAGAGGTCAGTTTGAAGGCAGAGAAAGACAAATTCTTGATTAGAACGGGTGTCAAGGGTTATGGGGAAAAAACAATAAAATGAGATTAGGAGGTAGAGATCATCCATGACGGAGTAGACTCAATGGGCTGAATGGCCTAATTCTACTCCAAAAACGTGTGAACTTGTGAACATGATTGGGTTAACATGTGAGGAGTGTTTGATGGGTCTGGGCCTGTACTCGCTGGGGATGAGGTGGATCTCATTGAAACTCACCAAATAATGATAGGCCTAGACATAGTGGATGCGGAGGGGAGAAAGAATTGTTGACATTTCAGAGCAAAACACTGCAGCAGGATCTCTATGAATCCTGATCCAGGGCTTCAATGTGAAAAGTCAAAAATTTGATTCCCCTCCACAGATGCTGCTCTGCCCTTGTTCCACCAGCAGTTTGTTTGTTGCTCCTGATTCCAGCATCAGCAGTCCCCTGTGTCCTGTGTCTCTCAGGTTTCTGGAACAATTTCTAGAATTCTTGATGTCAGGTTAATTGGTCAGTTCTTCCCTAGTTTCTCCTTCCCTCCTTTCTTGAATAAGTCTGTCATATTTGTTAGCATCCCTCAATCTGCTGGGGTTATTGCAGGGACTGTTACAGTTATGTGACAGTTAGTCCCAGAGTTTCTCCCAGTTGTTATCAGGCAACTGCAACATTCTACCACAACCAAAGAGCAATGCTGAACTACAACCTACCTGACTGGTGACCCTCGGACTATCCTTGATCGGACTTTGCTGGCTTTACCTTGCACTAAACATAATTCCTTTATCATGTATTTATACACTGTAAATGGCTCGATTGTAATCATGTATTGTCTTTCTGCTGTGGATAGCGTGAACAAAGGCTTTTCACTGAACCTTAGTACATGTGACAATACACTAAACTGAAACTGATGAAGGAAAGGTGTGTGATAGAGTGTGGCCTAGTCAAATGACATAATACTCAGAGGAGGAGGAGTAGAGATACACTCTAGACTGTAAGGGAAAAGGAGAGCAATTATGTACTCAGCAGTACATGCAGATTGTGATGATGATGGAGAAGTAGCAGTGTAGGAAATATTACCTTATGTAGAAAAGTGCATTGCTATTTGAAAATATACATCTATATCATATATATACCAGAATTCTAAGTTCATACTTTATCAGGGAGGATCCATTTTTTTTCAAATGTCACGGAGAAAATACTCCCCCTCATCAGCTAAAAAAACACGCCTGGAATTGCCATGGTAGTTGTTTGGGGGAAACAATTCTAATCCTCAGAGAAGTTTCATTGCCAACCAAATAAAACCATTCATGCCATTTCTCCAGGAGTTTGGCCGATCTCCTTCTGAACTTGCAGCAGGGGAACTTGGAGAACCCCATGGAAATTCAGGGACATGTTTTTTTTTTACATGGCCTCATCACACTTGTGGTGCAGGAAGTATCATTTCTGGTGCTGCTCAGTTAATTTGTGGTCTTTGAGGTGCTTTAAAAAAAAGAACAACCTTTCCAAACAAACTATTTTGCAAAGTGCGGTGGTGCCAAAGACTACAAGAAAAGGCAACAATACTTGTTTGGTGGTGAGAAACAGAAATATGAATAAATGACAAAACAGTTGATGGATTAAATAAAGTACACTTCCAAGGCAATAACATCCAGTGAGTCTGCACTTTATTAAAGCACTATATAATGCAAGGTTCCCATCAACAGTACCAAGGAGGCAAACCACTCTTGTGCAGAAATGTCAGAATGAGTACAAGGCAATATGCCCTGCTTCATAATTGAGTTAATAAGCAATTTAATAATTTATCTTTTCTCGCATGAATTTGGAAATTGGAAACCAAAAATCATGGCTGATGTTGGCATGGGTTCATGGATGTTATTTTATGGAGTCAACCAGTGCTTTTTTTGTGAAAGAATGCATGGTACGGTGTACCAGAAACTATTAATAAAATTAAATGTCATATATTCGTTTTCTGGCCATGTGATAATTATGTTATGGTATTATGATTTCATGCAGAGTGCAGGCCACCAAATTCAAATGCAATTTCATACCATTTCAAGCAGCAAACAGGCTACCAAATTCAAATACAATTTCATACCATTTCAAGCCGAGTGCAGGCCACCAAATTCAAATGCAATTTCATACAATTTGGGCTTTATACTCCTGGCCCCCCCGGAAGGGGCGTTACCTTCATTGTGGTGATTGACAGGCGAGAGGACCAATCAGCTGATCTCAAGTTTTTTAAACATTCATAACTTTTTTATTTTTCATCGATCGGAAAAATCCTCAGGGCTGCCTCAGCAGAGTAGGACTGTGAGTAAGATGGCCAAAAATCATAGCGATATATAGTTACGTTCTTTCTAAAATCAATATGCAGCGCAGACAGGAAGTGGTCAAGATGAGACTTTTAGTTTTATATATATATATATATATATATATATATATATATATATATTCATTAATCATGTATACTTTTTGTATACTACATTGGAGTAAACCTATTTGAACCGGGCATTTTAATATGATTGGGATATGCTAGAAAGCAGTCTCTGTTCGTTCAGGTTTTGTCCCTTCTTGCCTTGTAAAACTTTCCCATTTGTATTGCCAGATGGAACAGAAAATGTTCCAAGTTCTTGTACCAATATTAGTGATGTTACTCAAACATGGGAATTTATTGCTTCTTATGCAGACTTTATTTTTATATTCTCAAAATGTTACACTTTTATAAAGTCTACCATGCATATGAGGTAAATCCATTATACGACCTGTACAGGGTGAATAGAAGGCATAGGCCAATCAGACCGTGGATTTCGACTGCCTTTACATGTATTTAATTAATTAAATCAAGGTGTTTGGTTGTGTCTGACTTATAACATTGGCTCTGCTATGTAATGTAATTGGCCTTGCAATGTTTGCATTTGGTAATTATATGAAGAGCACCAGTAGTAATATCAGAACAACTTTTACTTCCAGGTTTTTCACATATGTACCTGTTCTAAAATGCAAAACTTGACCTTTAAACAACTGCATATTTATCAAGGTATTGTGTTGTGTATTTATTGACATCATTAAAGGGGAGGCAAAGGTATGGCATATCATGGACACTGAACCCTACAATATTATAAAGACAAGAAAAAATCCTATTCAAATTTCTCTGTGAAATATTTGCACATTCTCACCTCATATATCAATGTTAATATCTGATATTGATATTAATCACGTTGAGATTATCTTAAAATTGTTACAGGAAGATTGGAAATAAAATTACCTAATGAACATGCTGCAAATGACATTTTTATATATGTGCCATTACGTTATATCATCAAATCAATAATGAAGCTTTGAAGAAGAAGATTTGACATTGACTAAGACTCAGATCAAATGTAATATCACAGGACTGCAATACTCAAAGTATTGTATAACATATATGCTCTGTTTTTAACATAATTTTTAAAATGTTATTCATAGCTTTTCCTTGGTATCAATGGAAAAAGTGTGGTTGTGACCTTTTTTCAAATGTACATCAGCTGTTTTAGTTTGTTCAATGGTAATCTATACTTTTTTTGAGATTTAAATTAGAAATATCTCTCAAAAATATATCTTCTTCCAAAGCATTCCCTCAGAGTTAATCCTTTCCCTGCCATTATGTAATCATATAAATATAATCAATGCCCAAGCGAGAATAATTATTGCTGATATTTCTGAAGCATCCGCGTATGTTGTGCTTGTCACAGTTAACATTATTATGTCCCGACACAGAAGTTTTTAACATGCTAGGATTGCATAGAAAATAAACTCCCATGTCTAAATTTCTCTCATTGTGTGAACGTGTCAGGTGGTGTTGTGCTGATGCCACAAGGTAATGAAATCGTCAATTATAAAATGATCTATAAAGATGTCTGAAACTATTTTGGTGCTAGATGACTAAAGGTGATCTAATACTGACTTATAATTTAGTCTTGCCATTCATTTCTTAAGAAACCACAATTGGAGCCTTAATTAACCCCCCCCCCCCTGCACTGGTGATTTAAACAGCTGCACAGACTAAAACAGTTGTTTTGTTCTGTGGACAATTGCATTCAGATAACTGTAAGACTTTTTTAATGGCACAATCAAGGGTGTGATAAGGTTGAAACAAGGAACTACAGGTACAGGTTACTAAACACGACACAAAGTGCTGGAGTAACTCAGCAGGTCAAGTCAAGTCAAGTCAAGTCACTTTTATTTCTATAACACATTCAAAAAACAACTCTTGTTGGCCAAAGTGCTTTATATTGGTGGATGTACTAACGTTATACAACATTGGTTCATAGATTAAGTACATACATAAATACATACATATAGCCCTCCCTCAGAGGACGTCAAGAAAGAATCTTGATCAGGCAGTGCCTTTGGAAAACATGGTGGGGTGATGTTTTGGGTTGGGACCCTGCCTCAGACTGATTGTGGGGATGAGTGATGGGGAGAGGGAAGAAATCTGGAGGAGAGAAGGGGCATGACAATGTCTGAAGAAGTCTGAAGAAGGGTCCTAACCCGAAACATCGCCTATACGTTCTCCAGGGATACTGCCTAGCTCACTGAGTTACTCCAGCACTTTGTGTCTTTTTTATAGACAGGATAAAGCCTGACAACTAATAGTAGGAGAAACAAAGAACTGTCGTTGGTGGATGGATGGATACACGTGGAGGTGGGGAGAGGGGGAGGGGAGAGAGGAGAGGAGGGGGGGGGGGGGGGGGGGGGGGGGGTGGGAGGCAGCTGGTTGGACAAAGGCCAGAGGTTAAAAGATAGAAAGTGTTGAGACAAATGGATTGAACAGTTGTGAATTGTAAACCTTCTGCTCCACGGGAGGTTTCTGTCCTCCCAGAGGAAAGGAATGTAGGTGGAAGGAGAGAGGATGTGATCAATGGTGGGACAATCGTCAGTCACAAAGTTTGTAATCTGCATCAGAATAATTTGGTAATTCAATAGTGCTATTCCTTCAATGTGGACCTATTGTCAATTTTTTTATGTAGACTATTTTTTTATGTTGCCACTCCCCCACCTACAAAATTACTTCAGAAGCTTATCAGCCATTTACAGCATGACAATGGCTGTGCTTTCTTTAATGATTGTAGCTTGTCTAACAATAATTCAACAATCTGATGTCCACCAGTGTATGCAAGAAAGTGACAGGACAGGTTAAGAAAATGGTTTAAAAAAAAGACACTGGATCTGAAGCTTTTCATTTAGATGTATAGAATCTAAAGGCAAGGGAGCCATAATGGATTTCTATAAAATGTTGGTTTGGCCACAAATGAAACCTTCATAACAAACTCATCAGGAAGGTTGGCTCCATCCCGGAGGCAGAGTTGGATTCATGGGAGGTGGGCATGGAGGGGAGGATGCTCCTTAAACTACAGAGCATCCTGGACAATACAGTTCACCCCCTCCGTGACATACTGGTCAAACAGAGGAGTACCTTCAGCAACAAGCTGGTTCCACCAAGGTGCAGGACCGAACACCACAGTAGATCCTTCTTCCCTGTGGTTATCAAACTGTACAACTCCTCCCCCTTCTGTCATGAGGTAGACTGCAGTTTGTGGTTTTTATGACTGTTGGTAAATCAATTTCCCTCCTGGGATAAATAAAGTTCTATTGTATCGTATCGTATCGTAATTGAATTCGGATAATCAGACCAGGAAAGATAGACAACTTTGAAGAATGTGCAGAGCAGATATTCCACGGCTGATGAAGTTTAATTTTGTGGACAGACTGGAGAGACTAGATTGCTCTTTTTGAAACAGAGAAGATTCCAATAGATCTGATGGAAATTAAAAAAAATAATGTAAGGTGCAGGAAGATTGTTCCCGATATTGGGGAAGTCCTAAACAAGAGGTCACAGTTTAAGGATAAGAGGGAAGTCTTTTAGGACCGAGATGAGGAAAACATTTTTTACACAGAGAGTGGTGAATCTGTGGAATTCTCTGCCACAGAAGGTAGTTGAGGCCAGTTCATTGGCTATATTTAAGAGGGAGTTAGATGTGGCCCTTGTGGCTAAAGGGATCAGGGGGTATGGAGAGAAAGCAGGTACAGGATACTGAGTTGGATGATCAGCCATGATCATATTGAATGGCGGTGCAGGCTCGAAGGGCCGAATGGCCTACTCCTGCACCTATTATCTATGTTTCTATGTATAATCAGTAAATGGAGAGAAACTGTGTAGGAAGGAACTGCAGATGCTGGTTTATGCCAAAGATAGACACAAAATGGTGGAGAAACTCAACGGGTCGGTCAGCATCTCTGGAGAAAAGCAACAGGTGATGTTTCGCGTTGAGAATCTTCAGGGTGAAACAAAGACACCAGAATTAACGGGACAGAAAGCTCACGAAAGGAGAGGAGAGTATGGCTAAGTGAAATAGGAATCGATGTGAAAGGTGAGGTAGGTAATGGATTAAAAGTATTATATATGAAAGCGCAAAGTATAAGAAGTAAAGTGGATGAGCTTGAGGCTCAGTTAGAGATTGGTAGATATGACATTTTGGGGATTACAGAGATGTTTGCAGGAGGATCGGGACTGGGAACTGAATATTCCTATAGGAAGGACAGGCAGGTGGGCAGAGGAGGTGGGGTAGCTCTGTTGGTGAGGGATGAAATTCAGTCCCTTGCGAGGGGTGACACATGGCCTGACGATGTTGAATCGCTGTGGATAGAATTGAGGAATTGTAAAGGTAAGAAGACACTAATGATAAGGTCCCACATAGGGGATTAGTGGGCAAAATTAGAGCACATGGTATTGGGGGTAGAGTGCTGACATGGATAGAAAATTGGTTGGCACCAGGAAACAAAGGGTAGGAATTAACGGGTCCCTTTCATAATGGCAGGCAGTGACTAGTGGGGTACTGCAAGGCTCGGTGCTGGGACCGCAGCTATTTACAATATATATTAATGATTTGGATGAAGGGATTAAAAGTAACATTAGCAAATGCATTTGCAGATGACACAAAGCTGGGTGGCAGTGTGAACTGTGAGGAGGATGCTATGTGGATGCAGGGTGACTTGGACAGGTAGGGTGAATGGGCAGATGCATGGCAGATGCAGTTTAATGTGGATAAATGTGAAGTTATCCACTTTGATGGAAAAAACAGAAAGGCAGATTATTATCTAAATGGTGTCAAGTTGGGAAAAGGGGAAGTACAACGGAATCTGGGGGTCCTTGTTCATCAGTCACTGAAAGTAAGCATGCAGGTACAGCAGGCAGTGAAGAAAATGAATGACATGTTGACCTTCATAACACGAGGAGTTGAGTATAGGAGCAAAGAGGTCCTCGTGCAGTTGTACAGGGACCTTGTGAGACCACACCTGTAGTATTGTGTGTAGTTTTGGTCTCCAAACTTGAGGAAGGACATTCTTGCTATTGAGGAAGTGCAGCTTAGGTTCCCGAGGTTAATTCCTGGGATGGCGGGACTGTCATATGTTGATAGATTGGAGCGGCTAGGCTTGTATACTCTGGAATTTAGAAGGATGAGAGGGCATCTTATTGAAACATATAAGATTATTAAGGGTTTAGACACACTAGAGGCAGGAAACATGTTCCCAATGGTGGGTGAGTCCAGAACCAGGGGCCATAGTTTAAGAATAAGTTGAAAGCCATTTAGAATGGAGATGAGGAAAACTTTTTCACGCAGAGAATTGTGAGTGTGTGGAATTCTCTGCCTCAGAGGGCGGTGGAGGCTGTTTCTCTGGATGCTTTCAAGAAAGATTTAGATAGAGCTCTTAGGAATAGTGGAGTTAAGGGATATGGAGAGAAGGCAGGAACGGGGTACTGATTGTGGATGATCAGCCATGATATCACATTGAATGGCGGTGCTGGCTCAAAGGGCCTAATGGCCTACTCCTGCACCTATTGTCTATTCTTTATTGTCTATAATGGGTGTTATCTACAGCCCCCCAAACAGTAGCCTGGAGATAGGGTGTAAGTTGCAGCAGGAGTTAAAATTGGCATGTACCAAAGGTAATGCCAGTGTGGTTATGGGAGATTTCAATATGCATGTAGGTCAGGTTGTTTCGGGACCACAAGAAAGGGAGTTTATAAAGTGCCTCCGAGATGGATTCTTAGAGCAACTTGTACTGGAACCTACCAAAGAGAAGGCAATTCTGGATTTAGTGTTGTCCAATGAACCAAATTTAATGAGGGAACTCAAGGTAAAGGAACCGCTAGAAGGTAGTGACCATAATATGATGGGGTCAAGGAGAGAATGTTCACGTCGCGGCCCTGTTTCCACCAATCTCTCCACCACCACGCACAAGAAGCACAAGAAGCGACAAGACAGACACCATTGTATGCAGAAGCCGAGTAGTGTGTTAAGCTCTGGCTGAACAACTTCTAATCTTGTGTGTGGACTCGATAAGAAGAAAAAGACCATAATATGATACGTTTTAATCTGCAATTTGAGGGGGAGAAGGTTAAATCAGAAGTGTCAGTGTTGTAGTTGAACAAAGGGCATTTTGAAGGCATGAGAGAGGAGCTGGTCAAGGTCGACTGTAAAAGGATCCTAGCAGGAATGACAGTGGAACAGATGGCAGGAATTTCTGGGCATAATCCAGAAGATGCAGGATCATTTCATTCCAAATAGGAAGAAAGGATCAAAGAGGAATAAGAGGCAACCATGGCTGGCAAGAGAAGTTGGAGATGGAATAAAACTAAAATAACAGGTGTAAAACCTGGCAAAGAGTAGAGGGAAGCCAGAGGTTTGGGAAACTTTCAAAGGACAACAGAAGGTGTCAAAAAGGGCAATACGGGCTGAAAAGATGTAGTACGAGGGTAAGCTGGCCAAGAATATAAAGAAGGATAGTAAAAGCTTCTTTAGGAATGTTAAGAGAAAAAGATTAGTAAAGACAAATGTGGGTCCCTTGAAAGCAGAAACGGGTGAAATTATTATGGGGAACAAGGAAATGGCAGAAGAGTTGAACAGGTACTTTGGTTCTGTCTTCACTAAGGAAGGCAGAATCAATCTCCCAGATGTATTAGCGGGCAGAGGACCTAGGGAAACAGAGAAACTGAAAGAAATTTGCAGTAGGCGAGAAATAGTATTGGGTAGACTGATGGGACTGAAGGCTGATAAATCCCCAGAGCACAATGGTCTACATTCCAGGGTACTCAAGGAGATGGCTCTAGAAATCGTGGCGCATTGGTGATCATTTTCCAGTGTTCTATAGATTCAGGATCAGTTCCTGTGGATTGGAGGGGAGCGAATGTTATCCCACTTTTCAAGAAAGGAGCGAGAGAAAAAACGGGGACTTATAGACCAGTTAGCCTGATGTTGGTGGTGGGGAAGATGCTGGAGTCAATTATTAAAGAAGTATTAACAACACATTTGGTAGCAGTAAAAGGATTAGTCCAAGTCAGCATAAATTTAAAAGGGGAAATCCTGCTTGACTAATCTTCTGGAATGTTTTGAGAATGTGACAAGTAAAGTGAAGGAGTCAGTGGATGTAGTGTATCTGGAATTTCAGAAAGCCTTTGATAGGTCCCACACAGGAGATTAGTGGGCAAAATTAGAGCACATGGTATTGGGGGTAGGGTATTGACATGGATAGAGCAGGAAACAAAGAGTAGGAATAAACGGGTCCCTGTCAGAATGGCAGGCAGTGGCGAGTGGCATGCCGCAAGGCTCGGTGCTGGGGCCACAACTATTTACAATATATATTAATGATTTAGATAATGGAATTAAAAGTAACACTAGCAAAATTGCAGATGACACAAAGCTGGGTGGCAGTGTGAACTGCGAAGAGGATGCTAGGATGTTGCAGAGTGACTTGGGCAGGTTGAGTGAGTGGGCAGATGCTTGGCAGATGCAGTATAATGTAGATAAATGTGAGGTTATCCTCATTGGCGGCAAGAACAAGGAGGCGAATTATTATGTCAATGGTGTCAGTTTAGGAAAAAGGGAAGTGCAATGAGACCTGGGAGTCCTTGTACACCGGTCACTGAAAGTAAACATGCAGGTACAGCCGGCAGTGAAGAAAGCCAATGTCATGTTGGCCTTCATAATGAGAGGATTTGAGTATAGGAGTAAAGAGGTCCTTCTGCAGTTGTACAGAGCCCTGGTGAGACCACATTTGGAGTATTGTGTGCAATTTTGGTCTCCTAATTTGAGGAAGGACATCCTTGCTATTGAGGCAATGCAGCGTAGGTTCACGAGGTTAATCCCCGGGATGGCGGGACTGTCATATGAGGAATGATTGGAAAGACTGGGCTTGTATTCACTGGAATTTAGGATGAGAGGGAATCTTGTAGAAACGTATACAATTATAAAAGGACTGGACAAGCTAGATGCAGTAAAAATGTTCCTAATGTTGGGGGAGTCCAGAACCAGGGGCCATAGTCTAAGAATAAAGGGGACACAAATCACTGGCGGGCTGCTAACAAGAATGCATGACAACAAACAATATTATCTCCTCCCCCTCCCCCCCCCCCCCCCCATCCCCTTTACAACAAGAAGCACATTTTATTTATTGTTTAAACACAGTAATACCGTCTGGTTGCCTGCGTAACGCACACAAGCTCCCACGCACAAAACACCAGATAATCTGCAATCTGTTTTAACCGAAAATGGACGCAAAAAGCTGGAGTAACTCATGGACAGGCACCATCTCCGGAGAGAAGGAATGAGTGACGTTTCAGGTCTAGACCATTCTTCAGACCTGAAGACTGAGTCTGATGGGTCTCGACCCGAAACGCCACCCATTCCTTCTCTCCATAGATGTTGCCTGTCCCAGAGTCACTCCAGCATTTTGTGTCTATCTTTAGTGTGACAGTTGTCTCATTTCATCGGCTTCATGTATTGCGCGCATGGAAGAGACGCTAGACGTTTACATGCCGCTTGCATCTATTCATCCAAGTGTGCTCTTAATGAAATCTCACATCTTTGCGAGGAAGGTATGGAATGGATGTAACCACCGGCTAAAGCAAAGGCATAGTTATGGCCGGTTCTCACGGTGCGACCTGACGCAAGATGTCACCAGAGTGAAGTGGTCGTGGTCCAGCACGAGTTCCGCTCGATATAACGGGGGGTAGATAAAGAGTTCCCACGGTACTCGGCAATTCTGTCATTTGTGCGAGTGACTTGTCCGTCTCCTGATCTTTCCCGTTAATCGTGAATGAACATCGTGGACTGTAGTGTAGTTAATCACGTGGCACAAATGATGCGAGAATTGGAAGAGCAAATATGTAAGGAGATTGCAGATATTAGTAGTAAGCACAAGGTAGTGATTGTGGGAGATTTCAATTTTCCACACATAGACTGGGAAACACATTCTGTAAATGGGCTGGATGGGTTGGAGTTTGTAAAATGTGTGCAGGATAGTTTTTTGCAGCAATACATAGAAGTACCTACTAGAGAAGGAGCGGTGCTGGACTTCCTGTTAGGAAATGAGACGGGTCAGGTGGCAGAGGTATGCGTTGGGGAACAGTTCGGGACCAGTGATCACAATACCATTAGTTTCAATATAATTATGGAGAGGGTCAGAACCGGACCTAGGGTTGTGATTTTTGATTGGAGAAAGGCTAACTTTGAGGAGATGCGAAAGGATTTAAAAGGAGTAAATTGGGACATTTTGTTTTATGGAAAAGATGTGGAAGAGAAATGGAGTACATTTAAAGGTGAAATTTTAAGAGTACAGAATCTTTATGTCCCTGTTCGGTTGAAAGGAAATAGTAAAAATCGGAAAGAGCCATGGTTTTCAAGGGAAATTGGACACTTGGTTCGGAAAAAGAGGGAGATCTACAATAATTATAGGCAGCATGGAGTAAATGAGGTGCTTGAGGAGTATAAAGAATGTAAAAAGAATCTTAAGAAATAAATTAGAAAAGCTAAAAGAAGATATGAGGTTGCTTTGGCAAGTAAGGTGAAAGTAAACCCAAAGGGTTTCTACAGCTATATTAATAGCAAAAGGATAACGAGGAATAAAATTGGTCCATTAGAGAGTCAGAGTGGACAGCTATCTGCAGAGCCAAAAGAGATGGGGGAGATATTGAACAATTTATTTTCTTCGGTATTCATCAAGGAGAAGGATATTGAATTATGTGAGGTAAGGGAAACAAGTAGAGTAGCTATGGAAACTATGAGATTCAAAGAAGAGGAAGTACTGACAATTTTGAGAAATATAAAAGTGGATAAGTCTCCAGGTCCGGACAGGATATTCCCTAGGACATTGAGGGAAGTTAGTGTAGTAAATAGCAGGGGCTATGACAGAAATATTTCAAATGTCATTAGAAACGGGAATAGTGCCGGAGGATTGGCGTACTGCGCATGTTGTTCCATTGTTTAAAAAGGGGTCTAAGAGTAAACCTAGCAATTATAGACCTGTTAGTTTGACGTCAGTGGTGGGCAAATTAATGGAAAGGATACTTAGAGATAATATATATATAAGCATCTGGATAAACAGGGTCTGATTAGGAACAGTCAACATGGATTTGTGCCTGGAAGGTCATGTTTGACTAATCTTCTTGAATTTTTTGAAGAGGTTACTAGGGAAATTGATGAGGGTAAAGCAGTGGATGTTGTATATATGGACTTCAGTAAGGCTTTTGATAAGGTTCCTCATGGAAGGTTGGTTAAGAAGGTTCAATGGTTGGGTATTAATGGTGGAGTAGCAAGATGGATTCAACAGTGGCTGAATGGGAGATGCCGGAGAGTAATGGTGGATGGTTGTTTGTCAGGTTGGAGGCCAGTGATTAGTGGGGTGCCACAGGGATCTGTGTTGGGTCCACTGTTGTTTGTCATGTACATCAATGATCTGGATGATGGTGTGGTAAATTGGATTAGTAAGTATGCAGATGATACTAAGATAGGTGGGGTTGTGGATAATGAAGTAGATTTTCAAAGTCTACAGAGAGATTTATGCAAGTTGGAAGAGTGGACTGAAAGATGGCAGATGGAGTTTAATGCTGATAAGTGTGAGGTGCTACATCTTGGCAGGACAAATCAAAATAGGACGTACATGGTAAATGGTAGGGAATTGAAGAATGCAGGTGAACAGAGGGATCTGGGAATAACTGTGCACAGTTCCATGAAAGTGGAATCTCATGTAGATAGGGTGGTAAAGAAAGCTTTTGGTGTGCTGGCCTTTATAAATCAGAGCATTGAGTATAAAAGTTGGGATGCAATGTTAAAATTGTACAAGGCATTGGTGAGGCCAATTCTGGAGTATGGTGTACAATTTTGGTCGCCTAATTATAGGAAGGATGTCAACAAAATAGAGAGAGTACAGAGGAGATTTACTAGAATGTTGCCTGGGTTTCAGCAACTAAGTTACAGAGAAAGGTTGAACAAGTTAGGGCTTTATTCTTTGGAGCGCAGAAGGTTAAGGGGGGACTTGATAGAGGTCTTTAAAATGATGAGAGGGATAGACAGAGTTGACGTGGATAAGCTTTTCCCACTGAGAGTAGGGAAGATTCAAACAAGGGGACATGACTTGAGAATTAAGGGACAGAAGTTTAGGGGTAACATGAGGGGGAACTTCTTTACTCAGAGAGTGGTGGCTGTGTGGAATGAGCTTCCAGTGAAGGTGGTGGAGGCAGGTTCGTTTTTATCATTTAAAAATAAATTGGATAGTTATATGGACAGGAAAGGAATGGAGGGTTATGGTCTGAGCGCAGGTATATGGGACTAGGGGAGAATACGTGTTCGGCACGGACTAGAAGGGTCGAGATGGCCTGTTTCCATGCTGTCATTGTTATATGGTTATATGTTATATGGTTATGTCACTTTTTTTCACACACTATATAAATATCCTCCGTTCGTAGAATTGGCTCATTTGCAGACATGCCTATACAAAGTTGGTTCGAGTACAGGCTGGTTTTTATTTTCATTGACGCGCTGTATGCATTAAAGGTAACTGCAAAAACAGCACTTTTACATCTGTAGCATTGTATGTTTTTAAATCATGGATAACATTAAATTGTTCTCCTGTACATAAACTAATATATTGTTATAGATACTCACATGAGCACCCAGGATACTCCGCAGCCTTCGTCTCCAGCAGGTTGCGCTTTCTCTCCCTATTTCTATAATCCTCTCTGGATTTGTCATAGAGAATCTCATTGCATTGCTACCACTCCACCAATTCCCCCTCTTGTTCCCTGTTGAAGTTATATGGCCTTACCTTCTGCCATCTTCCCTTTATGTTATTGTCTGCTGAGGCTATTGGGGAGGCAACAGCTACTGGGGAGGCAATCTCAAATCCACCTTGATCACCCTCTCCCTGCTCCAAGGAGCCCACAGGCAGTGGTATCTCTGGCATCTCCTCTTGCCTCTCCACCTGTCTCTCTTGCTGAGTCTCCTCCTCATTTACCTGCATGGCTAAAAACTTTCTGACTTTCTTTGACCCCTTTCTTTGCGCTTTTCTGAGAGGCATCTCTGCAAGTCTTACTGTGAAAAAGATTCTCTAACAATGACAATTAGGTGGGACGTCCTCGATGGACACATGGTCCATTGGCGATATTGAGATCACCTTTTTTACTCACCTTATGTCCCCTCTGTCAAGCTTCCGGGTTTACCGTTCGCAGGAGTCCCCACGGTACCCGCAAGAGTCATTACGGATATCGCACGGATATCGCACTGGCATCTGCGTTCATACAATGTTGCAACGCTCACCAAAAAGTGCTCAAGTCACTCTTGGAGAAATTCAAAAATGTTTGAATTTTCTCCCGACCTTACAAAGTTACACGACTACCTGCCGTTAGCGCCACGGAGGTCCTCAGTGGTCCACGAATGCCGTACTGTTATCGCAGGAGGTTCCCACGATGTTAAACTCTTGTTAAGTCTTGCGTCAGGTCGCACCGTGAGAAAGCCCTTTTAGGGCAGGGAAATAATCCCACCACTTAATTAACCAGGTTTCTGAATGTAAGAACTATGGAAGTTGGGAAAACTGGCACTGACAGCGGTCCATGTGAAAGATCAGCACCTACCAACAAGGAAGGCACAATGAAACCAGCTGCCGCAAGCTCTTCCCACAGGACGGGGTCGGCATTAAAACTCAAAAAAGTGTTACATTGATTTAAAAACAAAAATGTTACATGTATCAATATTTCTTACATTCAGGAACCTGGTTAATTAAGTGGTGGGATTATTTCCCTGTCCTAACTATGCCTTTGCTTTAACAGGTGGTTACATCATGGTTAAATCATGGCTGATCTATCTCTCCCTCCAAACCCCATTCTCCTGCCTTCTCCCCATAACCTTTGACACCTGTACTAATCAAAAATCTCCCTTAAAAATATCCACTGACTTGGCCTCCACAGCCTTCTGTCGCAAAGAATTCCACAGATTCACCACCCTCTAACTAAATAAATTTCTCCTCATCTCCTTCCTAGAATAATGCCCTTTAATTCTGAGGCTATATCATCTAGTCGTAAACTCACCCACTAGTGGAAACATCTTCTCCACATCCATTCTATCTAAGCCTTTCATTATTCTGTATGTTTCAATGAGGTTCCCCTTCATTCTTCTAAACTCCAGCGAGTACAGGCCCAGTGCTGACAAACACTCATCATAGGTTAACCCACTCATTCCTTGAATCATTCTTGTAAACCTCTTAATGGTTGTAAAACTGCAAATTGCCACCCTTGCACCTTGAAGATTATGTGTCTGGATTGTAATCCACTCAGATAATGATTGTAAACTAAATCATATCATATCATATCTATCTATCTATCTATCTATCTATCTATCTATCTATCTATCTATCTATCTATCTATCTATCTATCTATCTATCTATCTATCTATCTATCTATCTATCTATCTATCTATCTATCTATCTATCTATCTATCTATCTATCTATCTATCTATCTATCTATTATAATATAAAAGTCTGTGGCTGCCGGCTGGCTGTGTGTGTTTCTGCCTGACTTGTGGCTGCCAGCCTTTGATTCGTTGCCACGACAACACCCGATCCACAAACGCCTTGATTTTTTCCATTTCGGTAGAGATTTCACTTTTCATTCCAAGTATCCACTCCTCATTAAACTTCGTCGTGTTTATGTACATTTTAATTCCCCCCCCCCCCCCCCCCACTCCTGCTGGCCAGCGACCATAATGGCTGCTGGCGCCCGCATCTCGCCTCAAAGACGCCATTTAAAAACAGCCGCACTGCTGATTCCTGAGCCGCTTGAGTTGGAGGACCACGTCTCCTGTGGGGGCTACGGGTAGGGAATGGCTGCGTTTGGCGAGCAGACCCAACGGGTCTGCACTTGGTCTAGTATACTATTAAACCTCTGTGTGTGTGTGTGTGTGTGTGTGTGTGTGTGTCTGCTCGAAAAACGCCAACATTTTTCCCAACCGGGGTCTTAAGCACGTTCGGGGACCAGACCCAACGGGTCTGCACTTGGTCTAGTATACTTTTAAAACTATGTGTGTGTGTGTGTGTGTGTGTGTTTGTTTGTGGGTGTCAGATTTGGCATTTGATTCCTTGGTCCGCCAAAACCACACGCAAAAAGTCTGAGATTTTTTCCATTTCGCTAGCGATTTCACTTTTACATTCACTAATCCACTCCTCATTACATACAGACATTTTTCTGTACACATTTTTAATAACAACTCCCCCCCCCCCCCTCCACACACTCGTTTTTTTGCCTCCTGCGGGCCAGCCACCATAATGGCTGCTGCCGCCTGGCTCTCCTACAAAAACGCCGACATTTTTCACTTTTCGTTGCTGCCGCCCGGCTCTCCTCCACTACCGCCCCTCCCCCCCCCCCACCCCCCCCCCCCCCTGGCCCAGCTCTGTCACGCTGGCGGAAGGCACAGATCGGCTGCTCCCCCGCTGCTTTTCGCTGTCCCCGCCACACTCGGAAAATCCAGCGCATCAATGGCCTGTCGGCCCGCAGGCGCATTGAGGGCATACGTAGCGTCTCGACAGGCATACACAGTGTCTCGACGGGCGTACGCAGCGTCTTGACGTCGTACGCAGCGTCTTGACGTCGTACGCAGCGTTTTGACGGCATACGCCTACCGCGTGGCGTTGCGCAATGACGCCAGGCGCCCCCCCCTTGCAACCGGGTCTGCACTTGGTCTAGTATCTATTAAAACTCTGTATGCGTGTGTGTGTGTATGTCATTTTCCCTTTGAAACGTTTTTTCTCGAAAACCAGACACAAATACTCGGAGATTTTTACATATTTCGGTGGCGATTTAACTTACGATTTCGGAAATCGACTCCTCCCTAAATTTGATCCATTTTTCCACAGATTTTTAATAACGGACTGTTTAAAAAAAATTAAACCGTTGCGGCAGCTGCGGACATCACAATGCCCTTGCTTGCGGCACCGCCCCCCCCCCCCCACCACACTCGATTAAAGCAGATGCTCTCAACGCGCAGGCGAACTTTCCACCAACCTTCCCCGCCTCCCCCCCCTCCCGCTGTGCTATGGACCAAAGATCCAGAGTAATGGCCGCCAGCGCCACCTTCTCATTGCGTGCCCCGCGCGACGATAACGGCTGCTGCTGCCCGGCTCTCCTCCACTCCCCCCCACCACTCTGTCACGCTGGCGGAAGCCACGTTCGGCTAGTCCCCCCGCTGCTTTTCACCGTCCTTAGTTCGCTCCCTGTCTCGCTGGCGGCCCGCAGGCACACTCGGGTCCACGCCCGCCCACCCCCACCCCCCCTTCTCCCCATACCCTGGGTCTGAAGCGTTCGGGAATCAGTCCTCTGTGATGACCCGGAGATAACCGGCCGGCTCCGGGGGTACAGAGAGGATGCACCGAGGTTGCGAGGCCATGGAGCCGAGGCTCACTCTGAGGCCGACGGCTGCTGGGCAGCCCTACCCCTCTCTTCCCTCCCTTCGGTCTCCTCCCTTCTCCCCCCCTTCTCCCCCCTGCTCCCTCGCCCCCCTCTCCCCCTCCCCTCACTCTCCCCCTCCCCTCACTCCCCCCCTCCCCTCTCTCTCCCTCTCTCTCCCTCCTCCCTCTCCCCCAACACCCTGCCCACCCTCCCCTAAACCACCTCAACCCCTCCCCTACCCCCCCCTCTCAGCCCCCTCTCCCTCCTCCCCTCTCTCCTCCCATCTCTCTCTCCCCACCCTCCCATTCCTCCCCTTCACCCCCCTCTCCCTCTGCCTCTTTCCCTTCTGTCTCTGCCCCTCTCTCTCTGTCTCCCCCCATTCTCTCTCTGTCTCCCCCCATTCTCTCTCTGCCCATTCTCTCTCTGCCCACACTCTAAACCCCCCCCCTCCCTCCCTTAATAATATTAATATAATATCAAGGGGGGGTAGTTAGCGTGTGTGTGAGGGTGGTTAGTGCGTGTGATGCCGCATGCCGCCCCCCACCCCCCCACCGCAACCGGGCGTTGGAGGAACAGATCCAACGGGTCTGCACTTTGGTCTAGTATCTATTAAAACTGTGTGTGTGTGTGTGTGTGTGTGTGTGTGTGTGTGTGTGTGTGTGTGTGTGTGTGTGTGTGTGTGTGTGTGTGTGTGTGTGTGTGTGTGTGTGTGTGTGTGTGTGTGTGTGTGTGTGTGTGTGTGTGTGTGTGTGTGTGTACGTGTGTGTGTACGTGTGTGTGTACGTGTGTGTGTGCGTGTGTGTGCGTGTGTGTGTGCGTGCGTGCGTGCGTGCGTGCGTGCGGAAATGTGTGTCATTTTGCATGTGAAACGTATCTCCTCGAACACCAGATGTCGAAACGGGAACATTTTTACATATTTAGTGGAGATTTTCCTTGCGAATTTAGAAATCCACTCCTCTGTACCGTTGGTACATTATTTTCCTGACTTTTTAATTTAAATTTTTGACCAATCTGACGTTTTTTTTAAATCTGACCATGCCCAGCTGCTGACCTTACAATAACAGTGAAATTTTTACTTCTTCTGGTAGAAAATGTCCTTATGATTTCAAAAATCCAATCCTCTATATATTTGGTCGATTAATTCCAGAGATATTTACTAAAATTTATCACCAAACTGACATTTAAAAAAAATATTAAGGTTGCCCAGCTGCTGACCTCACAATGCCTTTGGAACTGGCCCAACTGCTTCCTGGCCCCGCTGCGCCCAATTTCAAAGTTTTCAGGTGGTTAAAAAATTGTCCTTAAATATTGTAATGCTTTCATGAAAAGAGGAAGAGGTCTTTTGTCTGCTCGTTAGCTGTGTCATTGAGATGGCTGGAATTTTGGTGTTGGCTCATTCAACTGTTTCGAAACAAACTCATGAGTAGATCCTCTGTAATTACAGAGTAAATTACGTGGGCAACTTTTTCAAACCCCCATAGCAATTTAAAGTAACAAGAACCAAGATGGTGAATAACTATTAAAAAAAATACAGAACATGCTGGAAACTCTCAACATGTCAAGCAGAATCTGTGGAAAGAGAAACAGGAATCTAGTAAACATTTTACAATGCAGAATAAATATTGCATCAGTTTCCCATTTGATGCTTTCTCCAGTTTTACAAAGGATTAATTTCAAGAAAAAGGACATAGTGCCATGATTTTATATTAGTATTTCAATATTTGCAAATGCCAGATAGTTTTTTGCAGGGACTTAAAAAGTTTGGCACTTTTATTTTGGCAACAAAACTAATGTTCATGTTGACTTCAGCACTGTAGATGCTGTGTCAACTTGTTCACAAAATAAAAATTTGAAAGTGGATAGTGGTTTGGTTGTAATAGTTTTTAGTTTTGTTCGTAGACAAGGAGATGTATAGTGTGAACCTGAACATTTCAGCTGAGTCCCACATTATGATAAAGGTGATTGGGGTAAATCTCAGCTTTGCATGGAAGTTCAAATCAGTAGAAGGGGGCAATCAGGCTAGTTTGTCACAGGGAGCAATTTGATATTATCCCATTTGGACTACCTTGTTGAATTATGTTCAACTATGCTTTCATTCCTGAAAACAATTTGGCATGAGTGAACTGATAGATATCAAAATTGTATCTGAAAGTTGGTCTCTAATGTAATTTGTTCCCTTGAATCAGACAGCACTGCTGGTCCTAATAGTTGTCAACTTAAAATACTTAAAGAAATGAGGGCTGTGCAACAGCACCTGCAGCAGTGGTTCTTAACCTTTTTGGCCCCATGACCCCATCAGAACCCTGAAACAAAAATAGAAAAAAAAAACAGCCCGATTTATTAAAACATGTCTGCCAATGCTCAGCCAATGGGATGGCTGAAATTGCTTTGCAGCCATCAGGCGATCAAAACGAGGACGAATACTCGACAACAGCACCTCATGTCAGCGTCGATCACAAGCCTATTGCGTACCTTTATTCTCAGAGTTACCATGGTTGAGAATCCAGCCTCACAGCGATAGGTTGAGGAGGACTGGGCCAATAGGCCCAGATCTGCAATCGACCATGGAAGGTGCCCCATCTGTACATACCCCGACAAGGTGTTCCCAGCCAAGCTCATGTTTGATGATGAAGGCTTCCAGCATTCTGAACACATCTTCTCCCCGAGTGGTAGTGGCCAATGGCTCTGAGAACCGGTACTCCTCCTCATGGCTTTTCCATCGAGGTAACAAATGTAGACTAGCAGTTGGGAACATGAGGCAACATCTGTTGACTCGTCCAGTTGCAGTGAATAAACTGGACTGCTTTTCACAGCGCTCACTACTTGCAGCAGAATATCATTACTCATATCCGAGATTCGTCTTTTGACTGTGTCATTCGAAAGGAAAATCTGCCTGAACTTGTTTGACTGCTGTTCCCCCAGCACCAACTTCGCTGCTTTGAGAAGGCATGGCTTGATAAGCTCTTCACCGATGGTGTGAGGTTTCTTAGTCTGTGCAATTCGATAAGCAATCTGGTATGAAGCCTCCAACATTGCTTCATTTTGATGAGCGCAGTGACCCATCGAATCGATGCGGGAACCCTTGAGTGTGGTTTCTTTTCATTTGAAATAGTCCACGCCCTTCCCAGCCAGGACGCTGTGACAAGACTCCAAATGGATTTTCAGTTTGCTGGGTTTCATGCTGTCGTCGCTCAAAACCTTGGAACAGATAACACATTGCAGCTTGACCATGGATTTTTGAACAATGCTTGTGAAGCCGAACTTGAGAAATGCTTCACTATACGTGCGCATCTTGGCAGACATAGTTCACAACACACACAGTTTGTGTGTGTATACGTATGCGTATACGTGAACAAAATACTGTGTGTGGTATGTACCTTTGTAATGGGCTTGTCCCACAGGCGATTTTTCTGCGTTTTTTGCCTGAAAAACCAGGAATGGCATGGCATACACACACACACGCACGCACGCACGCACGCACGCACGCACGCATGCACGCATGCACGCACGCACACACACACACACACACACACGCACGCATGCACGCACACACACACACACACACACACACACACACACACACACACACACACACATACACACACACACATACACACACACACATTGGCGCTGTAATTAAGAGAACTAAAGGACAGTGTATGGTAAGTCCTTTAAGAGAGGGGGGTAGAGGGGGGGAGAAGGAGTGGTTCCTTGGTTCTGAAATCTCCCTTTTTTTCCCCCCAATGAGCCAATGAAATTCACCGGTCAGCACCAGCTCCAACCTACAAGAACCTCCGAGAACCTTCGACCTCCTGTCAACCCACTAGGACCTCCTTGCGACCCAGCTACGGCTCGAGAATTCTCGCTAATCTCCATGGTGACTTCATTCTAGTTGCCGCTAATTTTTCAATGTTTTGAAAAATTCTCGGCAACCATAATGAGGCCGCAACTAGTTCCCAGAATGCGGGAACTCCTCATGACCATGAAGGCAACTCCCTGGCAACCACCCGCGAACTTGTGGTGACCTTGTGGCGACTGCATAGTCTCCTGCAGTCACCAAAAAAGTTGCCTAATGGACAATCCCATTAGGTTCCTAAAAATGGGCTCAACAAATTGATATGTTATTTACGACCCCTTCATACCCCCAGAGAAATCCCATGCAACCCCCATGGGGGTCATGACCCCCAGGTTAAGAACCGCTTATCTACAAGATCACATATTATCAGCAAGGGTAAAAGTAACACATTCCTGACCCGTTCAGTCACATTGTTAATATTGCTGATTTAACCCAATTAAGGTGATTGTGCCAGCCACACTGGTCTGCACTGATTTAACTCTATTAGATCATTGCAACCTGAAAATGTCTGATGGCTAGAGGAGGAAGATTCTGATCGTGTTTATATGTAAAAACAGATGTACGTGGGAGCCTTGTGAGTTACAAGCTATTTAACGATATGAATTGTATGATTGGTTTTCAGATTACAATTGGTTGGTTTAAAGATTATTAATAATGTATGTTATGATCACTTGAGAAGAATAACAGCTAAGGTAAGTTCTCACATGTTTTTTTGACAATTGAAGTCTTGTCAAAACAGATTTATTCAATTTTTTTGGTGGGTAAAAGGCTAGTTAATGATGGCAGCCAGATGGAATATTATATATATGGACGTACAATTTTGTTTTCAATAAAGTTCCACACAAGAGGCTACTAAGTCAGGTTGAATTCCATTGGATGGATGCTCAAGTATTACACTGAATTAGGAATGAGTTATATGTGCTTGAGTTGGGAGTGATTAGTAGTGGTGATTGTCCTGTGTGATGGTCATTAACCGAAGGACCTTGCTTCACCACATTTATCATTGCTTTTATGAAGACAATGTTAGTGCAACCTTTGGGAGATATTTTTACTTTTGCTGATACTCTGAAGCAGACAATGATGGATCAACTGCCTACTTTACATCTTTTCTGCATTTCCTTTCATTAATTTAGTTGTTATGGAAAATTAAGCTGCAAATGGACAGCCAATCTAAGAATGGAATTTTTGGATAATTGCCAGAAGAATTTTAAATTACCCATATCCCTGTATTTTACCTATTTAATTTTCAGCAGACATGAAGCCCAAAACTACAACACTGATGTTTTATGTCTTTTAAGGTTGGTTAATTTATCATGATGCATTTGACTCATCTTAAATCTAAGCATTTGATTCAGAATAAATTCTAAGGGCACTATCCATGATTTGCTGAATGTCCATGAGCAAAATTAGAGGAGGCACACATGGTATACATATAGTTAGGAAAATAAAATACAAATTGAAAAATATAATAGGTAACAGTTTTAAGATAGTTGCAGGCCCCCATCTTGAGTAAATTCCCAGTTTTTTGTTCCATCAGATAGTGTGGAATATTGAAATCCTGAAGAGAGTAGGGTCATTGCTTTGGCGTTCTTAGTCATTGGGTAAGCCTAAGGAACTCAAACTTTCTTCACCAAAGAAGTTGACGGGGAAGATATGATTGAAGACTTCCAAATAATGCATTCTGAATGGATGGTAGATAAGTTAGTCTATTTTGGAGAGAATTGGAGACATCAGCTGCCTGCCATGTATCTTTTCTGAATTACTTTTCTATTGATATCAATGCGGTCACAAATAGATGACAATATGGACCCTGGGATAGCCAATAAATGCATACCTTATGGCAGAAAGCACTAAAACTACATTGGGAAATATTTGCTTCTCAGGAATTTGATAATCAATGACTCTGATTTCTGGGGAACATAGATCCTCTTTGAAATGGGAGCTAATGGACCTGTCCCACTTAGGCGATTTTTCACCAGACTGCCGGAGACTCCTGCCAAGTTGCCAGCAGTCACCTGAAAAAACGTGAACTGGAATGGCGACTGTCAGAATGGAACACACACACACACACACACACACACACACACACACACACACACACACACACACACACACACACACACACACACACACACACACACACACACACACACACACCAAAGGTGGGGACCAGGGTAAGTGGGGGGAGCGCTGTCTGAAATTCACATGGTACAAAGCCAAGGCGGTACAGACACACACCTCAATGAACAGTAAGGGTGGCGCTGTAATTAAGACAGCTAGCACAGTGTACGGTAAGTCCTTTAAAAGAGGGGGAGAAGGAGTGATGAAGGAGTGGAGAAAACTTTTAAGAAGCCAGACAACTTTTAGTAAGCCAGAGATACACGGCTGTGAAGTTTGGCAGACATTTAACATTACCAGCCGGTTATCCTTGGTTCTGAAAACTCCTGCTTATATATTTTTTCCCCCAATGAGCCAATGAAAATGACCGGTCAGCTAAGGGGATTAACTAAAACTACCTACGACTACCTCGACCAACTACAACTACATGGCGACCCCACTACAACTGCACCTACAGGTTTATCGATTATCTCCAATTTGGTGACCAATTTTTGGTCGCAGAACATTTTAGAACATGTTGAAAAATTTGCGGCGACCATACTGAGGCCGCGACTAGTTCCCAGAATGCGGGAACTCCTCGCGACCATGAAGGAGACTCACCAGAGACCACCAGCGATCATGTGGCGACCATGTGGCGAGCGCAGTCTCCTGCACTTGCCTAAAAAGTCGCCTAAGTGGGACAGGTCCATAAGTGTATTGCAAAAAGCAGAAGACTTTTTAGATATGGAACTAAATTAATTTTATTGGAAGTTACAAAATTGTTACTTGATCAATTACAGAAGTTTCCTTGAAGTTAATTATTTGCCTTCAAGGCTTCCCGAGGAATTTCACAGCATTTTTCTTTAAATTCTTCTCCAGCTTCTATTCATTTGCCATTGTGTCAGGGGCTTCTGTGAACCTGGTATGGCTCATGATACAGATATGGCTGATATGTTGATACAAACCAAGATCATTTTAGTTTAGTTTAGAGATACAGCATAGAAATAGGCCTTCTGGCCACCAAGTCCGTGCTGACTGCCGATCACCCATTTATGTTATTCCACTTTCTCATCCAGTCCCAACACACTAGGGACAATTTACAGAGGCCAAGTAACCTACAAACCCACACGTCTTTGGTATGTGGGAGGAAACCTGAGCACCTGGAGGGAACCCATGTGGTCACAGGAGAACATGCAAACTCCACATAAACAACACCCAAGGTCAGGATCGAACTGTGGTCTCTGGTGCTATGAGGTAGCAGCTCTACCAGCTGTGCCACTCACCAGATCTGCACAGGTTGAATCTGCACAGATTGAAAAGAAAACAAACACAACCTAACCATAACTTAATTCCATCTCTTGGTATCTTTATTTTCTGAATTCTTCACTATAAACTGAACTTGACATATCTGAAATATCCACTCACAGTCATAGAGTGATACAGTGTTGAAACAGGCCCTTCGGTCCAACTTGCCCACACCAGCCAATATGTCCCAGCTACACTAGTCCCACCTGTCTGCATTTGGTCCATATCCCTACAAACCTGCCCTATCCATTCAAGGATATACACATAAAGCACGAGTAACAGCAGGACAGGCAGCATCTCTGAATGGAAGGAATGGGTGAAGTTTTGGGTCGAGACCCTTCTTTAGACTTCTCGACCAAAACGTCACCTATTCCTTCACTCCAGAGATGCTACCTGTCCTGCTGAGTTACTCCAGCATTTTGTGTCTATTTTCAGTTTAAACCAGCCGCTGCAGTTCCTTCCTACACACTATCCACTCAAGGAATTGAACATTCTAGTGGTGACACAAGGGACTGCAGATACTGGAACCTGGAGCAAAATAGGTCAAGCACAATCTGTAGACACAATGAGATAAATGGTCAAAACCCTGCATCAGGACTGAGAATGTAGAGGTAAGATAGCCAGCATATAGAAGTGAAAGGAGGGATGAGACTGAGCCTGGCAGGTGATAGGTGAAGCCAGATAAGAGAGGGATGATGGGCAGATAGAACTAGATGGTGGAAGGTGTTGAGTGTAGGTAACAAGGAAAGGTTGGATGGAAAAGGTGAACACAGGGAAAGAGACACTGGGTGTACAGGTGGGAGTGGGAAAGCAACATGGACGATGTGGATCACCTGAAATTGGAATGTTCACTGTTCATACCTATGGGCTGTAGGCTACCCAAATGGAATATGAAATGTCATTCATCAGGTTTGTGTTTGGCTTCACCGTGCAGTGAAGGTTGTATGGCAATGCAAAGGGAGTCAAAATAGCATGCAAGTTGAAGGGCATGTTGGCCATTGCGGAAAGGGTGCAGATTCTCTTCAAAATAGTCACCCCCTCTACACTAGGTTTCATCAGTGCAGGGGAGGCCACATTGTGAATACAAAATGCAGAATATGAGGTTGGAAGAAATTCACGTGCATCTCTACTTCACCTGGAAGATCTGTTTTGGTCTCTGGATGGCGGTGAGGGAGAACATGTAGGGACAATGCTGGGATGGCGAAGGATGGGTGGGGTGGGATGAGTAAAACAGGGAGTCGCAGAATGCGTGGCCCCTGCAGACCCCACTCCACATGTGTCTCTCTTCCTTAGTTCACCTTTTTCATCCCCTCCCCCATCACCAGCCTCCAACTCATCCCATCTGACTAACATATCTTTGTTGTGTAGTTCTACCCTATTATATACCAGTTTCCGTCTCTACTCTTTCCCCCTCTCTTGCCTGGCTCCATCTGCCTTATTTATTTTTTCCTTGCATCACCTATCATCTTCCAGGCTCTGTATCGGCAGTCTATTTGCCCCCAAATAAACCCTCAACTGGTTCCACCTATCACCTATGTCTCACCTTCTCTCCCTTACTCCTGTATACTGGCCATCTTTGTTATTGGCTCTCTTGATCCTGATGCAAGCTCTTGATCCAAAACATTAATCATCCCTTTGCCTGCAGAGATGCTGTCTGACCTGTTGAGTTCTTACAACCATTTATTTTGTGCTCCAACCTACAGCACCTGGGGTCTCTTGCATCTGCAAACCTAACAATTGCTCAGCTTATAAATCTTGCATGTAATTTGTTGTAAAGAAACCAGCATTTCCTCCACTAGGTGGTGTATTAGCTGTATGTTAGCAAAATCCAGCTTTTGCCATTTCACCCATGTACCTCTGGGCATTGAACTGTTTATGTCTCACTCATTTAAATGAGGGTTTATTGTCTCTGGTTTTATGCATTTTGAGTTGTGTTCTGTAAAGGGAATATAAATGAAATCACTAATGATTTTGCGATCACCCTCAGCAATCTGCTCACCTCTTTCTGTGCTTGGCAGTGATGGATCTGTTGGACATTTCCCATTCAAGAGGTGAAGGTCAACTCTGGTAGAGCCAGGATTGCAAATTCTCCATCATCGCACTGGATTCTCCAGACAAGTTACTGGAGATAACGATCATGGAGAATTAAAGAAAAATTAAAAGAAAATGCTCTTTGGAGTACAATGTTTTGTTAAGGTGGAAAAGGTGCAGAAAACATTTACGTGGATGTTGCCAGGAATTGAGGGCCTGGGCCATTGGGGAAAGGTTGAACAAGCTAGGACTTCATTCCTTCAGGCATAGGAGGATGAGGGATAGAAACATAGAAAATAGGTGCAGGAGTAGGCCATACAATATGATCATGGCTGATTATCCCAACTCAGTACCCCGTTCCTGCTTTTTTCCCATATGCCTTGATTCCTTTAACCCTGAGCTAAATCTAACTATAGAGGGATACAAGATCCTGAGAGGAATAGATAGGGTAAATGCACAGAGTTGGGGAATCGAGAACCAGAGGACATTGATTTAAGGTGAGGGGGAAAAGACTTAATAGAAACCGAGGGGTAACTTTTTTACACAAAGGGTGGTGGGTGTATAGAACAAGCTGCAGGAGGAGGTGGTTGAGGCAGGTACCATCATAACATTTAAGTAACATTTAGACAGGTGCATGGATAGGACAGGTTTGGGGGGATATACGCAAGCAGGCAGGTGGGACTAGCGTAAATGAGGCCTGTTGGTCAGCATGGGCAAGTTGGGACAAATGGCCTGTTTCCACGTTGTATGACTCCATGACTCTATGACTTTACCGGCCTGAAAAATATGTATCATCGAAGTAAGAGCTGGTTGGCCATTAACAATCACCCACCTGGACAACAAACAGTCTTTTTGATTTTGAGTTGGTGGTTTGAGGCATATTACAACTGGATAGACCAATCACCTGACCATGGAGTCAAAAGTTATCTGATACCTGCAAGGATATATCCAATCATAGTTTTCAACCTTAGACAGCAACACTAAATTGCAATCTGTGTTGGGGAGGCAATGGAGAGATGGCATTTTAGTTCAGGACCCTACTTCAAACCATTTGCCTCCACAAATGCTACCTGACCTGCTGAGCTCCTCCTGCAGTTTGTATTTTACTCAAGATCTCATCATCTGTAGAAACATAGAAACATAGAAAATAGGTGCAGGAGTAGGCCATTCGGCCCTTCGAGCCTGCACCGCCATTCAATATGATCATGGCTGATCATCCAACTCAGTATCCTGTACCTGCCTTCTCTCCATACCCCCTGATCCCTTTAGCCACAAGGGCCACACCTAACTCCCTCTTAAATATAGCCAATGAACTGGCCTCAACTACCTTCTGTGGCAGAGTTCCAGAGATTCACCACTCTCTGTGTGAAAAATGTTTTTCTCATCTCGGTCCTAAAGGATTTCCCCTTTATCCTTAAACTGTGACCCCTTGTCCTGGACTTCCCCAACATCGGGAACAATCTTCCTGCATCTAGCCTGTCCAACCCCTTAAGAATTTTGTAAGCTTCTATAAGATCTCCCCTCAATCTTCTAAATTCTAGACTCTTGTGGCTGCCAGAGGAATGTTTGGTCCCTGTTGTTATTGTATTTTCCCTGTTTAGTGTCAACCAAGACACCTGCAAATTTAGTTCAACCATTCATTAGTTTTGTTTTAGAATCCTCAGATGAGCCACCATCCATTTAAGCTTTTGGGATTTAGAGATACAGCGCAGAAACAGGCCCTTCAGCTCACCAAGTCTGTGCCGACAAGCAATCACTCTGTACACTAGCACTATCCTACACACTAGGGACAATGTACAATTTTACTGAATCCAATTAACCTACAAACCTGTATAACTTTATGAACGGCCACCCTCTTGTGTTCTGCCTGCAGACATTTCTCATTATAAGGATGGTTCAAGCTATTTCCAGCTTGACTTGGTGCCTGTATGCAGGCATTTAAAAATTGTTCAACATTGCTGAGTTTTGTTTTGGAAATTGTTGCACTAAATCTGAAAATATATTCCTGTTGTTTTCTGTATTGAATTAATTATTCACACGGATCTGGAAACCTTAAGGTATTTGTTTCTATAATTGAATGAACAAGAGTAATCATTAAAAAGTATAGGAAGGAGCTGCAGATGCTGATTTAAACCAAAGATAGACACAAAAAGCTGGCGTAACAGCGAGACAGGCGGCATCTCATGAAAGAAGGAATGGGTGATGTTTTGTGTCGAGAGCCTTCAGACCTCAGTCTCGACCTGAAATATCACCCATTCCTTCTCTCCAGAGATGCTGCCTGTCCCACTGGGTTACTCCAGATTTTTGTGTCTATAATCATTAAAAAGGCCTGGTTACGAATATTTTAATGTCCCCTATGTCAACTCGTGGTAGCCATTTTCACACCAAGAAGATTACAATGAAAATTTTAATTGAATGATGTAGGAGATCAGATAATGTATTGAACCTTGCCATTTTCGAATGACATTTATACATTTCCTATTACTTTTTGGGGTGCCGTAAGGCTCAGTGCTGGGACCCGAGTTATTTACAATATATATTAACGATTTAGATGAAGGAATTAAATGTAAGATCTCCGAGTTTGCGGACGACACAAAGCTGGGTGGCAGTGTGAGCTGCAAGGAGGATGCTATGAGGCTGCAGGGTGACTTGGATATGTTGGGTGAGTGGGCAGATGCATGGCAGATGCAGTATAATGTGGATAAATGTGAAGTTATCCACTTTGGTGGCGAGAACAAGAAGGTAGTTTATTATCTGAATAGTGTCAGATTAGGAAAAGGGGTCGTGCAACGAGACCTAGGTGTCCTTATACATCAGTCACTGAAAATAAGCATGCAGATACAACAGGCAGTGAAGAAAACTAATGGCATGTTGCCCTTCATAGCAAGAGGACTTGAGAATAGGAGCAAGGAGGTCTTACTGCAGTTGTACAGGGCCCTGGCGAGACCACACTTGGAGTATTGTGTGCAGTTTTGGGCACCTAATTTGAGGAAGGACATTATTGCTATTGAGGGAGTGCAGCAGAGGTTCACCAGGTTAATTCCCGGGATGGCGGGACTGACATATGATGAAAGAATGGATCGACTAGGCTTATATTCACTGGAATTTAGAAGGGTGAGAGGGGATCTTATAGAAACATATACAATTATTAAGGGATTGGACAGGCTAGATGCAGGAAAAATGTTCCCCATGTTGGGGGAGTCCGGAACCAGGTGTCACAATTTAAGAATAAGGGTTAGGCCATTTAGGACTGAGATGAGGAAGCACTTTTTCAGCCAGAGAGTTGTGAATCTGTGGAATTCTCTGCCACAGAAGGCAGTGGAGGCCAATCACTGGATGTATTCAAGAGAGAGTTAGATATAGCTCTTAGGGCTAACGGAATCAAGGGATATGGGTTGAAAGCAGGAACAAGGTACTGATTCTAGATAATCAGCCATGATCATATTGAATGGCGGTGCTGGCTTGAAGGGTCGAATGGATTACTCCTGCACCTATTTTCCATGTTTCTATGCTTCTATGACTTTTGTGCTTTTGAAATCTTTATTTAAAAAAGCAAATGTTCTGTTTATTTGAGAATGCAGTGAAATATATGGGAACATTTTAATGGCCACACTGTAACAATATTGAACAATGTAGTTGTGTCATGAAGTTGGAGGTGGATGATAAAGTAAAGTAACTATGAACCAGTTTAAACTTGAGTTTGTAAAGAATGTTCCTTGATATGGGTTGTTGAAAAAAAATAATGAATCCAAAATGAGGTTTGGTTTTAATAAAATAATTAACAGGAGAAATTAAGGTTGTGCCATCTGATTCAATTCTTACATTTTATAGGAACTGACAGTAAAAGGCCTACACCTACCTCTAGCAAATAGTGGCACCTTCTCAAACTTCCTTATTTCAATTTGTTAATCACCCGATGCATAATTCTCTTGCAAGTAACTGATTATGTATGAAATCATGACACTTCTTGGATTTTGACATTCGCACTCAGATGTAGTACATGACTTGAAGTATTTATTTTGGTAGATTTCGTCTGCTTGAAGATTATTTTTTATGTCACTTTAATAATTCAACTTTGTACATATCTAAAGTGAAACGTGATGCATTGAAAGCCACTCTTTGATATATTGGCTTATCCTTCCTCCAACTGCAGAGGAGAAGAGAAATAATGAATTGACTGCTAGATTGCAAATCTGTTTCTAATTTAGCAAAAAAGCTTGTCTCTACTCTTCAGTTACAAAATTGCAAATTTCCAGAGGCAAGTTGCTCTTGTTTCTATTACTCCCTTGCGCTATGTTGCTTTCTATTGGTGCACATTTCAGATAAAGATCTGCCTGAAACAGGCAGTAAAAGTAAATTTGGTTTGCAGAGGGTTTGCTTCTAAAGATAAACATCTACCAGACCTGAAACCAGTACAACAAAGGTTTCATATCCCTGCCTTTGGTATTTAAGGATAGAATTTTGAAAGAGCAAGAGGTTTGAAAATCAATGGCACGATTTAGGGATGTCCAAGCAACAGCCTATGGGCCACAAGCATCACTGAGTCTAGGCAACAAAAACCAGAGCTCAGGAAACTCAGTTATGTTGACATTTATATTCATAATTTATAGGTTTCTTGTGTTTGAAATTCATGGTCTGGTGGTTTGAGAATTTGTGTTGCCATTGTAGTGAAATCCTAATGGCAAACTAAGATAATTGCTTTGAAATATATTGCCAATTTAACAAGACTATCAGTTTAATCTGCCAGTTTCCATAATGCAACCCACATAATCAAATATCTTTGCATAATCATATAACTGACAGATCTTGTACACAGCTTTAGTAATGATTGACAAGAAAACACAGTAGCGCAGCTGGTAGAGCGGCTGCCTCACAGCACCAGAGACCCAGGTTGAATCCTGACCTTGGATGCTGTCTGTGTGGAGTTTGTATGTTTTCCCTATGACCGCATGTGTTTCCTTCGGGTGCTCCAGTTTCCTTCCACATTCCAAAGACGTGCAGGTTTGTAAGTTAATCAGCCTCTGTAAATGCCCCTAGTTTGTAGGGAACGGGTGCAATCGTGGGATAACATATAACTAGCGTGACCACGTATTAATGGTCGCAGTGGACTCGCTGGGTTGAAAGGCTTGTTTCCATGCTGTAACTTTAAATTCTAAAAAATAATGTATTTATTTGCATATGCTCTGGATTTTCTGGATTTTCTGCATCAGGTAAAATTCTGGTGATGAATAGATATCTTATAAATTTCTGTCTGAGATTAAACAGCGAGGTTTAAAAATGTTTACCATCAATTATTTAATAAGCGAGTTTGGTATTCCAAAAAATGCAAGGAATCATGGGATTTATTAAAGGTCACTTGCTATAAAGAAAAAGCGAACAAAGTGTTGGCTGCATAAACTGTATGTAAATTCTTACCTTTATTCATGATATATGTGTAAAAATATGTGTAAAATATGTGTAAAATATGTGTAAAATGCATTTATGTGTAAAAATATATTTAATCTGAGGAATGGGAGTGCCAGGTAGTGGGGGAGCAGGGGCAGATGCGAGTGGGAGATGGAGAGAGACTGGAGCAGTGGCGGCCTACAGGCCCATAGCCAGCGCGGAGAAGAAGCGCCGCCCCACCGGCCAACCGACAGCCCCGGACCGACAGGACTGCAGAACTCTCCTGCAGACACCCGCCCAATAAAAGCCCCTCTCCCGTTCCCCAGTCCCTGCCTCCTCTCTCCTGCCATCTATCCCTTCGACCTCTGCTCCTTTGTGGGAACTGCTGCTCAGATATTCCTGTCGCTGCACCGACTGAGGCTGGAACTCCAGGTCTGGGGAGAATCGTACGTGCCCTCCCCCACAGTGAATCGGCATCGTCACAGGTCACAGAGCGACTTCGGCGGGCTGGTGACGGTCAGCTGCACGTCTCGCCTTTTCCAGTGGCTGTCGGTTGGCTCCCTCGGCACCGGAGCAGCGGCGGGGTAGTGCAGGTGCGATTCTCCCCAGACTCTGAGCTCGGGCCTCAGTCGGTGCAGCGATGGGAATCACTGAGCAGCGGGTCCCGCAAAGGAGCGGCCATCAAAGGGATAGATGGCAGGAGAGAGGAGGCAGGGAC
Organism: Amblyraja radiata; assembly: GCF_010909765.2. NCBI lineage: Eukaryota > Metazoa > Chordata > Chondrichthyes > Rajiformes > Rajidae > Amblyraja > Amblyraja radiata. The sequence goes on along the minus strand of NC_045958.1, from coordinate 48,966,631 downwards.
TGGGGAACGGAAGAGGGGCTTTCTCCCCCCGCACCAGTTGCAAGTCCAGGGCCGCCACCGGACAGGGACAGGCATGTCCGGCCACCCCCGGGCAGGGATGGGCAATTCGGGAGGGGATGGTAGTGAGACTCCGCTCACAAATCTGCCTCCTGTGTTATGCAGGAGAGGGGTGCGTGGTTCTCCCCTGTATAATAACCCTGTATAACCCGGGAGGGCAGCCCGAGTGAGAATGGAACCCATACACCCAGGCTGAGGGACACCGGACCGTGATTCATTAGATTGTCACTGCTGAGATTTCTGCATGGACAGTGGAGAAGGGAGAACTAGTGTCGCTAAATAGCACTTGCAGTGCGAGAGACCCGGTTCAATCCAATGCTTATCTCCAGTGACCTATGACCTGGGCACGCGCAGTTGGAATACCAAACTTGCTTATTCTACAGTTTTATTCGGACAGTTGTGTTCATTAACAAATGTAAGCAGTAGCATTACATGGATCACCAGTTTGAAAATGCTCGCTGAAAGTGATAGGGCAAGTGTTCAACTGAACCTTAGTGCCACATTGTACCAACTTGAGTTGGCATAAATTGCTAGTAAATTTCAATTAATTAGGTATATCTTCTTTACATTATTTATTCTTACACTAATGGTACATATTTTATCGCTGTCTTGTGTAATGCAGAGATGTCTGTAAATGGATTTGCACCAATATTAATTCATATATCCAACTCCCCGTGGCTCTGCTGATCTTTCTGAACCCAACCCAACTGTCAAACTTTTCCCATGGCTCCTAGTCTCCAATTAGCCATCTGTCTTCCACTTCACAATTTATACTAAAACTCAATCTTCACTATGATCCTTAGTTTCCTATCCTCATCCCTATCAGATTTCCCTGGTATCACAAGCCTTACCCACAATACAACCCTTTGATCTTTCTAAACCCTTCCCCAACCCAATTGCAAACCTGGATGTATCCAGACTCCCACCTTACTGTTAAATTTCCACTACCTCATGACCACCACAGATTCCCATCCATCCCGACTCCCAATACCACGTCCCCCATCCCAACTCAAGAATCCAATGTTCAAAGACACATTCACTGTGAAAGGAACTCTGTCATTAGTTTCCATGGGATATCCAGCAGTAGACCAAGCATAGTATAGGCACCGAGAATGTGTGAAGATTTATTGCACAGCTTTTTGTTTTGTATGTATTTTTATTCTGAATTAAGTTTATTTTTTGGGAAAAAAAACAACAAATACATTCATCCTACCTTAATTATGATTTGTCCTATTTCATACTGCAGGCACGCTGTCATATTTTACAATGCCAATCAAAGCCAATATCATATAGTCAACAAAATTTGGTTGACTAACACCTTGTTTAGTTTAGTTTAGTTACAGCATTGAAACAGGCCTTTCGGCCCACCAAGTCCATGCCGACCAGCAATCCCTGTACACTCACTATCCTACACACATTAGAGATAATTTACAATTTTACCAAGTCAATTAACCTACACACCTGTACGTCTTTGGAGTGTGGGAGGAAACTGGAGCACCCTGAAAAATCCCACGTGGTCACGGGGAGATCGTACAAACTCCATACAGACAGCACCTATAGTCAGGATTGAACCTGGGTCTCTGGCGCTGTAAGGCAGCAACTCTTCCACTACGCCACCGTGCCGCCCACCGTCACTGGGTCTGAAACTCCTTTGGTTTTGTCCGCTGAAATTTTGCCATTGAACCTATTAATGATTAAATCCCCACTCCTTAATTCAAAGCACCAACCTCAAACAAAAGATCCCAGGCTCAAGAGGTCACAGTTTAAATATTCCAAGTTATAGGACTTTGGGCCACATTTGGGGCATTGTGTGCAGTCTTGGATTATTATCTCAAATGTTTTCTCCACTGGTGTCATTCAGCTAACTGTTTTATTGCCTTCCCTTTTATCAGAGTTTTTTTATTTGCACAACTCTTCACTCATCTTACACCATTTCTATATCTACAAGACAGGGAGGTAGTAATTGGAGACTGCTATTTCCTCCTTCATTTCCCTCATCAACCTCTGCTACTTCTGACGAAAGGGGAGAACATGCTAGATTTTGTTTACACCAATATGCCCGGCGCGTACAGGGCAGAGCCCCGCCCCCACCTCGGTTACTCAGACCACATCTCTGTCATGCTGATCCCAGCCTACAGACCGCTTGTCAGATGCTCCAGACCAGCTAAGAAACAGATGAAGACCTGGCCAGCAGGAGCCATCACTGCTCTCTGGGACTGTTTTGAGTGCACTGACTGGCACATGTTTAGGGAGACAGGAACCACCGGCGGCACCACTGACTTGGAGGAGTACACGGCATCAGTGACTGGTTACATCAGTAAGTGCATTGATGACGTTACTGTCACCAAGCTCATCACTACACACCCCAACCCTAAGCCATGGATGACTGCAGAGGTACGTGTGCTGCTGAGAGCCTGAGACACGGCCTTCAGAGCAGGCGATAATGAAGCCCTGAGAACAGCGAGGGCCAAACTGTCCCGGGCCATCAGGGAAGCAAAGCTAGCTCATGCCCGGAAAATCCACGGCCACTTCAGTGACAGCGGGGACACACGGCAGCTGTGGCGAGGCATCCAAGCCATCACCAACTACAGGACATCAACATCAGCCTGTGACAGCGACGCCTCTCTGCCGGATGCGCTGAACGTGTTCTATGCCCGGTTTGAAGCACAGAATGACGTGCTGGTGAGGAAGACCACCCCCCCTCCCGATGACCAGGTGCTATGTCTGACCACAGCTGATGTGGAAAAATCACGGCGCAGAGTCAACCCGTGTAAGGCTGCTGGCCTAGACAATATCCCCGGTAGAGTGCTCAAAGGGTGTGCAGACCAGCTGGCAGATGTTCTCACAGACATCTTCAACATCTCCCTGAGCAGCACCACCATCCCAACGTGTTTCAAAACCACCACCATTGTTCCTGTGCCCAAGAAGTCACCTGTGTCCTGCCTCAACGACTACTGCCCCATCGCACTCACCCCCACCATCATGAAGTGCTTCGAGAGGCTGGACTTGAGGCACATAAAGACCCCCCTGCCCCCCCGCTCTGGACCCCCTGCAGTTTGCGTATCAATCCAACCGCTCCACTGATGATGCCATCACCACCGCCCTTCACCTAGCACTCACCCACCTGGACAATAAGGACACATACGTCCGAATGCTGTTCATAGACTTCAGTTCAGCATTCAATGCTATCATCCCCCAGCACCTGACCAGGAAACTGAGCCTGCTGGGCCTGAACACCTCCCTCTGCAACTGGATCCTGGACTTCCTGACGGGGAGACCCCAGACAGTCCAGATCGGGAGCAAATCCTCCAGCACCACCACACTGAGCACAGCCCCCCCCCAACACCTCCAGCACCACCACACTGAGCACAGGGCCCCCCCAGGGCTGTGTTCTCAGTCCACTGCTGTTCACACTGCTGACTCACGACTGCACAGCGCTGCACAGCTCGATTCACAGCATCAAGTTCGCCGATGACACAACCGTGGTGGGTCTCATCAACAAGAACAATGAGTCTGCATACAGAGAGGAGGTGAAAAAACTGACAACTTGGTGCAAAGTCAACAACCTGTCTCTGAATGTAGACAAAACTAAAGAGATGGTTGTTGACTTTAGGAGAGCACAGAGGGACCATGCGCCATTGGACATCGACGGCTCCCCAGTGGAGATTGTGAAGAACACTAAATTCCTTGGTGTCCACCTGGCGGACAACTTAACCTGGTCCCTCCACACCGTCTCCACTGTGAAGAAATTCCAGCAGCGTCTCCACTTCCTGAGGAAGCTGAGGAAAGCCCACCTCCCACCCCCCCCATCCTCACCGCATTCTACAGAGGGACTATAGAGAGCATTCTGAGTATCTGCATCACTGCCTGGTTTGGAAACGGCACCAGCATGGACCGCAAGAACCTGCAGCGAGTAGTGGACAGCCGAAAAGATCATAGGAGTCTCTCTCCCCCCATCTCAGACATCTGCACCACAGCATTGCGGAGGACCCCACCCACCCGTCACATAAACCTTTCTCCCCCCTCCCATCTGGCAGAAGGTACCAAAGCATACAGACCCTCACATCCAGACAATGCAACAGCTTCTTCCCCCAGGCCTTCTTCCCCCAGGTAAGGCCCCAATACCGAGCCTTGCCACTCACCACTGCCTGCCATTCTGAAAAGGCCCCGTTCATTCCTACTCTTTGCTTCCTGTCTGCCAACCAATTTTCTATCCACGTCAACACCCTACCCCCAATACCATGTGCTCTAATTTTAGTCACCAGTCTCCCGTGCGGGATCTTATTAAAGGCTTTCTGAAAGTCTAGATACGCTACATCAACTGGCTCCCCTTCATCCATTTTACTAGTCACATCCTCAAAAAATTCCAGAAGATTAGTCAAGCAGGATTTTCCTTTCATAAATCCATGCTGACTTGGACTAATCCTTTTACTGCTATCCGAATGCCCCATTATTGCCTCTTTAATAGTTGACTCCAGCATCTTTCCCACCACCGAAGTCAGGCTAACTGGTCTGTAATTCCCCATTTTCTCTCTCGCTCCTTTCTTGAAAAGTGGGATAACATTAGCTATCCTCCAATCCACAGGAACTGATCCTGAATCTATTGAACATTGGAAAATGATCACCAATGAGTCCACTATTTCTAGAGCCACCTCCCTGAGGATCCTGGGATGCAGACCATCAGGTCCCAGGGATTTATCATCCTTCAGTCCCATTAGCCTACCCAATACTATTTATTGCCTAATGAAAAATTAATTTAGTTCCTCGACCCCCTTAGATCCTCTGTCCTCCTGTACTTCTGGGAGATTGTTTGTGTCTTCCTTAGTGAAGACAGATCCGAAGTACCTGGTCAACTCTTCTGCCATTTCCTTGTTGCCCATAATAATTTCACCCATGTCTGCCTTCAAGGAACCCACATTTGACTTTGCTATTCTTTTTCCCTTAACATATCTAAAGAAGCTTTTACTGTCCTTCTTTACATTCCTGGCCAACTTCCCCTCATAATTCATCTTTTCAGCCCCTATAGCCCATTTTGTTTTATCCTGTTGTCCTATGAAAGTTTCCGAATCATCTGGCTTCCGGCTACTCTTTACTGTGTTATACATCTTTTCTTTTAGTTTTATTCTATCCCTATCTTCTCTTGTCAGCCACGGTTGCCTCCTACTCACCTTAGAATCTTTCTTCCTTTTTGGAATGAAATGATCCTACGTCTTCCAGATTATGCCCAGAAATTCCTGCCATTGCTGTTCCACCGTCATTCCTGCTAGTATCCCTTTCCAGTCTACCTTGGCCAGCTCCTCTCTCATGCCTTCATAGTCCCCTTTGTTCAACTGCATCACTGACACTTCCGATTTAACCTTCTCCTTCTCAAATTGCAGATTAAAACTAATAATATTATGATCACTACCTCCAAGCGGTTCCTTTACCTCGAGTTCTCTTATCAAATCTGGTTCATTGGGCAACACTAAATACAGAATTGCCTTTTCTCTGGTCTCTATATGTAGCATGTTGTCCAATTGTGTTCTATGTAGCACCGAGGTTCTAGGGAAACGCTATCTCATTGCACTGTGTATATGGCTGTAATGACAATAAACCCTCTTGAATCTTGAATCTTCCATTTGTTTTGGTAGTCCGTTCTACTCTGAGCTGTCAGCCTGTTAAATACCAATTCTCCAACTTTTATTTTATTTTCACTGTGCTTCTCTTTTTACTGTGACAATGGCAAAATTCTCGTCATTCTAATACTGCAGGCACGCTGTCAGATGCCAGGTATTTAACATTTCAACAATCCTGTATAAAAAGATAGTCACAGTTGCAAAGTGAAATGTGCTGATCTAAGATGTACATACATGAGCCTCATGAAAAGTGTTGGCTTTACTGATATCAATAGAAACTGTGGTATGTACAAATTTATATATCATGTCTTTTTTCATGGGCCGTTTTCAACCTTTTTCTACTAATTAGTTACTCAACTATCAGTAGCCATTTAATCCTTGCTGCACTTCAGTTCCATAAACTTCAATTCCTTCTAATGTCTCAGGCAATTGCCTTGGCGTTGATATATGATTACGTTTAGGCAGGATATTCAACTGCAATAAGAGCGACTATTGAGCTTAATGCTATTCCCACACAATGTTCAAGCACTTCAATTAGATGTTGCTGGATAAACTATTCTTAATGTTCTTATCCGGAATTCATGTTCAAAGAAGCCAATTGTAGCATCAATAATACTGTCTGAGAAGCCAGCTGACCTCGCACAGTGTAAAGATTAAGCTACAGGCAATTCCTGGTAGCAATTGAACAGACAATTTCTGGTGGAGATTGAACGAGAGACAATTCAAAGGCCATTGACATGAAACATTAACTTTGTTTTTTGCTACACAGACAATAATGAGTATTTCAAGAAATCTCCCTTTTTTTATTTAAGATTTCCAATATCCACAGTATTTTGTTTATGTAGTGATAATTCCTGGTGGCTCAGCTGCTCACTGGAAAATCTCACAGATCCATTGTGGGAGCTGTATTGATCTTTATTTATTTTAAGTAAAAAGAGTGATTTTTCATCCAGCTTCTGGGCAGGAGTCGAGAAATATCAGGCCAAATGTTTTAGCGTCTGCTGGCCTACTTTGCTAACCTCCAGAAAGTTCAACTCTTGAGCCGACCTGGGAAATAGCAGAATGGCAAGCAAGATAGAAAGCCACTTGCAGCAAGCAAATCTTGTCCCACATCGTAAGTCAAGGCAGTTTTAAATGCCATCATGCTCTGCTCATATCCAACATGCACCAAGTAGCTGAGGCAGGTCAGGCAGCATCCCTGGATAAAAGGAATAGGTGATGTTTTCGGTCGAGACCCTTCTTCAGACTGAGAGTCAGGGGAGAGGGAACCTAGAGGAAACAAAAGGTACTTTTTCCATACCTCAAGTTTCCCTCTCCCCTGCCTCTTTGTCTGAAGAAGGGTCTCGAACTGAAACGTTACCTATTCCTTGTCTCCAGGGATGATTTCAAGAGAGAGCTAGATAGGGCTCTTAAAAATAGCGGAGTCAGCGGATATAGGGAGAAGGCAGGAATGGGGTACTGATTGGGGATGATCAGCCATGATCACATTGAATGGCGGTGCTGGCTCGAAGGGCCGAATGGCCTACTCCTTTGTCTATTGTCTATTGTTTACTTGAGTGATCGTATTACAGTAGTATTCCATAATTTACTTCAATCTGAAGCCAGATCATTAATCTAAATGTATCAAACTATGAAAATATGCAGTGTGAGTTGCCTATGGTAGATTGAGAAATTGCATTAAATTTCATGACTGTCAAGGAGCAATGTCTTACATTTGAAGACTTATTGCATGTAGACCTTAAGTCACAAAAACAAGCAAACAAAAAGTCCAATTGGGCATAACAAAAGAAGTTGAGATAGCATTAGAACGGAACATATTTACAATGTTGCCAAAAGTAATAAGATTGTGGATTGAGAATATTTCAGACTTCGATAAAGGAAAACCAAGACATCAATAGGAAAGGAGGGTCAAGGAAAGAGCTTTCACGTCACGGCCCTGTTTCCACCAATCTTTTCACCGCTACATACAAGAAGCACAAGAAGCGCAAAATGCCATTTTATGCAGATGCCGAGAAATGTGTTCAGCTCTGGCTGAACAATTTCTAATCTTGTGATGTGGACTTGATAAGAAGAAGTAGGAAAGGGAAAACAGAATGCAGGAGTAATCTTGTAATCTTGAGAAATTTAAAAATAAATCATTAAAGCTTCTACAGATACTGTATGTAAAAGGAAAAAGATTGGCAGAAGTTGATGATGACAGAGTGAGACAAGATAAATTATATTGAGGAATAGCGGGAGTCGTGCAGAAAATAAACAAAAACATTATGTCTGCCTTCACAGAATATAGTGTGCAGAGAGCAAATCTAGACAGAATGAGGAACTGGAGTATATTAGCATTAGTTTAAAAAAAGGTTTTGAAGAATGTAATGGACTGGAAGGCAATCGGGAGCTGATGATCTGCATCTATGGCTTTAAATCAGAGAGGTTGAGATGGGAGTGCGACTGAGATTTAAAGCCAGTTGAAGCATTGATTGTTATCTTCCAAATTCCCACAGATTCTGGGGGATTCTGCAAGTGGGAAAGTAGCAAATGTAATCCCACTATTTATGGGAGAGGGAGAGACCAGTTAACTTGATGAGTCAGGAAAATGGTAGAATCCTTCAGGAAGTAGATGAGGAAAGACACTCAGAAAATAATAAGAGGACTAGGCAGAGACAGCATGGGTTTATTGAACATCTTTTAAAGCAGTTTTAACATTTCCAACATTATTTTTAAATTATTTAAAACTTTTGACAGGCCTTGTCCAATACAGCCAGTGTGTGAGGGATGGAGTTAGAGTATAGACCTCACTGGCCAATGCTATCCTTGCCATTACCACTGGCCATTAGACTCAGGAGACCCTGTGCTTGGGTGGTGGGGGAGGTGGTGGTGGGAGAGGTGATGGTGGTGGTGGGGGGTGGTGGTGGTGTTGGTAGGTGAGGGGACAAGGAGGGATGGTTTTTAGGTGAGTTACCACACTATTAGATTGTAAGCTACCCTAATGGAACATGACATGTTGTCCCTCCAGTTTGTGTGTGGCCTCACTTTGGAAATGGAGGAGATCCAGGACAGAAAGGTCAGTATGGGAATGGGAAGGATAGTTAAAATGTTTAGTAACTGGGAGATCCAGCAGATCTTGGCGGACCGAGCCCAGGTGTTCAGCAAAAGGGTCCCAGAGGCTACGCTTTGTCTTGCCCATGACTGATATGCGGGTGGGAATAACATGATCCAAGGTGCAGAAACTGTCGGCCTCGCATAGGGGAACATGGCCCGTGAAATCAAATGATACGATTAAAATTAAATACCTTATTATTGTCTACCATCCTCACAGCTATGCCATCCTCATTCAGATGAATGTGCTCACGAACCCTGGGGACCTCAAAATGAAATAGTGAGAGGGGAAATATGTCTATGAATACCTCTGCCAGCTGATGTGCACAGGTCTTGAGGTCACAGCCAAAGACTCCATCTGGAGTTGTTTTCTTCAGATTCACGGCCTTACAACCAAACTGTTCCCAGATATTCCAATTCTATGCAAAACTAGTTTTCTTTGAATCACCATTGCAGACCATGTCTTCCACAGTGTAAGTCAGACATTGTAAAGATAATTTTGTTGATCACCTGTCCTAAAATCTCTTTAATTGGTTTGATGCCAATTTTTGTCTGAATAGCAAGACTCTTAACAGCTTTGATGTAGAGTGGGGGTGATTCCAAGTCCATAGCTCCTTGAATACAAGTAGATATAGTGGTAAAGAAGACATATGGTAGGCTTGCCTTAATCGGTCAGTGCATTGAGGATAAGTGTTAGGAAGTGATATTGCAGCTTTATAGGTCTTTGGTTAAGACGCATTTTAAGTACATCATGTGCGGTTCTGGTTACAAGAGGGATGTGGAAGCTGTGGATATGGTGCAGAAGAGGTTTACAAGAATGCTGCCCAGATTAAGATGTATTAGCTACAATGAGAGGTTGGACAAACTTGGACTGTTTTCTCTGGAATGCCAGAGATTGAAGGGAGACCTGATAGAAATATATAAAATTATGAGAGGCATAAAAAGGACAGACAGTCAAAATCTTTTTTCCAGGGTGGAAATGTCAAAGTTTGGAGGATATAGATTTGAGGTGAGAGGGGGAAAATTAAAAGGAGATATACAGGGCAAGGTTTTTATACAGTGATTGGTGGGTGCCTGGAATGCACTGCCAGGTATGGTGATGAAGGCAGATTTGATATTGGAGTTTAAAATGCTTTTAGATAGAAATGAATATGCGGGGAATGGAGGGTTATGGATCACGTGCAGGCAGAGGAGATTAGTTTAACTTGGCATCATGTTTGACATGGTCATTTTGGATCAAATGTCTAGTCCAGTGCTGGTCCTATATTCTAAGATCCTGTGAATTGCCTAGCAAATATCACTACCTTTATGGTGCTAAATAAATGTGAGTTGGCTTTGTTTCGAATAGTGAGTGAACAAGGATTATATGTTTTGACCTAATTTGCCACCAGTGACTTTAATCGGGCTTAACTCCCTGAGTGTATATGTGAATGTGTAACGTGTATAATACTTTAATGAAACAAATGTTTCTGAAACCCAAGAGAATAACCCTTTGCGTTTGTCTAATTCTGGTTTCCAGGTCTGGGATCAGGATGCTTAGCAACAATGTGTCTGTTATTTTACAGTGTGCTAAACAATAATAAAAATACGACTAACAATTCCATGCTCTGACTTGGCAGAAGTACTATTTATAAAATGGTATAAAGTTTTGGCTTGGACTAACTTTTGATATTTGCCGGCTATTTTGGTGTTCTATAGAACACTGGGGCAGCTTCCAAAGAACAGCATGGTTCAATAGTATGGCTGTAAATCATTAGCAAAAATCTAATGGAAGTAGCTTGTGCTCTTGTGTCTGGAGAATGTTCCAGACAATTGGAACTTCAGGCATTTGAAATGTGTGTTCAAATTTCTAAACACTCCTATTCTGAGTGTGAATGTTTGGTACAGTTCATCTATGCAATACATTGTTTACTTATTAATCTAATTTAACATTTTCAAGCTTCTGCAGATATTTCTGCCATGGTCAATGCTTTCTTCTTGAAAGTAAATATCTGGATCAATTTCTTTCTATTAAGTGAAGCTACCTGATTTTTAAAAAAGTACTGATTTTTCTGTTTTTAAGGATAGGAATCAATTTGATGTGTCCATAATTTAGTACAATTTTCTCAAAGTTCTGAAACGTTGGGGAACAGCTCCAGAGAAGTGTTTTTGGTTTATTGTGTTGGAGAGAGGGAAACAATTTAGTTTAAAAGATTTAAAAGAAGAAGTATTGTTAGGGCTACACAAAGGCAGCACATCGCAGCAATAGAGAGAAGCAGAAAGCCAATGCATTCCAGAGATTGTTCCATATGAATAATCGTGTATAACATTTAGAAATGAACAGCAGAATTATTTACCAAAAAAAAATCTATTTTATTAACTGATTTTTAAAAAGTCAGTGATTTATGCAGAAAAGAGGTGTTGAAAACGCCAACTACATGTATTTGTAAAGTATCTGTAGTTGCTTCATAGGAGGATTGCCAAACCAAAGTGTACATACAGGTACATATAAGTATACATACCTGTAACATACAAGGAAGAAGGGTTCAGTTTAGTTTATTGCCACGTGTACAGAGATACAGTGAAAAGCTTTTTGTTGCATGCTATCCAGTCAGCAGAAAGACTATAAATTGTTAGAATCAAACCATCAACAATGTTATGCCCCTGTCCTACCTAATGCCCCTGTCCCACTTAGGAAACTAGGAAACCTGAACGGAAACCTCTGGAGACTTTGCACCCCACCCAAGATTTCCGTGCCGTTCCCGGAGGTTCCCGGGGTTTTTTTGTCAGTCTCCCTAATGTTAGAAAGTGGTTTCCGCTTCTTCTATGTTCCAGCGATTATTTCAAACAATTCAAAACCGGCCGTGACTAAAAATAGATTGCCGTTTTAAAAATCGGTCATTTTTTAGTCGAAGGCGGTTGCGATGCTAGTTGAAGGTGGTTGCCGGAGGTTGCAGGTAGTGAAAGGTCTTACCGTACTGCAGTTCCGTCTTGAACATCATATCTAATGTGCTGCTGAAAGTAAGAATTTGTTTGTTCCATCTTGACCCAAAACATCACATACATTTTCTCCAGAGATGCTGCTTGACCCGTTGAGTACTCCTGCAATTTGTGCCCATCTTTTGTACATACAGTTACATACAGAGATGAGAATAAATGACTAGTAATGGGCTTGAAGAAATTGATTTTAATAGCATTTAAAGAATGAAAGAATAGAGAGCAGAAAAGGATTCCAAAGCCTAGGGCCTTGGCAGTTGAAGGCACTATCACCAAAATTGGAGCAACTAAATCTTGGGATGTAGAACATCTCATAATTGAAGAACAGGTATTTTGGAACATTATGAAGGAGGCTAGTTCTATGTTTGTTACAAAATGTTTACTTTATTTACTATAAGTTACACAGGTTGTATCCTGAGAATGAACTGTTTTCAGGAGTTTTCAGATATATATACAATTTAAATATGATGGGTGCACATAGTAGTGCCCAAATATGGTGGATGACAGGGTCTTCTCCTGGAAATATATTCTCATCAATTGATGTATAAACTACTCTGAAGCTTAGGCTAGGAATTTCTAAAAATTATGGATATTTATAGGAGAAGGGGATGTTCCTGCCTCTCTCTTTGGTTATAGCTCTGCTTATTCATCGATGAACGCAAGAATAGAGCTCAATGTCAACCAGAGTAAGGTCAGTATATAATAATAACTTGAAGGAGTTTGCGATAACTCATAAAGATATGTTTGAAGGCATGATATTTTTCAGTTTAATTTAGAGATACAGTGCAGAAACAGGCCCTTCAGCTCACCATGTTCATGCTGACCAGTGATAACACTATCCTACACACACTAGCACTATCCTACGCACCTACTGACACTAGCAACAATTCACAATTTTACCGAGGCCAATTAACCTACAATCTATACGTCTTTGGAGTTATTATTTCACCGAATGTTCTTGTTTTAACAACACCGAAGAGTTAATAGGGTAAAGCAAGTACCTTAATTCAGTTTTCTTATGCCACGATTATGCATTGTCGAGATTATGTTCAAGGCAGTAATCATCAACAGTTGACACAAAATGCTGAAGTAATTTAGCTGGACAGGCAGCATCTCTGGATAGAAGGAAAGGGTGACGTTTCGGGTCGAGACCCATCTCCAAGATTAAAGGAAACAAAAGTTAGATATTTGGTCATTTGCAAAAGTACATGATATGGAAAGGACAGTGTATTGTATTCAGCTTCTGCAATTTGTTTCTTTTGACCTTCAAAAACAGAGTTTACCAATGCCACACTATTTTATTGTGCAATAACCACACATAATGTAAAATGGACTTTGTTATCTACATCAAAATAACAACAAAATTAATACTCACATCAGCTAAAAACAAGAATACACTTGCATTCTTATAGCAATGTTAATATTATAAGTTCATCCAATGTACCTTGTAATTAGCGAATTATTTTTAAAATGTAGTCAATGTTGTTATGGAGGCAAATGTTGTGGCCACTTTATGCACAATAACGCTTTGGTGTTTTACTGTAGATATATTCCTCAAATCACTATTGTAAGCAGTCTGAATAGCTTTAAAATATAACTAATATCACATTTTGTTGGGCCACAGCTTTTTTTTGCCTTAACCTATACCCTAGCATAACTGAGAAATATAATAATAGCTGTTCCTGAGTGCAAAACGGATCAGGGAAAATGGGAAACGTGTACATTTAGGTAGCTAAGTGGGCCTAATTATATTGAAAGGTGGAGCACTCTGAAAGATCAAAATGGAGAAGTGTGTAAGAAGGAACTGCAATTGCTGGTTTAAACCGAAGATAGACACAAAATGCTGGAGTAACTCAGCGGGACAGGCAGTATCTCTGGAGAGAAGGAATGGGTGGTGTTTCAGGAGGAGACTCTTTAGCCACCCATTCCTTCTGTGCAGAGATGCTGCCTGTCCCGCTGAGTTACTCCAACATTTTGTGTCTATCTTCGGTCAAAATGGAGAATTCTCCCGTTTTCTACATTGCTCTCTTTCCTCATTAGGTGACTGCTATTTATTTCATCTCCAGAATACTTCTTCAAACTCTCCAAGCCAGTTGAGATGTGAGATGAGATTTGGTGAGATGAGGCCTGATTCAAATCATACATTATCCTATTTCAAATTAAAATGAACAAGACAAGAGTCAAATGTACTTTCTTAAATCTATACAAATAATGTTGACGCAAACATAAAAAGAAAGAACTCACTGTTACTTCCCATAGCACATTATTACTGGTACAACTGGTAGAACCGCTGCCTCACAGCACCATAGATCTGGGTTCAATCCTGACCTCGGGTGCTGTCTGTGTGGAGTTTGCATAATCTCTTTTTGACAGCATGGGTTTCCTCCGGGTGCTCCGGTTTCTTCCCACAACCCAAAGACATGCGGGGTTGTAGATTACCTAACTGCTGCAAACCGCCCTCATCTATAAGGAGTGGATGAGAAAGTGGGATAACATAGAACTGGTGTGATTTGGCAATGGATGGTCGGCGTGGACCTGATGGGTCAAAGGGCCTGTTTCCATCTGCATTTCTAAACCTTCCAGACAAGCGTTTCTCAACCTTTTTACCCTTGCGAAACCCTTGAAATAATTTTCATGTCTCAGGGAACCCCTACATAAAAATTATTATATATCTTTTTAATCTCTTTCTTTCTTTCGTAAACTTAAAATTCATAAGGGAAACATAACATATTTTTCTGATAACTCGTTTAAGCAAAAAATAACTTACAATTCTCTCGTTTATTGACAATGCAAAAAAAAAACCCTGAAATTAAACTGCTTGTTCAAAGCTGAAATAAAGGCAAACAGAACTAACCTTGGAAGAGAGAGAGAGAGAGAAGGAGAGAGAGAGAGCAAGAGAGAGAGCAAACACACAAACTTTTCATAAACTAACAAAAACATTCATAAATAAACTTTTGATAAACTAACAAAAATAAACATAAACATACAAATTTTTAAAATTCATAAAACAGCCCTAAATGATGGGTAGAAATTACTAAATAACATGGGTGAATGAGGGACTGTATCTGCATGCCAGGAAGCACAGACAGGACTGATGGAGACCGTGCATGCATCTGTACTGGAGTGAGTCACTTGATGATGTACGAATCCATCACGTACTGCTCCTGACCACGACCACCAAAGGCCGTTTCACACTGACGGCGTATAGACGTCGCTAAATATGACGTTGTAAAATATGCTAAATAGACGTCGCTAAATATAACATACGTGTATAATAAAAATTACGAATATGAAATTAAACACAAAAATGACTCAAAAATGCATTTACATATGATTAGCCTAATTATCTCTATTTTTCTCGGAACCTCTATCGACCTCTCGCGGAACCCTAGCATTCCGGGGAACCCCGGTTGAGAAAGGCTGTTCCCGACCAATATGTCTTCAGTTGGTGTAAACAATGTGACTTTTAACTGTTCTCAGATATCTCTGCATTAGGAATTAAAAATAATTTTTAAAGTTACTTTGATTTTAGATTAGTTTTACAATCGTGATGAGGATACACAGTGAGGTTCATCTTCTATCAGCAAATGGTTACTTTGCTCAGCAGCCGGAATCATCACTGATGTCAATAAATTAAAAAATCAACAGACAATCCATTATTAGTATAATATTCTGAGATTACTCTACTACTAATAACTGGGTAAAAATTGACTCTCAATGGACTGAGTCTGTTGATTTTTGAACAGGACACACATGAGTGCAAAGTAAATTCTTGAGAAAATCAATGACCCCATCTAAGTCTTACAAGATACATTTATTTGTCATGTGCCAGTTGGCATAGTGAAATGTGATCACCATGCAGCCATACAATAAAGTAAAGAACACAACACACGATAGAGTTCATCATAAAACATCCCCATACAGCAGAATGTGAGGTAAGGCACCAAAGTCAATCATCTTCCTCTGATGTTCACCCGTGGTCGGGGCCTCTGGAGCCCTCCGCAGTCGCTGCTACGGGCAGCCCGCCGTGCAGGCCCGCTCGCCGGGATGTTGGCACTCCGACGTCGGAACGGGAGGCCAACCTCAGCGGCTTGGACCTCCAAATCGGCCACTTCCCACCAGAGTCCGCAGCTCCCGACATCCCCAGGCCGCACCGGGCGGAGATTCACGCTGGCGGCCCTCGGCAAAGGGCCCCAGGGACTCCGTGATGTCGGTCAGCGCCGCCCCGCTGGGAGCTCCGTAAACCACAGCCCCGCGATGTTGGAGCAGCGGGCCCAACGCTCTGGAGCTTCAAACGGCGATCCCGGAAGGCATTGCCCGCTCCATGGTGAATCCAACGGCGCGCCACCGCTGCCGAAGCTCTCGTCCGGTCCCTGGCCCCTGGTCCCCGGTAGGAAAGGCCGTGCCAATCCATATGGTAGGCCGCGAGGTGTGGGGCGAGGATGCGACTTGGAAGCTGTTTCCCCCTTACCCCTCCCCCCTCCCCCACATATAAAAACTAAAAAGATTCCCCAAACAAAACTATTTAGACAAACTAAAATTTTAAAAAAGATAGAAAAAACGGACAGGCTGTAGGCAGGCACCTTCAATGCAGCACCTCTCCTAGAGAACAACTGGTCAGTCTGTTGCATATTCTTTTTTCTACTCTGCAGCTAAGCAAAATCTGTCTGTTTGAACATTTCTATGTACAAATGCACATTCATGCACTGAGTTGGTACAATTAAATGTTACCAACGCAGTAAAGTAAAAGTAAACGGGCAATGCCACATTAGTTTGCAAAGGAAAATATCAGGAATTAAAACAGAGACACATTGTGGAGGAAGCCAGACTTGGGAATGTTCAAAGGTACATAAAAATGCTGGAGAAACTCAGTGGGTGCAGCAGCATCTATGGAGCGAAGGAAATAGGCAACGTTTCGGGTCGAAACCCTTCTTCAAACTGTTCTGCCATAGTAATGGTAGAAATTGTAATTGTAATAGTAATTGCTAACACCATGGCAATTTGTGGCAGCATACTCTTGGATAAGCCCACTCATGCACATTGATGGACTACCAAATGATCGGGTGCGGATAGGAGCTTGTGTGGATACCTGTAAGAGAGAGTAACATGTATTAAGCTCTCAATGCAACCTCTTTTAATCCTCAAAATATTTAAGATTATTCCGTAAATTGATAAATGATGTACAATAGGCTCCTTGAACATTCAAGAGGGCATTGTGAGTAAACAGCTAATGCTATCCCAAGCATGTGGAAGCAGCTTTATTAAGATTTTAATGTAACTTCTCTCTGTGGTTAATTAAACTGGTACCCGAATGAATAGTTACATGTTATTCTGGAGAAATGTAAACTCTCCAGAAGGATATGGAATAATGGCAGTGTAATGCTAACAGGCACCTTGAAGATATTTTCTTAATGTAAACATCTCACCTGGATGAACAACGAAACTGGCATAATTGTTAAACAGCAAATTCACCAATATTGGTTGCAATAGCACATATATCGAACACTTAATTAGATAACTCTCATGATTGCAATGCACAGTTAATATGTTAGTTAATAATGCCAATGCTTTCATTGCCTCCTCATTTCCATTCTCAGTGCATTCATTCAATGCAAAATATACCACTGAGTTTTAGCATGGGTTAATATCATACTTGGCTGGTACCATTCAAAGCTACCCTGCAGTAATAACAACCTGTGCTTCTTAAAGAGAGAGATGCATTGTGGCTGCAGGGAGTAGTGGATTTTTTTTAGAATCTAATTTGACATTGAAAATTATGGCATGACATTGGACACTGTCAGCTTTCTTGATGCTACATTTATTGGTGAATCGGTCATTGCGTTTGTGATTATTAGCAGCACGGTTAGATAGGTATTTCACAACTAACCCAGCTGAAAGGTGCAACCTAGATTGTTACATCCTTTCTTCCTCCTCCTTGAATACTCATTCTGTTGTTGGTGCAAGGCTGTGCCTTCACTGTGGTGATGATAATACAGTTTTCATAGATCACCACAAATCCTAACGCCTGTTCGAACTGTAGTGTTTTATACTAGAGGGCTCCTGGTGATTTTTTTCAGGCAGCAGAAGTGTTATTTCAGCACCCTACTGGTTTGCATTACATTTCATGTAGCTTTCATTACATGCATGGAGCAAAATTAATTTTAGAGACAAGGGTAGTGAGGAGGAGGGAATGGGTTGGCAGTTATAGTTAGGGAGCAAGCAGCCAAAGCCCAGTTGGGCTTTCACTGTGTTTTAGGGTTGGGGGAGGTTGACAGATCTGACACCAGGAGGGTCAGGAGGACTGGAGAATAATAGTTGATTCAGGGGGAGATGGAGACTGGCAGTTAGAGAGTCAGGAGACTGGAAACTTTTAGTGAGCAACCAGGGATATTGAGAGTTATCATCAGGGAAGAGTCAGAATGAGCAACCGTAACTGAACAATTAAAGGGTGCAATAGTAATTTATGTCTGAAAGAGTCCATTCATATTTCAGAATTTGACACAAGATAACAATATAGTTATTGCATTTCACTCTGGAGAAAAAATTGGATTATGCAATTGAATTTCTATATCCATTTTTTGGTAACTATTGACGTTTTTCACAAAGGAAATATTTTCATGGAAAAGTATGTACATATAATAAATTTATTTTTGGGCGCCTTTCAGACATCTCAAGGACACCTTACAAAGATTAACAGGAATAAAAAACATATAATCAGAATAAAATAAATAATAAAGACATCACAGAAACACAAATTAAAAACAGAATTCAGTCCAAAAACAAAAAATCAAAAACACAATGTGAAGAGAGAGCAGCGGTAGCTAAAGCGCGCCAGCGTCCACTCTCTCTTCACGGCAGCCATCTTGGACAAAGACTAACAGGATTACGTACAGACAAAAAATCATCCCCCCACAATGGATACCACTGTGGGGGAAGGCACAATGTCCAGTCCCCAACCCGAAAGTTCACCCAAAGTCAGGCCTATTGAGGCCACCGCAATTGCCTCTACGGAGACCCGATGTTCCTGGCCGTTCTCACCGGGTGGTGTTGCCCCGGCGTCGGGAGAGTCCACTCAGCGGCTGGGCCACCTGGAACGGCCGCTTCCTGACTGGGGACCGCGGCTTCCGAAGCCGACTGGGCCGTGCCGGTTTGGAGCTCCCAGGCTCCCGATGTTGAAATCGGCGCCGCCCGCTCCGCTCCTCAGACCCGCAGCCCAGAGGTGTTGAACTCGGCGGTCTCAGCTCACCGGAGCTCCAGCGCGTCGATCCAGCGCGGCGACCCAGGCAAGGCATCGCCCGCTCCGCTCCACGATAGCGCTCCAGCGCTGTGCCGCCACCGAGGCCGAATTGCTGGGCAGTCCCCGCCAGGAAACAGCTCTCCAAGCCCGCTGGTAGGCCGCGAGGACGGGTCGACGGGCAGCCCGGAGAAAAAGCTGCCTCACCGACCAGGTAGGGACCTAGAAACAAAATTGCCCCCTACCCCCCACATTTAAAAGTCCATTTCTCCAAACGGACGAGACACAGGACTAACTAAAAACTTTAAAAAAGCGAATTAAACTGACGGCTGCTGGTTAGCAGCCGTTCCCCAAGATGGCTCCTCCTCCTGGATTTTCTCAACCATCATTTATATGCAATTGAATTTCTATATCCATTTTTTGGTAACTATTGACGTTTTTCACAAAGGAAATATTTTCATGGAAAAGTATGTACATATAATAAATTTATTTTTGGGCGCCTTTCAGACATCTCAAGGACACCTTACAAAGATTAACAGGAATAAAAAACATATAATCAGAATAAAATAAATAATAAAGACATCACAGAAACACAAATTAAAAACAGAATTCAGTCCAAAAACAAAAAATCAAAAACACAATGTGAAGAGAGAGCAGCGGTAGCTAAAGCGCGCCAGCGTCCACTCTCTCTTCACGGCAGCCATCTTGGACAAAGACTAACAGGATTACGTACAGACAAAAAATCATCCCCCCACAATGGATACCACTGTGGGGGAAGGCACAATGTCCAGTCCCCAACCCGAAAGTTCACCCAAGGTCAGGCCTATTGAGACCACCGCAATTGCCTCTACGGAGGCCCGATGTTCCTGGCCGTTCTCACCGGGTGGTGTTGCCCCGGCGTCGGGAGAGTCCACTCAGCGGCTGGGCCACCTGGAACGGCCGCTTCCTGACTGGGGACCGCGGCTTCCGAAGCCGACTGGGCCGTGCCGGTTTGGAGCTCCCAGGCTCCAGATGTTGAAATCGGCGCCGCCCGCTCCGCTCCTCAGACCAGCAGCCCAGAGGTGTTGAACTCGGCGGTCTCAGCTCACTGGAGCTCCAGCGCGTCGATCCAGCGCGGCGACCCAGGCAAGGCATCGTCCGCTCCGCTCCACGATAGCGCTCCAGCGCTGTGCCGCCACCGAGGCCGAGGTGCTGGGCGGTCCCCGCCAGGAAACAGCGCTCCAAGCCTGCTGGTAGGCTGCGAGGACGGGTCGACGGGCAGCCCGGAGAAAAAGCTGCCTCACCGACCAGGTAGGGACCTAGAAACAAAATTGCCCCCTACCCCCCACATTTAAAAGTCCATTTCTCCAAACGGACGAGACACAGGACTAACTAAAAACTTTAAAAAAGCAAATTAAACTGACGGCTGCTGGTTAGCAGCCGTTCCCCAAGATGGTTCCTCCTCCTGGATTTTCTCAACCATCATTTATAGCATGAGTTATTATGGATTCACTTCCATAATATGAAGCATTATATATAAGTTTCAACCTATTTGTTTGGTCAAAGTGAATGAACAAAAAACTCACTCCCTAGATTCTTCCTATGTATGTCATGTGCCTTTTACTGCTCTTTGTCCCAATTCCATTTCTTGCGTTTCTTCAATAGTACTGTTGCAAGACTTGGCAGAAATGTCTAAGAATGACCTAAGTTCTGGAATGCTTTCAGGTTTCCTTTCCTTTCCAATTGCTTTTTCTTTTTTTTGACTGGTGCATTCCATTCTCATTCACCCTTAATCCAAGATAAACTGCTTCTTTCTGTATGAAACACTTGTTTCTTTTGAGTTTTACATTGTGTACATGTATCCTTCTTTGTTAATTGTGGCTATCGGTACAATATCCTGATTGTGTAGACAGAGATCCAAACCTTCCAATATCTTGTCTGTGGGAGCTTGACATTTTTTTAGTGATGCTTTTAAACTCTGCTGTAATTTTCTGTGGGAGTAAAGATTTAAGAGTATAGAATATCAAATATTGTTGATTCTCCTGGTCCATGTTCAACTTAACTTGACAGATCCAGTTTGGTGAAGACTTGGCAAGAACAGGTTGCTGTCGATTCTACATATACAGCTTGCGAAATGCACAATGAACAGAGGTCATCATAAACTGCCTGTTTCAGTGTCACATCGTGAAACCGTGTGGTTAAACAGATTTTAACGCAAAGTGCTGGAGTAAGTCAACAGGTCACGTAACATATCTGGAGAACATGGATAAGTGACTTTTCAGGTTGGGACCTTTCTTCAGACATAAAACATCACCTATCCATGTTTCCCAGAGATGCTACCTGACCCATTGAGTTACTCCAGTACTTTGTGCCATTTTCTTTAGGTTAAACCAGCAGCTGCAGTTACCTGTACTTGGAGTCATAGAGCAACAGTGTGGAAACAGGCCCTTCGGCCCAACTTGCCCACACCGGCCAACATGTTCCAGCTACACTAGTCCCACCTGCCTGCACTTATCCGACCAAGCCTGTCCTATCCATGTACCTGTCTAACTGTTTCTAAAACGATGGGATAGTCCCAGCTTCAACTATGTCCTCTGGCAGTTTGTTCCATACACCCACCACCTTTTGCGTGAAATAGTTACCCCTCGGATTCCTATAAAATGTTTTCTCCTAAACCTTGAACCTATGTCCTCTTGTCTTTGCTTCCTCTGCTCTGGGCAAGAGACTCTGTGCATCTACCCGATCTATTCCTCTCATGATTTTGTACACCTCTATAAGATCACCTCTCATCCAACTGCGCTCCAAGGCATAGAGACCCAGCCTACTCAACCTCTCACTGTAGCTCACACCCTCTAGTTCTGGCAATATCCTCGTAAATCTTTCCTGAACCCTTTCAAGCTCGACAATATAGTCCCTGCCTCAATTGCCTCCTCAGTCAGCTTGTTCCATAACTGGTAGCTTGATCCATGTGAAAAAGTTACCTCTCAGAATCCAATTAATTCTTTTCACCTTAAACCTATGTCCTCTGGCCCTCGATTCACCTACTCTGGGCAAGAGACTCTGTGCATCTAAGGGGTTCTAGGGGTTCTATGTTATTCCATTTTTGCATCTTATATACAAGGGACAATTTACAGAAGCCAATTAACCAGCCAACCTGCATGTCTTTGGGATGTTGGAGGAAACCGGCGATCCTGGAAAAAACTACACACGGTCACAGGGAGAAGTACAAACTCAACATAGACAGCTCTCGTAGTCAGGATTGAACCTAGGTCTCTGGCATTGTGAGAGACCACTGTTGTCGTCATCTTCTGATCTGGTCTCTGCCAAGACTGATTTCATAATAATTGAACAAGCAAAATTTTCTGCCTCTGTTGTGCCATTTTAATGACTACAACCTCAACCTGACTTAACCATGACACTGTCCTAGCAGAAGTTCCACACTGCTGACCCCTTCAGGGGCTTCTATATCCAGGAGCATATACATACCTGAAGTCCTACTGATCACATCAGATTTGCCTCTCTTCTCTGTGCTGATCTTTTTGAAAAGTATGCGAGTAGGTGCCTCCTCAGCTTTAGTTTCCTCTCCCATGTAGAATTTGACACAGGGTGAGCTAGTACCTTCCTCACCAACACTGCTGGAATGGTCTCACCAGGGATGATTGCCACCTCCATTGTATTACCTGGGCCTTAAATCTGGTATTGACCTTCCTCTTGACATAAATTAAGTCTTTGAAGATTTTCTTTGCTCTCAAACGTTCATCCTTGTGACAGATTTATAACTTATGTCCACTTTCCTTACGTTAGCTTTGGGCAATCCAGGGAAATTGAAAAAACATGGAGAGAACTGCTGAAACATGTGCAGTTGGTTTATTCAACTCTCTAATTACACTCTGCATATTTCATACATAGAGCCAATGATGAAAGTGAAGTAAATGAGGTTAGCATGTGCCAGATGTATCCATCTTGCCTCAAAGTCTTGCTTCTGCCCAGCTATGTCTGGTCTGAACAAGCTTCCTCCGAGTTAGAGTTGGGGCAGTTAGAACTTCAATTCACAGTTACGCTTTATACTTGAATACTTGGACATTTATAGATCAGTTAGCCTGACATCGGTGGTGAAGAAGATGCTGTAGTCAATCATAAAAAATGAAATAGCGGCACATTTGGATAGCAGTAACAGGATCAGTCCGAGTCAGCATGGATTTACGAAGAGGAATTCATGCTTGACTAATCTTCTTGAATTTTTTGAGGATGTCACTAGGAAAATGGACAAGGGAGAGCCAGTGTATGTAGTGTACCTGGACTTTCAGAAAGCATTTGATAAGGTCCCACATAGGAGATTAGAGGGCATAATTAGGGCACATGGTATTGGGGGTAGAGTGCTGACATGGATAGAAAATTGGTTGGCAGACAGGAAACAAAGAGTAGTGATTAACAGGTCCCTTTCAGAATGGCAGGCAGTGACTAGTGGGGTACCGCAAGGCTCAGTGCTGGGACCGCAGCTATTTACAATATACATCAATGATTTGGATGAAGGGATTCAAAGTAACATTAGCAAATTTGCAGATGACACAAAGCTGGGTGGCAGTGTAAACTGTGAGGAGGATGCTGTGAGAATGCAGGGTGACTTGGACAGGTTGGGTGAGTGGGCAGATGCATGGCAGATGCAGTTTAATGTGGATAAGTGTGAGGTTATCTACTTTGGTAGCAAAAACAGGAAGGAAGATTATTATCTAAATGGTGTCAAGTTGGGAAAAGGGGAAGTACATCGAGATCTGGGGGTCCTTGTTCATCAGTCATTGAAAGTAAGCATGCAGGTACAGCAGGCAGTGAAGAAAGCGAATGGCATGTTGGCCTTCATAACACGAGGAGTTGAGTATAGGAGCAAAGAGGTCCTTCTGCAGTTGAACAGGGCCCTGGTGAGACCACACCTGGAGTATTGTGCGCAGTTTTGGTCTCCAGATTTGAGGAAGGACATTCATGCTATTGAGGGAGTGCAGCGTAGGTTCACAAGGTTAATTCCCGGGATAGCGGGATTGTCATATGCTGAGAGAATGGAGCGGCTGGGCTTGTCTACTCGGGAATTTAGAAGGATGAGAGGGTATCTTATTGAAACATATAAGATTATTAAGTGTTTGGACATGCTAGAGGCAGGATACATGTTCCCGATGTTGGGGGAGTCCAGAACCAGGGGCCACAGTTTAAGAATAAGGGGTAAGCCATTTAGAACGGAGATGAGGAAACACTTTTTCACACAGAGAGTTGTGACTCTGTGGAATTCTCTGCCTCAGAGGGCGGTGGAGGCCGGTTCTCTAGATACTTTCAAGAGATAGCTCGATAGGCCTCTTGAAGATAGCGGAGTGAGGGGATTTGATGAGAAAGCAGGAACGGGGTACTGATTGTGGATGATCAGCCATGATCACATTGAATGGCGGTGCTGGCTTGAAGGGCCGAATGGCCTACTCCTGCACCTATTGTCTATTGTCTATTGTCTATAAACACTAAGCAGCTGCACACAGAGGAGCTGGAGTGGAGTTGGGAACATTCCTCCTCCTTTGTCCGGGGCCTTGAATGTTAGTATTGCTGACATGTTCTATCTTTGACCTCCATACAAAAAGGAAGGCAGCTTGGATGAATGTGGCAGTTGTGCTGAAAGGAGCCGGCTAAACCAGGCTACATAGATCAATGCTACCAGCATCTCATACCTTATTACTAATATCCCGCCTGTTTTTGAGAGGAAGCAGGTACCCTGGAACCCATTTAACCTGCTTCTGTTTGGCGTTGGTGAATTATTTCTCCCAGTCTTTGCTGCACGATGCATCTAACAGCAAAACTGAAAATGGACTTCGAGTGAAAGTAGTGTGCTGGAGTCAGATAGCTTTGGCCACAAACCACTTTACACTGGTTGAGAACCAAGCCCTGCAGTGCTTAAACAAGCAATCCATCAGTTTTATTCTATAAATGTCCTCCATCCATCAGACACCGGAATTGTTGTTTCCAAAATAAAGTGGTTCAATATAAATAAAGGAACCAGAATTCCTACCAAAATTTCACCCCACTTTGGGCCTTGAGTGAAATAAAAATATTTGCATAAACATATTTTCAGCAGCCAGACATATTTTATTATGCCATAAGTTTCAATTATACTGCAAATAGTAGTTTATAGTGTCCAAAATAAACTACTGTAATTATTACTCATCCAAAATCTCTAACCTATGGAAAGAAATTGAAATCTCTTTCACCAGTACTCTGCCATTGCGAAAGATGGCCTTATTTCAGCTACCACTTTTGAAAGCAGTCACCTGCATGACTATTTGTGCTTTTAGCAAATAAACATGGGCACATTTTACATTGAAAAAAAAAATCCTATTTGTGCCATAAAGGTGCAAGTAGTTATCATTGGTTAAATATTTTCCAACTGTGAGCACAATTCCATCCAAGTCCAGATAGCGGGAAGCCAAGAATCTTTCACAGCAGACTAACACCTAAAATCATGTAAATGCATAGAAGAAAAATCTATCCTTATGAATACTAAATGTTCATTATATTTTTTTAATCAATTTTCTACATTTTGCTTAAAATATGAGCCCATAACTTGAAGTATTGAGCAAATCAAATAGTGCTAGAATAACTCAACGGGCCAGACGTCATCTGTGGAGGGAATGGTCAGACGCGTTTTGGGTCAGGACCCTTCTTCAGACTGATTGTAGTAGGGAGGGGAAATCTGGAAAACAGGTCGGGAAAAAAACCAAAGCCTGTCAAGTAATAGGTAGATACAGATAAGGACAGCACAGTGTCACAGCGGTAGAGTTGCTGCCTTATAGCGCCAGAGACGTAGGTTCGATCTTGACCAAGGGTGCTGTCTGTATGGAGTTTGTACGTTCTTTCTGTGATCCCGTGGATATTTCCTGGGTGCACCGGTTTCCTCCCACACTCCAAAGACGTACAGGTTTGTAGGCTAATTGGTTTTGGTCTGTATGTCCAAAGTCTAAAGGTGAGGTGTGTTTGATTGGCAGGGTGAACACAGAAAAAGGATGATAAAGAGACTAAAGGATACCAGGCAAGGAGAGAAGAGAAATTAAATTCCCTGTTATAACCTGTCTCAAACAATACTTTCACTCGAAGTATTGTTTGAAACAGGTTATCTCTACTTGTTTATTTGAACCAAAGTGAAAGATGATCTTCAGAGACGGGCTAAAAGTATTTTCAGCTTCATTTAAAGTGAGACTTGAACCAGTGAATTACTAAATGACTTGTTGAGGGTTGGTATGCCCCATAGTCAATGTTTTTACCTCATTTGAGGCAACTCACTTCTTCGTATTTTGAGTTGTAGAGCTGGTTCAAATTATGAGAGAGGCATTTAATTAATTGGATAATTGAATGAATGGTTGCATAATGGCTGCAAATTTCAGGTAAAATTGGTCAAAGCTTTTGGGTCCCTGTGAATAGCAATGTTACAAAATTTTGAGATTTTAAAAATCAAGTCTGCAATTTATCCCATCAGATAAAGCACAAAAATAAGTTTAATTTGACACCTAATTCACTTTCATATCTTCAGTATTAAAAATGTTATGGCAATTTTCATACTCGGAAATTAGCATCTTGTTCCCTATTGATTTTCCATTGACTTAACACAAAAGCTGTGATCAAGGACAGTGAAATGGCCATAACTTTATTAAAAATTAAGAGAACTGAAAGAAATTTTCAGTTATTATAGATTGAAGCATTCTGAAACAAATATTAAACAATCTTACTTGGATGACCTGAAATTAAAGCATATAATTAGTTAGTTACCCAATTGTAGCTAATTCCAAACTTCAATTACTAGATCTAAACATCTATCCATTTCTTAAGAAGAGATTAACATTTTTAAATAGCCTAAGTGTCCAAAGAACATTCACACAAGAATTCATAATAAAACATGATTTTTAAATCTCATTTTCATTAATTTATAGGCCAAATGGAAGGAATTTAGTGTTCAATTGCTGTAAATTAATGGGCATTTAAATCAGCTTTCGAGTGGGATCCTGTGGAACGCGATGGTTTGGAACATTCCCATTGCGGTGAATTTGTACCCCATATGCCCAGAAAAATACTGCAGGATTTAATGGGCCCCCAAATCAGCTACTCGCAACATAACATTTTGTATAAATGGATCTTAAGAAGCGCTTTTTAATGTAAAAATAAACAGCCTACCTTGCGTTGTCCCCTACATGAGATCCGTCCCATTGGCGGCGGTCGCGGGTTTAGAGGATGATTTTTAACCTACTATAACAATTAAATAAACCAATTTAGTTTAAAAGTAGCTGCAGCGAACTAATGTCGCAGCGATTTTTCGTCAGCAACTAAGTAGGCTGAACAACCTCGATTTGAATAGCCTAGAGAAAATCGCATTTTAAACCCTCCCCCCTCTCAAAGGCGCCAAAATCGCGCACACGGGCAGCGACAGATCTGCAGCGCCGCTGAAGGTAAGTTTTGCGACATATTTACTGTGAATGAATTGCCTTCTGAAATTCATAGCTGGCTCACATGGTTATTCATTGCTTTGATTCACTTGCATAAGTCTGCTCAAGCTGCTTGTGGAACTGCCAGAAGGAGCCACCTATCCCCACTGATTGCAGAAGAGGATGCTTATTCCTAGCTCCCAGAGTTTGGAAATTAGTTTGGATGTTATTATGGTGCTGCAGCCAGAGCTAGAGTCATTAACAGGAGTTTAATGTAGGAGTTGTTGTTGCCTAGGCATTACAAAGATGAGTTTGGGGCCAGGGAAATGGTGTCTCCTGTGGACCTGTTGTGACGATAGGCAAACTGCAGTGGATAGGCTGGTTAGAAGGCTGGAGTTAATGTGCGCCATCACCAGCTACTCGAAGCACTTCACAGTGGTGGATGTCAGAACCACTGGACTGTTGTTAATAAAACAATTTTCTTTGACAACAAGTGGTCTTTTTTAAGCAGGTGGGGACCTCAAAATGGAGTAGTGAGAGAGTAAGGACATCTGTGAATACCTCGTCCAGCTGATCTGCACAGGTCCTGAGGACGTAGCCAGGACCAGTTTCATTCCGCGGTTTCCCTCTCAGGATGGTCGATCTTGCATCTGCCACAATAACCATTGGCAAGCACATCCAAGACTGGCGTGGTGGGTAAATTTCCACCACCGACCTTCTGTTCAAACTGAGCAAAGAATGCATTGAGTTCATCGGCGAGGGATCCATTATTGTCAGCGATTCTGTCCCGCCTTTGCTTTGTAGCCCATTATAGTGTGCAAGCCTTGCCACAATCTATGGATATCCATGTCCACCAACACAACTATAGGAAGCACATACAAATGGAATGTTTCTCTTCCAAAAAAAATTATGCTAATAAATATGATTTGCATTATTTGATGACTCATGTGCAGGCATGTGGAAATTATATTATGTGCAGACATGCCTGTACACATTTTGAACGTTGGCACATGAAAAAGGAAATAATAGACCCTGTATACAATTAGTTAACATACAAATAATTAATATAATATAATAGCTCCTGCCATTTACTCGAATAGTTAAAAGTAGGCAATTACAAATTTTCAGAGCGATCACTGCCAATTATAGTGTTCCTCAAGTACTGTCTGCAAGGCTGTTGTCAAAGGTATACATTGAGTGGAAAAAATAGGCCAGCAGGAAATATGTACAAGCGTTTTTTTTATTTTAAAAAAGCCCAATAGAAAATGTGAAAATGGAAATAGTTCAGTAATTTTCTTGCACTGGACTTCCAAAGATAACTTTTTTTTGACAGACTGGCATATTTACTGTTTCATTACTAAATGTCATCATTGTAATTTTACATCTGTGATCCAATTAATTAACACAGTTGTCTCGTTTGAACCATTCAAATCTCATTTGCAGACTATTTGAAAATCAACTATTTGCTCATTAAATAGATTTATAAGCTAGAAATGTAGTTAATTCTTAACAGAATATCATAATGCATTTGTCCGTCAACAGAAGAGATTAATTAACTATGAACTGGTTCAAGTAACAGCATCTACACCGACAATGGAGCAGATATTCCAGGAAAATATAGTTCAGCTTACACGATAGTAACAGTGATCCTTGCTCAACTGAGTTGAGATGTCAGTTGTTAATATTGAAGAACGCCATCACTAATGGCAACCATCAATATACTAGAGTTAGGTTTATCTTCAAGTGCCTAACATTTATACTAAAAAATGATGTTTTTATGGAGACCTGGGACCACATGACTGATCCTGATGCACCACCGCTTTTCCGGCAACTGGTGGTCTGGCACCTCCTTGAATTCGGACATAATTATGAGAGTGAACTTGAAATCCTCACCCAGAAGTCCCCCCTAAAATGTGGCGCCTAGGCCGGGTGAGGCGATCGATCTCGATCCCTTTTGGACTTCAGCGGGTCATATTTTCCCCATGGGGCTCTGGTACTTCGGCCTGGCAGGAGTTGACCTATCCCTTCTCGTAGCCGACTACCATGGCTGATCAGCGGGTTGAATTTATCCCCTGTTGCCGGAGCTCTGGAACTCAGGCCCGGCCAGAGCCAGCAGATCTATTCCCAGAGCTGACCAGGTGCTTAAGCGGCTGTCCTACTGCGGCGACCTAATCTGCGAGTTTAGAAGAGTTTGCCCTCGACTCAAACTCGCAGCATGGTCGACACATAGTCCTAGGAGGTCCTATGAGGTCACTGGAACTCTCCTTCATGCTCGAGGGAAGTTCCTGCATACTCGCGGCCTCAGTTTGGTTGAGGAAAAGTTTGCAGCATATTGAAAAATTTTCCGCGAATAAAAATTGGTCAGCATTGGTTCTCTTGAACTCGTAGTGCAGTGGAGTGGGGTCGCTATTTAGTTACAGGCAGTCGAGGGCAGTCAAAGGCAATCTCCTTCTCTGACCGACTCATTGGAGTTTTCAGGACCAAGGGAAACCGCCGGTAATTTAAATGCCCGCTAAACCTTTTTATGTTGTCTGGCTTCTTAAAAGTGTCTCCACTCCTTCTCCCCCCCCCCCCCCCCCCCCCCCTTCTCTCCCCACCCTCTCCCCCTCTTCTCTCCCCTTCTCTCCCCCTCTCTCTCCCCCCCCCCCGCTAAATAAATATATGTCTTTGTTTAACTTATGCACTTTATACTCAGTAACTGCAGATATATTTAAGGCGTTGAATAATATGATAAGCAAGAAATAATTACACATTGCGGTAAGAAGGTAGCATGAATCACTTTAAACAAAGCATCCAAACCAGTTGGGAACAGATGTTGGCTGCATTCACTTTACTGGTGTGTACAGTATATCCTTCATTAGGGAGGAAGACTTGATCTGTACACAATATTTTAGTTGTAGATCCACACTATACTATATTATTTTAGTAAGATATTTTTATGTCTGTACTCAAATTCTCTTATAAAGTCTTTTGTTCTCTAATTGTTTTCTGCATTTGCACATGGACTCCAATCCCATTGAACTGACACGGGCCACCTTTCTTCTTGGCCTTGCCACATGTACAGTAACTGATTTTGCACCAAAACTATGCTCTATAATATGTTCATTTCCCATATCTGAGCTGATGGCTCTGGAGAGCAGATAGAACAATGAGCTGTCTTTCTCACTCTCTTGTTCAATGGCTAATCCTTAAGCAGATGCAAGGTCACATCTGGAAGGAGAAAGGCAAAGTGATAGTTCATGGTGAGGGGAGGAGTAGGTAAAAGCTGAATGCATGACCAAGCTCTGTCATGTAAACCAGAAGAGGTTGGGGAGTGACGCCAAGGGGAATGAATATGAGAATTAAAGTTGAATATGAATGCATTGTCAGTGACCTCTGTATTGCCAATGGCCACAGATTCAATGTAAGTAACCAATAATATTCTGTACTCTTGTTCCAGGCCAGCAATCCATGTATCAAGGACATTGGTCCTCGGTCACAGATCTTCATGAAACTGAGCCTCTGTCCGTTAGATGCACCCCTGCCACAATCTGCTCATGTGCAGCTGTCAGGAACAGACTCTTGTTGTTCCCCACTCCTCCTGAGTGCCATGGCATGGCTGCATGAGTCAAACCTTCAGTCTAGTTTAGAGATATAGCATGGAAACAGGCCCTTTGGCCGACTGAGTCCATGCTGACCAGAAATACACTAGTTCTATTCTACACAGTAGAGGCATTTTACAGAAGCCAATTAATCTACAAAACTTGACAATCATTGGAATGTGGGAGGAAACCGGAGCATCTGGAGAATACCCACTTGGTCACAGACAGAACGTGTCCCACTTCATCTAGTTCTGTCATAAATCTTAATCAATGAAATTCACCAGGCGCGCACAGGTTCCCTTGGAACTACCTCCAGACTTCACTGAGGATATAACCAGCACACCTACTGTGAAGAAAATCTTTCACTGTCACTCAAGAAGGCACCATGGAAACTGCAGAACTTATTGTCAGATCACATTGCCAACCCCTCACCTTACCATCAGTGCTGTTGCACTCTCACTGGAGTTTGCAAATGACTGTCAGGAATGTGATCCCAAGTGTAACTCATGAGCTGCTTTTAAGCACACTCTTATTGGGGGGGGTTAATGTCTTTAAGTCATCAATAATAAGTCTGACATATTTGGGATAAATTTGGCCTGCCAACTTTGTTTTTGCAATTTTAAGTCCTATCTTCAAACAATTCTCCCAATAATTAATCAGCCCGTCTATTCTCGGGGAGTTCCAATTCCCAGCAATACGTCAATTTAAAAAAAAATCTATTAGCGGCAGTCATAGTGTGATATAAAGTTTGGCTCTGACCAGTTTGTTCATTATGAAATGAATTTACACTTATTTCAGAAAAGATTTTAATTAAATAAATGTGCTTGTTGCATTTTGACTAACTGTGCGAGAGCAGTTCCCTTATGAAGGATCTGTCTCATTGCCATAAATTGATCTGCATATCATTTGAATTAGAAATGTAAACGAAGACGCAGAGTGACAGGGCAGTTAATGGATGACCACACTGTGCTATTAATCATTTATACCATTATAAATTGTAAGCCTATTTCTCATTTTAAGATGTCCATAAAAGATGCATTGTAATTGTTCCAATTACAGATAAAGTCCTTTGAATTCCTAGAATTGGTTATCCTGGGAACGTTGGGAACTTGGAAACTCCTCAAAAGACACAGTTCCTCTTTGATCTGCAACATTGAAGGTGGTGATTATTATATAATTACATTTAAGTAGTTACATAACTAAATGACCTAAACTGCCATGAATAAGTTCTTTCTTTAACATTTCTATACTTTCCTCAAAAATCCAGTCAAATCTTTTGTGCTGTTGATCCGAATTGAAACCAATAATATTTTTACTGATCAATAAATTAAGGGGTTTAATTTAAATTTATGAATTTGTTGATATGTTGATGAAATATTTCTGAAGTGTTTCTGTTTGTTAGTGCCATTATACAGTATGGTATGGCATATATTTTTTGCTCATAATTTTATTGGTGAAGAAATAAATAACTATAATGGTGAACCATGGTTGGCATGGTAGCACATCCAGTGAAGCTACTGCCTCATACTTCTATTGACCCAGGTTCAATACCAACCTCTTGTGCTGTCTGTTTGGAATTTGTACATTCTCCTTATGACGAATCCTTTGGATGCTCTGATTTCCTCCCACACCCCAAAGACATGTAGATTGGTAGGTTAATTAGCCACGGTAAATTGTCGTTGTCTGAGAAGCAACAACAAAATGTTGAGGAGTTCATGTGAGTTTGGAGAATAAAATGAGATTTGTGCAGATGGGTGCTTGATGGTTGGCATGCATTTAGTGGATTAAAGGATTTGCTTGTTTCATTCAAGGATTCTCCAAAATAAAATCGACAGAGGTCAGCCCTTGAGGAAAAACTATA
Source organism: Amblyraja radiata (assembly GCF_010909765.2). Lineage (NCBI taxonomy): Eukaryota > Metazoa > Chordata > Chondrichthyes > Rajiformes > Rajidae > Amblyraja > Amblyraja radiata. The sequence goes on along the minus strand of NC_045958.1, from coordinate 48,933,797 downwards.
CTGTTTGTGCAAAAAACTAGACTCAATTGTGCAGGGTTGTACATAACATTTGATAATAATCTGTTCATAGATGTAGACTATAAATAAAGTTCCATCGTATTGTATTGTAGACACAAGGAATGGCAGATGCTGCTTTACAAACAATAACACAAAATGCTGGAGTAACTCAGTGGGTCAGGTAACATCTCAGGATGACATGGATAAGTGATGTTTTGAGTTGGGATCCTTCCTTAGATCAATTATATTAAGGGGACAAAGTTGGAAAAGAATTCTGTAAGATAATGCGAGAAGAAGAGTGAAATGAGGAAGGGATACAGGTGGAAGGGGAAAAGGGGGAGTTGCAATAGTGGGAGAAATGGATGTGTATCTGGATGGGACACAGGGAGGAGAGTGGGGGGGGGGGGGGGGGAGGGAAAGGAGAACGGTAGTGGTTGGGTTTGTGTTGTTACCTAAAATTTGTGAATTCAATGTTCATATTGTTGAGTTGAGGCTTCCCAAGCAGAACATGAGGTGCTGTCCTCCAGTGTTTTTCACTCTGGCAATGGAGGAGGCACAGGACAGAATGGTCGATATGGGAATGGGAAGCGGAGTTTAAATGGTTAGCAACCCTGAGATCCAGCACAAATATCTGGACCGAACGCAAATATTCAACAAAATGGTCGCCTAGGCTACGCTTGCTGATGTGAAGAAGCTAACATCGGGAGCACTGAATGCAGAAGATGAGATTAGAGGATCCTCTTTCTCACCTGTAAAGGCTACTGGGGTCAGTGAATGGATGTGAGGGAGGAGGTGTAGGGATAGTTGTTACACCTTCTGCAGTTGCGGGGGGAAGGTACCTGGGGAGGGGTGATTTAGGTGGGAAGGGATGAGTTAACCAGGGAGTTGCGGAGGGAGCGGTCTCTGCAGGAAGCAAAAGTGGTCGGGATGGGAAGATGTCAGATTGATGCGCCAGAAATGTCGGCTGATGGGGTGAAAGGTAAGTACCATGAGAACTCTATCCTTGTTCTATCTGGTGGGGGTGGAGGCAGGGAAAGAGCAAGATTTGAGCACTGAGACACAGACGAGACATACTGTGGGTGACGGATCAATCTACTAAGACAGGTCGAAAACATATTTACCGAAGAAGGAGGACATCCTGGATGCCCTAGAGTGGAATAATGGAATATTTTATCTTGGGAGCGAATGCAGTGGAGACATGAGAGTAGTACTATAGATGCTTTGGATATACCAGAAATTCAATTGAGTAATGAACTGCTTTTATGCAATGCACTGATGCCATTTCACCTAAACAACATTTGTTAACTGTGAGTTGCAATTCCATTTCTGCAAGTGCATTTTTGGAAATTTAATTTCAGACATATGTGTGTTTATGCAAGGAGGTCACAGGATCTTCAATAGTAATTTCAATCAGCTTTCAACCCATGATTGACGTCACTAATATTATAGCAAATATACATTTAATTCACATAGCTCTGTCCTTGTATGTATGAGCAGATGCAAGCAGGAAGATGAAGGCATACTCTGGTATCAGTTAAAGAAGTCATCTCAAATTGGGCTGACATCAAGGTATGAAAAGGCAACGATTCATCTTGCATAGTCCCAAGGTTTTCCCACCAAAGGCTAAGTCCTGTCTTTTCCACAATGGCAAAGTGTCATTTGCGAGCTCACCATAGCCAGAGTTTACCTGCTGCTCTCCTTGTGGCTTGATATTTTCATCAAATGTTTGTTTCTTATGAAGTGTGACAAGTGCTAATAACTAACCCAACTGTCCAACAATTTGTGGAGAAATGGAACTAATACAACTTAAATTGGATATTTGGCAAGCTAACAATGGCAGTTGCTATCAATTTGCCATAATATTTCCAGCGGGTTCTGTGTCATGTTTTAGAACCCTTGTTTGCCTTCCTTTAACCATAATGGCATGTTCTTTCCATTCATTTTAATGTGACATTTCTCACTTTCAGCTACATTAGATTACACATCTCTTTCAATAAACTTTCCTACATCTTATTTTTCATTGGATCTTTCAGTTGATAATCCTCTCCACAAACCAGTCCCAACGCACTTTTAACAATTCATGTCATAGGAGCAGAATTAGGCCATTCGGCCCATCAAGTCTACACCGTCATTCAAACATGGCTAATCTATCTTTCCCTCTCAATCCATTTCTCCTGCCATCTCCCCATAACCTTTGACTCTCTTACAAATCAAGAAACACCCTTTCTAATCAAGAAATTCAGATTTACTGGGATACTTGTAATATACTTGTAAAATGACATTACATGATTATATTACCAATTAGGGATAGTCAACCAAGAGAATTGATGATGGCAGGGCAGTGGACGTTGTTTAATTGAACTTTAGTAAGACCTTTGACAAGGTCCCACATGGTAGGCTAGTCTGGCAGGTTATATGGTTTGGAATCCAAGGTGAGCTGGCCACTTGGATTCAAAATTAGTTTGGAGGATAGAGACAAAGGGTGGTTGTTTTACTCTTTCAAGGTCTGTGACGAGTAGAGTTTCTCAGTCCACAGGTGCTGTGTCCACAGCTATTTATTATCTACATGAATTATTTAGATGACATAGTAGGTAATCTGTTAATACATTTGCAGGTGACACCAAATGCAGGTGACACCAAAATTAATGGTAGAGTGTACGGTGAAGAAGGATATCTAAGTTTACGATGGGATCTAGATCAGTTGGGAAGATGGGTCAAGGAATGGCAAATGGAATTTAACTCTGACAAGTGTGAAGTCTAGCACTTGGGTATGTCAAACCAGGGCAGGACTTGCACAGTGAATGGTAGAGCCCTGGAGAGTATTGGAGGACAGAGATCTGGGAGCACAGGTACATGATTCCCTGAAAGTGGTGGGTTAGGTGGACAGTGTTGTCAAGGTGTTGGACACATTTCCGTCATTTGGAACCCAATAGGGAACATTTGGGACATCGGCGTACATCTGTACATATGGTTGGTGAGACCACACTTGGACACATGTGTGTAGTTCTGGTCACCCAGCTATAGGAAGGATGCCATTAAGTTGGAAAGAAAAATAAGAGATTCACCAGGATGTTACATGGGCTTGTGGGTTTGTGTTATCGGGAGAGATTGGGTAGGCTGGGACTTTAGACCTTAGGAGGCTGAATGGTGACCTTATTGAGGTGTACAAGATCACGAGGGCCATGAATAAATGAACACGCACAGTCTTTTTCCAAATCTAGGGGCAGAAGCTTAAGTTGAGATGGGTTAGATTTAAGAGGATTTCAAGGGCCAGTTTTTCACTAAGAAGGTAGGCCATCTCTGGAGTGAGCTGCCAGAGGAATCTATAAGAGTGGTTACAATTACAACTTCCAAAAGACATTTGGACAGAAATATGTTTGGATTTAGAGGCTATAGGCCAAATGCAGGCAGATCGGACTCACCCAATATGTCAACTTAGTTGGCATGGACAAGGTCATAGAGTTATACAGCATGGAAACAGGCCCTTTGCTTCAACTTACCCATGCAACCAAAATTTCCCATCTACACCAGTCCCACCTGCCCACATAGAACTCATATCCCTCTAAACCTTTCCTATTCTACCTAAAGGCTAAAGGTGAGCTGAAGGGCCTGTTTCTACACTAGCATATGTTTATGATTTTATGACACTATCTTTTTTCTTTATTATAATTTGTTCCCGTTTTCGCGGATACTTGTTTCCTCATATCCTTTTATTCCTCTTCAATTTCAGCTAGTTTTTTTAACCTAATATTTTTTTTTCTTTAATGGAATATACTTATTCTATTCATGTACTTTTAAAACTTATATGGAATGAATTGAGTTCAAACAATAAAAATGCAGCTATTTGCAGTCTCCAAAAGTTAAATTAAAGTTTTAACTGATGGGAAAGGGACTGGGCACATACATGTTTATATGTGTAGCAAAGATTTTCTTTGAGTACTGTAGGCAAGTTGCAGCTTGAATTGAAGCATGTTTCCGCTATTGATGTGAGGATGGCCATTACACCATGGATGCAACAACATTCACACCCGGTTGTTCTGCAGAACAGACCATTCAGATGTTATCAACACCATTCATCCCTATCACGTGCTCTGGGTGAGTAGTTAGAAGATTAAGGCGTTCCACTTGTGGCTGATCTGTTACTCGTCTCCATTTAGTCGCCTTAGCTCTATATCCTTGAGATTCTTGGCTAGGAGCAATCTATTGATCTCAGTCTTGCAAGTTCCAATTATTCCAGCATCCGCAAGTGTTTGAACCCGAGCTTTCTACTACTTTGTGCTGGCAAAAACAAACTCTGTTCCTTTACAGCCAAGGTCTAATTTCAAGGTTATAACCTTGAAATTCTTGAGAGCTTCAAAGTTAGAAGAGGCATGAGATCACAAGGGTGGCTGTATTTTACAGTGCAAGACAAGCAGTCCCCAGGTCACAAAATGCTTTTGAGAACCGCTCGTAACCTGAATTTTTCTTGAGTTGAAAATTAATTTGTGAGAGAGGATCACAGAAATTGCTGTGATGAGAGAGTAAGCAATTGCGAGAAGAGTGACAGCCAGCCAGCATCACTGACTCAGTGAATGAGTTTGCTCAGTGCTCCGAGCTCTGCTCAGCTCGACCTAGCCATGATTGTTTGAATGAATGAATGAATGAATGAATGAATGAATGAATGAATGAATGAATGAATGAATGAATGTATGAATGAATGAATGAATGATACTTTAATATCACATGCGACATGTCACAGTGATTTTTTTTGTTTTACATACCGTACACAAAGTATGCAAAGAGTCGTCGCGTATCAGGCGCTAACAAATTTACAAAGTGTTCAATGTATTCTCAATGGTCCTTCTTTGTTCTCAGTGGGCCTCCTACACTGGATTTTACTTCGGAGTCACGTGAGTGACTACGTGACGAGCCCGCTCAGCACGCATGCGCGGCATTACGTTCAGCAGTGCAACAGCGGCCGCATCGGGAGTCAGGCGCTCCTGCTACAGGTGAAAGAACGGACCGTCAGGTAAGCTCTGAGGTCGGGTTTTCTTTCACAGAGAGCCTTCTGCTTTCAGGCAGAGAAGAAAGGCTCTTGAACAAACCTGTCCCCCGCTCAACTCCACGGAGGAGCGTTCCATCTGGGGGGGGCAGCAACAAGGCGGTAGGACCGCTTACCCGGCGCTCCGCTATCCCCCGACACCGTGCCGAGCCCAGCCCGCTAGTGCCTGAGCAGCGGGCTGGAAGTAAAGCCACGGAAGAGGCGTCCGACCGGTGGTTTCCGACTTGTCGGACGGGGACGTCTCTCCACCCGCACGGGGGGGAAGACAGCCACCTGAAAAGACCTGTTCCCCGCTCGACTCCACGGAGGAGCGTTCCATCTGGGGGGGGGCAGCAACAAGGCGGTAGGACCGCTTACCGGGCGCTCCGCTATTCCCCGACACCATGCCGAACCCAGCCCGCTAGCGCCTGAGCAGCGGGCTGGAAGTAAAGCCACGGAAGAGGCGTCCGGCCGGTGGCTTCCGACTTGTCGGATGGGGACGTCTCTCCACCCGCCCGGGGGAGAGACAGCCGCTTGAGCCGCATGGAGCGGCTCCTGGAGCAGGAGCTCCTGCGAGACGCGCTTCGTGAGGGGCGCTCTCGCAGGGGGAGTTCAGGCACTCCCTCCACAGTGCCTTGTGCACTGCCCATTGCTTCCTCCTTACCCGAGGGTAGCTTTGGTGACCAGGACTGGGCTGGTCAAGAAGAGGGGACGATGGGTGAAGATCTCGGGAGTATGCAAGGGGTGCAGGAACAGGAAGAGCTGCTAGGTGTGGTGGACCGCTACGTGGCAACCCCACGTGCAGGAGGCCGTTAAAAGCCAGACCAGCGGCCAGCATTAACCACCTCTCCAACAGGCCCCTACAGGAGAGGTGGTCAATGAGGCTTTAGAAAACTGCAGCGGATCCTCAGGCTCCTGACGCCAGCCATCACATCGTTTGCTCGTTCCGTGGACAAATACGGAGATGACCACAACCTTCGTAAACAAATCATAAAACCTGCCATAAAATCCTAAATTTGCGGGGTTGTGCATACCTCAGCCACTGAGCCAGACCCACTGCTCTTTGGCAAAAACCTCACAAAGCATATGAAGGATATGGAAGAGGCTTTTAAAAAACTTTCGGTCTCATGAGGGCAGGCCCGGGACGAGCAAACCAAAAACCAAAAACAATAATTCCTAAGCAGCAGCACCCCATCGCATCCATCAGTCGACGTCTACCATATGGGACTGGTGTAAAGCTCGGGGTCCACATTCTATCCCCGGAAGTCTTCTTTAGACCAGGGCCCAGAGCGGACCCCATGGAAAATGCGCCACCCCCCAACATCACCGCCACGTCAGACGACGTGCAAGACTCGTTGGACCGGCAGGGAACAGAACAATACCCATAACCATGGAGGTAGGTGGGTCTGGTTCCTACCAGCATATAGAAAATAGGGGCTTAATACTAACAGGGGGGAGATTACACCTGTTTTAAGAAGCACGGGAGTCTATCACGAGTGATCAGTATATACTCAATGGCATTAGTGGATACAAAATACAATTCATACTAGAAAAATTGCCACCAGTTCAACATTCACCCCAGAGGGTATTTTCCCTCTCCGTTAAAGAAACGAGAGGGACAAGCTGAACTGGTGAGACTAATTACAAAGGGTATCATGGGAAAACATGAACCCTTGGAATTCGTATCAAATATTCGTCACTAAACGCAAAAAAGATGGTGGATGTCGCATCATCATTGACTTAACTTCACTAAATATGTTTTTAAGTATATACATTTCAAAATGGAAACGGTTGTTACTGCCAAACAACTAATTTCCAAAGGATACTTCATGGCAAGCATTGAACTTAAAGATATTTACTATTTAGTACCATTCACAAGGATCATCGCAGATACCTGAAATTTACCTGGATGGGGCAGCTATGGCAGTTTAAAGCGTTACCCAATGGGTTCACACCAGCCCAAGATTATTCACCAGGATACTAAAACCAGCTCTGGCAATATTCAGAAGACAAAACATATTGTCATGGCATATCTTGATGATATCTTAAATAATAGGCAAGACCATGGAATTGACTATGTTAGCTGTATCAGCTACCAAACAGTTATTCGAAACCCTGGGGTTGTCTTACATCCAGATAAATCTAAGTTGAAGCCATCCACAATCATGGACTACTTGGGCTTCACAATTAATTCAGTCTACGTGACTGTAACATTGCCAAGAGACAAAACAGTTGAATTGGCACAATCATGCAACAATTTAATGATTCGGACCTTTGCACTGTCTAAACTTACAAAGAGCAAAGGTACAGGCACCAAAACGACATACAGGTCATTATGATCGTGTCATAAAGTTACCCACTGAAGCAATATCAGAACTACAGTGGTGGGCAAAAAACGTTTGGCATAGTTTCAGCCCTATTATCATCACTAACCCTACGTTAGTTATCCAAACAGATGCCAGTGCTCAAGGCTGGGGAGCAACTAACTCTATATCCAGCACAAGTAGTAGATGGACTAACCCAGAGTCATCGTTACCACTTACACTGGGCATTAATTATCTAGAGATGTTGGGTGACTTTTATGGTTTAAAAGCATATGTACAAATATACATCACTTGCATGTACGGTTACAAATAGATAATACTACGGTGGTGGCCTACATTAACCATATGGGCGGCATAAAATCGGTATCATGCGACAAGTTGGTCAATACAATTTGGCAATGGTGTGTCGAAAGACATATTTGGCTATCAGCAACTTACCTGCCAGGTAAGCTAAATACAGTGTTCAAGAAGGAACTGCAGATGCTGGAAGATCGAAGGTACACAAAAATGCTGGAGAAACTCAGCGGGTGCAGCAGCATCTATGGAGCGAAAGAAATAGGAGAAGACACTCCCATCCCCCCGCCCTCGGGCTCCTCCTCCTCCCTTTTCCCTTCCTTCTCCTCCCCACCCCCCCATCAGTCTGAAGAAGGGTTTTGGCCCGAAACGTCGCCTATTTCTTTCGCTCCATAGAAGCTAAATACAGTGGCAGACACCAGGTCACGTAAATTTAATGACAACATCGAATGGATGTTAAACCCCAAAAAATTTGCAAACGTTATCAAGCAATATGGCACGCCAGATATCGATTTATTTGCATCAAGGCTAAATCACCAGGTACCTATGTATGTCGCTTGGGAACCAGACCCTGAGGCAGCAGCGGTAGATGCGTTCGCGCTGGATTGGGGAAATTCTTCTTCTATGCATTTCCTCCCTTCTGCCTCATCAGTTGGGGACAACGAACAATACAAATGGACTCTGCTTCAGGTATTTTGATAGTACCCGGCTGGCCTACACAGCCATGGTTCCCAATACTCCATGACATGGTTGTTGAAACTCCGATGGTATTCCCCCGTGACCCAGAGTTATTAACACCCAGTGTCGGGCACAAGCCACCCGTGCAGATTCTACACAAACCACTTCTGGGACTGGGATTATCAGAACAAACCGTCGGCACCATGTCAGCATCCATCCGAACATCCACTAAAAAACAGCACTTGTCCAGCATCAAAAAATGGGAGAAGTACTGCTTGGATACAGGGACCACCTACTCAACCGCTACAGTTACCAACGTACTGGAATTCCTGGCGAACCTTCACCACGATGAAGGACTCAGCTACAGAGCCATCAACACAGCTAGAAGTGCCCTGCCTGTCTATTTAAAACCAGCTCCAGGACAACAGGCCATGGGGTCCCACCCGCTGGTGATCAAACTAATCAAGGGTATTTACAACTCTAACCCCCTAGACCAAGGTACACCCATATATGGGATGTCAGTGTGGTCCTGACATACCTCAGGGGATGGCCACCAGCAAGATCCCTCAACCTGGAACAATCTATGCTCAAAATACTCATGTTGATGGCACTTGTATCTGCAAAGAGGGTCCAGTCACTACACCTATTGCGACTGGACAGCATGCTCACAGCTCCAGACCAGGTCTCGGTCGTTATCCAGGGACTGATCAAACAGAGCAGACCAGGAACACCTAATCCAGTCATGGAATTCCGGGCTTACCCGCCAGAACCACGGTTATGTGCCATGACCCACCGAAGTAAAATAGTAAGATTAAACGAGAACTTACCAGTTTGAAGTTTGATCTGTATTTAATGAGGAGTTACGATGAGGGATTACGTGCCCTCCGCTCCCACCTTCAATAATATGGGTCAAACTGATAAACTGATGTCTCCTTTTCTTTACTATGTTTACTTCAATAACTGTGTCTATCTGTGATTCCACACCGCTGCTTTGAAGTATGCCGCGCATGCGTGCTGAGCGGGCTCTTCACGTAATCCCTCATCGTAACTCCTCATAAAATACAGATCAAACTTCAAACTGGTAAGTTCTCGTTTAATCTTACTATTTTTCTTTGTTCTCTCGGCAAAGTCATATGATAACTTAGTTTCATCAATAAGAGCACTGATGACAATGGTTGGGACATTATGTTACAGTTGTACAAGATATTGTTGTGACTGTACTATTCTACATTCTATGTTCTAATTTGGTCAATAGACATTGAAAGGAAAACATTCCAGTGGTTGGGCACCATCTTGCATAAAGTACATTTTTTATTTTCACCAACCAAGCGTTCCTGCACCAAGACATCGTTGCTTAAGTTCCTCAGGTCAGTTCCAAAGGTCCAACCATCTTAGTTTAGTTTAGTTCCGTTTAGAGCTAGCATCTGTAGTTTAATCATTAATGAACGTTCCTCCATTGTAAGGTTAGAAAAGGGAAGAGACATTGATGATTGCTCAATATTTGACTCCTCAGCAAATGAAGCGGCCCATGGCCCAAAGCCCAGGGATAGACTGAAAAGTGAGAAGTAACATCCCCACAATATCCGTGACAAGCAATGATCATCTCCAACATGAGACAGTCTAAGCACCTATCCTTGATAATCAATGGGATTTCCATCATCAAGACCCCGTTATCTGAAGTTGGGATTATCATGGAGCAGAAGAAACTGGTTGGAGCTTGGAGAAGTTAGAGACTGGACATCCTGGAAAGGTTGACTCAAAATGTTCCCACCTTATACATGGTGAATATTCCACACCTGCCTTGATGGGTGCAGCACCAACAATAGTCAAGAAGTTCAACAACATCAAGGACAATCCAGCGATATCAATAACACCTCACCAATCACTCTAAACATGTGCCCCATGTTGTGCAATGTTTACCATTTGGAGTAATGTATGAAGTCCTTCCCATTACAGTAAGGATGTGGTGACAGCTAGGATTCAAACGCTTGCAGATGGTGGAATAATTGGAACTTGCAAAAATGTCTTAAAAGACACCATTGTGTTTGAATTCTGTACATACATCCATTTTTCAGCAAGATCCGTGGACAAAGATACTTTGAGCCACAGAAACAATGGTGCTACAAGTGAAAGTACCAATTTATTGGATGGAATTTGGAAGATAGAATTCCTAAAGTATTAGGACTGAATTATTTATCAAATATTAAAAAACTAATATTAGTTATGAGGAAGATTACAACCTTTTAAATAGAAACAATATTAAAAAATGCTGTGATTATTTATTGGCAATACTTCATTTTTGCATTTGTATCCCATAAAAGTTCTCCTAACGCAAACATCTGAAAACACTGAAAAGTAAGAATGAGACAGCTGTAACTATTGGTAAGGCGCCATGCATACTCATTGCACATTACCTCCGTGAGATGTGACAGATACCTAAGAAGTGATGTGATGTCTCCTCTTTAAACTATGCTTAGCCAGAAGCTCATAAGGCCTGGCATGAAAGGGAATTTGGGAAGCTGTTTATACTGTCCAGAGTTATACCAGCAAATAAACTCACCTCTCCCGCTGTGCATGCCCTGGCAAAGTTGCAGAGATGTTTTACCATTACGTTGAGCACAAAGTATATTTGCTGCAGGATAATACCTTAATAAATGATATGGTTAAAATTTCAATTCAACAAAATTTTCAATTAAAACATAAATACCAAAAAAGCATTGAGAGACTGACATCTGTTGTAGATAATTGTAACAACGAAAGAGTTCTCAAAACCAAGTACAGAATGAATTGAGGAAATGGTACTGTGATTCCCCGTCAACAAGTCTCAGAATTTCCATAGAGTAATGCATGCTCTATGAATCCAGGTAAAACAAACAGTGCTTAAGTCTTCAATTAGGCGCTTGCATGTACAAACAGAAATTTGAACAATGATACTGTTTATGAGAAAATTTGATAATCAGATGTGATGTGTGAACCTTTGCTGATGATGATTTGGACTTGGTACAGAACCATGATATACAGTACATCTCAGTATTTTTTAGGTTTCAGGTTTAAGTGCAAATAACAGTGAAAAGTTGGAATTTTAAAAAAACAGGCGTCCCCTTGATATAGCACAAGAAACTGCAGATGTTGCTTGACAAAAAAATCCACACGTTGGAGTAACTCAACGGTCAGGCAGCATCACTGGAGAACATGGGTCGGTGACGTTTGGGTCAGGACCTTAGTTCAGGCTGATTGTGGTGGGATAGTGGGGGGGGGTTGAAGAAAGCTGGAAGAGAAGTGGGGCAAGACAACACCTGACAAGTGATAAGTGGATATGTGCAGTGGGAGGGCTTTGATAGGCAGTTGGTTGGACTAAGGCCAGAAATGAATAGACAATGTGTGAGATAAGGATAGAAGAGGCTCGAATTGTGCAACCTTAGGAAGGAATATAGGTAGAAGAGGATAGGAGAATGAGAGGAAATGATGTGCATCCAGGTGGGGCACAGGGAAGAGAGGGGTAAAAGGAAGGGGGGGGAGAACAAGGAAAAGGGGGGGGGGGCGGGGGTTATTGTAGTTTAGTTGCCGAAAATTAGAGAATTCAATGTACACGCCGTTAGTTTGTAAGCTACCTAAACAGAATATGAGGCACTATTTCCTCCAGTCTACACGTGGCCTCATTCTGGCAATGGATGAGGCCATGGACAGAAAGTTCAGAATGGGAAGAAAAGTTAAAATGGTTAGCACCCGAGAGATCCAGCAGGCCTTGGTGGACTGAGTGCAAGTGATTTTGGCAATGTAAAGGAGGCCACATCAGAAAGAATGAATGCAGTAGATGAGGTTAGAGGAGGTGCATGTGAACCTCTGTCTCACCTGGAAGGATTGCTAGGGTTCCTGGATGAATACAAAGGAGGAGGTATAGGGACAGGTGCTACATCTACTGTGGTTGCAAGGGTAAGTACTTGTGAAAGGAATGGTTTGAGGGGGAAAGGATAAGTGAAGTTAGGAATTGTGGAGGGAGCAGCCTCTGCAGAAGGCAGAAAGGAGTGACTGGAGGTGGGATCACGTTGGAGGTGGCAGAACTGTCAGAGAATGATGTGTCAGAGTAGGTGGGATTGGAGACTGTCCCGTGTGATGGAGACAGAGATCAAGAAAGGGGAGTGGTGTCAGAGATGATCCAAGCTCCCTTGATGTTTTACCTGTGTGCATAATAGATACAACTGAATTGGAGTCCCAACACCAAAACAGGTGCAATTATTCCACATTTATTTGATGCAGTGCAACTTCCACAATAGCATTGTGTCCTTGCTCATGATTTTTGACTACAGATTCGGTGCTGTTCATAGATGCATGCAGCCAATATGACGACGAGATGTTTGCAATATTCCCTCCACAACTCTCAAAAGAAGGATAGTTTGTAATTGCAGTTGATGCTTGGAGATTTTTGTGAGCTGAGTCTGACCTGCAAAGAATAGAAGAATGACTGAAATTAATAGGGTACAGGTACCCAGGTTTCTGGATGGCGCATCAAATAGCTCAGGGGCAGAGATGGAAGGGAAGGATGCCCCGTAACTGCAGGAAGGACAAAGGCTCTGCAAAAAGAACGTGGGAGCAAACAACCTCAGAGCGTTTAGCACAAGATCATGAGGTAATCTTGCAAAATGAAATGATCTCCAACAAGGTTGAGAAATGCATTTTCAAATACTATGGTTCATCGGCCGGGCCAGCTAGTGAATAGTATGCAACAACTCCATGATTTACCTACCAGCCATCTTGATCAACCAAAGCTCACACCTAGCATTTGTATGCTCCAATTGACTCTCACATAGATTTCTCAGCCTGGACGCAGTCAGACGTGGAGTTCAATTGATTAGGCTACAGAAGGGAGTTGATGGGTATCTATAATGAAATTGTCTGAACATAAGAAAGGCTGCAATGCAATCAGAAGCCAACACCTATTGCATGTAGCTCAGCTGTCTGACAGCTCCAGCAAACCAGATTTGATGCTGACCTCGGCCTGTCTACGTGGAGTCTGCACATTCTCCCTGTGACTCCACGAGTTTGCTCCAGGTGCTCCATTTTTCTGCACATCCCAAAGATGTGTTGAATGGTTTCTTGATTAGTACAGGTGTCAGGGGTTATGGGGAGAAGGCAGGAGAATGGGTTTAGAAGAGAGAGATAGATCAGCCATGATTGAATGGTGGAGTAGACTTGACGGGCCAAATGGCCTAATTCTGCTCCTATCACTTGATCACTTATTTGGTATATTAAATGGGTATTCTGAATACCCAATTCTGAATTGGGTATTCTTTCCTGGTCCGAGAACACTGATGCAATTATCAAGAAAGCACATCAGCGCCTCTACTTCCTGAGAAGATTATGGAGAGTCGGTTTGTCAAGGAGGACTCTCTCTAACTTCTACAGATGCACAGTAGAGAGCATGCTGACCGTTGCATCGTGGCTTGGTTCGGCAACTTGAGCGCCCTGGAGAGGAAAAGACTACAAAAAGTAGTAAACACTGCCCAGTCCATCATCGGCTCTGACCTTCCTTCCATCGAGGGGATTTATCGCAGTCACTGCCTCAAAAAGGCTGGCAGTATCATCAAAGACCCACACCATCCTGGCCACACACTCATCTCCCTGCTACCTTCAGGCCTGAAGACTGCAACAACCAGGATCAGGAATAGCTACTTCCCCAAAGCCATCAGGCTTTTAAACCTGGCTCGGACAAAACTCTGAACATTAATAACCCATTATCTGTTATTTGCACTTTATCAGTTTATTTATTCATCTGTGTATATATTTATATAATGGTATATGGACACACTGATCTGTTTTGTAGTCAATGCCTACTACATTCTGTTGTGCTGAAGCAAAGCAAGAATTTCATTGTCCTATCAGGGACACATGACAATAAACTCGCTTGAACTTGAACTTGAACCCATGTTGTTGGTAGTAGATAAGAGACTCGGGGAGGGGAAGGGGTATAATAGGTTACTGAGAATTAAGTGGGGATTGATGGGATTGTTTTGATAGCTGGCGGAGATTTAATGTGCTGGAGGCACAGCATTATACAGAATGGAAACAGGCCCTTCAGTCCAACTCACTCATGCCGACCGAGGTGTGTTCCTGAGCTAACCCCATTTGACTGCTTTTGGCCAATATCCCATTAAACTTTCCTTATCTTACCTATAAATCTGTTCAACTATCTTTTAAACATTGTAATTGTACTTCTACCACTTCCCCTGACATTGTTCTATACACTCACCACCTTCGCTGTGAAAAAACCTACCACTCAGATCCCCTTTAAGTATTTTTCCACTCATCTTAAATCTAGGTTTAGACTCCCTTACCCTGAGGAACAGACTGTGACAATCCATCCTTTCTATGCTCCTCATGATTTTATAAAACTCCATAAGGTCACCTCCTCTCCAGGAAATACAGTCCCAGTCTATCTTATCTCTCCCTATAAATCAAGCTCTCCAATCCCCAAAAATATGATTGTGATTATTTTCTGCACTGCTGAATGGCCTCCTTCACTATCAATAAGACATATAATATGAAAGTATCTTATAATATATTGGTTCCGGGCTTTGTTGAGGTTGAAGATGGCCCAGCAAAGACAGGGACGGCAGGATGGAGGCAGCAACAGCAATGGGCCTTTACAGCCAGCTGCAGTTGGGAGTGTGAAATGGCACCAAGACCTGGCGACTATTGTATGTAGACTCAGTGGGCTGTTTCTATGTAATATGTCCTTATTGTACTTGTGTATGGCAATGATTTTCTGAACTGTTTGCAAAAAATGAATTTCACTGTACCTTGGTACATGGTGATAATAAAGGAACCATTGAACCATTTTCAAGGCTTAGATCCCAACCATTACAGCATACACCAGCTGGCCAGCTCCATTCGCACATTGAGCATGATGTAGCAGTTGATGCTAATACCTTGGCTTTCATTGCAGCCCAAACACCTTCCATCAATGTCTGTGTACTGCATTGGGTTCTTAGAGTGAGTGCTGCTTGCCAGCTTAGTATATAGCCACCATGTCTCGGTCAAAGGAACAGAACTGTGGAAGTGAAGGACGATGGATTGCACTACTGCGAGTTTAGGTCAGGTTTCTATCAATAGATGTCCAGGCCCAGAGCCATCAGGCCATCCTTCGAAGCAATCAGCAGCCTTCCGGAGGGAATACAGCAAAGGTTCACTTAACTGGGATGACAGGACTGGTGGAAGAAGAGTGATTGGGTTTATATTCACTAGTGGGTTAAAGAATGAGAGGGAATCTCTATAAATTCTGTTGGGGCTGGACGGATCAGATACAGTATAGGAAAAATATTCCTGATCATGGGAAAGTCCAGAAGCAGGTATCACAGCTTCTGGAGACAAGGTAGGACTGAGAAGAGAACACATTCCTTCATGACTTGTGAATTTCTGAAATTAGAGTCATGCAGACATAGCGATGTGCTGCACAGAAATGGGCCCTTCAGCTGAACTCTTCCAAAGCGACCGTAAGGCCTAGCGCAGAATTCTTTGCAATAGAACGCATCTTAAGTCACATCATTCAATATATATGAAGGGGTTAGATATGGTTATAAAGGCTAAAGAAATCAAGGATAACGACCTTGCATGCTTCACTGTCATTAGGTGCCTGAATCCAAATGCTTTTACCATGTTGGCACCTTGCATGGACACGCATCGTAGCTGTAATTTTACTTCGGAGTCACGTGAGTGACTACGTGAAGAACCCGCTTACGACGCATGCGTGTCATTACGTTACACGCATTCGAACTCGTCATTGCTGGAGGAAGGATGTTCCTCCCAAACGGCAGGGGTTGAACCTGCAACAGTAAGGTGAGGGAACGTCGTTTCTTTTACTTACCTTTTTTCTTTCTACAGAAGGCTGATGAGAACTGGCTGGGGAGAGTCTGCAGAACTGCAGGAAGCCAGCAACGGCCGGGGCACTGCTATCTCCCTTAAAACGGGAGCCGGAGCCGACTTCAGCTCCAGGAGCACGCCGACAGCGGTGGAGCATGTCTGGAGCAGTCACTTCCGACGACTCGGACTACAGCCCCACGGACCTATACATGGGTCAGAGGCGCTGGAAGGAGCGAGAAAGCTGGCGGGGGAGAACCTGCAAAATTGCGGGCAGCCGGCAGCAGCAGCAGCAAACGGCACGCTGATCTCCCGTAATGGGAACAGCTGTGCCCGATTTCGCTCCCGACTTCGCTCCCGCGCCGGCCCCGGCCGGTCGGGAGAGGAGCAGCCGCGAGCGACCAGTGCCCGTGTGCATGGGGGTCGGTTTGAGCGGCTGGAGGAGATGGCAAGCAGCCGCGAGCGACCAGTGCCCGTGAGCACCGGGGTCGGTTGGAGCGGCTGCAGCATGACCAGCAGCCGTGACGGCCGGTGCCCGTGAGCACCGAGGTCGGTTGTAGCGGCTGCAGCATGCAGGATAAAGCAGCCGGGAGTGGCCAGTGCCCGAGAGCATTGGAGCCGGTTGGACCGGCTGCAAGAGAAATTAAGCAGCCGTGAGCGACCAGTGCCCGTGAGCACCGGGGTCGGTTGGAGCGGCTGCAGCATGACGAGCAGCCGTGAGCGGCCGGTGCCCGTGAGCACCGAGGTCGGTTGTAGCGGCTGCAGCATGCAGGATAAAGAGCAGCCGGGAGCGGCCAGTGCCCGAGAGCATTGGAGCCGGTTGGACCGGCTGCAGGAGCAGTACCCCTTGTGGGGCTGCAGAGTGGAAATACTCCAAAGTGGCAAAGCCACAGTGGGCAACTAATAAGCCCCACAGCAGTACTCCTTGTGAGGCGGCACAGAGTTTCTCACTCATCAGAGGGGAACACCGAGACTCAATCCTGGGCTGACTGCAGAAGCAGCTTCAGGAGCAGCCGTGACGGCCATTGCCCGTGAGCATTGGAGCCGGATGGAGTGGCTGCAGGAACTGCAGCAGGAGCAGTCTCAGGAGTAACGGCTTCAGAAGCAGCCGCAATGGCCAGTGATCTTGTGCATTGGAGCCGGTTGGGTGCCCGAGAGCATCGGAACCAGCTGGCGCAGCTGTTGGAGCATGTAAGTGGCAGCTCCATGAGATGGAGGCTAGTCACAGAAAGGCAGCTAGTAAGTCCTACAGCAGTACCTCTTGTAGGGCTGCACAGTGTTCTCCCTTCTCAGAGGGGAGTATAGGGGGTCAAGTTTGGGCTCCACTTGAACAGGGGAGCAGAACATACCCCTAGTACACTTAGGGTGCGGAAAACCTATGGGAAAACACTTACCATCAGGGAACTGCAAAACTTGAATGTTCCCAGTATCAACCTAAACATGGTAGGGCACGGAATTGAAACGAAAGAATGTTCTAAGTCCTAACAGATGAAAACCTGGAACCTCCCAACCTCCAATATTAAAATTTGGAGGCATCTTATCTTAACAGGGAAAGATCTTCACATCGAGGGAACTCTGGGACACATTAAGGAACGTCTTAAAAACTACTTCCTGAGAAATGTGCTACCCTCATCAGACACCGGTACCTCAACGACCACGGAGGATGCTGAAATAGTAACTAACCCACTAATAGGAACTAGGGAGATTGGTAGTGGATAACAGATCTATCTGTATGCATAGAATTATTCTACCGACACTTCAAATTCAGAAGTACAGGGGCATACCTTAGAATTCTTCATTCCATTATCCTCCAGTTCAGCATGTACCGAACTGAATGTTCATGCTTACAGGGAAAGAAACAACTAAAGCGCATACTGAACTACAGTGCCCATATATTATAGGACTTATGGAGGACATCCACACGAATCACAGGGATTTGTGTCCTAAATATCCTTCTCATAATTTAGAGGTGGTTGCCACTTCATCTTAGATTGACTAATTTGAATACTTCGTACTTTATATTCATTACAAATGGGAACCTTTGGTGCAACTAAGGGATTGATCCTAGGGTACTACATGGCAAGCATGGTATTAAAATACGCTTGCTATATAGGACTCATTGAAGGTGCCCACAGATGTATTTAACACAACAGATCGTCTGCGGTCCACCATTAACACTTTCTTACGGCAAAATCAGTTCAGCCTTTTGGGATGTTGATTTTTATGATGATGTCATATAACATGGCAGTACTTTGCCGTAAGAAAGGGTACAGCCTTTATGGAGGCTTCCAGGGAACTAAACCAGCCATCAGACTGGTAGTAGAATAATTGGCATTAGGGGCTGTGTGACAGCCACATGATATCGGACCTTTACATAATCATAGTACAGAGCGCTACACGCGTCACTCAAGAAATTATGTGGGGGTCATTCTGACAGACTTATGAAACAACCAAACACAGTTACCCGTCTATGGAACCACATACTGATGGGCCTTGGATTGGGATGCTACTAATTCCAACTCCAGCTGTGGGGGAGATGGAATGCTCAGGAGGCATCACTACTAACGTTGGGCATATATACCTGGGGAAGTGAGAGCTAGTCATGGCTTTAAGTCAAATTGTTTTGGGTTATAACACCAGTATGTTAATCTACAAATTGACAACACCACCGGAGTAGCATATGTCAACCATATGGGTAGAAACATATCGACACCATTTGACTATCTGGCCAACACTATTTGTGAATTGAATTGAATTGAATCCTTCTTGTCAATCAGACCTTTCGGTCTGAACGAGATGTTGTTGCCTGCAGCCATACATGTAATACTAGCAGCACACAATGGACACGGGCTGGCATCCGCCGCGGTGAGTTCACCGGGTACCTCCACACTGTGATGCAGGCAATAGTCTTAGAGTCACTGTCTCTATTAATCTGGATTAATAGCGTATCCAGATAGAGATTGGATATCAGCATCCAACGACCAGGGAAACTGAATTTAGTGGCAGACAACAGGTCACGCTAAGTCCAAAAACTCTGTATGGATGTTGGATAAAATATGTATTGCTGGAACAGCTGGTATGGAACACCAGATAACGACCTATTCACATCCATGCTCTTACCAGTTATCAAATTATGTTCTTGGGAGCCAGAACCTGGGGCAGTGGTTCAGATGTATCTTCGCTGATTGGGGGATCATTTATGCATCCCTCCCTTTGCCTCATCAGTCGGTTATTTAGGAAGAAACTATAGACTTCACATCTCGAATCTTGATATACCTGATTGCCCTACGCAACCGGGGTACTGGTGATATCAACATGGGTCAGAACCATACATCACCACCCATCATAGACCTAACTTACTGGGTCTTCCCGCAACAAGGGGAGTTACCCGTCACTATTATATATTAACCTATTTATTTAGAGTTGTAAGCACCTCTTCTACACCTGGGACCGACGGACCGAATGCGGAATTATTTCAGCGGGTCACAGACTGTCCACCTAAACATCAGTACTTGGTATCATCTAGTAATGGGAAGTACTGTCACAACAATAATCATCACCCACAGATCTATGAACATCCCGTCTGTTTTGGAATTCCTGGCAAGCCTCCATTACGATGAGAGGCTCAGTCATAGTGCCATCAACTGCGCCAGAGGTGCTCTGTCAATATACCTGTCGAAGGTACAGAGCGGCATTCTGTTGGGACAAACCCTGGTAAACAAACTCATGAGGGGCATTTTTAAAATTAATCCCCAAGAACCAGGTACTCCCAAATATGGGATGTGAGCATTGTACTGACCATGTTAAGAAACTGGTCTCCAGCTACAGCTCTGTTCCTACGGAAACTGACTATGAAAACAGTCATGCTGATGGTCCTGGTCACGCCACAAGGGTCCAGTCACCACAGAAAACAAGGTTGGACAACATGATTATTTCATCTGGAAATTAAGGTTTACATCAGTGTAATAGTCATACAGAACAGACAGGGGTCAGCAGGCCTAAAAAACAGAATTCAGGGCCTACCCTACAGATGGTCGTCTCTGTATTATAACACACTTACTATCATACTTGAAGTATACTAAGATCATCAGAGGGAAGGAATGTCACTTTAATCAGCTACTAACAGCCATTTCAAACAGTGACAGTCCAGACCATCTCTGGATGGCTTAAACAAGTCCTAAATAGGCTGGAGTGGGAACTAGCATTTCAAATCTCACTCCACCAGGGCTGCAGCTACATTAGCAGCTATGAAGTTGGACGTACCAATGGACCAAATCCTCAAGACAGCAGGATGGCCAACGGAGGAATTTTCCAACAACTTTATAACAAACCAGTCATTGAACCTGAAACATTTACAGAAACAAATTTAAGTTCTGTAATATAATAGACCCATAAATAGGGGCAATAATTGGTGTTCATAATTTTACTGTTAGATTTCAATATCGTATTGATGTCTAATGTTGTTAACTCTACTCTCCCCAAAAATCAAGGCAGATGTGATGCATGGACTCGTTCCACGGCATGAAATCACAGAGCTTTAAAATCTTCACGTAGTCACTCACGTGACTCCGAAGTAAAATAGTAAGATTAAACGAGAACTTACCAGTTTGAAGTTTGATCCTTATTTTATGAGGAGGAACGTTGAGGACTACGTGCCCTCCGCTCCCACCCTTGATCATAGTCTGAACTGGTATCTGTTGTCTAATCTTACTATGTTTAGTCATTATAGTTATCTGTGATTCCACACCGCTGCTTTGAAGAATGACACGCATGCGTCGTAAGCGGGTTCTTCACGTAGTCCTCAACGTTCCTCCTCATAAAATAAGGATCAAACTTCAAACTGGTAAGTTCTCGTTTAATCTTACTATTCTGAGTGAAAGCAGGAACACAGTGCTAGATTTGGATGAATGGTGAAGCAGGCTCTAAGAGCTGACTGGCTGACTTCTTCTCCTGTTTTCTTTGATCCGTATTTCAGTATCCTTCTGCCCCTCACGCTGCATGCAGCAAGAAAGCAGCTTGAGGTCGAGATCGTTCACCTCACCTGGCCTAGGCGTCACATTTTGGGGGGGACTTCTAGGGATTTCAAGTGTCCTCTTGTAATTTTGTCTGGATTAAAGGAGGTGCCAGACCACCAGTGGTTGGAAAATCAGTGGACCACCAGGAAGGTAACAGGCAATAGTCACTGGAGCACATTATTGAATTTAGAACATTATACTGTATTTGAATTTGGATTCTCTGCTAGTTTTTATTTCTGTGTTGCCAGAATGAAGGTTATGAAGGTTTCCGGTTGGCGGCGCGACTCCCATTGCAGCGGCACCTGCAGCCTGTCTGTCTTTTTTTAATTTTTTTGTCTAGTTAAATGTAGTTGTTGTGTTTTTTTAATACTGTTTTTAACTGTGTATATGTGGGGGGGGGGGGGAATTTTTTTAATCTCTTCCCTGCACAGGAGACCTGACCTTTTCCCTGTCGGGTCTCCGTTGTTGTTGGGACCTAGCACCGTGGAGCTGGGGGCTCCAGTCGCGGAGCCTGCTATCTTCGGACTTACCATCATGGGGCTGGCCAGCCTCGGAGCGTGGGGAGCGGTGGTGACTCGCTGCTGCGGGCCAACTCCGAAGCTCGGAGGCTCCAGCCGCAGGTCCGGTGGACTATGATATCGGGAGCTCACGGGTCCGGGTGGGAGACCGCTTTTCGGAGCTCCTGCAACGCAACTTCTCCAGCCCGTGTCGCGGGGTTGGAAGGACCCGGTGCGGGGCCATACATCGCCCGGCGCAGCTTTAATGGCCGCGGGACATTCCAACGCCCGCCGGGGGGCTCCAACTTTGAGTCATTTAGACCTGGAGCGAGGCCGTACATCGCCTTAATGGCCGTAGGACTTACCATCACCCGCCTGGGGCTGCAAAATCGGGAGAAAAATGGTGCACAGGGGAGAGTAAAGACTTTGCCTTCCATCACAATGAGGAGGAGATTCACTGTGATAGATGTTTGTGTGAATTGAATTGTTTGTGTGTCTTGTAGGAATTGTTTTGTTTGTATGGCTGTAGAAACAGAGTTTCGTTTGAGCCTCACTGAGGTTCAAATGACATTGAATAAATATTGTATTGTATTGTATTGTATGTGATGATCATCAATGAAGACAAGATGGGTGGCATAATGGAAGCCATTGTTATTATTGACAATGTTTGAATATTCTGATCATGCACGCTCTGGCAGGAAGGAGTTGTCTTCACTGAAATTTTAATTACACATGTTCTCCCTCCATGTTGTCGTGTGTCACCTTCTCTACTTCCTCATTTTAGACCAATTCATTATCAACTCTCTTTATTCTCCCTGTTCCTTTCAGTTCCCAGAGTAGAATGAACCATCAATGTATACTGCATGCAACTTCTTATAGCACAGCATTTTACACGGAAAAACGTTCTGCAAGACCAGTCAAGGTACCCTGCAGAGTACTGAAACATCAGCCAAGTAGAGGAAATCTCCAAGAATGCGTACACTTGCACCAGAGCCAGAATAAATAACCCACCCACTAACCTCATGATCCTGTAAATGGTGCTATTCGTGGGCCCTTCATTCCATTTAATATTGTGTTCAGTTGTCCAAGGTTAAGACAGGTTGATAGGCAAAGACAGTTGGAAATTGGTTGCAACAACTTGAGATCAGTGTTAACCTTATTTGACATGCACCTTGTTACCATGCAAGCTTCACAGTCATTAGGTGCCTGCATTCCAATGTGTTTGACCATATTAGCACCTTGCCTGTACATGCATCATAGCTCCAATTCTGATTTCTTAGTATGAGTTAGAGCCCATTTAAGTTGGTTCCATGCCATTCTCTAGTTATTTACCACTGGAAGTAGCTGTACACAGTTTAATAACAAAAAACATCCTTCAGATTTATGTTTATGTTCTGTATTATAGAATTATAGTCTTGCAGCATGGAAACAGATCCTTTGGCCCAACTCATCCATGCCAACAAATATAAATTCTAATCCTTATATAAATAACTCCAAGACTGAATATTCTTGCCCTGAAATGTTTAAGGGGAACTAATTGGAAGTGCAATCATACAGAACCAAAACTTTAGAATCAATGTGTTCCTTTGGGGCAAATATATAAGCTACACACATTCATTTTGAGCCTATGTTACAGAGTATTGGTTGTAGAACAGGGGAAGAGAGTTTAGGATGTGAAGACTATATGTATGAAGGACTAAATGTAGGCTTTCAGAGTTGGAGTGCAGTCATTCAAAATAAATTCTTCTGGAGTGTATGTAGCTAAGGCTTCTGCAAATATTTGTGATTGTTGATTCTATTTTTAATTTACGGAAAAGATTGTGAATTACATTTTGCTTATTGGTTTTGTTTTAAAGCAAAATAATGTTATGCTTTGCAAAAGGAAATTCATTAAATTACAAGCATTACACTGAGTTATGGAAATCATAATTGATGCACAATGTGTGTTATCATTATCTCCCTCCACAGCTAGATTGGTTCCCCTTCACCACAATAATCTAATTCAATACAGCAAAGTGAGGCTGCTATTGAAAGGACCACAGGGAAACACTGAATAGAGGTACTAGGTGATCTGGCCTCTCTCCTGCTGAGGGCACACAAAGGGATAAGAGTGAAGACAATGGTTTTTGAACATTTCCAAAGATACTTCTGAGAGTAACCTGAAATAAGTAGTGTCAAAAGTAATAGTTAACATGTCAATTGCAAAAGGTTGTGACGCTACTAGTATCCAGATTAATTGCATCCTAGCCAATTCCAATGCACAGAAATATACGAGGGTGCAGAGAGTTTAGTTTATTACTGTCATGTGTACTGAGGCACAGTGAAAAACTTTTGTTTGCGTGCTATCCAGTCAAAGAAAAGATTATACATGTACACAATCAAGCAGTCCACAGTGTACAGATAAAGGATAAAGACTTTGCCTTCCATCACAGTGAGGAGGAGATTCACTGTGATGGATGTTTGTGTAAATTGTGTTAGTGTTGTGTCTTGGTTCTTTTCTTGTATGACTGCCGAAACCAAATTTCGTTTGAACCTCATGTGAGGTTCAAATGACAAATAAATGGTATTGTATTTTATTGTATTGTAAAGGGTACAACATTTAGTGCAAAGATGCAAGATTGGAGTCCGATAAAGTCTGATTCAGCATCTGCGGTTCCTTCCTACACACCTGTGATTAAAGATAGTTCAAAGATCTCCAGTGAGGTAGATGGGAGGTCAGGACTGAACTCCAGCTGATTAGACGACCATCAGATAACAGTTGGAAAGAATCCCAGCATCCCCACCATGAAAAGTATCAACATGAGACACTGTCTCGAGAAGGTGGCATCTATCATCAGAGATCCTCACCATCCAGGCAATGCCCTTTACTGACTGCTACCATCAGGCAGGAGGTACAGTATTCTGAAGTCCTGCACCACCAGGTCCAGGACTTCAGAAGAGTTACTTTCCTGCAGCCATCAGGTACTTGAAGCAACCTGTACAACCATAATTCTACATCAGCAATGGAAAACTACAGACTACTTGCACCTCCATGGACTAGTATTCTAATTGTGTTTTGCACTTACTTCTTGTTCTTTTACTTTCTTTTTCTTTTCACTGCTTTGTACAATTTATGCATAATATATGAATACTTTATGTGTAATTTATGTTTTAGTGTTGTCTATGTGCCTGTGATGCTGCCGCAAGCAAGTTTTTCATTGTTCCTTTTGCTCACCATACTTGTTCATAAGACAAATTCAACGACTTGACTTGGAATCTAACCCAAAAGTTAGCATACAAATCATCAATCAGTAGTAAGCAGTATCTATCTTTACTTTTCTGTTGATGGTTGTCTTACAATTCTCCAGTGATCCAGGAATTGGCATCTATCTTCTCTAAAGGAACTATTAGTGCAGCCCTTTGGAAACAACTATTATTGTTTCTCAAATATTTTCCATTATAGTACGAGGTACAGGAACTGCTTTAAAGAACTAAAGTAGACCACTCTTAACGGGCTGTCCCACTGCGGCGACCTAATCTACGAGTTTAGAAGAGCTTGCCCTTGACTCAAACCTGCAGCATGGTCAGCACATGGTCCTAGGAGGTCCTGTGAGGTCACTGGAACTCTCCTTCATGCTCGAGGAAAGTTCCCGCATACTCGCGGCCTCAGTTTGGTCAAGGTACACTTTTCAGCATGTTGAGAAATTTTCCGCGAGTTAGAATTGGTCGGCATGGTTCTTTTGAACTCGTACTTCAGTGGAGTGGAGTCGCTATGTAGTTACAGGCTGTCAAGGGCAGCCGTAGGCAGGGGCGGAAAACCCGGGGGGTCTAGGGGGGACAAGTTTTGAGGGGTTGGGGTACGATCCCCCCCCCCCCAAGCCTCCGCGAGACAGTGGGGGTGGGACTGCTGATTGAGGGAGGCGTCGGTCAGCAGGCAATGGGAGTGGAACATGATGATGCAGCAAGATCATTGGAGGAGGGAGACGTGCCAAAACACTCTCGGCACAGACCTGCGCCTCATCCGCAGCCAGGATAGATCCCGGCTCTCCGGCACTGTCCCGTCCCCACCCGAGCGCCCTGCCCCGAAGCCCAGTGGTGGCCAGAGAGGTCGGGAGTCAGATGGGAGCTGCGCCCCCAGGCCCACAGCCAGCGCAGAGAAGCAGCGCTAAACCCAGCTCAACTCTGCATGTCCCGCCAGGTTAGCCTACAGCCCTACCTGGACTTGCGGGAAATATCGCCAGCGGGGAGAAGCAGCGCTAGTGTCCCATCAGTCCAGGCAGGGCTGTAGATTAACCCGGCGAGACAGGCAGAGTTGAGTTGCATTTAGCACTGGATTGAGCCTCCGAAGCCTTGCGTGTGTGTGTGTGTGTGTGTGTGTGTGTGTGTGTGTGTGTGTGTGTGTGTGTGTGTGTGTGTGTGTGTGTGTGTGTGTGTGTGTGTGTGTGTGTGTGCGCGCATGCGCGCGCGGCCCCCAAAAAATTGTGTCCCCCCTGTACACCGTCCCCTCCATAATTTGATAGCGATTTCCATGCTTGGCCATAGGCAAACTCCTTCGCCAACCGGGCATTTTAATTGGCTCATTCGGGTTTTCAGGACCAGGGAAAACCGACGGGTAATGTAAAATGCCCGCTAAATTTATTATAAGTTGTCTAGCTTCTTAAAAGTGTCTCCACTGCTTCTCCTCCCCCCTTCTCTCCCCTTCTCTCCCCTTCTCTCCCCTTCTCGTCCCCTCTCTCCTCCCCCCCCCACGCTTTCTAAAGGACTTATCGTACACTGTGCAGCCGTCTTTTACCTTTCTGTTCATCGCGGGCGTGAATTTCAGACAGCGCTCCCCCGTTTTCCCCGGCCCCCGCCTTTGCGATGTGTTTGTTTGTGTGAGTCGATCCAGCTCGCGGTTTCATCGCAGATGGTCGATCCACTCGAGGTTTTCCAGGCGAGTGCCCTCGAGCTTGAAGGTCGAAGACAGTGGCTGAAAGGTTGCGTCAGTGGGACAGGCCCTTTAATCAGCTAAATCTTGTATATCATGAGGTCATAAGGAATAGGAGTGGAATTAGGCCATTCGGCCCATCAAGTTTACTCCGCCATTCATTCATGGCTCTCCCTCCTAACCCTATTCTCCTGCCAGCCCCCCATAACCTCTGACACCTGTACTAATCAAGAATCCATCTATCTCTGCCTTAAAAATATCCACTAAAGGCCTCCACAGCCTTCTGTGGCAAAGAATTCCACAGATTCACCACGCTCTGACTAAAGGGGTACGTGAATTCTTCGAAGTTTGTTACAAAATGACTTGCTAAACTCAGCAGATACAGACACTTACATGTTTAGATCGATAGACATTTAAGGTCTATCAATGTGATTGCTTTCCCTGGGATAGATAGAAGAGGAGGCTTTGCTGCATTTTTACGACCTCTCTCAAACCTCTTGCTCTACACCTTGATCCATTCTCCAATGCAGGTAAAAAGTGAAGAACAAATAATAGAAGCAGCAGGCCACTCATCACTTCATGTCTGCTCTATAATTCAATGGTATCATGACAGATCCTCCTCCTCAGTGACACTTCCCTGCACTGATATGAAATCTCTTGATTACCTCGATTTTCTAAAATCTATCCAATTCTAACCTGAATAGATTCAGTAACAGAACATTCACAGGCGTCCTGGTGAAGAATTCTAAAAATATAATAAGAATAGTTAAGAAACTTCATCTCCTTTCAGTCCTGAATGATTAACTCCTTATTTTACTTCGGAGTCACGTGAGTGACTACGTGAAGAACCCGCCAGGACGCATGCGTGTCATATCGCTTCACGCATTGCGAAACGACAGACGGGGTGGAACGACGTTCCCCCGCAGCGGTAAATTTGAAACCGCGACCGACAGGTAAGTGAATTACTCTGCGGTCATTTTATGTTTCCCGCGCTGTTTTTTACAGGAGGAAACTGGACAAAAATAGAGTCCACAAGGGCTGCGTCTAAAGTTGGCTGGGGAGGACCGCGGAGTTGCGGGCAGCCAGCAGCAGCTGAAGGCACCAGCATCACCATGAATGGGATCAGCTGTG
This sequence comes from Amblyraja radiata, assembly GCF_010909765.2. Taxonomy (NCBI): domain Eukaryota; kingdom Metazoa; phylum Chordata; class Chondrichthyes; order Rajiformes; family Rajidae; genus Amblyraja; species Amblyraja radiata. Next base: position 48,906,081 of record NC_045958.1, on the reverse strand, counting down.
CCCGACTTAGCACCCGCGCCGGCCAGATCAACACCACGGCCGGGCGGGAAGGCTACACAGATCAGAGCCGTTGACTCTGACAAGTTGAAATGGCCAACGGGGGGAGCATTCCCCTGCAGCGGCAAGTTTTTAAAACCAAGACCGACAGGTAAGGGAATTACTGCGGTCGTGTTTGTTTCCCGTGTCTGTTTCTTACAGGGGGAAAATATGGACAAGAGTCCACAAGGGCTGCACTGGCTGGGGAAACCGCGGAGTTGCGGGCAGCCAGCAGCAGCTAAAGGCACCAGCATCACCGTGAGTGGGATCAGCTGTGCCCGACTTGGCACCCGCACCGGCCAGATCAACACCACGGCCGGGCGGGAAGACTACACAGACAGAGCCGTTGACTCTGACAAGTCAAAACGGCAGGCGGGGGGGAGTATTCCCCTGCAGTGGCAAGTTTTTTAAAACCAAGACCAACATGTAAGGGAATTACTGCGGTCATGCTTTGTTTCCCGTGCTGGTTTTCACAGGGGGAAACTATGGACAGGAGTCCACAAGGGCTGCACTGGCTGTGAAGAACTACGGAGTTGCGGACAGCCAGCAGCGGCTGACGGCACCAGATCACCGTTAGTGGGATCAGCTGTGCCCGACTTGGCTGACAAGTCGAACTGCAAAGAAATGCCGCGGGGACCAGCGTTACTGGGGCCAAATGGAGCGGCTTATGGAGCACATGCTCCACTGTGACAGACTCTGGGAGATGGAGCCTAGTCACAATGGGTATATAATACACCCATGGCAGCACCTTATCAGGGCTGCACAGTGCACCTCCCTCGACAGAGGGGAGTACTGGTAGCCAATTCTGGGCTGGCTCTGAAGAGGGGTTTTGCTGAAGGAAGAAATCAGTGTGCAGGGGGTGCAAGAACAAGGAAACCTCCTGGAAAAGGAGTCCAAGTTTGTACATCTAAAAACAACTACAGGAACATGGCTGTAATAGACACTACTGCCAAATATTAGGCACCGGAAAATGGGTATCCCTCAAAAACTTCCCACGGTGAACAGTTACATCTGAAAACACATTGGAACGGGAGTCAGAAGGCAGGATGTTTAGCTAAGATGCTGTGGCATTATTCTGCAATACGAAGTATGAGATTAATAGTCTCAGGAGAACGCCATCCGCCCAGCTTTAAACCCTAAATTTGCAGAGCTGTGCAGACCTGGTGGGATTAAACCACCAATATTACTACTTGGGGGCAACCTGTCAAAACAGGTAAAAGAGCTCAATAAGGAGGCCAATACCCTGGGGCTCATAAAGGCGGCAACAGGCAGGATCTCCTACACACGACAACAGCACCTCCACGCACCCACCAGCAGGAAGACACACAGAAGCTGGTGAAAGCTCAAAGGCCGGGCTACAGGACAGAGGTCTTTTAGGCCTGGCCCACACCGGCCTTCGTGGAAGACGTGCAACCCCAAATCCCAAATCCAAAAACCGACGCCACAACCTCTACGGCGACTGCAAGGAAGAAAACAGACTTTCCACTGGTCACCATGGAGGTAGGGGGGTCTGGTCTCTTCCAAAAAACAGGAGGTGTAAATAACACAAATTGGTGTGTAGATTACATTTTCTTGGGAGGCATGGAGTGCAATAACTACTCACACTTATTTTCTACCTAGTATTCAGGGATATACAATTGAATTTGTGCACAAAATTTCCCGGTTCAGCATGTACCGAACTGAACGTTCGTGCCTTCACGATAAGAAAAACTGGAAGCGCATGCTGAACTGGAGAGGCTAGATGCTAGGGAATCATAGGGAAATCCCAACACGACTCTTTGGAATTTGTGTCAATATCTTTACGAAAAACAAAAAGATGTGGTTACCAATCATTCAGGTCTGACAAACCTGAATACATTGTGCAGTAAATTCATTCGAAATTGGAAACCTTTGTTACTGCCAAACAATTGATTCCATAGGCTACTTTATGGATTGCATCCATTAAAAGATGCTTACTATATGGTGCCTATGTGGAAGGATTATAGACGTTATTAATTCTAAGCTAACACCTTCCACCACTAAGGACTACTTGGGGTTCGCCTTTGACTTAGTCTACATGTGGGTAACTTATCAAAGGTAGGTACAGACTTAACTGAGGCCAACAACCTCATTGACATCAGTAAACCACCTATTCGACTGGTAGCAAGGGTAATTGGCAATACTGTGGCCTTTCCAGCCACACTGTTTGACCTTTGTATTACCAATAATTACAAGGACAAAGGTATAAGCACTTAAAATCAATACTGGTCATGTGTAGAGACCAATGAGGCTACCAATCTAAGCAATCACGGAATTACAATGATAGGGGAAATATTGGGCATTGTTCAAACCCTATCATTGTCAGCAACCATTCAGTGGTGCTACAAACTGATGCCAGTGTTCATGGTTGGCGTGTTACTAACCCCATCTCTAGTTGTGGATATAGATGGGATGCACAAGAAGCATCATTGCTTCAGATACATGTCATAAACTACTTGGAAATGTTGGGTGTGTTCTATGGACTAAAATCATACTGTTCAGAAATGCATCACCTGCATGTTAGACTACAGATTGATAACACCACTATGGTGACATATACTAACTACATGGGTGGAATCAAATCGGTATCATGTGATAATCCTGCTAACACAATTTGGCAATGGTGTATTCAGAAAAACATTTGAATATCAGCTAGTTACCTACCAGGTAACCTCAAATTTAGTGGCAGACACCAGGTCACGCAAATTTATGACAAACATCGAATGGATGTTGGACCACAAAGTGTTTGCTGATATTGTAGCATGATATGAAACACCAGAGAATGATCTATTGCATCTCGACTTAATCACCAGTTGCCTATCTGTGTTTCTTGGGAATCAGACTGGGGCATCAGCGATGGATGCCTTCTCGCTGCATTGGGGGGGGGGGGGGGGGGGGGGGGGGGATTGTTCTTTCTATGCATTCCCTCCTTTCTGCCTCATCGGTCGGGTATTACGCAAAATACAACTAAACATGGCTCTCCGTTCCGAAATAACCAGATTGTTGGTTCATCCCGTAACGGGCGGGAAAATCATCCCTACCATAATAGGACAAATGTGTTCGTCAGCAGAATCTTAAGTAACCATTTCCGGACCTGGGACTAACGAACCGAACAATGAACATATACAGCGGCTCACAGGCAGTCCACGAAGAAACTATATCGGGTCCACATCAGGAAGTGGGAAATATTGTTCTAGGAACAACATCACTACTGTACGACAAACAAAACGTCTGTTTTGGAATTCCTGGCAGGCCTCCATTATGATGAGGGGCTCAGTTACAGTGCCATTAACTGCGCCAGAAGTGCCCATTCAGCATATCTATGGCGAGGATCAGAGCGTCATTCTGTTGGGACTCACCCCCTGGTAACCAAACTTATGAGGGGAATTTTTTAATATCAATCCCCCAAGAACCAGGTACTCTCAAATATGGGATGTGAGTATTGTCCTAACGTTGCTAAGGAACTGGTCTCCAGCAACAGCTCTGTCCCTGCAAAAACTGATGCATAAAACAGTCATGCTGATGGCTTTGGTCACAGTACAAAGGGTACAGTCTTTACATAAATTAAGGTTGGACAATATGACTTCTTCAACAAGAAATATAACTTTTCATGTTCACGAATTAGTCAAACAGAACAGACCGGGACCATCAGGCCTCAAAATAGAATTTAGGGCTTACCCTATAGATGATCGTCTCTGTATAATAAGACATTTATTGTTATATATGGAGAACACCAAAAACATCAGAGGCTATGAGATGGCACTACTAATCAGCCACAAGCAACCCCACAAAAAAGTGTCGGTTCAAACTATTTCCAGATGGCTGAAACAGGTTTTAACAACAGCTGGAGTGGATACTAACATATTCAAATCTCATTCCACCAGGGCTGCAGCTACATCGGCAGCTATGGAGTTGGACGTACCGATGGACCAAATCCTGGAGACAGCAGGATGGTCAAGGGAAAAAACGTTCCAACAATTCTACCATAAACCAGTGGTTAAACCTGGAACTTTTGCAGAATAAATTTTAAGTTCTGTAATATGATTTCACCCCATGAAATAGGGGCTATAATTTGTTGTTAATAAATTTATCATGGGTTTCAATGTCAGATTCATGTTTAAACATGTTAACACAATTCCTCCCTTAGTCAATTAAGGCAGATGTGATGCATGGACTCGTTTCCACGGCATGAAATCACAGAGCTTTGAAATCTTCACGTAGTCACTCACGTGACTCCGAAGTAAAATAGTAAGATTAAAGGAGAATTTACCAGTTCGTTATTTTATGAGGAGTAACGTTGAGGGATTACGTGCCCTCCGCTCCCACCCTTGATCATACAGTTCAACTGGTATCCTCTTCTCTAATCTTACTATGTTCAGTCATTACTGTTATCTGTGATTTCACACCGCTGCTTTGAAGAATGACACGCATGCGTCCTGGCGGGTTCTTCACGTAATCCCTCAACGTTACTCCTCATAAAATAACGATCAATCTTCGAACTGGTAAATTCTCGTTTAATCTTACTATTTTGAAATATTGATCCTTGTTCAAAACAACTGATCTCTGCATCTACTGAGTTAGAACTGTAAATGCTCCATCGCTCATTTCTACTGAGTTCTAGAGAGTGTAACCCCAGTCTACTTAATCTCACCTCAAAGGATATACTCCCCAAACCCAGGAATTAATCTGTAGGAACCCTTGCTGTACTTCCACAGTCACAATATACCCTTTCCTAGAAAGTAAACCCAGACCTGTACATACCATACCAGATACAATACCAGAAGGTCTTATTTAATCTGAACAAGATATTCCTATTTTACCAATGAAATTCACTTCCAAGATTAAAGGTCAATTTTTTCTTTGCTTTCCGAGTTTCTTGCACATGTGTAAACTGCACACCCGGTCCCACTTTGTTCTCTCAACACCCTCGGTTTCCTCCCACATCTTAAAGACGTGGAGAAGGGCTGAATGTGACCTGGGTACAGAGGTCTCTGAGCCTAGGAGTGCAGCTGACATTGAACTAGGCCTTTCATTATTTTTGCACTACATTGCCTTGACTGAGTCTGTAACCTCTGTCAATTATTATTCCTTCCTAAGATTCTAATCATTCTAAGTTATCAATAGTTTTTCTTCGAATTAAGTACAAATTGCCTTCTTTTTTCAACAGTTGCATGCACGTGCAGATCAGAGGGATCCCAATTTTAATTCTTCATCTATGCTTAATCTAGCATCATCAGCAAACTTTGCTGGGTCATGAGCAGATTTTGAGATGGCATGGTTTTTAGAAAACTAATTCTTAAACCCTAACATAATCTCCATGAAATAAGGAAGTTTTACTACTAATAATGGTGCACAATAACATGAAATAGAAATAGAGTCCGTTTTGCCCCTCACCATCAGCTCCACCATTCAATGAAATCACATTATTTAATACATACACCATATAACCATATAATAACCATATAACAATTACAGCACGGAAACAGGCCATCTCGACCCTTCTAGTCCGTGCCGAACACATAATCTCCCCAGTCCCATATACCTGCGCTCAGACCATAACCCTCCATTCCTTTCCCATCCATATAACTATCCAATTTATTTTTAAATGATAAAAACGAACCTGCCTCCACCACCTTCACTGGAAGCTCATTCCACACAGCTACCACTCTCTGAGTAAAGAAGTTCCCCCTCATGTTACCCCTAAACTTCAGTCCCTTAATTCTCAAGTCATGTCCCCTTGTTTGAATCTTCCCTACTCTCAGTGGGAAAAGCTTTTCCACGTCAACTCTGTCTATCCCTCTCATCATTTTAAAAACCTCTATCAAGTCCCCCCTTAACCTTCTGCGCTACAAAGAATAAAGCCCTAACTTGTTCAACCTTTCTCTGTAACTTAGTTGCTGAAACCCAGGCAACATTCTAGTAAATCTCCTCTGTACTCTCTCTATTTTGTTGACATCCTTCCTATAATTAGGCGACCAAAATTGTACACCATACTCCAGAATTGGCCTCACCAATGCCTTGTACAATTTTAACATTACATCCCAACTTCTATACTCAATGCTCTGGTTTATAAAGGCCAGCACACCAAAAGCTTTCTTTACTACCCTATCTACATGAGATTCCACTTTCAGGGAACTGTGCACAGTTATTCCCAGATCCCTCTGTTCACCTACATTCTTTAATTCCCTACCATTTACCATGTACGTCCTATTTTGATTTGTCCTGTCAAGATGTAGCACCTCACACTTATCAGCATTAAACTCCATCTGCCATCTTTCAGCCCACTCTTCCAACTGGCATAAATCTCTCTGTAGACTTTGAAAACTCTACTTCATTACCCGCAACCCCACCTATCTTAGTATCATCTGCATACTTACTAATCCAATTTACCACACCATCGTCCAGATCATTGATGTACATGACAAACAACAGTGGACCCAACACAGATCCCTGTGGCACCCCACTCGTCACTGGCCTCCAACCTGACAAACAACCATCCACCATTACTCTCTGGCATCTCCCATTCAGCCACTGTTGAATCCATCTTGCTACTCCACCATTAATACCCAACCATTGAACCTTATACACCCCAATGACTTATTCCTCAAACCCCCTGGCCTTGTCTTGAATGCACTCATTAACTGAGTTGCCACAGACCTTTTGGGCAGAACATTCCAAAGGTTCAATCCCAATCAATGTCCTTCTAGAATTTATCATAAACAAGATAATTTCAGTTTACATTAAGTGTCAGAAACGCAAGAGACCACAGATGCCGGAACAAAAATCAAAGTGCTGGAGGAACTCATTGGATCAGGCTGCCTGAGCAGCTGGGTTTCTCCAGCAGTTTGCTTTTTGTGACATTAAATGTCAATTATATTGCTGTAACTTTATTAAAAACAAGTTGCCAATGACTGATGCGATGGCGTTCCTTGATGCAGTATTTTATACAGAAAAGTAATAAATATAACAGTAAAGGTTGATCAGCGTGGTATGTTGTTTTGTAATAGATTTTTGAAACGTTTAATAAAATACCACTGCAGTGTATTCATTTGTATCACAAGTGAACAAGAATACAGTCCAAGTATAGAGCAGAATAAACAAGATATACATGTTTCTTCATGTTTATGGAGTGATATTGAATTTTATTCTTTAATACAATTGGAAATCAACAGCAACACATGAAATAGTAGAAAGGATGTAGGAGCATTTCAATCTTAACCCATCAGAAATCATGGAGAACTATAGATTTGGAACTGGGAAAGAAATCAGATAAGACTGATAAATCAGATAAATCAGATAAGAGAAATCAGATAAATCAGATAATTACATTGTCTTACAGAGGAATCTGCTTTGGCATTCTTTTGACTATGTGTTGCACGAGAAGCTTGAAGTTTAACTGAAGAACAAATTTAATTGAAGTTTTGAAAGGCATACAATCTCACATTTGATCTTACATGTAAAATTGTGAGATCTATGGAAATGCCATTGAGAAATGATGCAGAATCTTGTTCAATGCAAGATGCAAACATAAATGTAGTATTACAGTCTTAAAGAAGTAACAATGGCTAGAATTCAAAATCAGGCCCTTGATGTTTCTCCTGATTGCGGTTCCTTGAGCTATTAATTTAGAAGGGATGAGCTATAACATGAATGTAGACAAAAATGCTGGAGAAACTCAGCGTGTGAAGCAGCATCTATGGAGCGAAGGAAATAGGCAACATTTCTTGTTGAGACCCTTCTTCAGAGATTAGAAAGGATTTCATCTTTCAATTAGTTCTGAATCATTGCCACTCTCCACCCATGAGAGCTGTGGATGCTGAACCACTAATTACATTCAAGGCTGAGGTAGATAGCTTTTTAGACTACTGGGAAATCAAGGTTTATTGGAATCAGGCAGAACAGCTATGACTGGTGACTAGTGGTGCAGAATCAACAGGCCAGCTGGCTTGTGCATGGTCCAATTTTTTATGTTCTTCTGAGTAATAATCAGGACTATTATATAGCTCTTTCAACAACATGGGAAAGTCGTGCTCATCTAAATAACTTCCTTCTGTGCCATATAATCCTAATGATTCAATGTTAAAATGGATTTGACTTATTTCCAAAAGGAATAGATAACATAAGGAGCCGGTAGGCTAGAAACAGCAGTAGGTTCAGCAAAGAGTATCAAATTATCATGACCAATGTCACCCTATTTACAATTTTTGGAAAAAATAAACATCTGTATTGATCAATAATTTACAGTGAATCTCCTTCACAAATATAGTAATTAGGATAACTAAGATAAGCTCAACTATAAAGTGTAATCATATTTCAATACAAAACAATAACCATGTAATGCTCATGTGGCAAGCATCCAAACAAATTCCACTCTATCGTTGTCAAACATAATATGATGCCGCAATGCCATTAAGAGTCAAGAGTCTTTTTTTGTCATGTGCCCAGAGAGAACAATGAAATTCTTACTTCCTGCAGCACAACATAATATTTAAACATAATACACAGTATGATAAACGAGAGAGAAAAAAAAGTTCAGTGTTTATATACACACATACTCACAAGTACACACGTATATATATATATATATAGATACTAGACTAAGTGGGACCCGTTGGGTCCCAGCATCACACGGGAGGGCTGGTCACCCAATGCAATATTCCACCTCTCCACCAATTCCAATATTGCTGGCCCGGAGGGGGGCTAGTTGTGCTAGTTTGGGTGTTGTGGGCCAAAGGGACTGGTTTCCAGAGGGCTAGTATGTACATTGTGGGCCAAATGGATTATTGGACTGGCAACTCAGTCACTGAGGCCAGGCAGTACAGTCACTTGGACCTGGCAGGCTGGCAGCTGAGAAACTGCCACAAATTCTGCCCAAAACAGGTGACAGACTCTGTGAGAGAGAAGGGGGAGAGAATGGACTGAATGGATTATTGGGCTGGCTGTTCAGTCACTTACGGCTGGTGGACTGGCAGTTCACTTACTCACTGCTGGTGGACTGGCAATGCAGTCACTCACGGCTGGTGGGCTGGCAGTGCAGTCACTCACGGCTGGTGGGCTGGCAGTTCAGTCACTCACAGCTGATGGGCTGGCAGTATCCTTAAAAGATCGCAAACCGTACGTGGGTTTTGAATCACATTTTACTCAGATGCAAGCCAAGGAATGGCATAATTGTTAGCTGTTAATTGGACATAAGCAACCTCAGCAAATTGACAATATCCTATTGAAAGCCAAGCCAATTGGGCAAAAATACTTTGCAAGTCAACAAAACACATTTGCTGAAAGCCCTTTAAAAAGCCAAGCCAATTGGGCAAAAACACTTTGCAAGCCAACAAAACACATTTGCTGAAAGTCCTTTAAAAAGATAAAAAGCCAATTAGGCAACCAACAAGCAAGCAAACAACTTTGCAAGCAACAAACACATTTTCTGAAAACCACATCCCGGGGACTCACTGTGGAGTAGACGTGCGTTCAGTGTTATACGCAGCTCAGAGAGTCATGACCCTCTCGCTTCCTCCATCTGGCAGAGACTGAGTGAGCCACGACACCTCCGGGTTTTATAGTCCCTCCCCCCTGCCACCAGCATGGGCAGCAGAGAGAATGGCAACACATTTTTAAACATTAATATCTCTCTGATTTTTCATCAATGGGAAAAATCCTCCAGTCCAGTCCAGCGGAGTGGGGCTCTGAGTGAGGTGGCCAAAAATGACGGCCGTAAGTGGCGGTGTTCTCTCGGAAATCACAAAACAGTAAGTCAAAAGCAGTAAAGATCTTAGTTTTAGTAATATAGATATATGTGTGTGTGTGTGTGTGTGTGTGTGTGTGTGTGTGTGTGTGTGTGTGTGTGTGTGTGTGTGTGTGTGTGTGTGTGTGTGTGTGTGTGTGTGTGTGTGTGTGTGTGTGTGTATGTGTGTGTGTGTACATACAAAACAAACAAAAAATAGTAGTGCAATAATAATTTAACGTAATTGAATGAGTTTATTGGCATAGAGGGAATTTGCCTTAGTGCTCCGCCGCAAGTGACAACATGGCACACAGTGACAGTTAAGAATGATAAATAAAACATTAAACATTAATAATAAAACATTATTGATTAAACATGTGAATTAAATAAAACACCAGAGCAAAAGGAGGCTACAGATTTTTGGTTATTGAGTAGAGCTACTACTCGTGGAAAAAAAGCTGTTTTGACAGTCTGGAGTTGCCTTCCAGAGGGAAGTGATTCAAAGTGTTTATGGCCAGGGTGAGAGGGGTCAGAGATTATCTTACCCGCTCGCTTCCTGGCCCTTGCAGTGTACAGTTCGTCAATGGAGGGAAGGTTGCAGCCAATAACCTTCTCAGCTGATCTGACATTTCGCTGCAGCCTCCAGATGTCGTGCTTGATGGCTGAGCCAAACCAGACCATGATGGAGAAGGTGAGGACAGACTGTATGAGGGCCATATAGAATTGGAATATCATTGCCTGTGGCAGTTTGTGCTTCCTCAGCTGCCGCAGGAAGTACATCCTCTGTTGTGCCTTTTTGACTTTGGAGTCGATGGTAACCCCCACTTGGAGATTATGGTTCCCAAGAACTGATAAGACTCCACAGATGTGACTGTGGTGTTGTTGATGGTGAGTGGGGTGAGGGGAGGGGGAGCTCTCCTAAAGTCTACAATCAATTCCACTGTCTTAAGAGCATTGAGCTCCAGGTTGTTGCGATGGCACCAGGACACCAGCTGTGACACTTCCTGTCTGTAATAATAATAATAATAATAATAATAATAATAATAATAATAATAATAATAATAATAATAATAATAATAATAATAATAATAATAATAGTATTGTAGTTCAAAGCTTATTTGAGGTTGTAGTGTTCAATAGCCTGATGGCTGCAGGGAATAAGTTGTTCCTGTACCTGTTCAGTCTCCTGTACCTTCTTCCTGGTGGCAGGGGTGAAATGAGTGTGTGGCCAGGATGGTGTGGGTCTCTGATGATGCTGGCTGCCTTTTTGAGGCAGCAACTCAGATAAATCTCTTCGATGGTGGGGAGGTCAGAGCCAATGATAGACTGGGCAGTGTTCACAATTTTTTGTAGTCTTTCCACTCCTAGACATTCAAGTTGCCAAACCAGGCCATGATGCAACCAGTCAAGGAGAGTCTATGGCAGATATCTACTCGTATAGATTTAGCCAACGAGATTTGGTTTAGGAGCCATTTTCCAGAAAGAAAGGGAATTAGAAATGCAATGAGATCAATGAGGAATTGCAGAATATGGGGCTTGAAAGTCGAATGATCTGCAACAAGTATTGCAGTGATTAAAATGGTTAAGCAACCAGAACTGGATTAGTGCCAATACTTTGGAGGATTTTGGGGTTGTAGGGATTTGAGGATTTTTTAATACAGAAAGAGTCAAAAGTCATAAGTCCTGAAACGGAACAATTAAATTCTTACTTGCAGCAGCACAACAGATATGTAAACATAATCTGTAAAAAACATAGTAAATGGGTTTTTCGGATGATGGAATTCATTGTCACAGAAGGCTGTGGAGGCCAAGTCAATGGATATTTTTAAGGCAGAGATAGATAGATAGATAGATAGAAAGATAGATTCTTGATTAGTACCAGTGTCAGGGGTTATGGGGAGAAGGTAGGAGAATGGAATGAGGATGGAGAGATAGATCAGCCGTGACTGAATGGTGCAGTAGACTTGATAGACTGAATGGCCTAATTCTGCTCCTATCACTAATGAACATACAAACATAAAGATCAAACAAAAAGTTCAACATAACTATATAGAGGGCATTATATGGGGGCATTATTTTTGAACCATTATTGTCAATTTATTCAGGGTTTTTTTCTAGATGGATAGTGCACTATTAATGGTGCATTATGGACACGATACGAGTCTGTATATATACTGTGTATAGACGTATAGTGCCATAGTGTATATAATGCATTATTACATTATATACACTATTACATTGTAGAGCCTATTTGGAGGTTGTAGTGTTTAACAGCCTGATGGTTGTAGGGAAGAAGCTGCTCCTGAACTTGAATGTTACAGCTTTTAAGCTCCACTACATTCTTCCAAATGGCAGGAATGAAATGAGAACATGGATAGGGTGGTGTGGGTCTCTGATGATGTTGGCTGCCTCTTTGAGACAAGGTGCGAGACTAAAGATGAAATGTAAACAAAAATATAAATGCTAAGATTAGAGCATTGCTTAACTGAGAGCTCTAACTTTCTGCACAAATATAGCCAGTTTCCTAGCCTAATGAGGCCAAATGACACTGCTTGGAAAATTCAGTGCTGCATATCCTCTGATATCTGGTTAATGACACCATTTCTATTTTCACCATGATCATAAAACTTTGGTTTATATCTCACTCTCCCACTAAGTCATAGAGTTTCATCAACTTGCATCAATCACCTTAAAACCGATCGTGTAAAATAACAATAACAAAATTCACCAGTTGTCAGAAATAATATAAATAAATTGGCAGTGCATTGTGGCTTTCTATAATTATGCTTTCTTCAACTTTGGTGTCAACCTACTTACAGTTTAGTTGTGCAGTTCCAAGAAGTATTAAGGTTGTTTCTCCGGAAACTTGCAGCCTGGTGACATCTTGCAATGCTTTGCTCCCTCCACCACCATTAAACTATCAGTCTGCATGTTGTTTGTCTAACATCCAGAACTGGTGGAGTAATATTGCCCCATTTCTTGCAAAAGGACTGAAGTCATCCTGTCAAAGTAATATACAAATATTTTTAAATCATATTTAAGGCTGATTTCCTTGCCTCTGCAGAGGCAGCTGCAGTGGAAGAGGTTGTTCAGTGAGACCTAGATGTCTTGCACCTACAAACATCAGGATGGAAGTAACAGGAAACAAGTTCCTCACTGCACGGTTTTGGAATGTCAGCCAAGTATTCAGAAAGTCACACATGGTGATCGTAAATTCCCATTTCAGGCATTGTGCTGTATTGGCCTTTTCCAAATACTCTTTCATTATTTGTGAACTCTGAAATGTAGGTTTCGCTTCCAGAAGTCCAGATGTGAGTTTTCCTGCTCAATCCCATTCCTTAGTTCCTCGTCCACACTTGATAGCGCCTCCTACCTGTGCCGGCCTATTACCTGTCAGGTTTTGTCCCACCCCTCCTATCTTCCAACTTTCAACCCATCCCAACAATCAGTTTGAAGAAGATTCCCAACCCAAAATGCCACCCATCAATGTTCTCCTGAGATGCTGCCTGACCTGCTGAGCTACTCTGGCACTCTTCCTATTCCTTAGTTTCTCAATTGATCGAGTAATCGGTGTATAAAAGATAACCCTGAACGTTGAAGTGCAATTCTAACCCTGCGTATTATTTTAACTTGTAACAATGCAGTCCTTGTGTTATCCTGCGTATGAAAGAACTGCAGATGCTGGTTTAAATAGAAGGTAGATAGAAAATGCTGAAGTAACTCAGCGGGACAGGCAGCATCTCTGGAGAGAAGAAATGGGTGGCGTTTCGGGTCGAGACCCTCCTTAGATGAGATAGCATGAACAAGTTAGGCCAAAGGCCCTGGTTCCTTGCTGTATGACTACAAGTCTGTTTGAATCACCAAAATTACAGCGTTTGCTTTCTGAAATTATTCATTTAAAGAATCCCTATATTTAGATAAATATATTTTCTGATAATTTGGTCATTTTATTAAGTTTCAGATATAATAGATCTTGAATGCTTAGATTTCCTCTTTCCACAACAATTCTCCAATACTGACAGAGATACACTTTTCTGCATCTTAACAACTAATTCTCTGAAACTTTAAAAATGATCACATAGCCTTTTCTAACATTACATTTTTAGTCACACATAGTTGAAATCACTCAAGTATTTGAGGCAGAGGCAAGCGCATAATAAGAGAGGAAGTGATGGGCAACAAAGTCCATTTATGCATTGTCTTTAATGCAAACCAACATCCTGCTGTGCTTCGCTGTGCTCAGGCCAGAAATTGTGCAAAATCATGCAGGGAGATATATGGGTAAAGATTGGTCAAAGTGGTAGCTTTAAAATCCCACATTCTTTTCCAGAAAAACAGGTGATGTTGCCACTGACAAAATTATCAAGCCTCTCAACATTGCATACCGTTACTTTTTTTAAATCCTTTTCACATAGGCCAGTGTTGATTGAGTCTAATGTCATGTACACCAGCTTTTGTGTCAACACTATCAAATTCTCCTTCTACAATTCCTCACCAATAAAGAATTAAAGGATGGAAAATAGTCACTCCTCTTTCTGACAAATTGGTTTTACAATCCCAGCAACTTCTGTTCAGTCATTTGTAAGAGTATAAATTCTAAATGACATTATAAAATCTAATATAATTAAGGTATAAATTATAATATTATAAATTTCAGAGGTAGGTTTGGCTGGCTGACATAACTTTATTTGGTAATTTTTGCTAACTTATTTTGTTCAAGATTTTGAAAACATTACACAGATGATCAACATTTACAAATTAAGTAATCCCTGCTGAACCTTAAAACCTGCATGTTGGTAATTTACTTTGGTGCCTATTTCCTTCGCTCCATAGATGCTGCCTCACCCGCTGAGTTTCTCCAGCATTTTTGTCTCCCTTTGATTTTCAAGCATCTGCAGTTCCTTCTTAAACAAAATGTTGGTTATAATGATCAGTTGCCACATTTCGTTTCACCTCTTAAATTTGCATCAAGATGCTGATCAATCATAATCAGATAAATCATCATAATAAATGCAAGAGAGCAAAGTAATGGCCTTACACTGAAATAATGGCGATTGACCCCCAAATCAAAACTTAAGGACTTCATCACAATGAACATATTGCTACTGCAGGCACATGCTTTCAAATGCAGTGGTTCTTAGATACATCTACAGTATCTGTCAGTGAATGTGATGGAAGCCGAGAAGACTTTCAAGATGTAGGTTAGCATAAGGTTAACTATATTTTGTGGACTAAGGTTATAGTTTCTGAGATAAAGAATTGATATGTAAACATCTAAAGTAAGCAGACACTTCAGGCCTGCACCTATCATGCATCCGGCACACAGAGCAAAATGTATGCAAATTCTAAGCAGACGTGAGAACGGAATGAACTTTTGATGAAAATACTTTGAAGATCAGATTGCCAGGATGTGCAAACAAATACAGCAAACTTTCCGGGGTTACACAGTCAAAAGCTCACATTAACACTATACAATAATAAACTAAAAATGGCACATCAGTCATATATATATATATATATATATATATATATATATATATATATATAAAGTTAACATTTCTAGTACAACATTTATTTCAGTTCCTCTACCCTCTTAGATCCTCTGTCCTCCAGTACATCTGGGAGATTGTTTGTGTCTTCCTTAGTGAAGACAGATCCGAAGTACCTATTCAACTCTTCTGCCATTTCTTTGTTGCCCATAATAATTTCACTCGTGTCTGCCTTCAAGGGACCCACATTTGACTTTGCTACTCTTTTTCCCTTAACATATCTAAAGAAGCTTTTACTCTCCTTCTTTATATTCCTGGCCAGCTTCCCTACATACTTCATCTTTTCAACCCATATTGCCCGTTTTGTTTCCTTCTATTGTCCTATGAAAGTTTCCCAATCCTCTGGCTTCCGGCTACTCTTTGCTGTGTTATACATATTTTCTTTTAGTTTTATTCTATCCCTAACTTCTCTTGTCAGCCACGGTTGCCTCCTACTCCTATTAGTATTCTTAGTACCCCTAGTATATCCTTCATAATTTTTCCCCAAAACACGAGAGCATTTTCTAACTCATAACATTATATATCCTTTATGCTCCCCTACCCCCTCCGCCCAGAACAAATCTTCTCCTGCCAAATTGTAGAGGTCATAGAAACATAGAAACATAGAAAATAGGTGCAGGAGTAGGCCATTCGGTCCTTCAAGCCTGCACCGCCATTCAATATGATCATGGCTGATCATCCAACTCAGTATCCTGTACCTGCCTTCTCTCCATACCCCCTGATCCCTTTAGCCACAAGGGCCACATCTAACTCCCTCTTAAATATAGCCAATGAACTGGCCTCAACTACCTTCTGTGGCAGAGAATTCCAGAGATTCACCACTCTCTGTGTGAAAAATGTTTTCCTCATCTCGGTCCTAAAAGATTTCCCCCTTATCCTTAAACTGTGACCCCTTGTTCTGGACTTCCCCAACATCGGGAACAATCTTCCTGCATCTAGCCTGTCCAACCCCTTAAGAATTTTGTAAGAATCAAGAATCATTGTGTTCCACTGTTCTGTAAACTTGTTATTCTCACCTTTATTTTGTTGTGGGGGGGGGGGGGGGGGGGGGAATTGTAGGAATTGTTGACTTAAATGCACAGAAAAACTGACAGAAGGTCTTGAAGAGGAATCAAAGATGTTTACATTATTTACCAGGCAATCTGCCTGGAAAATTAGCTGCAAGCAAAGAACTTTAAAGATTCCTACTTTCTTCCCTATGAGAGAGAAACACAAGCTGTTCCCTCTTGACAGCCTCCTATTGAACTTGGAGGAATTGAGATTGGAATTCTACCAGCACATAACTTTCGCAGGAGCCAAATTCCAGACTGTCTTAGATCTAGTATTCCTGTCAGAGGAATGTTTCCTGGACATAAAGAAACAGCTGGTATCTTTTAGGCTGGGCCACAGAGTTGTAGCCAAAGCCTACGTTACTTTGGAATTGATGGTAGCGGCCATCATTGTTGAACCAGACACTGCCTTTAATGAGGCCATTACAACTGGCCATTAGTAGCATTAGTCATATAATGATCTTCATACATTTATTTCCCCCTCAGAGGGTGGTTGAGAGACAATGCCATTTTTTTTAAGTTGGTGTCTCACAAAACAATCATCACCATCCTATGTGCAATTCACACCTCCTTTCCTGCTTTGGGAGTACATCTGGAGAACAGATGGCTGCAGAACACATGGGTCTTTAGCAGTCTCAATGACACAAATATTAGAATTAAGAACAATTTTGCTCACCTTGCCACATTTTTAACTTTAGTCAAACAGGCAACCTGATTGTCTGTCATTTGAATGGAGCATTTGAGAAACTAATTCTTCTATTGCAGTTGAAACACTTTAGCATTAAAGAACTTAGTCCAGACTTTTAGAATGTGACCTAGATACATAGACAATATGTGCAGGAGTAGGCCAGTCAGCCCTTTGAGCCAGCACCGCCATTCAATGTGATCATGGCTGATCATCCACAATCAGTACCCTGTTCCTGCCTTGTCCCCATACCCCTTGATACCGCTATCCCTAAGAGCTCTATCTAACTCTTTTGAATGTATCCAGTGAATTGGCCTCCACTGCCTTCAGCGGCAGAGAATTCCACAAATTCACAACTCTCTGTGTGAAAAGGTTTTTCCTCATCTCAGTTCTAAATGGCGTACCCCTTATTCTTAAACTGTGGCCCCTGGTTCTGGACTCCCCCAACATCAGGAAAATGTGTCCTGCATCTAGCATGTCCAATCCCTTAATAATTTTGTATGTTTCTATAAGATCTCCTCTCATCCTTCTAAATCCCAGTGAATGCAAACCCAGTCTTTCCATTCTTTCATCATATATTTGAGTGTTGTCTTTCTCAGCACAGTCTCTTTGGACAGAGAGGATCACCACAATGACCACTTCCAATTCCTTTTGCGTCAGTTCCGAAATTTGACCTGATCCATCCTGGCATGAATTAGTTTTACACTTTTGGCTTGTTTTACCCCATTAGACGCATTTCAATGGTCATTCCTAGAACAACCTTGTTTCCATGGTGTGGCATCGTACTAGCTTTCCACATAATCACTTTATATTCTTCCATTTTTTCCTCTCCATTAAACATTTTCCCCCAAGTTATTGATCTGAATCTCAAAACACAATAAACCCATATACATAGACCCTGAATGCCCAACCCTACCAACTCATCTTCTACCAATCCATCCTACACTAAAGCACTAATGTTGCCAATTCTTCAATCTACCTAACCACTAAATGTCAAGCATCGAATGGGCCGTAGCCTTCTCCCTTCACATCTCTCACTCTAATGACTGATCTTCCCACAACTCAGCTTTAGACTTTTAGACTTTGGAGATACAACGCGGAAACAGGCCCTTCAGCCCACTGAGCCTGTGCCGACCAGCGATCACTCCGCACACCAGTACTATTCTACACACAAGGATCAATTTACAATTTGCAGGAGCCAATTAACCTACAAACCTGTACGCCTTTGGAATGCAGGAGGAAATCAGAGCACCCGGAGAAAACCCAAGTTGTCACAGGGAGAACGTACAAACTCCATACAAGTCAGGGTTGAACCCGGGTTATTGGTGCTGTAAGGCAGCAGCTCCACAACTGCGTCACTGTACGGCACTCAAACACTATCCTGATCGCCATCTTGACCCAGCTCTTCACTCTCTAATGTCCAATCAAGCATATTTTCCCTTATTCCATCTTCAAAGTAAAAGATGATCACTATTTCAAGTAGTTGAGGTTTTGGACTGGGGCATCACTGACACCAACAATAGTGAGCTCACATTAAAATATCTACAGATCTCTGTTCTCAAAACTTTTGGTTCAACTTTAATTTCAAGGAAGCTGAAGGTATAAAATAAGTTATTAAATGCCGGTTTTCTAAATGGAAAACAGAGAAAGAATTATTAATGATGTCGAGCCACGTTCTGCACCCTCAGAACAGCTGCAAATTATCCAGTGCTCATTGTCAGCTTTCTAAGGCAGCAATCTACATCATGAATTATGTCCTTGTCTATGTTAATTAGGGTCCTGCTGGGGAAATTCGTCTTTCCTGAAGTGTCTTAATACTGGGTTTTCTACATACATATTTTACTGGCATGGACACAGTCTTGCAAACAACATTCTTCAAACTGATATTAAAGTTTAGTTTTTAAGCTGGGTCCCCAGTATTCACAACAGATAAGAAGCCATTCTTTGCCGTGCTCTCATCCAACTTCCAAGACCAGTTGAAATCTAGGTCTGTGATACAAGTGGCTCAAATTCAACCATCCTTAAAGGTCAGTTGTTCTTTGTGAAGTAACAGTTTTGACTGCTTAACCATGTCTTTTGACCTCTCCATTAGTCTGTGCACTGCACAATCAACATCGAGTCTGAACCCTAAAACGGGCTGAGATAAGGTTTGGTCCTATTGCGCTCAAATTCTCTCAGCCTCTTGAAAGCAATGATCTAGTTTGTTAAGAAGATGATAGACACAAAATGTTGGAGTAACTTAGCAGGTCAGGCAGCATCTCTGATGAAAAGGAATTTTCAGTTCGAGACCCTTCTTCAGACTGAGAGTCAGGCGAGAGGGAAACTAGAGGTATGAAAAGACACAAAGAACAAATGAATTGAAAGCATTCTTCTTCTTGCGTATGGCGTGCACAGCCTAAAGACAGTCTAAAGACAGCCATCAGTTTGAAGAAGGGTTTCGGCCCGAAACGTTGCCTATTTCCTTCGCTCCATAGATGCTGCTGCATCCGCTGAGTTTCTCCAGCATTTTTGTGTACCTGCCTAAAGACAGCATCAGTTACGATTAAGGAAAGGTGGAGCCTATGTGGTCTATATTTGGCTGTGGAAAAGGTGATAACGATATTATACAATTTATTTATGCCAGGAGGAAAATTGGTCGGACACCAGTCATAAAACAAAAAAAGATACATGGAACATGAAATTAAAGTGACGAGTGGAATGTCCAGGATTGGGGATGTGCAAAGATTGGGGAGGGGAGTCAGTCTACCCCTAGAGAGGGAGGAGGAGTTGTGCAGTTTGATAACCACAGGGAAAAAGGATCTCCTGTGGCGTTCTGTGCTGCATCTTGGTGGAACCAGTCTGTTGCTGAAGGTGCTCCTCAGGTTGACCAGCGTGTCATGGTGGGGGGGGGGGGGGGGGGGGGGGGGGAGGGGGAGGGGGAGGGGGGGCTATGTCTTGTCACTTTCCATTCTATTCCATAATAATTCCCTTTTCCCAATCCTTCACCCTGCTTCTCGATCATATCCATCTAACCTAATTGGTTCCCGCTCTCAGTCAACTCATTTCCGCCCTCCTGTTTTTCCCCATTCCTCAGGACCTAGCTAAGTGTCACTTGTATTGCCACAGTGAAGCAAACAACTAGGGCCAATTTATTAGTAGGATACCAAGGGTCCTAGGTTTGGTCATTCTATTGGAGGCACTATTGAGCTTCTATTCCAGAGTGTTGGAAAAGGTTGAATTGGTGACAATTCTGAGGATTAGAAGTAAACGAAAATACAAAAGGGAGAGAGAATATTTGCATCTTGACATGGAATCAGTGGTCAGATCCAAGACTAACAGAAATATTTTTCTAAAAATCTTGCTATTTGTCAGCTTCCACATGTTTCCCACCCACCATGATATTTTGCTGTGAGAAAAGTCACCTGATATAAACATGGTTCCTTCTGTTAGAGAAGATTTTAGCACTGAAAATTGTGCATTAAATGAAGCAGATTGAACTGCTTCCTCGGGTGAATAATAATCCCCATAATTGCACAAACTTTAACCTCTTTTACCACATACTTGATCAAGTCTTTACCCACCATGACTTTTACATCAAGGCAAATTACTTAACCCAATTCAGCAATCGTTTGCTGTTCCATTAACTTTTCTGTGCATTTCAAACAGTGCTAATCATATGTGGCTGTGCATGCAGCTTATGCCTAAGATGGAGCATGAGGCTCAGGAGTTCAATCATGCCTGTAAATCTTTGCACAGGAGGAGACTCCGCTGCACAAGCCTCTTCACGAGGTCACCAGGTTTAATTGATGTCAGTGCGTCATTAGCATGAGCCAGCTGTGCAACCAGAACTATTTATTTTTTTTGGGGGGGGGAGGGGAGGTGGAGGTTAGACAATGTGAAATTGGCTTCGTCCAAAATGCTCTTAAGTATCTCTTATGTGGGAGGTATACACCAGCTGTAATATTTGTAAGTAAACTATGTGCTAGAGGTCCAAGGGAGGAAAGCTGGCTGTTTAGCAGGTGCTTCACTGGGAGTCATTCTATGGTTTTTGGCACGAAACCTGAGATCCAGTTTCTATCAGGGGACAAAAACATCAGTTTTGATGGTGCAAGACTTAATGAAGAACGTTTAGCCCCAATCAGTGGCACCACCACAATGTAAGACTCACAACTTTTGATATAAGTGCATTTTCTTTGCAACTGAAGCACAGCCATCTTATCACTCAATATTATCCTTGCCCTTACAATCAAATCTGTCCCAAATTTAAACTAAGAGGCCAATCTAGCCACTAATCTGCAAGCAATGCGTAAGCTTGGAAACATGGAAATCTACAAAGGATACAAAGGATTTATTATCACATACACCAATTGGTGTAGTGAAATTTGACTTGCCATGCAGCACACGAATAAAGATAAGACACAACATTAAAGGAATAAAGATAAGACACAACATTAAAGAATTTAACAATAAACATAAAAACATCCCCCCACAATGGTTCCCACTGTGAGGGAAGGCACAAAGTCCAGTCCCCATCCCCATGTCCACCCATAGTCGGGCCTATTGAGGCTTCCGTAGTCGCAGCTACAGGGGCCGATGTTACAGGCCCTTCTTCGCCGGGTGATGGTGCTCCGGCGTCGGGAAAACCCTCTCAGCGGCTTGGGATGCTTGGGATGCCTGGAACGGCCGTTTCCTTACCGGAGACCGCGGCTTCCGAAGCCAACAGGCCGCGCTGGATAGAGCTCCACCACTGGTGATCTCGGCGAGAGATCCCAGGCTCCCGATGTTAAAGTCAGCGCCGCCGCCCGCAGCTGGCCGCTCCACTGACCTGCCGCTCCGTGATGTCCATCGGCGGAGTTCAGCTCACCGGAGTTCCAGTGCGGCAACCCGGGCAAGGCATCGCCCGCTCCGCGATAGCGCTCCAGCGCTGCGCCGCCGCCGAAGGAAACTCCGCTCCAGTCCCGCTGGTAGGCCGTGAGGACGGGTCGACGGTGCAGCCCAGAGAAAAGCAGCCTCCCCGACCAGGTAGGGACCAGGAAAAGCAGTTTCCCCCTTTACCCCCACCACCCCCATATAAAAAAGGCTAGAACTCCAAAAACAAAAACTCAACTAACTAAAATTTTTTAAAAAGAGATGAAAAAACGTACAGCTTCAGGCTGGGTAGCCATACCCGTACAGGACGGCGCCCCCGTGCCACAAGTGGATGTGAAATTGTATCAAATGTTGAATGCCACTGTGGAGTATCTTTTCCTTAAATGGCTCTGCATCAAACAAAGGATTCTTGATTAAATTTAATATTTTGAATGAGTCCAGCCAACATCTTAAACAGTTAAAGAGACCAATTGTATTAGGACGGCACAGTGTTGCAGCAGTAGAGTTGCTGCTTACAGCGCCAGAGACCCGGGTTCGATCCTGACTACAGATGTTTGTATGTAGTTGATAAGTTCTCCCTGTGACCTTTGCAGGTTTTCTCCGTGATCCGGGATCTCCTGTTTCCTCCCACACTCCAAAGATGTACAGGTTTGTAGGTTAATTGGCTTGGCAGAATTGTAAATTGTCCCTAGTGTGTGTGTTGGATAGTGTTAGTGCACAGGGATCACTGGTCAGCGTGGACTCGGTGTGCAGAAGAGCTTGTTTCCACACTGTATCTCTAAACTAAAAAAACCTAAACTAATGTGATATGCTGACTGCACACATCTGGCATATTGGATACTGAAGTTGGATACACTGGGAGCGCAATGATTCTTAATATGCTGTTCAACTCAGTTTAGATGCAGATGCGAGGAACAGCAGATGCTGGAGTTTTAGTAGAACACAAAGTGCTGGCTTAACTCGGTGGTTCAGACAGCATCTCTGGAGGACATGATGGGCAATGTTTCGGGTTGGGACCCTTCTTCAGATTCCCTTCTATCATTTTGCTGAGTCACCTTCAGGCAACATTATATTAATTTATGTTACATGGGACAAACATGAAGAATGAAAGTAGATGGAATTGCATGTGCAGAGGAAATTAAACCCTCAGTCTCTACCTTTCCCATACATTTGGTGTAGGTGACTAAAAATTAATTCTTCCAACATTGTCATCAATATGTGTAGATTTCCATTCATCTAATTGCTGAGACAACATTGTATTAAACAATGCTTTGGTCTTTCTGAGCAGGCTGGACATATTTTTACTAAAGGATCAAGAATCAAGTGTGTTTAAGTGTCATGTGCCCAGGGAATGGTACATTGAGATTCTTATTTGCTGCAACTTCACTGGCACATCAATGCAACAACAAATAAACACACAGTAATATAATAAATTATCAGTTATACCAGATAACCAGACCATAATAGTGCAACCCAAAATACATAATGCAACCTATGCAAAATGCATGATAGTTGGGCTCTAAGGTGGGATGTAGTTAGGGTTGTATAGTGTGGTTCAAGAGATTGTTAGTTGATGGGAAGAAGTTATTCTTGAAGCTGGAGGTAGCGGTTCTCAGGTTCCTGTACCTTCTTCTTGATGGTAGTAGTAAGATGAGAGTGTGGCTAGGATGTTGTGGGTCTCTGAAGATGTAAACTGCTTTCTTGAAGTAGCTCTTCCTGTAGATCCATTAGATGGTGGGGAGGTCTATACTCTTGGTGGAGCTGGCAAAGTTCACCACCATCTTCATTCTTGGGCATTCAAGTTACCTAACCTGGGCATGATACAACCATCAAAATGCTCTCTATTCTACACCTGTAGAAGTTTGATAGTGTGTTGGATGATATGCTGAATCTCCTCAAACTTTTGAAAATGTTTTAAAATATTGCATTTAATATTGCAAACTTTAAATAATAACTTCAAAATAATACACTACCTTTGGAAATGAACAATGTGGTTACAGTCCAAAATAAACCGTTCGCCAAGGGCTTGCAATTGATCCTGCCCCACTGCCATAACTTAACTATGGGAACTGGATCAGCTTGTTTACCACAAGCAAGTTTAGATTTAGGTTTATTGGTGTCACGTGTACCAAAATACCATGAAAAGCTTGATACTGGAGGCGATAGTGTTGCGATAGAAGGATCTCTACCGATTGCTCCAAAATGGCTGCAAAAACTAAATGCATTGCTTTGGCATGCATCGTGAATGTTAGATTCAGCGTCCCAAATGTATTTCTGAACAAAAGGCATCAGAGCACAAAGGTTACGGGGAGAAGGCAGGAGAATGGGGTTAGGAGAGAGAGATAGATCAGAAGATAGACACAAAAAGCTGGAGTAACTCAGCGGGACAGGCAGCATCTCTGGAGAGAAGGAATGGGTAATGTTTTGGGTTGAGCCCCTTCTTCAGACTCGTCAGTCAATAGTCATTCTTGTGATGGAGACTGTGAAATCAAGAAAGGGGAGGGAGGTGTTGGAGATGGCCCAAGTAAATTTGAATGCAGGATGAAAATTTGTGGTGAAGTGGATGAAGTCCATGAGTTGGCCATGATTGAATGGCGGAGTAGATTTGATGGACTGAATGGCCTAATTCTACTCCTATTACTTATGACCTGGTGACCTTATGATTGCATCTATCAATACACTATATGTTGCCTTCCAAAGAATCCATGCTCTCGAATGCCACACAGGCTCCATTTACACTTTAGAGGCCATGTGAAACATCAAAAATGCACAAAAGTATTCACTAATAAACCCATACAAAACCACTATTCATCCTTACCAGTATAAGACCATGCTTTATAGTTATGAGCGGGAATTCCCTAACAGGAGGGGATGCACAATACATGAGATCAGTTGACTTGAAGAAAGAGCCATGGTGGCAAAATGAGTGCCAGACAACATTGGCAGAGGCAGAGCTTGGGTTACATCACTCAAATCATCTCTGGCCAGTCCTGCCTGATTCCTTGTCTCCACAGCTATTCCTGTTCCCTCATCTACCAACCCTGTCCTTGCCCAACACTATATAAACACATCACATAGTTCATACTTTGTAGACTATTGGGACTATCACAACCATTACAGGTTTAACAGGAGAAACTTTGAGGAGGAAATTGCACCTTAATCCGTGGAAGATCTGGAAGAAGAGGAAGCTGCATTTCACCCCCCAAAAAAAGATATAGGAATAAAAACCAACACTCTATCAACCACTTTGCTGTCATAGGTGCCAGTTCAGACCTTGGCACCCAAAGTAAATTGGAAGATGGAGCAGATCAAGAATTGTCACAGAGACACACAGGGAGCGCTAGAGAGCAGCGAGCTAGCACGTATTAGCAAGCCACATTAGGCTAAACTTCCGAATAAGACTCTTGGGCTGACAAACAAATTGCTTTGTATTATAGAAACCCTATCTTAAAATTTACAGGTCACTGCTGGGGTCAAAGGAGGATTAAGACTTTGACTTGGGCTGTGGCTTTGTGAAAAGCCCATGACTCATCATCTCCGTTCAATTACTTTGAACATTGTGAAGTCCCTATTCTTATTTATGTAATTATCTCACTGAAAGCCCAATGGAATTGTTCTTTCTCTTTCAACTACCATTTTGAAGGCATGGTAAGCATTAAATATTTAATTGCATCTGGCACAGAAAGCTAACTTTTACGAATGAAGACCCCCATTCCATCCATTTTTTAAATTATTCCTAGAGATTACACTCTTTTTTAGTTTTTAATTTCTTTTATTTTTCTCCTAATCCAAATTTTCTTTTCCACTTGTTATTTTATAATTTCTGTGCCTGATTTCTCATTAAAGTCACATTCATATACCGTAATGCAGAAAATAGACTGGTTGCCTCTAAGTGTCCCTAACAGTGTTGCTGCCTCGGCTGAAGAAGCGTTTCGGCCCAAAACGTTGCCTATTTCCTTCGCTCCATAGATGCTGCTGCACCCGCTGAGTTTCTCCAGCATTTTTGTGTACCTTCGATTTTCCAGCATCTGCAGTTCCTTTTTAAACACAGTTTTGCTGCCTCGTCCTTGTACTGTGTGATCAAACAGGGCAGCACAGTGGCGCAGCGGTGGAGTTGCTGCATCAAAGTGTTAGAAACATAGGTTCAATCCTGACAATGGGTGCTGTCTGTACGGAGTTTGTATGTTCTCCCTGTGACCCAGTGGGTTTTCTCTGGGTGCTCCGGTTTCCTCCCACATTCCACGGAAGTGCAGGTTTGTAGGCTTCTGTAAATTGTCCCTAGTGTGCAGGATATAACGAGTGTATGGGTGATTGCAGACTTGGTGGACCGAAGGAATAGTTTCCACGTTGTATCC
Source organism: Amblyraja radiata (assembly GCF_010909765.2). Taxonomy (NCBI): domain Eukaryota; kingdom Metazoa; phylum Chordata; class Chondrichthyes; order Rajiformes; family Rajidae; genus Amblyraja; species Amblyraja radiata. Next base: position 48,879,820 of record NC_045958.1, on the reverse strand, counting down.
CAAAACTAAGCCTGAGATGATACAGAATTGCTTGCTTTCTGTATAATGGTTCATAATCTGGATGATTGCTTGGCAGGAACTTGCTAAGTAGGCTAATGGCAATAACAATGCACAGAATTACTGATACCCTGTGTTTGTGGCTGTGGAACAAAATCCAGTCTAAGGCAATGAAAAGCACCCCAAATGTCTCAGTGGTCTGAGTAGCTAGAGATCTAGGGATTCTAGGGATCAGTTCTTGCTGCTCAATTATTTACTATTTATACTATTATATCTATAATGACCTGGAATAGAGGGCTGAATGTATGATATCCAAGTTTTCCAATACAATGGAAATAGGTAGAAGGTTAAATTATGATAAGGATATTGTGGCTATAAGGATAAATGTAGACTGTGAGTGGACATAAACTTGGCAAATGGGATTTTATGTGGGAAAGAGTGTGGTCAAATAAAGGGACTGCAAATAAATGACATACCGTGGGATCTGGGTTCCCTTGTGCATGAATCACAAATAAATTAGCAGGTGGGTGAGAAGGCAAATACCATATTGGCCTTGATGGCAAAGTGGTCGGAGTTTAGAGATAGAGAATGTGGTAGCAATTGTGCACGATAATATGGAGGCATACAATTGCGCTCTCCTTACCCACGAATGGATGTTATAGATTTGGAGGCAGTCAAAAGAAGGAGGTCATTTCCTGTGGTAGACACAAAATGCTGGAGTAACACAGTGGGACAGGCAGCATCTCGGGAGAGAAGGAATGGGTGACGTTTCGGGTCAAGACCATTCTTCAGACTGATTCGGGTCAAGACCCTTCTTCAGACTGGTCATTTCCTGTGATGGCTGGATTTTCCCGTCAAGGGTGGGTAAATAGGTTTCATGCATATTCTTTGGGAGAATAGTGAAATTAATGAAACATAGAAGATCCTAAGGGAACACAGCAGAATAGTGGTCAAGATGTTTTCACTAATAGGAAAGTCTTGAATGAGGGGACATAGTTTCAAAATACGGGGTCAATTCCCTTCTACATCCCAAAGATATTAGCTACTGAAATTTTCCCTGAGTGTAGGTGGGTAGAATGAGAACTGGAAGATTGTTAATGGGCAGGTAGACACAAAATGCTGGAGTAACTCAGCGGGACAGGCAGCATCTCTGGAGAGAAGGAATGATACAATTTATTTGTTGTCATTTGATACAAATGGGTGACATTTCAGGGGAGTGGTGTCAGGGGAGTGGGTGGGACAGAGATAGAATGTAGTCGGAGACAGTAAGACTGGTGGGAGAACTGAAAAGTGGGAGGGGATGCAGAGAGAGGGAAAGCAAGCGCTATTTGAAGTTAGAGAAGTCAATGTTCATACCGCTGGGTGTAAGCTACCCAAGCGAAATATGAGGTGCTGTTCCTCCAATTTGTGCGGGGCTCACTCTGACAATGGAGGAGGCCCAGGACAGAAAGGGCAGATTGGGAATGGGAGGTGGAGTTACTGCTGAGCAACCGGCAGATCAAGTAGGTGAAGGTGGACTGAGCGGAGGTGTTCAGCGAAATGATCGCCGAGCCTGCACTTGGTCTCGTCGATATACAGGAGTTGACACTTGGAACAATGGATACAGTAGATGAGATTGGAGGAGGTGCAAGTGAACCTCTGCCTCACCTGAAAAGACTGTTGGGGTCCTTGGATGGAGTCGAGGGGGGGAGTTAAAGGGACAGGTGTTGCATCTCCAGTGGTTGCAGAGGAAAGTACCTGGGGTGGGAAGGGATGAGTTGTTAATGGGCATGTATGAGTGAAAAGATTACAGAGATATTAGCGAGGGAACAGATTGTGTTGCAGATCTCCGGAGAATTGGCATGGACACAATAGGCAAATGACCTCTTACATCAAAAGGAAACCTAAGAAATAGTGGGGCTAAATTATCTAAAGTATTATCAGTCCAATCTCCAGGGTGAATTTGAACCAGGAGAGTTCCTTTGAAAAAAGGTGTAAATGAGTGCAACAATGCAGGAAACCAACATGTTTCAGAGCCAGTGTGCTGTGGCCCGCAACATTCTCACCTCCAACCCCTGTGGCAGTTCTAGTGTTTTATGCTCAACTATTTAAAATTAATTGATTTTGCTCTGTAGGCCAAACCTATTTTTGAACAGGAGTTTTCATTAGTAATAATTTCATCAATTCCACACTGGAATTATATTATCAGATAATATTAGTTAAAAATAATATGGAAATCTGGCAATCTAAATGTTATAGGTATTATTTTCTTTCTTTCAACAGGAATTTAGGATCAAGTCACTCCATGGGAAATTAATTTGATTGAAGCCACCTTTTACAAAGTTCCACTTCATTGTGGCGAAGAGAAAGCATTCGTGGAGGGAAGGTGAAGTGAGAATCTCTATCTCAGGTGACCACGCATTTACGATCCTAATAATATTGAAAATTTAGCAACGAGCAGACATTTAGTTGTTCACACCATTTTGCTGTGGCAAGTGTGTATAGTAAGCAGAACAAATGGAAAAGCCTGTTTGCTGTGTTTGTAATTGTCGCATTAACTGATACTGAAGATGATTCCTTGCCTATGCTGAAAGGAAAACTCACTGGCAATGGTGATCTTGATAGTTGGTGGAATTCCAATCACACAGGTTGACCAGAGGATGTGCTTGTAGCAAGAGGCACACTCTGCACTTGGCACAATGTTTGCCAAGGTATTCTTGAACAGTGCAAATAGATATATCAATGTCTGCAAATAATTTATTGACGCATTGAAAATCCCAGGCATTCTGGTTTTCACATTTGACGTCGTCGTGGCTGTCCCTCGAGGTCGAGGATGATGGTCTATGTTCTGTTGTTTTTACGGACTCTCTGGTGGCTTATGAGTCCAATCCTGGAGCGATTGAATCAAGTATTCACAGCTTCCATGCCGGTTCTTGACTAGGAGCTTCCAGCCATCACATAGCCTGCTCCCGTCGCCCTTCCCCGATCGACGAAAGTCTTGAGAAGTTTTGTGCTGCTCACAGAACAAAGACGCCTGTGCGTGTGTTTGTTTAACGTGTACTTGATGTTGCACTTCAAGAAGCACACAGTCCTTCACAAATCAATCAACTAATTCCAATGGCAAGGGAACCAAGACGATTGGAGCTGATAGATCTGTTGCAGCCTTCATCCGCCTTCACGCCCGTTGAGCTCAAGATAACTTTGTCCGCCTGGTCCGCCGTTGAGGTCTTGTAGGTAGTACAGGTAGTCCTGCTATAATGAATTGGATGTAACACAATTTATGAATTAGGGAACACTATATGCACTATTGTCTCTTGGGAACAAACTTTCTCCGTAGGTGGTCATTGAAACTAACATGCAATTCTAATGACACTTGTGCAATAATACTGTATTAAATAATGTCACATACAACCTTCATTCTTTTTTAGCTTGCAGTTACATTAATTTTATAGTTATTATAAAGTCCTATATATTTGAAAATCATGTGAGGGCAAAAAATAACTTTAGTAATTGGTCATCTGCAATCTAGCCTCTAACTCATTGAAACAATTGTTTTATAATGTGATTTTCTATAACACGAGGGTTCTGAAGTCTTTAATGTTTTTCATTTAAAATATTGCATAGGATCTTTCAAATCACCCTCTCACGCTAATATGAATCCTTTAAAATGGTAAAAGTGTTTAATTGTCATATGTGCTAGCAACAGAACAATGAAATTCGCACTTGCTACAGTTTTACAGGCCCATTAACACAATAATACACAATAAATATAAAATAATTTAAAAAACAATAAATTAATAATCAGTAATACTAGGTAGCCAGCCATTATAGTGAAAAACTAAGGTCCATAGCACAACCAAAACAAAGTTCACAGTAGATCATGGTTGCTGATGTAGGGTTGTGGTCAGTGTTGAGTAATGTTCACGAGCCTGATGGTTGTTGGGAAGAAGCTGTTCTTTAAACTGGAGGTCACAGTTTTCAAACTGCATCCTGTACCTCATCGTTACCTGCTACAAGTCCAACAACGGTGGTATCGTCAGCAAATTTAAAGATAATGCTGGAGCTGTATCTGGCTACACAGGCTTGGGTCTTGAGAGAGTAGAACAGGGGACTGAGCACAAGTACATTCATAAAATACATTCATTATGTATCAACCTCAATGTCAAAAAATTTAACCGCCCTAATTAAAAACATGTAATGCCAGAAATTCTCAGAAGATCAGTCAATATATTTGGAGTGAGAAATAGACAATGTTGGCGTCAATGACCTATCAAAAAGAACATCATTAGCTTTGTTTTCTTCTTTGGAAATCTGCCTCACCCTGTTAAATATTCCCAGCACTTTCTGTTTTTACTTCAATCTTTCAGGATCTGCAGGGGTTTTTTTGCTTGTTGATTATTATTTGTCATTATTGATTGTCATATTGAAAGGACTAGAGACCACCATAGGCCTTGTGGAGAAGCTAGATTGATATTATTCGGAGACTTCATCATTTTGACCCATTAAGAATGAGCATGCATGAGTGTGTTATGCCCTGCAATTCTTGGGTCATATATATGGATATATTGTCATTCTGTAAGCTCCAGTAAAAGTTTATATTGATGTATTTTCCCGTTTGCTGCCTTGGGCTATTGAATCATCTTGGTAGAATGAAGACAGAAAAATGAGCACAGGAATGTACAAAGGAAGCTTGTCCAAGTTTCCATTCATTTAAGTTAATGAATGGAAAATCAAATGGATTCTCTTGGAGGAAGAATTAACCACTTAAAAATAATTAGTTAACAGCTCTACCAATATTACAGAGAAACAAATTATAGACAAACAAGTTTGATGATAGTACAAAGGTTAGAACAAGTAATTTAAGGACTCATGCTGTTCAACAAACAACAAATCTTTATGTACCAGTTCCTTGGATTTACCTACCAAAAATGGTAGGTTAATATAATATCACAATGATCTGGTTTGTTTTCATAATGCAACAATTTCCCTATGACAAGGAAGGTTTTATTTGATTATATTAGTGCTTGAAAAAGAACATGGCTTGTGACACTTTTAAACCAAGACACAATTCCACCAACATTGTAAATTGCTCTTTCATTCCAGTTAGCACCAAGCAAGATGTTTCCTTCCATCTACTATCTCATGGCCGTCCGAAGGGGGAGGTACGTTGGGTGCGACCGCACCCCCCTTTTTCCCCCCCTAAGAAAAAATAAATAAAATTAAAAAAAATAAATTCGGGAAAAAAAATCAAACAAAAATCGGGAAAAAAATTCAACATTTCCATTTTGGAAACGGCCAGTTCTCTGTTCTCCCGTCGCCGGGCAAGAGTGGCTGAATCTGAACCCAACGGCTGTAACCCCAACACCAGATGCGGCTGCGGCGGAGCCCACTCCCATCGCTTCCCCCCACCGCCGGGGCCCAAGCCATCTTCCCCCCACGCCACCCCCGCTGGGCCCACGCCACCTCCCACCAACCCCGCTGGGTCCCCGCCACCCCCGCTGGGCCCACACTATCCCCGCTGGGCCCACGCAACCCCCGCTGGGCCCACGCCACCCCCGCTGCGCCCACACCACCCCCGCTGGGCCCACGCCACCCCTGCTGGGCCCACGCCACCCCCGCTGGGCCCATGCCACCCCTGCTGGGCCCACGCCACCCCCGCTGGGCCCACGCCACCCCCGCTGGGCTCATGCCACCCCCGCTGGGCCCACGCCACCCCCGCTGGGTCCACGCCACCCACGCCACCCCCGCTGGGCTCACGCCACCCCCGCTGGGCTTACGCCACCCCCGCTGGGCTCATGACACCCCTGCTGGGCCCACGCCACCCACGCCACCCCCGCCACCCCCGCTGGGCCCATGCCACCCCCGCTGGGCTCACGCCACCCCCGCTGGGCTCATACCACCCCCGCTGGGCCCACGCAACTCCCGCCACCCCCGCTGGGCCCACGCCACACCCGCTGGGCTCACGCCACCCCCGCTGGGCTCACGCCACCACCGCTGGGCTCACGCCACCCCCGCTGGGCCCACGCCACCCCCGCTGGGCCCACGCCACCCCCGCTGGGCCCACGCCACCTCTGCTGGGCCCACGCCACCCCCGCTGGGCTCATGCCAAACCCGCTGCGCTCATGCCACCCCTGCTGGGCCCATGCCACCCCTGCTGGGCCCACGCCACCCCCGCTGGGCCCACGCCACCCCTGCTGGGCTCATGCCACCCCCGCTGGGCCCACGCCACCCCCGCTGGGCCCACGCCACCCCCGCTGGGTCCACGCCACCCTTGCTGGGCCCACGCCACCCCCGCTGACCTCCGCTGGGTCTACGCCACCTTCGCTGACCCCCGCTGGGCCCACGCCACCACCGCTAGGTCCACGCCACCCTCACTGGGCTCACGCCACCCCCACTGGGTCCATCCCACCCCCGCCGACCCCCGCTGGGCCCACGCCACCCCTGCTGGGCCCATGCCACCCCCGCTGGGCCCACGCCACCGCCGCTGGGCCCTTGCCACTGCCGCTGACCCTTGCTGGGTCCACGCCACCCTCGCTGACTCCCGCTGGGCCCACGCCACCTCCGCTGACCTCTGCTGGGTCCACGCCACCCTCGCTGACCCCCGCTGGGCCCACGCCACCCCCGCTGGGCCCACGCCACCCCCGCTGACCTCCGCTGGGTCCACGCCACCCTCGCTGACCCCCGGTGGGCCCATGCCACCCACGCTGGACCCACGCCACCCCCGCTGGGCCCATGTCACCCCCGCTGACCCTTGCTGGGTCCACGCCACCCCCACTGACCCCCGCCACCCCCGCTGGGCCTACACCACCTTCATCCCCCCCGCCCGCTGGGCCCGAGCCACCTTCATATTCGCCCCCCCCGCAAGAAAGAGGGGGGGATGTGGGAGGGGGGAGGGGGAGAGAGAGAGAGAGGGAAAGGGAGGGGAGAGAGATGGGGGAGGGGAGAGGGAAAGGGGGATTATCTTTAGTGAGATTGCAAAATTAAGGTAGGTTTTAGAGCTATTGGAGGAGGTTTTACCTCCTCCATATGAATAATATTAAACAATATCAAATAATATCAAACAATTGGAACTGTTTTCTTTTCCTTGATAACAATACTGAAAAATATGAATTCCATAGTTTGTGACATAAATACACATTTTAATGAGATCATTATATACAGATGTAACATTTCAATTTCGAGATCGGGGGGAGGGGGGTTGGGGGCAAATATGCGTCAAGCCGATAGCCTAATCGTTAAAGAGTTAAAAGGTAGCCTAATCGATAAAGAGCTGAGAAGAGGAATCAGAGCTGCCAAGGAAAGGTACTCTGAGAAGTTGAGGAGCAAGTTCTCAGCTAATGACTCTTCTTCAGTTTGGAAGGGCATGCAAGAAATCACCAGTTATAAGAGGAAAGCCCCCCGCTCTTTGGATAATCGTCAGCTGACGAACGACCTGAATGAATTTTACTGCAGGTTTGGAAATCAGAAACGTAACCCTGGTACCCCTTCCCCAACAAACACAGCCAGACCCCAGTCTGCAAAGAATGGACCCTGCACCCTCTCCTTCCCATTCACCACTTCACACCTACTTAAGACAAGACTCCAGTATGAAATGAGTGGACCCTTTCCCTCCCCAACCAACACTTCACACCCACTCACAGCCTGACCTCAGTCTGCAAAGACTGGGCCCTTCTACACCCACCCCACTCCAATCACCACTTCACACCCAATTATTCATTTTTAACCAGTCCCTGCCTGCTTCAAGGTCTCCACTATTGTCCCTGTACCCAAAAAGGTAAGGATTACTGGTCTTAAAGACTACAGGCTTGTCGCACTGACCTCTGTAGTCATGAAGACCGTTGAAAGGCTTGTGCTGGCCAAGCTGAAAAATATCACAATCCCTCTGCTGGACCCTCTGCATTTTGCATATTGGGCCAATAGATCTGTGGATGACGCAGTCAATCTGGGCCTGCACTTCATCCTCCAGCACCTAGACCGCCAGGGGACCTATGCGAGGATTTTGTTTTATAGATTTTAGCTCAGCATTCAACACCATTGTGCCAGAGCTACTACGCTCCCTAACTTTCTGAGTTGACTGTGCCTGAACCCCTCTGTCAGTGGATCACCAGCTTCCTGACAGACAGGAAGCAGCATGTGAGGCGGGAAAGCATATCTCAGACCCGCAAACGCTCAGCATAGGAGCACCGCAAGATGCGTACTCTCCCCTCTCCTCTTCTCTCGCCACACCAATGACTGCACCTCCACAGACACTTCTGTCAAGCTTCTCAAGTTTGCGGATGACACAACCCTGATTGGACTGATCCAGGATGGGGATCTCTGTACTCTTTTCAGTTTGACATCTTTCCTATAACATGGTGCCCAGAACTGAACACAATATTCTAAATGCGGTCTCACCAAAGTCTTATATAACTGCAACATGACCTCCCAACTTCTATACTCAATACTCTGACTGATAAAGGCCAAAGGTCAGGTTCCTGTTAATTTCTGAAATATTGGTCATAAATGTGGTGCAAAAATGCTCCAAAATAAGGCTCAGAATGCATCAAAGAGCATCTAAAACCCCTGAGCTTCCAGGGCCCTTAAGCGGGCCCTGGACCCTGGCATCGAGGGACTTCACACTTCACATTAAGTTTTTTGTAATCCTGTCATGCCACCCCCCTTTTTGAAAAGCTTCGTACGGGCCTGTATCTAATATAACACTATAACATACTCCAATAACATTTTAATCCATTACTGGTTCCATTATTACTAAGCCCATGTACTCAAAATTTGAACGGAACTATGAGCCTGCTGTGCATAATAACTTTTAATCTTAGCATCTTTCATTCTGTGATCACTTTCTCTGGCTCTCCAACTTTCACTTTGATCTAGCAATGGCTGAGGCATTCCTTTGGCTATTGTATCCCCAATTTTTGCCTCAATGGTTCTTAATAAATTAATTCTGCCAGAATAAGAAGGAATTCTGCACCTCCCATTGTTTTGACCAGTGAAAAAGTATTTTCCTTTACAAGGCATTTATTTAACTTTTGCATTATCATTTCTTCTGACAAATTAATGTCTGAATGTTGCCATATATCTGAATATTGTCATGGCATCAGCAACTTAAACAGAGGTTGCAATTACACCGTCTAGCTAGTTCTTTCCTTCCCTCAAATTGTTAATTTACATTATTGTATAGAACCAAGGAATTGCAGATGCTGGTTCATCAAGGAAAGACAGGTAGACACAAAATGCCTGAGTAACTCAGCGGGCCAGGCAGCATCCCTAGAGAACGTTGGTAGGTGACGTTTTGGGTCGGGACCCTTCTTCAGTTTGAAGAAGAGTCCCGACCCAAAGCTTCACCTATCCACCTACCAATGTTCTCTAGGGATGCTGCTTGACCGGTGGAGCGACTCTAGCATTTTGTTCACTTACATTAGTTGATGTAAGACACACTTCCTAAGCTTTATTTGACCTAGCTGTGCTGGAACTTTGATCATGCTTTTTTTTCACATCAGTAAAAGAAGGCTTCAACAGGCTGATGCAAAAACCTCAAAGTGTCTAAAAGCAGCTCACTGTGGGGACGTCCCAGACAGAGTGAAGGTGTTTATACAGCCCAACTTAAGAAAAATAGCTACCACTGTTTTTAGGATATATTTGTTTTCCTCTAGACGGGCTGAAAATAGTATTTATTTAAATAATTCTTATGTAAACATTTGCACAGAACTGTTTGCGATTGCATTTGGGGTGGGTTGTAGCAAGGTTAGAAAGTACATAGAGCGTTCAGTTTTACTTAAGCACACACTTCGGCAGAAATGAATTGTGTTTTCACATTTGCTTCCTCTATATTGGTATTGGAAGGAAATTGATTCTACTCCTGTCCAAATGGCTTTAAAACATTATAGCATCAACCAGCATCAACTATTTCTACTGGCAGCTCGTTCCTTATACCCATCATCCTCTGTCTAAAAAAGTTGCGATTAAGTCATATTAAATCATTCCCCTCTCAACTTAAACCAATGACCTCTACTTCTTGAAACCCCATACCCTCAGAAAAAAGATACTGCATTCATAAGTCATAGGAGCAGAATTAAGCCATTTGGCCCATCAAGTATACTCTGCTATTCAATCATGGCTGATTTCTCTTTCTCTCTCAACCCCATTCTGCTGCCTTCTCCCCAACCTTTGACACCCTTACGAATGAAGAATCTGTCAATCACCGCTTTAAAAATATCCATTGAATTGGCCTCCACAGCTGTCTGGCAATGAATTGCATGGATTCGCCATCCTCTGATTAAATAAATTCCTCCTCATCTCCTTTCTAAAGTTATGTCTTTTTATTCTGTGGCTGTGCCCACTGGTCCTTGATTCTCTTGACAAGTGGAAACATCCTCCCTATCTATCTCCATCTTCCCCAGAGCATTCACCCTGTCTATTCCCCTCATTGCATGAAGATGGACAGCCATAGCTGTGCACCATTTGTTTTTCCTGTGGATGTTTGCTTCGATAGTGTTATGGGAATAGCGCCATCTGTGGTGCAGTACTGATGATGTAATACCCATGAGGCAGTAGTCAAGATGGATCCTGAATAAAGATGGCAGAAAAATCAAGGCACGAGTGTATAGCCTCTGTTAATTAGTTGTGACGCTGTAATGGAGCAGTTTACAGTGAGGAAACACAATATTAAAACATGGTGTCAGATCGGGGCCTGATCAGGATTTGTCAAGAGTTTTGATCGTGTGCACGGCGAGGGCGTACAACGTTTGTGAGTGAGTGCACTACCAAGAGACATCCATCGGAGAGTGAGTATGGCAGTACGTTCAGGGGGGAGAGATTGGAGTGAGACAGGGGAGTGGAGAAGTTGAGGCGGTTGATGTCGCGACGGCAGTTTTGGATAAAAAGTTCCAAAGCCGGAAGGCCATGAGGGGGGGGACCATGTGGAGGGGGTTCGTTGGAGACGGGGAAAAGGGATCATCAATGGGGGGCGAGGACTCCTTCCCATGGAAGAATGCTGTGAGGCGGAGGCGACGGTAGAAGAGCTCCAAGTCATGTTGGGCACGGAACTCATTGAGGTGGGGACGGAGGGGGACAAAGGTAAGACCTCTGCTGAGGACCGACCGTTTGGTGTCGGAGAGGGGGAGGTCGGGGGGGGATGGTGAACACACAGCAGGTATGGGGGTTGGGCCCGGAGGAAGGCAGGTGAGTGGACTGAGGTCAGGGTGATGTCAGGTGGGGGGGTAGTGGGTGGTCAGGGAGGAGGGGGGCATGAGGACTGTAGTGTGGGTGGGGAAGAGCAGGGGTCACATAGTTTGAGAGAGATGGGGAAGACCAAGTGGAACACCCACTGAGGTAACCAGGATTAGGGAGACTAGCACTAGGACCCAGTGCAGTCAAACCCAGGGGAGTGGGAGTTAGCAGCGTGGAGGCTTTAGGCCCGGTGCTGAGTCCAGGCTGCAGGTAAGGCGACGGCTGCAGGCAAGGCAACGGCTGCAGGCTGCTGGAGGGCGGTGGAGTGGCGAGCGTCGGCGAACCCGAGGGTAGCAGTCCGCGGGCAGTAGAGTCCGGGTTGGCGGGTGATGCGTGGGAGGTCGCGGTGGCCGGATGGTCGGTGGGGCGGCCCGGTTCGGCCAGCCTGGTGAGGCGACGAGGTGAGTAGAGCCCCGGTCCGGCGGTGACGTTCGGTAGGTCCGGTCCGGCAGTGATGTTAGATGGGCCTGGTGCGACGGCGATGTTAGATGGGCCCACTGCGACAGCGATGTTGGATGGGCCCAGTACAGCGGGAAAGTTGGATGGGCTCAGTGTGGTGATGAGGTTAGGTGGTCCTGGGGGGAGGCGAGGTTCGGCGGTCGTGTTATGGTGGCGATAGTTGGAGGAATCGGGGAGGGGGAGATATACAGAGTTACCGGTGAGGCAGCGAGGCTGGGCGTCATCGGTAGGCCGGTGAAGGTCGGCGGCAGCATCGATATGGAGGTCGGCGAAGGCGGTGTCCTGGTGAGTCCTGGAGCTGCTCCTCGTGGCCAAGATGGCGTCGCGGGACTCGGGCAGGTGGCACGGGCCAGAGTTGGGGCCCGGAGCCTGCGGGCGGTCGAGTCACGGAGTGTTGGCGGCAGGAGCGGCCTGGAGGCGGGCTAGTTTCAGGTCCTTGGTGGAGTTAAGGTGAGCCAGGAATCGTTGATTGAAGAGGTGGATCTTCCGGCAGTTGAAATAGAGTTGGGGTCCGTTGCAGGTCTGGGTGAGTGAGGCCCAAAGTTTCGGGAGAGTCAATGCGAGGTCCTGCTGCTGCCGGCGCATCGCAGCCAGGGTAGATCTCAGTGCCTGGTGGGAGAATTGTTGTGTATGGCGGTAGATAGCCAGTCGGTATCGATAGTCCGGCTTGGGTCCGAACTGGGAGGTAGGGAACTGGAGCTGGAAGCCATGAGGTATGAGATGGAGGCGCAGGCATGTCCCGAGGAAGCAAATGTGGCTGTGGTATCAGGTCTGGGTTAGGATGTGGTCGTAGAGTTGGAGGGAAGGGGGAATCACAGAGGGGGGGCAGTTAGAGAGGAGGTTGTGAAACTGTCTCCGGAGGGAGGAGGAGAACTTCGTCAAAGTAGGCATACCTTGAGGAGATTTCACAGTAGAGTAGACAAAGTGTTTAAGAAGGAACTGCAGATGCTGGAAAATCGAAGGGAGACAAAAGAGACAATGTGTTTAAGAAGGTTAGGGAGAACGTTGATCTGCCATTTTGGGGCCCCACAGGCCATGATGGCATTGCAATCTCAGTCACCGAGGCCAACATCAGAAGATCCTTTAGGAGGGTGAACCCTGGGAAAGCATCTGGTCCTGATGGTATACCTGGTCACATTCACAAAACCTGCGCAGACCAATTGGCTGGACGTTTTTGTGGACATCGATAATACTGATGCCTAAGAAGAGTAAGGTGACATGTCAATGACGACCAACCGGTGGCACTAATGTCTGTGATGATGATTAAATGCTTTGAGAGGAAGGTTATAATGCTTATCAACTCCTACCTCAGCAAGACCCTGAATCATCTGTTGTCAGGCAACTGAACCATCCTACTACAACTAAAAAGCAGTCCTGAACTACTATCTACCTCATTGGTGATCCTCAGACTATCTTTGATCGGACTTTACTGGGCTTACCTTGCACTAAACGTTATTCGGTAATAATAATAATAATAATAATAATAATAATAATAATAATAATAATAATAATAATAATAATATTAATAATAATAATATATTTTATTGTCATTGCACATCAGTGCAACGAGATTTGGATTGCAGCTTCCAACCGACGTAAAAAATAAATAAATAAATAAATAAATAAACTGTGCGACGGAGGGAGACAGTCCAGGGGGGATGGGGGGCACTCAGCACGGCCAGTTCAGAGCCGCTGTAGCTCTGGGAATGAAGCTGTTTCTGAGTCTGGAGGTTCGGGCGTAGAAGGCCTTGTAACGTCTGCCGGAGGGAAGTAGTTCGAACAGTCCATTACAAGGGTGTGAGGAGTCTTTATGGATGCTGATGGCCTTCCTGAGGCACCGTGTGTGGTAGATGCCCTCCAAGGCTGGTAGCTGTGTCCCAATAATCCTCTGCGCTCTGTGGGCGACGCGCTGAAGAGCTCTCCTCTCCGCCTCCGTGCAGCTGAGATACCACACAGAGATGCCATACGTTAATATGCTCTCTATGGTGCAGCGGTAGAAGGTTGTCAGCAGCTGTTGGGACAGACCAGTCTATTTTAATGTCCTCAGGAAGAACAGTCGTTGCTGTGCCTTCTTGACCAGCGCAGCGGTGTTGGTGGACATAGATACATAGAAACATAGAAACATAGAAATTAGGTGCAGGAGTAGGCCATTCGGCCCTTCGAGCCTGCACCGCCATTCAATATGATCATGGCTGATCATCCAACTCAGTATCCCGTACCTGCCTTCTCTCCATACCCTCTGATCCCCTTAGCCACAAGGGCCACATCTAACTCCCTCTTAAATATAGCCAATGAACTGGCCTCGACTACTCTCTGTGGCAGAGAGTTCCAGAGATTCACCACTCTGTGTGAAAAAAGTTCTTCTCATCTCGGTTTTAAAGGATTTCCCCCTTATCCTTAAGCTGTGACCCCTTGTCCTGGACTTCCCCAACATCGGGAGCAATCTTCCTGCATCTAGCCTGTCCAACCCCTTAAGAATTTTGTAAGTTTCTATAAGATCCCCTCTCAATCTCCTAAATTCTAGAGAGTATAAACCAAGTCTATCCAGTCTTTCTTCATAAGACAGTCCTGACATCCCAGGAATCAGTCTGGTGAACCTTCTCTGCACTCCCTCTATGGCAATAATGTATTTCCTCAGATTTGGAGACCAAAACTGTAGGCAATACTCCAGGTGTGGTCTCACCAAGACCCTGTACAACTGCAGTAGAACCTCCATGCTCCTATACTCAAATCCTTTTGCTATGAAAGCTAACATACCATTCGCTTTCTTCACTGCCTGCTGCACCTGCATGCCCACTTTCAATGACTGGTGTACCATGACACCCAGGTCTCGCTGCATCTCCCCTTTTCCTAGTCGGCCACCATTTAGATAATAGTCTGCTTTCCTGTTTTTGCCACCAAAATGGATAACCTCACATTTATGTTCATTTCATGTGAGGTCCTCTGAAATGTGAGTGCCCAGAAACTTAAAGCTGGACACTCTCTCCACACTTTCCCCGTAGATGGAGATTGGGGCGTATTCTCCATTGTGGGACCTCCTGAAGTCAATAATCAGCTCCTTGGTCTTGGATGTGTTTAGTGACAAGTTGTTACGTGCGCACCAGTCCGCCAGGTTCTGCACCTCTGCTCTGTATTTTGTTTCATCACCGTTGGTGATCAGCCCAATCACTGTTGTGTCGTCTGCAAACTTCACAATGGTGTTGGTGTCGAATGCAGGAACACAGTCGTGAGTGAAGAGGGAAGTTATCATGTATCTCTACACTGTAAGTGGCATAATTGTAATCATGTATTCCTCTGACTGGTTAGCATGGAACAAAAGCTTTTCACTGTACCTTGGTACACGTTACAATAAACTAAACTGAATTCACTACAATTTGTCTACAGCCACAATCGATCAACGGGGAATGTGATGTCGCTGGCTCTCTGCACTGAACTACTTGGACAATAAAAACACATACGTTCATTGACTGCAGCTCAGCATTCAATAGCATCATTCCCTCCAAACTTGTTACCAAGCTCAGGGAACTGGGTCTCTGTGCATCTCTTTGCATGTGGATCCTCAACTTCCTTATCAACAGAACACTATCAGTAAGAATTGGCAACAACACTTCCTCCTCGACAACCATTGTCACAGGAGCATTTCAAGGCTGTGCACTCAGCTCCTTGCTCTACTTACTATATAACTATGACTGTGCAGCCGAACACAATTCCGACTCCATCTTTAAATTCACTGACGACACCTCCATTGTTAGACGAATTATGGTTGATGATGAATCAGAGTATTTGAGGGAAATTAATCATCTGATTGATGGGTGTCAGAACAACAACCTTGTTCTCAACATTTGTTAAACCAAGGAACTAATTGTTGACATTCGAAGAGGAAGGCTGAGATCCACAAACCTACCTTCATTGATGGGACGGTGGTGGAGAAAGTTCACAAATTCAAGTTCCCGGCCACGCATATCTCTGAAGATCTGGCCTGGACCCAGAGCATAGATCATCATAAGGAAAGTTCATTAATTATCTATTTCCTTTAGAATATTGAAGACAATCGATGTGTTGACAAATGTTCTCTTGAACTTCTACAGATACACATTGACTGGTTGCATCACAGCCTAATTTGTCAACTTGAATGCCCAGGAGGGAAGGAGATTACAAAAAGCGGTGAGCACTGCATGGTCCATTGCAGGTACTGACCTCCTCAGCATCAATGAGATCTATAGGAGGCACTGTCTTAAAAAGGCAGCCAGCATGATCATGGACCCATGCCACACTCTTATTTCACTTCTGTCATCAGGAAGAAGATATTTGAGATTGCAAACTGTAATGTCCAGGTTTAGGAATAATTTCTTCCCAGCAACCATCAAGCTATTGAACACTACAAACTCGAACTAAACTCTGAACTATGTACTGCCTTGGTTGCAATCAGGACTTCAAGCTTCATTTTGTTTTGTACAACATTGGATTTGTTCATTTATAAAACTTTTGTTTTTGTTTATTATATTCTCTATTAGATAAGGTGTGTACCAACCTATTGTGCTGCAGCAAGTAAACAGTTCATTGTTCCTTTTTGGCCCATAATAAAACAATCTTGACCCTTGCTAATGACATATCCATTTTTGAACACAGAACTTAATGTGCTCAGTCAGTTTGTAGTTCATTTACACCCTTTTTGGCAACCTAGAGAAAATTGTGGTAGGTTTCCTGGTGCAGGTTGATGCCTGCATCCAGTGAAATGTTTAGTTTTGTTTAGTTTATTGTCATGTATACCGAAGTACAGTGAAAAGCTTTTTGTTGCATGCTATCCAGTCAGCAGAAAGACTATGCATGATTACAATTGAGTCGTCCATAGTGTACAGATACATGATAAAAGGAATAATGTTTAGTGCAAGATAAAGTCGAGTAAGGTCCAATTAAAGGTAGTCCGAGGTTCTTCAACAAGGTAGCCAGGAGCTCAGGACCGCTGTCTTGTTATTGGTAGGATGCTTCAGTTGCCTGATAACAGCTGAGAAGAAAACCATGATGACATAATTGTTATGTGTTTAATTTATGTCATAAATTACATAAACTAAACTAAACTAAAAAAATAAATATAATTATTGTTGTTGATAGAGTTGCCCGGTAGTCTCTGTTTAAGCCCCAAACCCTGGCCCGTATAGGAATATTGGTGCATACAGTGCTGGCGGATTGCCTTTTTAGTATGTCATTGTCGTGTCGTCGGCAAAGAGCAAATCTTTCTGAGGATCATATGCACTTTTGTTTTTGCCCTGAGATCATAGGGATTGAATATCTTTCTTGTGTGGAGATATATTCTTTCTATAACTTATATAACTCTCCTTAACATGTGCTAGAGGAGAATCACAAAGAAAACCTCAAAACAAATTTGGTGCAAAGGTGAAATCTTGCTGGCTCTGCTCTGCTTGTTGGAAGGTTCAAATGTTGGGCATTGCATTGACCAGCACCTATCATATCGTGTTTGTCATCCCATCTGCTTCACAACAGGATGATTTATTTCATCTCCTTCAAAATGCTAGCCAAGGAGAAATAATTTCAGATGAGTTGCCTTAATGCAGCTCATTGCCCTACTCTTCATGAGAAGAGAACTGTAGCGCTGTGTACAGATATTGCTGCATTTGGGTGACAATGCATAACCACAAGAGTGCCTGTGGAACTATTTTATTCAAAATATGACAGCAAGAGCTTTCTTCTTAACATCTGCATATTTTGGTTTGCTACAGCTTAATATGCAGGAAGCAAAAGTTTTAACTCTTTCCAATTCCCAACATGAGAAACATCAAAGGCCAAAATAAATTATTTCCTTATGTGTAATAGAATAAATTAAATGTTCCTTAACTTTTTTGTTGTTGTGCCCACATTGGAAAGATTTGGTTTATTGTTGCTCCCCTCCACTACTTCACAATTTCCCAATCTATTCATAAACATTGAAAATAAGTATTTGTTTTTATAACTGTGCTCCCCTTCAAACTTTACCACATAATGTGCACGCAACCCCTCCCCCCCCTCCCCCCCTTTTCATGACAGCACACTTTTAATTCTGACTTCTTACCGAGGGGCCCATCTCCAGTTTGAAACACTTAGGTACTAAATCTTTACTCAACATAACTAAAGGAAGTAGCTCATTTAGCTACATGGCCTTAAATTTGCCGTGGAGAGTGGCATGAAATTGTGAACAGCATGAGTTAAATATTATCCCTCACCTTTCAGCTCTAATTAATTTTCTCCTGCTTATTTCTGGAAGTACAAAGTCAATGAGGCATCTCGAACTTTGGTGAAGCATTGCTAATAAGTTTTCTCAGCAAACCAAAGTTAAGGGTAGAACAAAGTGAAGTGGGGGAAGAAAATTACAATTAATTTGGGAGTCAAATGAGGGATAGAGAGGGAAAGAAAGATTAGATTAAGAGAGGGGAGAATGAGAAAAAAAGAACAGAATGATTTCAAACTTTAAAAAAACTATAGAACGAAAAGTGCTGGAGTAACAGCTGGTTAGGAGCATTGATGGTGGACATGGATAGACAACGTTTTAGGTCAGGATCACGCGATAGTACCTGCTGGCCTTATTTTTTAAAACATCTTGGAAATATTTACTATCTTTTGTGTGAAACCACATATTGTTCCCTTTTTCGGCTTCTGGGGTTGAATGTCATTGCAGAAGCATTAATCTCCTCTCTTAAGCAGTCCCCATATCTCATCAACCACAATGCAATGTGGCAAGTAACTGGGCAAGGACATTACTGGCACACCCAACATGTATTGCTTGTCCATTATTGTCCAAGAGGTGGGGTGTGTGTTTTCAACAAGTTGCCAGAAGAAGTAGTTAAGGCAGGACAGTAACGTCATTTATAAGACATTTAGACAGGTACATGCATCAAAAAGATTTGGAGAAATCTGGGTCAAACATGGGCAAATGGGTTAGTTGGTCATCTTGATCAGCATGGACCAGTTGGGCTGAAGGAACTGTTTCCATTCTGTATGATTCTATAACTAGTTGAGGCGCTTTTTTGAATTTTACAACTTTCTGGTGAAGATGCACAATATATTTTGAGGAGAAATCTCTAAGATTTAAACATACTGGTGATAAAGGGAATGTGCTATGTGTTCAAGTTAATGTGGTGAGTGACTTAAATGGGAACCTATAGATAGAAGTGCTTCCATATGTCTCCTGCCCTTGTTGTCTTTGTGGCAGAGATCAGTTGTTTGGAAATACAGGTATAGTAGCCCTGATGCACCATGTTCAGAACTTGCCTGATTGACAAGTCAAGACATTTTTCCTCGGTCCTAAATTTCGAGCTCTATAACCTGAGCCTGTGGGCCTGGCTAAAGAAAACATTCTGGTCTGTCTTACCCTGTCAGAATGTTTAATGTTTCAATTAAATCTTGACCACCGGGTGGCGCCCACAATGACTGCCTCGCCAACAGTCTGTCTCGTCCCTTCATTCTTTGTTGTTTTTTTAAGTATGTGGTAAATGTATGTTTCAATATTCTTTAGCTTGTTTTATGTGAGGGGTGTGGTTGGAGGAAACTTTTTTAAATCTCTTACCTCGACGGAGATGCGATTTTTTGTTTCCGTATCGTATCTCCGTCTGCACTGCCGCCTAACATTGAGGAGTTGGCGGCCTCTGTTAGAGACCGACTTTGGGAGCTCCAACTGCGGGAGCCTGTGGACCTGAACATCGTGGAGCTCGTGGTCCCTGGTTAGGGACTGGCCTCGGGTGCTCCATGCCACAGGAGCTTCGACCATCCCGACGCGGGAGCTTCGACTGCCCTGACGCAGGAGCTTGGATCGCCCCGACTGCAGATGGTTCTAATTCCCCGACCGTGGGAGAAGATTAGACTTTATTGCCTTCCATCACAGTGAGGAATGTGGGGAATCTGTTGTGGTGGATGTTTATGTTAACTTTTATGTAGTTGTGTGTCTTGTTGCTTCTTTTTAGTATGGCTGTATGGTAATTTGAGTTTCACTGTACCTTAATTGGCACGTGACAATAAACAGATCTTTGAACCTTTGAAATCTCCTCTCATTCTTCTTAACTCAGGTAAATACGAACTGAGTTAAGCAAAACCTCTCCTCGTATGACAGTTGTACCATTCCAGGAAACAGCATGGCAAACCTTGGTTCAGCTTATATCCTTTCTTAGGTAAAGAGACCAAAACTATACATAATACTGCAAGTGGCATCACACCAAAAGCTTCACATAATGTGGCAAAACATCCGAACGCCTGTGCTCAAGAAGAACAACGTACCATTTGGCACCTTAACTGCTTGAATGGTTGCCTTCAGTTTCCAGTGTGCATGGACCCTCAATGCTTCCCAATCTAACACCATTTAAATTATATGCCTTTCTGTTTCTCTTATCACATAGATAGCTTCACAAGAATGTACATTATACTGAGTCTACCATTAATTTACCCACACATTTAATCAGTCACCTTGAAGTCACTAATTTCTGTCACCTTAATCTCTTTTATACTTCCTTCCAATTCACAATGCCTCCCTGTCCAATGTCAGCAACAAATTTTGAAATATTGCTTCCCACATCAAAATCGTTGATCTATTATAGTTAAGGCCCAAGCACTCTCTGTATGTGATTCTGTGTTGGGCAAATATTGGGAAACACAGCAAAGATCTGTTGCGGCCACCTAAAAGAAATCCTGTGTTAAATAATTTGAGTCACATGAGCATATCTTCACAACGAGAACAGTTCAGGCAATAGAGCATGGCCACAGAACCACAACGACTTCGAAAATCTGAGCTTGTACATGGATTGTTCATCAGTCATTTCTGGATAGGATATTGTATTTCTAGACACTGAGAGAAAGGTGAATGGTGAGCATGCCTTTGTTCTTTGTCCCATTATCCCTGAACCAAAACAGAGATGTCATACAGTTTGAAAATCAGTTGCGGATATTCTGACCTCATACTGTTTTTTGCGACTGTACTGTTTCCCTTTGGTGCAAAATTGGCAGTAATGGGTCAATGAGCCATTTTACAATCCACTCTATTGTCCTTTCAACAAAAAGGAAAGGAAAAACAAGTGGGATGTGCAGACTGGTGACTGTTTTCTCTTGTTTGGTAGGAATAATAAGAATCAACACCTCCTGTGCACGGAGATACTTGTGACCACAGCTATCGTACCATCTGAACCAAAAATTATTCATGGCAGTCAATTTAATTTTCCGAATGGTTGCTCACAAATTGAGACACAAAGTGCATAATTAGCAACATGTTGCCACAGAAACTTGCTTGAAGGTTGGTGACAAATACTTTTAAAACTACATACAGTATGATGAAATCCACTTTCCTATGAAAACATAAAGATTGCCTAACCTGCCACCTGTTCAATATATTTGGTCCTATTTTCATTGTATGAGATTGTGAGGCTAGAGTTTAATAAAATGAGGAATGTTGTTGGCCAGCACTACCTGTAGAATGTTTTGTCTGCATGTTCTGACGTACGTAAGCTAAATCCTACTGTGTCTAATGCTGCCAAGGGTTGCTGAAATGGAGTCTCTCACGGACAGATACAGATGTTTTTTTTCTGATAGAAGCAGGGTATTAACCATCTGGCCACAAAAATAAATGATAATTGCTGAAGGCTTAATTACCAATAATTGAAGTAAATAAAGCATTGCGTGGAAACTATTGGAAAAGATGTATGTTTTTTAGCTTTTTATAGTCTCCACTGAGTCGAATAAAAATACAAATGCAATACCAGAGATCCCCTTTGGGAATTAATTAGATATGTTACATTATCCCCGATTGAAGATTTTCATCCTAATCTTTGGCAGTCATGCACAACTATTGTCCAACAGCAGTCCCCTGCTTTGTTCAATCACTGGAAGCATTCACTTAGCACATAGCTTTTGTTTTGCTTTGTGCCTAGTATAGGATTTTGTTTCTTTTGTATTCTTGCTACTGAATGATATTCATATAGATCCTAACTGTGACAGAAGATGGTAATCCTTTTGAGAGCTCCATCATTCAAGGTGGAGTGCAACAATGGCAACAAATAGGAGAACCATGGACCAGGGACTAGATGCAAAGGATCAACAATGCAGAAGGGGTGCAGTGATCTCATGGATCTGTTTAACCTTCAAGGTCCCTGTTCATTTTCACCTCTCTTGGTAGTAATCAATACGCTTCCCCGAGATACTCACCTTACTATCCTGTGTCAGCTCTCTGAGGAGGACCTGCAAACTGTTGTCACTATTCTCAATGCATTGTTTCTGCATCTAAGGTTAATTCTTAACGAATCTCTCACATAATGTAGAGATAGTCATTATGCCGCACAGCATGGACACAAATCATCCATGCTGATCAAGGTGCCTTCCTGAGCTGGTTCATTTGCCCGCATTTATCCCATATCCCTCTAAACCTTTCCCATCCGTGAAGCAGTATAAATTGTGTAGTTGTATCCATTTCTATCACTTCCTCTGACAGCTTGTTCCATATATCCACCACCCTCTGTGTGGAAAAACCTACCTCTCAGCTTCCCTTTAAATCTTTCCCCTCTCACCTTAAACCTATGCCTCTAGTTTTAGACTCAAAAAAATAATTGTTGTGACTATCCACCTTATCTATGTCCCTCAAGTTTTTTGAGGCACTATAAGGTTACCCTCCATCTCCTTTGCTTCTTTGAAGATAATCCCAGCCTAACCAGTCTCTCCTCATAACTCAAGCCCTTTAGTTCTGGCAAGAACGTTGTGAATCTTTTCTGCACCTCCTCCAGTTTAGTCACATCCTCCCATAGAATGGTGGCCAGAATTACACACAATATTCCAGGTGTAGTCTCACCAACATTGTTGCAGCTTTAAGGTGATGTTCCAACTCTTATACTCAAAGTCCCATCCGATGACTGCTTTCCCTATTAGTATTGCTGCATTCCAGGAGCTCTGGACTTGTACCCTTATTAGCCTGTCCCACTTAGGCGACTTTTTAGGCGAATGCAGGAGACTATGCAGTCGTCACATGGTCGCCACGTCTTCGCGGGTGGTTGCCGGGGAGTCGCCCTCATGGTCGTGAGGAGTTCCCTTCATTCTGGGAACTAGTTGCGGCCTCATTAAGGTCGCTGCGAATTTTTCAACATGTTGAAAAATTAGCGCCGACCAGAATGAAGCCGCCATGGAGAGTAGCGAGAATTCTCGAGCTGTAGGTGGGTCGCCAGGAGGTCCTAATGGGTTGCGAGGAGGTCAAAAGTTCTCGGAGGTTCTCGTAGGTTATAGCCGGTGCTGACCGGTGAATTTCATTGGCTCGTTGAGAAATAAAAGTTAAGCAGTAATTTTCAGAACCAAGGATAACCGACTGGTAATGTTAAATGTCCGCCGAGCTTCACAGCCATGTATCTCTGGCTTCTTTAAAGTTGTCTCCACTCCTTCTCCCCCCCCCCCCCCTCTCCCCCCCTCTTTTAAAGGACTTACCGTACCCTGTGCTTCAGCCGTCTTATTACAGCGCCAACCTTCCTGTTCATCGCGGTGTGTGTCTATTTCACCTTGGCTTTGCACCGTGTGTATTTTTTAGACAGCTGTCCCCTGCCTGCAAAGCGGGCTGGTGAAGGAAGCGATGTGTGCGTGTGTGTTCGTTCCACTCTGACAGTCGCCGTTCCAGTTGCCGGTTTTTCAGGCGACTTCCGGCAACTTGACAGTCGCCTTAGTGGGACAGGCCCATTAAGGTCTCTCTGTTCTACAGAACTGACATACATTTTGTTCTTAAAAATAGTGTCTACATCCCATGAGTGAATAAAGATATATCAAACTTTTTATTTTCCCTTGCAATATAAACAAATGTTGCAGTTCCATAGAGTCAATGATATCCCCACTGTCCCCATTTTCTCTTCATATTAAAATGTTACTATGTTTCAATTTGCAACATTGTTAACATCAAAACGTGGAGTTGAACACGGACGTATTACATGCAATTACCTGGATATGCACTGGGAAAACTATTTTAAGCCTGATGCATAGGACCTGCCTAGAAATGCCATGCAAAATATAATAGATAATCTTATCGAATCTTCTGTTCGTGTCTCATTCTATGAAAATGCCTTTTCATTTGGAGGATGAGACGCTACTGACTAATAGCATCTCTGAAGCATTAGCTGTTTTTGTTCATGCACATTTTTTCCCTTAATAATAATAATAATAAATTTTATTTGCGGGCACCTTTCAAAGTCTCAAGGACACCTTACAGAAATTAACAAGAGAGAAAAAACATATAGTCGGAGTAAAATAAATAATGACATCACCAATACACAAATTAAAGACAGAATTCGCTCCAAAGACAAAAAATCAAAAACACAATGTGAAGAGAGAGCAGCGGCAGCTAAACCGCGCTAGCGTCCACTCTCCCTTCCGACAGCCATCTTGGACACAAACTAACATATTCACATTACACACAAAAAATCATCCCCCCACAATGGTTACCACTGTGGGGGAAGGCACAATGTCCAGTCCCCATCCCCAGTTCTCCCAAAGTCAGGCCTATTGAGGCCTCCGCTATTGCCTCTACGGAGGCCCGATGTTCCTGGCCGTTCTGGCCGGGTGCTGTTGCCCCGGCGTCGGGAGAGTCCTTTCAGCGGCTGGGCCACCTGGAACGGCCGCTTCCTAACTGGGGACCGTGGCTTCCGAAGCCGACAAGGCCGTGCCGGTTTGGAGCTCCCAGGCTCCCGATGTTAAAGTCGGCGCCGCCCGCTCCGCAGACCCGCAGCCCGGAGGTGTTGATCTCGGCGGTCACAGCTCACCAGAGCTCCAGCGCATCGATCCAGCGCGGCGACCCAGGCAAGGCATCGCCCGCTCCGCTCCACGATAGCGCTCCAGCGCTGTGCCGCCACCGAAGCCGAGGTGCTGGGCGGTCCCCGCCAGGAAACGGCGCTCCAAGCCCGCTGGTAGGCCGCGAGGACGGGTCGACGGGGCAGCCCGGAGAAAAAGCTGCCTCACCGACCAGGTAGGGACCTAGAAATATTATTACCCCCTACCCCCCACATTAAAAAGTCTATCTCTCACACAAACAAGGCACAGGACTCACTAAAACTGCAAAAAAAAAAGTGAATTAAACGTTCCCCAAGATGGCTCCTCCTCCCAATGTTAGGACTAAGATAATAAATAATCACTGAGAATTAGTAAATAACTAGGTTATCTTCTAATAAAACTATTACTGAATAATATTTGATCTTCCTGGCATTACTTGTCCCTGCTCAACACTTGTCTTATCCTTCAATCAGTACGTGAAAATGAAACTCTATAGTTGAATAATTCAGCATAGAAATACCGAACTCTATCAGTGTAGGAAAGGACTGCAGGACTGGTTTATACCGAAGATAGACACAGTCATAGACATAGTGCTATAGTAACTCAACGGGTTAGGCAGCCACTCTGGAGAAAAGAGATGGGTGATGTTTCGGGTCGGAACCCTTCTTCAGACGTAGTAGAGGGGGGTGGAACTGGAGGTAGGAAAAGGCCAGAACAAATCAGGGCCAGCAACTGATGACCAAGGAAGGGCGGAGCCCATAATGGCCCATTCCGACCGAAACGTCACCCATTCTTTTTCTCCAGAGATGCTGTCTGACCCCTGAGTTACTCCAGCACTTTGTGTCCAACCTCTATCAGGCTGGATGGATAAAGAGTGTGTTATTATTGAGGAGGGGGTGAATCATCAAAATTTCCACACAGTGTTGCTGGAAATTAATATTAGGCAGCGAGGTATTTTAATGCCACTTCAAATTACATTGCCCGCAGCCTCGAGGATCTCTTTTAAATGATATCGGTGCAATTAGTTTCGTAGAGCTCTGTGCCACGGAGCTGGAGCTTCATAAAAATACCCTCTATGCATATATAGTTCTGGAAAAGGAGTTGCTTTCGCGAATGGGCTCAGTTCAGCTGGTTCTCGGAAACAATTTGTTGTTGCTTCTTGTGTTTATTTTATTCCACATTTACAGAATAGCAGACTGCAATTTATATATTATAAGCCTTTGGATCATAGACATTACAGGGCCATAAGCATAAGTGGTGCAACAGTACTAGTTAGGTAAGTGCTTGTATAATTTTTCTCTCATACTGTAATGTGTTATACATATAGAACCACAGAGGAAGAGAGCCGGACATCACGGAAAGAGGCTTCTGCGGAAACTAGTCCCATTTGCCCACATTACCCTATACCTCCTAACCTTTCCTATCCATGTATCTGTCCAAGTGTCTTTTAAATGCTGTTATAGAAGCTGTGTCAACTATCTTCTCTGGCAGCTTGTTCCATATAGTTGATAAAGTTGTCCCTCAGGTTTAGTTTAGTTTAGAGATACAGCATGGAAACAGGCTCTTCATCCTACCAAGCCTGGCCAACCAGCGATCGCCCGTTCACACTCGTTCTATCCTACACACTGGGGACAATTTACAGAAGCCAATTAACCGACAAACCTGCACGTCTTTGGTGTGTGGGAGGAAATCGGAGAACCTGGAAAAAACCCATGCAGTCACGGGGAGAATGTACAAACTCCATACAGACAGCGTCCGTAGTCATGATCGAACCCGGGTCTCTGGCGCTGTAAGGCAGCAACTCTACTGCTGTGCCACTGTGCCCCCCCCCCCTTAGGCTAGATTCCTATTAAATATTTCACCTCTCACAATAAATTTTCCTTCTCACCTCATGCTGTGCTACATTGTACTAGTGCATCACACAGTAATATTTCTGCTGATAGGTTGTAAGCAGTATCTATTTGAGAGCCACATGCAGCATATCATGGTGCCACAAAACCCTCAGCAGGGAACCATAGCACCCAATGCCATCTGAAGTGCTGTGCACAGGGCTTTGTGGCAACTCAATGCTAACACTGAGCTGTCACTAACTCGGTATCATACTGTTAAATTTCAAGGCCTGAGGAAACTGCTTGTAAGTGACGGTACTTACATTTCATTAAACCTCATCCTTTCAACTAGAGATGGAATACATTTTAATTGGGGCAGAACTATTTTGTTGGTTTGCATAAAAGTTTATTTTTAAAGGATTTAATATAGATGGATTACCCACATTATTTTAATTGGGTTAATGCATCAGTTAAAGTAGCAAGCAAAAATACATTTCATATATTTACTTAGATGCTAATTTCAAGAGTGATGAGAAATACTTGTTCCCAATGGTATTTACATAGCTTAAAACATTGTGGGATTCGTGTTTTTTATATAGATACGAGGATTAAGTTCAAAGGTGTAGTTGTAATGCCAAATCTATGCAATTACAAACCCGGTGGCTATGTGAGGATTATGTTCTTCGATTTCTCAAGTGCGTTCAACACCATCCAACCCCTGATTCTGAATGACAAGCTTAAGAAGATGGGGGTGGATTCCACATTTATCTCCTGGATATACGACTACCTGACGGGTCGACCACAGTTTGTTAAGCTGGGGGACAGTGTCTCTGGCACAGTGGTGTGCAATGTTGGAGCCCCACAGGGAACGGTTCTGAGCCCGTTCCTCTTCACCCTGTATACAGCAGACTTTAACTATAAGTCTGACACATGCCACGTACAGAAATATTCAGATGATACAGTGATTGTGGCATGTGTAAGGAACGGGCAGGAGGAGGAATACAGGAACTTGACCAGTGCCTTTTGTGCCTGGAGTGAAGAGAACTGTCTCATCCTGAACACAACTAAGACTAAAGAGATGGTGGTTAACTTTGGCAGGTCCAAACTCCCCCTTCAGCCGGTCAACGCTGCAGGGGCTGACATTGAGGTGGTGCAGACATATAAATACCTTGGAGTGCACCTTGATAACAAACTGGACTGGTCTGTCAACTCTGACTCCCTCTACAAAAGAGGCCAGAGCAGACTCTTTTTCCTCAGAAGGCTCAAATCCTTCAATGTGTGTAATGATATGCTGCACATGTTTTACAACACTGTGGTTGCAAGTGTTATTTTCTACGCTGTGGTCTGCTGGGGCAACAGCATTAGTGCAAAAAACAACAAGAAGCTGGACAAACTGGTTAAACGAGCTAGCTCAGTGCTGGAGGGGAGAGTAGACTCTGGGATGGATGTGCTTGAGAGGCGTATGAGGCACAAGGTGCAGGTCATCCTGAAAAATCCTGGGCATCCCCTCCATGTAATTCTGGAGAGTCAAAAGAGCACTCGGAACAACAACCGGCTCCTCTCCCTGCCCTGTAGAACGGAGCGGTTCAGGAAATCCTTCACCCCTGCAGCCATTAGATTTTATAATTCGGACCGCTAGGCTATAGGGGGATGCATTTTGCAATTTTTAATTTTTAACTGTTAATTATTGGTCTTTTTAAGTATTTATTGCTCTCAGGTAGTGTCCACATTGTATTCTATGTATTTTCTGTCTGCGTTCGTTTTGAATCTGTGGGTTTGTTGGTTGGGGGCTGCTGGACATCTGAATTTCCCTGAGGGGATCAATAAAGTATTTATTATTATTATTATTATTATAGTTGGGGCATTAGTAAAATTATGGCCCAGAGATTTGTTTACATGGGCGGCACAGTGGCGCAGCGAAGTAGCTGCCCGACAGTACGAGAGACTCTTGTTCAATCCTGACTATGGGTGCTGCCTGGATGGAGTTTGTACATTCTCCCTGCGAGTGCATGGGTTTTCTCCGGGTGCTCCGATTTCCTCCCACATTCCAAAACAC
This sequence comes from Amblyraja radiata, assembly GCF_010909765.2. Classification (NCBI taxonomy): domain Eukaryota; kingdom Metazoa; phylum Chordata; class Chondrichthyes; order Rajiformes; family Rajidae; genus Amblyraja; species Amblyraja radiata. The sequence continues at coordinate 48,851,512 of NC_045958.1, read as the reverse complement.
ATGCAGGTTTGCAGACTTTTGTAAATTGTCCCTAGTCTGTAGGATAAAGCAGCCCTGTTTCCATGCTGTACCTCCAAACTAAAGTAAAGACATGTATGCATTGTGGTGGAGGGAATAAACATTGAAGTGCACAGGCAGGCTCAAAGTGCATTTTATATTGGGTCTCTATTAAAAGAGATCCAATTGCCTGCACATGCTTGATGGGTATCCTTCGGTGTGACACTCTGAAGATGCTTTGATATCAGGCCCACTTTGTTTGTTTTGATTGTTTAAGGTTAAGGATTCTCACCGGACGAAGGAGAGCATTTGTGATGGTGGGGGGGGGGGGGGGGGGGGGGGGGTGCTGGGTGAGTGAGTGGGGTGATGATGGGTGGTACCACACGGAGGTCGATTGAATAGCTGGGTGAAGACAGCAAACTTACTATGGGGCAGTAGTAGGTCAGGATCAGGATAGAAGAGAGAATGTAGCTGCTTATTTCCTCTACTGGGGATCCAGAACAAATGAACACCATGTTACAATTCTACCCAGACATTTTTGAAGTGAAATTAGAAAGTTCCTGTCACAAACAGTGTAAAAGATACCTGCAATTGACTCCTCGAAAAGGATATGGCTAAGGCATTAAGCAATAATAAGACATTCATTGCACAGCTTTGACAATGATTTCTTGGGTCAGGAAAGGGGGAAATGCAACGAGACCTGGGTGTCATGGTACACCAGTCATTAAAAGTAGGCATGCAGGTGCAGCAGGTAGTGAAGAAGGCGAATGGTATGTTAGCACTCACAGCAAAAGGATTTGAGTATAGGAGCAGGGAGGTTCTACTGCAGTTGTACAAGGTCTTGGTGAGACCACACCTGGAGTATTGCGTACAGTTTTGGTCTCCTAATCTGAGGAAAGACATTCTTGCCATAGAGGGAGTACAGAGAAGGTTCACCAGACTGATTCCTGGGATGTCGGGACTTTCATATGAAGAAAGACTGGATAGACTCGGTTTGTACTCGCTAGAATTTAGAAGATTGAGGGGGGATCTTCTAGAAACTTACAAAATTCTTAAGGGGTTGGACAGGCTAGATGCAGGAAGATTGTTCCCGATGTTGGGGAAGTCCAGAACAAGGGGTCACAGTTTAAGGATAAGGGGGAAATCTTTTAGGACCGAGATGAGGAAAACATTTTTCACACAGAGAGGGGTGAATCTCTGGAATTCTCTGCCACATAAGGTAGTTGAGGCCAGTTCATTGGCTATATTTAAGAGGGAGTTAGATGTGGCCCTAGTGGCTAAAGGGGTCAGGGGGTATGGAGAGAAGGCAGGTACAGGATACTGAGTTGGATGATCAGCCATGATCATATTGAATGGCGGTGCAGGCTCGACTCCTGCACCTATTTTCTATGTTTTTATGTTTCTATGAATATGGCCTGCAGCATGCCCAATGATATTGGCTGTTAAGATCAGCTAACCTTTCTTGCTGAAGGATTTTAAGAAAGCCCCGACCCCTAATGTCCCCTGTCCATTCCACCCACAGACGCTGCCTGACCCGTTGAGTTCCTCCAACACTATGTATTTTACTCATGGTTCCAGCATCTGTTGTTTCTTGTAACTATTTTTTTTCTTACTGTCATTTCCAAAATAGGACAACTTCCTACTAAATCCCCGACGATTTAAAATTAATCCCTTAGAATTATGCTGCAGCTTGCTTTGGTTGAATTCATCTTTCCCCTCACCCTCTGGATACGATCACGTGCCACTTGCCAGGAGAACTTCTATTTGACCCAGAAGGTTATGATCTCAATAACTAATCCCAAGACATGAGTACTTACTCTAAATTGACATGCCATTTCATTGAGTTATATACAGAGTGTGTAAAAATCTTTGGATGAGATGATAAATTACTTTGGGTGAACATAACGATATTCCACTGCATTTAGTTTAGTTTCGAGATACAGCATGGAAACAGGCCCTTCAGCCCATCGAGTCTACACCAACCAGCGATCCCCACACACTAACACTATCCCACACACACAGGGACAATTTACAATTTTACTAAGCTAATTAACCTACAAACCTGTACATCTTTGGAGTGTGGGAGGAAACTGGAGATCCCAGAGAAAACCCACCAGCATTTAGTTTAGTTTAGTTTAGTTTAGTTTAGTTTAGAGATACAGCATGAAAAGAGGCCCTTCGGCCCACTGAGTCCACACCGACCTGCAATCCCTGTGCATTAGCACAAGCCTACACACGCTAGGGACAGTTTACACTTATACCAAGTATACACACCCAAGCCAATTAACTTACAAACCTGTAAGCCTTTGGAGTGTGGGAGGAAACCTCGGAGCCAACCCACGCGGTCACAGAGAGAATGTACAAACTCCGTACAGACAGCTCCTGTAGTCGGGATTGAACCCGGGACGACAACACTGCAAGCGCTGTAAGGCAGCAACTCTACCGCTGCGCCACCGTGCCGAACATTATTCAAAGACTAGTTAGGGAATTGTCCTCAATGTCCTGAGTAATACTTACTTCGTCTGCTCTCTCACCCACTGCCTTTGTGAAAACAAATTAACGTATCATCTCTGTTTTGCTCCCTTTTGTGTATACAATTGCTTCCCACTGACTAACTATACTTAAAAGCACAACATTGGATTTACAGCCTCTCAGGACATTGCAAGATTCCAGTTCATTGCGAGAGCATGAAACAAATTAAAGTTTTCATTCTGTCTCTCTAATATAAACTGTCCTTGACAATAATTCAAAAGGGTTTAGTCGAAATTATCTTTCCCACCATTCAGAATCAAAAATTGGTTAGTGATTGGCAATGGCAGTACAATAGGAAAAAGTAGCTGTGACTAAATGGTCACATAATATCTTTCTTTTATTCCCCTGATTTATAATTCTTTTTATTTCACAATGTATATACAACAATCCTCAGATCAACAGAAACGTTGCATGAATCTGACACTGGGTCTGAACGGATTAGTTTATCACTGTATAGGTCTCTCAGCATTTTGAATTGTAAAGAACGGCTATTGTAGCCAAAGGAAGGTTTTAATTAAGATTTCCTTCCCTCTAACTAAAAGTTTGAAAGATCTCTTTCTCTCTGCAAGCTTCTTCTCATGTAACATAGAACCAAAGCCTTTCCTTAATCCTGTTTACACAAGCATCTGGATTAACGCTGGAAAGGTTTGCTTGGGGGACTGCAAATAATTATTTGACCTTTATTTACACTATTACTAGAGGAAGGTAGCTCATAGAAGGACAAAAGGTGTTGATGTGCACAGTGCTAGCAGGCTAAGAACATTAAATAAGATTGCGTCATGAAGAACATCTTTGCCATAGCTCTTCATTATGATTCTTCACATAATGATGTGTAACATGAGGTAATCAATTACTGCCAGTAACACGAAATAGACAGTGCTGGAGAAATTGATGCAAGATGTGCAGAACTTCATTATAAAGGCCAGGATCAAAACAATTCTTATCCTCACAGAAAGTAGTGTGCATTTAGAGTTCCCAGTGCCTTTCTATGTTACATATTGTATCTAAACACCGGTAACTATTAGTTTTCCATCACCAACTTTGTTGGAGAAACTATAGATTTTGGAAAGTTTTTGTGTCGATGGAAAAGAACAAGTTAGTAGCACCAAAAGGGTAAATTTTCAATGTGTTGCCCTGGGAATTAAGTGGCAATAGCCTCCTGCACTGTATGACATGATTCTGTAACTGTGGATGTTTAAGGTAACTAATCTCTGTATTCTAGTTAAACTGGTGTCTGGCTTGACAAATGGAATCTAATCCACATTCCTTGTTCTATGTATAAGAAGGAACTGCAGATGATGGTTTAAACTGAAATTGGACACCGAAAAGGAATGGGTGACATTTCGGGTCGAGACCATTCTTCAGAAGGGTCTTAACCCGAAATGTAACCCATTGCTCGCCAGAGATGCTGTCTGTCCCGCTGAGTTACTCCAGCTTTTTGTGTCTATCCATGTTCTATACTGTAGCTTGTATCTTCCTTTGTTTCAATGGTATTCAATTTTCCTTGATAAGATGTAATGATTTTGACTTCAGTAACCTCCCATGCCAATATTTTCAATAATTCTACAACTTAATTCATAAAGTCAATTCTCTTACCTTTTCCCTTCGCTTTTGGAAGTGGACTGGTCTTCCTGGTGGGTTTAATTTGGTATTGAAATCATTCGGCATTAGTCAGCTTACAACAAAGAAATACTTGTGTATGAAGGAACTGCAGATGCTGGTTTAAACCGAAATTGGACACAAAAAACTGGAATAACTCAGCGGGTAAGACAGCATATCTGGAGAAAAGGAATAGGTGATGTTTCGGGTTGAGCAGAACTAAAAATGTTGGAGTCATTCAGTCTGAATAAAGGTCCCCACCCAAAATGTAGCCTATCCATTTCTTCCACTCATGTTGCCTGACCTGAGTTATTCCAGCACTTTTTATTTTAACCAATGTCTAATGTTATGGAGATTACGGAGAGTCGGTATGTCAAGGAGGACTCTCTCAAACTTCTACAGTAGAGAGCATGCTGACTGGTTGCATCGTGGCTTGGTACGGGAATCTGAGCGTCCAGGAGCGGAAAAGGCTGCAAAAAGTTGTAAACACTGCCCAGTCCATCATCGGCTCTGACCTCTCTACCATCGAGCGGATCTATCACTGTCGCTGCCTCAAAACATCATCAAGGACCCACACCATCCTGGCCACACACTCATCTCTCCGCTGCCATCGGGTAGAAGGTGCAGGAGCCTGAAATCTGCAACATCCAGGTTGAGGAATAGTCCCTTCCCCACCGCCATCAGACTATTAAACACAACTTCAAACAAACTCTGAACTATAACAGCCTATTGCACTTTATCTGTTTATTTATGTGTGTATATATCTATTCTATGGTATATGGACACATTGATCTGATCTGTATTTATGCTTACAATATTTTGTTGTGCTGCAGCAAGCAAGAATTTCATTGTCCTATCTGGGACACATGACAATAAACTCTCTTGACTCTTGACTTGACTATGTGACGTGGAGAATGTGATTCTTAGAGCTGCAATCCAAAAAGGAATCAACTGAACATGTAGAAAGATTATTTCATAATCTGTATGTTGTCATTCTTGTTGCTAATCAGACCAGCTCTAGTCTCTGAGAACTTCCACAGCATCAAAATGTTATCATTGTCATTAAATCCGCCTATTGAAGTGTGAAGAAGGGAAGGGTGGGCTTTGACAAACATACGTCACAGTCAAAATATAATAAAAAGTAACTGCAGATGCTGGTTTATATCAGAAGTCTGAAGAAGGGTCATGACCTGAAACATTGCTTGTCCATTTTCTCCAGAGATGCTGCCTGACCCACTTTACTCCAGCATTCTGTGTCCATGTGTTGCAGTTATTTTTCTGGGGTGGCAGATTGCAACCTTCACATGGTCCACCCTGTTTTGACGAATGCAATCAACCTGGAGTGCACAAACAGAAGATCAAACAGAACAAGTTGTCTTACAACTTTAGGCTGTGCACGCCATACGCAAGAAGAAGTTAGTTTTCTACAACAATGAAAAGCACTGAACAGAGGCTGAGTTATTTGTGGAGGAAAATCATATCCAGAGCAAATCTTTGAATCATTTGCCTCCGGCTGATGGTTCTTTTTGAATCCAGAGCTATCAAATCATGAAGTAAGTCCCTTATTTACCTGCATGCATTGTAAGTTTGAAAATTCATGGCAGATTTTGGACTAAATTGGGGAAGTTATGCTGAACCTGCCTTTATAATCTGTCACTGAATTTTCCACCCTCATCCCCTGTCCACCATCCCACACAACACTCCCCTCCAAGGAATACACCCAGTGGGGCCCAGCATTATGTTGGGAAATGGCCTCTCAAATCCCAATCAGGGTTGGCATAGGATCTGAAACCCTGTTCATTGGCCTCCAAACCATGTCAACATTCAGGATTTAAAAGTGGATAATATTGGAGAGTGCAGATATACAAGGCAATGGGTAAAGCGATGCTAGATTATTTTGCTATGGTCTAATAGTTATTTCTTAGAATTAAGTGTTTTTTCAGTGTACTTTATCAAAAACTTATTTTTATTATTTACTCCATTTAAAAAAAATTATACTGAATGTTTGAGACATTTAAAAACTGTTAAATACAATGGAAGTTTTGACAGGATATGGAGCTTCAGCCACCCATCCTCCAGCCCCATTAACTCTGCTTTTCTCTCTGTCAGCAGCAATCCAGGAAAAAATGCAGTGTACTATCTATGACAATGTTATTGCTCAGACTCACTGTCTGATTCAAGAATGTGGAGCTGAAATGAGACAGGCCCTTCATTTAAAGGCCAGTAACTGCTGGTGTGCTGTGACCTCTTGCAGCATTTCTGGATAGCAGGTATGGGTTAGCATGATCTGGTCTATTGCTTCAAGCTTTAGCCATGCACTCAAGCTGAGCCTGAAGCCCCTGTCCCACTTACGTTTCCTTGGCACCTCATGGTCGCGTTGAGGCGCGACGGTCCCGTGAAGGTCGTGCGTGATTTCATGCGCCCGCACAGCCGTCTGGAGCGTGTGACGTCATTTGAAGATGGACACACAATGCAGGAGTAACTCAGCGGAGAGAATGGATGATGTTTCGGGTCAAGACCCTTCTTCAGTCTGAAAGAAGGGTCTTGACCCGAAACGTCGCCCATTGCTTCTCTCCACAGATGCTGCCGGTCCCGCTGAGCTACTCATACATTTTGTGTCTATCTTCAATTTTCTTGGCCCCGCTCTGGGAGTAGAAGTGGGGGCGGATCCGGACCGCAACGTCCGTGAGCCCTAGGCCGAGTTCGGTGATCGTTTGCCTGCTTCTGCTGCTGTTGGAGGTGAGACGTTGCGTCGCGCCACGGTCTTGGGCCTGTCCCACTTTGGCCATCAGTTACGTGACAGGCCGTTGGCGCGCAAAGATTTTGTTTGCTACAAAATTTCGGTGCGCCGCGCGATATCGCGCACAACTCCATACCCCTTCCCGCTTCTCAGTGGGACCGGCCCCGTGCGGCCACACGATGCCCGTGCGCCTCAACGCGACGACGAGGTTGCGTAATTTGCATGCCAAGGACACGTAAGTTGGACAGGCCCTTTAGTTTTCAACATGAGAGAAGGGCCTTCCAAAGAAACATTGGCTAAGTATTGCATCCCACATGCAGTCTAATGAGAAAATAGTCATCCTTCATTCCTTACCTACAATAACTGATTCACTCCTTCTCTGGCTTTCGACTTTAAACTTTAGAGATGCGCGCATGTGAGGTTTTATATCAATACTAGACCAAGTGCAGACGTCCCCCAACGCAGTCGTTCCCTACCCGTAGCCCCCACGGGAGACGTGGTCCTCCAACTCAAGCGGCTCAGGAATCAGCAGTGCGGCTGTTTTTAAATGGCGTCTTTGAGGCGAGATGCGTGCGCCATCAGCCGTTATGGTCGCTAGCCAGCAGGAGGCGACAAAATGAGTGAGTGGGGGGGTGATTTTATTAAAAATGTGTACATAAACACGACGAAATTTAATGAGGAGTGTATACTTGGAATGAAAAGTGAAATCTCTACCAAAATGGAAAATAACTCGGCGTTTCTGGGTCTGACGTTGGCGTAGCAATGAATCATAGGCTGGCAGCCACGTCAGAAACACACAGAGCCAGCCAGCCAGCCAGCCAGCCAGCCACAGAGTTTTAATATTATATAGAAGATACAGATATAGATAGATAGATGTAAATATTTATCTTACATAAATATTTATCTTTGGGAACATTTTAAATGGTAGTTGAAACTAACCACCCTTCATATTCCACTTGGGAATAGAATGATAGTACCCAATAGTATGAACCTGGAATTCAATTTTAAGAAATAAAATTGAATTTTATTTTATTACAGGCGGTCACGGTGGTGCAGCGGTCGAATTGCTGCCACTGCAAATGCAGCACCGGAGACCTGGGTTCGATCCCGACTACGGGTGCTGCCTGTACGGAGTTTGTACGTTCTCCCCGTGACCTGCGTGGGTTTTCTGCGAGATCTTCGATTTCCTCCCACACTCCAAAGACAGGTTTGTAGGTTAATTGGCTTGGTAAAAATGTTTTTAAAAAATTGCCCCTAGTGGGTATAGGATAGTGTTAATGTGCGGGGATCGCTGGTCGGCGCGAACCCGATGGGCCGAAGGGCCCGTTTCCACGCTATATCTCTAAACTAAACTAAACTACCCTACCCACACTCCCTCCCCAGCCCAGGAGCACTCATTTCTCCCATTATCACACTCCTCTTCCCCACCTCCAACCCTGCCCACCCCATCCCTTTCCCCTCTCCCTGTCTCTACATTTCACTCCACTTCTCCCCTTATCTGAAACTTTCTGTTTCCTTTTCATTTCCAGCATTTGTCATTGACTCCATCTATCTGCCAGTCAAACTCCCCTCACCTGTACCTACCCATCATTTGACAGGCTTTGCCCCACCACCATAGATAGACACAAAATGCTGGAATAACTCAGCGGGTCAGGTAGCATCCCTGGAGACAAAGGATGGGTGATGTGTTGACCACCACCAACTCTACCAACTTTCCCCCCTTTTACAGTCAGTCTGAAGAAGAATTCCTTCCAAAACGTTGCTTATCCATTTGCTCCCCAGATACTGCCTGACCCACTGAATTACTCTGGCACTGTGTTTTTCTCAAGATTCTAGCATTTGCGGTTCCTTGTATCCCCACCCTCCATCATAAATTCCACCCTTCACAAATGTTAGTTACTCATTTTTTTTCTTGCTTTCTTTTTATGCTTAGTCTATACTAACTTAGTCTATACTAAATTGAAGAGTTTTTATTTCATTGATGTCCCATTAATCATATATTCACCTGCAATTCAGGCAGAGAAAATGTTGCCCTAGAAATGTATCATATCCTAAGATTCAACGCAATGAAATATAGCAACCTGAAGTTTGATTTTTTTTAGAAGTTAGTCTCTTGCTAAAATCTAGCTTTTTAATATATATACATAAGTAAATGGATTACTTATTTTGTTTGAAGGTTTTTGACTAGAATCTCATGGCACTCTTTTATTCTACCTTTGTTTTTATTTGTTCACTTATTCTAAAAGTATACAGTCAAGCAGGAAAATCTTTTTGTTTTATTGAAATGAAAATCTTTTCAAGTTTCATTCAATTATTTACATATATTTCAAGTTTTATTCTTGTTAGCAAATCACTGATGTAGATTTAAATTGATTCTAAATGCTTCAAATTGTATTTTCATATATTATTCTAAATATGGTTTAATTGTCATTAATTTTGCAAAGACATTTTTGCACGCTAAGAGAATCGGGAGATATAGGATTTATGCAGGAAAGTGCGCTGAGGTTAGTCAGAATCTTATCGAGCTTTTATATCAGCAAGAGAATGATACATGAAATGTACATTCAGCTTTCAGCCTTTGCAGTTTAATCAACCAGATTGTTTCAAGTCCAGTTTCTCGAATTCGTAAAAACAAATATTAATTATCTATTAGTTTTTTAAAATGTCTGTAAATTGGCTGTGCTTGTAATTAGCCAGTTTGGAAGAAAATTACAAGCTTTGCTTTTGAAGTATTTTCCAACTGCACCATTTTGGAACGTGTCAGACCTGTGTGCCAGATGCATGCAAGTTTTATCATCACTGAAAGAAGTTGAGGCAGGAGTTGGCCATTCTGCCCCATGCTCCTGCTTGGTCACCTGACAGGGTTGTGTCTGTTCTTTAACCTCAGCGTCACTTTCCTATTCCAACCCAATATCGCTGATTGATTTCCTTGCTATCTTTAAATCTATTGATCGCCAGCATGATGTAATCTGACACTTTATTTAATAGTGAGAATTGCAACAATTCGGTATGGACGAGACCTATAAACCTCTTAATAGAATCATAATATTGTGTAAATGTTGGCTACGTTTGCACTGATTCAGTCAATTTTTTAAATTACATTCTAAATAAAAGGGGCAAATAAAAATAACTAACACAAGTAATTGTCCTTCATTCTTCTCTTCAGTGAATATTTGTTCATGCCTCAATACCCATTTCCACTGCCATGGCCTCCAATCTTGTTACTTATTGGTTTTAAAATACTTATCACCCTCTAATAAAATACCTAGTGAAAGATTTATTACTAAACTCCCCAGCCCAGCAGTACTAGCATATATTCAAAGGCCTTGATAGACAGTTACTTGATACTCGTGAACAGCAAAGGGACACTGTGGATCACCTCTTGCTGTACAAGAAATTTATGTTCTAATTGCACTATTTCCATGTTTTTTGCAAACTTTTTATTTTCACTGTAAAATTTATGTAATTTATGTTGAATTTATGTTTTTTGTATGAAGATAGACACAAAAAGCTGAGTAACATTTGGACTAAATGTAAACTGGGCAATCGTTTTGCTGAACACCTTTGCTCAGTCCGCCTGGGCCTACCTGATCTCCCGGTTGCCTAACACTTTAATTCCACTTCCCATTCCCACACTGACCTTTCTGTCCTTGGCCTCCTCCATTGACAGAGTGAGGCCCAACGCAAATTGGAGGAACTGCACCTCATATTTTGCTTGGGCACCTTGCAACCCAGCAGTATGAATATAGTTTTCCCTAACTTCAAGTAACCATTGCATCCCCTCTCACTCCATCCCTCCCCTACCCAAGTCATTGTTCCAGCTTCAAAGTTCCAGCTTAGTTTTTAGTTTAGTTTAATTTAGAGACATAGTGCGGAAACAGGCCCTTCGGCCCATCGAGTCCAGCGATCCCCGCACATTAACACTATCCTACAAACACAACGGACAATTTACACACACACCAAGCCAATTAACCTACACAACTGTACATCTTTGGTGTGTGGGATGAAACCGAACATCTCGGAGAAAACCCACGCAGTTTTGGGGAGAAGGTACAAACTCCATACGGACAGCACCCGTAGTCGGGATCGAACCCGGGTCTCCAGCGCTGCAAGTGCTGTAAGGCAGCAACTCTACCGCTGCGCCAACTTGTGTAGGAAGTAACTGTAGAAACCGAAGGTTGAAACAAAACGCTGAAGTAATTCAGCAGGACAGGCAGCATCTCTGGAGAGAAGGAATGGGTGACGTTTCAGGTTGAGACCCCCTTTAAATGGGGCAGCCTGATTGGCATGGACGAGTTAGGTCAAAGGGCCTGTTTCCTTACGGTGTGACCACAAGTCTGTTTGAATCACCCAAATTACAGTGTTTTGGGTCAAGTCTGAAAATGAGTCTTGACCCAAAAGGTCACACATTTCTTCTCTCCAGAGATGCTGCCTGTCCCGTTGAGTTACTTCAGCTTTTTGTGTCTATCCGGTTTAACAGTATCTGCAGTTCCTTCCTACACATTATGTTTTTGTGTGTAGTCTGAGTCCATGTGTCTGTGTTGCTGCAGCGAGCATATTTTTCATTGTACCTATGCCCCAGCTTACTGGTGCATATGGCAAAAAATTCTATTTGACTTAAATGAAGTGACCTTCGATAAAATATTCCTAAAATCATGTGCAATATAATCTTTTCCAATTTTATCATTCTTTCACATCAAATAGTGAATAATGAGGCATTACAACATCATATAAGCTATATTAATCCAAATGCAGGAGAATTTCATTGATAATGTTTAACATGGTCAAAGAATAGTGCAAGCATGATTGTACTTCATGTCACTTCTCTCAACAAGACAACCAACTTATGATATTTTATATTCAGCTCTTTACTTCCCTCTGGTGGATAAGATAATTTCCATATTTACCCTGACCCACTGACCAAGACATTGTAATTCAAACAGAATCACTGTAACATTTTGCTAATTGCTTCAGAAATACATGGTGATCGGTGAGAAAATGTTATAGCTGAATCAGTTAAATTACACATAGGAATGAAATGCCTTTATTGCCAGTGTGAACAGGTGATCGAAGGTTGGCATAGGCTAGGTGAACCGAAGGGTCTGTTTCCATGCAGTTATTTCAATCAATCGAAACAGATTTCCAGACGTCCGGCCCAATATAAGCTCTCTGCAGTCAATATTAATAGATAAACATGCTGCATTGTTTGTAGTTGTACTGACAACATAGAATTAAAATGATTTTGTAGCACAGTAGTACAGAAGCAGCCCATCCAGCCCAAATGCACCATGTCAGTGCTTGTGTTCCCCACGGGCCTCCTCCAGACTTCTATCATTATAGTGGCCTAATGCAAGGCGGGAGAGAAATGTCTCTGCATCATAGGCTTTGGTTTAATCTTCAGCCTGCACAGATTCTCTGCTCAGAGCGCTTCTTCAGAGTCTGAAGAAAGGTACTGACCTAAAAGGTCACCTATTCGTGTTCTCCAGAGATGTTGTCTGACCCGCTGAGTTACTCCAGCAGTTTGTGTCCTTTTTTTTGTAAACCAGCATCTGCAGTTCCTTTCCACAGATTCTCTGTTTCTTTTGTTACAGGGGTATGCACAGTTTTATAATTTTTTTAAATTATGAATATGAGTTTAATTATCCAAGTCTCATCTATTTGCTCATTTATTTGGCATTTATGTTCTGTATTTTATTTAAGCATTCCCATCTTTACATGACCACTTGATAACAAATCTCACTTAGATTTAAAGGTGAAGATTAGATGCATTTCTATCTGTGAAAATAATTACTCTGACAACCAAAACAGAACTAATGATTACTGATTATAATATAGAACTAATGATAACTGAAAACAAACTATTGCAATCATAGTTCACTGTGACCACTTATAATGGCCAGAGAATAATATATATCTCACGGAAAAAATATAAATAAAATGGTGCTACGATTGGTTATTGTCTGAATGACTGGGTCTGGACTGGATAATAATCAATTAAAATTCTGGAGAATACCTCTCCCATCTTGGCTCAAACTCAAACAAAGCATATGTCCATAGTGATGTTGGTGTGGTAAAGTTAAATATATGCCTTTCCCATTCATTGTCAATTCAATATGGTTCTGAAAGGGCCACATTTCACAGCACTGTTTCAGTCACTGCAATTATACCGTCACCATGGTATCTTGAACAGTGAATTGCCATGCTGACGTTTCTTTTCTTGATTAATCAACAAATTATTTTTCGTTTTCATACCTCTTCAAATTATGGAATCATGAATAGCGCAGAAAGGAAGAGACCATCTAGACCTCGCCTCTGCATTTCTTCTTTCAAACGATAACCTAGATTATCTAACTTTTTGCCCTGCTCCCAGTTCCCTGTAATTGTTCTTCTTCCAAGTTTTTTTTAATCTATTTCCCTTTTGATAGCTATTGTTGACCACTTCCCTCTGCTGCATCAAGCATTGTGTTCCAAATTGTAACTATGGTACCAAAAACATTCTCACTGTATCTCTGGATCTTCTGATAATACACAGACCCTTCAGCCTTTGGATACTTTATTCTCTTTATTGAAACTTATCTTCATTTAAAATTCCTCTCATCAAATGTTCTTTTAGCTTTGAAATGAATAATCTGAATCACAGAATATTTGATTCTTGAACAGTAATAGTGCAGCAAAAGTAAATGAAAGAGTAGTGCAGAGTAGATCGGAAAGCATAGGAAGGAAAGGAAGAAAGAGAGAGGGAATGAAATACATATACAAACCTTATGCATAAAGTTGATTAAGTCTATGAGTATAAAGGTTGTATATCAAATGTCGATCACCCAGTACAAATCATCTATACATGTTCCATTCAGTCGAACTAGGCGTTGATTAACATAAATGGGATTCATAAAGACTAATCTGAAACGACCCAGGAAATGTTTGGTTTTCTAAGTAGCAGGAGCGTTGTACCTGATCCTGAAAAAACCCTGATCCTCCATTAGCTCTGTTAAAACCTCTCCCTGGTATAGGTTTTATCTTCCCATGGGCTCAAGAGAGCATGACGCTGCAGTTATCTCAGGCTGCTATCTCAGAGCTCCTGCGAAATGGCTTTGATCCTGAAGCTGGATACTGTTTGTGTGCAGTATGCCAGTTCTCCCAATGGCCGTGTGGGTTTTCCCTGGGTGGTCTGGTTTCCTCCAACATCACCAAAGAAATACTGATGAGTTAATCAGCTATATAGAATTGCCCTTGTGCATGTAAGGAGCAAAAGTAGCAAAGGGTTATTGATGGATACATTAGGGGTAAAAATAAGAAGAGGGATAATGGGATTACTCTGCATGGAACAGGCATGGACGTGATGGACTGGATGGACTCTTTCCATTTTGTAATGACTAGGTAAACTGACGGCTATCTGGTCATCAATAACTAAAGAGACGTAAGTTGGGGTCTGAGCTCAGATTGACGTCTGTGATTGGGCAGGGAGAGCAATTGTTTTGCCAGCCTCTGACACATTTCAAATGACCTTTCTTAGCCTTGATCTTTCAAAGAAGATCTAAAACCACTGGTAGACACAAAATGCTGGAGTAACTCAGCGAGACAGGCAGCATCTCTGGAGAGAAAGAATGGGTGATGCTTCAGGTCTAAAACCACTGTATTGATTCCATATCAGATATTGTGCTATGTCCTGAAGATGAAATAATGCAAAATTTGAAAACATTTTAACGTTAGGAAGTAGAAAAATCTTGGACAAATATATTGTTATTCTTACATCAGACATTCCAATTACATTTGAATTATAGACAAAATTATAATCTATGTAAAAGAGGTGGCTAATGTTTGTACAGATCAACAAACATTGGTGAGGTGGGTGATCAATTAATCTGCTTCTTAATGCTATTAGTTGAACGATAAAATCAACAGAAGGTACACATTGTTAAAATGTGCTCTGAGTTGTTTTTCACCTCCAATTTACATGAATAAAAGACATTGACTTGAAATGCAGCACTTCCAATAATGTAGCATTAAAACCTTGATAGCTACAAGATGGCACCGGAATAGTGGCGACTCATTGTGTATTGACTCGGAAGAAATCTACTCAATTGTTACACTCTTTTACTTACGTATGATTACGTTTATGTATAATATAATTTTACTTCGGAGTCACGTGAGTGATTCCGTGAAGAGCCCGCTCAGCACGCATGCGCGGCATTATGTTTCAGCAGGCAACAGCGGAACAGTTATTCGAAACCCTGGGATTGTCTTACATCCAGATAAATCTAAGTTTAAGCATCCACAATCATGGACTACTTGGGCTTCACAATTAATTCAGTCTACGTGACTGTAACATTGCCAACAGACAAAATAGTTGAATTGGCACAATCATGCAACAATTTAATGGTCACAAAATACCAACTACTCAACAAGTAACAGAGTAATTGGAAAAATGGTAGCAGCATTTTCCGGCTACATAATTCGGACATTTGCACCAAAAACAACATACAGGTCATTATGATCATGTCATGAAGTTACCCACTGAAGCAATATCAGAACTACAGTGGTGGGCAAAAAACGTTTGGCATAGTTTACAGCCCTATTATCATCACTAACCCTATGTTAGTTATCCAAACAGATGCCAGTGCTCAAGGCTGGGGAGCAACTAACTCTATATCTAGCACGGTAATAGATGGACTAACCCGGAGTCATCATTACCACTTACACTCGGCATTAATTATCTAGAGATGGGTGACTTTTATGGTTTAAAGCATACGCACAAATATGCATCACTTGCATGTACGGTTACAAATAGATAAATACTATGGTGGTGGCCTACATTAACCATATGGACGGCATAAAATCGGTATCATGCGACAAGTTGGTCAACACAATTTGGCAATGGTGTGTCGAAAGACATATTTGGCTATCAGCAACTTACCTGCCAGGTAAGCTAAATGCAGTGGCAGACACCAGGTCACGTAAATTTAATGACAACATCGAATGGATGTTAAAACCCCCAAAAAAAAATTTCGCAAAAGTTATCAAGCAAGCCAGATATCGATTTATTTGCATCCAGGCTAAATCACCAGGTACTTATGTATGTCGCTTGGGAACCACACCTGAGGCAGCAGCGGTAGATGCGTTCGCACTGGATTGGGGAAATTTTTCTTCTATGCATTTCCTCCCTTCTGCCTCATCAGTCGGGGACTACGCACAATACAAATGGACTCTGCTTCAGGTATTTTGATAGTACCCGGCTGGCCTACGCAGCCATGGTTCCCAATACTCCATGACATGGTTGTTGAAACCCCGATGGTATTCCCCAGTGACCCAGAGTTATTAACACCCAGTGCCGGGCACAAGCCACCCGTGCCATGAAAAAAATCAAACTCCTGGATTGCAGATTCTGCACAAACCACTTCTGGGACTGGGATTATCAGAACAAACCGTCGACACCATGTCAGCATCCCTCCGAACATCCACTAAAAAACAGCACTTGTCCAGCATCAAAAAATGGGAGAAGTACTGCTTGGATACAGGGGATCCAATTCAACCGCTATATTTACCAACGTACTGGAATTCCTGGCGAACCTTCACCACGATGAAGGACTCAGCTACAGAGCCATCAACACAGCAAGAAGTGCCCTGCCTGTCTATTTAAAACCAGCTCCAGGACAACAGGCCATGGGGTCCCACCCGCTGGTGATCAAACTAATCAAGGGTATTTACAACTAACCCCCTAGACCAAGGTACACCCATACATGGGATGTCAGTGTGGTCCTGACATACCTCAGGGGATGGCCACCAGCCAGATCCCTCAACCTGGAACAATCTATGCTCAAAACACTCATGTTGATGGCACTTGTATCTGCACAGAGGGTCCAGTCACTACACCTATTGCGACTGGACACCATGTTCACAGCTCCAGACCAGATCTGTCGTAATCCAGGGAATGATCAAACAGAGCAGACCAGGAACACCTAATCCAGTCATGGAATTCCGGGCTTACCCGCCAGAAACACACTTATGTGCCATGACCCTACTATCCTACATAGACACAACCAAAATATTCGAGGGAGATGAAAAGCCTTGTGGGTCAGTCATAAAAAACCTTACGGTCGGGTGACGAGCCAAACCATTTTGAGATGGCTCAAGCAGGTGCTAAAAGCTGCTGGGATAAAAACTAACATGTACAAATTTCATTCCACCAGGGCAGCATCCACGTCGACGGCTAAAAGAATGGACGTGCCTATAGACCACATCCTGGCTACAGCAGGATGGTGGGGGGAAAGACCGTTCAGAAAATTTTATAGTAAGCCGTTGGCAAAACCTGTTTTATTTGCAGGAAAGATTTTACAGACTGCAAATATTTAATTTAAGCCCAGGGGAGCAATTTAATTTCTTTGTTGTTATTGTTAAAAAACACCATTGTGTTTTTCTACAAACAGATTCATTGGTTGATTACGATAACACACTTCCTCCCTCAAGGACTTCGGCAGTGCGTGAAGTAATAACTGTTACACGGTTTGAAATCACAGAGCTTTGAAGTCTTCACCGGATCACTCACGTGACTCCGAAGTAAAATAGTAAGATTAAACGAGAACTTACCAGTTTGAAGTTTGATCTGTATTTTATGAGGAGTTACGATGAGGGATTACGTGCCCTCCGCTCCCACCCTCAATAATATGGGTCAAACTGATAAACTGATGTCTCCTTGTCTTTACTATGTTTACTTCAATAACTGTGTCTATCTGTGATTCCACACCGCTGCTTTGAAGTATGCCGCGCATGCGTGCTGAGCGGGCTCTTCACGTAATCCCTCATCGTAACTCCTCATAAAATACAGATCAAACTTCAAACTGGTAAGTTCTCGTTTAATCTTACTATTTTACTGGATTGTATCCAAATCAAAGCATTTCATATATCTATGAAGATGTGACAATAAAATAACTACTATTATTATTTTGCAGTAACACATGGAGATGACAATCTAGGCACGAGTTCAAGTCCTGCAGTGGGCTGCTACCTTTCTAACTGAGCAAAAAGTGGGTTAGAAATGATGCTCTGCACAGTAAATGAGGCTGATGGCTTTATATGGCTGTTAAATTTTATTTCAACATAGGTACATCAATCCCACCATTTAACTTCAGTGCTTCTGTTGTTTCCAGCATATAAAATTCTATTAAAGCAATGATTTGTGCATTCATAAAAAAGGTTGAAGGAAGACTGATTTATTTTATTACTGACATGTGGTACAAAACTATTTCTATAATACGTATCTCTCTGTGGTTACACTTGGGTCCGATTTGAAAAACCAAAGGGACTTCCATTGCATGCCGCAACCACTACTTTTTGTACAGAGATAGTCAAATATCTAATTTCATTTCTACATTGGCTTTCTGTTTCATATGTCATTATTATTACCCTGTTTTGCTTGGCTTTTTTTTACAAGCAGTGATGATTGTCCCTACCAATTTACTTGATACCTTGAGGGCCATTCAGGATAGCAAACCTATCCAAAGGTACAGCTTTTGAAGACCTTGATGTTTGAAGTACCTGGAAACAAATGAGCATAACGCTGTAACTTTAGTTACAAACATCTGTTCATTCTATTGTAAACACTATTGTAAACACTATTGTAAATCAGTGTTCCTAATTACATCAAGAGGTAAATTTTACAACAGCATTCTGTAATTAATGATATCACATTCTGAACCCAGTCTTTAAAAAAAAAAAATATTTCCCACACTACCTTTGTGGGCTCTGATATAGATGTCCCGATGCCCAATGTATTCCCTCTGACAACTAATGGAAAGCATTTGGAATATCCGATGATAGACATTAAGTGCTGGAGTAATTCAGTGGGTCAGGCAGCATCTCTGGAGAATATTCATTCTCAACAAGATAAGTTTTATCCTGGCAGGGTCAGACAGATTCTGTACTTCCAAGTTTGTTGATGATACCAATTAATGATGCTTAAGTGAGCTAAATATTGTGTTGACGGTATTCTCAAAAATCTAAAATACGTGTTTGTCATAATCCTACATCCTCAGTTATCAAACCTTTACATTGCTATCAGAATCCACGAAAAACGAAATAGTATCAGATTGTATCTCTAAACGAAACTAAACTAAACTCAAGAACGTGTTATAACCAACATAATACTGTCACAACTGTAAACTCATAATACTTCCAGAAGAAACTCAATTCAAGAAGTTCAATTAAAAAGTACCAACAATAAGAGTTATCAAAACATTTTTTATTATTATCTACTATTTAAAATAAACATTAAGATTAGTCTGTTTAAATGCCAAATGCTCAAGATTCATCCAGGCAGCGGTTGAATATCAGCAGTCTTCCTCCTGAGATCCTGCAAAAAATCACTGTGAAATCATGAGCAATGGAACATATTATCATGGAGTTCATGAATAGAATGGCATGCTAAGATAACAAACTTGTGTCACTGTTACACTACCTTGATATGAACCAATCATTTTCACAAACCTTTATAATCCTGAGCCAATTTCAGAAACCGCAGGAAATGGCAACGTTTTCTGTGTGGAACCAACTTTGTCCATTGGCTGTAGGATTTTGTTTTAAATATAGAATTTTTTTTAGTACCTTTTCTATTCCAGGCATAATGGACAACTTTAATCTCTTTCAAATTTATTTTTATTGTTCTTATGTATTCCTAATCTATTTGCACAGGCTTTGCTTATGTTTTTCTCGTTGCGATTAATGTTTCCAGGAGCTAAGAATGTAATGTGAGAAGCAATAAATCGTTGCTGCCGCACTAAATATTTATCCAAAATGATGACCTGGAAATTAACTTTCAATAGAGCACGATTTTGACTGGACAATTGTAAATATGTTTGATACAAATATTTAATTACATTAACATTTTCCTACAAATGCCATTTTTGTGCAGAATGAAAACTTTTATTTAATGCTGAGGAAACTGATCAAGTTGAAGTTGGTTTCTTTAGGAAAGAGGAGGCTAAAATGAGATTTATTTAAGGTGCATTCAGTTTATGAGGCCTACAGGCTGCCCTCTTATACAAAGATTTTCCAACAGAGAGACAGTTAAATTGAGGGATTAGGTAAACAGATAAATAAAAGAGTGGCAGAGACGCAAGCCCTCATCACTCACCCTTCTTCCAACTGTTCCCTCTTTTACTGCATATTAAGTACACAGGTTTTCATAGACACTGCAAATTGACTGCTGGCAAACCCTTCCAATAGTTCCCAAGAAGATCTGAACAATGAGAAATAAATCATTCCCCAATTCATGCACTCCATAAACCTAAGCTTTAATTTGATGGTCTTATTGAGAATGGAAATATTTTTCCTTTTTAGTATAATCCCAATTTATATCATAAATTCATGGGGTCATAGGCCATTTGGCCCATCAAGTATACTCCACCATTCAATCATGGCTGATCCGTCTTTCCCTCTCAACTCCATTCTCCAGCCTTCTTCCCATAAGCCTTGATATCCTTAATAATCAAGTGTCTGCCAATCTCCACCTTAAAAATACCCAATGACTTGTGGCAATGAATTCTGCAGATTCACAACCCTCTGATTAAATAAATTCCTCCTCATCTCCTTTATAAAGGTACATACTTTTATTTTGAGGCAATGCCCTCTGGTTCTAGACTCTCCCACTAGTGCAAACATCCACTCTCAGGTTTGAGTCTGGTATTCACCAAAGTCACCATGTTTGCACATGAACCTCTCCTTGTACTTCTAACAAATGTAACTAAACTCCCCTCACTATATTATGTTGGTCAATTAAATAAAACACACGTATCAAAGCATCCATCATTAATTAAAACTGCTGCATATCAACTGACATATCCATGTATATCTTTGGTACTAAAAAGTAAATAAGAATAAAGAAAATAGACAGTCATTCTGATAGAATTACTACATTGCTGAATATGTGATGTTAAATACTTTTTCTGCCAATCTCTCACAGCATGGACCATATATCAAATTTTTGGGGAAAGGTATAAAATAAGTGGTATTCATTCCATTTATGGTGTTACTTAATAATTGCCCGATGGTTTGGAAAAGGTTGTGAATGTTAGTGTACCTTCAATAAGTGGGAAGAGGAAGTGTGATCAAAGTATCAAAGCCAAAGACAATTTACTATTTTGCTACTTGGTGTTCACTTAGAGCTCTCATGCTCTAAATACATTGCAAAAAATGTAACTTTTATTACGCTGTGTTCTGGACAAAATGGCATTCAGTTGTGAGCATTATCTGTACTCCTCTCGCCACCCAAATTTTAAGTGGAACCTCTTGGATAACGATTCTTTCCTTCTCTTTCTATATCCAATGTGAAATTCCAGTGATGAAGATTGAATGGTCTGAAAAAGCAGCCAATCTTTATCAGTTTTGATGAAGAATGTTGATGTAAGAATGTTGATTTAAGAATGTTGGGGGTTATGGGGAGAAGGCAGGAGATTGAGGTTGAGAAGGACATAGATCAGCCATGATTGAATGGCAAATTACACTTGATGGACCAAATGGCCTAATTCTGCTCCTAGAACTTATGAATTTATCACTGGAATCCCATTGGATCCAGACAGAGATGGAAATGATTGAAATGGACACTAAGAGAAGTTCCACTTAAAATTACTCCCTTTTTAAGACTGCATGATTACTAGTTCATGATAGGATATTGAAAAGAAGAATAGGTCCAAAGAGGAGAGACAAGAGGCTGCAGGTGCTGGGATCTAAAGGAGTGTTTATGGAATAAACTTATAATTCTGTATGACAATCACATCAGTTATGAGGAACCATTAACCAACACATTTTAGCCTTGATCTTTCAGTTTTAATATCACATACCATCATAGCCTGTATTCATCTTCTTTTTTTAAATTTTGTTCATCCATTTGTCTTCTTTAGACTTCTACTTTAGACTTTAGAGATACAGCACAGAAACAGGCCCTTCGGCCCACCGAGCCCGTGCCAACCAGCCATCACCCCATTCACTAACCTACACGCACTAGGGACAGCTTTACCACTTACTGAAGCCAATTAACCTACAAACCTGTGCGCCTTTGGAGTGTGGGAGGAAACTGGAGCACCCAGAGAAAACCCACGTGGTCACAGGGATAACCTACAAACTACGTACAGATAACACCCACGAACCCGGGTCTCTGGTGCTGTAAGGCAGCATCTCTACCGCTGCGCCACTGTGCTGCCCTAATTTTATTTTGTTAATACAATTAGTAAATACTCATTTTACTAACTCTCAGGTATGACAGGAAATCTTAGAATTGGCTGATTGTATTATTCTCGGCTGAAGCATGCCAGATGGCATGGAAGCTGGCAAGATATTTATACAGTGGGCAACATTCCACATGTTTTAATGGTATGTGGGCAAACATATATTTTAGTCCACATACAGTTTTGTGGAAGAAAAGTCCATTCAGACATTCATTCATTTATTTATGCAGACTGAAGTGACTGCCTGTGTGATTCTGATTGCTGTGTGCTGGACTATAAGTTCACAGACCCACTAACAGATGGATTTCAGTGAAGTTATAATTACATCATTACGGATCTTTTAGTAGTCATAATTTGGCAGGGTTAGGGTGCTGTTTTGTGCAATCATCTTCTGGCCTCGTGCAATAGGTTTTGCACAGTGCCAGTACTTGTGTGTTTAGATTCTGGGTACAGTCTGATAAATACAATGGGAGTACTGTTTCCATTCTGCATACTATGGACACTTGTACTGCTTATGTACTTCTTTTCCACTTAGCACAAATGAAATGCTACATATGTGTGATGTTAAATTATATCAGCACATGAACTGAACTGACATTTATCCCATCTTTTGTACTTTGCAGTTGTGTGGGGTTGGAGACACATCCAAAAGCTTCAGTGACATCCTCTGAGAAAGAAATATTCCGGTTCTAAGATGAAATATTTGACAGCATCTTATTGGAAATAAAGAGCTGTGGATTGATCTCTGTGAGGTGTTTAAAATAATGAAGGCAATTGCTGTCATTAATGGGAAGTAAGCTTTCAACTAAAAGGAGGCATTGCAGAAAAAGTGATAATGTTACACTTTGAATTAAGGCAGATGTCGTTCATTCTGGTTCAGGGAAAGGAGCGGGAGAGGAAAATAAAAGTGCCGGAAATTGAAGTAGATAGCATAATATATATCTTATAATTCAAACACACTTTCTGACCCACAAAGCATGTATTGTTTTCACCAGTACAGTTAGACTGGTTCTGCAAACATCAGTGGAGTTGTTACAAAGCCTACTATAGAGTCATAGTTACACAGCAAGGAAATGGGCCCTTCGTCCCAACTTATCTATGCTAGCCAACATTTATTCCTGAGCTTGTATCACTTGCCGATATCACTGTAAACCCTTCCTATCCATGTACCCGTCCAAGTGTCTTTTGAATTTTGAAATGTACCCACCTCTGCCACTTCTGGCAACTCTTTCCATATACTCGTCAGTCTCTGTGTGAAATGCTTGCATCACAGTTCTACTTTAAATATTTCCCCTCTCACCTTAAACTGATGTCCTCTGGATTTGTACTTCCCTACACTGGAAAAAACTGTGACAATCCATCATTTCTATTCTCTTCATGATTTTATTAATCTCTGAAGTCCCCACTCAGCCTCCTTTGCTCCATTGAACAGTGCCTCCTGTACACATTCTACATATAACTGATGATGAAGGCAGCAACATATTTCCATGATATTTGAGCTTACGCTTTTGATGCTGAAATCTTCCCATAATTATTTTGTCTGCGCCTTCTATCAGTTTGTCTTCAGAACTCAGATAGACTCTTTCAACCAAGTATCAGCCTTGCAAGGTGTCTCTGGGCCGATAATACGAAAATAGGTGGAGGGGCAGGTAGTGCAGAGCAAGCAGGGACGGCCAGATTGGGAGACGTGGCAGAAGGAATATACTGTAGCAAAGTGTGGAGTCATGCATTTTGGTCGTAGGACTAAAGGCGTAGATTATTTCCTAAATGAGGAGGAAATAAAGAAATTGGAGGTGCAAAAGGATTTGGGAGTGCTGGTGCAGGATTCCCAAAATGTTAATCTGCAAGTCGAATCGGTAGAAAAGAAGGTAAACTCAATCCTAGCATTTATTTCAAGAGGGCTAGAAAGCAAAAACAAGGATGTAATGCTGAGGTTCTATAAGGCGCTGGTGAAGCCGAATTTGGAATATTGTGAGCACTTTTAGGCACCATATCTGAGGAAGGGTGTGCTGGCCCTGGAGAGGGTCCAGAGGAGGTTGAAAAGAATTATCCCAGGAATGAGTGGGTTTAGTAATGACAAGCATTTGACGGCGCTGGACATGTACTCACTGGAGTTTAGAAGAATGAGGGGGGACCTCATTGAAACATATAGAATAGTGAAAGGCTTGGGTAGAGTGGATGTTGAGAGGATGTTTCCACTAGTGGGAGTGTCTAGGACGAGAGGTCATAGCCTCAGAGTTAAAGACGTTCCTTCAAGATGGAGATGAGAAGGAATTTCTTTAGTCAGAGGGTGGTGAATCTGTTGAATTCTTTGCCACAGAAGGCTGTGGAGGCCAAGTCAATGGATATTTTTAAAGCAGAGATAATTTCTTGATTAGTATGGGTGTCAGGGGTTATGGGGAGAAGGCAGGAGAATGGGGTTAGAAGAGATAGATCAGCCATGATTGAATGGCAGAGAAGACTTGATGGGCTGAATTGCCTAATTCTGCTCCTATCACTTATGACCTTATGATCTTATGACTTCCTCAACGTCTAATGCAATGGGATGTGATACTTTCTGAATTAACTTAAAGGAAACTTCAAGGAAAAATATATTATGAGGAACAGCTTCAATACACTTTACAACAGCTATTTCAAAATACAAATGATGTATTATGTTAGCTCTACGATTTATTTTACCCTCCCCCGCTGCCCGATAGTTGTCTCTTCCAACCCCAAGTGATTTGCACCAAAATCTAGTCTTCATTTAGCAGTATCTTTCCTGGGTCGGCTCTGGACTATTACAGGTTGGTGGATGCTATTAATGTCTAAAGGGTCATCCTCATGCAAGCAGGCCACCTGCACAACACAGACAACTGGAAGATCTGAGGGAAGAAGCAATGACTGTCTCCAGGAATTTACATACCTTGAAAGAGGTTTGGTGAGATGTGGCATCATAGCCAAAATATACTCTTCTGAAAATCTTTTATATAGCATTTGCTTTCTTGAGGGAAATGTGTATACAATAATATAAGGGGAGATGCAGCGAGACCTGGGTGTCATGGTACACCAGTCATTGAAAGTGGGCATGCAGGTGCAGCAGGCAGTGAAGAAAGCGAATGGTATGTTAGCTTTCATAGCAAAAGGATTTGAGTATAGGAGCAGGGAGGTTCTACTGCAGTTGTACAGGGTCTTGGTGAGACCACACCTGGAATATTGCGTACAGTTTTGGTCTCCAAATCTGAGGAAGGACATTATTACCATAGAGGGAGTGCAGAGAAGGTTCACCAGACTGATTCCTGGGATGTCAGGACTGTCTTATGAAGAAAGACTGGATAGACTTGGTTTATACTCTCTAGAATTTAGGAGATTGAGAGGGGATCTTATAGAAACTTACAAAATTCTGAAGGGGTTGGACAGGCTAGATGCAGGAAGATTGCTCCCGATGTTGGGGAAGTCCAGGACAAGGGGTCACAGCTTAAGGATAAGGGGGAAATCCTTTAAAACCGAGATGAGAAGAACTTTTTTCACACAGAGAGTGGTGAATCTCTGGAACTCTCTGCCACAGAGGGTAGTCGAGGCCAGTTCATTGCCTATATTTAAGAGGGCGTTAGATGTGGCCCTTGTGGCTAAGGGGATCAGAGGGTATGGAGAGAAGGCAGGTACAGGATACTGAGTTGGATGATCAGCCATGATCATATTGAATGGCGGTGCAGGCTCGAAGGGCCGAATGGCCTACTCCTGCACCTAATTTCTATGTCTATGTTTCTAATATAAATTTACATTTTACGCCCTTTTTAGATCAGAGAATGTACTGGTATGGTCATTTGTGCTAAACATGAATGAAATACTGGGGTCACAAATTACGTAAGGACTAAAGAATAGAGCCTTCTTTATTTTGCATCGTAATTTTTTGGAGTGAAAGCTTTATTAAATCTGCAAGAGAACAACTTCATTGGAAAGGAAACAGCATTTATATATCTCATTAATCCTGCCCTGTCAAATAAACTTCCTCAGACTGGCTTTTCTATATCTGGCCATTCACTTATGAGAGCAGATACTACTGCAGTGCAGAGAGTTAGATGATGTTCAGCCACCGCAGATCCGACTGATAAGCTTCCTGCAGCTGGTAAGAAGTTACTAGGATTAATGTTGGGCCTGGATCTTGTGAATGATCCTTCAAATGTAAATAACTAAGAGAAAACATACAAAAATGCTCCTTCCCGGAATATTTGACAGGACGTAGAGGGCAACTGCTCATCTGTCTTGACTCCTGGAACAAAATTTTACCAGCTGCTTGTTCTGAAGAGTTCCCTGGAGTCCATCTCCAGGTTAATTCCATCTGTTGCAAACCATCTGGATCATCTCAAAATGGAAGATCTGCTCATAAGGTTGCCCTTTGTTGGCTACTTAAAGCATCTGGTCTTATGTCTTAAACTCAAACAAGGTTTTGAGCAAGAAGTAAGGTTCTGGTGAAATTGACAACAAATCTACATCATGTCCAGTTATATTAATTGAAAGATCTCTTCACTACATACCCAAAAAAGCTTGTTTTACTGCATAGCATCATTGGATCACACTGGGCTATAACTTGATTAGTTATTTAAAAATAACAATTTAAAAAAAGATTTAAATCTCCAGTATCCTCTTGAGGATATATTGCTCCTTTTGAAGTAACTGGAAGTCTACATGTGTTCAAAACACATGTTGAAATCTACATGTGTTCAAAATGCATGTATTATCAGGCAGGAATACTGTTACAGATGTAGAACATTCATGTCATTTTGGCCACCTTTCCTGATGCAGTGGACTCTCCAGATCACAGCACCTTCCATTATTGAAATAAGTGGGACTTTGTATTATTCGGTACATCAGATGTGTGATCAAGCTGTGGGATTATTATCCCAACTTTCTCGAGGTTCAAGCAATAATTTTCTTAAATCACCCAGCAAAGGTTCCTACCGGTGACATTTTTATTTAGCTGAGATTTTACATAATTTCATCATTGATCCGTGTTATTTTGCAGTCAGTGCAATGATGTGAGGTACACTGTAGGTCAAAGTAAGATACAGTACATAATCAACACATAAGATAGACACAAAGTGCTGGAGTAACTCAATGGGAAAGGCAGCATCTCTGGAGCGAAGGAATGGGTGACGTTTTGAGTAAACCCTTCTTCAGTCTGAGAGTCAGGGGAGAGGGAGAGAGATATGGAAGGTTAAGGTGTAACCGATCAAAGGGGACGATGATCAAGGAAATGTAGAATGGTACATTGTTAGCTAAGATGAAGGTGACAAATAGGCATACTATCAGTAATATTGAACAAATCAACACTTATATTTGACATCATTTGTAGTGTACATGCACTGCAGTGTTGAGGCAGGTTTACAAGATGCTCATGGGTTTATGTTGACCCCATCCACACATGTTTCAGCTGGGGAAAAGTCTCTGTTGCTGCAGTTTAAGGTAGCCACTCCTCAAATCAGTGAAATGTCTTTGCTCCAGGATGTTTGGAATATTCTGGAACAAAGGAGAGCTCTTATCTTACATTATATGGGAAGATTTTCAATACATTTTGTAAAAGACCTAGATAGGACATACATTAATTAAAAGTTGATCTCAGATGCCTCGAGCTGGAATGTTTTCTTGCTTTATTGATGGGAAACTTCCCTATCAAAGAGGTATAAAATAGACGGATTCGATAAAGAGCAAGTTATTTGTCTGAAGAAGGGTCTGACCCGAAACGTCACCCATCATTTATCTCCAGGGATGCTGCCTGACCCACTGAGTTACTCCAGAACATTTTGTTTATCTTCAGTGTACACCAGCAATTGCAGCTCCTTTCTACACACGTTATTTGCTCTGTCAGATTATCCCAACTACAGCGACAATGAAAATGTATCCTCTTGTGTCTCATTGAAATTATTAGTATAATCAAGTCGCTGATGTAAGGCAGATAGAGTGATTAATATCAGTTAGTGGGGAAGCAGAGGTTTTGGTTTAGGCTATGAATGAGTTTGATATCTTTGACAAGCAATGGGTAGTTGATTTTGATATTCCAATGGTTGCCAACTGAATATTTGAAATGGGTTTTATTGGTGGAGAGTGAAAAATGAATGAATTTTCATAAAGGGTAAAACAGAATTCAGAAGTATCTTCAACATCACAGTACCTCCAGTTACAAAGTCTTTTGACCAGAAATGTGAATAACTACTCCCGCTGAGTAGATAATTCTGAGACCTATTAAATTGTTAATATAATCCCTACCTGCATACTCCAATTGGCAGCTAATACTGCAAAGACACAAATTTGAACTCATGGTCAACATGTTTTAACATCTTTTAGATCCTGCTGAAAGTCCTTGATTTTATGGGTTTCCACAAATGTGTGTAATTGCATAACATTTCTCTTATTCAACATTATTAAAAAGAAAATTATAATAAAGATCACAATGACATTTGTACTGTGCACAGGCTGGCTATTGTGTTTCCTACATGACATCCTGAAACTTCATCCTGAAGGCTACAGTGGCCTTTAGGATGAAGAAAACTTCCTAAAGTTTATCTTCTTCTTCTTCTTAGGACAATCACTCAGGATTGACAATCAGTTACCAGTGGGAGTGCATTTACCACAAAGATAACTTCATACCTCAATACCAATTAGGGATGGACAATAAATATTGGGTTTACCAATGTCGCCCATGTGCTTTGATTGTAAAAAAAACGACAACTTTAAAGTAGACAAAAATGCTGGAGAAACTCAGCGGGTGAAGCAGCATCTATGGAGCTCCATAGATGCTGCTTCACCCGCTGAGTTTCTCCAGCACTTTTGTCTACCTTTGATTTTCCAGCATCTGCAGTTCCTTCTTAAACAACTTTAAAGTATATTGTGGGTAGTATAGCACTTTGAAAGACATTAATCTGCCTTTTATCATTTAAATTAATGTTTCTCAGACCTATGGAAGGTGGGGTCAGAAGAGGGAGGAGTATATAATTTCAAGAAACCAACTGCTTCTTTGACATTGCCAAAACAAGCTAAGGAACATAAAAGGATACTTTCAACATTTGTGTCCTTGCTCCTGCAGCTCTCTGCAGCTGTCATATGAAATTCCCTCCCACTAGGATAGGCACTACCAGATGTACTTAAAATGTAACAGGCGATGACCAGTTCATTTAAAATAGCATCAGTGCAGGTTTTCTAACAGAGTTAAATATATCAAAAGTAAGCAGAGGGAATGTTTCAATAGACAATAGACTATAGACAATAGGTGCAGGAGTAGGCCATTCGGCCCTTCGAGCCAGCACCGCCATTCAATGTGATCATGACTGATCATTCCCAATCAGTACCCCATTCCTGCCGTCTCCCCATATCCCCTGACTCCGCTATTTTTAAGAGCCCTATCTAGCTCTCTCTTGAAAGCATCCAGAGAACCTGCCTCCATCGCCCTCTGAGGCAGATAATTCCACAGACTCACAACTCTTTGTGAGAAAAAGTGTTTCCTCGCCTCTGTTCTAAATGGCTTACTCCTTATTCTTAAACTGTGGACCCTGGTTCTGGACTCCCCCAACATCGGGAACATGTTTCCTGCCTCTAGCATGTCCAAACCCTTAACAACCTTATATGTTTCAATGAGATTCCCTCTCATCCTTCTAAACTACAGAGTGTACAAGCCCAGCTGCTCCATTCTATCAGCATATGACAGTCCCACCATCCTGGGAATTAACCTTGTAAACCTCCGCTGCACTCCCTCAAATAGCAAGAATGTCCTTCCTCAAATTAGGGGACCAAAACTGCACATAATACTCCAGGTGTGGTCTCACTAGTGCTCTGTACAACTGCAGAAGGACCTCTTTGCTCCTATATTAGATTCCTCTTGTTATAAAGGCCAACATGCCATTCGTTTTCTTCACTGCCTGCTGTACCTGCATGCTTACTTTCATAGACTGATGAACAAGGACCCCCAGATCCCGTTGTACTTCTCCTTTTCCCAACTTGACGCCATTTAGATAGTAATCTGCCTTCCTGTTTTTGCTACCAAAGTGGATAACCTCACATTTATCCACATTAAACATCATCTGCCATGCGTCTGCCCACTCCCCCAACCTGTCCATGTCACCCTGCATTCTCATAGCTCATGTCCTTATATCTCATGTTCTGTCCTCGGTCATTGAATATCTATGCTAATGCACGTGAATAGAATAATAATAGTTTTAGAGAATTATGTTTGTAACATGTTCAGTGCTATCCTCTGGAAAACTAATTCTCAGGACTTGATTCAATGGACCAAATGGCCTAATTCTGCTTTTATTTCTTATGAACTGGAATGGAAAATTCCTCATATGTATTCCAAGCTATAGGACTCTGCGTTAAGAACATAATTTCCTCCAAATATATTATCATAGCGTACAAGTACCATGTTTTTTTAATTTAAGTTAGTCTTTACACTTAGGAAAACCAAAATGAACCTACAAAGGATCTGAGACCAGATGCTGTGTACTGGCAAAAAGATCAATATAGATTTTTATTATTGTCAAAAATCTTAGAAAATCAGGTAAAAGACTGAACGTAAAAATATGTTGGAGAATTTTGATTAAGTGCATTAAATAAGATAATGAATAGGCTGCCCATTGTGAGCTCAACATAACACTCTCTTCAATTGACTTTGGGTGTTGTCTGAAAATGGCTGGCTAAGTCAATATCACCTCTTTTACACCACTGCTCAAAGTTAGACACCCTCATTCAGCCCCTATTTGGGTAATTTTAACCTGATTCACAAGCCATGTTGAGCCAGCATATTTTTATACACCCATCAAGTTAAATCACATTGGAAGACAGAACTGTGTGGGATATAAAATGAATGGCTAACCCAAACATGCCAGTTGCTTACCAAGGGGTTATGTTAAAATTGCAGCCCATAAATCAGTAGCCTTAATTATAGGATTTGGCACATACATCTTGCTTCTATGGCAAAACAGCAATCTCAAAAATGCATGGGCTTCCATAGTGTGTGTGCTCAGCACAGTAGAGCACTTTCTAGATTTCTTTTCTTTACCTTACCTATAAAATGAAAACAAAACCTGACATGCCTCTTAATCTGTTGCAGTTTCTGCATCTATCCACAGTTCACTTCAACACACAGCCATCCAATGCCTTTTCCCTTGTGTTTCTTTTTAATCTTGTTTTTGCATGTTGTGATAACATCAAAAAATAGCCTAAAGTTGAAATTCAACCTCATTTTTGACCCACTGTGAACAAACCTATGCCTTTGGCTATGGCGCACTGAATTGCATTGTTTAATAATGTACCAAAAATCAACCCCTGTGCTTTGATAGTGTTTTATATTTTTTCATCATAAATTTAAATGTTACATTTTATATAAATCATAAGCTTTGTTTGTCCACACGCACATACGGAGCTCTGTGGGTTACTGTGACCAATCAGGGCTGGATTGCAGTTCGGTGGAAGCCCTCGGTGTGTGTGGTGAGGGCTCAGCTCCGCGGGACTCGAATTCATTCATTCGGAAACTCAAACCATGTGAGACCGAGCGAGTGAGTGAGTGAGTGAGTGAGAGAGAGAGAGAGAGAGAGAGAGAGAGAGAGAGAGAGAGAGAGGGGCAGGCAGGCACAGAGAGCAGCCGCCGCTCTCTGACTAGTACATTATACTACTATAAGAGCAGCCATCCTCACGCTTTAAAAATACAGGGAACCTAGAAACAGCCAACGCCTCTCCCTTCTCATTCTCAACCCAAAGAGGGGTCCTGTTTTGCTTTGCTGATTATTACAAGAATCAACTTTTATATTAAATACAGGGTACTGTGGGAATACAAGAATGCTGCAGAGCCTCATTTCCTCTATTTTGTATCTACTGTATTTCACGGATGCAATAGTTTCAGGTACGGCAACTTTTTATTGAAGCATGCTTTCCATTAAGGCACGATTTTTTCTAAATTAAACACCAATTTCAGCGTTTTATCCTGCACATTTTGGGGGATAAAATACGTTTCTAACCCAGGTATATTTGACATTAAAACACAGTAGAATGTCCACATGGCTCAAAATGTTAACAGTAGTCTTTCGAAATGAAATTTCATGAGCCTTAAAATAGTATTTTTGCACTAATTGTGATTTTTTTTCTCCCTTCCTTCTGTACAGGTCTCGATAATTTCCGAGAGGAATCTGAGATCGTGTTCCCGTCCGTGCTGCAGGATGGAAGAGCGTACCCTGCACAGGGCAAGTCGGCAGCCGGCCCCACGTCCCGGGAAGTGCGCTCCATCTCCAACGGGGACGAGTACGAGTCGCAGGAGTTTTACCCGCGGGAGCTGCGAGCTCCTGCCCCGCCCGGCCACCGCGGCGCCGCCGCCACCTCCTCCTCGGCTTCTCCCCGGGGGCTGCAGCTGAAGATCCCGGCGTTCGGCAGAGAGCTCTACCTGAGCCTGACCAGGGACAGCCGCTTCCTATCCGGTAACTTCGCCGTGCACAGTCGCCGGAGCCGGCACCACACGTCGGTGCGCTCCTACCGCGCCGAACACTCCTGCTACTACAGCGGATTCGTGCACAACTCCAGGGGCTCGCTCGCCTCTTTCAGCACCTGCGGGGGACTGGTAAGTGCACAGCTGTCAAATACCACTGACACTCACTCGCCCGCTGCCGTTTCCACCTGCAATTCCGATACATTTGGCGCAATATTTCAGTTCAGAAATAAAATAATGCAATCTTAATAATTTCCAGCAACACATCTGCTTCGCCTTGGCGAGGATGCAATCCAGGTCAATCTTTTTTCTTTCCTGGGATAAGTTTATTTAGTCGTCCTCCCCACCCCACCCCCATCCATCCAATCCCATCCAACCTTTGAATTTCATAGATACGTTTTTATTTTATCAAATAATTTTCCTTCATCAATTGTCATCAAAATAGAAATTGACAGTCGTCCTAATTCTGACATATAAAACCATGTCCGTTTTAAAATTCCTTGCAAGACTCCTATATATTACAACTGTGAGGGAATGCAGCCTTCCTGAATAACTTCAATCTGGTTTGAGCCAGGCAATTTCACACCCCTCCGCTTGGCGCTTCGGTACAAAATCGGACCGGCAGGAGGCGCATCTGCACTGGGCTCAAGTGGACCAATTGTTGGTGTTTTAGAGTCGGGGCTTGATGCTCCCGTTGTGCAGCCGTGGGTTTTGCAGTTCATCTCCAATGTTGCTTCAACAATTCTATTGTTCAACGCTCAACCTCATACAGAAAGGTACCGAAATGACCGTTGAATTCGTGAGATCTGGATGCATTGCCCACAGTCATACATTCGGAATCAATGTGTCTCATATCGGACAGAATATTACACTTGAAGTACAGCGCTGTGGCTTGAAAACATTTTGGCGTTTCGATAACGTTCAGCAGAAAAATGTTACACTACTTCCAAGCAGCACATTACGCCGTACACTGTTGTATGCATAGAGGTGTGGAGGATGTTTAATTTTGTGAATACGCCTTCAGCATTGCTGAAGTGGACATGGGTCTGAAGAAGGGTTTCGGCCCGAAACGTCACCTATTTCCTTCGCTCCATAGATGCTGCTGCACCCGCTGAGTTTCTCCAGCATTTTTGTGTACCATTGGTCAGAGGCATATGTTTTAGAGACTTTAAAAAACAAAACCGTAAAGAAACATTTAATTATCTCACACATTATTTCTGTAATTTATTTTCCCTGGGGATTCTAGCTATTCCCTTAAAAAATCTTTGAAATGTTTGTAACTTCCAAAATTTCTTGCTCTTCTTTTACCTTTTACTAGTCAGGATTTGGTCACATTTAAAATCACAGTGGTAGGGACCATAATGCACTTTGTCACCTTGCCCTCTCTACATCTTTTGAGGTGGTTTAAGTTGTCTTCCGATTCGGTTTCACATTTGGCAATATAGTGTGCCACACTTTATTGCATTTTTTTAGATCTGAGTGTTTCAGAGTATTTTTGATCACCGCATTACGGGTTCTGGTCACCTCTTTACAGGAAGGATGTGGAGACTGGAGAGGGAGCAGAAGAGCTTCACCTGAATGCTGCCTCGATTAGAAGGTATTAGCCATAAGGAGAGAGATAGAAAACAAGCTAGAAGGAGAGGTTGGACACATTTGTTTTCTCGGTGGTGTTGGAGGCTGAGGGAGACCTATTAGAAGTGTATACAATTGTGAGAGGCATAGTTAGGGTAAACAGTCAAACCGTTTTCCCAGGGTGGAGATGCCAAAGACTAGAGGGCATAGCTTTAAGGTGAGAGGAGCAAAGTTTAAAGAAATGTGTGGGACGTTTCCTTACACAGAGAGTGGTGGGTGCCTGGAACGTACTGCCAGAAGAGGTGGTAGAGGCAGATATGATAGTTTAGTGGAATGAGAGACAAACGACCAGGTAGCATTTAAGAGGCTTTTAGATAGGCGCATGGATATGCAGCGAATGGAGGGATATGGATCACAAGCAGGCAGAGAGTTTAATTTGACATCATGTTCAGCGCAGACATAGTGAGCCAAAGGGCATGTTCCTGTGCTGCTCTGTTCTATATTCTATGTTTCCAATATTTTCCGGGTTTTGAACCAAAGTTTGAAAACATTGCTGTAGAAACTTCTCTGAGTGATGTGAACACGCGTGTCAAATTCTTGAGGCATAACTTTGTGGTGAGAGGGGGAAAGTTTAAAGGAGATGTGTGGGTCAAGTTTGTTTACACGGAGAGTAGTAGTTACCTGGAGCTTGCAATCAGGGGAGGTGGTGGCAGCAGGAGATATGATAGTGTTTTTTTAAGCTTTAAGATAGGCACATAGATATGCAGAGAATGGAGGGATATAGCCCATGGCATCATGTTTGACTCAAACATTATGGGCTGACGGGCTTGTTCCTGTGCTACACTGTTCTATGTACTTGTCTAAATGTCTTTTAAACATTGTGATTATACCTGCTTGTACTGCTTCCTCTGGCGGCTACATATAGGAATCTTCATTATACAGCAGTGATCTGGTGCCTAGAAGTCTTACCAAATTGTGTTGCAAGCCCACATCTTCTTATCTCTCTGTACCCAGAGGTGAACTCTTCATGTTTTCGAAATGGAAACCTGTGTAAAAACAAACAAGCTTCAGGGCAGACTGAAGAATGCACGCTTTGAAGACGCTTTTCAATGCCATCTCAGTTTTGATGATTGTGCATATTTTTAATGCACAATCAAAGCATATTATTTGCCATTCTCTGCATGAAGAGGATGCCACTCAGGACAATTTGAAATATTTCTCCTCTCTCTTTAAAGTCTGTAGTTTTAGACTTCCTTTTAACCTGAGAAAATACTGTGACTTAGTTTTGCCCCTCATGATTACAGAAACTTCCCAAGGTCATCCTTCAATCTTCTATGCTCCATAGAACAAAACCACAGCTCTTTATATCTCAATTCCAGTCCTGGTAACATCCTCATGAATCTTGCCAGCTTAATGACAATTACTGCAGTACTGTTCCCTCAGCATTTTGTTTAGAGAGCAAACTTTAGCAGACTTGTGACCTAATCAAAGCTAACCCCATCAGACTTTACTTGACTTTATCTTGCACTAAAGGTTATATCCACTATCCTGTATCTGTACACTGTGGATGGCTCATTTGTAATCATGTATAGTCTTTCCACTGACTGCTTATCATGCAACAAAACGGTTTTACTGTACCTCGGTAGATGTGTCAATAAATTAGACTAAACTATTCATGAAGTCTGTCCATTCTGGGGAGTTTTGCTTGCTTGAGGAGATGGTGGAGGTCAAGCCCTCTTGCCACATCTTGACCTTTGTTTGACGCAGCCATTGCTGCTGTCAAACAGGGCCTTGGATTACAGACTCCAGTGCATTTACCACACACATCATGAGAATTGTAGACCATTGTACTTGCTGGAAGGCTTGAAGCTTGAAGCACAACTATTTGTTGGTGCACTTCCAGGACTTTTCCTTGCAAAGGCTGAATTTCGGAGGAAGGGGGGAGGAAGGGGGGACCGTTATTGCCTATTGTCCACTATAACCAAGTAAGGAATTACCGATTAATACAATATAATTGCATAAGTAGTCGAAACAAAGAACTACAGATGCTAATTAATACACAAAGGGTCACCATGTGCTGGAGTCAGGCGGCATCGCCGGAGAACATGAATAGGTGATGTTTTGGGTTGAGACCCTTGTTCAGACTCTAGGTCTGGAACTGCGCCTGGAATCCAGGTGAGTTGAGGTGAGGATCAGCGGAGTTATTGGTTGTGGTCCACGGGCGGCCGGAGTGCAGATAAGGTTCAGCAGTGGCAACGGCAGGCACAGCCTGGAAACGGCAGAGGAAGCTTAGATTAGGCCACATTTAGAATATTTTGTGCAATTCTGGTTGCCGCATTACAGGATGTAGAGGGTTTGGAGAGGGTGCAGAGGAGGTTCACCGGTATGTTGCCTACGTTCGAATGTATAAGCTTAAAGGAGAGAACTGCAGTTGCTGGGTTTTTTCTATTACAAATCTCAATTTGTGGAGTACAGAGACAAATAAATAAATGATGGGTCTTTGTCCCAAACATTATGGAGGTCACTGTATACAGCTTCAACATAGCTTCCTGACTTTTATAGTCAATGCCCCGACCTATGAAGGCATGGATGCTGTATGCCGCCGTTATTAGTCTATCTACTTATGCTGACACTTTGAAGGAGCTATGGACTTTCACAACAAGATCTTTCTGTACAACAGTGGTCTTAAAGGTCCTGTTGTATACTTTGTCCTGATTTCATTCCTCTTATAGTTGACCTCCCGAAATGCAACACCTCGCAGCTGCCAGGAACTCCTTCTATTTTCTAGCCCCATTACCAACTGGCCTCTAACCTGCTGATTCCTTTGACAACCTTCTTCAGTATCCACAACTCTGCCAATCTTTGCACTGTCTTCAAACCTACTAATCAGCCCACCTACATTTTTGTCCAAACCATTTGTATATATCACAAACAACAGAGGTCACAATGCTGATCCTTATAAAACACCACTGATCACAAACCTCCAGCCAGAATAACTACCCTCCACCACAATACGCTGCCTTGTGTGACAAGAACAATTTTGACTCCAATCTACCGTCTCGATGGATCACTGGGTGCCTTAAACATCAGGATTAGACTACCGTGTGGGACCTTTTCAAAAGCTTTACTGAAGCCCATTGTTGGCGATTATCCTTAAATTTCCTTTTGAACTACATCAGTGCTTCAGCCAAATTGCCACGCCTCTTCCAGGAACACCTTCGCATTTGACTGCTTGGTTCTACTTTCAGCCCAAGGTTTACACTCGGACAGACTTGTGAAATTCCATCTGCAATTGTGTTAGTACCTAGGTCGCCATCTTGCTGATGTGCTCACAGCCAACTCTATTCATTAAATCCTTCTTGTATTTCCCCTCATTATTCAAGGTAGTTATGTAGTAAGCAATGAAACAGAGTGTTCCACAATAAATTATTTGGAGCTGCAGCCTGGAACCCTGATTTGCCATTGCCTGCCAGCTGGAGGCTGCTTGGTGCCTTGCAAACCCATCTCTTTGGTGTTCTGATGGGATATTGTTAGTTCACCCTGAAGCTATACTGCCTGATGGGTCATAGTTTGTCCCCCCTATAACCCAGAAGGTCGCTAGAGCACATATACCCAACACGTATCTGATCTGCTTTATTGAAACATGCTTGAGATATTTCAGATAGATATTCTGGGCTATGATGGATATGGTGGTACAGTGGAGCAGATGGTTGAGCTGCTGCCTCACGGTGCCAGAGACCTGGGTTGGATTCTGTCCTTGGGTGCTATCTGTGTGGAATTTGTACGTTCGTTTGCTCATGTGTCAAAGGACGTAGAGCTCGCTGTTGGCTTCTGTCGTCGTCCAACATGTTGACAGAATTGGTCGCCCGTCGCATCACAGAGTGCATCGTGTCGTCATTTCCGGGGATCGCCATGAGGAGGCTTCTGTCATGATCCCCTGTGACCATGTGGGTTTCTTCCGCATGCCCCGGTTTCGTCCCATATTCCAAAGATGTGCTGGTTTGTAGGTTAATTAGCCTCTTTAAAATTGTTGCTCTTGTGTACGGAGTGGATGCGTAAGTGAGAAAACATAGAACTAGTGTGAACAGATGATCAATGATCGGCATTGACTTGGTTGGCCGAAGAGCTTGTTTCCATACTGTATCTCTAAACTAAACTGAACTGAACACGCTGCATTTTCATTTTTATAGTTGCTTCCTAAACAACAAAAGGGCTTCAAATGTACTGTTCATAATGCACTCCATGGGTGGACAATAAATATAATTCAGCATTTTCTTTTTGCCTCATCTTTGTCTAATTCTCCTGTGCGTATGGTACCTCAGCAGGACTGTTCAATATCTTATCATTCATTTCTGATGTAAATAGAAACTGTCATCTTTACAAGTAGTCACCATCAAGGATTTCCCCCATCAAGGCAGGTGAGGGACTGTTGAATGAGCATTTTGAGGCTGGGTAATGGGGCTAATATCTTTTTGTAAGAACACTTATCTCTTGCATCACACAATAATTATTTTGTAGCCTTCCCGTAATTGTAACTCGTATGGTTACCTGCTGAACTGTCTACGGACTGTTAAAGTATCTGCATGATTTGGTCGTGTAGAAGACAGGCTGCCATTACCATTTCTGCGGGCTTATTCCCTGATTGCACCATGGATCTGAGCCCTGAGGAAAAACGTCCTCATGTTTTTTACGCACCATGATAATAATTATTCAATATATAAATGTTAAATCCCCGATGTTAAATAGTTTTACTTGAGTTGTCTCATTTTTCAGTGCCTGCCTTAGCAATGTTGCAATGCCGAAACCTGTGCCTTTTTCCTAATTATGTATGCTCCAGTCTTTGCTTCTGGTCCCAGGTTTTGCATGACACTTGATAATCACTGATAGTGCCAAATTAAAACCTTTCAAGGTCTACATGATCTCATCCTGTGCAACCTCACTACTAGTTTATGGTCTTAGTAGACTCACCAATCTTTCGTATTCCTCCGTCCCTACCACCGGCAACCATAATTCTCTTCTTCAATATCTGTTTTTGCACTTTCCCAGAACTCGGGGATATCTGTTGAAACACAAACATATCCACTTTTTCTATAAGCTGAGTAAACGCTGAAAACTCAATTCCATATCTGCCACGTCCACTATCCACCATCTTTACTGTTCATCATGGGAAGTCTCCCACTCTTTTCTTGCACTGGATCATTCTCCATTAGCTCCCTCGATTAGTAATATCTCGAACTTGATACCCATGTGGTGTTTGTTGGCTGTTTGCTAAGGCAAGTTGCAGAGGTAAATCTAACAGCAGAACATTATTTAAGACAGTAACTGCCAACCGACAGCAGTCTCTGGTACAACAATGTGTCAAGAGTCACTTCTCGTACACAGGTCCTTTCATAAATTGTTCTGCCATTCAGTCCAACACGCGTTACTGTTTCATGTTACAGTTTGGTAGACTGACCACTAGTTAGTACGACACCTGTTACAATTTAATGTGTCAAATTTAGAAATGTAGAAGGTTGAGCCACTTCTTTTAATCCAATGTCGAAAGTAATTTCAATATTTTGCTTTGCATTTCCAATGCAATATCCTGAAATTCAGTATTACGAAAATTAATGGCTAAACATGGTCTCAACTGCAATAGAAACAATCTATAGTTGTGGTAGAATAAATCTAATCTTCAATGTTCCTCAATGAATTTAAACATTCCACTCCTAAACAAGTTTTACTTGTTAACTGGCTTGTAATTCACGAATGAAGATTATGATTTTTACTAAAGCTTTGAATTTGAGACGGGGACTTGTTTGATGTTTTGAGCTATAACATCAGTTCTGTATAATTTTTCAACGGAGCCAAACAAGCTCTGAGGATATGTTGGTCCATAAAGTCCTGTTTTATTTACTTTACAGTGATAATGAAATAATGTAATATCAACACACATTGTTCTTTAAAAATAATCCTTTTTTGATATCTTGTATTTTCAGCCTTTGCTTATGAAATAGTAACTGTTGCAATAAGCAAATGATATGGGCAAGGCAATAGGCTGATACTGATCTAATTAAGATGGACTGGTTTATTGTGCCTGTGTTGTTCCATTCGAGTCATGAGGCTAACTATTGGATCAGCCATGATTAATAATGGAAGTCTACTTGTTATATGGTTGAACTCGTATTATCACCTTTGGGAACTGCCCCAGCGTCTTCACCATTCATGAGTGTGACCCTTAATTCCCACGCCCAACCCCTCAGGCTAAAACTAACCCTGTTGATTGCTGAAGCAGCCCCGCTTTGTGCTAAGATTGAATGTGCAGTGAGGAAGGCAAGTGGTTTGTTGGTCTCCATTGCAAATGGATTTAAGTATTGAAGCAAAGATGTCACGCTATTGTTGGAGTTTAATGTGCATTTTTAGTTGCCTTAACTGAAGGCAGTTTTTCTTGCCAAAGTGGGGACGCAACACAAATTTACTGGAGTGATTTGTGGAACAGAAAGAAATTGTACAGGGAGAAATTGGGTCAGTAGGTCCTTCATTCAAAGGCGTATTGAAAAGAAGAGAGGGGCTGATAGAATGCAATGGAATTCTAACTGGCCAGACAGGTGAAATACAGAGAGCATACACCAGGTTATTGGGGAGTGCAGCCTTAAGATATGGGCCATGACTTTTAGAATCAGACTGACATCAGGTGAAGTTTTTCACAGAGTGGGTAGTGTACCTGCAGAATTCTCTTCCTCTAAAGACGATGAGAACAAGTCATTGAATAAACTCGAGAAGAAGTTAGATATATTTCCACTTGCTGACGTGAGCAACGGATTAGGGGATAGGGGATGAACAGGCTCCTGAAGTGGAAGTCATCAGCCACAATGGCTTTGAATGGAGGAGCCAACTCCTGCTCTTTGTGTGACTTTAGGGGCGGTACAGTGGAGTAACTCAGTGGGTCAGGTAGCATTTCTGGAGAGCATGGATAGGTGACGTTTGGGGTCGGGTCCCTTCTACAGACTGAGGGGGGTGGGGAAGGAGCAAAGAAAGCTGGAAGAGAGGAGGGGCAAGACGAAGCTTGACAAGTAATAGGTGGATCAAGTTGAGGGGAAGTTTTGATAGGCAGATGGTTGGGCAAAGGCCAGAGAAAGCCAAAGACAGAAGATGTGAGACAAAAGGAATAAATAATTGCAAATTGTGAAATTAGTGAAAGAAATATAGATGGAAAGGGAGGGGAACAGGATAAATAAACGTGGGTCCAGGTGGAGAATAGGAGAGAGAGATGGGGAAAGAAAGGGGAGGGTGACCTAAAATTGGATAATTCAATGTTCAATTCAATTCAATGTGCAATCCATTGGGTTGTAAGCTGCCCTAGTGGAATATGAGGAATATGCTGTTCCTCCAGTTTACATGTGGTCTCACTCTGGCAATGAAGGAGGCCCAGGACAGAAAGGTCAGTATGGGAATAGGATGGGAAGTTAAATTGGTTAGCAACTGTGAGATCTGGTAGGTGTTGGCGAACCAAACATAAGTGTTCAGCGAAACAGTTGCCACGTTTACGCCTGGTCTCGCCAATGTACAGGAGGCCATGTTGGAAATACCGGATGCAGTAGATCAGATGAGGAGGTGCATGTGAACCTCTGTCTCACATGAAAACTCTGCTGGGGTCCCTGGATAGAGGTGTAGGGACAGGTGTTACATCTCCTGTGTTTGTGGGAGAAAGTACTGGGGGTGGGGGGGGGGGGGGGGGGGGTTGGGTGGAAATGGATGAGTGAACCAAGGAGTTGTGGAGGGGGCAGTCTCTGCGGAAGGTAGAAAGGGATGGAGATGGGACTTTGCGGTCGACAGAAAGGAACGTGGATGGGTCTCTGCAGAAGGTGGAAAGGGATGGGAATGGGTCTCTGGAACGCAGAAATGGATGAAGAACTGCTAAGTGGATTGCTCGGATTTGGGGGAGGGGATAGATGTGGGGAGGTGGGTAGAAGTCTGGGCAATGCATCTATTCCTTTTCTTTCTCTGATATTTTGACTTTGGGATGGAGAACCAGTTGTGGTCAGACCTCTCACTCTGGAGGTCTCTGCTGTCTTGAAACCATGACCTTTTTATTCTGCAGTCCGTCTGTGTTTTATTATTTTTTGTCTCGTTTTTATGTAGTTTTTGTTATTTCTTTTGTTGGGGTATGTGTGTGGGGGGGTGGGGGGGAGGGGGTAACTTTAAAATCTTTCCCCTGCACGGGAGACCCGACTTTTTCTTTGTCGGGTCTCCGTTGTCGTTGGGGCTGCAACGTGGAGCGGCCTCCAACAGGAACGACCTGGGGTTCCAGCTGCGGAGCTGCCGACTACTCACCGTCACGGGGCTGGCCGAGTCCGGAGCGGGTGGAGCTGTGGTGGACGCTGCTGCCACCCGACCCCCGGAGATTCGGAGGCTGCAACTGCGGGTTTGGCGGACGGCGGCACCGGGAGCCCGCGGGTCCCTGCTGGGAGACCGCTTTTCGGGGCTTCCGCAACGGCGACTTCTCCCGCCCGAGTTGCGGGGTTGAAGAGCACCTGAGCGGGGCTTTACATCACCGCCCCGCGCGGCTTGGAGTGGCCGCGGGACTTTGCGAGCGCACGCCGGGGGCTCTAACACCAAGACCCGGTGCGCGACCTTGCATCACCCGGCGTGGCTTTAATGGCCGCGGGACAATCGCCATCGCCAGCCGGGGGCTTTGACTTTGACTCTGACTCTGACATCGGGGGGGAGAGTGCAGCGGAGAGATAAGTTTAATGAGCGATGTTAACAGGTTGTGGTGAGCGGTTTATTGGATTCATTACCTCAGCACTGGACTGCCTCTACAAACAACATGGTTAGTTTTATCCTGAGGGGTTGGGGGTTGGAATTGAAGGTCAGGATCATGGAAAGTGAGGGTGCCGTCAACAATGTCCAAATTAATTTTAGCCACCAGCATAGCAACAAAAATGTAACCAAGATGGACCTCTTAGTTTCCTTTGCTGTTCATCCTTCTTCCTGAGATCCGGGTTAGATCCTGATTAGGCGTGCTGTCTGCTTGGAGTTTGCATGTTCTCCACGTGACCTGCATGTGTTTTTTGCAGGTGTTCCAGTTTCGTCCAACATTCCAAAGACACGCAGGTTTGTCGGCTAATTGGCTTGATAACATTCTAAATTGACCCAAGTGTGTGCAGGATAATGTTAGTGTGAGGGGAGCGTCGGTTGGCATGGATTCGATGGGCCAAAAGGACTGTTTCCATGCTGTATCTCTAAAGTAAACTAAATTAATCTCTGACCTAAGATAGCAATAGACATCTTGTTCAGGTCATATGGCCCTGATGTCCATTCTAATAGTAAGCTTTTGTCAGAGGCAGGCATCTGGATTCTTGCTATTAGGCTCTTTTTAATATGGGGATCCTTACAACATCAAAGGTAATGGAATTTTAAAGCTATCGATAATTAGTGAGGTGATAATGCTCCAGCCCACTCCACTCTTCTTGCCGAATTTGGCCCTTGATATAAGCAACTCCCTGTGTAAGAATGATAGTTTTATTTTTATGCTTCACGTACATTTCTGCTCGTTGTCCTTTCATTTGGAGAAGTGGCGGACAGGGGAGAGGGGCAATTAATTC
Source organism: Amblyraja radiata (assembly GCF_010909765.2). Lineage (NCBI taxonomy): Eukaryota > Metazoa > Chordata > Chondrichthyes > Rajiformes > Rajidae > Amblyraja > Amblyraja radiata. Next base: position 48,807,823 of record NC_045958.1, on the reverse strand, counting down.
AGTTATTCTACCAAGAGCAATTTTAAGGTGCAAAAAAAACTTAAGGGAGGCTGTAGATCAGTGTCTCTCATGTTATGAGTCATACTTTGTAGCTACGACTAGTAGTTTAACAAAAAGCTTCTCAGCCCTTTCTCTTTCAGTCTTGAGTTACGTATTAAGTTGAAGTTGCCTATGATGTAAGGCTAATAAAGTCTTTGGATCTTAATCACTGTGTTACTAAGTTATTCCAACAGCAGAAGCTCGACATGGTGTCAGAAGTGGGATAGTGAGGTAATTTAATGGCTGTGTTTAAGTCCTTAGGGCTGATACAAATCCGTATTTCATCTTTATACTTCTTCGTTGCCACAACCATGGTGGAGACCCAATCCGAAGGGTCAGTGACGGGAGCAATCACACCTGGAGACACCATTCTGTTGAGTTCACTTTGAACACAGTCCTGCATAGCATGTGGAATATTGTGTGCTGGATGAACAACTGGGATTATCTCAGGGTTAATGGTAATTGTGTACTTAACAGGCAACCTGCCCAGCTTGTCGTCAAACAAAGTTTTGTATTGGGTCAGGATTTGTTGGCTAAAGTCACAGGTTGTAATCCGATGACAAACAGACGGGGTGAAAGAGTCAAGTCCCAGGTCGTGACAAGCATTGGCACCCAGCAGAGATGGCACATCCTCACGAACAACATAGAAACTCAGGTTGTGCACACGTGAGTTAAGACAGCAGCGTAACTTTACTTGACCGATAGGGTGCACTGGACCTCTTGCAAATGGGAGGAGGCAGCCGTAGGAGTGACAGTCTCTGTTTTCGTAATTTTTTCAACATAGCTAGACAGATCACATTACATCTGGCCCCTGTGTCAACTTTCAGAACAAAGTTCTTGCCATTAACGAGCAAAGCGACCTTGGGGTCTAGTTGTTTGCGTATTGAACCGGACAGGGAATGCACATCCAAGTCAAAACCTTCGCTAGCAGCCTGCAAATCCATGGGAGCTGGTTGAGAGCATTCCGAGAGCAAGTTCTCATGGCCAAGTGAATTAACAGATTGCCTTGTTTGTTACTACGTGAGCGGCAGCATTTGAAGAAATGATTCCTTTGGTTACAAAATCTACATAATTTTCCGTATGCAGGGCAACGGTCATGAGCAGCAGCATGCAAACCCCCACAGTTAAAACAATTGTCTATTAGTCTCACGATAGAGTTGTCGGGCACTGAGGAGAACGGCGAGAGATTTGATAAGACATGCCGGCTACATTAATTTCATGACCAGCAGAGTGCCCTAAAACGTTTGTATGAGCGTCAGCCACTTCAGTGTGACAGCGGTTTTTCAGCAGTCTCTAGAGAAAGCTCAGCATCCCGTAGTAACTCATTGTGTAATTTATCATTGCGGACACCATAGACCAAACGGTCATGGACTAGGCTATCACATATATCCCTGAAAGTGTATCGACTGGCAATGTGCTTCAAGGCACTGACATACATCTCCACTGGCTCACCCTGTCTCTGGCTTCGGGAAAAGAACAAATGCCTCTCCATGACCAAGTTAGTGCGTAACTCATAACTGTTGGAATTCGCGTAGTAGGCAATCAGGGTCATGGTTAGACTCAGCGGGAGCGATCCGAACACCAGCCTGATCAAACCTAGCCGGTTCATAATGAAATCTTCTGGCATGTCGGGCAGCTTCTGTGCCTGCTAGATTAAGAAGAATTGATGCTCGAACACCGGGAGCAACAGTCGGGTGAGCTGCTTCAATGTAAATTGAGAAATCCTCTTCAAATTTGCGCCACCGTTCTGCGAGGTCTTCGTCAAACACCAGGATCTCTGGTTTTCTGAGAGCCGAAGCCATAGTAATATATATCGGAGAAATCAACAAACTAAAATAAAAGCAATATAATTAAGCAAGGAGTGAGTCCGTACACTCTGATACCATGTTGAGCTTCTGCTCGACGGCCTAAAAACTGATCCGGCAGAAACCAGTGCCATCAGCGAGCTCCCAGCACCCACAGACATGCTCGGTCTACAAAGATTCCTTGGCATGGTGAACTACTTGAGCAAATTTATTCCGGACTTCAGTGAAATATTAGCCCCGTTGCGCTAGCTACACACAAAGACACTGCTTGGACCTGGCACGAGCAATAGCAGAGGGCATTCGACAATCTTAAGCAGCAGATGTCTTGTGCTCCTACTCGTGCTTATTTTGATCCTAAACGACCGGTCACACTGACTTGTGATGCTTCACAACACGGACTAAGCTCAGCATGTCTTCAAAATGACGGTAGCGGCAATAAGCCTGTTGCCTATGCCTCGCGCACTATGACTGCCAAAGAACAACGCTATGCCCAAATTGAGAAAGAGCTACTGGCAGTTGTTTTCGCCAGCAAGAAATTTAACGACTTTATCTTTGGACATACGGTCACGATTCAAACCGACCACCAAACTCTGATCAGCATCTTTAACAAACCGATTCATGCCTCTCCAGCGCGCCTACAGCGGATGCTGCTGCAACTTCAAAAATATGACATTGTTCTGACCTACAAACAAGGTAAGGATATGCACCTGGCTGACATTCTCTCGCCTGCACCCCAGAAGACCTGTGCCGGTCTGTTCTCGCCGGATGATGACTTTATTGTAATGACTGTGTCCTTTATTCCCTTGTCCTGTGTGAAGGATTTGGTTGCCCACGCTGCTGCTGACAGTACCTTATGGTTGCTCGCCTCCTTCATTAAGCGCGGCTGGCCAGACAAAGACTACAACGTTCCGCTGACTGTTCGGCCTTTCTTTGCCATCCGCGATGAGCTAGTGCTGCACGATGGCATTATTGTAGAAGGACATAAGGCTATGGTCCCTGCTTCGCTGCACGGTGTAGCGGGTGCGTGAGAGAGCCCGGAATGAAGGCGAGAAGCCAGGCAAATTCAGTAGAGGCTTTAATGAGCACAGCACACTACTCTCTGTTTCAGTGAGAGACTGAAGACTGGCCTCATGCCAAAAATCCCTGCTCCTATCTTCGTAGCTGGAAGCCGCCCCTGGACCTGTCCATCAAGTGCTGAGGGGGATGAACCAGAGTGGCCTACTCCCCTGGTACCGCCACAACAGCAAGTATTTTGAGGCTGTCCATGCAGGCACCCAGGCGCTGAAGCCACCGTCCTACGGGCAGGAAACATGTTTTACAGGCCTGGCATAGCCGAATACATTACCGAGAATGTGGCGTACTGTGCAGTGTATAACAGCTTGGCCACTCACAGGACTCTCGCTTAACTTTTTTTCCCTGTTGCCAGCCGGGCAACCTTGGCAGCTTTTTAGGTTTCCAAATGACATTTTAGGTGGTCATTTAAGATGGCTTGCATGACGCTTGCTCGGACGAAGTGCGTAGTTACCAGTCGGAATTATGCATTCACATATTATTTCTGCTTCAAATAAAGTCACAAACTAACATATTCACCAATCAAGACATGATATATACCACAATGACATGCAGCAAAATTATAATACAGTATCTCAACTCTTTTTACACATTGCAATTAATGCAATTTTTATTATTTCTTTCCACTTCCAAACAAAAATGTGGTTGGATTATTCAGCGTATGATCAACCTGTATCAATAAATCCTGGACCTTGATAACATATATGCTTAACCATGCACACTACAAGCATGTTTTCTGTGACGGACCGAACATTATCATGACATGGCCATAGCATGGGTCGTTATTGCTATTGGTACAGAAACACTCTCGCTTCCCACATAATTTATCCACAACAAAATATACAGGTTGCAAGGAATTTTCTAAAGGCATTTTATGATAATAGCTGACAAAACTGACTATACCCATCTGACAGGTTAAACATTACACTAACTAACAAGAGATGGCCAAAGGACATAAATGCAGCAAATGTTTGGTAATATATTTAAAGATGTCAAGACGCCACATTACCAGACATTCAGATTAGATGTATGTGGCAATGAAGATACCCAGTTTGTAAGCACCACTTTAAAAAGAAATTGTTGATAAATGCTTTTTCCATCATTCCCACTTCAGAATTAACGTTAAAATTTCAACTGAAATATCTCCTGACCAAATTTGTGATGTATATGACTGACTGTAGAAGTAAAACCTGGATAAATCCAACGTATAGTTGTGAATGTTGCTCATTAAATAACTACAGTACTGATACTCCATATTAACAGCATTGATTTGCCATTAAAATGAATTCTGTAATAACGTGTCAGTGACAATCGAACACTGCGGTTTTAATGTCTCCTCCCACCCTCCCATCCGCCCGCCCTCGGGCTCCTCCTCCTCCCTTTTTCCTTCTTTCTTTCCCCACCCCCCATCAGTCTGAAGAAGGGTTTCGGCCCGAAACGTCGCCTATTTCCTTCGCTCCATAGATGCTGCTGCACCCGCTGAGTTCCTCCAGCAATTTTGTGTCACTGCGGTTTTAATGTTTCACGTGTTCAAAATTTAATTAATCCATCTTTATGGATTAAAACAAATAATAACATTGGGAATTAAAACATATTTGATTGCATTCCGTTATCAAACATAGTCAATGTTAGCTCTGAAGACATTTCCAGCACAATAGGGTCGGGAGTGGGGGGGAGGGGGGTGTATGAATCGGTGTGGATTGGATGGATTGAGGCAGGGAAATTAGTGAGTGTTGGTTGTAGTAGGTAAAATTATGAGGGGAGAGCGCGGGGGATGTCAGTGGGGTTGAATGGGGGGGATCTGTGCAGGATGGATGGGGGGAGCAGTGCAGGATGAAGGGGTGAGCAATGCAGGATGGATGGGAAGGGGGTCAGTACAGGATGAATTGGGAGACCGGTGTAGGATTGATGGGGAGTGGCAGGAGAATCAATGCGAGGTGGCTAGGGAGATCAGTGCAGGATGAATAGATAGGGGGGGGGGGGGAGTGGGGAGCACAGGGGATGTCAGTGAGGACTGAATAGAGACAGGAATGGGGATCAGTGCGGGATGGAGAGGAGGGGTCTCAAGATAAGGGGAGTGGAGGGGGGCGTATGAGAGAGAGAGAGAGCGAGAGAGAGAGAGGAAGGGGCAGAGGAGGTGGGAAGGAAGGCCAACGCTCCTCGGACAACACCTGTCAGGCACATAAATCGCAACCAAAATATGGAGGGGGCCGCGGACAGAATATCTTGGCGGCCGCGCGCGCATGCGCACACTCACACACGCGCGAGGCTTCGGAGGCTTCTGTGAACGGTGATTTCAGCTGAACTCTGCCTGTCTCGCCTACAGCCCTGTCTCAATCCAGACATGGCTGTTGGTTAACCTGGCGGGACAGGCAGAGTGAGCTGGGTTTAACGCTGCTTCTCCGCGCTGGCTGGGGGCGCCGCGCCCTTCTGACTCCCGACGCCTCTGGCCACCCCCGATCGTGTGGGGGGGGGGGCTCTCGGGTGGGGATGGTCCAGTGGCGGTTCGGCAGCGATGACAGCACCGGAGACCGGGATCGGACCTGGCTGCGGTTCAGGGCTGCCGAGAGTGTTTTGGCTCGTCTCTCTCCTCCAATCACACCCCCCTATTCTACTTCCGCCTCTGACTGACACCTCCCTCCTCCAAGGGTCTGTTTTGAAAGCGCCGTTGGCAGAGTGGCAGCAGCTGCCGCTATCAGGCCGGGCGGGGTGGGGCTGGGTGCGGGAGGAGGAGGAGATGGAGCCGTCGCCGCCGCCGCCGCTGCTGCCCGACATTCGCTCCGACCCTCCGTCACGCCACACTTAGCATCTTTCCCACAACCGTCGCCGACACAAAACGTCACGTTCCTTTTCTCCAGAGATGCTGCCGGACCCGCGGAGTTACTCCAGTTTTTTGTGTCTACGGTATAAACCAAGTTGCCAAGCCGGGCAAAATGACTCGTCGTTTAGGTTGCCCGGCGGCAGTTTGAGTGGTCATTGGCACCCGGGCAACCGTTAATTTCGAGCCCTGCACTCATCAACAAAAGCAACCACTTCTTTCACAAACCGGCTCCTGCACTCCTGTGGTCTACAGTGGCAACTGACATATTTGCATGGCAAGCAGTACCTGGTACTTATCGATTCGTATTCTGGATGGTTTGACATTGATTTTCTTAGCAGCCCCACTTCTCGTGGGGTAGTTTTGAAGCTTGCTCGCCATTTTGCAGACCACGGAGCTCCGTGCATATTGTTATCTGATTACGGCAGTCAATTTACCAGCCAACACTTCAAGGACTTTGCTGCACGCTGGGATTTTTGCCACATCACCAGCAGCCCTGAATATCCACAGTCGAATGGACTAACTGAGTGGGTTGTCAAGAGTGCCAAACAGCTCATGGAACGATCGTACAGAGCTAATTCCGACGTGTACCTGGATCTGCTCAATCTATCTCCCGCGACCCAATTTTGGGTTCACCTGCTCAACATTTATTGTCAAGGCAGACCCGAGCCACGGTGCCTGTGACGGATCAGGCATTGATCGCACAGGTGGTTCCACCATCGGAAGTCCAGTCCAGGTTACAACAAAAGCATGACATTCAAAAACACTGGTATGACAAGACAAGTAGGCCGCTGCCACCATTAACCAAGGAGCAGGTGGTTCGTTTGCAAACTGACAAAGGCCATGACCGTATTGGTGTTATTTCTGGAACTGCTTCTGAGCCACGCTCATATCTGGTCAGTGCCGATGGCGGCACCTACAGGAGTAACAGACAACATATCCTGCCTGTGAATGAGCAAACTCCACCTCCGCATTATCCAGACCGTACAAGTTTACTGCCGTCCGTGCCCTGCGGCATTAATCCGCCTACACCAGCACAACAACCCACTTCGGGAGCGGCTACTTTGCCAGTGGCGACGCCCCCTCTGCCTGCGCTGCAGTCCCATGTTTCACCACCGGGCATGCTGGTCTCTGTCCCCGGTGGGGAAAAACAAAGATGGTTTTAATCGCACACATGCTGGTCGTGTATGCAAGCCCACCGTGAAGTACCCAATATATGTTTGACTTTCCTCCAGCTTATTATCAATTGCCATGCATGCCTTATTTAGTCAATGGTTTTGTACTGACATTTAACTCTTTGAGAGGGAGGATGTATATCAGTGTCACTCGCGTTATGTCATACTTTGTAGCTACGCCCACTAGTTTAACAGAAATTTCTCAGTCCTTTCTCTTGAGTTACGTATTAAGATGAAGTTCCCAATGCTGTAACGCTAATAAAGTCTTTGGATCTTAATCACGATATGTGACCTAAGTTATTCCAACAGCAGAAGCCCAACAGAGGCGTACCCTAATGGGTTGATCACTGCAATGCGTCATTTTAATGCCCTAATCATTGTTAATTAGAATGATAGGATATGTATTTTTGGGGAGGCAATCAAAATTGCTCTAAATTCAATATATTTTGCTTAGTGCAAAATGGAAAAATGCCATTGATTGTGCTTTTCCCAATTTAGCGGAAAGAAATTTTGATCCATTTTTGCCAATAGAAGACACCAGAGTAGTTAACATTGGTATCTGTTCTTAAAGCTCCAAGGACCATCGCGTTTCTGTAGCTTTTTCCATATAATGCATCACAGTAATTTTACTTCACGAGGGAGCAAATTCATCATGCATTGTAATCTTTAGATATAACCAACCCTGCTGTCATTAGTTGTATTTTTTTGCTAGTATAGCCCATGGAAGTAGAAAATAATTCCATCTATGCAGTTTTCACAGTGGCTCATTGGGTGGAAGGAGTGCAGATTAGAATTTTTAACTATTTCTAAGAGGTAAATTTCAACAGTTGTTGGTTATGCCACCGGAGGGAGATTAGATTTGATAAATTGTCTTTTGTTGCTTGCGTTAAACTTGGATTTGTGTTGACAATGGGTTGCAGTAGCGCCGTTGATTCAAATTCCATTGATATCAGTAGGACTGAATAGATGGGACGAGATTACAACTAGTAGGCAGTGGTCTTGCTTGTACATAATGCTAGTGGACAATGATTAATTTTTCTTCTGAATTAGATATTTGGAAGGTTTAATGAAAGGAGAAGGGCATCAGGAAAAAGCAGATCTCCAGCAACTCATGAAGGGATACCAGTGTTAAATGTCATATGAAGTCAAACACTCATAACTAGAGAAGGATAGCAAGGAGTTAAAAAGAAGAAATATTACTTAATTAGAATATATATTAACAATAATTAAGTTTTTGAATAAATTCCTTGATCTTTAAAATAAGAGTATCGATTTGTTTTTTTCCAAACTGATAAATAAATCTATTCCCATTGTGTTATAGTAAACTTCAAAGACATCTATAGGTTTGAACTGAAAGCACAAAGTGCTGGAGAAGCTCAGCGGGTCAGGCAGCATCTGTGGAGGAAATTAATTGATGATGGTTTGGGCTGGGATCCTTCTTCAGAATGATGGAGGGGAGAAAGCTGGAAAAGAGATGTTGGGGTGCCTCAAAGCCTGGCAAGTGATAGGTGGGTACAGTTGAGTCGGGGGGAGGGGGGGGGGGGGGTTGATTCACAGATGGGTAGAGGCCAGAGGCGAAATGGAGACAAAAGGGCGTCTGATATAGAAAGAAGATGAGGAATAAAATGCAAAGCCGGAGGGAGGGATATGGATGGGAATGGACAGGGGGGAGGTGAAAGAGGGGGACAAAAGGGAATAGGGGGACTTGGCATTGGGAGGGGTGGGAGGTGAATGGAAGGAGGTGAAAGGTAAAAGGTGATGGGGTCAGTGGGAGAAAGGTATGCATGTGGTCGGGTGCCAGGGGAAACTCTCACTCCTCCTGCACCACACCTTTCTCCAACCACCCCTGTCACCCTGTTCCTTTCCCCTCTCCTTCCATTCATCTCCCCATTTCTTTTTAATGCCTCTTTTTCCTCTTCCCCTGTCCACTTGCACATATATCCATCTCTCCGACTTTACACTTTCCCCCCCACTGTCTTCTTTCCTTATCTGACAGCCTTGTGTCTCCATTTCACCTTCAGCCTTTGTTACTCTGCTAGCACCCTCCCTTCACATGTATTTGCCTATCTCATTCCAGGATTTGGCCCACCCCTCCCTTTGTTTGCCAATTTTGTACCCTGTGCACTACCAGTCTGAAGAAGGATGGTGACTGAAAACATCACCTGTCCATTTCCTTCCACGGATGCTATCTGACCTGCAAAGTTCTTCCAACACTGTGCTTTGCTCAAGATTCCAGCATCTGCAGCCTCTGGTATCTCCATCCATCTTTGAATGTCTTGCCAGTAGAAGTGTGATCAGTATATCAGTGACTTGTTTTAATTTGCTTATCTTGTATTTGTATCTGAGACAAGTTTTTATATATAGTATTGTATATTTTTATTGACTGCAATGGATTTGTAGGTCAGTTAGCCAAAGGAGATACTGTAATTGACTGGGTTTTTATTTAGTGTTTTTTGATATTGTCCTGCTGTTGCATCAATCCTATGGTGCGTTCTCAGACCCAGGGCGACATTCCGAAGGGTTGCCGTGTGGGAGGTTTGAAGTTTGTGATCAGTCTGGGAAATGAAGTGGGGAATGTGAGTTCATCCATCAAAGTGAGGAATTAACAACTGGAGAATACAAGAGTTTTCCGCCTGTCACTCCCTGACAAAATCAAGGAGATGCAGGTCAGGTGTAACATAGGGCAAATGCAAGGAAGGATTCCCTTTCTTATGGCTAAACTCCAGAACATCTCCCGCTGTTCCAGCGCGACCTTTCCAATTCAATTTTGTGCCATGGCCTTGGTTTGCTTTGAGAAGCAAATTTAGACCGTGCAAACATATTTAACTTTTGATCTTATCAGCTGCCAAGAGAAGAAGGAAACCTTTATCCTGTTTGACTGTGCTGGATCCAAGCCTAAGTCTTAGTGTTGAAATGACAGAAATCTAATACACTTTGCCATCAAGTCACACAGTGATGCTGTGTGTCTAAAATGAGCACATGCAGTAGATTCACCGATATCTAAATGACAGACTTCTTATATGTATTTTCCTACTTTTTTTTTAGATGGGGTTTATTCAGATTAATGAAGAGTTTATATTTATTGAACCGCTGAATCACACCATGGCTGTAACGGGATATGCGCATCGCGTATACAGAAGGAAACGATCGATGGATGAAAAATCTGCTGAAAAGCAGGCATCGCAAAATTTATGTGGCATTTCTGCAGGTACACTTCCAACATAATCTTTGGGCTCTACTTGAATGCTGTGCAGATGTCTGAAGGTTAACTAACTTTTCCGTATGGTCTTGCTAATTTATAGCTAAGAAAGCACAGTTTGCAATATGATACTTAAAGTGTTTAACTGACATACTATTCTCTTGCTCTTTTAATACAGGTGCCAAATGTTTTATTTTAGAAGGATTAACACATAACACAATAGGTAGAAGACTGTCATTTGTATGTTATAAGAGTTCATTTACTAGTATTGTCAAAGGTGATTTCTTGTTATGCAAGTATGGGATTTTCACCTTTTCTTATTTTTCACTGAGTGTTTTCAATATTAACTTGGGTCAAGCGCCAAACAGCATAGATATAAAAATAATGCTTGGTCTCTGGATTAAACAAAATTAACAGTAGTTATGAAAATAGACACGAAGTGCTGGAGTAATGCAGCGGGTCAGTCAACATCCTTAGTTTTAGTTTTGTCGTGTGTACCGAGATACTGTGGAGAGGTTTTGGTTGCGTCCAGTAGAGTCAAAGAAAAGACTATATATGAATGCAATCAATCTGTCCACAGTGCACCGATAAAGGGTAAAGGGTGCATTTAGTGCAGGATATAACATTGAAGTTTGATTAAAGATAGTTCAAAATGTCTCCAATTAGGTAAATGGGAGGCCAGGACCTTGCTCTAGCTGATGAGAGGACAGTTCAGTTGTCTGATAATATGGATAGGTTATCCAATGATGCTGCCTGACCTGCTGAATTACTCCAGCACTTTGCCTTTTTTTAATTAATAAATCAGCATTTGCAGATCCTTGTGTCGCTCAGTAGTCATAATAATTTTATCATGCTGTATCTAATAAATTATCATTGCATGGCATACAAAGATGTTTCTGTCTTGAATGTAAACTTCATGATGTTAGTGGTTTATGGTGAGGAAGCATTACAGTAGGGTAGGGTGGCAAATGTGCCTCCCTAAAAAAGCATTAACAACCCAAATAGACATTAGCTCCCATTACCGCTGCTAGTTTGATTAATTTCAGATTAATTTAAATAGTGGGATTTAAATTGGCGGCGATGAGTCTGAAGAAGGGTCCCGACCCAAAATGTCACCTATCCATTTTCTTCACAGAGATGTTACTAACCCGTTGCGTTACTCCAGCATTTTTTGTCTTTATCTGTGGTATTTCAATTCCCCAGCTGCTCACCCCTCCCTTTCTTTTTCTCCCAGCCCCTATCTCCCCTGTGCCCTACCTGGACCTGGACCTATTTCCCCCCCTCCCCTTCCCTTCCACCTACTTTCCTTTCTATACATTTATATACATATATATATAGACCCCCAACGCAATATTCCACCACACACCCATAGGTTCTCATCCTCCCTCTTTTTAAACAAAAAAAAATGAAAGCACTTGCTGCAGGGACTTAAAAAAAAATTCAAATTCCATTTCCCCTGTCTTTCCCAACACTCCCTCCCCCTCCTGTTCAGCCTCGCTCTGCCGGAAATAAGTGTTCTTTGATTCAAATATTGTTGCAAATGAGATCCCATTGTAACATAACTGTAACTACCAGCAACTGGCACTGAAGTGTTGAAGTGATTCTTTCTCAAACTGGATTTTGTAAACTAAAAAATGTGATGACTTGTAAAATATAACATCAATGTGAACGAAACTTGTTGAAAACATACCACAGGACAATTGTGAGTAAGGTGGTGCAACAATTATAGCGCTATTGTGCACTGTTTTGGTATAATTTCAGGATCTCACTCACACGCACTCACGCACCAGACATCCAAACAAGATGAGAGTTTTAGTAATTTACTAGACTAAGTGGGACCCGTTGGGTCCCATGTTCACACGGGAGGGCTGGTCCCCCGAAGCAATATTCCACCTCTCCACCAATTCCAATATTGGTGGCGAGTGGGGTGGCTTTCTGGAGTGCTGGTATGGGTTCTTGGGGTGACAGCTCAGTCCCTCAAGCCTGATTTGCTGGCAGCTCACTCACGGCTGGTGGGCTGGCAGTTGACTCGTGATTATTCCTTGAAATTCCATTTCAAGCAGGGTGCAAGGCCACCAAATTCAAATCCATGTTCCTACGATTTCAAGCAGTGCAAGGCCACCAAATTCAAGTGCAGTTTCTTACCACTATGAGCAGGGTGCAAGACCACCGAATTCAAGTGCAGTTTCCAACCACTTCAAGCAGGGTGCAAGGCCACCGAATTCAAGTGCAGTTTCAAACCACTTCAAGCTGGATCCAAGGCCACCAAATTCAAGTGCAGTTTCATACCACTTTCAGCAGGGTGCAAGGCCACCAAATTCAGTGAAGTTTCATACCACTTCAAGCAGGATGCAAGGCCGCCAAATTCAAGTGCAGTTTCATTCCACTTCAAGCAGGGTCCAAGGCCACCACATTCAAATGCAGCTTCATACCATTTCATGCAGGGTGAAACCACCATAAAACTACACAAAATACCAAACTCACAGTTCAGTAGACATTCAGTGTGTTCAGTTGATTCACAGCTCAGACAGAGTCATGACCTCTCCCTCCCCCATCATGCAGTGACTGAGCCACACCCACACTTCCGGGTTTTGTAACCCCTCCCCCTCCCACCGGAAAAGGTGTGGCTTTCAGGGCGTGATTGACAGGAGAGGGATTCTCAACATTTTTAAAACACTAATAACACTTTTATTTCTCATTGATGGGAAGAATTCTCTGCACCTGCTCAGCAGAGGGGGGACTGAGTAAGATGGCCAAAAATCACAGCTGTACGTGGTAGCGTTTTATCAAAAATCAATATAAAGTGCAAACAGGAAGTAAGTGCATTTGCAGTAGTGCCGTTTAACTTCAAGCCAAAGCACCCAAGCCGCCATTTGAAGTAAGTAGTGCCTTTTAACTTCAAACCAAAGCACCCAAGCCACCATTTGCAGTAAGTAGTGCCTTTCAACTTCAAGCCAAAGCACCCAAGCCACCATTTAGAGTAAGTAGTGCCTTTCAACTTCAAGCCAAAGCACCCAAGCCACCATTTGCAGTAAGTAGTGCCAATCAACTTCAAGCCAAAGCACCCAAGCCACCATTTGCAGTAAGTAATGCCTTTCAACTTCATGCCACCATTTGCAGTAAGTAGTACCTTTCAACTTCAAGCCAATGCACCCACGCCACCATTTGCAGTAAGTAGTGCCTTTTAACTTCAAACCAAAGCACCCAAGACACCATTTGCAGTAAGTAGTGCCTTTCAGCTTCAAGCCAAAGCAACCAAGCCACCATTTGCAGTAAGTAGTGCCTTTCAATTTCAAGCAAAGCACCCAAGCCACCATTTGCAGTAAGTAGTGCCTTTCAACCTCAAGCCAAAGCACCCAAGCCACCATTTGCAGTAAGTAGTGCCTTTCAACTTCAAGCCAAAACACCCAAGCCACCATTTGCAGTAAGTAGTGCCTTTCAACTTCAAGCCAAAGCACCCAAGCCACCATTTGCAGTAAGCAGTGCCTTTCAACTTCGAGCCAAAGTACCCAAGCCACCATTTGCAGTAAGTAGTGACTTTCAACTTCAAATCAAAGCACCCAAGCCACCATTTGCAGTAGGTAGTGCCTTTCAACTTCAAGCCAAAGCACCCAAACATCCATTTGCAGGCAGTGCCTTTTTACTTCAAACAAACCATATTTGCAGATGAATACGTGGCTTGAAAAATGGTCCAAGGGGGAGGGATTCAAATTTTTAGGGCATTGGAACCAGTTCTGGGGGAGGTGGGACCAGTACAAACAGGACGGTCTGCACCTGGGCTGGAATGGAACCAATGTCCTTGGAGGAGTGTTTGCTAGGGCTGTCGGGGAGGATTTTTAAACTAATGTGGCAGGGGGATGGGTACACGAGCAGAGAGGCAGGGGGTGTAAAATGAGGGTAGAAGCAATAGGTAGCAAGGTGAAAAGTAAAAGTGGCAGGCAGACAAAACCAGGGCAAAAATCAAAAAGGGCCACTTTTCAACATAATTGTATAAGGGGTAAGAGCATTGTAAAAACAAGCCTGAAGGCTTTGTGTCTCAATGCAAGGAGTATTCGTAATAAGGTGGATGAGTTGAACGTGCAGATAGCCATTAATGATTATGATATAGTTGGGATCACGGAGACATGGCTCCAGGGTGACCAAGGCTAGGAGCTGAACATCCAGGGATATTCAATATTCAGGAGGGATAGAGAGAAAGGAAAAGGAGGTGGGGTAGCGTTGCTGGTTAGAGAGGAGATTAACGCAATGGAAAGGAAGGACATTAGTTTGGAGGATGTGGAATCGGTATGGGTAGAGCTGCGAAACACTAAGGGGCAGAAAACGCTGGTGGGTGTTGTGTACAGGCCACCTAACAGTAGTAGTTGGAGATGGTATCAAACAGGAAATTAGAAATGCGTGCGACAAAGGCAAAACAGTTATAATGGGTGACTTCAATCTACATATAGATTGGGTGAATCAAATTGGCAGGGGTGCTGAGGAAGAGGATTTCTTGGAATGTATGCAGGATAGTTATCTAAATCAACATGTAGAGGAACCAACGAGAGAGCAGGCTATTTTAGACTGGGTATTGAGTAATGAGGAAGGGTTAGTTAGCAGCCTTGTTGTACGTGCCCCCTTGGGCAAGAGTGACCATAATATGGTTGAGTTCTTCATTAAGATGGAGGGTGACATTGTTAATTCAGAAACAATGGTTCTGAACTTAAAGAAAGGTAACTTTGAGAATATGAGACGTGAATTGGCCAAGATTGACTGGCAATAAATTCTAAAAGGGTTGACGGTGGATATGCAATGGAAGACATTTAAAGACTGCATGGATGAACTACAAAAATTGTTCATCCCAGTTTGGCAAAAGAATAAATCGGGGAAGGTAGTGCATCCTTGGATAACAAGGGAAATCAGGGATAGTATCAAAGCGAAGGATGATACGTACAAATTAGCCAGAAAAAGCAGCATACCAGAGGAATGGGAGAAATTCAGAGACCAGCAGAGGAGGACAAGGGGCTTAATTAGGAAAGGAAAAATAGATTATGAAAGAAAACTGGCAGGGAACATAAAAACTGACTGCAAATGTTTTTATAGATATGTGAAAAGAAAAAGATTAGTTAAAACAAATGTAGGTCCCTTGCAGTCAGAAACAGGTGAGTTGATCATGGGGAACAAAGATATGGCGGACCAATTGAATAACTACTTTGGTTCCGTCTTCACTAAGGAAGACATAAATAATCTGCCGGAAATAGCAGGGGACCGCGGGTCAAAGGAGTTGGAGGAATTGAGTGAAATCCAGGTTAGTCGGGAAGTGGTGTTGGGTAAATTGAATGGATTAAAGGCCGATAAATCCCCAGGGCCAGATAGGCTGCATCCCAGAGTACTTAAGGAAGTAGCTCCAGAAATAGTGGATGCATTAGTAATAATCTTTCAGAACTCTTTAGATTCTGGAGTAGTACCTGAGGATTGGCGGGTAGCAAACGTAACCCCACTTTTTAAGAAGGGAGGGAGAGAGAAAACGGGGAATTACAGACCAATTAGTCCAACATCGGTAGTGGGGAAACTGCTAGAGTCAGTTATTAAAGATGGGATAGCAGCACATTTGGAAAGTGGTGAAATCATTGGACAAAGTCAGCATGGATTTACGAAAGGTAAATCATGTCTGACGAATCTTATAGAATTTTTCGAGGATGTAACTAGTAGCGTGGATAGGGGAGAACCAGTGGATGTGGTGTATCTGCACTTCTGGAAGGCTTTCGACAAGGTCCCACATAAGAGAATAGTATACAAACTTAAAGCACACAGCATTGGGGGTTCAGTATTGATGTGGATAGAGAACTGGCTGGCAAACAGGAAGCAAAGAGTAGGAGTAAACGGGTCCTTTTCACAATGGCGGGCAGTGACTAGTGGGGTACCGCAAGGCTCAGTGATGGGACCCCAGCTATTTACAATATATATTAATGATCTGGATGAGGGAATTGAAGGCAATATCTCCAAGTTTGCGGATGCCACTAAGCTGGGGGGCAGTGTTAGCTGTGAGGAGGATGCTAGGAGACTGCAAGGTGACTTGGATAGGCTGGGTGAGTGGGCAAATGTTTGGCAGATGCAGTATAATGTGGATAAATGTGAGGTTATCCATTTTGGTGGCAAAAACAGGAAAGCTGACTATTATCTAAATGGTGGCCGATTAGGAAAAGGGGAGATGCAGCGAGACCTGGGTGTCATGGTACACCAGTCATTGAAAGTAGGCATGCAGGTGCAGCAGGCAGTGAAGAAAGCGAATGGTATGTTAGCTTTCATAGCAAAAGGATTTGAGTATAGGAGCAGCGAGGTTCTACTGCAGTTGTACAGGGTCTTGGTGAGACCACACCTGGAGTATTGCGTGCAGTTTAGGTCTCCAAATTTGAGGAAGGACATTATTGCCATAGAGGGAGTGCAGAGAAGGTTCACCAGACTGATTCCTGGGATGTCAGGACTGTCTTATGAAGAAAGACTGGATAGACTTGGTTTATACTCTAGAATTTAGGAGATTGAGAGGGGATCTTATAGAAACTTACAAAATTCTTAAGGGGTTGGACAGGCTAGATGCAGGAAGATTGCTCCCGATGTTGGGGAAGTCCAGGACAAGGGGTCACAGCTTAAGGATAAGGGGGAAATCCTTTAAAACCGAGATGAGAAAAACTTGGTGAATGTGGAGTGGTGAATCTCTGGAACTCTCTGCCACAGAGGGTAGTTGAGGCCAGTTCATTGGCTATATTTAAGAGGGCGTTAGATGTGGCCCTTGTGGCTAAGGGGATCAGAGGGTATGGAGAGAAGGCAGGTACGGGATACTGTTGGATGATCAGCCATGATCATATTGAATGGCGGTGCAGGCTCGAAGGGCCGAATGGCCTACTCCTGCACCTAATTTCTATGTTTCTATGTTTCTTTGTTTTCATTTTCAAACCACATTAAGGGTACTCACAGTTGCGTAGACATTTGTTCAGTGTTATTCAGAGCTCAGAGAGACGTGACCCTTGGCTTCATCCATCTTGCAGAGACTGAGTGAGGCACACCACTTCCTGGTTTTATAGTCCCTCCCCCTCCCTCCAGCAGGGGCAGCAGAATGGTGATTTAAAAAAAAAAAACATTAATATCTCTCTGATTTGTCATCGATGGGAAAAATCCTCCACTCCCGTAAGGCGGGGGGGGGGGGGGGCTCTGAGCGAGGTGGCCAAAAATGACGGCCGTAGGTGGCGGCATTCTGTCGGAAATCGCAGCACAGTGGGCCAAAAGCGGTCAAGATCAGAGATTTAGTAATATAGATACTAGACCAAGTGAGACCCATTAGGTCCCTGTCACATGGGAGGCCTGGTCCCCCAATGCAACCCGTTCCTCCAATGCAATATTCAACCACTCACCCATAGCCCCCACGGGAGGCCTGGTCCCCCAACGCAACCTGTCCCCCAAAGTATAATGCCCAATGTGCGATGGATGGGGGGGGGGGGGGGGGCGGGGCGGCATCACACACACCAAGCACCCCCACACACAGAGTTTTAAAAGTATAATCCCCCAAAGCAGCCATTCCCTACCCGTAGCCCCCACGGGAGACGTGGTCCTCGAAGTAAAGCTGTTCCCGAAAGGCCGTTTTTAAATGGCGTCTCTCGAGGTTGAGATGTATGCAGGATAGTTATCTAAATCAACATGTAGAGGAACCAACGAGAGAGCAGGCTATTTTAGACTGGGTATTGAGTAATGAGGAAGGGTTAGTTAGCAGCCTTGTTGTACGTGCCCCCTTGGGCAAGAGTGACCATAATATGGTTGAGTTCTTCATTAAGATGGAGGGTGACATTGTTAATTCAGAAACAATGGTTCTGAACTTAAAGAAAGGTAACTTTGAGAATATGAGACGTGAATTGGCCAAGATTGACTGGCAATAAATTCTAAAAGGGTTGACGGTGGATATGCAATGGAAGACATTTAAAGACTGCATGGATGAACTACAAAAATTGTTCATCCCAGTTTGGCAAAAGAATAAATCGGGGAAGGTAGTGCATCCTTGGATAACAAGGGAAATCAGGGATAGTATCAAAGCGAAGGATGATACGTACAAATTAGCCAGAAAAAGCAGCATACCAGAGGAATGGGAGAAATTCAGAGACCAGCAGAGGAGGACAAGGGCTTAATTAGGAAAGGAAAAATAGATTATGAAAGAAAACTGGCAGGGAACATAAAAACTGACTGCAAATGTTTTTATAGATATGTGAAAAGAAAAAGATTAGTTAAAACAAATGTAGGTCCCTTGCAGTCAGAAACAGGTGAGTTGATCATGGGGAACAAAGATATGGCGGACCAATTGAATAACTACTTTGGTTCCGTCTTCACTAAGGAAGACATAAATAATCTGCCGGAAATAGCAGGGGACCGCGGGTCAAAGGAGTTGGAGGAATTGAATGAAATCCAGGTTAGTCGGGAAGTGGTGTTGGGTAAATTGAATGGATTAAAGGCCGATAAATCCCCAGGGCCAGATAGGCTGCATCCCAGAGTACTTAAGGAAGTAGCTCCAGAAATAGTGGATGCATTAGTAATAATCTTTCAGAACTCTTTAGATTCTGGAGTAGTACCTGAGGATTGGCGGGTAGCAAACGTAACCCCACTTTTTAAGAAGGGAGGGAGAGAGAAAACGGGGAATTACAGACCAATTAGTCCAACATCGGTAGTGGGGAAACTGCTAGAGTCAGTTATTAAAGATGGGATAGCAGCACATTTGGAAAGTGGTGAAATCATTGGACAAAGTCAGCATGGATTTACGAAAGGTAAATCATGTCTGACGAATCTTATAGAATTTTTCGAGGATGTAACTAGTAGCGTGGATAGGGGAGAACCAGTGGATGTGGTGTATCTGCACTTCTGGAAGGCTTTCGACAAGGTCCCACATAAGAGAATAGTATACAAACTTAAAGCACACAGCATTGGGGGTTCAGTATTGATGTGGATAGAGAACTGGCTGGCAAACAGGAAGCAAAGAGTAGGAGTAAACGGGTCCTTTTCACAATGGCGGGCAGTGACTAGTGGGGTACCGCAAGGCTCAGTGATGGGACCCCAGCTATTTACAATATATATTAATGATCTGGATGAGGGAATTGAAGGCAATATCTCCAAGTTTGCGGATGCCACTAAGCTGGGGGGCAGTGTTAGCTGTGAGGAGGATGCTAGGAGACTGCAAGGTGACTTGGATAGGCTGGGTGAGTGGGCAAATGTTTGGCAGATGCAGTATAATGTGGATAAATGTGAGGTTATCCATTTTGGTGGCAAAAACAGGAAAGCTGACTATTATCTAAATGGTGGCCGATTAGGAAAAGGGGAGATGCAGCGAGACCTGGGTGTCATGGTACACCAGTCATTGAAAGTAGGCATGCAGGTGCAGCAGGCAGTGAAGAAAGCGAATGGTATGTTAGCTTTCATAGCAAAAGGATTTGAGTATAGGAGCAGCGAGGTTCTACTGCAGTTGTACAGGGTCTTGGTGAGACCACACCTGGAGTATTGCGTGCAGTTTAGGTCTCCAAATTTGAGGAAGGACATTATTGCCATAGAGGGAGTGCAGAGAAGGTTCACCAGACTGATTCCTGGGATGTCAGGACTGTCTTATGAAGAAAGACTGGATAGACTTGGTTTATACTCTAGAATTTAGGAGATTGAGAGGGGATCTTATAGAAACTTACAAAATTCTTAAGGGGTTGGACAGGCTAGATGCAGGAAGATTGCTCCCGATGTTGGGGAAGTCCAGGACAAGGGGTCACAGCTTAAGGATAAGGGGGAAATCCTTTAAAACCGAGATGAGAAAACTTGGTGAATGTGGAGTGGTGAATCTCTGGAACTCTCTGCCACAGAGGGTAGTTGAGGCCAGTTCATTGGCTATATTTAAGAGGGCGTTAGATGTGGCCCTTGTGGCTAAGGGGATCAGAGGGTATGGAGAGAAGGCAGGTACGGGATACTGTTGGATGATCAGCCATGATCATATTGAATGGCGGTGCAGGCTCGAAGGGCCGAATGGCCTACTCCTGCACCTAATTTCTATGTTTCTATGTTTCTTTGTTTTCATTTTCAAACCACATTAAGGGTACTCACAGTTGCGTAGACATTTGTTCAGTGTTATTCAGAGCTCAGAGAGACGTGACCCTTGGCTTCATCCATCTTGCAGAGACTGAGTGAGGCACACCACTTCCTGGTTTTATAGTCCCTCCCCCTCCCTCCAGCAGGGGCAGCAGAATGGTGATTTAAAAAAAAAAAAACATTAATATCTCTCTGATTTGTCATCGATGGGAAAAATCCTCCACTCCCGTAAGGCGGAGGGGGGCTCTGAGCGAGGTGGCCAAAAATGACGGCCGTAGGTGGCGGCATTCTGTCGGAAATCGCAGCACAGTGGGCCAAAAGCGGTCAAGATCAGAGATTTAGTAATATAGATACTAGACCAAGTGAGACCCATTAGGTCCCTGTCACATGGGAGGCCTGGTCCCCCAATGCAACCCGTTCCCCCAATGCAATATTCAACCACTCACCCATAGCCCCCACGGGAGGCCTGGTCCCCCAACGCAACCTGTCCCCCAAAGTATAATGCCCAACGTGCGATGGATGGGGGGGGGGGGGGGCGGGGCGGCATCACACACACCAAGCACCCCCACACACAGAGTTTTAAAAGTATAATCCCCCAAAGCAGCCATTCCCTACCCGTAGCCCCCACGGGAGACGTGGTCCTCGAAGTAAAGCCGTTCCCGAAAGGCCGTTTTTAAATGGCGTCTCTCGAGGTTGAGATGCGGGCACCAGCAGCCTTTATAGTCGCTGGCCAGCAGGAGGCGACAACATGAGTGAGTGGGGGGGGGAGAAGGAATCGATGAAAAACGGGTACTTAAAGACGACGAAATGTAATGAGGAGCGGACACTTAGAAAGAAAAGCAAAATCTCTACCGAAATGGAAATGATGTCGGAGATTGAGCGTCTGGATTCGGCGCGGCAATGAATCAAAGGAAGAAATGCAGCCGGCAGATTCCGATTGGACGCCTGCGAGCATCGGCCATTCCGATTGGACATCTGCGAGCATCGGCCATTCCGATTGGACATCCGCGAGTACTGGGAACGAATCAAAAGGCAGAAAGGCAGCCAGACGGCAGCCACAGACTTTTAATAGTATATAGATGGATAGGTAGATATAGATAGAGATAATTTTGATGTTATAAATGATATTAAAAAAAAACATTATTGTATGCTCCTATTTTTATCATGCTTTGAAATGCTTTACCACTATTGTTCTCAATGCTATTTCACTTAATTTACAACCTTGCAATTTTCAAAGCAAGCAACAATGATGACAAAAAAAATTGCACATGACTATTTACTTATTGGTTCTTGCTAACTGGAAGACCAGTGAATGATGGTAAAAGATCAAAATAAAAACCCTTTGTTGTGCACTAGATTTATTCACATCTCAGTGATTTTTTCAGAGGTGCTCATCAGTGCATAATAACATAATTTTAAATGATGATGAGACCAATTATTGACCCATTAATGTCTTATCTAACTATCTTAGATGTCATTATCTAACTTCTTTAATATAACTAATTTGTTATCTAACTCTTCCATCCAAAGATTACAATACTATCTAAAAGGAAATCCATTAAATAAAGATGAATTATCCTTTTAGTTTAGGTTGGACAGGAAGTATGAAACAGGTCCTGCAGCCCATCGAGTCCATGCTGGCCATTGATCACCTGTTAACACTAGATCTATGTTTTCCCATTTTAACATCCATTCTTCACACAAGGGTCAATATACAGAGGCCAATTAACCACACGTCTTTGGGATGTGGGGGGAAACCAGAGTAAAGCTGTGTAGTCACAACAAGAGGAACATCCAAACTCCACACAGTCATCACCTGAAGTTAAGATTGATACTGGGTCTCTGGTGCAGTGAGGCAGGAGCTCTACCAGCTGTGTCACTGTGCCGCCCCTTTGATCCAAACCATTTCAGTCCTGCACAATAATCCTTTGTATTTTCTGTAGACATGTCTTGAACTAGATTGTTTTGAAACTAGCCACCTTTTTGGCACGCATTAAGTGGTGAAGCTGGTCATAATCTATAGGAGCATTTTGCCCATCAAGTCTACTCTGCCATTCAATCATGGTTCATCTATCTTTCCCTCTCAACCTCATTCTCCTGCCTTTTATCCATAACCCTTGTCACCCTTAAGGGTCCCACTTACGTGTCCTTGGCACGCAAATTACGCAACCTCGTCATCGTGTTGAGGCGCACGGGCATCGTATGGCCGCGCGGAGCCGGTCCCACTGAGAAGCGCGGAGGGGTATGTAGTTATTCGTGACATCAAGCGGGGCTCCGAAATTTTTGTAGCGAACAAAATCTTTGCGCGCCAACGGCCTGTCGCGTAACTGACGGCCAAAGTGGAACAGGCCCAAGACCCTGACGCGACGCAATGTCTCTCCTCCAACAGCAGCAGAAGCAGGCAAACGATCGCCGAACTCGGCCTTGGGCTTACGGCCGTTGCGGTCCGAATCCGCCCCCACTTCTACTCCCAGAGCGGGGCCAAGAATATTGAAGATAGACACAAAATGCTGGAGTAACTCAGCGGGATCGGCAGCATCTCTGGAGAGAAGCAATGGGTGACGCGTCAGGTCAAGACCCTTCTTTCAGACTGAAGAAGAGTCTCGACACGAAACGTCACCCATTGCTTCTCTCCAGAGATGCTGCCGGGCCCGCTGAGTTACTCCTGCATTTTGTGTCCATCTTCAAATGACATCACGCGCTCCAGACGGCTGTGCGGGTGCATGAAATCGCGCGCAACCTTCGCGGGACCGTCGCAGCTCAACGCGACCACGAGCTCACGTAATTAGCGTGCCAAGGACACTTAAGTGGGACAGGGACTCTTCCTTAAAAATATCCATTGACTTGGCCTCCACAGCCATCTGTGACAATCTGCCACAGATTCCCCATCCTCTGTCAAAATCAAAGGAGTGTGTTTAATATCAAAGGATTGATAAATTTTAATAAACATATTTAAAAACTGAAAACTGGTGGTGAAATCAATGAATCTGGGGAAAGAAAATCTATCTCCCTCTTTAAATCCCCTGCTATCACAAACTTCAATTTATCTGTAGAATTCCCACTGTTTTTCTTCTGCTGTGAGGCTAAAGAAACTGAAGAAAAGCATTTTTTTTCTGAACCTTAACTAATGTGTTGCAAATAGACGTCAAAAGTTCCCTTCACCAGACATCTTTGTCATTCATTTAGTTTAGTGTTGAAATACAGGACATTCGGCCCACCGAGTCTGCGCCAACCAGTAATCCCTGTACATAAGCACTAGGGACAATTTACAATTTTTACCGAAGCCAATTAACCTACAAACCAGTACATCTTTGGAGTGTGGGAGGAAAACGGAGTTTCTGGAGAATATCCAAGTGGTCATGGGGAGAACGTACAAACTCTGTCCATCCTGGATCGAACATGCGTCTCTGGCACTGTAAGGCAACATCTCTACTGCTGCGCCACTGTGACGCCCTTTATTCATATATTCCACAAGGTATCTCTTCAGCCTTTCCCTGAGAGATCTACCTGAATAAATTAATTCCTGCATTTCCATAAGGGAACTGCTTGCATTTCTATTGCATCGGTGGCTAGACTGATTCAATCTGCTGTAACGGCATGTTTTGGATTCCCTGGTCACGAAGTGATGAGGGAAAATAAAACAATCACTGAATTATATTCCTCATATTTTTGACTGTTTTTAGGGATCTGGCACTAATCTCTCTGATGTCCCAGCAAGTGCTGCTTTTATCTTCTCTATCAGGTCCTGAAGGTAGAAATAATTGTAGCAAATTGCAAGTGCTCTTTCAATGAGGGTATGTTCTGGGTTACATTCATTGGAGCGATTTAAGGGCAAAAATCGAGGCAGATAGGGCAGTGTTCTCAGGGTGCTACACTCTCAGAACTGCTGCCTTTCAGATGGGACATTAAGCTGAGGTGAGGCTCTCAGTGCTCTTTTAAGTTGACATAAAAGATGGCCTATCACTATTTTCAAAGATACATTTGTTCAACTGACAGCTTTACTTTCAGCTCCAGGGTAAATCAATCATTTCTTTTTAACCTCCAGGAAGGATAGCAAAAAGACGTAGCCCACAAATTATCTCACTGCAGCTGTTAACATTCATTTGTTATCAGCTGGTTTCATACAAAGGTAGTATTTTAGCTGCCAACTGTGGCAATGCATACTGGAAGTCCTGCTGGGATGGTGAATGAGCTGCAGCCTTTTGGTGTAAGGTGGCGTTCTAATGCTCATCAAATTGTTTAGTTTAGTTTAGTTTAGAGATACAACGGGGACACTGTCCCTTCAGCCCACCGAGTCAGTGCCGACCGGCGATCCCCGCACACTAACACTATCCAACACATACTAGGAACTATTTCCAATTTTACCAAGCCAATTAGCCTACAAACCTGTACGTCTTGGGAGTGTGGGAGGAAACCGGAGCTTCCAGGAGAAAACCCACGCAGGTTATAAGGAGAATAGAATGTACAAACTCCATACAGGCAGCATCCATAGTCAGGATCGAACCTGGGTCTCTGGCGCTGTAAGACAGTGACTCTACCGCTGCGCCATTGTGCTGCCCTAATTGCTTCAGAATTTATTCTCGAGGTCAAAGAAATAAAACATTGCTTTTTCTTCTTGTTATGACCTTTGACATTTCACCAATAACTTTTCTTTATAGACAAGAGGAGACCCAAAAGCAAAAGACAATTGGATAGAGGAAGAGGCCGGAGATACACATATAAATTATCTCCTGACTATAACGTGGAAACTCTCGTCGTTGCTGACACAGCAATGGTCAACTATCATGGAGCTGATGCTGTCAGGAGATTTATCCTGACTGTGATGAATATGGTGAGAATGAATTACAGCTAATTTTTTAGAATTATATTATGCATGGCATTGTTTAAAATTTTTAAAAAAAACCTTCAAAGCTAACTGCAAAATGAAGTGCATATAATAGTGGTGGAAGCTGAAACCATAATCACATTTAAAAATGTACCTAGATAAATACCACATGGCAGTGGACTGAGATCTGTGAAATGGAGTTTAGCAGAAAACCTGTTTTAGTTGCTACGGGTGAAGTGGTTTCCTGTTGTGTTGTAAACCTCTATCATTTTTATTACTCTGCGACTCAGTTCAGTTGCCTCCAAGTATTCCCCATCAGTTTGTCAAGAAGCAGGTTTGAAGTAGACATTCAGTCGAGCAGGATAGTTGTGGACTAGCACAAACGTTTCTGACTTTTCAGGTCAGAACACTTTTGTTCAGGGAGAGGAGTTTCCAGGCCAGGGGGTTTACCACAACCGAGCAGAATAGTTGTGGACTAGCACAAAAATGGACGGGGGGTGGGGGGAGGGGGATTGTGGCATTTATTTTCTTCACAATGGAAATATAATGTGGGCTGAGGAATAAGGAGTTTAAGTTTTTAAAGAACATATAACCATATATAACCATATAACAATAACAGCACGGAAACAGGCCATCTCGGCCCTTCTAGTCCGTGCCGAACACTTACTCTCACCTAGTCCCATCTACCTGCATTCAGACCATAACCCTCCATTCCTTTCCCGTCCATAAACCTATCCAATTTATTTTTAAATGATAAAATCAAACCTGCCTCCACCACTTCCACTGGAAGCTCATTCCGCACAGCTACCACTCTGAGTAAAGAAGGGTGGGGGTGGGGGGGGGGGGGGGGGGGGATTGTGGCATTGCAGGATCTGCCCACCTCCCATTAATGTCTCCCTCCTGGAATAATGATCACTGTGTCAAGGAATTTTGCAGTAGCTTTTGTTGCATATCTTGCAGATTCTGGTCTTCCAAAAACCCTCCCACATCTCTACATCTCATGGATTAAACAGATAAGCTGCTGGACACTGCATTAGAGGTCACTATAAATTGTAACCTTGATTTATACTGGTATAACTGGTGCTGAGCTCAAAGTTTGATGAGCCAATGCCACAGTACACTCTGATATGATTTCTGTCATCAGTTACATTGTTAAACACCCTAGGTTATAGGCTTGAAAAATCATGGAAGATTGAAGTGAGAATGATCAGACATCAAGAATCTGAAGTCAATAGGAATCAAGGGGAAACTGGTTGGAAGATAGTTGTACTTGTTGGAGGCCAATTGTTTTACTGCCGGACATGAGTTTCTCAGGGCAAATATACTGGTCCACCCATCTCCAACTACCCTATTAATGACTTTCCATCATCATAGTGTTTACTGATGAGTGCACAGTATTCCATTCCATTTGCTGTTCCTCAGACAATGAAACAGTCCATGCAATCACGCAGAAAGTCCTGGAAACAATAAGGCTTAAGCAAATAGATGGCAGGTAATGTTTGTACCGCACCACCTTGACCATCTCCCATAAGTGAGAATCTAACCAGATCTCTTAGACATTAAATAGCACTTCTTTCATGAGGGATATCTGGAAAATGTAGTGGATCAGCCATACAATATTGTCACTGTGAGAGCAGATGAGAGCCTGCATGTTATCTAGTTGTGGACTTGCACAAACACAATTTCTGATTTCTTAAGGCCATTTTACTGGCATGTTGGAATATTCTCCATTTGTTTGGAAGTGTACAACATCCATCGTAAAGCGATGCTCTTGTTTGGCACCTTATAAATCATCTTAAGTATTCCATCCATTCGCTCATTATGTGTACCATCAACAAGACAAATATTAGCAACTTTTGTAACTCCCAGACCAGGTTGTGTATTATCGGGTAGGGAAGCATTCCTATGTTCTCCACGATTTGGATACACTGACATGGAAATAAATTACAATAGCTCCATTAGGCATAAATAGGGTAGACAGTCAGAACCTGTGATCAGGATGGAAAATTCAAATACTCGAGGCATTTAAGGTGAGGGGGACATAGTTTAAAGGATTTGTGCGGGGCAACCTTTTTATATAGAGGGTGATAAGTGCCTGGAATGTGCTGCCAGGGTTGGTGGCTGAGGCAGGTACGATAGTGGCATTTAAGATGCTTTTTGATATGCTGGGAATGGAGGGATAAGGATAATGCACAGGTAGATAAGAGATGATCTTGGCATCATGTTCAGCACAGACATTGTGGGCCGAAGGGCCTGTTCTTGTGCTGCATTGCTCTATGTTCTATGATGCAGGAACACTTCATAAATGCAGTTTGGAAAAGCTTTCTGAGGTTAATTAGAGAAAAGCATCAATTATGGTTCGTGTCAGTCATGCCCAAGTCTCACAAAGGATTAAAAATAAGCATGAAGGAGCACTACTGTGTTCTTTATGTGCATATGTGGTTATTTCTGGCATGCTTGTTGTAATTCTGTTCAGAATCAGTACTTAACAGCATTTAATTATACACAGATCTTATTCACTCTTCTTGAAATCCAAACCATTCACACTGTCCATTTGTACGAAAGATGCAGAACTCTTTGTCCTTGATTACCTGGGAGTATGGTGACTTTCCCAACCTGCCTCCCCATCATTTTTGTGTCAGTTGATTCATTGAGCGCAGAAAGTTAAGGGGGGACTTGATAGAGGTCTTTAAAATGATGAGAGGAATAGACAGAGTTGACGTGGATAAGCTTTTTCCATTGAGAGTAGGGAAGATTCAAACAAGAGGACATGATTTGAGAATTAAGGGACAGAAGTTTAGGGGTGACATGAGGGGGAACTTCTTTACTCAGAGTGGTAGCTGTGCGGAATGAACTTCCAGTGGAAGTGGTGGAGGCAGGTTCGATTTTACCATTTAAAAATAAATTGGATAGGTTTATGGACGGGAAAGGAATGGAGGGTTATGGTCTGAATGCAGGTAGATGGGACTAGGTGAGAGTAAGTGTTCGGCACGGACTAGAAGGGCCGAGATGGCCTGTTTCCGTGCTGTAATTGTTATATGGTTATATGTTCTTTAAAAACTTAAACTCCTTATTCCTCAGCCCACATTATATTTCCATTGTGAAGAAAATAAAGTGTCCCACAAACCATTAGTTCCTGATGGAAGGAAAGGTTAACATTATTATTGTGAACTTCCATTAAGAAAGAATTTGAACTTTTCAAGGAACTGCTCAGATGCTTAAAGATAAATACAGACCAGAAACACTCATAGATTAATGTAAATTCACCGCAATTAGAATATTGTGTTCAGTTCTGGGCACCATGTTATAGGAAAGATATTGTCAAGCTTGAAAAGGTACAGAAAAGATTTATGAGGATTTTGCCAGGACTAGAGGGTGCGAACTATAGGGAGAGGTTGAGTAGGCTGTGTCTCCATTCCTTGGAGCGCATGAGGATGAGGGGTGATCTTATAGAGGTGTATAAAATCATGAGAGGAATCGATTGGGTAGATGCGCAGTGTCTCTTGGCCAGAGTAGGAGAATCAAGGACCAGAGGACATGGGTTCAAGGTGAAGGGGAAAAGATTTAATAGGAATCTGAGGGGTAACTTTTTCACACAAAGGGTGGTGGGTGTATAGAACAAGCTGCCAGATGAGGTAGTTGAGGCTGGGACTATCCCAACATTTACGAAACAGTTAGACTGGTACATGGATAGGGCAGGTTGGAGGGATATGGACCAAGCGAAGGCAGGTGGGACTAGTGTAGCTGGGACATGTTGGCCGGTGTGGGCAAGTTATGTCGAAGGGCCTGTTTCCGCAATGTATCACTCTATGACTCTATGTATGGAAGGTAATATGTCCGAATAAATTTAAAATATTGAAATTCCTTGTCGCTTTGGTATTGTTATTGCTACCAGGACATTTTTACTATTTGTTCAGTTGTAAATTTGACCTGTAATAGTGATTAATGTTTTTAAAGATCTATGCATCAGCTTTAAGTGCAAATTCCTTTTTTAGGTTTTCAATCTTTTCCAGCATAAGAGTCTTGGCATTCAAATGAATCTTCGAGTGACAAAACTTGTTCTGCTTCACGAGAGTCCGGTAAGAAAAATTAATACTGGAGTTAAAGAAACAAAGTGTCAGTTTGTGTAGAATCATATTTTATAGTGAAATATAGTGAAATTATCCTTGCGTGTCTCTTAAACTGCTTGTCCATGCATGTCTGTTTATGTAGTATTTTTCTCAGAATAGGTCCAAGATGTGTACGTGTAAATTAGTCAGCAAAGTTGTAAGAATCCCTTGACTCATTAATCTGTTCAGAATTGTAAGGTGCATTCTTATACACGCTGCTGCGAATATTCTCACAAAGTATCATTTTCCTCCTGATCTACGCTAGCAATAAATTAATTTTCTGTGGTGGGGGAACTACTTAACATTTGGAACGAGTTGCATTGTTTTACTTTATCTTTTTCCTTGGCTTTACGTTCTCAGTTGATCGGGTAAGAATAATATCATAAATTAGCACTGGGTTTGTAAAGGCTTTGTTGCTTGTCCAGTCATTTGCCTCATGCCACCAATAAACACCCAATCACGGGTGTATAAATAGCCTTTCTTTGCACTTTCCAACAACACCACGCACATGTAAAGCTATCAACATTTCTGAGTTCAAAGGTAGTTGTCAATTAGTTGTGCTCATTTAGATATTCAATTTCTCTGCTTTTTTTATTCAACCAATCAAGACATGATATATACCACAACGACATGCAGCAAAATTATGATACAATATCTCAACTCTTTTTACACATTGCAATGAATGTAATTTTTATTATTTCTTTCCACTTCCAAACAAAAATGTGGTTGGATTCTTCAGCGTATGATCAACTTGTGTCAATAAATCCTGGACCATGATAACATATATGTCTAACCATGCACACTACAGATTGATGCAAGCATGTTTTCTGTGAAGGACCAAAAATGACATGGCCATAGCATGGGTTGTTATTGCTATTGGTACAGAAACACTCTCGCTTCCCACATAATTTATCCACAACAAAATATACAGGTTGCAAGGAATTTTCTAAAGTCATTTTATGATAATAGCTGTTAAAACTGACTATACCCACCTGACAGGTTAAACATTACACTAACTAACAATAGATGGCCAAAGGACATAAATGCAGCAAATATTCTTTTGGTAATATATTTAAAGGTGTCAAGACGCCACATTACCGGACATTCAGATTAGATGTATGTGTTGTGAACAACAATGAAGATACCCAGTTTGTAAGCAACAAATTAAAAAACAAAATTGTTGATAACCGCTTTTTCCATCATTCCCACTTCAGAATTAATATTAAAATTTCAACTGTAATATCTCCTGACCAAATTTGTGATGTATATGACTGATTGTAGAAGTAAAACCTGGATAAATCCAACGTATAGTTGTGAATGTTGCTCATTAAATAACTGCAGTACTGATACTCCATATTAAGCATTGATTTGCCGTTAAAATGAATTCTGTAATAACGTGTCAACGGTAGCAGTGACAATCGAACACTGCGGTTTTAATGTTTCACATGTTCACAATTTAATTAATCCAACGTTATAGATTAAAACAAATAATAACATTGGGAATTAAAACACAATTGATTGCATTCCGTTATCAAACATAGTCAATGTTCGCTCTGAAGACTTTCCATACAGTAGGGTCGGAGAGGGGGGGTGCGGGGTGTGAATCGTGCAGAGTGGTAATGCGGTGGGGGTTTTTGGGGGGGGGGGGGGGGGGGGGTGGTGAAAGTGGCAGTATGTCTGGGACATGGTGGGAGTGGGTGGGGGGGGGGGGGTTGTTTGAGGTGGGGGGTTGGGGTGTGTGGGGTTGAGAATCTGTCGGTGATGGATTGATGGCAGGTGAAATTAGTGCGTGTTGGTTGGAGTAGGTAAAATTGTGAGGGGAGAGCGCGGGGGGATGACAGTGGGATTGAATGGGGGGAACTGTGCAGGATGGATGGGGGCAGCAGTGCAGGATGAAGGGGTGGAGCAGTGCGGGATGGATGGGAAGGGAGGTCAGTACAGGATCAATTGGAGGACCAGTGTAGGATTGATGGGGAGTGGCAGGAGAATCAATGCGAGGTGGATAGGGAGATCAATGCAGGATGAATAGTTGGGGGGGAGAGTAGATGA
This sequence comes from Amblyraja radiata, assembly GCF_010909765.2. Lineage (NCBI taxonomy): Eukaryota > Metazoa > Chordata > Chondrichthyes > Rajiformes > Rajidae > Amblyraja > Amblyraja radiata. The sequence continues at coordinate 48,776,656 of NC_045958.1, read as the reverse complement.
GGAGGGGAGCACACGGGATGTCAGTGAGGACTGAATAGAGGCAGGAATGGGGATCAGCGTGGGATGGAGAAGAGGGGTCTCAGGATAAGGGGGGTGGAGATGGTGTACAAGAGAGAGAGAGGAAGGGGCAGAGATGGTGGGAAGGAAGGTCAGCGCTCCTCGGACAACAATCAGGCACGGAAATCGCTATCAAAATATGGAGGGGACCGGGGGACAGGGGGAACACAATATCTTGGCGGCCATGCGCACACTCACACTCACGCGTTAGGCTTCGGAGTCCCTGTGAACGGTAATTTCAGCTCAATCCAGCGCTAAATGCAGCTCAACTCTGCCTGGCTCGCCTGGTCATACCTGGACTGATGACATATTTCCCGTAAATACAGGCAGGGATAACCTGGCGAGCCAGGCAGAGTTGAGCTGGATTTAGCGCTGCTTCTCTGCGCTGGCTGTGGGCCTGGGGGCACCGCTCCCATCTGACTCCCGACGTCTCTGGCCACCCCTGGGCGTGGGTGGGGACCTCTCAAAACAGGGGGAAACATGTCCCCCTTGCCGCCTCCCCCCCCAAGCTTGTCCATCGCCAAGTGCCGCCGCCAAAGTGAGAGGCAGTTGGGATCTCCTCGCCACCGCCTCCGCCAACCAACAGGAAGGTGCAGGGCCGAGCGGTGCAGATGCTTCAGACGGCGTTAGGGGGCCACCCCCTCCCTTCCTCCCTCCTCCTGGCCTCGGCCTGCAGGAGGGTTTGTTTTGAAAGCGCCGTTGGCGGAGTGGCGGGCAGCGGCCGCTAACAGGGCGGGCGGGAGGCGGGAGGAGAGAGGAGGCTTTGGAGCCGACGTCGCCGCCGCTGCTGCTGCTGCTGTTCGGGACCCGTCATTCGTCCGACCTTCCGTCACGCCACACTTAGTATCTTTCCCATGCATTACAGCCGTCGCCGACACAAAACGTCACGTTCCTTTTCTCCAGAGATGCTGCCTGACCTGCTGAGTTACTCCAGTTTTTTGTGTCTATCTTCGGTATCAACCAGTATCTGCGTGCCAAGCCGGGCAAAATGACTCGGTGTTTAGGTTGCCCGGCGGCACTTTGGGTGGTCAGTGGCACCCAGGCAACCGCTAATTTCGAGCCCTGTAAGTGGTGGGAATCCATACTTTTGAGGTTGAAATGGAGGCATACATGTTGTGGAGCTGAATGTAATTTGATCTAAGCTTTAAATATCACCAGTTGCACATGTTTCAATGATGTACCTCGGGGTCTTATTTCTAAACATAGACTAGAGGAAGAAAAATGTGTTTAAGTTAAATAAACAACTGTTCTTTCTTTACAGGAAGACCTTTATATAGGTCACCATGGGGAGAAGATGTTGGAAAGTTTCTGCAAATGGCAGCATGAAGAATTTGGCAAGAAAAATTATTATAATAGCGATATGTCCAGTAGTTGGAGAGAAGATTTACCTGCCATTGATTCAGCCATCCTGATAACAAGGTAACACTGGCAAACAGCATTAATTTTGACTACCGCATTAACAATCATTTGGACAATTAAAGAAAGCCAGCATGGATCAGTTGAAGGACAATTGTGTTTAATGTGTTAGAAATTTTGCAATAGAGCAGAAAGGGTACACTTTAGACTTTTACTTTAGACTTTAGCAGTTGTTGAGTAAAATAATGTTGATCTGGTGTTTTCAAAATATATTTCTTAGAGTGTTGCATACTAGACTTATCATAAAGATTGAATTAAAGAGCACAACTCGAAGTGCTGGAGTAACTCGGCAGGTCAGGCAATCTCTTTGGAGGCCAGGGATAGGTGACATTTCGGGTCGGGACCCTTCTTCAGTTAGAGAGCCAATCAGTTCACTTGTAACAACACTCTCCTCCGCCTTGCGGAACGTCACAAATACTCAAGCGCTTGGGATTCCAGCATCCGCAGTTCCTTGTGTCTGTCTTGAATAAAAGAACAGTAGCAGCATAAAGTGAAAGTTAACGGCCTGACAGGAAATGGAGAGGAGTAGGAGTTGGTTGTTGTTCAGACCACAGAATGTTCCTCCGGAGTCATTTTTGGCAATACTCAATGTAAATTAATAACTTGTACATGGGCATGCAAGACATAGTTTTCACATTTGTTCACGGCATAACATTTGGCGTGTATTTTACTGAGAGGAGAAATTAATAAACCAAGAGGATTTGGACATTAGTGTAAAGGGAATATTAAGTTTAACGCAGAAACTTGGCAAGCATTACATTTTACTGTGAAGACCAAGTAGAGGCAATGTGAACTAGAGGGCACAATTGTAAAAATATTATAGGAACTGAGATCTGGGTGTATGAATAAGAATAAATTGTTGAAAGTGGTGGGGTAGAATTGGATGATGTGAAGGCCTTAGAAGGAGTAAAGAGATTTAAGTAATGATCCCATGGTTGAGAGACCTAGTTAGACTGAAGAAGTAGAGATTGATCTTGTTGGAATAGATGAATTTGAACAAAAACCCTGCGGTGAATGTTAAATTCACGAAGGAGCCACACAGAGTACAAGTTTGAGAAGCTGTTCTGTTTGGCAGAATAGTTAAGAATCAAAAGACATGAAAACATCTCAAAAGCACATGGAGATAGAAATTGAAATTTATCATGCTCATTTTATGGGCTTTGGACAGGTGTAAAATTTCACTATTTAGCTGCCCAAGGCTTTCTTTAAATTTAGAGGTTGCAGCAAGCAGTGATGTTAAGATAAAATTCCAAGTTTCAGGAAAGCGATGTTATGGACACATTAATTAATGGTATTCAGTTTTGATTGGCTTGTTATAGCTGGTGCAGTAAAACTATAGAATGATACTGTGCTAACTGAAAGTAGCTCTAAACTTTGATGGTGCAATAGAAGTGATTTGATAAACTATTGGGAGGACTATAAGGAACTGGGAAGATATAATAGATAAGCGATATAGATTGCAGGTGAAAGATGCAATTTGCACATGGAAATAAATTGCATTTGAAGAATAAATGAAGAATGGGCGGCATGGTGGCGCAGCAGTAGAGTTGCTGCCTTACAGCGCTTGTAGTTCCGGAGACCCAGGTTCCATCCCGACTACGGGTGCTGTCTGTACGGAGTTTGTATATTCTCCCGTGACCGCGTAGGTTTTCTCCGAGATCATCTGTTTCCTCCTACACTTCAAAGACGTACAGGTATGTAGGTAAATTGGCTTGGTAAATGTAAAAATTGTTCCTATTGTGTAGGATAGTGTTAATATGCGGGGATCGCTGGTCGGCGCGGACCCGGTTGGCCGAAGGGCCTGTTTCCGCGCTGTTTCTCTAAACTAAAACGAAATAAATAAAAGGTAGACAAAAGTGCTGGAGAAACTCAGCGGGTGCAGCAGCATCTATGGAGCGAAGGAAATAGGCGACGTTTCGGGCCGAAACCCTTCTTCAGACCGGAATATTCATTGTGTTTTAACTCTGTGTTTTTTTTTGTTTTGATCCAGCTACCCTAAGGCATGATTAGAGAGATTTTGAGGTTAAATAGAAATCTTTGGAAGTTTTAATGTGGATGTCTAGAAACTGGCTAGGACCTGCAAGTTTGCATTAACCATTCGTAGTGTAGCTGGTAAACAAGTGTATAGTTTGCGGGACACTACAAACAAATGGAGTAATGCTTCTGAGTGAGTCTTGTACAAGGAAAGGGAACCAGGTCAGTCTGAGTTAATGTTATGTCCAGGGGAGGTTGCAAAGGAGATTGGCCCGAGGATGAAAATTGGAAAGGTGCAGATCAATGTTGATCAATAATCAGGATGGATGAAACGGTGGTTCACTGGTAGTTGGGCTGGGTTGGAGATGGGGGTAAAAGTCAGAAGTGTGCTCGTAGTTGAGGAGTGGAATGGTTACACATGGCTATGGGTTGGGGTTTAATAGTTAGGTGGATGTGATCAGCAGTTAGAGATTCTATATTCTATTATCATTACTTTCATTTTCATTTTCTTTTCAGAAAGGATTTCTGTGTACAAAAGGATGAGCCTTGTGACACTGTTGGTAAGTGTAAATATGTCAACGCATAAAAATTTAAGACATTTAGAAATTAGTTTTTGTTTCATGCGGGGGATGCCTATGTTCATTGTAAACCACTGCTAAAAAAAAAAGGACTTCATTGATGTGAAAGGAACTGAATTTCGGAAGTGGTGTTTTGTGTGAAATCACTTCTAGGCCATGGATTTATTGCATGTAGTTTGACAAATGTCCATGGTCCAGTTTAGGCTTTGAACTTTGTGTTTATAAAATTCCTGTTGTTAATATTGCAATAGACAGGTACACAGGAAGATGAATTCTGCTGTATGTGAGGGATAGCCAAATTGTAACTCTGTTTCAAAAGTACAAGTCAGCCACATCTGGTGCGTAGAGGAAATCTTTTCCCATAATTGCTTGGCACTTTGCCATATGTAACATTATTCAGATTTAGAATTATTGTCGGAAAAATACGCATGTCCTAATGTTACATGTAAGCATTTGACAGGTAACAGGACATTTATTATGCCCTTGAACAAATAAAGTCGACTTGGACAGAATTGTCTATAAAAGCTGGGTGATTTAATTGGCAATGTCATTTTAATTGATTCAATGGACATCTTATACATGTTATCCATGTGCGTTACATGTGTGCATCCTCAATTCTTTTTGATGAACAATGCTGTTCTAATTTGTACAACACAGAGAAATACACAGAGATCTTTCAACTAAGCTGCCATGTGCTTGGTTGAAAGGTCAACTTACACTTCAACAGTACAGGACGTCTAAAACGCAAAGGTCAGAGTCGGAGAATTAAATTTACAAAGAACAAAAGATCTTTGAAGAGAGTCCAATTTGCATTTGGTTGTTGCAATATAGAGAAGGCCACATTGTTAGGAGCAAATATCATAGTCCACACTGTAGATTTGTTTTCTAATTAGTAATATGAATTGTTGTGTTAGAGCTTGGAGGAAAGAATGTCTATTTTGTCCCACAAATTGGGAATATTTCAGCAAATATAAGTTTCTTAACATCACATTTCGGCTCTTATCTCAATTGTTAATTTGTGAAATAACTATCCATGTGCATTTGACTTGCATTGCTTTGTGGAACAGGTGTAATAAATGATATATACATATTGGTCATCATTTATGTAGCTTTGAATGCAGTTTAGAAGATGCATTGGGTTGCATATTAAGCACTTTCTAAATAGAATTGTGGCTTGCTGTTTTAATTTATAGTGCAGTGAAAGAAAAATTGGATCACTGTGATAGATTTTGGCTTTACATGATGGTGTTAAGCAGATGTTGACATTTTGCAGGCCACTCTATATATCAACTGATTTTTATTTCCTTTGACTTCATAATGGGGAACGGTGTAAAATGGGCTGCAAATGTGCATTCACCCATTTGACGTGAGGCTACATCTAATGATTAGGTAAAGTGAAGATGATAACTTAATTCTCATTGCAGTAAACTCGTGTTTGATATAAAAACAGAAAATGCTGGGAATATGCAGCCGGTCAGGGAGCATCTGTGGGTAGAGAAACAGAGTTAATGTTTCATGTTAATGACCTTACATCAGAACTGGGAAAAGGTAGAAAACTTGTGTGTTTTAAGTTGCAGAGAAAAAGGAGGGGTGGAGATAAAATAAAATGCAATGTGTGTGATAGGGTAGAGAAGAATCCAACTACTCTGCAACTTTTTTGAGTTCTGATGGAAAGATCACAACTGAAACATTCACTTAGTGTCTCTCTTCCACAGATGCTGCCTGACCTGTTGTGTTTTTCCAACATTCTGTTTTATTTCAGATTTCCTGCATTTGTAGTTTTTCTTTTGGCTCTGTGTTGCCTTGAGCAACTGAGACTTGCAGGTAACTATCCTGCAGTCACTGTATTTTGCCAGACATTTTACCTGACATTTTACCTCTTGCCCGGAGTAGTGGAATCGAGAACCAGTGGAGATATGTTTAAGTTGAGGGGGGAAAGATTTAATAGGAACCTGAGGGGTGAACTTTTCACGCAGAGGGTGGTAGGAGTGGGAAAGGGTGGGAGGCAGGTCCTATTGCAATGTTTAAGAAACATTTAGACAGGTACATGGATAAGACAGGTTTAGAGGGATATGGGCCAAACGCCGGCAGGTAGGACTAGTGTAGATGAGACATGTTGGCCGGTGGGCAAATTGGGCTGAAGGGCCTGTTTCCATGCTGTAAGACTCTATGACTCAATGACCTCAGCGCCATTTTGTTGCCCTAATCACATATCTCTTGATTCCTTTAATATTAAAAAATCTGCCAATCTACTTGTGTTCTCAGAGCAGAGAATTGTAATGAATGTACTCAACTGTGGAAGTTGCCAAAGATGGAGATGTTTTCTTTATTTTCTGTATACATTCATGACAAGATCAACATTTGTGGCACATTAGTAGTTTCTCAATATTAGCTCATTTCTTATTTACAGACTTGAGTACCATTTCAGTAGTGTTGGTCTAAAGTTATTATGGCCAAAATGCAGATTGGTGGCAAATTTATCTCCCTGTAGTGCATTATTGATCCAGATAATTTTCTAACAATCTGGTAGTTGAATAGGCCCTAATTCTCCAGCTGCCTTGGTTCGATGCGAGTGCATAACCTTATAAGGTCATGGATTGTTCAAATGGTTTTATGTCCTTCACTGCCAATTCCAGTGGGGTCGACAGGGTCAGAACCCAACTTTCCTGAGGGTGAAGATGAGCTCATTGGAACGTCTCCAGCACTCAAATGTTGCATGGTGGCTGAAAATGTTCCAAACCTCCTGTCCAAATGTTTTTAAACTCTGTAATTCTACCTGCCTCTACCACTTCCTTTGACAGTTCGTGCGATATAATCAACACACATGTTCTTTAGCCGGAGTATCTAAATCGATTATCCAGTTAAACAAAACTCCTTCTATTACTGAGCAAGTTTTCAAGACAATTGTCTGATATCTGCTTTCTGATAACATTGGACGACAAAACCTGATACCCTCACGCAGTAGTTATCGTGAAACAAAGCTCTGCTGATGTCATCCAATTCAAAGTAAGTCGGGTAGTTCATATTTTAAAATGTGACATTTGGTGAGAGAAATGTGTGCTCTCTGCTGACTACAGTTAAAATGTTGAACTTCTTGGAGGTGCTTGAGGGAGCTTGAATCTTTCCCTAGGCACCCTTAAATATTGAAACTTTAAAATCTTGTTTTAAGCTGCTGACAGGCTTGTTAAAGACTCTATAATCTTCAGATTCCACCAGACTGAATAGACTTCACCAAATTACAACACTTTCACCAGGTCATTTTGTTATTTAATCAGAAGTTTGCAGCATTTGGCATTGCTGTTGGCACAAAATACTTGGATTTGGAGAATACCTGCAGAGAACAATGAGGTGTGGAGTTACTTACTTTGAACCCTTCAGTATTTTGGCACTGGGCTGCCTTTCATTAAATGGATTGTGATGGTTTATAATGAGCCTTTGGCAGTCTTCTTTACGAATGATGTAATTTTCCATCACGTTGGACTGTATTGAGGAAGCAAGTAAGTTTGCTCATAGGTGTAGCTCGTGTTTTTGGCACAGCAGAGGATGATGACCACAATCGCAGGATAACATGTTTAGAAACATAGAAACATAGAAAGTAGGTGCGAGAGTAGACCACCAGGTCCATCGAGCCCGCACCGCCACTCGCTCATGGCTGAACACTAAACAGACACACTTACCCACAAACAGTAGACACAAAACACAGAACACAAGACACTACCCTCCCCTTTATACCGCTATCACCCCTCTCCACCCCAAGAACCTCGTGATCTCCTGGGGGAGGCAAAAAAACGGATAAAAACCCAGGTCCAATTCGGGAAAAAAATCCGGGAAATTCCTCTCCGACCCCAATCCAGGCGATCGACACTTGTCCAGGAGATCACTCAGGTCTTACTATACTAACCATACCTAGGTCCATATCCCTGCCCTCTCCCCGTAGCCCCTTATCCCCTTGGCAGCTAAAAAACCATCTATTTTAGTTTTAAATATATTTAAAGTTTCTGCTTCCACTGCTCCCTGGGGCAGTGAATTCCATAAATTAACCACCCTCTGGGTGAAGAAGTTCTTCCTCATCTCAGTTTTAAAAGAGCCCCCCCTTATTCTGCAACTATGTCCCCTAGTTCTAGTTTCCCCGATCATTGGGAACATCCTCGGTGCATCCACCCGATCAAGGCCCCTCACGATCTTATATGTTTCAATGAGATCGCCTCTCATTCTTCTAAACTCCAAAGAGTAGAGTTCCAGCCTACTTAACCTTTCCTCATATGTCAATCCCCTCATTGCAGGAATTAATCTTGTAAACCTTCGCTGCACTGCCTCCAGGGCTAGTACATCCTTTCTTAAGTATGGACCCCAGAACTGTACACAGTATTCCAAATGTGGTCTCACTAATACTGTGTACAGCTGCAGCAAGACCTCCGTGTTTTTATACTCAATCCCCCTAGCAATAAAGGCCAAAACTCCATTGGCCTTCCTGATTGCTTGCTGCACCTGCATACTAACTTTTAGTGATTCATGTACTAATACCCCTAGATCCCTTTGCGTTGCATTACAACGCAGCTCCTCCTCATTTAGAAAATAACTTGCCCTATCATTTTTTTTCCCAAAGTGAATGACTTCACATTTATTAGTATTAAATTTCATCTGCCAAGTTGTTGCCCACTCACCTAGCTTATCTATATCCTTTTGCAGACCCTTCCTATCCTCCTCATCCCCTACTTTTCCTCCCATTTTTGTATCGTCCGCAAATTTTGATATATTACACTTGGTTCCCTCCTCCAACTCATTTATATAAATTGTGAACAACTGGGGTCCCAGCACCGATCCTTGCGGAACCCCGCTAGTTACCGGTTGCCATCCCGAGTATGAACCATTTATCCCCACTCTCTGCTTCCTATTTGTTAGCCAATCCTCTACCCATGCTAATATATTACCCCCAATCCCATAATTTTTTATTTTTAGCAATAGTCTCTTATGTGGCACCTTGTCAAAAGCCTTTTGGAAGTCCAAGTATACCACATCCACCGGTTCCCCTTTATCCACCCGGGTTGTTACTTCCTCAAAGAATTCGAGCAGATTCGTTAAACAGGACTTCCCCTTCACAAAACCATGCTGGTTCTGTCCGATGAAGTCATGTTTATCCAAGTGCCCCGTTAGTGTTTCTTTAATAATTGTCTCTAACATTTTACCCACCACCGATGTTAGACTAACCGGTCTATAGTTACCCGCCTTCTGTTTACTTCCTTTTTTAAATATAGGTGTTACATTGGCCATTTTCCAATCCACTGGGACCGTTCCTGCCTCCAGGGAGTTTTGGAAAATTATCACCAATGCATCCACAATCCCCACCGCTATCTCCCTCAAGACCCTTGGATGTAATCCATCAGGCCCAGGGGATTTATCCTCCTTCAGTCTCATTAATTTCCCTAATACCACCTCCTTGGTGATCTTAATAGTATTTAGCTCCTCCATTCCTACCGCCCCCTGTTTATCCAGCGTTGGAATATTTTTTGTGTCTTCTATGGTGAAGACTGATACAAAATACTCGTTTAATGCCTTTGCCATTTCCATGTTCCCCACCAACAACTCTCCAGTCTCACCCTCCAATGGACCAACGTTCACCTTAGCCACCCTTTTTCTTTTTATATAGCTATAAAAACTCTTACTATTAGTTTTTATGTTGTTCGCTAAATTCCTTTCATAGTCTATTTTCCCCGTCTTAATTAATCTCTTAGTTATTTTTTGCTGACCTTTAAATGCTTCCCAATCCTCTACCCTCCCACTATCTCTGGCTACCTTATATGCCCTTGCCTTCAGCCGAATACTATCCTTTATAGTTTTACTGAGCCATGGCTGACTGTTCTTACCCTTACCCCTTTTTTTCTTCATAGGAATAAATTTTTCTTGAAGGTTATACAGTATACCCTTAAACGTACACCACTGCTCATGTACCGTCTTATTCTTGAGTCTGCTATCCCAGTCAACTTTGATCAGCTCAGTCCTCATACCTTCATAATCCCCCTTATTTAGACTTTTGTGTACTCTTAAATCATCTGCTCATGTGCTGCTGCAATTGGTGGGACACCACCTGCCCCTTGTCAGACCATGCATCAGTTGAAGTAGTGTGTAATGTATGTCCAGAATCACAGGTCAGCCACTTAGAACTTGGAGTCGGCAATCATCATTTTACAACTTAATTCACAGCGCAGCTAGTAGAGCCATTGACTGCAGGTTTATTGATGTGGGTTCAATTCTACCCTTGGGTGCTGCCTGCATGGAGCTTGCGTATTCTTCCTGTGGCCACATGGACTTCCTCGACTACTCCAATCTTCCGCCACATCGTAGGTTAGTTGGCCATGTGGTGTCTAGGTAACATAGAAACATAGAAAATAGGTACAGGGGGAGGTCATTCGGCCCTTCGAGCCTGCACCGCCATTCATTGTGATCATGGCTGATCGTCCCCTATCAATAACCCGTGCCTGCCTTCTCCCCATATCCCTTGATTCCACTAGCCCCTAGAGCTCTATCTAACTCTCTCTTAAATCCATCCAGTGACTTGGCCTCCACTGCCCTCTGTGGCAGGGAATTCCATAAATTCACAACTCTCTGGGTGAAAAAGTTTTTTCTCACCTCAGTCTTAAATGACCTCACCTTTATTCTGAGACTGTGGCCCCTGGTTCTGGACTCGCCCAACATTGGTAACATTTTTCCTGCATCTAGCTTGTCCAGTCCTTTTATAATTTTATATGTTTCTAAAAGATCCTCCCTCATCCTTCTAAACTCCAGTGAATACAAGCCTAGTCTTTTCAATCTTTCCTTATATGACAGTCCCGCCATCCCAGGGATCAATCTCATGAACCTACGCTGCACTGCTTCAATCACAAGGATGTCCTTCCTCAAATTAGGAGACTTAAACTGTACACAATATTCCAGATGTGGTCTCACCAGAGCCCTATACCACTGCAGAAGAACCTCTTTACTCCTATACTAAAATCCTCTTGTTATGAAGGCCAACATTTCATTAGCTTTCTTCACTGCCTGCTGTACCTGTAAGCCAACTTTCAGTGCCCGGTGTACAAGGATGCCCAGGTCTCGCTGCACCTCCCCCTTACCTAACCTAACCCCATTGAGATAATAATCTGCCCCCTTGTTTTTGCCGCCAAAGTGGATAACCTCACATTTATCTATATGATACTGCATCTGCCACGCATCTGCCCACTCACTCAACCTGTCCAGGTCACCCTGCAACCTCCTAACATCCTCTTCACAGCTCACACTGCCACCCAGCTTTGTGTCATCCGCAAACTTGCTAGTGTTGCTCCAAATTCCCTCTTCCAAATCATTAATATATATGGTAAACAGTTGCGGGCCCAACACCGAGCCTTGCGGCACTCCACTCGCCACTGCCTGCCATTCTGAAAAGGACCCGTTCACTCCTACTCTTTGCTTCCGGTCTGCCAACCAATTTTCTATCCATGCCAACACCCTACGCCCAATACCATGTGCTCAACTTTTAGTCACCAGTCTCCCGTGCGGGACCTTATCAAAGGCTTTCTGAAAGTCTAGATACACTACATCCACTGGCACCCCTTCATTCATTTTGCTTGTCACATCCTCAAAAACCTCCAGAAGATTAGTCAAGCATGATTTCCGTTTCATAAATCCATGTTGACTTGGTGACGTGGCAAGGGTTGGAGGGGAATATGAGGTTAGTGTAGGATTAGCTTAAAAGTGCTCGATTGTCAGCACAGACTCTGGATGGATGCGCCTGTTTCCATGCTGAATAACTATGACTATAAATACGTATAAAATTAAAGCAAGTATTCCTAATACTTTCAAGGGCTCAAAGGGAAACAAACATTATCATGGGGGAGAAAATATTTTCAGGCACTGTGCAACCTCTGAATGCTGAAGGGCGAAACAGTGGCAGAGTTGCTGCCTTAAAGTGCCAGAGACCTGGGTTTCATCCTGACCACGGGTGCACCCTGTAATGAGTGTGCATGCTCTCCCTGTGACCATGAGGGTTTTCTCCGGGTTCTCTGGTTACTTTCCCTATTCCAAAGACGTGCTGGTTATTACAAAGTTAATTTGCTTTGTAAATTGTCCTAATAGTCTTATGATAGAACTAGTGTCTGGGTGACTGTGGTCCACGCATATACGGTGGGCCGAAGGGCCTGTTTCTATGCTGTATCTCTGATGTCTAAAGAAAATAGATGCATGTGGGTTCATCTCCTCGAAAATTGGGTTTGCATCTATAGACTCTGGCAACTCCAGTGGAATTGGCAATGAAGGACACAAAATTATTGCAATCTTGATGTAACAGGTGTTAGTTTAAATATGGTGTTCATATGCATTAATGTTTAATGGTACTTTGTTGATTTAACAGTTGAATAACAGAACATTTTTTGCTTACAATGCATAAAGAAAATGACTGGAAGGTTGTAAAGTGTAAGAGAGTATAATAATAATACATTTTATTTATTGGGCGCCTTGCAGACATCTCAAGGACACCTTACATAGGTTAACAGGAATATAAACATATAATCAGAATAAAATAAATAATAAAGACATCACAGAAACACAAATTAAAAACAGAATCAGTCCAAAAACAAAAATTAAAAACACAATGTGAAGAGAGAGCAGCGGCAGCTAAAGCGCGCCAGCGTCCACTCTCCCTTCACGGCAGCCATCTTGGACAAAGACTAACAGGATTACCTTACAGACAAAAAATCATCCCCCCACAATGGACACCACTGTGGGGGAAGGCACAATGTCCAGTCCCTATCCCAAGTTCACCCCAAAGTCAGGCCTATTGAGGCCACCGCAATTGCCTCTACGGAGGCCCGATGTTCCTGGCCGTTCTCACCGGGTGGTCTTGCCCCGGCGTCGGGAGAGTCCTCTCAGCGGCTGAACCACCTGGAACGGCCGCTATCTAGCTGGAGACCGCGGCTTCCGAAGCCGACAAGGCCGCGCCGGTTTGGAGCTCCCAGTCTCCCAATGTTGAAATCGGCGTCGCCCACTCCGCTCCGCAGACCCGCAGCCCGGAGGTGTTGCTCTCGGCGGTCCAGCTCACCAGAGCTCCAGCGCGTCGATCCAGCGCGGCGACCCAGGCAAGGCATCGCTCGCTCCGCTCCAGCGCTGTGCCGCCACCAAGGCCGAGGTGCTGGGCGGTCCCCGCCAGGAAACGGCGCTCCAAGCCCGCTGGTAGGCCACGAGGACGGGTCGACGGGCAGCCCGGAGAAAAAGCTGCCTCACCGACCAGGTAGGGACCTAGAAGTAAAATTAACCCCTACCCCCCACATTAAAAAGTCCATATCTCCAACGGACAAAAAACAGGACTCACTAAAAACTTTTTAAAAAGCGAATTAAAACGGACGGCTGCTGGCTAGCAGCCGTTCCCCAAGATGGCTCCTCCTCCTCCTGAACCAGTATGCTCTGGTTGGAGAGTTACGGTGGTATTTTTACACCTTTTTACTGACCCAGGGGATTTGGCTGTTGTGGAGGCTTGACAGCAGAATTTCCGTGTACTTTTTTTGCAACTTTTAATAGCTGGCTCTGCATTAACTATCCCCAACTTCAGATCAATTTCAAAGTCATAAAGGAGAGGTATTAAAATAAGCAAATATTTCCCAAGTTATTACAGTTTCAAGTCTGTGATCTTACAGTTGTAGTCTGTGATCTTGTAGCATGTATACCCGTAAATATTTGATTTTAACCATGTAGTAAAATGATTACAATGGAAGAAAATGATTTCTAAATTACATTTGCAGTGGACACATTTGCTTTTTGAATGATACTGAGGAAAGAATAACTTTGCATTTCGTTAGTTAAAGTTTAGAGAGATAGCCTAGAAACAGGCCCTTTGGCCGACTGAGGCCATGAAAACCAATGATCCTCCCAGACACTGGTTCTATCCTACATCCTAGAGACAATTTCCTGAACTCTACCACTGTGACATCCTTCTAAAGCATCTTGATTTATAAAGTATGTTCCAAAGCTCTTCAGAGACGCCTGGATACTTCTGAAACACTTAGGAGATGAACGTTCATAAGTTCCAGGAGCAGAATTAGGCCATTCGGCCCATCAAGTATTTCTCCGCTAGACAATCTTGGCTAATTTCCCTCTCAACCACATTCACTAAATTTATGCTTGTCCGGACGTGTGGCAGCGGTGACGTGTCACAAGGGTGACGTGCAGTTTTCATGCGGAATTATACTCAGTTAATTACTTTCAGAGGCTTAATTTAGAGGGGCTGAAGCATTGATCCAGCAGCCGTTCTTAAAAAAACCCAGCTAAGAAGCAGTATTAATAGAAGGCCTGTATCATAAGCCTGTCTCATTTTTGTTTTAGAGATACAGCATGGAAACATGCCCATCTGCCCACCGAGTCCGCACCGACCAGCAATCACAAAACTCAAAAACCAGTACATTAGTTCTAACCTACACACTACGGACAATTTACAGAAGCCTAGAAACCGGCACATCTTTGGAATATGGGATGAAATCGAACACCCCACGCTGTCACAAGTAGAATGTGCAAACTTTGTACAGACATAGTTGGTATCGAACCAGGGTCTCCGGCGCTATAAGGCAGCAACTCTACCGCTGCCCACTGTGCCGCCTTGCTCAATGAAGCTGAAGAATAAATAAAAGGAAAGATAATTTTTAAATTTAAGGGGATGGAGCAAGAAGAAGGGTCTCGACCCAAAACGCCGCCTATTTCTTCGCTCCATAGATGCTGCCTCACCCGCTGAACAAGGGGTCACAGTTTAAGGATAAAGGGGAAATCTTTTAGGACTGAGATGAGAAAAACATTTTTTACACAGAGAGTGGTGAATCTCTGGAATTCTCTGCCACAGAATGTAATTGAGGCCAGTTCATTGGCTATATTTAAGAGGGAGTTAGATGTGGCCCTTGTGGCTAAAGGGATCAGGGGGTATGGAGAGAAAGCAGGTACAGGATACTGAGTTGGATGATCAGCCATGATCATATTGAATGGCGGTGCAGGCTCGAAGGGCCGAATGGCCTACTCCTGCACCTATTTTCTATGTTTCTATGTTTCTCCAGCATTTGTGTCTACCAATGAAAAGTGGAATTATTTTTCTCATCAAAAAAATAATCCAATTGATACCACATTTTTTTCCTTCACTAACTAACTCAAGTGCTTGCCTCACTAATTTAAAACAAGCATTATTCTAGATGCAAAGTAAGTTGATATTTTGTGGATGTGGGTCTTGAATGCCAGTAACCTTGGATTAGTGAGAGAGCATTTATGGTTATACCTCTCTTTGCTCCATTGCTCATTCTTTCCTTTCTCTACCTCTTGGAACTTATTACATCTCTAATAGTCTTCAGTTCTGACATGGTCACTGATCTGAAACCTGGCACCTTCCCCCAAAGATGCTGTCTGATGTGCTGAGCAATTACAGCAATTTCTAGTTTTATTCCAGAATGGTTTTCTTCATAGAGTATTTGACGTTTGAATATGAAGAGATCAAGGGCCACCTTATTTCCTCCTGTGCTTGTGCAGGACTTGTACTGCTATGCTCATTGCCATGTGAAAAATGTTCTAACTTCTACCTTCCCCTGAGTCCCATTTTTTGTGATTAGTATTATTCTCCCCATTGTTCTGAGAAGCATATTAACTGATATCATGAGGACCTTCAAAAATCGTCCCATTTCCCAGGAAGTGTCAAAGATTATAGCCAAATACAATGTACAATACAATACAATTCAATTTATTGTCATTTGGACCCCTTGAGGTCCAAACGAAATGCCGTTTCTGCAGCCATACATTACAAACAAATAGACCCAAGACACAACATAATTTACATAAACATCCATCACATTGCTGTGATGGAAGGCCAAAAAAACTTTTCTCTCCACCGCACTCCCCCCCCCCCCCCCCCCCCCCGATGTCAGAGTCAAAGTCAAAGCCCCCGGCGGGCGATGGCGAATTGTCCCGTGGCCATTAAAGCCACGCCGGGTGATGCAAGGTCGCACACCGGGTCTTGGTGTTAGAGCCCCCGGAGTGCGCTCGCAGAGTCCCGCGACCATTCCAAGCCGCGCGGGGCGATGGTGTAAGGCCCCGCTCCAGGAGCTCTTCAACCCCGCAACTCGGGCGGGAGAAGTCGCCGTTGCGGGAGCCCGGAAAAGCGGTCTCCCTCCAGGGACCCGCGGGCTCCCGGTGTCACTGTCCGCAAAACCCGCAGTTGCAGCCACCGAAACTCCGGGGGTCGGGCCGCAGCAGCGTCCACCACAGCTCCACCCGCTCCGGACTCGGCCAGCTCCGCGACGGTGAGGTGAGTAGTCGGCACCACAGCCCCGGTCTTCCTGTTGGAGGCCGCTCCTCGTTGCAGCCCCAACGACAACGGAGACCCGACAAAGAAAAGGTCGGGTCTCCCGTGCAGGGAGAGATTTAAAAGTTACCCCCTCCCCCCCACCCCACCCCCACCCCCCCACACACATACCCCAACAAAAAATAACAAAAACTACATAAAAACATAGACATAAAATAATAAAAACGCAGACGGACTGCAGAGGCCGCTGCTGACGAGAGTCGCGCCGCCTACCGGATCTACCGCCCACCAGATTTATGAGAGGGGCAAAGTTCATAGGAGATGTGCGGGCAAGTTTTTTACGCAATGGGTAGTGAGTGCCTGAAATGTGCTGCAATGTGTGGTAGTGGAGGAAGATACAAGCTTGGTGTTTCAGAAACTTTTAAATAGAGTAGTTTAGTTTAGCTTGGCGTCATGTTTGGCGCATACATTGGGAGCTAAAGGACGTGTTCCTGTGCAGTACTGTTCTATTTAAAAAAAATACACAAACTGTAATTCAATGGGTTAAACAGCATCAAGCAACATCTGACACTTCGGGTCAGAACCTTCTTCCAACTGATTGTAGTAGGGGGGGAGAAAGCTGGAAGATAGGTGCCACCTCTCTTCAGGTTTCTCTCCCCTACTATAATCACTGTGAAGAAGGGTCCCAACCTGAAATGTCGCCTATTCGTGTTCTCCAGAGTTGCGATTTGACCTGCTGAATAACTCCAGCATTTTGTGTCTTTATTTGTAAACCAGCATCTGCAGTTCCTTGTGACTACACTGTGTTGTTCTATGTTCTATAATCCCCAACTGTTGAATATTTTAAGTGGACACCCACAAAACTCCTCTGTCCACCACACACACACACACACACACACACACACCCCCCTCCTCCCCCCCCCCCCCCCCCCCGCGCGCAAAGGTGGGGGCCAGGGACAGCGGAGGAGCGCAGTCTGCGCGATGAAGAGGAAGGTAAACGGCTGCCACAGAGCACGGTAAGTCCTTTAGAGAGCTCGGGAGGGAGAGAAGGGGGGAGAAGGAGTGGAGACAGTTTTAAGAAGTTTAATAAAGTTAGCGGGCATTTTACCTCTAGGTCCTGAAAACCAAAGATCCTAATGAACCATTCAAAATGGCCGGTCAGCGAAGGAGATGGCCTTCGACTGCCTGTAAGTAAATAGCAACCCCACTCCACTGGCTTCGACCAAACGGCAACCTATTTTTAGTCGAGGCCGGTTTTGATTTTGTTTAAATAATCGCAGGAACATAGAAGAAGCCTCAACTACACGGAAACCACTTTCGACCATTAGGGAGAGTGACCAAAACCTCCGCGAACCTCACGGAAACCTTGAGTGGGGTGCAAGGTCACCAGAAGTTTCCGTTCTGGTTCCCTGAGTGGGACGGGCATTAGGCTGCGCCACTGTGCCGTCCTAAGTGAAAGAGGTGATTGATTCAGGATCTGATAGCAATTGGGAAGAACCTGTTCTTACATTTGGACATCTGGAGTTTCAAGCTTCTGTATCTTCTCCTAGAAGGTAGAAGAGAGAAAATGGAGTGTCCAGGGTGGCAGGCATCCTTCACAATATTTTGTGCGCTCCTGATACAATGCACCATGGAGGTGGTCTGGATGGAAGGTAGTTACGAGCCTATGATGGACTGGACTGTGTTGACAACTCTTTGCAGGTTCAGGCAGAGCAGTTGCCACAGTAGGCTGAGAACATCCCATCAGAATACTTTTTATAATGAATCTGGAGTAGTTTAAGGAAACCGGGTGCCAATGTTGAAACTTCTCAGACACCAAAGAAAGAATATATGCTGATACACCTTTTTGATCACCGCATTAGTCTGAAAGGATCCAAGTCAGTTTGATGCCAAGGAACTTGAAGCCTTCGACCATCTCTGCAGCAGCACTGTTGATGAGGATAGGAGTGAGCTATCTTGCGCTCGGCTGCGTAGGACCGCTCCTCCCCCCCTCCCCCAGATCAACAACAAACTCTTTCATCTTCCTGTCCACCCATGCCCAGGGTTAAGGTCCACCCATCACATCAACCTGATCATTACTAACAGTATCACTACACCCTATTGTTGCACAATTCTAAATGCAGTCTCAAAACAAGCTGAAAGGACGAAGTAAAAGAGCAGACCTGGACCTTTCCCAAGTAGAATCAGCATGGAAATTCTGTGAACCCACCAAGTGGCAGCACTGTGAACCTATCATCTTCAACATTTGCTATGTTTTCTGTAATGATGTAGCTGTTGTATGTCAGTTTCAGGAAGCTGCTTCATGGTTTTGAACTTTCAGTGTAGAAGTTGCATATGAAAGTCCTCAGAAAATCCATTAGGACCTTCACAGAGAACCTACTCCCCACATCTGTTCTGCAGTTGCGGAATGCAGGTTTGACAAATGCAAGCAAAACAAAAGCACTCCAGTCAATGTGAAGCCGAGTAATTTGTCACAAGTAGATTGAGGGAAGGGACCGTACTCTCCTGACAAACATACAGATCAGAGCCAAGGAAGAAAGGGAATGCATCTAGAAGGCTTTGTCTCTGTCCCATTCACATTTACCTGTTATCCTCCGAGCTGCAGAGAGACGATTCAGGTGCGCATGAAAAACAGCCATGATAAAATGGAGTGAATAATACTGCTGGAGGAACTTAGTGGGTCAAGAGGCATTTGTGGTGGGAGAAAGGAATTGTTGATTTTTCAGATTGAAACCATGCATCTGAAATTGCAGTCTCTTGTGTCTCTACAATAAAAATGGAGGAAGGGCCACAGCCTGTTTCATCCTCTTCCAGACATACCAGACAACGTACAAAGGCCTCTCTGAAAGAGCTAGCACCAACGGTTCAATGGTGTTATTATTGTCACATGCAAAGTGCAACCTGAGAGTAAATTTTGTTTACAAATGGTCCAGCACAGCATTGCCATATCGAAGCACATTCCTGATTTGCAAACTGTACAGAACTAGTCTACTGATGCCGAATGCAAGAGGTGCCATGTTTTGGTATCATTTTCAAAGATGATTGAAAGTTGATCTAGTTGTTATGAGTGGCGAGCCGGTCCAGGCATGCTCCCGCTTTTCGCGCCTCCAGCCATTGCATTTCCTTGGACGTGTGGACCAACCAGCGAGCCGATGTCCTCGCCTTGCCCATCCACATTTGTTCCCCGAGGGCGTTTACCGCAGCCGACCTGGAGGGTGCGGTATGTCAGATCCCGGTTCCCTCTCCTCTCCTACTGGCCGCGTCTGTTATTGTCACCAGCTCCATCCTCCTGGTCTCTGGTCTTCGGGGGGACAGGCAGGGGCAGGCTCGGCGGGCTCCCTCTTCCAGGCCTCGGTCTGCTGGGCCATATGAACTGTGGACTGGCTCTGTGACCTACCCCTGCTGCGGCCCGCTGGGTCTTGCGCTCGGCTGCGTAGGACCGACTCGGCAGATTCCCCTGCAGGTCGTGACCCTCTACGAGCTTCTGCTCGTCACATTAACAATAAAAGCACAGAGTGAAGAGGGAAGAGTTTAGCTTACAACTTCTGAACAGCAGTTAGGAAGATGTGCGATTTTCTTTGACACCAACCTAAGTCTCTCAAACTTATCTGTGGCAGTATTTTCACCTCCAGTTTAGGTTGCAGATCAGCACCAAAGTATAGAACTTTGTTTTGTGGCTAATAATGCACTGGTTTTATAGAACATTTGTACAGCACACTTAAGGTGTACTCTGTCTGACCTGTACCAGATTGGGAGGGATGAATGGAAATTGGCGTCAGTCCATGAATATTCGCAGTATTCAGTCTGGATTTTGTAGTCAGAAAAGCAGAAGTATTGTTTTATATTAAGTGAGCGTTCCTTAAATTGCAACCTTGGATTAAACTTGGAAAAACCAATTGGCTCCCATGTGGTGGTGGTGTGTACTGCCAGACTTACTGGCAAGAATCCCTCATCGAATAAGAAACTAACACACACACACACAGACACAGACACAGACACAGACACAGACACAGACACAGACACAGACACAGACACAGACACAGACAC
The DNA here is from genome assembly GCF_010909765.2 of Amblyraja radiata. NCBI lineage: Eukaryota > Metazoa > Chordata > Chondrichthyes > Rajiformes > Rajidae > Amblyraja > Amblyraja radiata. The sequence continues at coordinate 48,756,289 of NC_045958.1, read as the reverse complement.
AGACACAGACACAGAGACAGAGACAGAGACACACACACACACACACACACACACACACACACACACACACACACACACACACACACACACACACACACACACACACACACACACACACACACACACACACACACACACACACGTATTTTTTAAGATATTTAATTTTCTTGAGTAATTTTAAACATTGTAATCATTTTGAGACATTGCTGATTGTTTAATTGTTTTAACAGTTGTATGCTTTTAAATCTCAGGGGGCTTTGCCGTTTGTCAAAGGTTCTGCAGCTATTTAGTGGGTGGGACTTGTTCTGGACCTACTCATCTGGCAGCAGTAAGCCCTTGTCACCAAAGAATGACCTGTTATTCATCATTCAGAATTACCTTGCAGTAAGTTTAGCTTTGAAGATACAATGCATCTAGGCTGTCAACCAATGCACACCTCACTGCTGAGTACAAGTGATGAGTCACACTCAGCAAAATGTAGGTCTGTGGAAGTAATGCTGGTGCATGGTTGAATGCAAAACTTTTCTCTTGTGAGCTTTGTAAGTAGACCGCATCATCTAAACCTTAAGGTTTTGATTACAAATAGAAGTACATGATAAAAAATACAGTCAGACATCCTACCAACAACTAGAGAGCAGTCCTGAACTACTATCTACCTCATTGGAGACCCTTGGAATATCTTTGATTGGACTTTATTTTGCACTCAACTTTATTCATGTTATTGCCTTTATCATGTATCTGAACACTATGGATGGCTCGATTGTAATCATGCATTGTCTTTCTGCTGACTGGTTAGCATGCAACTAAGCTTTTCACTGTACCTCGATACACATGACAATAAACTAAACTCAAACTCGTATATGGAAGGAATGGGCAGGCAACATTCCAGGTCGGGACCCTACTTCATGTTGAAGACCAAAACGTCACCTGTCCATTCCCTCCACAGATGCTGCCTGACCCACTGAGTTCCTCCAGCACTTTTTGTATTTTGCACAATATTTCAGCATTTGCAGTTCCTTGGGTCCCCAGAGTACATGATAGTTAACTTGATTTCAATTTATGGAAGATGGTGGAAGGTGGGAGATGTTGACAACCGCAGGGGAGAAGGAGGAGGTGGGGTGGCGGAGTGGACAAAGCGACGGGAGAAGGAGGAGGAGGCGGTGGAAGGGGGAGTGGACAACGTGATGGCCAGCAGAAGAAGCAGCATCTGGTGAGAGGGGTGCGAGCCCCACGGTGAATGAGCACGTCCTGTCGGTGGTGGTGGCCTGACGAAAGCTCTCAGCCGGGGCTACAACGTGAGCCGCAACAACAGCCATGTCAACCTGGTGATAAAGGGCTCACTGGTGCAGATCAGCACCAAGTTTTAAGGTGATTCCGATTTGAGTAAAATCTGACTTGCATAAGGGTTTACAGACCTAAACCCTTCCATAAGTTGGGGAGTGTCTGTATTCTGTGCAACTCAACCCTTCCCAAATGATGCTGAACTTTAATTGCACTTAAACAGATTGTTGACAATATATAGGTTTGTCAGATAAAGATCAAAGAGGCAATGGTTATGGTATGAAACCTTGGGCTTCAGGGCAATTAATTATAATTGTTGAATTATAATTAGTGAATGACTACATTTTTGAGTTGGAGGAAAACTGCCTGCAAGCCTGTGGTTTGTGGTTTCCTACATGATGGTCTCTTAGGATTTTTTTTTGGTAACGTGCCTTAGTAATACATTTGAAAACCCTATAATTTAAATCTCTAAGTCTTATTAAGGAAGCTTGTAACCTGTCATGAATTATCATCAAAATGTCAGATGAATATGCACCAACATTTGTCAAATCAGGGTCTGGAACGATTATAAATGCCTTAACCTGCTTTGCGTTCAAGTCTGGATTAACTCAGCTACTGGCTTCTTTAAAAGAATATAAGAATATAACAATTACAGCACGGAAACAGGCCATCTCGGCCCTACAAGTCCGTGCCGAACAACTTTTTTCCCTTAGTCCCACCTGCCTGCACTCATACCATAACCCTCCATTCCCTTCTCATCCATATGCCTATCCAATTTATTTTTAAATGATACCAACGAACCTGCCTCCACCACTTCCACTGTAAGCTCATTCCACACCGCTACCACTCTCTGAGTAAAGAAGTTCCCCCTCATGTTACCCCTAAACTTCTGTCCCTTAATTCTGAAGTCATGTCCTCTGGTTGAATCTTCCCTATTCTCAAAGGGAAAAGCTGATCCACATCAACTCTGTCTATCTATCTCATCATTTTAAAGATCTCTATCAAGTCCCCCCTTAACCTTCTGCACTCCAGAGAATAAAGACCTAACTTATTCAACCTTTCTCTGTAACTTAGTTGTTGAAACTCAGGCAACATTCTAGTAAATCTCCTCTGTACTCTCTCTATTTTGTTGACATCCTTCCTATAATTGGGCGACCAAAATTGTACACCATACTCCAGATTTGGTCTCACCAATGCCTTGTACAATTTTAACATTACATCCCAGCTTCTATACTCAATGCTCTGATTTATAAAGGCTAGCATACCAAAAGCTTTCTTTACCACCCTATCTATATGAGATTCCACCTTCAAGTAACTATGCACGGTTATTCCCAGAACCCTCTGTTCAACTGTATTCTTCAATTCTCTACCATTTACCATGTATGTCCTATTTTGATTTGTCCTGTCTTTATCCTATGAGACTAATTAACAGCAAATATTTGAAATATATAATCAGTCGGTCAGGACTAGAAAAAGATTAATAGAGTCTTAGTGTCATACAGCATGGAAACAGGCTCTTTGACTCACCTCGTCCATGCTGACCAATATGCCCCATTAAGCCAGACCCATTTGCCCAAGTTTGGCCCAAATCCCTCAAAACCTTTCCTATCCATGTACTTGCTCAAATGTCTTTTAAATGCTGTTATGGCATATGCCTCAACTACCCATCTGGCAGCTCCTTTCATATACCCTCCATCCTCTGAGTGAAAAATTGGCCCCTCATGTTCCTATTGAACCTTGCCTCTCTCACCTTAAATATATGCCCTTGTGTTTTTGATTTCCCTACCATGCATAAAAGACGCAAAGTTAAAGTGTTTTCCTATTTAGAATCATTAACTATACTCGAGGCTGAAATATTTTGACCACAGAGGAATCGAGGGTCAAGGGGATCACCAAGAAAGTGAATTGAAACCAATAATCAGAGCAGGCAAGATCTTAATTAATGGCAGATCACGCTTGATGGGCCGTAAGGCCTATTTTCTTTACTTTATTTTGAAAATAATTGCAAATGTTGTTTTGTTTATATTAAATTCATATGAAATTCAAAGCATTTATTATGCTTTACACCTATCTGAGATGCCCCGTAGGAAAGCAGATATCAAAGACAAAATATTGATTCAGTATTAATATCAAAGTACAAATACAAAATACGCATGCATGTGTGATTTCGTACACAAGCTGAGCGAGCCCACTCAGAGCACCAAATAACATTAGCACAATGAAAGGGACAAGCTAATTTTACAGGGAGCGGCAAATTCTAATCACTTAATTCCCCCCATTGGACTGAATCTTCCTGTGACAAAGGATGAGCTGAAACCAATATTAAATTGGAGCAAAGGTCATCCTACAACAGGTGCACAGAATGGGCAATAGTGAATTCCCATTTGATCTTAGGGTAAGAATCTTTTTTCTGCTGATCCCATGCTGGGATACTGAGTGATTCAGAAGGAAGCTTGGAGGTGGTGATGTCCTCAAGTTGCTGTTTTTGTCATTGGTATGGGATGGGAAAGTAGTTTAGTGACCTGCTGCGGTGCATTCACAAAGCATGAAAGGGATTGAATGTGTAAGGAGGTTGATAGTGTGACTGTCTTGTAGTTGACTGCATTGATTCTTGAGTGTTATAGTACCCACATATATCCTGGCAAGAGGCGATTGTCCCATTATATTTTCAAGTATACCTTGTCGGTAATGGAGAGACTTTGGAAAATGAGAGATTTCGTCTAAGTACAAAGTTCCCACCTTTAGATTTTTGTAATGGTACAACTCCCCCCCCCACTTCTGTCATGGGGTAGACTGAGACTGACTCCCCAATCTTTGCACATTCCCAAACCTTTCCACTCGTCACTTTTATTTCATGTTTCATGTATCCTCAGAAGCCTAATGAAATTTGACATGACTCTTGGCAATTTCTACTGATTCACCGTAGAAAGCATCCTGTTATGATGCGTCACTGTTTGGTACAGCAAGTGCTGTGCCCAAGACCATTTCACGGAGTTGTGAATGCAGCCCAGTCCATCACGCAAACCAGCCTCCCACCGTTGACTGCATCTACACTTCCTGTTGCCTTGAAAAGCAGCCAATGTAATCAAAGACCAGTTGTACTCTGGCCATTCCCTCTGCTCCTCTCTCCCTTGGGCAGAAGATACGAAAGATCAAAGCCACGTACACCAGATTCAAGGACAGCTTCTTCTGCATTGCTATCAAACTCTTGGAAGAATCGCCCATATGCTTGGGATGTATCCCGAGCTTCCTGGTTTTAAGGCACACCCCTCCACCCCGCAGCGATTCAATCTAAATGTCCCTCTGCCTCAGGAAAGCAGTCAACATAATCAAGGACCACTCACACCGTGGTAAATATCTCCTCCCTTCTCCAGTCAGGCTGCACCACCAGTTGCAGGGGCAGCTTCTCAGCTGTTATCAGGCTCATGAATCGACTGCTCATATGTTTAGGATGAATTCTTATCTTCCAATTTTCTCTTGCTGTAGCACTATATTCTGCACCCTGTTCATATTCTGTTTTGCTCTACCTGATATACATTCATTACATGATTTGCCTGGATAGTATGCAAACAATATTTTTAATAATAAACCAATATACAATATACAAATATGTAGCAAAATATCAATGATCCTGGCTTTGGTCAAAGACTAGCAGCATGTGACTAGGAATTACTTGAATCTCTGGGGAATTACAAATGCATTCTAGGAAGCAGTCAGTGATAATTATCATACTATTACAATTTGACTTTGTATTCAATTGCTCCCCAGAAATTATGTTGCACTCAAACTGTTATTGGATATTTTTATGTGTAAGCAGAAAGCAGAGCAGTGAAAATGAAGAAGGATTTTGCATTCAACATAATCTTCTAGGAAGTACAATTGGTTTCTAAGGGAGCTGCAAATACAATAGGAGTTAATACTAACTTTAAAATGAAATCCAGATGTCAACTTTGAAAGAATCTAGGTCTAGCCTTGTAGCCAACATTGGTTCAACATCAAAAATAGAAACTCCCGGCATTTTTCACTCCATAGTTTAGTATTAGCCACTTTAACTTCATTTATTTGTTTACCAGCAAATCATTAAAAAAAAATGTAAGCAGTATTTTATCTGTTGTTGAAATGAGCAGTGGGCCTTTGCGGGGCCATTACCTGTGAAATGTGCCAAACTCTGAAGCTGCATGCTTCGCCGACGCAGATTCTGATGGAACTTGGCACACAAAAAGGTCAGAACTATGATGTAAAAATGCAATTCCTTTTCTATTCTGCAACTGATTTGTGAGCTAATTTCAGCTGCTTTATGTGCAAAAGTATGATAATTCGATCTTGTCATAATTGCTCGATCTTTGATTACTCCTGGATTGGAATGTATTCATAAAGCGGCTGCAAGTATTTTTGATTTGCGAACAAACCTAAGGAAACTAATACGGCACTTATAATATCAGAGGGGATTCCACTATCCATTACTGCAACAGGGCGGAGTGCTTCCAGGAAAACATCTTAGGAAATTACAGAGCCACGGCTCACGATTTTCTCTGTATTCAATTTCATAGAATCATAGGAACGTGTGGCAAGGAGCTCAGATGCACAACCCTGTCTGTGTCAGCCAGGAAAGAACTGTCCATTCTCCAGCTCAAGGTTTATGTCTCACAGGCAATGATGCTTCAAGGTCTTGACGAGTATTTTTTAAATGCAATATTGACCTCCGCCGCCCTCTCGGGCAATGGATTTGCATTGTTTGGAAATGAAATAATTTTTCCTTAACTTCCATTTTTTAATCTCAATTATAACTTTACTCCATCGTTATTGATTTCTTTGCTAAGTGAAACACGGAATCCTACTTGATTTAGTTCAGTTTGGTTTAGTTTAGAGATACAGCATGCAAACAGGCCCTTCAGCCCTCCAAGTCTGTGCTGACCAATGATCACCCATACACTAGGTCTATCTTACACACTAGGGATAATTTACAGAAGCCAATTAACCTACAAACCTACATGTCTTTGGAATGTAGGAAGAAACCGGAGCACCGGGAGAACACACAAACTTCATATAGACAGCACCTGTAGTCAGAATAAAGTCCGGGTCTCTAGCTTTGTGGGTGGCAACTTTACCGCTGCACCACTGTGTCGCCCACAATGATTACTCAGAATTTTATACACTTTCATTTAATCTATCTTCAGACTTTGTAGAAATCAATCCAATCTTTCCTCGCATCCAAGACTTCATAGCCCTGGCAACAAGTCTCATCTTTGTTTTATCTATTGTTATCATGTTCCTCACCTGGTGGTGACCAAAATTACTCACTTTACTCTAACTGTGGATGAGGAAGTGTTTTATAGTTTCAGCACAATAGTTCTGCTCCTGTGTACCATACCATGACTTCCTTATCTATCTAACCTGCTATCTTCAGGGATCCGCTGACAACCATCTGAATATCCCTCTATTTATTTATTTCTTGCATTTAATTTGTTGGTTGTTTGTCCTCCCTACATTTGTTGCCTCACGTATTTTCAGATTAATTTCCATTTGCCTTTCCCCACCAAAACACAGATGCTGGAGTAACTCTATGTCGGGCAGTATCTCTGGAGAGAGAGACAAATTATGGAGTAACTCAACAGGTCAGGCAGTATCTCTGGAGAAAAGGAATAGGTGAGGAATAGGTTTTTTGTCCCTTCTTCAGACTCACCGGCATTTTGTACCAGTCACCGGATACCCCAGCATTACCCCAGCATTTTGTGTCTATCTTCGGTATCGAGTCTGAAGAAGGGTCTCAATCCGAAATGTCACTCTTTTCTCCAGAAATGCAGCCTGACCTGCTGAGTTACTCCAGCATTTTGTGTCTATCTTCAGTCTAAACCAGCATCTGCAATTCCTTCCTTTACCCAGTACCTGTGGAGAGACGTTTTGGGTCGGGACCCTTATCCAATTATATTAGTATGAATAATCAATTTGTGATGGCTTGCTTTGCCAATGTATTTGTAGCAGTGATTCCATTAAATGCAGATGGTTGTATTTTAGATGTAGAGTCGAGTGCAGCTGCACTCCTCAGGTGCAGAGCACAAGCACCCAAGGATGAACCGAAACATCACCTATTCTTTTTCTCCAGAGATGCTGCCTGACCCGTTGAGTTACTCCAGCATTTTGAGCAGGGAGGTTCTACTGCAGTTGTACAGGGTCTTGGTGAGACCACACCTGGAGTATTGCGTACAGTTTTGGTCTCCTAATCTGAGGAAAGACATTCTTGCAATAGAGGGTGTACAGAGAAGGTTCACCAGACTGATTCCTGGGATGGCAGGACTTTCATATGAAGAAAGACTGGATAGACTCGGCTTGGACACGCTGGAATTCAGAAGATTGAGGGAGGATCTTATAGAAACTTACAAAATTCTTAAGCGGTTGGACAGGCTAAATGCAGGAAGATTATTCCCGATGTTGGGGAAGTTCAGAACTAGGGGTCACAGTTTAAGGATAAGATGGAAGTCTTTTAGGACCGAGATGAGAAAATCATTTTTTACACAGGGAGTGGTGAATCTCTGGAATTCTCTGCCACAGAAGGTAGTTGAGGCCAGTTCATTGGCTATATTTAAGAGGGAGTTAGATGTGGCCCTTGTGGCTAAAGGGATCAGGGGGTATGGAGAGAAAGCAGGTGCAGGATACTGAGTTGGATGATCAGCCATGATCATATCGAATGGTGGTGCAGGCTCGAAGGGCCGAATGGCCTGCACCTATTTTCTATGTTTCTATCTGCTATAAACCAGCACCTGCAGTTTCTTCCTATCCAAGGATGAATGTCTACCCTCAGCCATGGCACATTTGCAGTGTGCCCTAAGATAAAAACTCTTTCTTCAAGTTCCACTCCAGAAATTTAGCTGACGCTTCAACTTAGTACTGGGGTATTATGGCAGATTTGAAAGATGCAGATTTTTGGATGTGATGTGAAACTTTGAATGAGATGGATGTGATAAAACTTGGATCTCTGCTTCAAACAGTCATCCCTGGCACCCTGGTCATTGCTTGTGTTTCATTCAGCATTTCTAAAAGCATATTTTTGATAGCGTTCACACAGCTGCTTTGGGGAGTTTGCAGGATGCAAATTGGCTTCAGTGATTCTGATAACGGCCGTGCTTCAAACGTGCGTCGCTGGCAGGCACATGCCTTGGGACTTTGTGAAATAAATGAAAGTATTTTTTATGTATGGCTGTTCATATCCTACCCCTGTGTCAGCGGGGGAGTTTCTGCTCCTGCATGGGGTTTTCCTAGGAGAACGAATACAAGAGAGAGAGAGAGAGAGAGAGATAGAGTTACTGAAATGTTCTCTCGAACTTCCCATTATCTGAAGCAGGAACAGCACACGAGCAGTTTTCTTGATCTGCTACCTACAGTTAGTAGGGAACATTCAGATTCAGATTCAGATTCAAATGTGTTGTCATTGTGCAGTGTACAGTACAGAGACAACGAAATGCAGTTAGCATCTCCCTAGAAGAGCGACATAGAATATGATCAATAAATAAATATATTTACGTGCATACAGTCATAGTAGTGCAATCATTTTTTTCCTGGTGGAAGGGGTGTCCGGGGGTGGGGGGGTGGGGGGTGGTTGGCAATCACCGAGGTACAGTGTTGAGTAATGTAACAGCCGCAGGGAAGAAGCTGTTCCTGGACCTGCTGGTCTGGCAACGGAGAGACCTGTAGCGCCTCCCAGATGGTAGGAGGGTAAACAGTCTATGGTTGGGGTGAGAGCAGTCCTTGGCGACATGGCAAAGGGGAGGCACTAGAACAGAACATTTACCATTTGACAAGCAAGCTTTTGTTGGGGTTGAATGGATTCATAAATGATTGAAGAATTGTAAACCGAATTTACATTTTTATCCTTAGCTTGACTTGCATTTATTTCATTCAGTCAGATAGAGATCATTCAGCTCACAGTCTGCACCCAACTCTTTGGCAGAGGAATGCCGATAGATCTATTTCCTACTCTATTATCAGGCAGGTTTCTATTCTCAAAGTGTTTATCCATTTCACTTTTGTAAGTTGAAGGTTTTGTGCCAGAAGAAGGGTCCCAACCTGAAATGCTGCCTATCCATGTTCTCCAGAAATGCCCACTGACCCGCTGAGTTATTCAAGCACTTTGTGTTTATAGCTCGCGTCTCAAAGTTACTGTTGAGTTTCTTCAGGTCATCTGGACACCATTACTGATCATACCACATTGTGTAAATTAATTCTGCTCCTGTCAGCTCTGTTTCTTTTTACCAAAGGCTTTAATTCTAGATCCACTGGTTAATGACTCTGTTCTGCTGTAGGCAACCATTTCTCTCTTCCCAGGAGAGTCCCTCGGGTGGAGCATGACTGGCTTATGTTTTGGTACTAGGTTCTTCGAGGTGGTTGAGGAATCCTGTGTGGGATCCACTGGCTCTCCCACATGAGACAGCTGTTGGGGCAAGAAGGTAGTTTGTATTGTGTAGGAAGGAGCTGCAGATGCTGATTTACACTGAAGATTGACACAAAGAGCTGGAGTAACTTAGCGGGCCGAGCAGTATTATTTTGTACGTGGACCCCATGTGCTCCTGTAAAAGACCTGAGGCACAAGTGACATTCCTGGGTGTTACTTTTTAACATGAAGTAATAATTAGTAATGGATTCCTATGAATCAGTGAGGATATTACATTTTTCACCGAGAATTACCTTGAAGTGCTTTCCTTGTCCTCCTGAAAATCTCTTGCTGTGATGGAGTTTGGGGCTGAATGCTGCTTTTGGGAGTCTGAAGTCAGGCATGCGAATGATGTGATCCACCAAATGGAACTGGTTGAGTGTGATTGAAGCCTTGGTGTTGTAGATATTGGTCTGAAAGAGAATGCTGACATTGGTTTGCTAGTCCTGCCATTGGATTTGGAGTATTTTATGGAGAGTGTGTTGGTTTGTATTCCTCGACCACTTTTACATGACTGCCATGTCTCATTATATCTAATGCTAATGGATGGTTGAAGTTCCCGTCGGTTTTGTTTAGTTTATTGGCATGTGCACCGAGGTACAGTGAAGGACTATTGTTGAGTGCTAACTAGTCAGCGGAATGACAATCAATGTGACATTTCCTGGTAAGCAGTTTACAATTAATATTTGCATTTTTAAATAACCCACTCCCTCAATGAGGCCTCAGAATACATCAAAGATAGACACCCCCCTCAATGAGCCTCAGTATACATCAAAGCTGGTTTACTATTCCTTGTGCTTCTATTGTTTCTGTTGGAAAATGCATTAAAGGCCCCATGAGTATACCATCCAAATCCATTGTAATGCTGAAGAAGAGTCTCAACCTGAAACTTCACCCATTCCTTCTCTCCAGCGATGCTGCCTGTCCCGCTGAGATACTCCTGCATTTTGTGTCTACCTTCGATTTAAACCAGCAGTTCTTTCATATCCATTTAGATGCTATTGTTGTGGAATAGACTTCATTATTTCGTGTCCAAACCGTGCAAGGCAGATGATGGGTATTCTGAGTAGGAAGGAACTGCAAATGCTGGTTAGACACAAATACTAGTACTAGTAATAGTAAACGTACTAATTTCACTGTTATCCTGGTGAGTTTCATTGACTGTAACTCATTTTTACCTAATCCACGGCTAACAATGACTTATTTCCTTTATCATCATTACATTTTTGTATATAATTCATTCATTTGTTCTATATTTCTCTATATCACCATCTATATCTCTCGTTTCCCTTTCCCGACTCTCAGTCTGAAGAAGGTTCTTGACCCGAAACATAACCTAGTCCCTTTCGCAAGAAATGCTGTCTGACCCGCTAAGGACCAAAGTTGTGCCAATAAAAGTCAAAGAAGCCATTATGAGACTGAGAAACAAGAATAAAACTGTTAGAGACATCAGCCAAACCTTAGGCTTACCAAAATCAACTGTTTGGAACATTATTAAGAAGAACAAGAGCACCTGGGAGCTTACTAATTGCAAAGGGACTGGCAGGCCAAGGAAGACCTCCACAGCTGATGACAGAGGAATTCTCTGTATAATAAAGCAAAATCCCCAAACACCTGTCCGACAGATCAGAAACACTCTTCAGGAGTCAGGTGTGGATTTGTCAATGACCACTGTCAGCAGAAGACTTCATGAACAGAAATACAGAGGCTACACTGCAAGATGCAAACCACTGGTTAGCCGCAAAAATAGGATGGCCAGGTTACAGTTTGCCAAGAAGTACTTAAATGAGCAACCACAGTTCCTGAAAAGGGTCTTGTGGACAGATGAGACCAAGATTAACTTGTATCAGTGTGATCGCAAGAGCAAAGTATGGAGGAGAGAAGGAACTGCCCAAGATCCAAAGCATACCACTTGATCTGTGAAACATGGTGGTGGGGGTGTTATGGCCTGGGCATGTATGACTGCTGAAGCTACTGGCCTACTTTTCATTGATGATACAACTGCTGATGGTAGTAGCATAATAAATTCTGAACTGTATAGACACATCCTATCTGCTCATGCTCAAACAAATGCCTCAAAACTCATTGGCTGGCGATTCATTATACAGCAAGACAATGATCCCAAACACACTGCTAAAGCAACAAAGGAATTTTTCAAAGCTTAAAAAAGGGTCAATTCTTGAGTGGCCAAGTCAATCACCTATTCTGAACCCAATTGAGCATGCCTTTTATATCCTGAAGAGAAAACTGAAGGGGACTAGCCCCTAAAGAAACATAAACTAAAGATGGCTGCAATACAGGCCTGGCAGAGCATGACCAGAGAAGGCACCCAGCAACTGGTGATGTCCACGAATCACAGACTTCAAGCAGTCATTGCATGCAAAGGATATGCAACAAAATATTAAACATGACTACTTTCATTTACATGACATTGCTGTGCCCCAAACATTATGGTGCCCTGAAATGGGGGGACTGCTGTAATGTATAATAAAAAATGTATAAAATTGGCCTTTATTAAAATCTGACAATGTGCACTTTAACCACATGTGTTTTTTTCTATTACAAATCTCAAATTGTGGAGTACAGAGGCAAATAAAAAAATGATGGGTCTTTGTCCCAAACATTATGGAGGGCACTGTACATCGCAGCCATGATTTCACAACTGTCCATGGTGAATTCTGTGAAATGATTATCAGTAATCTGTCTTTCTTTAGTTGCACAGATCAGGCTTGAAATGGAAATTACTTATTGTGGTATCTTGGTTTATTATTGTCATGTACTGAAATACAGTGAAGAAAAAAGAATGTTTTGTGCGTTATCCAGGCAAATTGTTACCATACATGAGTATATCAGGTAGTGCAAAAGAGAAAATAAACCATAGAACAGAATATAGCATGACAGCTATAGATTAAAATAAAAGTGATTGAAAATTCATCCTTAGCTGGCATATAAGAGATTCTTTCAAGAGTCTAATAACAGTAGGGAAGAATCCTCCCCTGACTCTCAGTCTGAAGAAGGGTCTCAACCTGCAACGTCACCCATTCCTTTTCCAATTTGTCCAAAGGAGGTGTGCGGGACAAGTGCTACGGAGAGAATTTGGCTGCACAATCATGAGTGTATCAACACTCAGTATACCACTATCAATGGGGACAGTGTGGAGAGAGTGTCCAGCTTTAGGTTTCTGGGTACACACATTTCAGAGGACCTCACATGGTCCACCAACACCGCTGCGCTGGTCAAGAAGGCACAGCAACGACTGTTCTTCCTGAGAACACTGAAAAAGACTGGTCTGCCCCAATAGCGGCTGACAACCTTCTACCGCTGCACCACAGAGAGCATACTAACATATGGCATCTCTGTGTGGTATCTCAGCTGCATGGAGGTGGAGAGGAGAGCTCTTCAGCGCGTCGTCCACAGAGCGCAGAAGATAATTGGGACACAGCTACCAGCCTTGGAGGGCATCTACTCTCCACGGTGCCTCAGGAAGGCCGTCAGCATTCACAAAGACTCCTCACACCCATGTAATAGTCTGTTCGAACTTCTACCCTCCGGCAGATGTCACAAGGCCTATTACACCCACACCTCCAGACTCAGGAACAGCTTCATCCCCAGAGCTATAGCTGCTCTGAACCGTCCCTGCTGAGTACTCCCACCCCCATGAACTGTCTCCCTCAAATGGTCACGTCGCACATCGACCCTGCACATACCTATTTGCACTTTATACTGTTTTCCTTTTTTTTTATAAATCACGTTTCTCTGGGTATCTAAATTTTTAGTTGTTTAAGTTATGACATTGGATGGAAGCTATACCAAAACTCATTGCACCTATGTGCAATGACAATAAAATATATTATTATTATTATTATTGTATAGAGAGTATAGTAAAGATTTGAGAATGCAGCCTTTCAGGGCACTGGTGTTGAGATGTGGAGGATGTTTTGGTGCCTATCCTTTACTGCTAATGGTATATGGAAGTCAATGGTCCAGTTGTAGAAGGATTTGCATCTTGCCTAGATTGAAAGCTTTTGTGCTGAAAATGCTTGTATGATGGTTGTTTTTCAGTTTACGCTAAAGATAATGACTGTAAATTTTAGAACTTATAATGCAAGCTTCTATAGATTTAATAATTCAAATAAATTCAGCGTTTCTCAATAGACCTTCCATTCCTGTCAGCTGAGTCAATAAGCTCAGCCTAGCATGGTATTTATTGTTCCTCTTTCAGTCGCATGATGTTGAGTCAAAGAGCAAAACTACAATAATAATGTTATTAAATGCTGCCGATTCTACTGAGCAAGGAACCTGCAGTAAAGTGAACCAAAGCTGCATGCTTTAGGAAAACAATCCATGTTAGCTCAAACCTCTTGAGATTCAGTTGATGCGTAAACCATTCAATAATAGAATTCCCAACATTTCATTCTTACAACTGACGTGTGGTTTAAAATCAAATTTTCCCTGGTGTAATATTATTTACTACTTCAAAAAAGCGAGTATTTTAAAGTTTAGGGGCAAAAGTCGTCACTACCCTTCTAATACTTGGAAGAAACTGTGAACAAAGAGCCCATCAGACTAGAAATTGCAAGATTGATTGAGTATTGGTTGGGAAATAAGCAGAATTCGTATGACTGTTGTTTAAGATCCCAGTTCACCCGTATTAGATATGTAACACAAGAAAAAGATCAAACAATGTTAGTGTTGCTTTAATTTTGAAATGCAGCGTGGAAACAGGTCACTGGGAGAACGTACAAACTTCATACAGACAGCACACGTGGTCAGGAACGCTCCTGGATCCCTGGCACTGTAGGGCAGCAAGTCTAGGTTGGAAAAATTGACTTAATTTCCTGGTATTACATTTTTGTTCTAAATAGTCCTAACGTAAGTAGGTAAAATAAATGACAGGGAGCATTTCATTCATGTTGCAATGATTGTAGAGAGACTGGACAATGTGGTTTGTAAATACAGCACCGTAGGGGAAAAGATTCCCAAGCCTCAGGTCCAGGTTTTGCTGTGGAAACAGGAGAGCGTCGCCTATTCCTTCGCTCCATAGATGCTGCCTATAACTACGAAGCAGTGCTTCGACATGAACTGCAGGGCATGATGCCTACAGTTGTGAGATTGTATTTTCAGTAGACTTGATCATTTTTGTTCTGGCGATAGGGTAGTCCAGTGCTTAAAGCATTGGGGCATGGTTTGCAGGGTGGTACCATTTTATAATTGTCTACAGTCTCATGAGAAATAATGTGCAAAGAAAATCACGGCTTGTCCATGAAAAGGAACCCCTTAATTATCCAATCCCTCAATCTCTATTGAAAGGGCTGCCCTGTCTGCTCATTCAGGTCCCATTTGCCTTTTTTCTTCTTTGTGCACATTTAGTTCCTAATCATTTCAAGAACCTTGTGCGCAAAGTCTTTTTGCATTTTTGCACTATTTTTTCATTGAATGGCCTGTAACATTTAGCTTCAATTTTGTGATTTGTAGTTTACTTAATTGAAAATGAAAATGATGCTGAAAATCAGCTTGTGAGGCAAATGTTAAATGTTTCAAGATTATCCTACTTTTCATTTGGAAACCTTGTTTTTTTTAGCTGAGCAGGAAATAACTATAAATGACATTTATTTATTTATGTTAAATCATCAAAATCTGGTCTCGGCTTTGATCAATCTGATTATAAAAAAAGTTAAATTCAGATGCCAATTTTTTAAAATAATGACAAGAAACAATGGTGACACCTTTAAATTAGTTCCTCTTTGCTCAACCCCCCCCCCCCCCAAATTTTTTTTTATTACTTTAAACTCAGGGGTAGGGGTACTAATTCAACAAATTTGAATTCTGATTTTTGATTTTCTAGCGGGATTGAAATTGGAACAAGTTGTCTACATGAATTTTAGTAAGGCATTTGATAAAGCCTTTCATGGTAGGCCGATCCAAAGATTAAAGGGCCTGTCCCACTTGTGCGTCATTTACACGACAGGCCGTTATGTGACTGACGCGTGACTGTCGTGTGAAAATCGTCTAGCAGTATGACAGTCACGCGCCAAGTGCTCTTGAGGGCCTGGCTTCTTGAGGCCAAGTGCTCTTGAGGGCCTGGCTTCTTTTGGGAGCCAATTGCAATATCATTCGTACTTCAGTTTCATAACAAGCGGATTTCAGTTTCATAACAAGAGGATTTCAGTATAGGAGTAAAGAGGTTCTTCTGCAGTTATATAGGGCTCTGGTGAGACCACATCTGGAGTATTGTGTACAGCTTTGGTCTCCTAATTTGAGGAAGGACATCCTTGTGATTGAGGCAGTGCAGCGTAAGTTCACGAGATTGATCCCTGGGATGGCGGGACTGTCATATGAGGAAAGATTGAAAAGACTAGGCTTGTATTCACTGGAGTTTAGAAGGATGAGGGAGGATCTTATAGAAACATATAAAATTATAAAAGGACTGGACAAGCTAGATGCAGGAAAAATGTTCCCAATGTTGGGCGAGTCCAGAACCAGGGGCCACAGTCTCAGAATAAAGGTGAGGTCATTTAAGACTGAGGTGAGAAAAAACCTCACGAGGGATATGTCACGCAGGTGGCACACAAGGATTTTGAGCCTCACAAAATCCTGCAGCGCCGCGCGTTACAGCCACCACGCCTCACCATGCGCCATGGATTTTAGGAAATGATGCGCAAATGATGCCTAAGTGAGACAGGCCCTTTAGATACATGGGATCCACGTTGTTTGTTGTTTGGATTTAGACTGGCTGGCTCACAGAAGACAAAATAGCCCCTGGCATACACTGGCCCTATCCCACGACTGCCTTTTTGCTGGGTACATCGAACAGTCCTTGTTCAAGGTGGATACTGGCGCTTACCCCAAACTCTATCCCTCCTACATCGATGACTGCATCAGGGTTACCTCCTGCACCCATGCAGAACTCATGGACTTTACAGAAGACAGGGTTGTGGTGGAAGGGTGTTATTCAGGTTGGAGGTCTGTGACCAGTGGAGTTCCACAGGATCGGTACTGGGACTCCGTTGTTTGTGATATACATTAAAAAGTACATAAATATTGATGGGTTATTTAGTAATTTTGATGACGACGCC
This sequence comes from Amblyraja radiata, assembly GCF_010909765.2. Classification (NCBI taxonomy): domain Eukaryota; kingdom Metazoa; phylum Chordata; class Chondrichthyes; order Rajiformes; family Rajidae; genus Amblyraja; species Amblyraja radiata. The sequence continues at coordinate 48,739,507 of NC_045958.1, read as the reverse complement.
AAAATTGGTGGAGTTGCGGACAGTGCGGAATGTTGACAAAGTATACAGTGGGATATAAATCGGGCTAGAGAAATGGGCAGAGAAATAAGTTCATAAGTTCTAAGAGCAGAATTTGCCCTTTGGCCCATCTGCCATTCTATCATGGCTGATCTATCTTTCCCTCTCAACTCCATTCTCCTGCCTTCACCCCATAACCCCTGACACCCTTACTAATTAAGAATCTCTTAAGCTATGCCTTAAATGGAGAAACAAAGAATTGCAGATGCTGGTTAATACACAAAAGGACACAAAGTGCTGGAGCAACTCAGCAGGTCCGGCAGCATCTCTGGAGAAATACACAAAAGGACATAATGTGCTGGAGTAATTCAACAGGTCAGGCAGCATCTCTGGAGAAATAGATGGAGTTTGATGCGAGTAAGTGTGAGCTGTTGCAGTTTTGGAGGTTGAATGCAAGGGGAAAGTATACAATTAATGGCATGACCCTTAACACCACTTGGTGAGGACTCATAAGATTTTGGTTCGGCCGCATTTGGAGTATTGCATGCATTTCTGAGGCTAGTGCAGGAAAGTGGCTCTGAGGTTGAAGATAAGCATATGTTATTGAATGATGGAGCAGGCACATAGGGGCTGGTTATCTTACTCCTGCCTTTGTTTCTTATACATGACAGCTGAGGGTCAAATGCATCAAACTTTTTCCTATCCAACTATCCAAGTAATACCTACAGATGTTTTTTTTTTGTCTCTTTTCGGTTATTGCTTCCATAACATGTATTCAAATTATAGATGTGCGGACAGAGAGGCAATTGTGATCTCTGCTAATGCACACGTGTAAGAAGTTTGCTAAAATTGCTTATACAATTTTAGGAAATTTGAAATAAGAGCAGAAGATTGTGGAACTACCAGTGAGCACTTGTAATGAGAGAAAAAACTCTCTGCCAAAACTTGTTCAGCTGTGGAAAAGAATAGAGCTTGAAACATTAACCTGTCTTTTCCCTTTACAGCTACTGACTACACAGTGTAAAATACATTCTTCTTGTGCAAATCGGCTATCACTTTATCTTTCATATCCGGAAAAACAAATTCCACTCACTGAGTTAGTTTTTAAACTTTCCTCATGTGCAGATCAACCTGATCTCATGTTTCCATTTTATTTACTTTTTGAATCTTTAGTAAAATTAATTTGTGGGATGTGGGTGTCACTGACATTGCTGCTGCATTTGTCGATCGCTCCCCCCTCCCGATTACCCCTGAACTGAATGTCTTGCAATGGCGTAACAAAAAAAAAAGCTGAGAGTTAAGCAGATCAGTGGAACTGAAGTCGCAAAGGAACCAGAACCATGATGCTGGAATTCCTTCCCTCCTGGACATTATTGAATCAAATGGATATTTAGTGGAAATCCTCTAAATTTGTGGTCACTATTATTGATTCTGTTTAAAAAAAAACATAATTTGATGCAATTACCTGAATATTTCCCTCTGCTGTGGTGGGGGTTAGTGCACCTGGATAAATTGTCCAATTCTTAGCAATACTAGTCTAATAACAAACTTTGGTCTTTAGCGGTCTTTAGGGCAACACGGTGGCGTAGCAGTAGAGCTGCTACCTAACAGCGCCAGGGACCCGGGTTCGATGCTGACTGCGGGTGCAGTCTGTACGGAGTTTGTACGTTCTCCCCGTGACTTGTGGGTTTTCTCCAGGAACCCTGGTTTCGTCCCACATTGCAAAGACGTAAAGGTTTGTAAGCTAATTGGCTTGGTATAATTGTAAATTAGCCTTAGTGTGTATAGGACAGGCACGTGCCATCAGCGTAGGCAAGGTAGGCAGTGCCTGCCCTGACTAAAATTATAAAAAGGTAATTATTAAATATAAATAGTAAAGATTTTGAATCCATTTACTAAATTCAGTGTTTATTATTAAATGCTTATTATTTTAATAATCGATCTTAGATTGGCATAATACTCCCATGCCTTTCATCCGCAAGCTTAACTATGTTCAACTTGCGTGCCGTGGACGCTGCTTCAAGCCTTCACTTACATTGGGCAATAAAGGCAGCTGAAATTCTGCCTTTGCACTGTGGACTGCGCACAAGGTGCTGCGCATGCCCACAGGAGACGAGACCAATCTGCACATGCGCGTTTTTTACGATTATCTGCATATGCTTGGATTTTTACAATTTTTAAAAGTCGACTGACTGGCTAGTGCCTACCATGAGTAATTACTCACAACACGTGCCTGGTGTCGGATAGTGTTAGTGTGCGGGGATCCTTGGTCTGCATGCACCCAATGGGTTGTAGGGCCTGTTTCCACACTGTACCTCTAAACGAAACTAAAAACCAAACCTATACACAAAGGAAAAACTGGCTTTCAGATTCATGCATGTTACTACTTTTGACGGTTGTTTTAATCACCAAACTTAAAAATAAATATAACTATAAGGCAGTGCTTAGACATGAACCCACAGGGCACGATGCATACTGTTGTGTGATATTTCATTTTCAATAGACTTGATCACTTTTGTTTTGGTGGTAGGGTGGCCCAGTGCTTAAAGCATTAGGGCAGAGTTTGTTGGGTGGTACCATTTTAGAATTGTGTTTACAGTTTCATGAGAAATAATGGGCAAAGGAAATCACGGCTTGTGCATGAAAAAGAACCCCTGGGCAGAGACCAGGTGCTTCCCAACGGAGAAGAAAGAAAAAAGTGTAGATCAAAGCTCGCTTCCTGCACCCTGTTTCAGATAGCCATCAGTAAACATCAAGGTGCAGGCTGACCGCACAATATCAACCAGCAAATTACACACAGCAAATGGAAACAAGAAAATGAAAGACTTGGGGAAAAGATTGAATATCAATCATGTTGGCAGTACAGTAACAGGTCAATCTGCTGACACGCCACACCACAAAGCAGCGGGAGTCTGCTTCAGACTGACATTCCCAAACCAGCAAGTGCAAGTGATTCTTGGGGAGACAACAGGAGGAGGGGGGGGGAGGGAGTAAAAGAATCAGAAGAGGAAGCAAATCCTCATCAGTCATTTCCACAGCTCACTGAGCAATTACAGAACAGCATTGCTGGCCTCTGCACCAGGTTATTTGGGGAGGTTTGATGAATGAGCAGAGTTCCCCGAATGAGGAAAAAGTTCCTGGGAAAAGTTCCTGCACAAAAAAAAGGAAAATTAGAAGAGAAAATGCAAATAACAGAATGTTAAAAGAAAATTAATGAGGTGAGCAATGGCAGAACACTACAGATGCCGAGGTCTCATGCAGAGAACTGAAGCTCATTATGTGCTTAGTGAACACAGTACAAGTGTTGGGGGAAGGACCAAATGGACCAGCACACCAGACTGCTAAAAGTACAGAGGCCCAACGCGTTTCTCCTCACTGCGCGGACAATTACCCGAGTCAAGAAATTAGTTCTGATGTGATGATTGAAGTTTTTTTCCCCCCAGGTAACTCTTTTCCTGAAGCAGGGTCACACAGGGTTTAAGTCCCTTTGGTCGCTTGGCTCAAGTAGAACATAATTGTTCAAAGGTGTAAAAATAAACACTTTAAAGGCAACAGCCAATCTTTTTATTGCTGCTCACACCCACTGCTTTGGCTATTAATCCATGCTGGCAGCACTACAAACATATCCAAATGAGCTGACCTCCCAGTGTGAGAAGGGGCCAACTGAAGGGGCCACTGCCCTGATAACTGCATGACCCAGGTCGTGACTGGAATGGGAGGATGTGGAATTCAGTTAAATTATTCACGTTCATCCGTTCACTAAAAAGATTCTCCCGTGTTGCTGCTATGATAAACATTTGGGATCGGGGGAGGATGGTGTTGGGGGGTTTGGGGAGGTGGTCGACCTTGGTACTTTCATCATGGATCCAGCATGGAAACAAGCTCTCTGGCCCCCTGAGTCCACACTTACCATTGTACACATCCCCTTATCTAACCCGTTTCTTCTCCCCACATTCTCATCAACTCCCGGGCGGCAGAATGACCCAGCGGTAGTTGCTGTCTTACAGTGCCACAGATCTGGGTTTGATTGGCGATGATCAGCCATGATCACATTGAATGGCGGTGCTGGCTCGAAGGGCCGAATGACCTACTCCTGCACCTATTGTCTATTGATCCTGACTACAGGTGTTGTCTGTTTGGAGTTTGTACGTTCTCCCTGTGAGTGCATGGCTTTCTCCATGTGATCGGTTTCCTCCCACACACCAAAGATGTACAGCTATGTAGGTTCATTATCTTCAGTAACATTGTAAATTGTCCCTAGTGTGTAGGATAGTGCCAGTGTATGGGGATCGCTGGTCAGTGCGGACTCGGTGGGCGGAAGGGCTTGTTTCCGCGCTGTATCGCTAAACTGAAATCCGAAGTCCCTCCAGATTCTGCCACTCTCTCCCACGCACTGAGAAAACTTTATCAATTAATCTTTGACCGACATGTTTTGGGATTACTACACAAAATCTATGACCATCTCTCGATTCTATAATTAAGAGGATGTATGGCTTGTCATCAGTGTGATTGTGGAGCAATTCAAAGGCTCCTACTGGCTCTCAGTTGCATTTGAAAGGGGAGAGCTATGTGATCAAACTGCATGATGTGTGGGAACATTGGATAAAGATAAGCAAGGCAGATGTCGAACCGCAAACCTTCATTCCCTCCTGCTTCCATGGAAATAACAGACCCAAAATTTCATCTCTGCCTCAAAGCTGTGTTCATTTGCCATGTCACAGTCATTGAAGCAGATGTTAGAAGATCCTTCATGAGGGTGAACCCTTGGAAAGCATCCAGCCCTGATGGTGTACCTGACCACACTCTTAACATCAGCACGGACCAACTAGTTGGGGTATCTCCACTGTCTCCCGGTGCTGTTCAGAATCAATTTCAAGCTCCTCCTTTATGTATACAACTTGCCCCCACCTACATCAGAAATCTGCTAACCAACCATACTACCTCCAGGTCCCTCAGGTTGGCCGACTTGGGATTACTGACCATCCCGCGGTCCAGGCATACACTCAGGGGCGACCGCGCTTTTGCAGTTGCAGCACTTAGACTTTGGAACAGCATCCCTCTTCCCATTAGAACTGCCCCCTCCATCAACTCTTTGAAGTCTAGACTTAAAACTTATTTTTACCCACAAGCATTTCTTGAGGTCCTCTGAGGGAGCGCTGTATGTATGTATTTATGTATGTATTGTTAGATCTATGTACCACTGTTTGTAGAATGTTAGTACCTGCACTGATATAAAGCACTTTGGTCAACGAGAGTTGTTTTTAAATGTGCTGTAGAAATAAAATTGACTTGACTTGACTTGACATTCTCAATCTCTCACTACTAGTCTGAGGTCTCCACATCGTTTGAAGGGATTTCCATAAAACCAGTGCCCAAGAAGAACAAGGCGACATGCTTCAATGACTGGCAACAGTTGCAATGACGTCCATAGTGATTAAGACTTTTGAGAGAATGGTTATGATTCACATCAACTCTTATCTTAGCAAGGTCGTGGACCTATTACAAACCAGACAGTGATTAAGTCTATAGTAGATCATAGTACTTTGCACCACATACTTTGGTTTTGCATTTTTATGGCCTAATTACTTTGTAATACTGACTATTAATTTATTGTTCCATAATTATTATATTTATTTGTGTGTCATTTGTATTAATGGGCATGTAATGCCCCTGTCCCACTTAGGCAATTTGTTAGGCGACTACAGGCAACAAGGCTGTCGCCACATGGTCGCAGGATGACGCCTGTATGGTCGTGAGTAGTCTCCTCAAGTCGCCCAAAGAGTCTTGCCGTTTTTCTGGTCACCGCTGGATATTGATATTGATATCGGTAGCTTGCAGTAGCTTAATGTCGACTAGGTAGGTGGTAGGTTGTTGCAGACATTGTCGTAGACATTGCCGTAGGGGGGTCCAGTCGCCGGTTTTTCGGAGACCTGCTACGACTATGACAGTCGCCGGCAGTCGCTGAAAAAATCACCAAAGTGGGACAGGCATAAAGCTGCAGCAAGGAAGAACTTAATTGTTCCATTGCCGGCATGTATGACAATTAATCATTCTTGATTCGTGACTTCATGTTCCTTGAACTTGCATCACAACATGAATGACACCATTTAGTAATTCCTCTACAGGTTGACTTCACACAAATCTGGTTTGCTTTACCATAAAAAGTCATCCTAAAAGGTGAAACCCTTACTTACAACAGAGTTTAATTTTGCAGCCCTGTTCTCTGCCTAATTTATTCCACCTGGAAGTATTTTTGCTGGGAAACCTGACCATAATAAAGTCTGCCTTGAAGCCTTGAAGCAGAAAGAAAGCAAATGTCACTGCATGTACTGAGAAAAAGAATGCAGACTTTCAGCTGGATTTCCACATCTGAGTCGCACATTTCAAACTGCTGGGCAGGGGAAGCTGTTTGTGGGGAAGCTGCAGAGTACACAGCCTGCAAATAGCAGGAACATTGTGGCAGCAAAATGATTGCTCAGAAAAGTGATATGTGCTGCATTTCATGGGCAAGTTTGTCAGCTCTGTGGAGCACCGCTGGCTGCAAAGTCCCGCAGCCGTTGAAGCCGCGCCGGGAGGTGATGTAAGGCCCCGCTCCAGGTACTCCTCGACCCCGCGACTCGGGCGGGTGAAGTCGCCGTTGCGGAAGCCGCGAAAAGCGGTCTCCCAGCAGGGACCAGCGGGCTCCCGGTGTCATTGTCCACCGGACCTGCGGTAAGCCTCCGAATCCCCGGGGTCGGGTCGCAGCAGCGCGCCACCACCGCTCCACCCGCTCCGAACTCGGCCAGCTCTACGATGGTGAATAGGTCCGCAGCTCCGCGACTGGAGCCCTAGGTCGTTCCTGCTGGAGGCCGCTCCACGTTGCAGCCCCAATGACAACGGAGACCCGACAGGGAAAAGGTTGGGTTCTCCATGCAGGGGAAAGATTTTAAAAGTTTCCCCCCCACCCCCCGCACACACACACACATACCCCATCAAACTACATTAAAACGGGTTTACCCATGAGCTCTCCCGAGTTTAAAAAAAAATCAAACTCGTGGTAAGCACGTAGAATGGACGTTGCGGGTACGTCGGAACTCGGGACGTCTCTTAGCGGCTCGTAACGCTAACGGCAGGTACTCGGGAGTAAGCTCGTGAAGACTCATGAAGATTTTCCATCATGTTGAAAAATGTCCACGTGAGCCCCGAGTACCCACGAACGGCTATTACCGTAATTCTCCGAGTTCGAATCGAGGGAAACTCGGGAGAACTCTTGAATTAGCTCGTACAGTGGGACATCCCCATAATTCATTAATGAGTTGCGAACCTGGATCAAACATTTTTACTGCTTTTAATTGATTCTATCACTTCAGTATTTTTAAGTACATTTTAGTTTTTTATGTCCCATTTTAAACATTATTTAAACAGTTTTTTTAAATGTCATTATGTATTTAAAAGCAGTTTAAAGGCCTTTGACAGCAGTGAGCTGAGAGAAGGTCTCTGGGGCTGTTCCTCACAAGCTGAGTGGGCCTCAAAACAGAATGCAATTCAGCAGCTTCCCAAAGCTGCCATGAGCTTTGCTCACTGGAAATAATGCCGTGGTGGAGTTGGAAGTGTGCTGGAAACCAGTGCCGGTGTTGTGACTCAGGAGGTGATTTAGATTACACCATCTCTTTGGTGCTGTTTATATAATTGCAGGATGATTGGCACAGTGATTCAGAGGTTATTATCAAACTTATTGCTGCCAGCACAATGGACCGGATAGATTTCTTTCCAGGTAGCAAGGATATAAACTTAACTTTCACTACTCACTCTCTCAAATCATTCATGATGTTGAAAAATAAATATGCACACTGGAATTTTTCTTCTCCAGCAAAGAAGATGGTACTTTGTCTAACTATTCCAACAAATCTCTGCATTCTAATATCATTTGTGAAACTTTGATCATTCTTCCATTTTTCTCACTCTGTTAAATTGAGCTATGCAGATCACCACAAAATCCACACCATATCAAGGAGTCAAATAGCATGGAACCAGGCTCTTCAGTCTATTGAATCCATGCCAACCATGAAGCTTATCATGTTATCTATTTACGTTCATCCTTTAAAAAAAAAAAATATTCTTCCAACATTCCCATCAACCCTACAACAGTTCTACCACTGACCTTTATAATAAGGGCAGTTTACAATGGCCACATTCTACCAATCAACAGGTCTTTGGGATGTGGGAGGAAAACTGGACCCCTCTGGTGGAAACCCATACAATCTCATAGGATTATGGGATAAGACCAGGATCACTGATGCCATGAGACAGCGGCTCTATTCCTTTCACCACTGTGGCCTCGCCACTGTGCAAATTCAGGATCCTTTCTTTTGTATTGATTGGGCCTGCATATTAGGTCGAGCATCTAATTTAACCATTTGTGGCTTTTGTTTGATTTATTCTTAAAAATCTATTGTGAGGTTAATTGAGCTCAGAATTTGTGATTAATCTATGCCGTTTGACCATGTATGTGCAACGTGAGGGCTTCTTGCAGTTGCTCAGCTAACACACCAGCTCCCCAAATAATAAGATTACACGAGAACTCTGCTGCAGAAGAATTACTTGAGGACTTTGGGACTGGCTGTAGAAGTTGGCATACACATTTAGCATTAGCTGGTCAAATTATAGTTCCTAGAACACCAGGATAGACAAACGGAATGCACGAGATGGGCATTGAACGATGCACAAAGGTGACGAGTTGGCATTGGCATTGGATCGATGTAACATGTAATGGGAGACGCCAGAGAGTAATGGTGGATGGCTGTTTGTCAGGATGGAGGCAGGTGACTAGTGGGGTGCCTCAGGGATCTGTGTTGGGTCCACTGTTGTTTGTCATGTACATCAATGATCTGGATGAAGGTGTGGTAAATTAGATTAGTAAGTATGCAAATGATACTAAGATAGGTGGTGTTGTGGATAATGAAGTAGATTTCCAAAGTCTACAGAGAGATTTAGGCCATCTGGAAGAATGGGCTGAAAGATGGCAGATGGAGTTTAATGCTGATAAGTGTGAGGTGCTACATCTTCGCAGGACAAATCAAAATAGGACGTACATGGTAAATGGTAGCGAATTGAGGAATGCAGTTGAACGGAGGGATCTAGGAATAACTGTGCACAGTTCCCTGAAGGTGGAATCTCATGTAGATAGGGTGGTAAAGAAAGCTTTTGGTATGCTAGCCTTTATAAATCAGAGCATTGAGTATAGAAGTTGGGATGTAATGTTAAAATTGTACAAGGCATTGGTGAGACCAATTCTGGAGTATGGTGTACAATTTTGGTCGCCCAATTATACGAAGGATGTCAACAAAATAGAGAGAGTACAGAGGAGATTTACTAGAATGTTGCCTGGGTTTCAGCAACTAAGTTACAGAGAAAGGTTGAATAAGTTAGGTCTTTATTCTCTGGAGCGCAGAAGGTTAAGGGGGGACTTGATAGAGGTCTTTAAAATGATGAGAGGGATAGACAGAGTTGACGTGGACAAGCTTTTCCCATTGAGAGTAGGGAAGATTCAAACAAGAGGACATGACTTCAGAATTAAGGGACAGAAGTTTAGGGGTAACATGAGGGGGAACTTCTTTACTCAGAGAGTGGTAGCTGTGTGGAATGAACTTCCAGTGGAAGTGGTGGAGGCAGGTTCGATTTTATCATTTAAAAATCAGTTGGATAGGTATATGGACGGGAAAGGAATGGAGGGTTATGGTCTGAGTGCAGGTAGATGGGACTAGGGGAAAATACGTGTTCAGCACTGACTTGTAGGGCCGAGATGGCCTGTTTCCGTGCTGTAATTGTTATATGGTTATATGGTTATAACATTGGTTTGGAATGTTTCTTTTCTTGAGCATTTTTTAATTCTGATCGGCCAAGAACAGCGATAGTCATTAAATCAGTGAAGAGAACTTGGGGATTGTTGAAGGAGGACGTGGGAACCCCCCCCGCCCCCCACCATTTATTTCAATATTGGTGCATTTAAAATTACAAATTGACCTGGCATTAGTGTCATTTGCAGAAGAGACTTACAATTCTCTTTCAGGCAGAAATGTTTCCTAGTTTTACTCCCAAAGGTGCTGGTTCGAATGTTTTATTTTACTTTGTTTCCCCGTGCAGATCACTGTTCTCATTGAACTCCCTGTGAGTCTCCAACTGGACACTGGTCAGTAGACCTGGTCAGTACCTGGTTGCTGACCTGCTGGGAATGCTGGACATGTTGGGCTTGCTGTTTGGTGTAATGAATGATCTAGCAAGCAGACTGAATTCAACAAGGACTCCAAATCTAATTTCACCTATTATACTAACAGACCTTGACTCTTCAATCAGTTAGAGTCATAGAGTGATACAGTATGGAAACAAGCCCTTCGGCCCAACTTCTTCCACCCCGGCCAACATGTCCCCACTACACTAGTCCCACCTGCCCGCCTTTGGTTCATATCCCTCCAAATTATGTCCACTACATGTACCTGTCTAACTGTTTCTTAAACATTGGGATAGTCTGTGCGTCAACTGCCTCCTCTGGCAGCTTGTTCCATATACTCACCACTTGATATTTATCTGATCACTTCCATATCTGAAAAACAAAATTCAAATCACAGCTTTCCAAATTTGAGGGATTGGAAATGTGCAAACTCTTAATGTAGTTTCAACTTTGAAGACCAGTATCATTTTTGTACCAGCTGGTGATAAGGATGAATCTATATGTTGTAGAGCACATAGCAGGCTATGGTGTACCTTGAGACCCTCTCTTGTGAATGCAGCAGTGCTGCTCTAGTTGGATCTAGGCAGCAGAAAGAGAGAGCCTGAGCTTTGTCCTGTGACATTCCATTTGGCAGCTGTGGCTTTTGTTGTGAACATGCTGCTAATTTGTGTAATTTGTACACTATGCATTTAAATGAAAGCTCATGATTCCCAGAATCTTTCTTTGGGTTGCCAGGGAAGCTCAAATATCGATGGAACAGCAGACAAAATAAATACGTTGTAATTGTGCCCTAGATCCAGTGCTTCAGCCAACAATGTGCATTGCTTGTCACACTATAACAAGATGTACAAGGAGTGGAATTCCTTCTGATTGTATGTAGTACGTCCAAGAGTTGATACGCAGAGCCTTTTGAAAAGCCTGCAATTCTTCCAAAGCTGTCTGTTTGCGCTGCGACCTTCTTTGAAAGTTTTAGATACTGAATTCAGTGCACAGAATGGAGCGTACCCTTACGCAGAGATAGATGACAAACTTGAGAGATTTTTGCAAATATGTTCACCTCTATCCCCGAGGGGACCTGAACAACAATTGACAAAACTGTTCCGACAAGGTTTTGCAGCTGTAGTGCTGTTAGGAGCACGACGCATTTCTCAATAAGGACCTTAAAGAACCACCGGCACCTCCTCTATTGTTTCTCGCTGAAGTGATGGTAGAACCATTTCCCCCAGAATACCCTTGCTGGATAGAATCTCGTACTAAAAGCTTTTCCTCTCCAACCCTCCTCCTCCAAGTAGTTTGTCTTGCTATGCGCTCTCTCTGATTATTTTCCCTGTTATCCTGAACTCCAAGATGCAAACATCTTTCCAGCATTACACTTGACCCCTATCAATTCGCCTACAGAGCCAACAGAAGTGTAGATGATGCAGTGTCCCTCTGTGTGCACTCCATCCTCCAACACCTGGAATCCAGATCCACATATGCTCGCATTCTTTTTGTGGATTTTAGCTCCGCATTCAATACGATCGTTCCTGTAAAGTTGATACACACTTTACAGGAACTGGGGGTCAACTCATCTCTATGTAAATGGATCTATAGCTTTCTATGTGACAGAAAACAGGTGGTAAAAATTGGTAACCATGTCTCACTGGCTAGGTTCCTGTACATCGGCGCCCCCCAGGGTTGCATTTTATCACCGCTTCTGTACTCTGTATACACACATTTTTGCTGTTCACACTCTGACTCTGTCTTGTTATTTAAGTTTGCAGATGACACATCTGTGGCAGGTCTTATTACCAATAACAAACAACAACCTCATACTTAACATCTCAAAAACTAAGGGGCTGGTTGTTGATTTCAGAAAGAAGGCCACCCCCCTCCTCCCTCTCTTCATCAATGGAGAGGTGGTTGAGAGGGTCACCTCCTTTAAGTTCCTCGGGACCACCATACATCAATCCCTATCATGGGAGCGCAACACCAGTCTCATAATCAGTAAGTGCCACCAGCGACTCTACTTCCTGCGGCAGCTCAAAAAATTCAGGGTCAGTCGACCAGCCATGACCCACTTCTATAGGTCTACCATAGAAAGCATACTGACATTCTCCATGCTTGTCTGGTATGGTCACACAACCTCGCAGGATAAGATTCGGCTGGAGAGAATAGTGCGCCGAGCTTCTAAGATCATCGGTTGCAGCAGACTTCCCTCAGTGACATCACTTTATTCAACAAGACTCACCAGAAAGGCCAAAAAAATCATAGCAGACCACTTTCACCCGGCACATTACCTCTTTAATCTCCTCCCATCAGGAAGGAGATATAGAAGCATTAAAAGTAAAACATCTCGCTTCAGAGACAGCACCTACCTCCAAGCCATCAGATATTTGAATTTGCACTAATCACTTTGCACTTTCTTTTGCACTTGCACTTACGCTTAACATGACGCTGCTGGGTACTGTCCTTCCTGTATATATTGTCCTTCGTACGGTATTGTCTGTATTATTTATTGTAGTGTATGTGGTGGTTGTATTGTACTGTATTGTATCTGTCTGAGAGCGAACCAAGACACATTCCTATCAACTTGTTGACATGGCAATAAACTTCTTGAATCTTGAAGAGGAATGGCCATGAAAGCAGCTAAATCTGGGAGCAACCACAGAAGCCTTAAAGTTGGTGCAAACTCCAAAGTCTTGGCACACCACTCCCTGTCAACATCACCATTTCCAAAAGGCTCTGGAAGTGTCAAGCACTAATTTATTCAGACCAACTCTCAGTAGAAATCAATCAACAACTAATTTGTAAGTAATTGACAATCCCCTTAAAATAGCCCTGGAGAGAGAAAGAGAGAGAGAGAGAGTTCCTTCCAGCTGTGGAATGTCTGCTCAGCTGTGTGAGGTTAAGAATGGATGTCAGCTGCGCTGTTGAGATCCAATTTGGCAGCGCTGGCATAAAATCAGTGTTGCTGAAAGATCGACATAACAGTCTGCCTACTCCTGATACTTGGCATAAATTAGCTTTGCACATACTAGTGCACCATCCAATAATTGGCCAATTTATACTGGCAATGTGCGTTATTGGAATGGACTGGGAAAATAGAATATGCTGCTTTTATATTTGCGCCACCGCACCTGGTTACGTTTCTTCCCTTTCAGTGCATACGGCACTGAACCTTAAAAATAAAATTCACTCCTTGTCATATTTATTTGCTCCCGTAACTTTTCAGCCCTTCTGTCAACTTGTCTGTGATTTTGAGCAACAAGCAATCTACTGGAGGAACTCGGCAGTTCGAGCAGCATCTGTGGAAGGAAATGGATCGACATCTCGGGTCAACCCTTGTTCTGGGCTGAGAGAGTTTATGTGAGATAGCTGGCATAGAGAGGTGAGGGGAAGGGGTGTGGTGAGAGCTGGTCAGTGATGGGTGCATCTTGGTGAAGGGGTTGACTGGCAGATGGAATTGGGTAGGGGAAGTAAGGGTGGAACTAACAATAGAGGATGGGGGATGATGGGTGGAAGCTACGAAGGCTGCAGGTGATGGATTCTGATGGGAAAAGAAAGTGAAACGTGGAACTAAATCAGGGAGGTGGGGTGGGCAGATGGGAAGAGATGGGAATGAAGACCCAATGGGAGGACTTGGTGGATGGTGGATGAATGATGTGTCTGGCGAAGGCGAAACTGGATAATTGCAGGATGGGGTTAAAAAAGAAAAGCGTGCGTGAGAGAGGACCTGGGTAGATCAGTGGGTGAGAGAAAGGGACAATTGGAGAATTCAATGTACATGCCATTGTGGACTATCCAGAAGGAATATGAGCTGCTGTTCCTCTGATTTGAGTTTGGTTTCACCCAGGCTATGGAGGATGCCTACAACAGACAGGATGATGTGAAAATAGGGAGAGGAATGGAAGAGGCTTGCAACTATGAGCAGCAGATGATTTTGGCAAACGGAGTGCAGGTGCTCAGACAAGTGGTCACCTAGTTTACACACTGTGTCTCACCGATGTAGAGGAGGCTACATCGAGGCATTGATTATAATAGACTTTGTTTTGGGGCAATTTCTTTCATTGTTTCTCTCAGTTTACTGTGTCCGTATTACACATTTCAACCTGGCTCCTCTGGGTGATGGTGTCAATCATTTGAACATACTCTCTGGTGCTAAATATTTGGCCTGGCAACATGCGCACCCTCTCAGGATGGCAGAGATGGGTTCAAAGTACTGTTACAGCATAGGAAGCAGAGAGGAGTAACTGCAGTTTGAATGTGCTTGGGGCTTTTTCCGTGAAGTCTGAGCGATTTCCTCATGCTGCACCCACTTCAAATTGCATTCCTTGAAATTTATAGCCCAAAGCACAACCTTATTTTTCTATCAGCTTGCAAAATCAGCACCTTCTGCCGGTGATCAAGGATAGCACTGTGACAAAGGAAGCTTTGTGTGTCTTGCAGCTGACACCTCACTGTGGTGAAACCAGTGGCACCCGACTTAATTCTGGATTTGCACATCTTTCAGCATCTGTAAGTAGAATAGATAGACTGATGAGGTGATGAAATATAAGCTCAACACTTACTGGAGTCATTTTCCATTCCACTTATTCCCTCTTATGAGCACCAATTCTGGGGGCAAAATGGATAAAGTTAAAGGCAGAAATTCAACTGAGCCAGTTTTCATTTGATGAAGATATCCACTGGGTTTTGGTTATTGTGTGTAGGCAGGGTATTGTGTAGCCTTGCTGGTGAATACTGGAGGCAGCCAGGTTGCCTTCCACTGGTTGACTGGCTGAAATTGCAAAGTGCCTCTGCCTCTAACTGTGCTTGTGTGTAGAGGTTTGCCCTTTTAAATTATTCTCCTTTCCACCTGTTTTCTGCCTGTGAACGTATGATGCAAGCTCCAATTTCACCCGTTGTGTGCATAATGTTAAAATCTGTCATAGTGTAATTAATACTTGAAATAGTCTCCGGGGCAAGGTCGTTCAAACAAATACTCACAGACATGCACTGGATTTGCTGTTCCCATTTCAGATTTATATCATTTGTAATCTTTTTATCTTTATCTGTTATATCTTGAGACAATAACATTCATGGTTATTCTCAAGTCTTCCAGTTAATTCCAGTTAATGTGCTGTACATATGTTTTACGAAGGGTTCAAATATCAGGGGATACAAGTTAAAAATGAGGAAGTTACATTGCAAGGAGAGTCAAGCCAACATTTTTCACATAAAGGGTAAGAGACCTGTGGAATAAATTGCCTGGGAAAGTCATTGAAGCGGGCAATGGCTCAAGAAGCAATAATAAATGTTTCTGGAGAGAAATGGTATTCAAGGGCAAATGCAGAAGTACCCAGGTGGGCAAGATATGATTGGAAAAGGATAAAAGCTTTTAACATTCATGGATATTTCCTGCTCTCAAAAAAATACAATGCACTCGCTTTTTCTTTCACTTCTGATAAAGGTTGGATATCCTCCTTCATCATGCCACTGGGAAAAATTCTATCTTTCTCATATCTTTTAGAGTTGGATCACTGGCCCTCCATTTCACTGCATTCAATTGAAAATGAGAGAGTGCTGGATTTTTTTCACTGCATTACCTAAACTGAGGAGCAATCTGGAAGAGATCATGTCCCAAACTGGGAATGTGGCCCATTTGTGACAAGGAAATGATGTGTTGTACTCCTAGAATCCAAAGAAACTGAAAATATGATATAGGGAAACCAAAATGGGAATACTGAAAATTGGAATACCTGAACAGTACGGATGGTTATCCCATTTTAAGTTCTATATTTAGCCCAAGAACAAATACTATATTAAAAAATATATTTTTTAGTCATATTGTTTTCTATCTTCATCTACCATCAACACTTTTCTATTTCTTCTGTATTTTTGTATCTGTTGGAATGACTTAAATTTTAAAATGTGTAATCTGCAGATTGTAAGGTGGAGATATGGAAAAATTGAAATGCCTTGAGGGCAGCAGGATAAATATTAAGCTACATTCATTCTTTCTTAAAAAAACAATGAATGCAGAACCTCTTTGCACTGTGTTACATCTCCTGAAAAAAATTGCAGTTCATACTTAGATTTTGGGTTGCTGTTCTTGTATTTGGTGTCTTTAACATAGAAAAATGTCTCAAAGCACTTTAGAGATTGCAATTAGCCAAAACAAAATAAATAATGGATGAGAGCAAGGAATATTGGATTGGCAAATAAAACATTAGTGAAAGAGGTAGGTATTAAACAGTTTAGAGACTTTTGAGAGATACAGCATAGAAACAGGCCATTCAGCCCATTGAGTCCACGCTGACCAGTGATCACCCCGTACACAATCACTATCCCACACTAGGGACAATTTACAGAAGAAAAATTAACCTACAAACCTTTACGTCTTTGACGTGTGGGAGGAAACTGGAGCACCCGGAGAAAACCCACGTGGTCACATGGAGAACGTACAAACTCCGTAAAGACAGCACCCATAGTCAGGATCGAACACTAAGTTCTCTGAGGAAAGGAAATTAGTGTGGAAAGTTTAAACAGGGACTAAAGTAACAGAGAGAGACATCATGGAGATAAATCTTTGAGCCATTATATCTGTACTGACCATCAACCACCCATTTACTTTAATCCTAAATTAACCACATTTTTTATTCTTCCTACATTCCCAATAACGTCTCTCTCCAAGCACCCCTTGCATCCCCCCCACTCCCCCTTCAGATTTAACCACTGACAGACACCTATGGACAATTTGCAGTGGGAAACTAATCTATTAACCTCTACAGCATTGGTATCTTGGAGGAAATGGAGCGCCAAAAGGAAACCCATGCAGTCAAAGGTGGACCATGCAAATTCCACACTGACAGCATTGGAGGGCAGCATTGAACCCGGATCTCTGGGGCTGTGAGGCAGCAGCTTAACCAACTGCGGCACTGTACTAGAGGTTGGACAATTGCACAATTAAAATATGATCGCCAGTTGTGATGAGAGGAAGTGGATGAGAAAATATACACAAAAGGATTGATGAGTTTTGGTACTTTTTAGAAATTGAATGATTTGAACACAAGATTAAATATTTCAAATCAGTGGATCACAACCAATGAAGGTTAGCCAGCATATGGGTCTTGTTACAAATAAGGTTGAGACAAATAAGGCAGCAGAATTTTCAATTTTATGAAGAATATATATAATCTTACATCTGTACTCAAAACAACTTTAATTTAAATGTTTATCTTCATATGGAAAAAATATTTGAAGGGCCACCAAAATGTATAGAATGATGAAAGTCAGAAGTCTTTTGTCAAGTCAAGTCAAGTCACATTTATTTATATAGCACATTTAAAAAACAACTCTCGTTGGCCAAAGTGCCAACTTTTGCACTAATATCATCTCTTAATTTTCAGTGTCTTGTAGAATTCATGTGTAATTTATCTTTAGTATAAATGTTTTTGCATATTGTTTGAGTCTGTGCCTGTGATGTAGCAGCATCCAAGATTTCCATTGTGCCTGCACTTCATTTACTTGCAGATATGACAATAAACTTAACTCAACATGACTTGACTTGAATGGAAGAATGTGTTATTGGAATGTGGCATGAGACTGCATTCTCAGCATCTGTGGAGGGAAATAGATAGACAATGTTTCCAGGATCCTGATCCAAAATGTTGAATGTCCATTTCGTTCCACAGATGCAGTATTGTCTGACCATTTGGTTTGGCCAGCAGTGATATTGGAAGAGATCTCCAAACATTTGGAGGTTTGCTTTAGAGGGTCTTAAAAAAAGGAGACCTTAGAGAGTTGGACAGAGAGAATGTGTTCAGCAGATCAAGCACCATTTGAGGCAAAAGATCAGGAGCAAAATCGGGGAAGGAGATGGGAATAAATGAGAAGAACTGCAGGGCTGGGGAGGAAATCAATGGGGTTTTGGGGAATATGATCGTTGGACCATTTGAGTGAGACCAGAGGCAGGTGATTTAGGAGGAAACTGATGCGAAAAATGTGGCTTATTTGTGGCTGACTCCACAGCTTGAAACCTACTCTTCTAGTCATTTTTAAGTTGTGATGGAACGGAAGGTCTGCCTCTGTATCATTGATCTGTATTAATCATGGGATGACTGAACTGTGGAAGCAGAGTTGAACTATACAATTCATTTCAAGACCCTCGTTTTCATGATGGAAAAGATACGTGGTTGGAAGCTTCTTGGGTCCGGTAACACACAACAGTCTGATTTACGCAGTGTATGGGAGTAAGTTGGGAGACATCATATTTTCAATTAAACATATGGTGTTCACTGCTCTCATTAGTGCATCTAACACCATATATAGATTACCAGTCAGGGGCAGTTGAGGAGCAATGGAGAAGTAGAAAGACAGAAAGATGGTTAAATTTCATCCTCAGCAAATTCAATGTCCACACCTTTAGCATAAATGTTTCCCATTATAGATAGCAGCATCTTCGCTGTAGGGTTTAAAAACATTCACAAGCGCCTGAGTTCCTCCCATTAGTTCTTGTAGCCTCCATGTTGTATTGCCACTTCTTCATGTGAGGATAGGATTTGAAATGAAATCCTATGCAAGCATCATGTAGAACATTTGGTTCACATGACTATTATCATTGAGTAGATTCTATTGTTGTTAGGTAAGTGCATGGTATTGAAAAGTGTTCGAGGTCAGTGGTGTAGTTGACAGGTATGACATTTATTAGTGTAACATCTTGTTAAGATGAGCGGGAACCAAGAGGAT
Source organism: Amblyraja radiata (assembly GCF_010909765.2). Classification (NCBI taxonomy): domain Eukaryota; kingdom Metazoa; phylum Chordata; class Chondrichthyes; order Rajiformes; family Rajidae; genus Amblyraja; species Amblyraja radiata. The sequence continues at coordinate 48,720,594 of NC_045958.1, read as the reverse complement.
TGGGTAATGTTTAAAGAGCAACAGAAGGTAACTAAAAAGGCAATACGGGTAGAAAAGATGAGGTACGAAGGTAAGCTAGCCAATAATATAAAGGAGGATAGTAAAAGCTTATTTAGGTATGTCTAGAGGAAGAAAATTGTTAAGACCAAAGTTGGACCCTTAAAGACTGAAAAAAGGGTAAATTTATTATGGGGAACAATGAAATGACAGATGAGTTGAACAGGTACTTTGGATCAGTCTTCACTAAGGAGGACACAAACAATCTTCCTGATGTACTAGTGGCCAGAGGATCTGGGGTGATGGAGGAACTGAAGGAAATCCACATTAGGCAGGAAATGGTGTTGGGTAGACTGATGGGACTGAAGGCTGATAAATCCCCAGGGCCTGATGGTCTGCATCCCAGGGTACTTAAGGAAGTGGCTCTAGAAATCGTGGACACATTGGTGATCATTTTCCAATGTTCTATAGATTCAGGATCAGTTCCTGTGGATTGGAGGGTAGCTAATGTTATCCCGCTTTTTCAGAGAGGCGGGAGAGAGAAAACAGGGAATTATAGACCAGTAAGCCTGACCTCGGTGGTGGGGATGATGCTGGAGTCTATCATAAAAGATGAAATAGCGGCACATTTGGATAGCAGTAACAGGATTGGTCCAAGTTAGCATGGATTTACGAAGGGGAAATCATGCTTGACCTGCAATTTTTTGAGGATGTAACTAGGAAAATGGACAAGGGAGAGCCAGTGGATGTAGTGTGCCTGGACTTTCAGAAAGCATTTGATAAGGTCCCACATAGGAGATTAGTGGGCAAAATTAGGACACATGGTATTGGGGGTAGAGTGCTAACATGGATAGAAAATTGGTTGGCAGACAGGAAACAGAGAGTAGGGATTAACGGGTCCCTTTCAGAATGGCAGGCAGTGACTAGTGGGGTACCGCAAGACTTGGTGCTGGGACTGCAGCTATTTACAATATATATCAATGATTTTGATTAAGCGATTCAAAGTAACATTAGCAAATTTGCAGATGACACAAAGCTGGTTGGCAGTGTGAATTGTGAGGAGGATGCTATGAGAATGCAGGGTGACTTGGACAGGTTGGGTGAGTTTGCAGATGCTTGGCAGATGCAGTTCAATGTGGATAAATCTGAGGTTATCCACTTTGGTAGAAAAAACAGGAAAGCAGATTATTATCTAAATGGTGTCATGTTGGGAAAAGGGGAAGTACAATGGGATCTGGGGGTCCTTGTTCATCAGTCAATGAAAGTGAGCATGCAGGTACAGCAGGCAGTGAAGAAAGTGAATGGCATGTTGGCCTTCATAACAAGAGGAGTTGAGTATAGGAGCAAAGAGGTCCTTCTGCAGTTGTACACCACACCTGGAGTATTGTGTGCAGTTTTGTTCCTCTAATTTGAGGAAGGACATTCTTGCTATTGAAGGAGTGCAGCGTAGGTTTACTAGGTTAATTCCCGGGATGGCGGGACTGTCATATGCTGATAGAATGGAGTAGCTGGGCTTGTATACTCTGGAATTTAGAAGGATGAGAGGGTATCTTATTGAAACATATAAGATTATTAAGGGTTAGAGAGAGGAAACATGTTCCCGATGTTGGGGGAAGTCCAGAACCAGGGGCCACAGTTTAAGAATAAGGGATAAGCCGTTTAGAACGGAGATGAGGAAACTTTTTCACACAGAGAGTTGTGAGTCTGGAATTCTCTGCCTCAGAGAGTGGTGGAGGCCGGCTCTCTGGATACTTTCAAGAGAGTGCTCGATAGGGCTCTTAAAGATGGAGGAGTCAGGGGATATGGGGAGAAGGCAGAAACGGGGTGCTGATTGGGGATGATCAGCCATGATCACATTGAATGACGGTGCTGGCTCGAAGGGCCGAATGGCCTACTCCTGCACCTATTGTCTATTATCTATCTTTTAAACCATGTCCTGCACTGTATCCAGGTTTCTTAGCTTTTATATTTGCTCTTATGTCTTGCACTTGCATTCAGGACATGTCTCCAGAGGGCACCTGGTCTGCGGGATATGCACAACATCTCCACAATTGAGACTTTCAGTACCATGCATTAACACCTTAACGCTGATCCTTCCCACGGTCAGCCATCGTTGATATTTCTGCAGTGCAATGTTCAGAACAATCTTAGCACAGCAATAACCAATTTCCACCTTAGCTTCTAGAGGTGTAGGCTGCCTTGAAGTAATGCCAGGCATTAATGATATTTGGGGTCCTTGTTAATGTATACAATGTGGGGAACCAGACGTTAACGTAATGTATCCTGATCCATTCATCTATTGTAGCATCCTCTGGCTTAACTCCAGAGTGTTAAAATAAATGATTATTTTTGAAAAGTATGGAAAAAGAAAAGCAGGAGATGATGAATAAATGTCAGAGACCAACGCCTACAATTATCTGAAGTTTTTGGTATTCCTTGGTAGGAATTATGACGGTGCTCCACAAAATACTTCACTAACTGTTTTGAAGGAAGGAAGTTGTTAATCTTGTGTTTCATTGAGGTAGATCAATTTCATGATTGCTTCCCTCATTTTGCGATTGATGTGCAAATTAAATAGTTTTCTTCTTTACTTTGATCAGTCTTTCAGAAATGTGGATACAGATAAGGAAGTGTGTTCCAGGTTGAGACCTGTCTGGAGAAAGGGGCCCAAAATGTTGTATGTCCGTTTCCCTCTACAGATGCTCCTGACCTGCGGAGTTCCTCCAGCACTTTGTTTTTTGGTCACTGTTGCACATTTCTTTATTTACGATGTAAACACAAGTGGAAAATCTAACAAGTGAAAACAATTTATGACCAGGTCAGAGATATGGAACATGTGGTTGAGTGAAGCTACAACAACACCCTCTCCCTCAATTAATTAAACAAAACTAATCATTGACTTCAGCAAGGAGAGATTGGAAGACTACATATCAGTTTCCTAATCCCATTCTCCTGCCTTCTCCTCATAACCTCTGACACCCATATTAATCAATAATCTATCTATGTCTTAAATATGCCCATTAACGGCCTCCACAACCTTCTGTGGCAAATAGTTTCTAAATAGTTTTCTAATACCACAGGTATTAGAACTGCTACTTCACAGCTCCACAAGCCCAGGTTCAATCCTGACCTCCAGCGTTGTGTTCTGTCATGTTCTCCCTGTGATCAATTTGTCCATGCCAACCAAGATACTCCATCTACACTGGTCCCACTTGCCTGCATTTGACCCCTATCCATCTAAACCAACACCCACCACACTATGTGAAAAGGTTGCTCCTGATATTCCGATTGATTCTTTCCCCTCTCACCCTAAATATATATCCTCTGGTTCTTCATTCCCCCTACCCTGCATAAAATACTTAGCCTATCTATCCTCCTCGTCATTATATACATGCAGGTTGTTTGGTTAATTGACCACTGTCAATTGTTCCTAGTGGGTGGATGAATACTGTAATCTGATGGGAGGTGATGGGAATGCGGTAAATAGGTTAGGTTAAGATGTTTAATGGGTTGGTGTAAATGGGCGCTTGATGGTCAGCACAGACTTGGTGAGCCGCAGGGTCTATTTCCATATTGTTTCTCTTTATGAATCAATACTTCCTTGTTGATTGCTGAAAATATCAGTGCTTTTTGTTATTGGCTGGATTCCACTATCTGAGCTGAGTCTGGACCTAGCAGAATATAAAGGTGGAATCTACCTATTTTCATTTTAGTTTTCCAGCATCCAAAGGGTTTTAAATTTCTATTAAGTACTTGGTCTGTGTCAATGCCTCTCTTTCCAATTGAGAACTAGCAGGAGAATCGTAATTCGGGAAAAGGATGCCTAATTTAAGCTAGTCAGCCCTTGAGGAATTGATGGCCTATAGTTGACTTTGGAGCTGCAGTTGATCTTTAATCTTGGGAGGTTTGAGGGGTACCTGAAATGGACAAACAGTCTGTTCGAAGGGCCTGTGATTATAGACACTATTGATGCATTTGATAGTGATCATACAAATATATCTCAAGGTTGTCACAGAGTTGCAGGGAGACACAGCACTGCAAACAAGCCCTTTGGCCCACTGACTCTGCGCCAACCATCAACCACACATTTGCACTAATTCTATTAATTCCACTGTAACTAAATTTAACACCAGAAATTTTAATCTACCAAATATTTGCAGGTATTTTGCTAGAATTTCTGTTCCAAAATGTTTTGTTTACAGTTTATGTCCTTTTTAATTTAGTTTAGAGATACAGCGCGGAAACAGGCCCTTTGGCCCACCAGGTCCGCGCAGACCAGCGATCCCCACACATTAACACTATCCTACACCCACTAGGGCCAATTTTTACATTTACCAAGCCAATTAACCTACATCGTGTACATCTTTGGAGTGTCGGAGGAAAAAGATCTCGGAAGAAAATCCACGCAGGTCACGGGGAGAACACCATACAGACAGCACCGTAGTCGGGATCGTACCCGGGTCTCCGGCGCTGCATTCACTGTAAGGCAGCAACTCTACCACTGTGCCACAGCGACCGCCCTAATGAATATGGATAGGTGCCTTTTCATTCCCCTCTATGCTGTATTTCTAAATGTACCAAGAGTTGGTCTCTTTTGAGAATAAAACTGTTCACAAAATGGCTTTTACAAATGCTTACAGGAGAAGTGGCTCCATTTTGTCTGGAACTGCCTGAAAGTTGTCAGATCAAAGCAGTTGATTACTAACATACATGTCTGGGCAAAAGGTTACCAAATTCGTCCAATGCTTCAAACATTTAACCTCCAGCGCTAGATTATTAATAGGTAACTTAGTCTCATCACGGTTGCACAAACACAGAAAGTACTTGTTAGACTGCACGTGGTTTCTCGCCTTCTTGTGACTTTAAAATCTATAATGGTATATGGACACACTGATCTGTTCTGTAGTCATGCCAACTATGTTCTGTTGTGCTGAAGCAAAGCAAGAATTTCATTGTCCTATCAGGGACACATGACAATAAACTCTCTTGAATCTTGAATCTTCAAATCTAATGCAATTTTCATTATTTCTGGTGCTTGAAAACAGGAATATTCGCTTGGCAGACCAGAGAACTGATAACAAGCAGTTTCTTTCACTTTCCTTCCAAAATTCTAACTTCTGAAATTTTATTTTTCACATGCAATTTTGGTGATCATTGCTGCTTGCTTTGAGGCTGTATTTTATTTATTGTTGTCTGGAATTACCCCTCAGTTTCTCCCAATATCTTCCTATGTTGATGTTTGTGAGAACCACCAATGAAATGCTGATGTGATTTAGAGAAACCTTGCCTAAAGGAGTCCAACCACCTTTTGCAGATATTCCAATGGAATTTCTTCGTGCAATTGATTGACTGCCCCATATTGTTTTTTGCATTGATGGTCATAAAACTTTGTTAATTCTTCAAAATGGAAAATGTAAGAATTAGCAGAGACTGGCAAGAAATAAAGATTCTTTGAATCTAAGGATTGTTGAAAGTTTGTCAGTATAAACATGCATTTATATAGAAGCAGTTGGACAGGTATATGGATAGGACAAGTTTGGAGGGATATGGACCAAACGCAGGCAGGTGGGATTAGTGCAGCTGGGACATGTTGGTCGGTATGGACAAGTTGGGCCGAAGGCTCTTTTTCCGCACTATGACTCTGAAAAGACAGTAACTCAGCGGGATGCACAGATTCTCTGGAGAGAAGGAATGGGTGATGTTTCAGGTCGAGACCCTGCTTCAGACAAGACTTGTGTTTAAATACTCAATGTACTTTTCACTGCCAAGAAAGCACTTTTGAGTGGGAGTCGGGTGTGATGGGGTATAGTTGGCACCTTATTTGTACCCAGCTAGTTCCCACAAAGAATCTGCACATTTGTGTAAAGTGTGGGCCATCTCTAAATCTGGGTAATTTGTACAGCCCTGGTGTAGAGTGGAAATGGAATGTTGCGCACTGAAGGGCCCGTCCCACTTTCACGACCTGATTCACCACCTCTGCCGAGTTTGCCCTTGACTCATACTCGCAGCAAGGTCGTCACGAGGTCGTTGGAGGTCGTAGGAGGTCATAGGTAGGTCGTGATGCTAGTCGTAGGTACTCGTGGCATCAAGCAGGGCTGCCAATTCTCACGCTCTCATGCTGATCACAAATTTCTCACGCTCTTGCCTCCCACCCACGGGCTTGAGTTCTTGCAATTTCTCACTCCCAACTCACACGCAATGTTGCCAGCCCTGCATCAAGTAGGTCGGGACGTTTTTCTAGCCTGAAGAAAAATGTCCACGAGTAAAAAAAGGTCGTGAATTAGTTCGTGAAAGTGGGACAGGTCCTTAAAACTGATCATTGTTGCCCCCATTTTATCGAACAGTAAGATGTTTCTGAAGACATTTTCAGGGACATTTTAAAAAAACCTATCACAATGCCCCAATACTCTGAATGTGAATCCATCCCATGGCCATCCGAAGGGGGGGTGCGTTGGGTGCGACCGCACCCCCCTTTTTTCCAGAGTAAAAAAAATTTCCGAGGGAAAAATAAATTTACGCGAAATTCGGGAAATTCTGGTTCCGCCCGCGGGATGATTTGAAAAAAATATTTGCGACCTGCGCAGTGGGGGGAAGCTGGTGACAAAAGACGCAGAAGCGACGCAAAATGACGCCGTCCCTCCGCGCGTGCGCAGTGAGCGGGATCAGATCGCCGCCATTTCCAATGCACCGCCTCGATGCTCCGGGCCTAGTTTGGGTGAGTAGGACCGTGAAATATTGCGTTGCGTTGCGAATGAATGCACCAGAGAGCATCTAAAACCCCAAAGCTTTCAGGGCCCTTATGCGGGCCCAGGAACCCGGACGCGAGGGGCTTCCCGCTTGTGATGTGCGCTGCGTGACCATTATTTCACATAACATTTTTGGAATCCTGTCATGTCACCCCCCTTTTTGAAAAGCTTCATACGGGCCTGCATCCATCAGTGGATATCTGAAGGCTCAGTAATTGCAGTGGGTGATGGAAAATGGTTCAACAATTTGGACTTTTCAAGCGATTTAAAACTTTTGCTGTGTGAAATGCAAACACAAACTCCAAAGAAATATAAACCCAATGTACCTAATTCTTGGGAAGTTGTAAGACTCGTAATTACTTACAGGGTAAAGAAGTTGAATTCAGTGAAGTTGGAAATTATATCTCAATTTAAGATTTGTTACACTATGTTTCTTTCATTTTTTAAATTGTTTCATGGCCTTGCCAAATCTTATTTCCAATTCTTCCAGCCAAATCTCAACTACCTCTTAGAAACAAATGGTAACATTAAAATACAGTAAGATGATTACTCTGACTGGGAATTAGTCTTGGATGGTTGGTCTGTAAAATATTAAAATTATGTGACTAAATGCAGGAGAACCATATAAACCATATAACAATTTACAGCACGGAAACAGGCCATCTCGACCCTTCTAGTCCGTGCCGAACACGTATTCTCCCCTAGTCCCATATACCTGCGCTCAGACCATAACCCTCCACTCCTTTCCCGTCCATATAACTATCCAATTTATTTTTAAATGATAAAAACGGACCTGCCTCCACCACCTTCACTGGAAGCTCATTCCACACAGCCACCACTCTCTGAGTAAAGAAGTCCCCCCTCATGTTACCCCTAAACTTTTGTCCCTTAATTCTCAAGTCATGTCCCCTTGTTTGAATCTTCCCTACTCTCAGTGGGAAAAGCTTATCCACGTCAACTCTGTCTATCCCTCTCATCATTTTAAAGACCTCTATCAAGTCCCCCCTTAACCTTCTGCGCTCCAAAGAATAAAGCCCTAACTTGTTCAACCTTTCTCTGTAACTTAGTTGCTGAAACCCAGGCAACATTCTAGTAAATCTCCTCTGTACTCTCTCTATTTTGTTGACATCCTTCCTATAATTAGGCGACCAAAATTGTACCCCATACTCCAGAATTGGCCTCACCAATGCCTTGTACAATTTTAACATTACATCCCAACTTCTATACTCAATGCTCTGATTTGTAAAGGCCAGCACACCAAAAGCTTTCTTTACCACCCTATCTACATGAGATTCCACTTTCAGGGAACTGTGCACAGTTATTCCCAGATCCCTCTGTTCACCTGCATTCTTCAATTCCCTACCATTTACCATGTACGTCCTATTTTGATTTGTCCTGCCAAGATGTAGCACCTCACACTTATCAGCATTAAACTCCATCTGCCATCTTTCAGTCCACTCTTCCAACTGGCATAAATCTCTCTGTAGACTTTGAAAATCTACTTCATTATCCACAACCCCACCTATCTTAGTATCATCTGCATATTTACTAATCCAATTTACCACACCATCATCCAGATCATTGATGTACATGACAAACAACAGTGGACCCAACACAGATCCCTGTGGCACCCCACTAGTCACTGGCCTCCAACCTGACAAACAACCATCCACCATTACTCTCTGGCATCTCCCATTCAGCCACTGTTGAATCCATCTTGCTACTCCACCATTAATACCCAACCATTGAACCTTCTTAACCAACCTTCCATGAGGAACCTTGTCAAAGGCCTTACTGAAGTCCATATATACAACATCCACTGCTTTACCCTCATCAATTTCCGAGTAACCTCTTCAAAAAATTCAAGAAGATTAGTCAAACATGACCTTCCAGGCACAAATCCATGTTGACTGTTCCTAATCAGACCCTGTTTATCCAGATGCTTATATATATTATCTCTAAGTATCCTTTCCATTAATTTGCCCACCACTGACGTCAAACTAACAGGTCTATAATTGCTAGGTTTACTCTTAGACCCCTTTTTAAACAATGGAACAACATGCGCAGTACGCCAATCCTCCGGCACTATTCCCGTTTCTAATGACATTTGAAATATTTCTGTCATAGCCCCTGCTATTTCTACACTAACTTCCCTCAATGTCCTAGGGAATATCCTGTCCGGACCTGGAGACTTATCCACTTTTATATTTCTCAAAAGTGTCAGTACTTCCTCTTCTTTGATCCTCATAGTTTCCATAGCTACTCTACTTGTTTCCCTTACCTCACATAATTCAATATCCTTCTCCTTGGTGAATACCGAAGAAAAGAAACTGTTCAATATCTCCCCCATCTCTTTTGGCTCTGCAGATAGTTGGCCACTCTGACTCTCTAATGGACCAATTTTATCCCTCGTTATCCTTTTGCTATTAATATAGCGGTAGAAACCCTTCGGATTTACCTTTACCTTACTTGCCAAAGCAACCTCATATCTTCTTTTAGCTTTTCTAATTTCTTTCTTAAGATTCTTTTTACATTCTTTATACTCCTCAAGCACCTCATTTACTCCATGCTGCCTATAATTATTGTAATCTCCCTCTTTTTCTGAACCAAGTGTCCAATTTCCCTTGAAAACCATGGCTCTTTCCGATTTTTACTATTCCCTTTCAACCGAACAGGGACATAAAGATTCTGTACTCTTAAAATTTCACCTTTAAATGTACTCCATTTCTCTTCCGCATCTTTCCCATAAAACAAAATGTCCCAATTTACTCCTTTTAAATCCTTTCGCATCTCCTCAAAGTTAGCCTTTCTCCAATCAAAAATCTCAACCCTAGGTCCAGTTCTGACCCTCTCCATAATTATATTGAAACTAATGGTATTGTGATCACTGGTCCCGAACTGTTCCCCAACGCATACCTCTGCCACCTGACCCGTCTCATTTCCTAACAGGAGGTCCAGCACCACCCCTTCTCTAGTAGGTACTTCTATGTATTGCTGCAAAAAACTATCCTGCACACATTTTACAAACTCCCAACCCATCCAGCCCATTTACAGAATGTGTTTCCCAGTCTATGTGTGGAAAATTGAAATCTCCCACAATCACTACCTTGTGCTTACTACTAATATCTACAATCTCCTTACATATTTGCTCTTCCAATTCTCGCTCCCCATTTGGCGGTCTATAATACACCCCTATAAGTGTTGCTACCCCTTTCCCATTTCTCAGTTCCACCCAAATAGCCTGCCTAGACGAGCCCTCTAATCTATCCTGCCAAAGCACTGCTGTAATATCTTCCCTGATAAGCAATGCAACACCTCCACCTCTTGCCCCTCCAATTCTATCACACCTGAAGCAACGATATCCTGGAATATTTAGTTTCCAATCACAGCCCTCCTGCAACCATGTTTCACAGATCGCCACAACATCATACTTCCAGGTGTCAATCCAGGCTCTAAGTTCATCCACCTTTCTTACAATGCTCCTAGCATTAAAATATACACATTTAAGAAACCCACCCTCTCTTATTCTCTGTTTATTGTCTTTCTCTTCTCTCTCCCCTACATTTTGGGTCAGAGTGCTACCATTCTCTGCCTCCTGCCTCACACACTGACTGCTAGCTTTCCCAATTTGAGTCCCTCCCCCCAACCATACTAGTTTAAAGTCTCCCCAGTAGCCTTTGCAAATCTCCCCGCCAGGATATTGGTCCCCCTCGAGTTCAAGTGCAACCCGTCCTTTCTGTACAGGTCGCACCTTCCCCAAAAGAGGTCCCAATGATCCAGAAACTTGAATCCATACCCACTGCACCAGTCCCTCATCCACTCATTTATCCTCCACCTCGCTCCATTCCTACTCTCACTGTCGCGTGGCACAGGCAGTAATCCTGAGATTGTTACCTTTGCAGTCCTTCTCCTTAACTCTCTACCTAACTCCCTAAATTCTTCTTTCAGGACCTCTTCTCTTTTTTTACCTATGTCGTTGGTACCTATATGTACCACAACTTCAGGCTCCTCTCCCTCCCATTTCAGGATTTCTTGGACCCGTTCAGACACATCCCTGACCCTGGCACCAGGGAGGCAAACTACCATCCGGGTCTCTTGTCTGCATCCACCGAATCACCTATCCGACCCCCTGACTATAGAGTCCCCTATTACAATTGCCCTCCTCTTCTTTTCCTTACCCTTCTGAGCAACAGGACCGGTCTTTATGCCAGAGGCCCGGCCGCTGTCGCTGCCCCCAGGTAGGCTGTCTCCCCCACCCTTACTCAAACATGAGTACTTATTTTCAAGGTGTACAGCCACCGGGGTACTCACCAGACCCTGCCTCTGCCCGTTGCCCTTCCTAACTGTGACCCAGTTTTCTGTCTCCCGTGGTCTTGGAGTGACCACCTCCCTGTAACTCCTATCTATGACCTCCTCGCTCTCCCTGAGCAGACAGAGGTCATCGAGTTGCTGTTCCAGGTTCCTAACACGGTCCCTTAGGAGCCCCATCTCGACGCACCTGGCGCAGATGTGGACGTCTGGAGGGCACTCAGACTCCATGACCTCCCACATCTGACATCCAGAACAGTAAACTGCCCTGGCCCTCATTCTCCCCCTTAACCGAATACAATAAAGCCTTACCCGGGATACAAGCCAATCAGCTGTTTCCTCTAGTCCTGTAACGGCTGCTTCCTCTAGTCCGTTCGACCAATCAGAGGCTTCCATCAGCCCCCTTAATTTGAAGTGTGATCTGCGAATGGAACGTTGCAGATTTTGATAGTCCTCCCTCTGTACGCAAAAAAACTATCACAATGCCCCAATACTCTGAATGTGAATCCATCCCATGGCCGTCCGAAGGGGGGGTGCGTTGGGTGCGACCGCACCCCCCTTTTTTCCAGAGTAAAAAAAATTTCCGAAGGAAAAAAAAAATTACGCGAAATTCGGGAAATTCTGGTTCCGCCCGCGGGTTGATCTGAAAAAAATATTTGCGACCTGCGCAGTGGGGGGGAAGCTGGTGACAAAAGACACAGAAGCGACGCAAAATGACGCCGTCCCTCCGCGCGTGCGCAGTGAGGGGGATCAAATCGCCGCCATTTTCAATGCACCGCCTCGATGCTCCGGGCCTAGTTTGGGTGAGTAGGACCGTGAAATATTGCGTTGCGTTGCGAATGAATGCACCAGAGAGCATCTAAAACCCCAAAGCTTTCAGGGCCCTTAAGCGGGCCCTGGAACCCGGACGCGAGGGGCTTCCCGCTTGTGATGTGCGCTGCGTGACCATTATTTCACATAACATTTTTGGAATCCTGTCATGTCACCCCCCTTTTAGAAAAGCTTCATACGGGCCTGCATCCATCAGTGGATATCTGAAGGCTCAGTAATTGCAGTGGGTGACGGAAAATGATTCAACAATTTGGACTTTTCGAGCGATTTAAAACTTTTGCTGTGTGAAATGCAAACACAAACTCCAAAGAAATATAAACCCAATGTACCTAATTCTTGGGAAGTTGTAAGACTCGTAATTACTTACAGGGTAAAGAAGTTGAATTCAGTGAAGTTGGAAATTATATCTCAATTTAAGATTTGTTACACTATGTTTCTTTCATTTTTTAAATTGTTTCATGGCCTTGCCAAATCTTATTTCCAATTCTTCCAGCCAAATCTCAACTACCTCTTAGAAACAAATGGTAACATTAAAATACAGTAAGATGATTACTCTGACTGGGAATTAGTCTTAGATGGTTGGTCTGTAAAATATTAAAATTATGTGACTAAATGCAGGAGAAGCTGTGAATATGGGCCCTGTCACACGTCAATCCACATATCCATATTGAACTATATTAAAAGTGCAATTCTCTAATTTATCATAAGAGATAGGAGCACAATTAGGCCATTCAGCCCATCAAGTCTACTACACCATTCAATCATGGTTGATCTATCTCTCCCTCCTAACCCCATTCTCCTGCCTTCTCCCCATAACCTCTGACATCCGCACTAATCAAAAATAGTAAGATTAAACTAGAACTTACCAGTTTGAAGTTTGATCTGTATTTTATGAGGAGTGACGATGAGGGATTACGTGAAGAGCCCGCTCAGCACGCATGCGCGGCATACTTCAAAGCAGCGGTGTGGAATCACAGATAGACACAATTATTGAAGTAAACATAGTAAAGACAAGAAGACATCAGTTTATCAGTTTGACCCATATTATTGAGGGTGGGAGCGGAGGGCACGTAATCCCTCATCGTAACTCCTCATAAAATACAGATCAAACTTCAAACTGGTAAGTTCTCGTTTAATCTTACTATTTTACTTCGGAGTCACGTGAGTGATTACGTGAAGACTTCAAAGCTCTGTGATTTCAAACCGTGTTCAGGTATTACTTCACGCACTGCCGAAGTCCTTGAGGGAGGAAGTGTGTTATCGTAATCAACCAATGAATCTTTGTAGAAAAACACAATGGTATTTTTTAACAATAACAACAAAGAAATTAAATTGCTCCCCTGGGCTTAAATTAAATATTTGCAGTCTGTAAAATCTTTTCTGCAAATAAAACAGGTTTTGCCAATGGCTTATTATAAAATTTCTGAACGGTCTTTCCCCCGACCATCCTGCTGTAGCCAGGATGTGGTCTATAGGCACGTCCATTCTTTTAGCCGTCGACGTGGGTGCTGCCCTGGTGGAATGAAATTTGTACATGTTAGTGTTTATCCCAGCAGCTTTTAGCACCTGCTTGAGCCATCTCGAAATGGTTTGGCTCGTCACCCGACCATAAGGTTTTTTATGACTGACCCACAAGGCTTTTCATTTCCCTCGAATATTTTGGTTGTGTCTATGTAGGATAGTAGGTGGGTCATGGCACATAACCGTGGTTCTGGCGGTTAAGCCCGGAATTCCACGACTGGATTAGGTGTTCCTGGTCTGCTCTGTTTGATTAGTCCCTGGATAACGACAGAGATCTGGTCTGGAGCTGTGAGCATGGTGTCCAGTCGCAATAGGTGTAGTGACTGGACCCTCTGTGCAGATACAAGTGCCATCAACATGAGTGTTTTGAGCATAGATTGTTCCAGGTTGAGGGATCTGGCTGGTGGCCATCCCCTGAGGTATGTCAGGACCACACTGACATCCCATATATGGGTGTACCTTGGTCTAGGGGGTTAGAGTTGTAAATACCCTTGATTAGTTTGACCACCAGCGAGTGGGACCCCGTGGCCTGTTGTCCTGGAGCTGGTTTTAAATAGACAGGCAGGGCACTTCTAGCTGTGTTGATGGCTCTGTAGCTGAGTCCTTCATCGTGGTGAAGGTTCGCCAGGAATTCCAGTATGTTGGTAACTGTAGCGGTTGAGTAGGTGGTCCCTGTATCCAAGCAGTACTTCTCCCATTTTTTGATGCTGGACAAGTGCTGTTTTTTAGTGGATGTTCGGAGGGATGCTGACATGGTGTCGACGGTTTGTTCTGATAATCCCAGTCCCAGAAGTGGTTTGTGCAGAATCTGCAACCCAGGAGTTTGATTTTTTCATGGCACGGGTGGCTTGTGCCCGACACTGGGTGTTAATAACTCTGGGTCACTGGGGAATACCATCGGAGTTTCAACAACCATGTCATGGAGTACTGGGAACCATGGCTGCGGATGCCAGTCGGGTACTATCAAAATACCTGAAGCAGAGTCCATTTGTATTGTGCGTAGTCCCCAACTGATGAGGCAGAAGGGAGGAAATGCATAGAAGAAGAATTTTCCCCAAGCCAGCACGAACGCATCTACGGCTGCTGCCTCAGGGTCTGGTTCCCAAATGACATACATAGGTACTTGGTGATTTAGCCTTGATGCAAATAAATCGATATCTGGCGTGCCATATTGCTTGATAACTTTTGCAAATTTTTTGGGGTTTAACATCCATTCGATGTTGTCATTAAATTTACGTGACCTGGTGTCTGCCACTGTATTTAGCTTACCTGGCAGGTAAGTTGCTGATAGCCAAATATGTCTTTCGACACACCATTGTCAAATTGTGTTGACCAATTTGTCGCATGATACCGATTTTATGCCGCCCATATGGTTAATGTAGGCCACCACCGTAGTATTATCTATTTGTAACCGTACATGCAAGTGATGCATATTTGTGCATATGCTTTTAAACCATAAAGGTCACCCAACATCTCTAGATAATTAATGCCCAGTGTAAGTGGTAACGATGACTCTGGGTTAGTCCATCTACTACTTGTGCTGGATATAGAAATATAGAAAACATAGAAATTAGGTGCAGGAGTAGGCCATTCGGCCCTTCGAGCCTGCACCGCCATTCAATATGATCATGGCTGATCATCCAACTCAGTATCCCGTACCTGCCTTCTCTCCATACCCTCTGATCCCCTTAGCCACAAGGGCCACATCTAACTCCCTCTTAAATATAGCCAATGAACTGGCCTCGACTACCCTCTGTGGCAGGGAGTTCCAGAGATTCACCACTCTCTGTGTGAAAAAAGTTCTTCTCATCTCGGTTTTAAAGGATTTCCCCCTTATCCTTAAGCTGTGACCCCTTGTCCTGGACTTCCCCAACATCGGGAGCAATCTTCCTGCATCTAGCCTGTCCAACCCCTTAAGAATTTTGTAAGTTTCTATAAGATCCCCTCTCAATCTCCTAAATTCTAGAGAGTATAAACCAAGTCTATCCAGTCTTTCTTCATAAGACAGTCCTGACATCCCAGGAATCAGTCTGGTGAACCTTCTCTGCACTCCCTCTATGGCAATAATGTCCTTCCTCAGATTTGGAGACCAAAACTGTACGCAATACTCCAGGTGTGGTCTCACCAAGACCCTGTACAACTGCAGTAGAACCTCCCTGCTCCTATAGTCAAATCCTTTTGCTATGAAAGCTAACATACCATTCGCTTTCTTCACTGCCTGCTGCACCTGCATGCCTACTTTCAATGACTGGTGTACCATGACACCCAGGTCTCGCTGCATCTCCCCTTTTCCTAGTCGGCCACCATTTAGATAATAGTCTGCTTTCCTGTTTTTTCCACCAAAATGGATAACCTCACATTTATCCACATTATACTGCATCTGCCAAACATTTGCCCACTCACCCAGCCTATCCAAGTCACCTTGCAGTCTCCTAGCATCCTCCTCACAGCTAACACTGCCCCCCAGCTTAGTGTCATCCGCAAACTTGGAGATATTGCCTTCAATTCCCTCATCCAGATCATTAATATATATTGTAAATAGCTGGGGTCCCAGCACTGAGCCTTGCGGTACCCCACTAGTCACTGCCTGCCATTGTGAAAAGGACCCGTTTACTCCTACTCTTTGCTTCCTGTTTGCCAGCCAGTTCTCTATCCACATCAATACTGAACCCCCAATGCCGTGTGCTTTAAGTTTGTAAACTAATCTCTTATGTGGGACCTTGTCGAAAGCCTTCTGGAAGTCCAGATACACCACATCCACTGGTTCTGCCCTATCCACGCTACTAGTTACATCCTCGAAAAATTCTATAAGATTCGTCAGACATGATTTACCTTTTGTAAATCCATGCTGACTTTGTCCAATGATTTCACCACTTTCCAAATGTGCTGCTATCCCATCTTTAATAACTGACTCTAGCAGTTTCCCCACTACCGATGTTAGACTAACTGGTCTGTAATTCCCCGTTTTCTCTCTCCCTCCCTTCTTAAAAAGTGGGGTTACAGTTTGCTACCCGCCAATCCTCAGGAACTACTCCAGAATCTAAAGAGTTTTGAAAGATTATTACTAATGCATCCACTATTTCTGGAGCTACTTCCTTAAGTACTCTGGGATGCAGCCTATCTGGCCCTGGGGATTTATCGGCCTTTAATCCATTTAATTTATCCAACACCACTTCCCGGCTAACCTGGATTTCACTCAATTCCTCCAACTCCTTTGACCCGCGGTCCACTGCTATTTCCGGCAGATTATTTATGTCTTCCTTAGTGAAGACGGAACCAAAGTAGTTATTCAATTGGTCCGCCATATCCTTGTTCCCCATGATCAACTCACCCGTTTCTGACTGCAAGGGACCTACATTTGTTTTAACTAATCTCTTTCTTTTCACATATCTATAAAAACTTTTGCAGTCAGTTTTTATGTTCCCTGCCAGTTTTCTTTCATAATCTATTTTTCCTTTCCTAATTAAGCCCTTTGTCCTCCTCTGCTGGTCTCTGAATTTCTCCCAGTCCTCCGGTATGCTGCTTTTTCTGGCTAATTTGTACGCATCATCCTTCGCTTTGATACTATCCCTGATTTCCCTTGTTATCCACGGATGCACTACCTTCCCTGATTTATTCTTTTGCCAAACTGGGATGAACAATTTTTGTAGTTCATCCATGCAGTCTTTAAATGTCTTCCATTGCATATCCACCGTCAACCCTTTTAGAATTAATTGCCAGTCAATCTTGGCCAATTCACGTCTCATATCCTCAAAGTTACCTTTCTTTAAGTTCAGAACCATTGTTTCTGAATTAACAATGTCACTCTCCATCCTAATGAAGAACTCAACCATATTATGGTCACTCTTGCCCAAGGGGGCACGTACAACAAGACTGCTAACTAACCCTTCCTCATTACTCAATACCCAGTCTAAAATAGCCTGCTCTCTCGTTGGTTCCTCTACATGTTGATTTAGATAACTATCCCGCATACATTCCAAAAAATCCTCTTCCTCAGCACCCCTGCCAATTTGATTCACCCAATCTATATGTAGATTGAAGTCACCCATTATAACGGTTTTGCCTTTGTCGCACGCATTTCTAATTTCCTGTTTGATACCATCTCCAACTTCACTACTTACTGTTAGGTGGCCTGTACACAACACCCACCAGCGTTTTCTGCCCCTTAGTGTTTCGCAGCTCTACCCATACCGATTCCACATCCTGCAAACTAATGTCCTTCCTTTCCATTGCGTTAATCTCCTCTCTAATCAGCAACGCTACCCCACCTCCTTTTCCTTTCTCTCTATCCCTCCTGAATATTGAATATCCCTGGATGTTCAGCTCCCAGCCTTGGTCACCCTGGAGCCATGTCTCCGTGATCCCAACTATATCATAGTCATTAATAGCTATCTGCACATTCAACTCATCCACCTTATTACGAATATAGAGTTAGTTGCTCCCCAGCCTTGAGCACTGGCATCTGTTTGGATAACTAACGTAGGGTTAGTGATGATAATAGGGCTGAAACTATGCCAAACGTTTTTTGCTCACCACTGTAGTTCTGATAATGCTTCAGTGGGTAACTTTATGACACGAACTTTATGACACGATCATAATGACATGTATGTCGTTTTGGTGCCTGTACCTTTGCTCTTTGTAAGTTTTGACAGTGCAAAGGTCCGATCATTAAATTGTTGCATGATTGTGCCAATTCAACTGTACAACTGTTTTGTCTCTTAGCAATGTTACAGTCACGTAGACTGAATTAATTGTGAAGCCCAAGTAGTCCATGATTGTGGATGGCTTCAACTTAGATTTATCTGGATGTAAGACAATCCCAGGGTTTCGAATAACTGTTTGGTAGCTGATACAGCTAACATAGTCAATTCCATGGTCTTGCCTATTATTTAAGATATCATCAAGATATGCCATGACAATATGTTTTTGTCTTCTGAATATTGCCAGAGCTGGTTTTAGTATCTTGGTGAATAATCTTGGGTTGATGTGAACCCATTGGGTAACGCTTTAAACTGCCATAGCTGCCCCATCCAGGTAAATTTCAGGTATCTGCGATGATCCTTGTGAATGGTACTAAATGGTAAACATCTTTAAGATCAATGCTTGCCATGAAGTATCCTTTGGAAATTAGTTGTTTGGCAGTAACAACCATTTCCATTTTGAAATGTATATACTTAACAAACATATTTAGTGAAGTTAAGTTAATGATGATGCGACATCCACCATCTTTTTTGGGTTTAGTGACGAATATTTGATACGAATTCCAAGGGTTCATGTTTTCCCATGATACCCTTTGTAATTAGTCTCACCAGTTCAGCTTGTCCCTCTCGTTTCTTTAACGGAGAGGGAAAATACCCTCTGGGGTGAATGTTGAACTGGTGGCAATTTTTCTAGTATGAATTGTATTTTATATCCACTAATGCCATTGAGTATATACTGATCACTCGTGATAGACTCCCGTGCTTCTTAAAACAGGTGTAATCTCCCCCCTGTTAGTATTAAGCCCCTATTTTCTATATGCTGGTAGGAACCAGACCCACCTACCTCCATGGTTATGGGTATTGTTCTGTTTCCTGCCGGTCCAACAAGTCTTGCACGTTGTCTGACGTGGCGGTGATGTTGGGGGGTGGCGCATTTTCCATGGGGTCCGCTATGGGCCCTGGTCTAAAGAAGACTTCCGGGGATAGAATGCGGACCCCGAGCTTTACACCAGTCCCATATTGTAGACGTCGACTGATGGACGCAATGGGGTGCTGCTGCTTAGAAATTATTGTTTTTGGTTTGCTCGTCCTGGGCCTGCCCTCATGAGACCGAAGTTTTTTAAAGCCTCTTCCATATCCTTCATATGCTTTGTGAGGTTTTTGCCAAAGAGCAGTGGGTCTGGCTCAGTGGCTGGGGTATGCACAGCCCCGCAAATTTAGGATTTTATGGCAGGTTTTATGATTTGTTTACGAAAGTTGTGGTCATCTCCGTATTTGTCCACGGAACGAGCAAACGATGTGATGGCTGACGTCAGGAGCCTGAGGATCCGCTGCAGTTTTCTAAGGCCTCATTGACCACCTCTCCTGTAGGGGCTTGTTGGAGAGGTGGTTAATGCTGGCCGCTGGTTTGGCCTTTAACGGCCTCCTGCACGTGGGGTTGCCACGTAGCGGTCCACCACACCTAGCAGCTCTTCCTGTTCCTGCACCCCTTGCGTACTCCCGAGATCTTCAGCCATCGTCCCCTCTTCTTGACCAGCCCAGTCCTGGTCACCAAAGCTACCCTCGGGTAAGGAGGAAGCAATGGAGGAAGCTCCTGCTCCAGGAGCCGCTTGAAGCGGCTCACGCGGCTGGCTCTCCCCCGGGCGGGTGGAGAGACGTCCCCGTCCGACAAGTCGGAAGCCACCGGCCGGACGCCTCTTCCGTGGCTTTACTTCCAGCCCGCTGCTCAGGCGCTAGCGGGCTGGGCTCGGCACGGTGTCGGGGAATAGCGGAGCGCCCGGTAAGCGGTCCTACCGCCTTGTTGCTGCCCCCCCCAGATGGAACGCTCCTCCATGGAGTCGAGCGGGGAACAGGTCTTTTCAGGCGGCTGTCTTTCCCCCCGTGCGGGTGGAGAGACGTCCCCGTCCGACAAGTCGGAAGCCACCGGCCGGACGCCTCTTCCATGGCTTTACTTCCAGCGCGTTGTCGGGGGATTGCGGAGCGCCGGGTAAGCGGTCCTACCGCCTTGTTGCTGCCCCCCCCAGATGGAGCGCTCCTCCGTGGAGTCGAGCGGGGACAGGTTTGTTCTAGAGCCTTTCTTCTCTGCCTGAAAGCAGAAGGCTTCCTGTGAAAGAAAAACCCGACCTTAGCTTACCTGACAGTCCGTTCTTTCACCCCGTAGCGGGAGCGCCTGACTCCCGATGTGCCGCTGTTGCACTGTTGAACGTAATGCCGCGCATGCGTGCTGAGCGGGCTCTTCACGTAGTCACTCACGTGACTCCGAAGTAAAATCTATCTATCTCTGCCTTAAAAATATCCACTGACTTGGCCTCCACAGCCTTCAATGGCAAAGAATTCCACAGATTCAACACCCTCTGACTAAAAATGTATTGAAATTACCTGTCTGTATCTCAGGCTTTTATTCCTTAGCCGTATCACATTGGAAAATGTGAAGAACAAATGAACTTGTTGTATGATTGGAGACATTAGTGGATGTTCAGAGAATATTGAGAGCTCATCAACTGCATTGACACTGAAAGGGTTTCAATTAAATAGCAATATT
This sequence comes from Amblyraja radiata, assembly GCF_010909765.2. Lineage (NCBI taxonomy): Eukaryota > Metazoa > Chordata > Chondrichthyes > Rajiformes > Rajidae > Amblyraja > Amblyraja radiata. The sequence continues at coordinate 48,699,949 of NC_045958.1, read as the reverse complement.
GTTAATAATTTGGACTTGGAATTTTAATTTCTTGAATATAGTTATAAATGATGTCTAATTTCAGGCGCCCCAAAATGTTATGTCTTGATTTTTGGGTGATGAAGTGGAATCATTGTTCTTATTTATCAATCAGCCTCACAATCTTGAAAGTGGAACAAGATCCAGGTGACCTAACTGCAAAATTGTTCCGGACTCTTTGGAATTGAACCTTCACCTGCAAAGTCGCACACTGAAATGATTTGTTAGCATATAAAGAAAGAGTAAATATGCATTTCATCTGACAATGTCCTGTGGTCATCACATTGTGGGGATTTATTTAAATTCTTATCTGACATCTTGAGTCTGGTATTTACAACTCTGAGGAGCAAATGTTTATATAGCAAAGGTTTCACAACTTATTGCCCGTGGCATTCAACATATTGATAACTAGCAGGATTAAACGTGGCTATTAGAACAGCTAAAGTGTTTGGCCTGCAACTTTTAACTAAACAACTGTAGAATAGCTGTCGTGGAGAGGAGCACACAAAGTCAGTCAGTGTTTTCTTTGAGGATTAGGGTAAGCAAGCAAGATAGGTTGAAGCAGTCTTCATGTTAACAAAAACACTATTGTGTAACTTTCCTTAGACTTTAAATTTGGATAAATTCCATAGTGTTATTAACAGGGCTGCCAACATTGGGTGAGAGTTGGGAGTGAGAAATTGCGAGAGACCAAGCCCGAGGGAGTGTAGCGAGGGTGAGGAGGGTGTCCCCCCTCCCATTGGTACGGGGCGTTTGCATTTATCAGCTTGAAATTGTGCCTGTTTTCCCGCATCTGTCCCCGCCGCTGCTTCCATCCCTCCCTCAGCCCCGGTACTCCAACACCCGCGGCCCATGCAGTTTATATTAGTTTTTTAATTTTCGTTGATCACCGAATTTCTCACGACAGCGCGTGAGAAATTTGTGATCAGCGTGAGAGTGTGAGAATTTGCCCAAATGCGTTATTCTCACGCTCAAAGCTTGAGAGTTGGCAGCCCTGTATTATGCAGCAGGAAGTTGTGGTGCACTTGCATGCAGGAATGAAAAGGCCCTTTTGCTGTCTTTGACGATGTAGGGTCTAAGCAACAACAGCTGGGTGCGAACACCACTTCTATTCTTTACATGTGAAATAAATAATCCTAAAGTAGAATGAAAACCAGCTTGCTTGTAGTAGCAGTTGATTTATGTCCAGTAACCGGTGTTTGATGTGTCTTTCATGTTGCATAAGGGGTAGGCCACTTAGGTTTGCGATGAGGAAAAACCTTTTCGCGCAGAGAGTTGTGACTCTGTGGAATTCTCTGCCACAGAAGGCAGTGGAGGCCAATTCACTGGATGTTTTCAAGAGAGAGTTAGATATAGCTCGTAGGGCTAACGGAATCAAGGGATATGGGGAGAAAGCAGGAACGGGATCATGATTTTGGATGATCAGAAATGATCATATTGAATGGCAATGCTGGCTTGAAGGGCCGAATGGCCTACTCCACCTATTTTCTATGTTTCTATGGATCTCAACTATATTCAGCAAGAGTAAAGCAATTAAGCTTTGACTTTAGCCTTATTTTGAGGAAAACTATTCCTTCTCTTAAATAAAGAGTCAAACTCTTAAGTAAAAGAGTATCTGAGAAATTATAATAGTTAGTTCCATACATTAATATCTCAGTAGTAAAACTGAAAAATTAGACTATAGTGTTCTGGTCAGACAGTAATAAAGGCAATTGGAGAGAATAAACACTTAAGTAATATTCTGAACCACAGCAGAGTGGGTGGAGGCCAATCTTAAGTGGCCTGAATTTTGGTCCATTGGAAATACCTGAAAATTAGCCAACATGAACGGTTGGGCACAGGTTTGCTTTCAGAAGATGCCATTGTCTGCACACACGAGAAGCAGCTGTGGGAATATCGTCACATCATTAGTTTTCTGCTGAGAAGGCAGGTGGCAAGTCGACAAAGATTCATAGCAACAAAGGGTAGCCTTAAATTGGATTGTCTGTGTTTTGGCTACCAATTTTGACTATTCACAATATTTCATGCTGGAAATTGTTTCCATGTGAAATTGTGGCAGTATTGTAATTGGACTGGGCTCTTTTGTGATCTGTTCATCTCAGTGCATTTGACGCTTTCCCTGTATCTGGCATTCCACAGGATGATTTAATTGTGTGACGCACAGTTTCACAGATAATCCTTATTATAACTATACAACTTTGATCTTGCATGTGGATGTGTGTGTATTTATTTGTTTGTGTGCGATCACATCTACTCGAAGAAACGATGCGCTAATGGTAAAATTTTTACATATTGTGGTAGAGATTTATCCCGTGAAATCAAAAATTGCCTAATCTGAAAAATTCATGCATTATTTCTCAAGTTATTTATGAAAATGTTCAAAAATTTCAAATAACTTAGAAAATAAACTAGATAGTCTCACTGATGACGTCACAATGGATCTGCCTACCTCTGCTTGCGCTGCGAGTGATGTCACCCCTGAGACATGGCTCCAGGGTGACCAAGGCTGGGAGCTGAACATCCAGGGATATTCAATATTCAGGAGGGATAGACAGAAAGGAAAAGGAGGTGGGGCAGCGTTGCTGGTTAGAGAGGAGATTGCTGGTTAGTGAGGAGATTAAAGCAATGGAAAGGAAGGACATTAGCTTGGAGGATGTGGAATCGATATGGGTAGAGCTGCGAAACACTAAAGGGCAGAAAACGCTAGTGCGTGTTGTGTACAGGCCACCTAACAGTAGTAGTGGAGTTGGGGTTGGCATCAAACAGGAAATTAGAAATGCGTGCAACAAAGGTAAAACAGTTATAAAGGGTGACTTAAATCTACATATAGATTGGGGGAATCAAATTGGCAGGGGTTCTGAGGAAGAGGATTTCTTGAAATGTATGCGGGATAGTTTTCTAAACCAACATGTAGAGGAACCAACGAGAGAGCAGGCTATTCTAGGCTGGGTATTGAGTAATGAGGAAGGGTTAGTTGGCAGTCTAGTTGTGCGTGGCCCCTTGGGCAAGAGTGACTATAATATGGTTGAGTTCTTCATTAGGATGGAGAGTGACATGGTTAATTCAGAAACAATGGTTCTGAACTTAAAGAAAGGTAACTGAGAGTATGAGACGTGAATTGGCCAAGATTGACTGGCAATTAATTCTTAAAGGGTTGACGGTGGATATGCAATGGAAGGCATTTAAAAACTGTATGGATGAACTACAACAATTGTTCATCCCAGTTTGGCAAAAGAATAAATCAGGGAAGGTAGTGCATCCGTGGATAACAAGGGAAATCAGGGATAGTATCAAAGCAAAAGATGAAGCGTACAAAGTAGCCAGAAAAAGCAGCCTACCAGAGGACTGGGAGAAATTCAGAGACCAGCAGAGGAGGACAAAGGGCTTAATTAGGAAAGGGAAAATAGATTATGAAAGAAAACTGGCAGGGAACATAAAAACTGACTGCAAAAGTTTTTATAGATATGTGAAGAGAAAGAGATTAGTTAACACAAATGTAGGTCCCTTGCAGTCAGAAACAGGTGAATTGATCATGGGGAACAAGGACATGGCGGACCAATTGAATAACTACTTTGGTTCCGTCTTCACTAAGGAAGACATAAATAATCTGCCGGAAATAGCAGGGGACAGCGGGTCAAAGGAGTTGGAGGAATTGAGTGATAGCGGTCTCTGCTTGCAAATCCGCCAACTTTCACAACCCCTCCCGCATGCCGAGGCCGGGAGGAGGGAGAGGGAGGTTCCTTCCACCGGGCGGGGTGCGGGAGGAGCAGGCGATGGAGCCGCTGTTGCAGCTGTCGCCGTCATACGCTCCGATCCTTCGCCACCACGCACCTAGTATCTTTGCCCCACAATCAAAGATACTAGACGAATACAGCCGCTGCCGACACAAAACGTCACGTTCCTATTCTCCAGAGATGCTGCCTGACCCGCGGAGTTACTCCAGTTTTTTGTGTCTATCGGTATAAAACAGTGTTTGATTGCCAAGCCGGGCAAAATGAGTCGGCATTTAGGTTGCCCGGCTGCACTTTGAGTGGTCAATGGCACCCGGGCACCCTCTAATTTCGAGCCCTGCTAAAGAGATCAGGGGGTATGGAGAGAAGGCAGGTACGGGATACTGAGTTGGATGATCAGCCATGATCATATTGAATGGCGGTGCAGGCTCGAAGGGCCGAATGGCCTACTCCTGCACCTATTTTCTATGTTCTATGTTTCTATGTTTCTGTCTTCTGTACTTCTTGGCTTCTTAACATTTACCTCTTTAAATTTATCACTTAGAGTTTTTAAACTGCTGCTCAGGTCGTGCTGCATGCACCGCTGGGCTCCTTGAAGTTCTAGAACATGGCGGTCGTTATCGCCGCGCGAGCACGGGTGAGGGTGCGAGACAGTGCGATGGGAAGGCGACCGTGGCGGCCATTACCAGGGCTCGAAATTAGCGGTTGCCCGGGTGCCAATGGCAACTTACAGTCCCGCCGGACAACCTAAAAGCCATGCCATTTTTCCCGGTTTGGCAAGCAACCGGGACACCTAGCGTTTAATTCTGAGTGGGCCCCCTCTCTATCTCTCTCTTTTTCTCTCAATCTCTGCCTCCGCCCGCCATCCGTGTCCGGCTCTCAGCTCGGCGCTAGGCTCTCGACTCTCGGCTCGGCGCTAGGCTCTCGGCTCTCGGGTCTTGGGTCTCCGTTCGGCACGGCCGGCCGCCTTATACATGTGCACTGCCCCGGCCAGCACATCATCGGCTGTGGTTGTGCACATGTGCCGCCCTGCACATGTGCACTGCCACGGCAACTGGTCGGCGTCGGCCACTTTCTCCCTCCCTTTGCATTGTGGGAGTTCTGGCCGCCATTGCTGTCCGGTCGCTGCCTCACCGCGACCGCTGAAAAACAACGCAGAATCACTCCCTGGAGCTGGAGTAACTCCCTGGAGTAACTCTTGCTTCTTGGCTTCCTGGTCCTCTAAAAATATTTGAAATAGAATTTAAACTGGTGGACCCACCACCTCCAAACTCCAAATTCTGAAAAATAACAGCCTATTGCATTTTATCTGTTTATTTATTGTCTATATATATAGAATAGAATAGAATAGAATGCTATTTATTGTCATTCAAACCTAGGTTTGAACGAAATTCCATTTCTACAGTTTTTTACATTACAAAACAATCCAAGACCCACACTTAACACAGTTTACATAAACATCCATCACAGTGAGTCTCCAACATCTCCTCACTGTGATGGAAGGCAAAGTCTTTATCTCTTCCCTTTGTTCCTTCTCCCGCGGTCCAGCAGTCCAACTGCAGTGTCGAGGCGAACTGGGGCTCCGATGTTAAAGCCCCTGGCAGGCGATGGTAAGTCCTGAGGCCGTTTAAGCCACGCCGGGCGATGTTAGGCTCCGGCTCCATGTCCTTAAACCCGCGATTCCAGCGGGAGAAGTCGCCGTTGCGGAGCTCGGAAAGGCGGTCTCCCACCAGGGACCTGCGAGCTCCCGATGTTCCCATCCACCGGGTCTGCGGCCGGTGCCTCCGAACTCCAAAAGTCGGGTCGCAGCCGCACGCCACCACAGCTCTTCCCGCTCCGAAGTTGGCCAGCTCCGCGATGTCAGTTCCGCAGGCTCTGCAACTGGAGCCCTCAGGTTAGTCCCGGCCGGAGGTCGCCGCCGGCTCCACGATGTTAGGCCCAATGACATCCGAGACCCGACAGGGAATAGTCGGGTCCCCGCACAGGGAAGAGATTAACGGTTTCCCCCACAGCCCCACCCACCACCCCCCACATATACACAGCTAAAAAAATAATAAAAACTGACTCAAAGACATACATTTAACAAGACAAAAATAAAAAAAGACAGACGACTGTAGTCGAGCCGCTACCGTTAGGCGCCGCCACTCCCACTTCTATATGGTCTATAGTATATAGACACACTGAACTTTTATCTCCTGTTCTGTATTATGTTTACATATTCTGTTGTGCTGCAGCAAGCAAGAATTTCATTGCCCTATCTGGGACACATGACAATAAAACTCTCTTGACTCTTGACTTGGACTTAAGCAAAAAAGGGTTCTTGGGAAAAAAAAAGCTACCTTAAATTTAGTTGCGTCAAATTATGCGGGGAACTCCATGGAGCAGCCAGCAACTCTGGATAGAAGAAATTGGGTGACGTTTTTGGTAGAAACCCTTCTTTACATTTCCTCTAGTTTTAGTGTTTTTAGTTTAATTTAAAGATACAGCATGGAAACAGGCCCTTCGGCCCACCGAGTCCACGCCAACCACCGATCACCCGTACTCTAGTTCTATCCCACACATCAGCGACGTAAGTCAAAAGTCAAGAGTGTTTTATTCTCACACGTCCCAGTTAGAACAATGAAATCCTTACTTGCAGCAGCACAACAGAATATGTAAACATAGTACTCTGTAAACAATGTTATAAACGAGAAAACAGAACTCCATACAGACAGCACCCATATTCAGGATCAATTCCGGGTCTCTGGCAATTTTAGGCAGCAACTTTATGGCCAATGTACTGCCCCAATAGCCTTGAACTGAATTAAAACATACAGTAGCTGTAAAGGGGGACATAGCGTCACTTAGAGATTTAAGACTGAAAATGGATAGTTTCTTTTTTTTTTAGTAACCAAAGTTATCAACGTATAATTTTTTGTGTGTTGGAAAATAAAATATAGTGGCACAGCTGGTGGACTTGCTGCCTCACACGCCAGAGATCTGTGTTCGATTCTGTTCTCGGGCACTGTCTGTGTTGAATTTGCACATTCTCCCTGCAAGCATGTGGGTTTCCTCCCACATCCCAAAGATGCATTGGCTTTGTAGGTTAACTTGTCTCTGTAAAATTGCCCCTAATGTGTAGGGAGTGGGTGAGGAAAGTGGGATAATAGAACGTGTGAATGGGTAGACAAAAATGCTGGAGAAACTCAGCAGGTGAGGCAGCATCTATGGAGCGAAGGTGAAGGTGAGGGTGAGGGTGCGAGGGGGGGGGGGGGCGGGAAGAAGAAAGGAAGAGGCAGAGACAGTGGACTGAGGGAGAGCTGGGAAGCGGAGGAGAAAGTAGGGACTACCTGAAATTGGAGGGGTGTAAACTGCCCAATAGGCCACGTTTCGGGTCGAGACCCTTCTTCAGACTGATGCCGGGAGGGGTGGGGGGCGGGGAAAAGAAAGGAAGAGGCGGAGACAGTAGGCTGTGAGTGAGCTGTGAATGGGAGGGGAAGGATGGAGAAAGCAAGGACTATGTGAAATTGGAAAAGCCAATGTTCATACCGCTGGGGTGTAAACTACCCAAGCAAAATATGAGGTGCTGTTCCTCCAATTTGCGGTGGGCCTCACTCTGGCCATGGAGGAGGCTCAGGACAGAAAGGTCGGATTCGGAATGGGAGGGGAGTTGAAGTGCTGAGCCACCGGGAGATCAGGTTGTTTATTGCGAACTGAGTGGAGGTGTTGTGCGAAGCGATCGCCAAGCCTGCGCTTGGTCTCACCGAGGTTGATCATACGCTGATAACCATATTTTTTTTTGGAAGTGGAAAGATATAATAGAAATTGCATTCATTGCAATGTGTAAAAAGAGATGAGATACTGTATTGTAATTTTGCTGCATGTCTTTGTGGCATATATCATGTCTTGATTGGTGAATATGTTTAGGTTGCGACTTTATTTGAAGCAGAAATAATATGTGAATGCTTCATTGACCATAATTCCGACTGGTAACTACGCACTTCGTCCGAGCACATTATCGCACACGTCATGCAAGCCGTCTTAAATGACCACCTAAACTGTCATTTTGCAACCTAAAAAGCTGCCGGGGTTCCTCTCTGTGTCCCTCTCTGTGTCCCTCTCTATATCCCTCTCTGTGCTTCTGTGTCCCTGTCTGTGCTGCTGTGTCCCTCTCTGTGTCCCTCTCTATATCCCTCTCTGTGCTTCTGTGTCCCTGTCTGTGCTGCTGTATCCCTCTCTGTGTCCCTCTCTATATCCCTCTCTGTGCTTCTGTGTCCCTGTCTGTGCTGCTGTATCCCTCTCTCTCTATCCCCCTCCCTCTGTAGCCGTGCCTCCGAGTTGGGGGTTATGTGTGAGTGGATGGTGCGGGCCATGGGGTAAAAGGAGTGAATGAATAATATTAATATAATATCAATGGGGTGGTTAGTGTGTGCGTTTCAGAGGTTGGTTAGTGTGTGTAACGCCGCAGGCGGCGCCCTCCCCCCGCAACTGTGCCTCTGTCCCTCTCTGTGCCTCTGTCTCCCACTCTGTGCCTCTGTCTCCCTTTCTGTGCCTCTGTGTTCCTCTCTGTGTCCCTCTCTGTGCTTCTGTGTCCCTGTCTGTGCTGCTGTATCCCTCTCTGTGTACCTGTGTCCTTCTCTGTGCCTCTATGTCCCTCTCTCTCTATCCCTCTCCCTCTGTAGCCGAGCCTGCGAGTTGGGGGCTATGTGTGTGGATGGGGCGGGGCATGGGGGTAAAAGGAGTGAATTAATAATATTAATATAATATCAATGGGGTGGTCAGTGCATGCGTTTCAGAGGTTGGTTAGTGTGTGTAACGCCGCAGGCCGCGCCCTCCTCCCGCAACCGCGCGTTGAGGGGACGCGACCCAACGGTTAAACTTAACACTTAAATTGGAGTCTCCAGCCCTTCACCCCCCCCCCCCCCCCTCCCCACAATCCCTACTTTTAGTCTAAAGAATGGTGTTAACCAGAAATGTCACTCATCCCTTTTCTCCAGAGATGCTGCCAAACCAGATGAGTTACAGTCTATCCACAGTCTATCTTTAGTCCATCATACTAGTTCTTGGGGGAGTCCAGAACCAGGGGCCACAGTTTAAGGATAAGGAGTAAGCCATTTAGAACGGACGAGGAAACATTTTTTCTCACAGAGAGTGGTGAGTCTGTGGAATTCTCGGCCTCAGAGGGCGGTGGAGGCAGGTTCTCTGGATGCTTTCAAGAGAGAGCTAGATAGGGCTCTTAAAAATAGCGGAGTCAGGGGATATGGGGAGAAGGCAGGAACGGGGTACTGTTGGGGATGATCAGCCATGATCAGCCATGATCACATTGAATGGCTGTGCTGGCTCGAAGGGCCGAATGGCCTACTCCTGCACCTATTGTCTATTGTTTATTCTTGTCTGGTTTAGACTGTTGACTGTGACTGAGCATTTTCAGGCATGACTACAAGCTGATGAGATACCTCTCACAGTCTGCAGAGTGTATAACAGTGACGGATCCCTCCCACACTTGGCAGTTGTGATAATCATTCAAGCAGAGCCTCAGCAATGCCACCTCTGGCAGCACTCCACTAGAGGAAGTGTCAGATGCTGCCTGACCCACTGAGTTACTCCAGCATTTTGTGTCTATCTTTTGTGTAAACCAGCATCTGCAGTTCATTCTTACTCACTAAGGCCAGGGCTTGCCATTCAGGGACCTCGGGATGAGAGACAAGACATGCCTTGGTGTGAAGATCCTTCCCACAGAGTCTCTTCAGAGGCACCGCGTTCTATCCAGCCCTTCTGACGAACCATGCATTTGCAGGCTTAAGGGCCTGTCCCACTGTACGATGTAATTCAAGAGTTCTCCCGAGTTTTCCCCTGATTCGAACTCGGAGGAGTTCGTACATGTCTCGTAGCGGCTCGTACGAGTAACGGTAGGTACTCGGGAAATCTGGTAAACTCGTGACGTTTTTTCAACTGTGAAAAAATGTCCATGAATAAAAAAATACTTGTGATTAAAAATTGTTTTACTTTTTACTTGTACGAGCCGCTACGAGAGATCCATGAACTCCTTCGCTCCATACATGCTGCTGCACCCGCTGAGTTTCTCCAGCATTTTTGTGTACCGTAGGATTTAACAGTCTCCTGCATGTTAAGGTAGCATTGACTGCACTCATATACACATAAGGCCTCACAAGGGCTACAACTAATGTATTTTTGCTTTATTTTGTGAATCCAAATGCTCCTTTTCTTGTACAGCAAACATAATCAGAACTTCACCGTGGAAGGACCACATTCCAATTTGTTCCATCTTAAAATGGCAACCAGAATGTTATCACATTACAGGACATTATTGGAAGAATAACACTCCTAAGTAACTTTTTCATTTGATTAAAATATGTTAGTTTTCAAGCTATTTTTGCTATGATATCAACATTCAAATGAAATTTTAAGTGAAGCAGTCTTTAAAAAAATTGTTCTATATTGGGTTTAGTTTAGATTAGAGATATTGCATGTGGAGAGTTAGGAAGAAGGCTGAAAAGCATGACTTCTAGGGTGGTTATCTCTGGTTTGCAACATCCATTTCCTGGCCTTTTTAGACAATAGACAATAGGTGCAGGAGTAGGCCATTCGGCCCTACGAGGTTCTTTAGTAACTTGTCAGTTTCTTTGTTGAACTAAATTAAGGCGCATGTTGCAATCAAAAGCGCTTGAACAATTGGTTAGGAAGAAAGCCAAACTGTAAGAAAGACGACTGCGCCTCAATGTGATCATGGCTAATCATCCCCAATCAGTAACCCGTTCCTGCCTTCTCCCCATAACCCCTGACTCCGCTATCTTTAAGAGCCCTATCAAGCTCTCTCTTGAAAGTATCCAGAGAACCGGCCTCCACCGCCCTCTGAGGCAGAGAATTCCACAGAATCACAACTCTCTGTGTGTTCTGGACTCCCCCAACATCGGGAAAATGTTTCCTGCCTCTAGCGTGTCCAAACCATTAATAATCTTATATGTTTCAATAAAATTCCCTCTCATCCTTCTAAATTCCAGAGTATACAAACCCAGCCGCTCCATTCTCTCAGCATATGACAGTCCCGCCATCCCGGGAATTAACCTTGTAAACCTACGCTACACTCCCTCAATAGCAAGAATGTCCTTCCTCCAATTAGGGAATCAAAACTGCACACAATACTCCAGGTGTGGTCTCACTGGGGCTGTGTACAACTGCAGAAGGACCTCTTTGCTCCTATACTCGACTCCTTTATTATCTTCCCTCACAGCGGGAAACGTTGATTCTGCTGTGGGGGATGTTTGATGTTAAATTCCATAGTGTTGTGTTTATCTTATTTGTGTGCTGCATGGTAACATAAATTTCACTGCACCAATTGGTGTCTGTGACATAAATGTCCTTTGTCCTTTGTCTCGTTATGAAGGCAGCCAATGCTGGCGCCACCCGGTGAATACCGAATTAAAAGTTTTATATGAATGCGCGATGAATAGAAATAAAGTGGATGAGCTTGAGGTTCAGTTAGAAATTGTTAAGAGACATGGCTACAAGAGGATCAGAGCTGGGAAAGGAATATTCAGGGGTATATGTCCTATCGAAAAGACAGACAGGTCGGCAGAGAGGGTGGGGTGGCTCTGTTGGTAAGGAAATAAATTCAGTCCATTGCGAGGGGTGACATAGAACCAGAAGATGTAGATAGAACTGAGAAATTGTGGATAGAACTGAGAAATTGTAAGAGTAAAGAGACCCTAATGGGAGTTATCTGCAGGCCATCAAACATAGCCTGGAGATAAGGTGCAAGTTGCATCAGGATTTAAAATTGGCATGTAACAAAGGTGGATATGACCTGCAGTGGTTATGGGAGATTTCAACACGCAGGTAGACTGGGAAAATCAGAGTGGTACTGGACCCCAAGAAAGGGCGTTTGAAGAGTTTCCTCCGAGATGGATTCTTAGAGCATCTTGTACTGGAGTCTACCAGGGAGAAGGCAATTGTGAATTTAGTGTTGTATAATGAACCAGACTTGATAAGCGAACTCAAGGTCAATGAACCATTAGGAAGTAATGACCATAATATGATGTTTTAATCTGCAATTTGAGAGGGAAAAGGTAAAATCGGATGTGTCAGTATTGCAGTTGAACAAAGGGGAAGCATGAGGGAGGAGCTGGCCAAAGTTGACTGGAAAGGGACCCTAGTACGGATGATGGTGGGACAGCAATGGCAGGTATTTCTGGGAATAATGCAGAAGATGCTGGATCATAAAAGAGAAGGCGTATAACATAGCAAAGATGAGCGGAAAGCCAGACTTTTGGGTAACTTTTAAAGTTCAACAGAAGTTAACTAAAAAGACAACACGGGGAGGAAAGATGAGGTACGAAGGTAAGCTAGCCAAGAATATAAAGGAGGATAGTAAAAGCTTCTTTAGGTATGTGAAGAGGAAAAAATTAGCTAAGACCAAAGTCCCTTGAAGAAAGAAAGGTGAATTTATCATGGGGTACAAAGAAATGGCAGACGAGTTGAACGTGTACTTTGGTTCTGTCTTCACTAAGGAATTCACAAACAATCTCCCAGATGTACTAGCAGACAGAGGGCCTAGGGTGATGGAGGAACTGAAGAAATTCACATTCATCAGGAAATGGTGTTGGTAGACTGATGGGACTGAAGCCTGATAAATCCCCAGGGCCTGATGTTCTGCATCCAAGGGTACTCAAGGAGATGGCTATAGAAATTGTGGATGCATTGATGATCATTTTCCAATTCCTATAGATTATTGATCAGTTCCTGGGGATTGGAGAGTAGCTAATGTTATCCCACTTTTTAAGAAAGGAGGGAGAAAGAGAAAGCAGGGAATTATAGACCAGTTAGCCTGACATCAGTAGTGATAAAGATCCTGGAGTCTATTATTAAAGATGTTATATAGGCGCATATGGATAGCAGTAACAGGATCGGTCCAAGTCAGCATGGATTTACGAAGGGGAAACCATGCTTGACTAATCTTCTGGAATTTTTTGAAGATGTAATGTAAAATGGACAAGGGAGAGCCAGTGGATGTAGTGTACCTGGGCTTTCAGAAAGCCTTTGATAATGTCCCACACGGGAGATTAGTGGGCAAAATTAGATCACATAGTATTGGCGGTAGTGATGTTATCTGACTTTTCAAGAAAGATTTCATACCGGGAGGAGTTGAGTAGAGGAGCAAAGAGGTCCTTCTGCAGTTGCACAGGGCCCTGGATACAGGGCCCACAATACTCTAGATGGGTGAAACTTGACATAGGTGGAATCCACAGTCAGGTTTGCACCTGGGTTGAGGCAGTAGCTTTACCAGTTGTGTCAATGTGCCACCCTAGTGGTCTTCAGTTGGTCTTCAGTTTGTTCTGAGTACTTAAGGTTCTGAGTAATGTACTTCTGGCTGGGTTTAAGTTTGCACTACACATTAGTCCAGCTAGAAATTAACTGATTTGAACACAAATGATTAGAACTTTGCATAACAATCTGACATTCTCAGTATGATTTTGCGGCTTAGACATTATTAAATAGAAATACAATGTTACACCTGCAGAAGGAATGACATGAGATACAGCAAGATAAGTTTCTGGGACTGCGACCATGATCAGGACAACGCCTCAGATTATCTTTGTTGGGCAATAAAAGAGGCATTTGAATTCACAAAAATAAATGATTTAATAAATATCTAGGTTGTAGCCCCTGTGAACCATTGCTTCACACTGCAAGGGGCACATTCCAATTTGTTCTATGCTAAAGTGGCAATCAGGATTTTGTCATGTTACAGGGCTTTACTTTGCATATTCAAAGCCCAAAACTTTGGGTTTAGTTTAGTGATACAGCGCGGAAACAGGCCCTTCGGCCTACCGAGTCTGCATCAACCAGCGATCCCTGCACATTAGCACTATCCTACACACACACACACACACACATTTGGGACAATTTACAGTACATTTAAACCAAGCCAATTAACCTACAAACCTGTACGTCTTTGGTATGTGGGAAGAAACCGAAGATCTAGGAGAAAACCCACGCGACCACAGGGAGAATGTACAAACTCCATACAGACAGCTCCAGTAGTTGGGATCGAACCCGTGTCTCTGGTAAGGCAGGAACTCTACCGCTGCGACACCGTGCCGCTCTTCAGCATCCCTGCCATTGATCTCTGTAAACAAGGGATCATTTCAAAGCCAAGGATAAGTCTGGCTCTGGCGTTAAAATATTGAAAGTCGAGACATGATTAGTCGTGCTTTGATGATATCTGGAATCAGATAACACTGTTGAACACTATTCGAACAAGAGGACATGACTTCAGAATTAAGGGACAGAAGTTTAGGGGTAACATGAGGGGGATCTTCTTTACTCAGAGAGTGGTAGCGGTTTGGAATGAGCTTCCAGTGGAAGTGGTGGAGGCAGGTTCGTTGGTATCATTTAAAAATAAATTGGATAAGCATATGGATGAGAAGGGAATGGAGGGTTATAGTATGAGTGCAGGCAGGGAAAATAATTGTTCGGCACGGACTTGTAGGGCCGAGATGGCCTGTTCCCGTGCTGTAATTGTTATATGTTATATATGATATGTTATATATGTTCATTGTCAATACCTGCACATGGACTTGGATTGTATACTGGAGGATACCCATCATGATTAGAATAGAATCCGTGTGAATGTGCCAGGGCATTCAGGACAGGAGAGGTGAACACTGGAAGATGAAAAGGAAAATACTACCCAAAATTGAACACAGTATTACAAATATAGCGAAAGCGCTCTGGGATCTTTGTTCTTGACCACCCTATCTAGCAATGTTACAAAATTTTGAGATTTTTAAAATCAAGTCTGCAATTTATCCCATCAGATAAAGCATAAAAATAAGTTTAATTTGACACCTAATTCACTTTCATATCTTCAGTATTAAAAACGTTATGCCCATTTACATACTCAGAAATTTGCATCTTGTTCCCTATTCCTTTTCCATTGACTTAACACAAAAGCTGTGATCGAGGACAGTCAAAAGCCCATAACTTTCTTAAAAATTAAGAGAACAATGAAATTTTCAGTTATTATAGATTGAAGCATTCTGAAACAAATATAAAACATCTTACACGGATGACCTGAATTTAAAGCATATAATTAGTTAGTTTTCTAATTGTAGCTAATTACAAAATTGACCGTTGTGACGGAAATAGTAATAAACACCCAGACTGCCTTGAAAACTCAAAAATGTGATATTCTCAAGATCAAAACTTTAAAATATTATTGTATTATATGTTGTAAGTCCATAACAGATAGGTAAATAAATTACAATTTCTAGCAATAGGCCAAGTCTTTATGGATAAGATCAGTTACTAGCTGGTACATTGGCATATCATAATCAGTAGCATCATCATACTCCTCAGATTGTAACCAATAAGCAACTCTGTACATCTTGTTTTTCCTCAATATTTCAATTTTGGCATTGTTAACTACAAGATTTTGCTCTTCAAACTACGCATGACATGCCTTTCTGCCGACTACTTTCCCATTAAGAAAGTCCTGTAGATCATCACATTTGTAGTAGTACAAATTCGGATAATCTCTGCGAATGCTGTCTAAATCTGTCTCTTTTGCTGGGCATTTGGATTGACAATTTTGCATTTCTTCTTTGGAGACATCTGTTTTATAATGTAAAGGAAAAAAACCCACTGAACAGCATTAACAGAAACAAGTTATTATTTGCAGTTTTACAAAAAAGGTAGAAATTATAAAGTTAAACGCTAAAACAAATAGTAAATACCCAACAAAAAAATCATACTCATCAGTTTCATCAAATCAATTCATCTAATCAATTAATCTAAATTCAATTACTAGATCTAAACATCTATCCATTTCTTAAGAAAAGGATATATATTATTAATAGCTTAAGTATCCAAATAACAAACTAATCCCATTCACACAAGAATTCACAATATAACATGATTTTAAAATCTCACTGTCATGGTCTTATATGCCAGATGGAAGGAATTTAATGTTTAATTCCCATAAATTAATCTAGAAACATCCACTCTCAATATTATCAAAATAATATTTTTTGCAAAATGCATGTGGCTAAAACTGTTGTGGATATTTAGTATAAAAATATTGTCTATGGATAGACAGTTACACAAAATATAAACGATTTAGATGCTCTTATGACATGATTGTCCAAAAAAAAAGAGGATTTAAATCATTTTGCAAGTGGGTGTTTCTGGAATGCGATCAATTGGAACGTTGCCGTTGCCATGAATTTAAACCCCATATCGGCAGGCAAAGACACTGCTGGTTCGTATGGGGCCCAAATAACATTTTTTGCGTTGTAAAATTAGATTAAAGCCACCCCAAGAAGCAAGATTATATGTGAAATATACGACATACCTTTTGTTTTGTCCTGATATCACAATCCTTCACGTTGTACGGGTTGAGGGCGTTTGAAGTCGCATTTTACTTTAATCGAATTGTCCAGCGATTTTTTAATTAAAAAAACCGGGAACAGATGTCGGATCGATTTTTCTTCATCGACTAGCAGCCCGAGGAAATCCCTCTCCGACAAGCGATACAAACCTGTATTTTAATCCCGCCCCCCCCCCTCAAAGGCGCCAATGTCGCGCACACGGCCAGTGATAGAACTGCAGCGCTGCTGAAGGTAGGTTTGTAACATCGCTACCCAATCTACTTACGATGCCATTTTCAGGGAACATGCACTCCTAGATCCCTCTGCTCTACAATATTTCCCATGGACCTGCCATTCACTGTCGGGGACATAGGATTGTGAATAGAAATTCCCTGCTAAGCATTACCACGCAAACTCATTCAGGGAATGGTGAATGTTACACTGAAATGTAACGCACTATCCTGCAAATTGTTGGCATGGTGGCATAGTAGTAGAGTTACTGCCTTACAGCACAAGAGACCCGGGTACGATCATGATTACGGATGCCAGAAGTGGCGGCGCTGTGATACAGCTGCGGCTCGCCTGCAGTCTGTCTGTTTTTACTTTTTATGTTGTTTTTTTTTGTCTAGTTTAGTACATTTTTTGGTTATTAGGTGGTGTTATGTGTGTGGGGGGAGGGTGAAACAGAGCTTTCTGTCTCTCCCTTCGGGGGAATGCGACTTTTTGTCATATCCCCCTTCTCTTCCCCCGTCTGCGCTGAGGCCTAATGGCGGAGCTGGCGGCCTCCAACCTGCGACCGACCTCGAGGGTCCGGAGGTAGAGCCAGCCAGGACTCACCAACGCGAGGCTGGCCGTCTTCGAGCTGTGGCGACGTCCGGGTAGCGGCATGACTCGGCGCTCCGGTGAGGGCGGACGGTGCGGGGCTGAGACACTCCTGTGCGGCCGGCACGGCTACCGGCTGGAAGGCGCTCCCGTGTGAGCAGCCCGGTGCGGGGCTGAGACGCTGCCGTGTGGGCGGACCGGCTACCGGCTGGAAGGCGCTCCCGTGTGAGCAGCCCGGTGCGGGGCTGAGACGCTGCCTTGTGGGCGGCCCGGTGCGGAGCGGAGACGGTGCTACGGCGGCTGAGGCGGCGTTCTGGCGGCGGCAACCTGGATCCGGGGCTCGGCCGCAGGCCAATGGAGGACAATGTCGGGAGCTCGCAGGTCACAGGCTGGTGCCTGTTTTCCGGAGCACCCGTTGCAACAGCTGCGGGCAGCTTCGACCACCCCCCGGGCCGCGGAGCTTGAACCGCGGGACTGACTTACCATCGCCCGGTGGGGTATCGCCTCGGCGCAGAGGGAGAAGAGGAGGGAAGAGACAGTAACTCTAAGACTTTTGCCTCCATCACAGTGAGGAGGTGTTTGGTGAACTCACTGTGGTGGATGTTAATTTGTGTTTATTGTGTTTTGTTATTATTACATGTATGGCTGCAGGCAACAGCATTTCGTTCAGACCGAAAGGTCTGAATGACAAATAAAGGATTCAATTCAATTCAATTCAATGCTGTCTTTATGGAATTTTACATTCTTGTGACTACGTGGACTTTCTTTCAATGGTCCAGTGTCCTCCCACAGTCCAAAGACAAAGTCCAGTAAAGTCCGATCAAAGATAGTACGAGGGTCTCCATTAAGGTAGATATTAGCAGTTCTCAGCTGTTGTCTACCTCATTCGAGACCCTCGGACCAACTTTGATCAGAAATTCTGGACTTTATCTTGCACTAAACATTATTCATATTATTCCCTTTATCATGTATTTGTACACCATGGATGGCTCGATTGTAATCATGTATTGTCTTTCCGCTGACTGGTTAGCACGCAACAAAAGCTTTTCTCTGTTGTTAACCTAAAGTAAACTCAACTCAAGACGAGCAGGTTTGTCGGTCAATTGGCTTCTGTACATTTCCCCTAGTGTGCAGAATGCGAAACTGGGATAACATCGAACTAGAGTACGAGTGATCGATGGTCGGCGCGAACTCAGTGGGCCGAAGGGCCTATCTCCATGCTGTATCTCTAAACTAAACTAAACTCTCTGCCACTTAGACACCACCATCCCTGATTCCACAAATTCCCTCCTCATCACATTCTCAACCTGCCAAAACCCATCGGCATGTGATCCATCCCACAACAAATCACACCACCCAAGGACACTGTGCTCGTTGAACTGCACTGGTAGTCTGTCTGCTCTCATTGTCAAATTTAAAAATCACAACATCTTGCCACCCAGACCCCACGCTCTTAAATTACTGAGCTGAGCCATTTAACCTAGGGGTCTGCCTCATGCCATTTAATCTTTTTATCCTCTGGATGTTAAATTCTTATATTTCAGGAAATGTCACTCAGCTGCTGAGTAACGGAGTCCAACATTTCCCACCAGGTGCAAGGGTTTTGTTGGAGTGCGTCTCCCTGCCAAACATCATTAGTCCTGATCAGGGTGTTTTTCTTCAGATTTTATTTGACATTTGAGTGTTACATTCATGCAATGTTTCCACTTTTGCTCAACAAAACTCTTTATTTTTGAAGCAGGGTAAGAGCAGTGCACCACTTTACAATCATTTCTGAAGTTCAGGGGCTCCGTTCGGTATTGTTGTGATTAGCCTGTGATAATTGTATGCTGTATGGTCGTTAGTAGTCTCCTCAGTCGCCCAAAGAGTTAGAGCGTCTTTCTGATCGCCGCTGGATTTCCAACATGTTGAAAAGGTTTTGGAGACAGTCGGCGACAGTGGGTTTGAAGCCAATGATCGTAGCTTGACTTCTCCTGATGTAGGTGCTGTCGTAGTTGTCGCCAGGTTAACGTAGGTGGTCGCTGGTGCTGACTTTGTTTTGTTTTTTTGTTGTTAAAGTAATGATTCTATTTCAAATTTTATGTCTAAGGGAGATCCAGACGCTGGTTTTTCGGCGACCTGCTACGACTATGACAGTCGTCGGCAGTCGTCTAAAAATAGCCGAAGTGGAACAGGCCCATAACCCCTGTTTTGTTACCATTAGTATTTGAGGTGGTCTGTATATAATTCCTGTCAATGTGTTTTGCCCTTTCCTGTTTCTCGACAGTTCAATTGATTTTACTTGATTTTAAGATCCTTCTTCACCATAACTTTTATTCCATTCTTTAGAATCAGGCTATTCTGCCATTCTTTCCCACTTTTGCTTTGTCTTCAAAAAGCCAACTATCGTGAAATATTCACAATCTTATTCACTGCCACCACATATCTTTAATAGATATTAGATCAAACCATTTTATCTCAATTCCATATTTCCATTCTCTTCCCTCTCTTCCGTGTGCCCCCCCCCCCCATTCCTTTCCACCTGCATCCCTCCCTCTGGTTTACACTTCACTCTTCCCCTTTTTATCTGACACCCCTTTGTCACCTTTTTACTTCTCGTCTTTGTCACTTGCTTCACCCATCTGCCAATCACACCTGTATTCTCACCTGTCTCCACCTGTCACTAGAACAGGCTTTGCCCGTCGCCACTGCTCTTTTTCAGAATTCTCCCCCCTACGCCATCAGCCCGAAGAAGGGTTCTGACCAAAAATGTTGTCCGTCAATTACCTCCACAGATGCTGCCTGAGTTCCTCCAGCACTTTGTTTTCTGCTCAAGATTCTCGCATCTTCCGTTTCTTGTGTCAACATTCTGCTTGACAGTAGATGAGGATTTGATATTTTGCCCAGCTGTGTCATCTGAAACAAGGGTGATAATCTCAACCATTCAGGATTAAAATAAAGAGACATTTTTTCACCCACAGAGTAGTGAACATTTGGAATGCACTTTCCAAAAGGGCATTGGAGGCTGAATCACTGACCATATTCAAGAGAGAGGTCAATAGACTTTTAAATGTGAAGGGAATCAAGGGAAATAGGGTTAGAATGAAAAAAGTCATACTGAAGTAAAACATCAATAATAATCTCACTGTATAGAGCTGAGGAAAGGTCAACAATTTGAATTGTTCACTCTGATTTCCTTCCTCAACCTACTAATTGCTTCTCAAATGTTTTTGATTGCATTTACTGCATTTATGTTGATTTTGATTTACGACAGTGATTGCTTATCGGTAGAATTGGATGAACTTTAACGAGTTATGTTCAATGTAGCTCAAAATTTTAAAAAGTGGTTTGATAATTATTTAATTCTGAATATGATTGTCACATATTGAAATTCTGTTAACTAAATGTCATAGAAGGAAAATTGAAACTGCTTAGCCACCAGTTTTTTTGTAATTGTAATGTCATGTCATATAGTCATAAAGCTGTGTAACACTGAAACAGGCCCTTCGGTCCACTTTTTCCATGCTGACCAAGTTGATATACTGGGCTTGTCCTGTCCATACATTTAGCCCATAGCCCTCTAAACCCTTTTCTCCGCATATCTGTCTAAATATCTTTTAATTGTATCCACTACTGTGGGCTTGTTCCAGATACGTACTGTGTGTTGAGTGAAAAAGCTGTCCCTGAAGTCTCTTAAATTCCCCCCCTCTCACTTTAAGCCTATGGTTTCTATTTTTGGAATCCTCTGCTCTGGGGAAAAAGATTCTGAATGTTCACTTTATCCATGCTCCTCGTGATCTTGTGCACTTCAATAAGGTCACTCTTCAGCCTTCTATGCTCCAAAGAAAAAAGGCCCAGCCTATCCCAACTCTCTCTATAACTCAAGCCCACAAATCGAAGTAACATCCTGGTGAGTCTCTTCTGCACCCTTTTCAATCCAGTGCTTTTATTAAAGAAAGTAACAAAGTACTTTTACTCCAATTAGAATTAGAGGTTTGTTGACTTGTGTCTTTATTGCACTTTAAGATTTGATTCAATATTTATTGCTTGGGCAGTAATAATATTAAACTTAATTAGCGAAACAAATTTCCAGGTGAGGAACCTTGAAAAGACTTGTCCTTAAGAATACATTGTTTTAATTTGTCAAAGTGAGTTACTGCATCATGATTTTACATTTTCTCTTTACATATATTTTCTTTGGGCAGGAATAGCATATCTAAGTGGGATGTGCAGTGAAAAAAGGAAGTGTGTTCTTGCTGAGGATAATGGACTGAATCTGGCCTTTACAATTGCGCACGAGATGGGTCACAAGTAAGTAAGAATCTATAATCATGGGAATGTATATGATGTATGTGTTCTCATTGATGAGATGTAGATGGTTGTCTGTTGTATAACATTATTAAAATGACACATGGATTAGAAAATAGGGTATGGTTCAAATGAGCAGTTCATCCACTGCCTTGTGTTACATCGACCACCCTCCCACCCCCTCCCTTCACCAATGTCCAGTGGGAACATAAAAAAACACCCCCTTCTATTGAGAATTCTACTTCTTACATATGGAGTGCATACCATTTAAAACTAGGTTGTTGAAGTACAGAGAATCAATGTACGTCTCAATAAAGTGTTATTTCAGAAGAAATGATCAGATTGAGGTAGACGACTGACCGGCTATCATGAGCAGCAGAGGAAATGGTAGATGTATTAGAATCAAATAGTAAGTCACATTAATTTCCTAACTGCAGATTTGTTTATCCCTGTATAGTTTCAAAGTGGATTCAATTTTACTTAGTTGTGTTCACTCACAGGTAGAAAAAATGATTCTTGTCGTCTCAGACCCTGAAACGTGCCAAACATGTGTTATAAAGGGCTCCATTTGAAATAATTTTCAGTGTTCAAGGTTAATGGTTCAATGGTACTTTATTGTCACCTGTACCTAGGTGCAGTGAAGTTCCTTTTAGTTCATAAAAATCTTACTATACATTGGCACAATCATATTTAAGTACAAGAGTGTAAGAATAGTAGATTACACTGAGGTAGTACACAAGAGTCGCCACATTTCTAGGGCCATCTTGTATCCTTCAAGTTTTAAAGTAGTTATAAGTGTAGACTTAACTTGGCTATAAAGGCCATTGTCTTGGCGTAACACTGGGTCGGAGTTGCAGGGGTCGGCCTGGCCTGGCGATGTTGATGCTCTGTGACGCTGCATGCCGTGTCCGCTCATGCATTCAGCCTCTTGGAGCACGCCCGATCCAGTTAAGCCCCACGCTTTGGATGGTTGCTCAGGGAATTCTATCAGGTGCCTTTAGCTTACTGCTCTCATCTTAGTAAAGCCTTACATAAAATAACTGGACCTTCAGCTGACTCAATTACCTGATGTGATCTGTGCCCAGAACATATCATAGTTATAAAATTAGATCTTACACAGATCGCATTTGGTCCAATGTGCTGATGCCAGTCCTTTGAGAAAGCCATCACATTAATTCCATTCCTTTCACTTTTACTCCAGAATCCTACATTTTTTCTGTTCAACCATCTAACATTTTTTTTCTATAAACTTCTCAGTGGAATTTTTAAGACCATTATTTTCATGTAGTACATTCCAGACATTCACGGGTCAGTGGTATCTGACTTTACGAAGGAAAGTTCCTTCACATGTCACTTGAGAGGAATAGATTGGGTAGATGCACAGTCTCTTGCCCAGAGTAGGTGAATCGAGGACATAGACTTCAGGCGAAGGAGAAAAGATTTAATAGGAATCTGAGGGGTATTTTTTTCACACAAAGGGTGGTGGGTGTATGGAGCAAGCTGCCAGAGGAGGTAGTTGAATCCCAATGAATCCCACTATCCCAATGATTTTACACAGTGGTGAATCTGTGGAATTCTCTGCCACAGAAGGTAGTTGTGGCCAGTTAATTGGCTATATTTAAGAGGGAGTTAGATGTGGCCCTTGTGGCTAAAGGGATCAGGGGGTATGGAGAGAAGGCAGGTACAGGATACTGAGTTGGATGATCAGCCATGATCATATTGAATGGCGGTGCAGGCTCGAAGGGCCGAATGGCCTATTCCTGCACCTATTTTCTATGTTTCTATGTTTAAGAAACAGTTAGACAGATACATGGATAGGACAGGTTTGGAGGGATATGGACCAATATGGTTTCATCTTAAAAGATTTGTATACATAATCCAATCTCCCGTCTCTTTTAATGCATTCCTCTTTAAAATTACATGATTTAATTTATATTGTCTGTTCTCGATCCTCTACCTGGAGTATATTGCTGTGATTTTGTCAGTATGAAATATCATGAAGAGGAATTAATTTTGTCAAAGTGCGGTGAATCTATGCATTCATTGCCACAGACGGCTGTGGAGGCCGTCAATGGATATTTTTAAGGCGGAGATTGGCAGATTTGTTAATAGTACAGGTGTCAGGGGTTATGGGGAGAAGACAGGAGAATGGGATTGAGAGGTCAGCCATGATTGAGTGGCGGAGTAGACTTGATGGGCTGAATGGCCTAATTCTGCTCCTCCAACTTATGAATTTATCACCTATCATATGTGCCCATTTCACCTGCTCATTTACGTCTTCACAAAGCCCAGTGTTTCCTCATCGCTAGAGATTGGATCCACCAGTGTAAAATATTTGAGCAGAAAATTGTGCATAAATTGTGTATAAAAGTGTATGTTAGACCACATGAATCATCATTTCTGGGTCGGTTCGGGACCAACGATAAATTGCCCTGAGCAACTTCACATGTGGTTGATCTTGTCATGCTTGGCAGCATCGTTTGCACACCTAATAATGTCACAGGTCACACGTTGTATGTTTCTTCAACTTCTGACATAAACTGGAGTTTTTGAGTAAATCTTCAACCTTCTCAGATCGCTAACACAAAAAAAAATTCCAAGGTACAGATTGTAGAGTGGTAGAGAGTGAGATGGCAGCATCACATTGCTGTCACTGCACATGGCATTTGCCCCCCCTCCGTGATTTCTGTTTCTACATTCTGTCATTTTTCAGGCTCTCTTTTCAGTGGATAGCAATATGTTAAAAATAACTCACTGCAGCTTTCTTCACTAAACACTTGCATTTCACTTACAGTCACTGGTGATTTGCACGTATTGATCACTGGTCCACAGCTTGCATTGACCAGAGGACATTGTGACACATATTTGATCAGGCCAGTTGGCGAGGATTGCCCAGAGAGACTGAACAGCACCACGTTACCCATTGCCTGCACTTTCCCTCCATGGCATCTTTTTATGCTGCTGCACTGTGGCGGCCATGGGAAGTGTTCTTCCAGTGCTGCCTTGCTTCCAAATGATCAGCATGGCATTGACGCATGATCTGCGAGCTTTGCAGATAGCTCACAATGGGAACCACACAGATCCTGTAAAAGCATATGAACTCATCCACTAAATCCCACAGTGCTACCTTTGGTGTATTTTGGCCTGAATTTGTGAATTTTCCCTGAGATCATCTGGATGTTAGCACTTTGCTTTACGTGTGCTGTCAAGCAAAAGAGATTGAGCTCCAGTTTCTAGGCATCAACATTTATTTTAGTGTCATAGTCACAGAGCGTGAAAACAGGCCCATCAGTCCAACTTGCCCACACTGATCAACATGTCCCACCTACACTAGACCCACCTGCCTGCGTTTGGCCCTTATCCCTCTGAACCTGTCCAACCCATAATTACTGAATTTTGGGTTAGATATATGTTTAGTAAAATAGGCATACGTACCGATTTCTCGATTATTAATTACATCTAAAAGAGCTGTAGTTTCATACTCTGGAGAATACCACTGAATACTTGCCTTCTGATTGAAAATGAAATGTATGCTCTCTCTCCAAGCCAGTTTTATATTTCATCACTGCCTCTGGCACGTCAGCCCCGCTAACTTTAATTCTTTCTTTTAGATCAGCCTGCAGGAGGCACACAAAATTAAAATTAATTTCTTATCCAAAATGTTACCACTGGAATTTACTTTTAAATAATGTAATTTATGGATGCTGACCATGCGTAAGAGGTCATTAAATATTCAATGATATAGCCTGTGTTTCAGTGGCCCTCCTGTGGGCCCCTTCCCAATCAATGATCAATTCAATGAATCAATGATACTTTATTGTCACATGCACCTAGGTACAGTGAAATCTTGCACACAATACACAAAATACGCAAAGAGTCGCCACGTATCTGTTGCCGACAAAGTTACAGAAGTAATTAGTTTCCCGATGGTCCCTCCTTGTTCACAGCATCCCGCGCAATCTGCTGGGTCCCTCCTTGTTCTCAGCATACCCCCTCCCCTTCCATGCGGGTCCTTTTTTGTTCTCGTTGACACACTCCCCTCCCACTCCCTCACCGGGTCTCTTCTTGTTCTCGGCGGTCCCCAAGACTCTGCTGAACGCATTTCAATGCAATCCAATTTTTATTCCTGGGATTATAATTCTGTCCAATGATGGGATACATGATATGCAGTGAATAATTATAGCAACACAGAAAAGGTTACATCACAGAAAGAGGCCATTCAAGTCATTGAGTCTCCATGCCAGTTCAGTGGAAGAGAAGTCCAGATGTTCCTATTTAATTGCCCTCCTCTCCCTACAGCTCTGCAAAATATTTTCCCTTCAAGTACTTACCCAGTTCCCATTTTAATGTAACTGTTGAATCTGTCTCTATTCTGTTTCTGGCAGTGTGTTCAAGATTGTAGCAATTCTCTTGCTAAAATAATATTCCTCATTTCACTTTTGTTCCTTTTGCCAATCGCCTCCATTGTACATCCTCTGGTATCTGACCTTTACCCTAGTTGGAATGGATTCTCTTTACCAAATCTGCCGAGACTCTCCATGATCCTACCTCTGAAATGGAACACAGATAGTCATGCAGCATGTGAAACAGGCGCTTCGACCCAACATACCCATGCTAAACAAAATGGCCAAACTACATTAGTCCCTCCTGCCTGCACTTAGTACATATCTGTCTAAACCTTTCCTGTGCATGTACCTGTCTAAATGTATTTTAAAATGTTGTCTTAGTACCTGCCTCATCTACCTCTCTGGCAGATTGTTCCTACCACCTTCTCTGTGAAAAAATTGCCCCTCCATTTAAAGATATCTTTAAATAGAGGGGCAACTCTATTTAAAGATAGAAACATAGAAAATACAGTGGCTTGCAAAAGTATTCATACCCCTTGAAATTTTCCACATTTTGTCACGTTACAACCACAAACGTAAATGTATTTTATTGGGATTTTATGTGATAGACCAACACAAAGTGGCGCATAATTGTGAAGTGGAAGGAAAATGATACATGGTTTTCAAATTTTGTTACAAATAAAAAACTCAAAAGTGTGGCGTGCAAAAGTATTCAGCCCCCCTGAGTCAATACTTTGTAGAACCACCTTTCGCTGCAATTACAGCTACAAGTCTTTTGGGGTATGTCTCTACCAGCTTTGCACATCTAGAGACTGAAATATTTGCCCAAAATAGCTCAAGCTCAGTCAGATTGGATGGAGAGCATCTATGAACAGCAATTTTCAAGTCTTGCCAGAGATTCTCAATTGGATTTAGGTCTGGACTTTGACTGGGCCATTCTAACACATGAATATGCTTTGATCTAAACCATTCCATTGTAGCTCTGGCTGTATGTTTAGGGTCGTTGTCCTGCTGGAAGGTGAACCTCCGCCCCAGTCTCAAGTCTTTTGCAGACTCTAACAGGTTTTCTTCCAAGATTGCCCTGTATTTGGCTCCATCCATCTTCCCATCAACTCTGACCAGCTTCCCTGTCCCTGCTGAAGAAAAGCATCCCCACAGCATGATGCTGCCACCACCATGTTTCACAGTGGGGATGGTGTGTTCAGGGTGAAGTGCAGTGTTAGTTTTCCGCCACACATAGCGTTTTGCATTTAGGCCAAAAACTTCAATTTTGGTCTCATGTGACCAGAGCACCTTCCTCCACATGTTTGCTGTGTCCCCCACATGGCTTGTGGCAAACTGCAAACGGGACTTCTTATGGCTTTTTTTCAACAATGGCTTTCTTCTTGCCACTCTTCCATAAAGGCCCGATTTGTGGAGTGCACGACTAAAAGTTGTCCTGTGGACAGATTCTCCCACCTGAGCTGTGGATCTCTGCAGCTCCTCCAGAGTTACCATGGGCCTCTTGGCTGCTTCTCTGATCAATGCTCTCCTTGCCCGGCCTGTCAGTTTAGGTGGACGGCCATGTCTTGGTAGGTTTGCAGTTGTGCCATACTCTTTCCATTTTCGGATGATGGATTGAACAGTGCTCCGTGAGATGTTCAAAGCTTGGGATATTTTTTTATAACCTAACCCTGCTTTAAACTTCTCCACAACTTTATCCCTGACCTGTCTGGTGTGTTCCTTGGGCTTCATGATGCTGTTTGTTCACTAATGTTCTCTAACAAACCTCTGAGGCCTTCACAGAACAGCTGTATTTATACTGAGATTAGATTACACACAAGTGGACTCTATTTACTAATTAGGTGACTTCTGAAGGCAATTGGTTGCACTGGATTTTATTTAGGGGTATCAGAGTAAAGGGGGCTGAATACTTTTGCACGCCACACTTTTCAGTTTTTTATTTGTAAAAAAATTTGAAAACCATGTATCATTTTCCTTCCACTTCACAATTATGCGCCACTTTGTGTTGGTCTATCACATAAAATCCCAATAAAATACATTTATGTTTGTGGTTGTAACGTGACAAAATGTGGAAAAGTTCAAGGGGTATGAATACTTTTGCAAGCCATTGTAGGTACAGGAGCCTGCACCGCCATTCACTGTAATCATGGCTGATCATCCACAATCAGTAACCTGTGCCTTCCTTCTCCCCATACCCCTTGATTCCGCTAGCCCCAAGAGCTCTATCGAACTTTCTTTTAAATTCATCCAGTGAATTGGCCTCCACTGCCTTCTGTGGCAGTGAATTCCACGAATTCACAACTCTCTGGGTGAAAAAGTTTTTTTCTTATCTCAGTTTTAAATGGCCCCTTTATTCTTAGACTGTGGCCCCTGGTTCTGGACTCCCTCGACATTTGGAACATTTTTCCTGCATCTGGCTTATCCAGTCCTTTTTTAATTTTATATGTTTCTATAATATCCCCCTCATCCGTCTAAATTAAAGTGAATACAAGCCCAGTCTTTCCAATCTTTCCACATATGACAGTCCCGCCATTCCGGGGATTAACCTTGTGTACCTACTCCCTCAATAGCAAGGATGTCTTTCCTTAAATTAGGAGACCCAAACTGCACACAATACTCCAGACGTGGTCTCACCAGGGCCCTGTACAATTGCAGAAGGACTCTTTACTCCTATACTCAAATCCTATTGTTATGAAGGCCAACATGCCATTAGTTTTCTTCACTGCCTGCTGTACCTGCATGTTTACTTTCAGTGACTGGTGTACAAGGGCACCCAGGTCTCGTGCACTTCCCTTTTTCCTAATCTGATGCCATTGAGATAATTATCTGCCTCCTCGTTCTTGCCACCAAAGTGGATAACCTCACACTTATCTACAATATGCTGCCATGCACTCAACCTGTCCAACCCTGCAACTTCCTAGCATCCTCTTCGCAGTTCACACTGCCACCCAGCTTTTGAGTCATCTGCAAATTTGCTAGTGTTACTTTTATTTTATTTCCATCATCTAAATCATTAATATATATTGTAAATAGGTGCGACCCCAGAACCGAGCCTTGCGGCATTCCACTCGCCACTGCCTGCCATTCTGACAGGGACCCGTTTATTCCTACTCTTTGTTTCCTGTCTGCCAACCAATTCTCAATCCATTTCAATACACTACCCCCAATACCATGTGCTCTAATTTTGCTCAGTAATCTCCTGTGTGGGACGTTATCAAAAGTTGAGGATCTTATCTTTCTTTCTGAAAGTCCAGATACACTACATACACTGGCTCTCCTTCATCCATTTTATTTGTCACATCCTCAAAAAATTCCAGATGATTAGTCAAGCAGGAATACCCCTTCATAAATCCGCTGACTTGGACCAATCCTTTTACTGCTATCCAAATGCGCCATTATTACTTCTTTAATAATTGAGGCCAGCATCTTCCCCACCACCGATGTCAGGCTAACTGGTCTATAATTCCCCGTTTTCTCTCTCGCTTCTTTCTTGAAAAGTGGGATAACATTAGCTCCCCTCCAACCCACTGGAACTGATCCTGAATCTATCCACCAATGAGCCAACGTTTTCTAGAGCCACCACCTTGAGTACCCTGGGATGAAGACCATCAGGCCCTGGGGATTTATCAGCCTTCAGTCCCATCAGTCTACCAAATACTATTTCTCGCCAAAGCAAATTTCTTTCAGCTCCTATGTTTCCCTAGACCCTCTGTCCTCCAGTACATCTGGGAAATTGGTTGTGCTTTACTTAGTGAAAGCAGACCAAAGTATCTGCTCAACTCGTCTGCCATTTCCTTGTTC
This sequence comes from Amblyraja radiata, assembly GCF_010909765.2. Classification (NCBI taxonomy): domain Eukaryota; kingdom Metazoa; phylum Chordata; class Chondrichthyes; order Rajiformes; family Rajidae; genus Amblyraja; species Amblyraja radiata. The sequence continues at coordinate 48,670,573 of NC_045958.1, read as the reverse complement.
CCCAAAATAATTTCACCTGTTTCTGCCTTCAAGGGACCCACATTTGTCTTTACTAATCTTTTTCTCATAACATACATAAATAAGCTTTTACTATCCTTCTTTATATTCTTGGCGAGTCTACCTTCGTACTTCATCTTTTCACCCCATATTGCCCTTTTTGTTACCTTCTGATGTTCTTTGAAAGTTTCCCAATCCTCTGGCGTCCCGCTACTCTGTGCTATGTTTTACACCTTTTCTTTTAGTTTTACATCGTCCCTAACTTCCCTTGTCAGCCACGGTTGCCTCTTACCCCCCTTAGAATCTTTCTTCCTCTTTGGAATGAAATGATCCTGCATCTTCTGGATTATGCCCAGAAATTCCTGCCATTGCTGTTCCACCGTCATTCCTGCCAGGATCCTTTTCCAGTCTACCTTGGCCAGCTCCTCTTTCATGCCTCCACAGTCCCCTTTGTTCAACTGCAACACTGACACTTCTGATTTAAACTTCTCCCTCTCAAATTGCAGATTAAAATTGATCATATTATGGTCACTACCTAGCAGTTCCTTTACTTTGGGTTCCCTTATTAAATCTGGTTCATTAGACAAAACTAAATCCAGAATTGCCTTCTCTCTGGTAGGCTCCAATACAAGCTGGTTTAAGAATCCACCTCAGAGGCACCATACAAACTCCCTTTCTTGGGGTACAGAACCAACCTGATTTTCCCAGTCTACCTGCATGTTGAAATCTCCCATAACCACAGTGGCATTACCTTTGTTAATGCCAATTTTAACTCCTGCTGCAACTTGCACCCTATCTCCAAGCTACTGTTTGGGGGCCTGTAGATAACTCCCATTAGTGTCTTTTTACCTTGATAATTCTTCAATTGTATCCACAGCGACTCTACATAGTCAGTCCTTATGTCACCCCTTGCAAGGGACTGAATTTCATTCCTCACCAACAGAGCTACCCCACCTCCTCTGCCCAGCTGCCTGTCCTTTCTATGGGATGTATAACCCTGAATATTCAGTTCCCAGCTCTGATACTCCGCAGCCATGTCTCTGTAATCCCCACAATGTCATATCTATCAATCTCTAACTGAGCCTCAAGCTCATCCACTTTATTTCTTATACTTCGCGCATTCATATATAATACTTTTAATTCATTACTCACCTCACCTTTCACATCGATTCCTATTTCACTTGGCCACGCTCTCCTATCCCTTCGTAAGCTTTCTGTCCCATTAATTCTGGTGTCTTTCTGAACTTTTCCTATATTCTCTTTCCCTTTAATTCCATCCTTGTGTTTCCAATTTGCCCAATGCCCGTGACGTCCTGGACCCTGGCATCAGGGAAGCAACACACCATCCTTGAATCCCGCTTGTTGCTGCAGAAACCCATGTCCGTACCTCTCACTATGGAGTCCTGTACTACCACGGCTCAGCCTGATGTCTGTCTCTTCGGATTTGCTTCAGCGTCACGTTTTGGCTCACAGACCTGTCCGCTGCTCAGACTGGCAGTGTCTTCTGTCCTGACCGTTTCCAAGAGATACCCTATCTATTCCCCTCATGATCTTGTAGACCTCTATAAGATCACCCTGATTCATCCTGCGCCCCAAGGAATAAAGTCTCAGCCTGCCCAACCTCTCCCTATGGGTGCAGTGGTAGTGGGTTGCCAGGTCGAAGGTTGTCGTAGGTTCTCGTAGGTTGTAGCCGGTGCTGACCAGTGAATTTCATTGGCTCATTGGGAAAAATATATATAAGCAGTAGTTTTCAGAACCAAGGATAACCGACCAGTAATGTTAAATGTCCGCCGAGCTTCACAGCCGTGTATCTCTGGCTTTTTAAAAGTTGTCTTCACTCCTTCTCCCCCCTCTTTTAAAGGACTCACGTGACCCTTCCCGTGCACTGAGCTTTCACCATCTTAATTACAGCGCCAACCTTCTGTTCATCGCGGTGTGTCTGTATCACATTGGCTTTGCACCGTGTGAATTTCACTCAGACAGCGCTCCCCCGCTTGCCCTGTCCCCCGCCTGCATAACGGGCTGGTCAAGGAAGCGATGTGTGTGTGTGTTCCACTCTGATAGTCGCCGGCAGTTGCCTGAAAAATCACCTAAGTAGGACAGGTCCATCAGTCTTCTGTTCCGAGAGGAACATCCCTACTTTCTTCATTCTATATAGTAAATTCTGTCATGTTCAAAGGAGAGTTAGATTTGGCTCTTAGGGCTAAGGGAATCCAGGTATATGAGGAAAAAGCCGGAACGGGGTACTGATTTTGGATGATCATCGATGATCATATTGAATGGCGGTGTTGGCTCAATGGGCCGAATGGCCTATTCCTGCACCTATTTTCTATGTTTCTATGTTTTCTCCAATCTCTCTTTGTCGTTTATATCTTCCCAAAGCATACTGCCCACAATTGGATGTTCTTCTGCAGTTGTAGCTAAACCAAGATTTTATAAAGCTGCATCGCGATTTATTGTATTTTATACCTCTGTTTATAAATCCCAGGATCTTGAACCTTTTTTTCATAGTGCTGGTAGTTGCCACTGTTCCCCTTTGGGAATTGTGCCTTCTAGTATATATTTTCTCCCCTTATTCATGCTGTCAAAATGGTATACTTTGCATTTTTATGCATTGAATTTCAACTGTTACATGTCTACAAAAGCAAGCAACCTCTTAAAAGCCACAAGTATCCTCATTGTTCATTCCACTTCCATGCTTTGTGACATCTGGAAATACTGCATGAGGTGCTTAACTAAATAAAATGGATTGATAAATAGCAATGAAGCAAATGTGGTGTTAATGCTTTACGGAGAAAGATATAATGGGGTGAAATTGATTTTCAGTAATAGGGGCTGGTTTGTTCAAGTCTTTAAATTTGTCAGCTTTTGAAGGGGTTGGTGCACCAGTTCTTGATGTTGTGGAAATTGTTTATTGGATATAGTTTATTGGATGATTTTTGGAATATGTGGTTGTTTCCCGTCTTGCTGCCTTCCTCTCTGACACGCATGTGCATGTGTGCATACTTATACGCACACTTACGCACACATTCGCGTTTACACACACACACTCACACACACACACACACACACACACACACACACACACACACACACACACACACACACAATGTGTAGTGTGCAAATGATGTCTTGGCAGTCAGTTTTACAGAATTCCTAAAGTTGCTGTCCCACTTGGTGATTTTTTCGGCGATTGTCGGCATCATTGACTGACTTATCAGGTCGCTGAAAAAGTCGCGGCGTTACGTGGCTGTGACGCGGTGTGATGAAGTATTGACGCGTGGTGTCTCCTCAAGTGTTGATAAGTTTTTTTTGTCACCGCTGGATTTTGAAATGTTCAAATTCTTTCGGCGACCCTGATACGTCAGTCAATGTTGCTCGCAGTCGCCGAAAAAAATCGCCAAGTGGGACAGGCCTTTAATTTTCCTCTGCTGAAATAAATGCAAGAAAGTTCTGATGAGGCGTGAAGTTAAGTCCATTTAATGCACTAATTTTAACCCTGTGTGTGAGAGCAGAGGCCGACAGACGCAGAATATGCTGTGGTAACACAAGATACTATAATCAACTGTATTGGACTGACTGTGAGAAAAAATAGACAAAGTGCTGGAGTAACTCAGTAGGTCAGACAACATCTCTGGAGAACATGGATAGGTGTGGCTGTGAGGTTTGGTTTCAATTGTTATTTGATGATCAGTATCATGAACATTGTCAGATAACACATGCCTCCTAATTTTTGCCTGGTAAATTAAAAAGTGCACATTTGTTTTGGAAAAAAGGCCTTCAAAGCTTCATGTGTTGTATTGAATCTGTTTCCACTGTGTTTACCAGATTCCATAGCATAACCAAGAAGGGAGCTGATTTGTAGTGAAGCTATCAAATATCAAAGACAAATATTTTACCTGACTGGATCAATTTGTGGCCCATTGTTGATAAATGTGTATGATTAATATGGTTTGAACTAATTGTGCTAAACACACTAGATTGAGAAAAGGAGGTAACGATTAAACAATAATGAAACCAATAGCTCAGAGAACATCTGGAGTATAATGAGAAAAACAACGCAACATTTTATTAGCAATGGAACAGAAGGGAATTTTGCAGCACAACTGTTCTTTTGTGTGCCACTCCATTTTCCTAGATTGGGACGTTAAAGCAAGTCGTCATAAGTGGCAATAGGCTACCACAACAAACAGAACATCTAGGGATGTGTGTCAGATTCCTCCTCAGCTGTTATGCTATGAAGAATACAGCTCATTGTAAATCCTCCTCTTCCTATGACTGCACCCTCAGGACTGATCCATTTTGTTGAGCTTATGGTGGGAGTAATGAAAGTGTGGCCAAATAAATAATAAAACCTGCATCTTGAAACCTAAGAAGATGGACGTTCAAAAGAATATCCTGCAATACTTACCTTGAAAACCTGCAAGCCTCTTAAAGGTTGTCTTGCCTCAGATTTATCCGAACATTCTCTTGCTGGTAGCCAAGGGATGAGTGTCCAATATTGGGTCTCCAAGCGATGAGTGTCCAACATAGTCAGAGCTTCAAAGGATTCACTCAATTCACTTCTACTTGTGTATCAGAAAGTCTTGCCTACTCAGAGTGGTGCACAAAGATAATGCGGTTGTTACTGTGCTGTGATGAATCTCTAATATTAACAATGCCAGAAAAAAAGTATTCTATCGTAGCATGGAATGGAGATGTTCTGAGCTAGTTGTCCGAGTGGTGGCGCCATCAAGTGTGGCAGCCTCGCCAGCAGCTGTCTGTCCATTCATCCTTTTTGGGTTTTTGTTAGTCTGTCTAAAAGTTTGTTTTTGGAGTTCTTTTAGTCTTTTTTATGTGGGGGGTGGGAGGGGGAAGGGGGAAACCGTATTTCTCAGTCACTACCTGAAGGATGCGTCTCTCCTCCGAGCCGCATCTTCACCCCCTCCTCACGGCCTACCATCTGGATTGGCGCGGCTTTTCCTGCCGGAGACCGGCCAGAGCTTCAGCAGCGGCGCAGCACTGGATTCCATCGCGGAGTGGGTGATTCCTTACCTGGATCGCCGTGTTGGAGCTTCGGAGTGTTGGGACGGCTGTTTAACACCGTGGAGTTGTGGTCTGCAGAGCTTCCAGCCGCGGGCGGTGCTGACTTTAACATCGCGGAGCCTGGGATCCTTGCCGGGGTTGCCAGTGTGAATCACTGCCCAGCTCGGCCTGTGGTCTTCGGTAGGAAGCGGCCATTTCGGAAACTCCAAGCCGCTGAGAGTGTTCTCCGTTCTGACGCCGGAGCTCCATCATCCCGGCGAGAGGGTCTGAAACCTCGGGCCGCCATTGCAGCGACTGCGGAGGCCTCAATAGGCCCCGACCACGGGTGAACAAGAGGAAGATAACACAACTTTGTTGCCTTCCCTCACAGTGGGAAACTTTGATTCTGCTGTGGGGGGGATGTTTTTATGTTTTATGTTAAATTCTATAGTGTTGTGTTTATCTTATTTGTGTGCTGCATGGTAACTCAAATTTCACTGCACCAATTGGTGTATGTGACAATAAATGTCCTTTGTCCTTTGAAGAAGGTTCCAACCTTACCTTGAACCATCACCTATCCCCCTGCAGATGTTGCATATCTGCTGAGTTACTCCAGCACTTTGTGTTTTGCTTTGTAATGGTGTAAATGTAGGTATAAAACGTAGTTTTCCAGCCATGCAATTTAGTGATATCAAACACAATTAGCACCCTATGTTATTTATTTATATGGTTCGTGGGTTGATATTTCAACATGATCTAATCTTTATTTGGAAAATTGCTTCAGACATTAGAATACATTTTGAAGGCATTGATGCAAAACGCAGATCAAATCTGTGGAAAATTCTGGACAGAATTAGTTTGATTGATATCTTGAACTAATTAGCTGTAACAAAAATCAAACTTGTCTTCATTGAAATGTATGAATAGTATAGTCCAATTGCATTGTGTAATTAACGATCTTTCAAAATGCCAAATACAATTTAGCTCTTCATTTAAATCTGCCCAGATGACTTAATGAATCGGCAGGCGAACTGGATGACTCCTTGTCTATTTCTCAGCTCGCCAAATAAACTAGAAAGGGATTTGTCATGTCTTGGCATCATTTTGTGTACATAACTACAATGTTCAGCTGTGACAACGTTTCTGGATCCCATGCTGCAGGTTATTGTTGAGGTCAGCTAATCCTAAGGAGAAAAAAGCTGTCATGGAAAAATGAGATCACCAACGCTGGTGAATTGAGAATGGTTTAATTGGATTGAGTGCCTAATTTTCATCCCAAACAAAGTTCAGTAAAATAATGTAAACCCATGCAGCGTTGTGTCTGATTAAAAAGCAAAGGACATTGCATTCTCTGGAGTTGACCCCATGATCTTTGGCAAGATAAAATGCTTAGTAGTATCAGCCAGCTAGAATTTTACAGCAATGCGTAATTTAAGATTAAAGTGTTTCTGTTTTTGGAACCTAAGTAGGAGTTAAAAGATAAATTCCAGACATTAAAATTCAAAGCCATTTTCTACATCATTTTAAATAGTGCCACGTAATTAATTTGCTTGAACCTTGAAACAAATTTTAACTGAAACAATGATTTATCTGAATTCTAAAAATTATTCACTAGCTACATAGGGATATGTGTCAGAAAATCATTAAAATGCATTAAGGAATAAATGTTGTACAAAAAAATCCCAGCAAATATCCTGAATTGGATAGAATTAATACAATGAAATCCAGAGAAGCAAATTACCGTTTCATAGTAACTTGTATGATCTTTCTTAGTAACTATTTAATGATCCGCAGAATTCAAGAAGCATAATAGAGTGATTTACCCCACCCACCCCTTCTATATACAATATTTATATCAGTGATGAAATGCAGTAGATTTTATGGTAGTTGTGAACCAAAGGTAGTAGTTTTGTTTGTGTGTTAACATAAATAGAGAATTGGGCAGCACAGTGGTGCAGCAGTAGAGTCACTGCCTTGCAGCACCCAGGTGAGACCCAGGTTCAATCCTGACTATGAGTGCTGTCTGTATGGAGTTTGTCCGTTCTTCCTGTGACCTTTCTTCAAGTCCTCCAGTTTCTTCTCATATCCCAAAGGTACATACATGTTTGTAGGTTAAGTGTCTTCAGTAAAATTGTAAACTGCCCCTAGTGTGTAGGGTAGTGCATTGTACAGGGTGATTGCTGGTCAGCGCAGACTCGGTGGACCAAAGGGCCTGTTTCCACGCTGTATCTCTAAAGTCAAAGGTCTCAGGAAATAAATATGCAAAATATGTAATTTTATTCTATTCATTGTGTGCGTGTAGAGATAAATGCTCATTGAAGAACAGTTTAGTACTGCGACATAATAAAATATTTAGTGTAATGATTGGTAATATTAGGTTTATTGACCACCTACATGTTGTCTGTAACTTGTGCTCTTTGTTTCTGTCCAAGTACCAGAAGGATGTAATCTGTACAACTGCAGACAATTTCATTTCACACTTACCCAGTGAGAACCAATTAATGTTGGTGAGAGGGATTGGTGCCTTTCTAGTTTGTTCCTGAAATAGAACTTCCTTTTATCTGGCACTCTATTCATTGATCTCGCCAAAAGTAGGTCAAACACAAGGGCTTTGAGTGACAAATAACCCTGAAAATGAAATGTATAATCTGACTGAAATCATTATTTGCATAGTCAGTTGCCGGGTCACCTGTCAGAACACAAAATGCTATGATCAATCATCAGAATAAATGGCTTTGTTTGAACATTTGGTCTGAGATTTAGTCCAACTATTTCATTAAAAGTACTAAAATACAGAACCCAAATAAAATGAAGGTAGCTCATTGGTATGGTCTCAATACTTTAAACTCCAGTGTTATCATTATCAAAGAGAGATAATGTATTCTACTGGTTTGATGATACTTTATTCAATATTTAGATAAATAATTATTTTTTAGTGAATAATGGGTAGGTTAGACATGTATTATTCTGTAAATGGCTACTAAGTGATCAGCCTTTGGGAATAGTTCATTTTTTATGATTCCAGTCTAATGCCCCCGTCCCACTTAGGAAACCTGAACGGAAACCTCTAGAGACTTTGTGCCCCACCCAAGGTTTCCGTGCGGTTCCCGGAGGTTGCAGGTAGTGGAAGCAGGTAGGGAGACTGACAAAAATTGGCAAGGTAGATGTTGAAAGGCTCTTTTCTGTGCTTGAACAAGGTGGAGCAGTTTCAAGATAAAGGGTCAGCCAAAGAACTAAGACGAGGATCCGTTTGTTCACACAAGGCATTGTGAATCTTTGGAATTCTACATTGCGGAGAGCTGCGAATCCTTGGTTGCTAAGTACATTAATAGGTACAAAATATGAATGTATTAACCAATACTAAATATGTCATAAAAAGTATTAAATATTACTAAGATTGACAGTCACCAAGGGAATCAAGATGCATGGATTAGTTAGGAACCTGGATTTGATTTCAATGAAAATTGGAGCAGGATCAATAAACATTAAGGTATTCTAGTGCTCCTGTTCCAAAGACATCACTGTTTAACATCGCATGTTTAGGCAGCTCTCGCTGATTCACAAGTGCCCCAATGAATGAAATCTATTTTTTTGTCAGACCTGTGAGTGAGGCCATGCTCAGTGCAACGTACAGGCTCATAACAGCTTCTGACATGCCTCAATCAGCTCCACAGATCAATGACTGCCACATACCAGCCTCACAACTGTCTAGTGCCATGTCATGATGCCATATCATCATCGTGAAGGTTCAAGACAAGAATGCAATGGAATGCTCTCTGATTGCCTTGAGGAATGCTGCAGAAGCGACAATCAGGAAGCTCCACACCATCCTGGACAAAGCTTGATGCCCAACCCATCCATCACCTTAAATATTCATGCACTCTAGCTCCACCATATTATGCACGCAGTGTTTAACTTCTGAAGATGTATGTTGGTACCTCAGCAACTTTATTCAGGTCCACTGCCCACATACATGATTTCTATAACTTAGATGAACAAAGGTCGATGGTGCAGTTCCCATGCACCTTCATCTTCATTTCATGGCTGGTAATCTGGTGGAGCTGAACAGTCCAACAATTCTCAGTCTCCCATTGTATTGCCTATGCAATGAAGACAAAAAAATACCCTTGCACTAACAATTCTCATTCTTCCACCATATACCTTGCAATGAAAACAATGATTTACCCTTGCACCTAAGCCTATGCGCGACCGATTTTGCAGTTAAGTTCCGAGATAAGGATATGATTTCACAACCACATCTGGTCTCTAAAATTCATTAAAGGGGAAAAAGGTGTTATATAGGATCTGCTCTTATTTTTTTACTCGTTAAAATACTTATAGCTACTACTTGGCAGATCAAAAAGCCAGCGGTCTTCATAATATTTACAACATAACCTCAACGCATAAATTATTGCCAAAAATAACTAAACAACCATATCTTTTAAAAAGTCCACACGTACTCTAAAGCCAAGCCAAAACTATGCATTTCTATAGTGAAGAAACAAATTGAAGCAAAAGCCATCCATGGGCCTTTATTCCATATTACTGGCAGATTCAGGGGTGGCACTGATAAGCAAGTTGCCCATACGCCACCAGGACACCAATGATCGGCAACAAAGCTAATGCTTTCACATTCAAGTTTTAAAAGGAGATGGAAATCAATTTTTAAATCAAAAGAAAATGATTTGAGAGGATTATTCAATCACAGGAATTAAGCATTGCAAAATGTTGCTGCACTGAAGGGGAGTGTCACGATCAATTCCAACATCAATTGTCCATCCTTACTGCCCTCAGAAGGTGATGATAGTGAAATGTCTTCTTGAATCATTGGAATTTATCCAGCAGAGTCAGTCTAGAGGTTTGTTGAATAGGTTGTTCCTCCCAGTCAAGGTGTTGGTATGGCAATATATTTTCCAGAGTGTTGGTATGGCAATATATCATTCCAAAGAGGAAGAAAGATTCCAAGGGGAGTAAGGGGCGACCATGGCGGACAAGGGAAGTCAGGGACAATATAAAAATAAAAGAGAACAAGTATAACATAGCAAAGATGCGCAGGAAGCCAGAGGATTGGGAGCAACAGAAGATAATTAAAAAGGCAATAAATTGAATTGAATTGAATTCCTTTATTGTCATTCAGACCTTACGGTCTGAACGAAATTTCGTGCCTGCAGTCATACATACAATCATACAATAATAAACAACACTAAACACAAATTAACATCCACCACAGTGTATCCTCCAAGCACCTCCTCACTGTGGTGGAGGCAAAAATCTTAGGGCTGCAGTCTCTTCCCTCCTCTTCTCCCTCTGCGCTGAGGCGATTCCCCACCGGGTGATGGCACAAACAGTCCTGCGGCTCACCGAACCCCGCAAACGGGCCGGCTCAAACACCGCGGTCCGGGGTGGTCGAAGCTGCCGCCCTCCAGTCCAGCGGACGCAGCCGCTGGCCCGCGGCTGAACCCAGGACTCAGATCATAGCCGCCAGAACGCCGTCCCAGCCACCGGAGCACCGTTCCAGCCCCGAGCCGGATCGCCCTCACGTGAGTGCCGTTCCTCCCTCGAGCTGGGCCGCTCCGACGGGAGTGCCGTTCCTCCCTCGGGCTGGGCCGCTCCGACGGGAGTGCCGTTCCTCCCTCGAGCTGGGCCGCTCCGACGGGAGCGCCATTCCACCTCGGGCTGGGCCGCTCCGATGGGAGCGCCATTCCACCTCGGGCTGGGCCGCTCCGATGGGAGCGCCATTCCACCCTCGGGATGGGCCGCTCCGACGGGAGAGTCTCAGCCCCTCGCCAGGCCGCCCTCACGGGAGCGTCACAGCCCCTCACGGGAGCGCCGTTCCAGCCCCGAGCCGGGCCGCCCTCATGGGAGCGAGCCCAGGTTGAGTCCTGACTGGCTGCCTCCGGACTCCTCGAGGTCGCCAGCTTCGCCATTAGGCCTCAGCGCAGACGGAGACAGAGAAGGGGGATACGACAAAAAAGTCGCATTCCCCCGAAGGGAGAGACAGCAAGCCCCGTTTCAACCCCCCCCCCCCCCTCCCCCACATAAACACAACCTAAAAACCAAAAACTTAACTAGACAAAACGAAAAAAAACAACACAAAAAAGCAAAGACAAACGGACTGCAGGCGAGCCGCAGCCGTTCACCACGCCGCCACTTCCGGAGAAAAGATGAGGTACGAAGGTAAGCTACCCAAGAATATAAAGGATAGTAAATGCTTCTTCAGGTATGTGAAGAGGAAAAAAATAGTTAAGACAAATGTTGGAACCTTGAAGACTGAAACAGGTGAATTTATTATGGGGAAAAAGAAAATGGCAGATGAGTTGAACGGGAACTTTGGATCCATCTTCACTAAGGCAGACATAAACAATCTCTCTGAAGTACTAGTGCCCAGAGAATCTAGGGTGACGGAGGAACTGAAGGAAATTCACATTAGGCAGGAAATGATGTTGAGTAGACTGATGGGACTGAAGGCTGCTAAATCCACAGGATCTGATGGTCTGCATCCCAAGGTACTTCAGGAAGTGGCTCTAGAAATTGTGTACACATTGGTGATCATTTTCCAATGTTCTATAGATTCAGAATCAGTTCCTGTGGATTGGAGGGTAGCTAATGTTATCCGACTTTTTAAGAAACGCGGGAGAGAGAAAACAGGGAATTATAGACCAGTTAGCCTGACATCGGTGGTGGGGAAGATGCTGGAGTCAATTATAAAAGATGAAATTACGGCACATTTGTAGAGCAGTAACAGGATCGGTCCGAGACAGCATGGGTTAACGAAGGGGAAATCATGCTTGACTAATCTTCTGGATTTTTTGAAGATGTAACTAGGAAAATGGACAAGGGAGAGCCAGTGTACCTGGACTTTCAGAAAGCATTTGATAAGGTTCCACATAGGAGATTAGTGGGCAAAATTAGAGTACATAGGGTGCTAACATGGATAGAAAATTGCTTGGCAGACAGGAAACAAAGAGTAGGGATAAACTTTCAGAATGGCAGGCAGTGACTAGTGGGGTACCACAAGGCTCTGTGCTGGGACCGCAGCTATTTACAATATACATTCATTATTTAGATGGCGTGGACTCAGTGTTTCCATGCTGTTTCTCTGAACTGGACAAACAATATGACAGTAAGGGCAGAATGGAGTTTGAAACAAGCAACCGGTATATTAGAGATTAATGAAACATACAATACGTGTTCATCTGTTTCATCAGTATGCAGCAATTGAAGTATTATTCGTGTGCAGAAATGTTGGCATGTATCATTAACAGATTGTAACTTGTTACCTAAATCTTCATCAATGTACACCTCTCTACTTTAGCTGAATATCTTGTTGAACTTAACTCAGCATCTATTTTTGATAAAGAGTGTTTCAAAAAATATTTCTCTCTATTATACATTTAATAGAAGAATTAAATGCTGAGGTTTTTATGGAAAAAGAAAACAGAGACTTTATTGTACAGATTTGCCTTTTCATCTGAAATTTCCGTGGAGAGTTTCTCAATCATCTTGTGCAAATGCAGTTGATGTATCCAACTAAATAGTATATATTTAATGATTCCAAAAGGTGGATAAAGAGTTCTGTAATTGGCATGATCTTCCCATGCAGTGATTCGTAAGAAATAAGGAATTATTTGGTCTGATGTTAGGTGTTTTCTAAATTCCAAGCTGTTTAACTTGGAATTGCCCCCAGTGTGTGTGGATGAGAAAATGGGATAACATAGAACTATTGTAATTATAAGGTAAACTTAAATACAAAAATGCAACAACAAGAATATTTTCATATGCTTAAACAAAATCAGTATATCACTAAGCAGAATAAATTCCTCAAGATAGCAATAAAAACTGTTATCACTGTTGCATGTGTCTTCATATCTTTGTTTGGGAGATTGTACAATTTGTTCTCTCAGCTCTCTTTTTGGCAGAATAGATCTGTATATTCTGCAGATGGAAACCAGCTGTAACAGCTAAGAATTGAGAATGTCCTGACCTTCCTGCAGTCTGTTTGCAGTTCTTTGATGGGCCAGTTTTGAATAGTCCGTTGATACTGTGTCAAAGATTGTTGACCTGAAATGTTAGCTCTAATTCTCTTCCTACAGACGCAGCCTGAGAATTTCGAGCATTTTCTGATTTTACATTAGATTTCCAACATGTGCAGTTTTGTTTTGGAATTTCCCTTAATTTTCAGACTAGCTTGGTCCCTTTCCATAACTAACTTTGCATTTGATAAGTGTTTGCATGATACCCCGCTCTGATCGCATGGGATCCAGGGAGAGTTAGCTTATTGGATAGAGAATTGGCTTCATGGAAGGAAGCAGACGGTGATGGTGGAAGGTTGTTTTTCGGACTGGATGCTTGCGGTTAATGATGTGCCTCAGGGATCAGTGCCTGGTTCATATCAACGATTTGGATAAGAATGTACAAGGCATGATTAGTAAGTTTGCAGATTACACGAAAGTGGGTGGGATCATAGATAGTGAAGATGGTTATCAAAAATTGCAGCAGGATCTTGAATAGCTGGGCAAGTGAGCAGAGGAATGGATAAAGGAGTTTAATGCAGATAACTGCGAGATATTGCATTTTGGAAAGTCAAAACATAGAAAATAGATGTTGGGGTGTGCCATTCGGCCCTTTGTGCCAGCACCGTCATTCAATATGATCATGGCTGATCATCCAAAATCAGTACCCCATTCTGGCTTTTCCCACATATCCCTTGATTCCTTTAGCCCTTAGAGCTAAATCTAACTCTCTTTTGAACACATCCAGTGATTTGGCCTCCACTACCTTCTGTGGCAGAGAATTCCACAGATTCACAACTCTGTATACAAACCAGGTATACAGACCTTAATTCTGAAATGCAGGGCCCAAGGAGTGATGTATAACAGGGGGATCTAAAAGTGCAGGTACATAGTTCCCTGAAAGTGGCAATATAGGTAGATAGGGTGGTCAAGAAGACTTTTGATACATTGTCCTTCATCAGTCAGAGTACTGAGAGTGGAAGTTAGGATGTCATTATAGTTGTACAAGACATTGGTGAGTGCATTTGGTGTAGTGTGTTCAGTTATGGTCACCCTGCTATCGGAAGTATGTCATTAAGCTAGAAACAATGCAGGGAAGTGGCCTGAACTGTAGGGATAGGTTAGGCAGGCTTTATTTCTTGGAGCACTGGAGGCTGAGCGATGATCTTATAAAGGTGTGTAAGATCATGAGGGGAATAGATGGGGTAAATTGCAGACCTTAGTCGCAGTTTAACCTCATTACAATGATGATAGGCCATTAATCATCAAATCAAAATTATTTAAAAAATGCAATCACTGTCAAGTCAATGTATAGGCAGGCGATCCTTACCCGATTTTTCTTTGGAAATAAATGTATACTGTGCAGAATTATCTCAACATGTCAGATATAAACAAGGTAACTGAAATTTTCCGTGGATGAGTTTGATTTCAGTTTTAGATTTGTAACAGTTGACAGTTGACTTGGATAGGCTGGGTGAGTGGGCAAATGCATGGCAGATGCAGTATAATGTGGATAAATGTGAGGTTATCCACTTTGGTGGTAAAAACAGGAAAGTAGACTTATCTGGATGGTATGCGATTAGGAAAAGGGGAGATGCAACGAGACCAGGGTATCATGGTAAACCAGTCATTGAAACTAACCCTAACCCCCTTCACTTCCCTTAATTCAAGTTGGATGGTTTGTCCCATTTTGTGACAGGGAATTATAGACCAGTTAGCCTGACATCAGTGGTGGGGAAGATGCTGGAGTCAATTATAAAAGATGAGATAGCCGAGCATTTGGATAGCAGTAACAGGATCGGTCCGAGTCAGCATGGATTTGTGAAGGGGAAATCATGCTTGACTAATCTTCTGGAATTATTTGAGGATGTAACTAGGAAAATGGACAAGAGTCAGTGGATGTAGTGTACCTGGACTTTCTGAAAGCATTTGATAAGGTTCCACATAGGAGATTAGTGGGCAAAATTAGGGCACATCATATTAGGGGTAGAGTGCTGACATGGATAGAGAAGTGGTTGGCAGACAGGAAACAAAGAGTAGGGATTAACGGGTCCCTTTCAGAATGGCAGGCAGAGACCGCAAGGCTCGGTGCTGGGACCACATCTATTTACAATATACATTAATGATTTGGATGAAGGGATTCAAAGTAACATTAGCAAATTTGCAGATGACACAAAGCTGGGTGGCGGTGTGAACTGTGAGGAGGATGCTATGAGAATGCAGGGTGACTTGGACAGGTTGGGGGAGTGGGCAGATGCATGGCAGATGAAGTTTAATGCGGATAAATGTGAGGTTATCCGCTTTGGTAGCAGAAACAGAAAGGCAGATTACTATCTAAATGGCGTCAAGTTTGGAAAGGGGAAGTACAATGGGATCTGGGGGTCCTTGTTCATCAGTCTATGAAAGTAAGCATGCCTTTATAACAAGAGGAGTCGAGTATAGGAGCAAAGAGGTCCTTCTGCAGTTGTACAGAGCCCTAGTGAGACCACACCTGGAGTATTGTGTGCAGTTTTGGTCCCCGAATTTGAGGAAGGACATTCTTGCTATTGAGGGAGTACAGCGTAGGTTTACAAGGTGAATTCCCGGGATGGCGGGACTGTCATATGCTGAGGGAATGGAGCGGCTGGGCTTTGTATACTCTGGTGTTTAGAAGGATGAGAGGGGTTCTTATTGAAACATATAAGATTGTTAAGGGTTTGGACACGCTCGAGGCAGGAAACATGTTCCCGATGTTGGGGGAGTCCAGAACCAGGGGCCACAGTTTAAGAATAAGGAGTAAGCCATTTAGAACGGACGAGGAAACACTTTTTCACACAGAAGGTTGTGAGTCTGTGGAATTCTCTGCCTCAGGGGGCGGTGGAAGCCGGTTCTCTGGTACCTTCAAGAGAGAGCTAGATAGGGCTCTTAAAGATAGCGGAGTCAGGGGATATGGGGAGAAGGCAGGAACGGGGTACTGATTGGGGATGATCAGCCATGATCACATTGAATGGTGGTGCTGGCTCGAAGGGCCGAATGGCCTACTCCTGCACCTATTGTCTAAAAAGGCCAGGAAATGGATGTTGCTTCTAGGACCATATATGAGAAATTGAAGTAATTAATTCAGAGAAGTGGGTTAAATCTTCTTGCAGCAGGATCATGCCTCCTGTGAATTTGTCTTATCCTGGGTCAGCTTTTTTTTTTACTGTTGGCAGGTTCTCACTGCTATGTAGTTGGAATATAATAAAAACATGTTTCACCTTCCCACCCACAATTATGTGTCGTGAACAACATATTCTGCTTCTTCAATATATCTAAAAGGGAACTCATGGGCTTTAACACTTCCTTTATTTCCCACAAGTATTCCTTCACTGTGTGGCTAATATGGAAGCTAAAAGTATAATCACTTGTTGTGGTCAAGTAGCATTGAAACGAGTCCTTCGGTCTAAGTCCGCCACTCAGCTACACAATAAGGGCTATTTACGGTAGGGATGTGGAGAAAACCAGAGTCTTGGAAGAAATCCACTTGGTCAGAGGAACAAAAGTGCAAAATTTATGTAGACTGCACCAGAGATTAGTATTGGGCATGATCATTGCAACTATGAGGCAGCAGCTCTACCTGCTGAGCAACTGTGCTGCCCGCTTGTGCTGCCTCATGGATAACGCCCGGTTACGGTCCCAGCCCGTCCCCATGTACCTCGATGTGAAGCTCGACAGAACGTTATCATTCAAACAACACCTGGAAGGTGCCAAGGCAAAGACAAGCGTCCGTGCCGCACTGATTCGCCGCCTAGCCGGCACCACATGGGGAGCCACGACGAAGACACTGCCCATGTCCACAGTAGCCCTGGTGTTCTCAGCCGCCGAGTACTGCGCCCCGGTCTGGTGCCATAACCCTCACGCCAAGAAGCTGGATGCTGCCCTCAACAGCGCCCTGCGGACTGTCTCCGGATGCCTACGAACCACCCCAGTAAACCAACTGCCCGTCCTCGCTGGCATCGCCCCAGCCAACATCAGACGAGAAGCAGCCACGCTGGCCCTCTCTCGAAAGGCACAGACCAGTGAATCCCACCTCCTCCATCAGATCGTCACAGAGACACCACGACGAGTGCGCCTCAAGTCACGGCACCCCTTTGCCACGCAAGCCCAAGAGCTGCTCTGCACAACACCGGCTGACGCTTCTTAGGCCGCCTGGGTCAAGACGAGATGGAGAGAGCAGTGGAAGTCAGTGGAACCATCTGGGCTACACCAGTACATTAATGACCCCATGGACGTCCCTGGCCAGGACCTGCCCCGAAAGCAGTTGACAACCCTCAACCGCTTGAGGACAGGCATCGGACGCTATGGAGTAGCGATGAAGAGGTGGTGCCTCGTGGACAGCGCCACCTGCGAGTGTGGGGACCCAACACAGACAGTGGAGCACATAGTCACCAGTTGCCCCAAACACCGGCCACCGAATGGTGAACGAGGTCTGATTGACCTGGACGATGACACGTTGGCCTGGCTCGCCTCAACGGAGCTGCAGGTCTAAAAGACATGACAGATGCAGAAGAAGAAGAGCTGCCTCATTTACCACACCAGTAATAGAATCCCTTTAAAGAAAAATTACTGCTGCCAAGGTATAAAAATAGAGCATAATTCTTTGGTAGTTTACTTA
The DNA here is from genome assembly GCF_010909765.2 of Amblyraja radiata. Lineage (NCBI taxonomy): Eukaryota > Metazoa > Chordata > Chondrichthyes > Rajiformes > Rajidae > Amblyraja > Amblyraja radiata. Next base: position 48,652,927 of record NC_045958.1, on the reverse strand, counting down.
CATTGAAGAGGCAAACATCTCAATGGATTCAATTTGTTGTTCTTGAAAGAGAGAACATCCTGCATATCCTGTGGCTTAGGAGAAGGAAGAGTTTATATGCTGCAGATATGTTGCAATTTCTTGCAAAATTATCCTAGCTGCCTGCTAAACTTGCATGGTTTTTGCTTCATCTCATTCCCCCATCGTTTTTGAAGTGACGAGTAATGAAACGTATACCACACCACTATGATCTGGGCAAGGGCGTCAAAATAAAGTGCCTCGCCACCTGAGGCAGCTGAAGCAGAGGAAAATCTTAGAGGAATATAGATTGGCATGAATTTGGTACCAGTCCCCACATTTACATTAGCTTCACTGTCAGAATACTCTACCACAAAACAACGAGGTCAGAACTTACATGTAAATGAAACACATTATTTAGTCATGAAGAATTCTGCGTATCTAAAACTTGACTTAAGCTGTTTTTGTGAACACCAGATGTTTATCTTAACCTTGTTAAACAGCTGTTAATGTTCATAGTTAATAGTCCAGTGCTAAAACCCAGCACACAATATGATTTCATTTTGAATTAAACATGCCAGTGTGTCAGAGAAATGCGTTTACATTCTATTTATGAAAGATATAAACATAAATCATTCAAAGATCATGACCAGGCGATGGACATATACAAGTAATTGTTTGCTTATTGCACCCCTGCTAGGGTTCAGAACTCTTAAAGAAATTAATTTGCAAATTTGTACTACAGCAGTTTAGTATAAACTGTCATATTACAGGGCTGTGATTGAGTAGACCAATTAGGCAGACACTCTCAATAGACTTCAATTGTGATGTTAAGTTCAATTTCTTGATATTCTGTTTGCAAAACTTATATTTCCCACCACGTTGCCTCAGTTGTAAGATTGAATTTGTACCTAAACTTTGTCAATAGATTTTAATTTTTTTCAAATTAAATGTTTTCCATGACATTTTAAATGTGAATTGGCTCATTGCTCCATTGTTGAATGGCTGGCCAGACTACTTCCAAAATGTTGCCAAATATTCCCACGAACAGCTGCTTTGGGTTTTGAGGCATTACTGGAGGATGATATTCTGTGTCAGGTTTCTTCCTGCCACACCCGGGGCATAACCACTTGGTGCCTGGAATTGGCAATTGAGCATTAATATTGGCACTGAGAACATTACAGAGGATGAAGTGTTGGGGAGGAAATTGTACAACAGGCCAATGGCCATCAATGACAGTGGAATGTACTGCCCTTACAAAGCTAAATTTCCAGGTAATTTCAGGGATTGGGAAGGATAACCCCATTAACAGGTTCAACTTGAAGAACGGGAAGATTAAACTTGAAGGCTTCTTAGTACTCATCAACTAGGACAGGAGCATTTCTTGGAAGTGAGAGGATGGAGTCCATGGAGAATTAGGAGTTGTGAGGCCAACCAGGAAAGTATTGGAATAAGCATTTGGAAGGAACAGCGCCTTGCCATGAACATACAAATCCAGAACAGAAGCAGGAACATAATGCACTCAGCCTGTGAAGACTGCCTTGGTTGACCGGCTCTGACCACAGCTCTGCATTTCTGCTTGTCCATAGGAACCTTTCACTACCTTGCTTATCAAGTATCTCACTATCCCAAATTTTCAAAGACTTTGCTTCCATGTACGTTGAGGAAGGAAGTTTGAAAAACAACTTATTGTCTGAGAGAGAGAAAAAGTCACCTTCTGTCTTCCTTACTAATTTTATTTTAAAACAGTGACTTCTAGTTCTAGATACTTCCACTGGAGAAAGCAGCCTCTCCACATCCATCCTGTCAAGATCTCACAGGATGTAGGTCGGTGGGGGCGCAGCAAGCCGGCAGCCCTGCCAGCAGCGTGTTAGTTTTTTCAACTTTTTAATTTTTTTTAGTATGTTTTAATGTGCGTTTTTAATGTCTCTCTATGTGCCTTGTGTGGGGGGTGGTGTGGGGGGGTAAGGGGGAAACCGCTTTGGTCGCCTCCTCCAAGGAGAGGCGGCTTTTTCCATGTCACCTCCCCCGTGGCCTAACATCGATGATCGGGTGGCCTTTCTCGGAGAAGAGCCCGGGGCTTCAGCAGCGGGTGCAGCGCGGACTCTCGTCGCAGAGCGGGCGAGCCCTTGCCGGGGGTCGCCGGAGGGGAGCGGCAGCTGGCGCGGCGTCCGCAGCCTGGGATCCCTCGTTGGGGACCTGGGAGGAGAGAAGCTCTGACCGCCAGCCTGCGGCCTACTTCTACCACGAGCGCAGCGGGGACTTGCCATCAGGAGCGGGGTCCCTCGCCGGGGATCCCTGGAGAGGAGCTCTCACCGCCGGCCCTGCCGCCTGTGGTGCTTCTGGCTGCGGCGCGGCGGGAACTTTAAATCTTCGAAATCCGGCCTGCGGCCTACACCAATCTGAAGCCGCGTCTCCGGTGGGGAAGCAACGATTCAGGACTTACCTGGACTTTATCTGGACTTTGCCTTGTCTGAACTTCTGGACGCCTGCAGCGGCGGCTTGAGGTCCCGATCACGGGGGAAAATGGAGGAGGACTGGCCAAATGTTGTGCCTTCCACCACAGTGATGAATGCTGTGGTGGATGTTTGTGTTAATCTTTTTTATTGTGTATTTGTATGTTCTTTTTCATTGTACTGCTGCTGCCAAATTCATTTCACTTGCACATTATGTGCAAGTAACGAATAAAACTGATATCGATATTGATATTGATGTTGTGTTTGATCAACTCTCTTTTCCACTTCTGAACTCCTGTGGATCCAATCCTAGTTTGTCCAACCTTACCTTGTTAGGTAACCAGGCAATCTCCAGGAATTTGGCTGAATTATTTTCTGAATTATTTGCCATGTGTTAACATCCTTAAAAATTAGACAAATAACTTACTTCCTTGCCAAAACAGACAACTTCATGTTTTTCCCCATTATACTCCATTTACCTGATGCTTAACCAACGTATATCCATTTTGTGAAAAAAGGATACGAAGTGCTGGAGTAACTTAGTGAGTCAGGCAGCATCTCTGGAGAACATGGATAGGTGACGTTTCGGGTCGGGACGTATCTTCAGACTTCTGAAGACCAGCTGAGTTCAGCACTTTATGGTGTTTTGTGTAAACCAACATCTGCAGTTCCTTGTTTCTATATCCTTTTTATTGCATGCTTCTGTCCTCTCAGGCTCACTTTCCTGTATTTGTGTCATCAGCAAACTCAGAAAGGGAAGGAGACAGGAATGCAAGAAATTACAGGGTAGGTATCATCTGTCACAGGGGAAATGTTAGAAGCTATTGTTATAGCAGTGCACTCAAGAAAAAAAATCTAGCACATGAAGCAGAATCATAATGGAATTGTGATAGGGAAATAGTTTAACAGATTTATAGGAATTTTCTAGGAACTTTAATGACTTCATACAAATTATTATGTCATTATAAAAAGTGGATGCTGCAGCACCAATTCCAATGGCATATTATTCATTACATTCCACCAGTAAATTATCCCGTTTATACTACTATTTGGACCTGATAGCCAGCCAATCTTCGATAGACGTCAATATTTTAAAGCTTTTATTTGCCATAATGTGTTTTGATGCAGTCTTATAAAATGACTAGAAATCTAAGTATAGTACATCTACCCTTTATTCATGTCCTTCAAAAAACTCTACTAAATTGGTTTCTATTAATTATGATTTCCCCTTCACTAAATCAAGTCAGGTGAGTTTATTGTCATGTGTCCCTGTATAGGACAATGAAATTCTTGCTTTGCTTCAGCACACAGAACATAGTAGGCATTTACAACAAAACAGATAAGTGTGTCCATATACCATGATATAAATATACTAGACTAAGTGGGACCCATTGGGTCCTAGCATCACACAGGAGGGCTGGTCATCCAACGCAATATTCCACCTCTCCACCAATTCTAATATTGGTGGCCAGTTGGGGGGGGGGGGGGGGGGGGGGGGGGGGGGGGCTTTCTGGAGCGCTAGTATGGGTGTTGTGGGCTGAAGGGACTGGTTTCCAGAGGGCTAGTATGCAAATTGTGCGCCAAATGGATTCTTGGGCGGGCGTCTCAGTCAATCAAGCCTGTTGTGCTGGCAACTCACTCACTCACGGCTGGTGGGCTGGTAGTTGGCTCACGGCTAATCCTTGAAATTCTATTTCAAGCAAGGTATTAGGCCACCAAATTCAAGTGCAGTTTCTTACCACTTCTAGCAGGGTGCAAGGCCACCAAATTCAAGTGCAGTTTCATACCATTTGAAGTAGGGTGCAAAGCCACTAAAGACAGCGAGTCGTGACCTCTCCCTCCTCCATCTTGCAGAGACTGAGCCACACCCACATTTCCGGGTTTTATAACCCCTTTCCCCCCCCCCCCCCCCCCCACCGGAAAAGGTGTGGCTTTCATGGAGTAATTGACAGGAGAGAGATTCTCAACTTTTTTAAAAAAACTAATAACACTTTTATTTTTCATTGATGGGAAGAATTCTCTGCACCTGCTCAGCGGAGGGGGGACTGAGTAAGATGGCCAAAAATCACAGCCGTAAGTCGTAGCATTTTATCTAAAATCAATATACAGTGCAAACAGGAAGTAAGTGCATTTACAGTAGTGCCTTTCAACTTCAAGCCAATGCACCCACACCACCATTTGCAGTAAGTAGTGCATTTCAACTTCATGCCACCATTTGCAGTAAGTGGTGCCTTTCAACTTCAAGCCAATGAACCCAAGCCACCATCTGCAGTAAGTAATGCCTTTTAACTTCAAGCCATTGCATCCAAGCCACCATTTGCAGTAAGTAGTGCCTTTCAACTGCATGCCACCATTTGCAGTAAGTAGTGCCTTTCAACTTAATGACAAAGCACCCAAGCCACCATTTGCAGTAAGTAGTGCATTTTAACTTCAAGCCATTGCACCCAAGCCACCATCTGCAGTAAGTAGTGCCTTTCAACTTCAAGCCAAAGCAACCAAGCCACCATTTGCAGTAAGTCGTGCCTTTCAACGTCATGCCACACCCAAGCCATCATTTGCAGTAAGTGGTGTCTTTCAACTTCAAGGCAAAGCAACCAAGCCACCATTCGCAGTAATAGTGCCTTTCAACTTCAAGCCAAAGCTCCCAAGCCTCCATTTGCAGTAAGTAGTGCCTTTCAACTTCATGCCACCATTTGCAGTAAGTGGTGTCTTTCAACTTCAAGCCAAAGCTCCCAAGCCATCATTTGCAGTAAGTAGTGCCTTTCAACTTCAAAGCTCCCAAGCCACCATTTGCAGTAAGTGGTGTCTTTCAACTTCAAGCCACACCCAAGCAATCATTTGCAGTGAGTGGTGTCTTTCAACTTCAAGCCACACCCAAGCCACCATTTGCAGTAAGTAATGCCTTTCAACTTCAAGTCAAAGCAACCAAGCCACCATTTACAGTAATAGTGCCTTTCAACTTCAAACCAAAGCAACCAAGCCACCATTTGCAGTAATAGTGCCTTTCAACTTCAAGCCAAAGCTCCCAAGCCTCCATTTGCAGTAAGTAATGCCTTTCAACTTCAAGCCAAAGCACCCGCCACCATTTGCAGTAAGTAGTGCCTTTCAACTCCATGCCACCATTTGCAGTAAGTAGTGCCTTTCAACTTCAAGCCAAAGCAACCAAGCCACCATTTGCAGTAAGTAGTGCCTTTCACCTTCAAGACAAAGCAACCAAGCCACCATTTGCAGTAATAGTGCCTTTCAACTTCAAGCCAAAGCTCCCAAGCCACCATTTGCAGTAAGTAGTGCCTTTCAACTTCAAGCCAAAGCAACCAATCCACCATTTGCAGTAAGTAGTGCCTTTCAACTTCATGCTACCATTTGCAGTAAGTGGTGTCTTTCAACTTCAAGCCACACCCAAGCCACCATTTGCAGTAAGTAGTGCCTTTCAACTTCAAGCCAAAGCAACCAAGCCACCATTTGCAGTAAGTAGTGCCTTTCAACTTCAAGCCAAAGCAACCAAGCCACCATTTGCAGTAATAGTGCCTTTCAACTTCAAGCCAAAGCTCCCAAGCCACCATTTGCAGTAAGTAGTGCCTTTCAATTTCATGCCACCATTTGCAGTAAGTAGTGCCTTTCAATTTCAAGACACACCCAAGCCAAGCCAACCGGGGGGGGGGGGGAGGGAGGGAGGGGGGGGGGGGGGGGGGGGGGGGGGAGGGAGGGAGGGGGGCTTTCTGGAGCGCTAGTATGAACCATTTTAGAACCAATAGACATTTTTTGCAAGCTTTAGAACCAATAGTCTTTTTTTTTGCAAGCTTTAGAACCAATAGTCATTTTTTTCAAGATTTAGAACCAATAGACATTTTTTGCAAGCTTTAGAACCAATAGACATTTTTTTCAAGCTTTAGAACCAATAGTCATTTTTTTGCAAGCTTTAGAACCAATAGACATTTTTTGCAAGCTTTAGAATTAATAGACATTTTTTGCAAGCTTTAGAACCAATAGACATTTTTTGCAAGCATTTTAGAACCAATAGACATTTTTTTGCAAGCTTTAGAACCAATAGACATTTTCTTTGCAAGCTTTAGAACCAATAGACATTTTTTTGCCAGCTTTAGAACCAATAGACATTTTTTTGCCAGCTTTAGAACCAATAGACATTTTTTTGCCAGCTTTAGAACCTATAGACATATTTTTTGCCAGCTTTAGAACCTATAGACATATTTTTGCAAGCTTTAGAACCAATAGATATTTTTGCAAGCTTAGAACCAATAAAGACATTTTTTGCAAGCTTTAAAGCCAATAGACATTGTTTTGCAAGCTTTAGAACCAATAGACATTTTTTGCAAGCTTTAGAACCAATAGACATTTTTTGCCAATAGACATTTTTTTGCCAGCTTTAGGACCTATAGAACCAATAGATATTTTTGCAAGCTTAGAACCAATAGAGACATATTTTTGTAAGCTTTAGAACCAATAGACATATTTTTGCAAGCTTTAGAACCAATAGACATATTTTCTGCAAGCTTAGAACCAATAGAGAATTTTTTTTGCAAGTTTTAGAACCAATAGAGACACTTTTTGCAAGCTTTAGAACCAATAGAGACACTTTTTGCTAGCTTTAGTACCAATAGACATTTTTTGCAAGCTTTAGAACCAATAGACACATTCTGCAAGCATTTTAGAACCACTAAGGGCAATTACATTTGAGTAGACATGTGTTCAGTGTTATTCACAGCTCAGAGAAACGTGACCCTCTGCCTTCCTCCATCTTGAAGAGACTGTGTGGCACACCACTTCCTGGTTTTATAGTCCCTCCCCCCTGCCGCCAGCAGGGGCAGCAGAGAGAATGGGGAATTTTATAAAAACATTAATATCTCTGTCATTTTTCATCGACGGGAAAAATCCTCGGCACACATGCGGCGGAGGGGGGCTCTGAGCGAGGTGGCCAAAAATGACGGCCGTAGGTGGCGGCGTTCTCTCGGAAATCGCAGCACAAATGGCCAAAACCGGTCAAGAACAGACTTTTAGTAATATAGATAGATACACACATGAATAAATAAACTGATAAAGTGCAAATAACAGGTAATGGGTTATTAATAATCAGAGTTTTGTCCGAGCCAGGTTTAATAGCCTGATGGCTCTGGGGAAGTAGCTATTCCTGAACCTGGTTGTTGCAGTCTTCAGGCTCCTGTACCTTCTACCTGTAGGTAGCATGGAGATGAGTGTGTGGCCAGGATGGTGTGGGTCTTTGATGATACTGCCAGCCTTTTTGAGGCAGCAACTGCGATAAATCCCCTCGATGGAAGGAAGGTCAGAGCCGATGATGGAATGGGCAGTGTTTACTACTTTTTGTAGTCTTTTCCTCTCCAATGCGCTCAAATTGCCGAACCAAGCCACGATGCAACCGGTCAGCATGCTCTCTACTGTGCACCTCTAGAAATTAGAGAGAGTCTTCCTTGACAAACCGACTCTCCGTAATCTTCTCAGGACGTAGAGGCGCTGATGAGCTTTCTTGATAATTGCATTAGTGTTCTCGGACCAGGAAAGATCTTCAGAGATGTGCACGCCCAGGAATTTGAAGCTCTTGACCCTTTCAACCATCGACCCGTTGATATAAATGGGGCTGTGGGTCCCCCTCCTACTCCTTCCAAAGTCCACAATCAGTTCCTTGGTTTTGCTGGTGTTGAGGGCCAGGTTATTGTGCTGGCACCATATGGACAGTTGCTCGATCTCTCTTCTATACTCTGACTCATCCCCATCAGTGATACGCCCCACAACAGTGGTGTCGTCAGCGAACTTGATGATGGAGTTCGCACTGTGATTGGCTACGCAGTCATGGGTATAGAGTGAGTACAGCAGGGGCTGAGCACGCAGCCTTGAGGTGCTCCCATGCTGATTGTTATCGAGGCTGACACATTTCCACCAATACGAACAGACTGTGGTCTGTGAATGAGGAAGTCGAGGATCCAATTGCAGAGGGATGCGCAGAGACCCAGTTCTGCGAGTTTGGTAACCAGCTTGGAGGGGATGATTGTGTTAAATGCCGAGCTGTAATCGATGAATAACAGCCTGACATATGAGTTTTTGTTGTCCAAGTGGTCCAGAGCGGAGCATGAACGATATTGTTACTTTATATTTTTCTCAGTTCTTTTGAAAATAGCTAACATTTTCCCCATGGCGGATATTAAACCAACTAGCGAGCATGCAGTTTTTGGCTTTCTTGTCTATTTTTGATTGAGGGACGTTAATTATTTAGAAAGGTGTGCGTTTCGGTGTTTTTTAACGGTGGATGAAATATAAGATCTGAGACACATCTGAGCCAGAGAGGATGTCAGGTATAGACAATAGACAAGGTAGAGTCTAGCTCAGTCGTGACATAGGCAGAAAAGAGGATGGAATCGACAGAAAGTAACGTGAATGAATTGTGTGATTTTTCATATACAGTGCCCTCCATAATGTGTGGGACAAAGACCCATTATTTATTTATTTGCCTCTGTACTCCACAATTTGAGATTTGTAATAGATAAGTCACATGTGGTTAAAGTGCACATTATCAGATTTTAATAAAGGCCATTTTATACATTTTGGTTTCACCTTGTAGAAATTACAGCTGTGTTTATACATAGTGCCCCCATTTCAGGGCACCATAATGTTTGGGACACAGCAATGTCATGTAAATGAAAGTAGTCATGTTTAGTATTTTGTTGCATATTCTTTGCATGCAATGACTGCTTGAAGTCTGCGATTCATGGACATCACCAGTTGCTGGGTGTCTTCCCTGGAGATGCTCTGCCAGGCCGGTATTGCAACCATCTTTATCTTATGCTTGTTTTGGGGGCTAGTCCCCTTCAATTTTCTCTACAGCATATAAAAGGCATGCTCAATTGGGTTTAGATCGGGCGATTGACTTGGCCACTCAAGAATTGACCATTTTTTAGCTTTGAAAAACTCCTTTGTTGCTTTAGCAGTATGTTTGGGATCATTGTCTTGCTGTAGAATGAACCGCCGGCCAACGAGTTTTGAGGCATTTGTTTGAACTTGAGCAGGTGTATCATCAATGTAGATAAGTGAGCCAGTACCTGCAGCCATACATGCCCAGGCCATAACTCCCCCACCACCGTGTTTCACAGATTAGGTGGTATGCTTTGGATTTTGGGCAGTACCTTCTCTCCTCCATACTTTGCTCTTGCCATCACTCTGATATAAGTTAATCTTTGTCTTGCACAAGATCCTTTTCCAGAACTGTGGTTGCTCTTTTAAGTTCTTCTTGGCAAACTGTAACCCGGCCATCCTATTTTTGCAGCTAACCAGTGGTTTGGATCTTGCAGTGTAGCCTCTGTATTTCTGTTCTTGAAGTCTTCTGCAGACAGTGGTCATTGACAAATCCACACCTGACTCATGAAGAGTGTTGCTGCTCTGTCGGACAGGTGTTTGGGGATTTAAAAATACTGCTTTAAGACTTCAAATATAATTGTAAATGCTTAGTAATGATGAATTTAAAAGAATTACAGATAATTCTTATGAATGCCCATTGCATTTTAATCCACTTGGACATAACATCAGTTTTATGTTACAATGTAAATGAGAGGGCTCAATCAGACAGTTTTGGCCGTACTACTCAAATCTGTGATATTCCTTTTCACAAAATAATTATATTTTTCCAGCTTTACCATAGTGGCCTTTTGTTTCCGTCGCCTATGTTTAAAGGCCAGGCCTTTATATAAACTAATGGGATTTTGGCCCAGCTTTCAACCAGTGCAGCTGTGAACCATCTATTGCTTAAAGATTGGGCTCTCTTAAACCTAGTTCTCATCAAATAATGTGAAAGGCTTGGCTTGCAGATTGATGTATGGAGTCTGCGGTGTTTTCACGATGTTCTAAATACAATGGGAAGTCTTGGCACAGAATTTTAATATGGCCATTTGGATTGAGGCACACACCAACTGCAATTGTATTTTGGATCAGCCACCAAATGGTAATCTGTAATGTTGTGAAGGCTTACCTATTTCTCAGAGATAAAATCATTGAAACATGGAAAATAGGTGCAGGAGTAGGCCATTCGGCCCTTCGAGCCAGCAACGCAATTCAATATGATCACGGCTGATTATCCAAAATCAGTGCCCTGTTCCTGCTTTCTCCCCATATCCTTTGATTCCGTTAGCCCTTAGAGCTATATTTAACTCTCTCTTGAAAACATCCAGTGAATAAGCGAGTTTGGTATTCCGAAAAATGGAAGGAATCATGGGATTTGTCAAAGGTCATTCATGATAAAGAAAATGCGAACAAAGCGCTGGCTGTATAAACTTTGTATAAATTGTTAAGTATTAACACCATTAAATTAATCTAGAATTCTGTCAATTCAATAGCGGACATTTATGAACATTAATTCGATCTTATTTCTATCTCACGTCACAAACCCACCCTCTGGAATTCCGCGGAACCTCTCCTGGCAGCGTTAGCAGGGCCGGTGCTAGGAATTGCGGGGCCCAATTAGAAAACTGATGGCGGGGCCCCTACTCTAGAAAAGTAAAAATTTATGTATGTTTATATTTCGTGTAGTTTCGGGAATTTTAAGGCAAGCTGGTTGGTGATTGGATGCAACCCCCTTAGAGACAGCGTTTGATTGGCCGCCAAATAAATTTGTCAAATCTGTAACAAAAATCGCTGGTCGGTGCGAACTCAGTGGACTATCTGGTTGTATCTCCAAACTAATCTGGTTGTATCTCCAAACTAATCTGGTTGTATCTCCAAACTAATCTGGTTGTATCAACCAGACTATCTGGTGGTATCTCCAAACTAATCTGGTTGTATCAACCAGACTATCTGGTGGTATCTCCAAACTAAACAGTATAACATGCAGGTACATTCATTTAAAATTAAATTCAGTGCTTATTTCACATGATTTCTCACTGTGTAAAGCTCAATATCTGACCAATTTCTGTTTAACACGTTTGGTCTGCCGTGAGCATTTTTCGTTGCATCTCCCCTTTTCCTAATCGGCCACAATTCAGATAATAGTCTACTTTCCTGTTTTTGCCACCAAAGTGGATAACCTCACATTTATCCACATTATACTGCATCTCCCATGCATTTGCCCACTCACCCAGCCTATCCAAGTCACCTTGCAGCCTCCTAGTTTAGAGGGGTTTAAACGGTTTAGAGATGTTTAGAGGGCTTCAGATGGGTTCAGGTGTGTTTACAATTGTTTAGAGGGGAATAGAGGGAAATAGGGGGGCTAGAGGAGTTTTAGAGGTGTTCATAGGGTCCCAAAGGGGTTTAGAGACGTTATAAGCCCCCCGTGAGAAATTGTATTTCTCTGAAATTGAAGATAGACATAAAGCTGGAGTAACTCTGCAGGACAGGCAGCGCAGCGACTTTAGAGAGAAGACCCTTCTTCAGACTAAACTGAACTCTCGTCGGTGAGATTAGTTGTGATTGTCTGAAGAAAGGTCTCGACCAGAAACGCAACCCTCTCCCCAGAGCCCTTGCGCGTCCCGTTGAGCCACCTTCAACTTCAGAGCCAAACAAAAAACACAGAGTGCTGGAGGAACTCAGCGGGCCAGGCGGCTGCCTCACCCGCTGGGTTTCTCCAGCATTTTTGTCTACCGCAAAACGTCAATGATTCCGGGAATGCCGAGGCGACAGTGTGAGAGAGCTGGAGAGAGACGAGATGGGGAGCGGGAGAGGGAGAGAGGGAGGGAGAGAGCAAAACACAAAGAGACACAACGTGGGTCGGTAGGTGAATGACTAACCTGCACACCAGGAAGAAGCCCCTTCTCGCGCTCCGGGGCCCTCACTCATGATGGTGAGTTTAAAGAAATTCTCAACGTGTCATCAATCTACATTACATCTACATGTAATTGTGTTTTAAACAAGTATTAATGACGCCGCGTGAATTTTATTCAAAGGAACACGACGTTATTAATACTTGTTCAAAACACAATAACATTTACTGAGGAAGGCGGATGGATGCATTGATGACATGATTGTATAACAACGAGTTAAGTACTTGCTGATAAGAAGTGCTAACAGTACTAGTTAACACATCGTTTGTGTCTGATGGCCGTGCAGTGGTTGTTATACACAAAGATCCTATAGTGGAGCTCTGCTAGAAGATCTTTGGTTATACATGTTCGTTTAAAAAAAAAAATCCGGATGGCGAATTAAAAAAAACTTTAGTTAACAAAGAGAATTCGTATATCCATACGAAGTACGGAACATTAGTGCGGGGCCCCCCTAGGCGCGGGGCCCAATTGGGAGCAATCGGTCAAATCGGCTTAAAACCGGCCCTGAGCGTTAGAGGACTCTCTCTCTGTCTCTCTGTCTCTCTGTCTGTGTCTCTCTGTCTGTCACTCTCTGTCTGTCACTCTCTGTCTGTCACTCTCTGTCTGTCACTCTCTGTCTCTCTCTGTCTTTCTCCCTCTGTCTTTCTCTCTTTCTCTTCTCTGCGCTGGCTGTAAGCCTGGGGCCGCCACTGCTCCGGGCCGGTGTCCGATCACCCCAGTCATCTCCGGCTGTCCCTGGACAGGGATGGGACACTCGGGAGGGGACGCGGACGGTAGTGAGACTCCGCTCATAAATTTGCCTCCTGGGGTTATGAAGGAGAGGGGTGTATCGCTCTGTAGGAAGGAACTGCAGATGCCGGTTAACACCGAAGGTAGACGCAAAGTGCTGGAGTAACTCAGCGGGACAGGCAGCCTCTTTGGAGAAAAGGAATAGGTGATGTTTTGGGTCAAGACCCTTCTCCAGAGATGTTGCCCGACCCGCTGAGTTACTACAGCATTTTGTGTGTATCCCCGTTGATGACTCGGTGCCCTTCGCAGGCACCGAGGCGGTTAACCAGCAGCCACTGGATAAGGCGAGAGGTGCAGCTGACGGTCCCCGGCCCGTCAGGGAACGGGTTCCCCAGGAGTTGGAGCAGAGTTGAGCTGGAGTTAGCGCTTCTCCGCGCTCACTGTAAGCCTGGGGCTGCATCTGCTCCAGGCCGGTGTCGCGTCACCCCGGACATCTCCAGCTGCCCCTGGACAGGGATGGAACACTCGGGAGAGGATGGGGATCTGCCTCCTGGGGTTATGCAGGAGAGGGGTTGCGTTGTTCACCCTGGGAAATAACCCTGTATAACCCGGGAGGGCAGCTCAAGTGAGAATGGAACCCATGCACCCAGGCTTACCTTTACCTAGTTAGATTAATTTGGTTTAGGGACACAGCACGGAAACAGGCCCGTCAGCCTCCCAAATTCAAGCCTATCACCCGTTCGCACTTGTTCTACATTATCTAACTCCGGTAGCAATTCAACAACGCTTGCAGCGCCCAAGACCCGGGTTCGATCCTGACTACGGATGAATCACAGGTCTGTATACACCAGGGCTGCCAACATTGGGTGAGAGTTGGGAGTGAGAAATTGCTAGAGACCAAGCCCAAGGGAGTATAGCGACCGGGGGGGGGGGGGGGGGGGGGGGGGGAGGAGAGTGTTGCCCTCCCATTGGTATGGTACATTTGCATTTTTCAGCTTGAAATTGTGCAATATGGTGCATACTGTAGCGAGTCTTTTAACTTACACTTGAATGCAATATATATGCTTTAAATTGGATTGGAGCGTTTTTGAATGGGGGGCGGCTGTGCAATCACTGACCACTGGCCTTGGGGGTATCCGGTGTGGGAGTGGAGCAACCGAGTGGGGAGAGGGTGTGGAAGAAGGGTGTCCCCCCTCCCAGGGAAGGAACTTTTTGAAATTTGATGTATTAAAATCATGTTTTAGTGCACTGTAGAAGTATGATTTCAATGTTTTTTGTATGAAGTATTTTTAAGAGGTAACTTTTTAAGGGGTAAATTTATCCACACAAAGGGTGATGGGTGCATGGAACAAGTTGCCAGAGGAGGTAGTTGAGGCAGGGACCATCCCAACATTTAAGAAAAAGTTAGACTGATACATGGATAGGACAGGTTTGGAGGTATGGACCAAAAGCAGGTGGCGTAGCTGGGACATGTTAGCGGGTGTGGGCAAGTTGCACCGAAGGGCCTGTTTTCACACTGTATCACTCTATGACTACATTATACCTCCACCATGCATGAATGCTTCAAAATCAAGTGATCGAGTTTTATTGCCATATACCCAAGCATAGAAACATAGAAAATAAGTGCAGGAATAGGCCATCGGCCCTTCGAGCCAGCACTGCCATTCAATATGATCATGGCTATTCATCTAAAATCAGTACCTCTTTCCTGTTTTTTCCCCATATCCCTTGATGTCAGTCCCAAGAACTAAATGTAACTCTCTCTTGAAAACATCCAGTGAATTGGCCTGCAGAGAATGCCGCAGATTCACAACTCTCTGCCTGAAGAAAGTTTGTTCTCATCTCAGTCCTAACTGGCCCCCCCTTTATTCTTAAACTGTGACCCATGGTTCTGAGCGCCCCCTACATCGGGAACATTTTTCCTGCAGTTACAGTAAGTGAAAATCTAGCAGGCAAGCAGGATGCTTTCACCTACCACCCCCATTTGAAGTCCACTATCTTCCACCGTAGCTACCCAGTGCTTGGTACTTACTTCCAGCAGCCACTGGTTGTCCTCCAGGATGCACCAAGTCACAGCCTGATCCATGCCGGTCACCAGGGCGAATTCGGAACAGAGACTCTCACGGCAGCGGCGCAATGCTTCGACGCCTCCGTCGGCCCGGGATTCTTGCACTGAGGCTGCTCCATGGCCGGAGCTGCAGTGAGCAACTCGCCAGCCCGGAAAACACTCTCCAGCACCGCTAGCCGTCCGCATCTGTCCCGGCCGCTGCTTCCGCTTCCAACACCCGCGGCCCATGCAGTTGATATGAGTTTTGAAATTTTTGTTGATCACAGAATTTCTCACAACAGAGCGAGAGAAATTTGTGATCATCGTGAGAATTTGATGAAATGCGTGATTATCACGCTCAATGCATGGGAGTTGACAGCCCTGCCTCTCTATCCCCCTCTCCCTCTCCCCCCTCTCTCTCTCCCCCTCTCTCTCCTCTCTCTTCCCCTCTCTCTCCACCTCTCTTTCTCTCTCCCCTCTCTCTCCCTCCCACCTCACTCCCTCTATCTCCCTCCCACCTCACTCCCTCTCTCTCTCCCCTCTCTCTCTCCCCCTCTCTTCCACTCTCTCTCCTCTCAACCCCCTTCTCTCTCCCCCTCTCTCTCCCCTCCCCCTCTCTCTCTCCCCTCCCCCTCTCTCTCTCCTCTCTCCCCTGTCTCACCCCCCTCACTCTCTCCACTTCCCTCTCTCTTCTCTCTCAGTGATTCTAAAATCGAAGGTAGACAAAATGCTGGGGAAACTCAGCGGTTGAGGCAGCGTCTATGGAGAGAAGGAATTAAAAAATTATGACTAG
This sequence comes from Amblyraja radiata, assembly GCF_010909765.2. Taxonomy (NCBI): domain Eukaryota; kingdom Metazoa; phylum Chordata; class Chondrichthyes; order Rajiformes; family Rajidae; genus Amblyraja; species Amblyraja radiata. The sequence continues at coordinate 48,637,132 of NC_045958.1, read as the reverse complement.
TATTCTTGAACGCCAAAAAATCGGAACAAGGGTATTGACCCGAAACGTCACCCATTCCTTTTCTCCAGAGATGCTGCCTGTCCCGCTGAGTTACTCCAGCTTTTTGTGCCTATCCTAAAGGCCCTGTCCCACTTGGGCGACCTAATCCGCGAGTCCAGAAGAATGCCTTCGACCTTCAAGCTCGAGGGCACTCTCCTGGAAAGCCTCGAGCTGGATCGACCGACCACGTTGAAACCGCAAGCTGCATTGACCGAACCGCGAGCTGCATCTACCGACCGCACACACAAACACACACGTACACATAAATCGCGAAGGTGGGGGCCAGGGACAGCGGAGGAGCGCTGTCTGCGCGACGAAGAGGAAGGTAAACGGCTGCCCCAGTGTACGGTAAATCCTTTAGAGAGCGCGGGGGGGGGGGGGGGGGGGGGGGGGGGGGGACAGAGAAGGAGGGAGAAGGGAGGGGAGAAGGAGTGGACCACTTTAAAGTTTAGCAGACATTTTACCTACTAGTAGTTTTTCCTGGGTCCTGAAAACTGCAATGAGCCAATCAAAATGCCCGGTCAGCGAAGGAGATTGCCTACGGCTGCCTTCGAATGCCTGTAACTAAATAGTGACCCCACTCCACTGTACTACTTTGCCTGTGTGTGAATGTGTGTGAGTGATTGGTGGTGGTCGGAGGGGCCGTAGGCGCAGATTGGCAGCCACGCTTCCGTCAGTCTGCCCCAGGGCAGCTGTGGCTGCAGAAGTAGCTTACCACCACCGAGTGTGACTGAGGAGTGAATGAATAATGCGATGTAAAGCGCCTTGAGTATTAGAAAGGCGCTATATAAATCCCATCCATTATTATTATTATTACTACGAGTCAAAAACACCCATGCCGACCAAATTTTACTCGCGGAAAACTTTTCAATATGCTGAAAATTTTTCCGCTACCTAGCTGAGGTCGCGAGTATTCGGGAGCAAGAAGGAGAGTTCCAGCAACCTCACAGGACCTCCTAGGACCTTGTGTCGACCATGCTGCGAGTTTGAGTCAAGGGCAAACACTTCTAAACTCACAGATTAGGTCGCCCAAGTGGGACAGCCCCATAAGAATATAATAGAAGCAGGAATATAATCTATAATAGATGCACAATTCAGTAAAGGAGTAAACTTTGACATGAAGCTTACTCGCCAAAATGTGTAGAAACAGAAGCTTCCTCTGGGTACTATAGTTTGAAGGCTGAAGGTGGAATGACCTTGGTTCTGGAGTGGAGATGATGAAGATTGAACAGTTTCTAGTTGCCCTGTTGACTTGAAGCTTGTTGGAGACAAAGTGGACACAGAATTGGCTTCATGGAAGAAAGCAGAGGGTGGTGGTGGAAGTAATAAAAAGGAACTGCAGATGCCGGTATTTATACCAAAGGTAGACCAAAAATGCTGAAGTAACTCAGTGGGTCTGGCAGCATCTCTGGAGAAAATAGATAGTTGATGTTTCAAAAGGACTAAAGGAGAAACTGGAGCCAGCAACAGATGACTTCAGGCAAGGAGGTTGCCAGATGTCATTTGTGGTTGGCCCTGATTTGATCTGTGTCACTTCCAGTTTCTCCCTCCGCCACTACAATCAGTCTTTAGAAGGGTCTCGTGCCAAAACATCACCTATCTATTTTTTCAAGAGAAACTACCTGACCCGCTGACTTACTCCAGTATTTTGGGTCAATCAGTGATGGTGGACGGTTGCTTTTCAGACTGGAGGCCTGTGAATAGTGGTGTGCTTCAGCGATAAGTGCTGCCCCCATTGCTGTTTGTGGATTATTTCAGCAATTTAGATGAGAATGTGCAAGGGCATGATCAGTGAAATTGCAGATGACACGAAAGTAGGTTCGATCATAGACAGTGAATCAAAAATTACAGCAGGATCTTGAGCAGCTGGGCAAATGGGTTGAAGAATGGCTAAAGGAGATTACTGTAGATAAGTGTGAGGTATTCCATTTTGGGAAGTCAAACCAGGGCAGGACCTTCACAGTGAATGGTTGGGCCCTGGGGAATGTTGTACACTAGATGGATCTAAGAGTACAGGTGTACAGTTCCCTGTAAATGGCATCAGAGCTGGATAGCTTGGTAAATAAAGCTTTTGGTACGTTGAGCCTTCATCAATCAGTATAGAAGTTGAGACATTATGTTACAGTTATACAATGTGCTGGTGAGGCCACATTTAGAGAATTGTGTTCAATTTTGGTCACCCTTTTATGGGAAGGATATCATTAAGATGGAAAGAGTGCAGAGAAGATTTATGAGGATATTGCCAGGGCTTGAGGGCCTGAGCTTTTGGAAGAGATTGGGCAAACTAGGACTTTATTCCTTGGAGCGCAGGAGGTTAAGGAGTGATCTTATAAAATATAAAATCGTAAGGGGAATTGATAGGGTGAATGCACAGTGTATTTTACCCAGGGTTGGGGAATCAAGGACCAGAGGAGATAGGCTTAAGTGAGAGGGGAAAGATTTAATTTGGAACCTGAGGGGCAACGCTTTCATTCAGAGAGTGGTGAGTAGATGGAATGAGCTATCGTAAGGGATTGTTGAGGCAGGTACAATAACAATATTTAAAAGACACCTGGACAGGTACATGGCCAGAAAAAGGAGGGATATGGACCAAATGCAGGCAAATAGGGTGTTTAGCTGGAGAATCTTGGTTGGCACAGATGTGTTCGGCTAAAGGGCCTATTTCCATGCTATATGATCATTCCTCCAGGATGAAGGTATAGGAGCCTGAAAACTAACATCCAAGTTCAGGAACAGTTTCTTCCCAACAGCCATCAGGCTATTGAATACTACAACCAAAATGAGCTCTGAAAAACATGGAGTTGGAAGCATTTTTTTTGTCTTTGCACCACTATTGTTTGTTTATGTATGTGTGTGTGTGTATGTATATGTGTGCGTGTATGCATAACTATGTGTGTTCATATATGCATATACACATGTATCTATTATATATACATATATGTGCGGTTGTATGCAAAACAAAGCTTCACTGTACCTGGGACATGAGAATAAAGGCATAGACTATTTTCTAAATGGGTTGATAATCCAGAAATCGGAGGTGCAAAAGGGATTTTGGAGTGCTGGTGCAGGACTCCCAAAAAGTTAATCTGCAAGTCGAATCGGTAGTAAAGAAAACCAACTCAATGCTAGCATTTATTTCAAGAGGGCTTGTAAACAAAACAGGGATGTGATACTGAGGCTCGATAAGGCATGGGTAAGGCTACATTTGGAATATTGTGAGCAATTTTGAGCACCATATCTGAGGAAGGATGTGCTAGCTCTGGAGAGGGTTTTGAAGAATGATCGCAGGAATAAGTAGGTTAACCTTTAATGAGCGTTTGTCGGCACTGGGCCTGTACTCGCTGGAGTTTAGAAGAAGGACAGGGGACCTCATTGAAACATACAGAATAGTGAAAGGCTTGGATAGAATGGATGTGGAGAGGATGTTTCCACTAGTGGGAGAGTCTGCGACGAGAGGTCATAGCCTCAGAATTAAAGGACATTCTTTTAGGAAGATGAGGAGAAATTTCCTTAGTCAGAGGGTGATGAATCTGTGCAATTCTTTACCACATATGGCTGTGGAAGCCACCAGTGGATATTTTTAAGGCAGATATAGATAGATTCTTGATTAGTACAGATGTCAGGTTATGGGAAGAAGGCAGGCGTATGGGGTTAGGAGGGAGAGATAGATCAGCCATGATTGAATGGTGGAGTAGACTTGATGGGCCAAATGGGCTAATTCTACTCCTATCCCATGACCTTATGCAATAAAGTATCATTGAATTCAACATGGAATGGTAATACATACATTTCTGAGGACAGCTAAATTTGAGAAAGTTTCTCCATTGACAGAGTCGAAGGCTTTATGACTTTGACAAAGGACAGGTACAGTGTTGGTGCTGGTCTCTACATTTTTCTTGAATTTGATCATTGGACCTCTTGATGAAATAAATCAACATTGCGACTTAACAGGAACTCTTTGGCCACAGGGAATCTACTTTTGTGAGGGAACCTTGCAACAACGTGTGTGGTAGAGGGCAGTGGGACTCCTCTGTAGTTACTCCATTGGACGTATCTTTACATTTGACGATGGTCAAGATTACAACTTCTCTTAGATACACTGGCATGCACTTCTGTTCCCAGATGAAGTCATGGAGCCAGTAGTATTTCCTTGCCATGTTTTAGACCTTCAGCAGGGATTTCAGCTGCTGAAGAAGGCTCCAGAAACCTTGTTATATGTCAGCTGTTGGATGACCTTTTAAATCATGTGTTAGGCTGCGTTACTGCTGAAATTGTGCAGATATGACACAGTGGAATGGAGACAGTCAGTGTTAAAGTAACAACATTTCAAAGACAAAATGATCGTTAGGGATTTGTTGTCAGTGAAAATTGGCTCTCTTAAGATTTATGTCAGGTCAGCATTCTATTTAGTATGAATACTCTCATTTGTCAAGAAACATTGTTTCAATGTCATATTTGAGTGCAGACTTCTTGCAAATTAGCACAGAGCCACAGAAACACATTGGGGCAAAGAAGCATCTGCTTGCAAATATTAATATGAATAATTGTCTTTGACAATGTTACAGTTCCAGAAGTAAAATAAAGTCATCATTAGCACAGTTTCTTCAGAGTATTGATGAGGGTTATTATATGCCGAGCAAGATAGCTCTTCGTAAAAATTATTTATTTCTGCAAAGGTCTTTACTATGAAATAAGCAGTATTTTATCGTGCTGCATTGAGGCATCCAATGATACCTGCCACAAAGCAAGTCTCAGACACGACCATGATATTTGAAGATCGTACAATGCACCAGTAAAAATGCTTTTAGTATAGTGTCATTTTACTATATTTACTTTAGTTAGATTGTTGACGCTAAAGACTGATGAAGAATATTTGGGAAGAATATAGATTACAACGACCAAATTGATTTTTGGTTTGGTTTACATGTGCATTCACTGACGGCCTTTGTTTTTGATATACATTGACTGTCAACATGACGGTCAGTAAATTATATTCAAATTTAAAGTTGTGTCTGAGTAATGGAGTTGTACAGCACAGAAGTGTACCAGGTTCAAGCCAACTTTTTTGTCCATCTTCACCAATGAGGAAGATCTTTATTGCTTCCCTCACAGTGGGAAACGTTGATTCCGCTGTGTGGGGATGTTTATGTTAAACTCTATCGTGTATTGTTCTTTTTTTATTCGTATGGCTGTATGGTAGCTCAAATCTCACTGTACCAATTGGTGCATGTGACAATAAATATAACTTGTAACCAATCCTATTTGCCCTCACTCAATCTGTATTCTTCTGCACCTTGCCTATTGATGTGCCTGTCTACACAAACCCAGTAATACAATTTCAATACAATTCCAAATTTCAATGAAAAGAAAAACTTTCTCCTCAAATCTTCTTTGAAACTTCTTCCCCTCATCTAAAACCATGCCCTCTTATTTTTGATATTCTGTTAACCCTGTAATTCCCAAAGGATTAATATTCTGAGATATTTGTACTCAAAATGGAATTTTAGTAGTTTCTACGATATGGGTTTATGTTGGAATACAGCATGGAAACAGACCCTTCAGCCTACTGAGTCCATGCCGACCAACGATTACCCATACTCTAGTTCTATCCACACAAGAGACAATTTTACAGAAGCCAATTAACCTTCCAACCAGCAAATCTTTGGAATGTGGAAGAAATTGGAGCACCCAGAGAAAACTCAAGCGGTCACAGGGAGAATGTAAAAACTCCTGACAGAGAGCACCCATAATCAGGATTGAATCTGGGTCTCTGGTGCTGTAAGGCAGCAACTCTACCTCTGTGCCGCCTATGCAGTTATGTTATTCTGTGGGAAATATCCATCAGATTAGAATGACAATTTTGCACAGGTAGCCACTTCATTTGATCTTAACTGTCTTAAATGCAGAGATCAGAGAGCAATTTTGCAGGTCATTTCTTTAGAAACTTTACTGGTTCAATGGTCTGTGCTACTTTTCCAGCTTGCTTATTTTCTGACATGGCAAGTGCAAATGTGGAGCAAACATACCATATTCTAAAAAGAGATGTCATTTTTGTTACATATATGGCTCCATCATTTATTTTGTTTCCTTTGTTCCTCAATAACCTACCATCTATTTTATCTGCCTTGTTACTATACATAAGAAATGATGCATGCTCTTTGAGAAACATACCTTTCTCCAATAGGAATAATTATTTACGAGCATGATACATATAATAAATAAAATAAAATAAAGCTGAAAAATTAAATTGTTAAAAGAACATGGGCTAACTCTTAAGTTCCTTTATAAGTCCTCATCTAGCATATTTGAAGTGATTAACAGCTTCATAACATATGTATAACAAATGTTCTGATACTGACATACTTCAGATGTACTTTTAATTTGTTTTTATCTGTCAGTTAAACAAATGCATTTTTTTTAAACTTTCCTTCAAATTCAGTATGGGAATGAATCATGACAATGATCATCCATCCTGTGCAGATGGCCTCCATATCATGTCCGGGGAATGGATCAAAGGACAAAATTTGGGTGACGTGTCCTGGTCGCAATGCAGCAGGGATGATCTGGAAAGATTTCTCAGGTATGTACATGCCAGACTCACATACTATCTAAAGCTGTTATCGTGCTGCAGCAATTTAATGTAATAGACAATAGATGCTGTGTAGATGTCAGGTCATATTTACTTCTTGACCAAATATTTTTGCTTTGTTTCCATTCTTAGATATAAAAAGGGAAAAGATCTATGTAAATGGATGTTGTGAGGTTTAATTTCCCTCTGCTGGTTTGTTTAATATCAGATTTTTTTTTGCTATTTTGGAGCAACCATTAAGTTGTTTAATGTAATTGGGTGAAAACAAAAGTGCAAATATATTAGCTGGTATGCCCAGAGGAAATTAAACCATTAAATGGATTTGAAAAAGTCTGTGCATTTAATAATTTTAAGTTAATAACTTATTGGCACAATGGTATTCTCTTAGAGGGAACATTCCACAATAAAAGTCTATCATTGTTAACATTAGTTCTGTTGTAGCAAAATTCCCATCTAGTATTTTACTGTGATTGAGGTGATCTTTTGTGTTTTCTGTATGTATATATACATTTGTACCAATGCATGATTGCCGATTGTTTTATAGTTTATATGGAACCCGATCAAGTTGTGATTAAATAATACTGTTTATGTTAAGGTTTAGACATCTCAAGACATTATTCCCGTTTTACACATTTAAAATTTACATCAATGCTGTAGGCAGCTCTGAAACATGCAACCCACCAGATTAATAAAGCAATCTCTTGAGATTCTTTGATTGCTTGAGAAAACACAGGCAAATGTATTGGGCAATGGTTGAATTCCCTTTCTGCTGTTTCACTAGTCAATTCGCTGGTCATCAATCTGCCACAGTTTCCTTAAGATTATAATTTAATTATGCTAATCTTTTGTAAAGTTTCTCAGTGGTAGAGTATAGATCATGCAGTTTGCCATTTTCATCTCAGGGTCTGAAGGATAAAACAGAGGTATCTGTTTGTGAGCTCTAAATGTCTTGGATCTCTGTATTGGACACTAATTTGGTAGTTTCCAAAAGAGACAATGGAAAGCAAAATACCTCAGAGTTTGGAGGACATGACCTTTACGTTCAAAAATTTTCAAATTTAATGCTCCGATATTATTGACAGTTATCAAGGCCGTAAGCCAAGTGCGAGCTTTACTGCTACAGCTCTGAAATAATGCATTAGAGCATTACTCAAATTATTTTAATAGTCATGCGATTATGATTCATTGTGGTACTGATGGTGTGCATAATTGCTCAAAGAATGAGGATTTTATCTCCAAGGGTGGAGATTTCTCGTTTTGCCTCTATAATCGTACAGTGTGGGAACAGGCCCCTTGGCCCAACTTGCCCATGCCAACCAACATGCCCCATCCACTCTAGTCACAGCTGCCCGCACTTGTCCCATAACTCTCCAAACCTATCCTACCAATGTACCTGTCCAAATGTCCCTTAAATGTTATGATAGTGCCTGGCTCAACCACCTCCTCTGGCAGCTCATTCTATATGCCCACTGCCCTTTGTGTAAAAAAAAAAGTTACCCCTCAGGTTCCCATTAAACCTATGTCCTCTGGTTCTCGATTCCCCTATTCTGGGCAAAAGACTGTGCATTTACCTGATCTATTCCTCTCATGATTTTGTACATCTCTTTAAGGTGACCCCTCATCCTCCTGCACTCCGACTTCTTGATATAGCTCATGCCCTCGAGTGCTGGCAGCATCCTAGTAAATTATCTCTGTACCCTTTCCAGCTTGACAACATCTTTCTGATAACATGGTGATCAAAACTGAATTCAATACTCTAAATGTGGCCTCACCAATGTCTTATACAACTATGACAACTTCCCAACGTCTCTACTCAATACTCTGAATAATGAAGGCCACTGTGCTGAAAGCCTTTTTGACCACTATGTACCTGCATTCCTAGATCCCTCTGCTCTACAACACTCCCCACAGCCCTACCATTCACGGTGTAGGTCCTGCCCATGTTAGACTTCCCAAAATGCAACCCCTCACATTATCTCTGCATTAAATTCCATTAGCCATTCCTCAGCCCACCTGCCCAACTGATCAAGATCCTGCTGCTATTTTCACCAACCATCTTCACTATCTACAATACCACCCACTTTAGTGTCATCTGCAAACTTGCTAATCATGCCTTGTATGTTTGTTCAAGGTGGACAAAACCAGCCAGGAGTATGAAATTATGTAAATGGGAAGTAAATACCTGCTCTTCCAGAATAACCATCACTGGAGGGATTTTGTGCAAAGGTTATGCTGGTTTGCATCTAGCAACAAAGTATGTAAAGCAGACTTTAAATCAATGCAGAAACAAGGTACTGCAGATGCTGGTTGACAAATAAAACACACACAAAAAGAGTTCGAGTGAATCAGTGGGTCAGGCAGCATCCCCAGATAACATGGATAGATAATGTTTCAGATCGGGATCCTTCTTTGGACACAATCATTCAGAACCAATGCCACCAGCTTCCCATGATGAGGTGCTGGCATCTCCCAGTGCAAATAAATTAAATGTGGAAAATGTCACCTATATTTGGTAGCCAGTGCTCCATTAACATCTCAATTATATGAAAACGGCAGAAAACAAAAACTAATCAAGCTATTCCAACGCGACCCAAATTGTTAAAGGCAACAGGTGTCATTCTAGCCATGAGCATCAAAGACCCTGGAATGATTGGAAGTCTCACCCTGTCAACATTGTAATGACTTGAGGATTATTATGTCTTCAGAAGGAACATTGACCTCCTCCATCCATTTATCTATATAATGTTATATCCATAACAGTTTCAAATAGCTTATGTGTTAAGTGCAAAATTGGCTCAAACACAACAGATAATATAAAATACCATTGACTCTTGATTTTGGCAGCTTTCAGTCATATTTAGTCACTTTCAACTTTAGAGATATAGTATAGAATCAGGCCCTTCGGCCCACCCAATCCTTGCCGACCAGTAATCACCCTGTACACAAACACTATGCTACACACAGTTTACATTTAAAACATTTTACAGAAGCCAATTAACCTACAAACCTACACGTCTTTGGAGTGTGGGAGGAAACCAGAGCACTCGGAGAAAACCCATGTGGTCACATGGAGAAAGTACAAACTCCATAAGACAGCACCCATAGTCTGGGTCGAACCCGGGTCTCCAGCGCTGTAACTAAAGAGTAAGGGGGGATGGTGTGGGGGGGAGCCTGGAAAGGAGAGGCGAGGCTGGGGCTAAGCCTGGCAAGTGATAGGTAGAAGGTACACAAAATTGCTGGGGAAACTCAGCGGGTGCAGCAGCATCTATGGAGCGAAGGAAATAGGCGACGTTTCGGGCCGAAACCCTTCTTCAGACTGATGGGGGGTGGGGAAAGAAAGAAGGAAAAAGGGAGGAGGAGGAGCCCGAGGGCGGGCGGATGGGAGGGTGGGAGGAGACAGCTAGAGGGTGAAGGAAGGGGAGGAGACAGCAAGGGCTAGCCAAATTGGGAGAATTCTATGTTAATGCCGATAAGTGATAGGTAGATACTGGTGAGGTGGGGTGAATGGCAGATGGATAGACAAATTATCCAATTTCAAGTTACTATTGCCCCACGTTTCCCCACCATCTTCCACCACCCTAGTCACCCTACTTCTTTCCCATCGTCCCCAAGCCTCTTATTTTCCATTTATAACCCTTCTTTTCTCCTTCCACCCATACCCCTCCCTCCAGTTTCACAGTTAACTCCACCTCTTTCCTTGACTGACAATCCTTTGTCTCCTTTTCATCTCTAGCCTTTGACATACTCCACCCGTCTGTCAACCCCCTCCTGAATCATCCTGTCACTTGTCAGGCATTGCCCCACCACATCCTCATCTCTCTTTTCCAGCTTTCTCCGCACGACTCCATCAGTCCGATCAAGGGTCCCAACCCTAAATGTCGTCTGTCCATTCCCTCCATCGTTGTTGCCTGATTTACTGAGTTCCACCAGCTTTTTGCATTTTGCTCTTATTTTATAGCATTGCTTGTTAATAATTACAAATTCTGCCAAGCTTAACAAAATATTTTACAGAAATATTTCTGATTGCTTATGAGGCTTTCTTCTGCACTTGACTTTTGAATTTGGGCATCATAGTTCAGATCTTAAACATAAATAACTAATAATGCACAAAGCGTTCCTTCTGTAATATAATACATTATGGGTTTTCACTGCACTCAATGTATAAACTGCCTGAAGAGGCTCCTAGAGGTTCATTGCATGGGATGAGGCCATTCAACCTATCATGTCTATGCCAGCCCATGCCTTTTTGGTGTTAAGGCAACAGTGCCTCGAATGTCTTCTCTATTTTCCCTTCCCTGCTATTGATCTTGCTTCATAGAAAAAAACATTGTTCAGGAGTTCAGGTTGGCTCTTCAATTTTTTGGGGGAAAAAGATGCAGGTTCTGAAAATGTATAAAGGAAACAAGGACAGCAGAAAAAACACTTGCAAAGTGCTTTTCAGTGTAATTAAGATCCTTAGTGTTACACAAGTTTATTATTAAAACAGTTTACATTGAATCAAGTATGCAAATATTAGAGCAGATGACCAGCATGGGCAGGCGGAGTTTTAAGGAAATTCTCAAGTGAGGGAAGAGGCAGAGAGTGTTATGATGAACAATTACGGGACATAGGAATTTGGCAGGACAGCTGACGCCATGGCATCTAACAGGAGAATGACTTTATTAAGGAATGTTCCAGAGGTTTGAATTAGGGGATTGATAATAACTGGCTGCAGGGCTGGTTGTACTTACAGGAGATGTGGTGGACTAGGTGGGGAGGCATAGTCATGGGTGGAGTGGAAAAGAGGATTAGAATTAAAAAATTAAGCCTTTAGGTTAGCCATGTTGAGGGTGAATCTGGCAGTGTATCCATGTCTGGAGTAAAAAGAGGAAGGAAGACCAAGTTGAACCTAGGATTGTGCTGAAAGTTGTCATCTCTGCTGCCAGCAAAGAGCACTTTGGCAGTCATGTCCTGACCGGCCAGCATTCTGCCCTCGAGTGGTAAACCATTGAACCTGACCTTGCCCTCTGCTGGTTAAATAACCCTGCTGGCAACCTTTTAGAAGTGAGAGAAAAATTGTGATATATGTGTGGCAATTGTTTTGTAAACCCGTGGATAGAGCACCTCCACATTTCATCTTGTTGGTCAGTGACTTGAGAACAGATCTGTAAATCAAAGTGCCTGCTCTCTCAACTGCGATCATGTGCAGCACCCAGCAAGGTCCCAAAACACATGGAATGACTTCTGTCACCAGCTGCAGCCACAGAGCACTCGGCCTCTTTAAATTATCCCAGTTTGTTTTACGCTACAATTAAACCTTGACTCTGCACCTGCACCTGCTCACTGCCATTCCCTGCCCTCCTGGAGCAAACTTTCAAGAACCTCAGTGTCCAATTCAGGAATATTGTAATTAGTCGATCCCGAGATGACAAGAAGCCCTACATTGCTGATGATCAGCTGCTGCAGTGAGGACTTGGTTATTCCACTGCATTCTGTCTGGAGTTACCCTGTCTTTCATCCCGGCTGGTGGTTACTTTCAGACATATTTCATATCACTCGCTTCACTCCCACCTTAACGTCGTCTTTCCTGGTGAAGATAATTATGTTGGGTAGTCTTCTAGTGTCAGACGGCCGCCCGGGTAATCTGGGGTTAGAGGCTCGATAAGCACAAAGCTCTCTACCTTTGTAATGAGATCAAAGGTGAAATTTGAACTCTACACTGACAGGCGTCATGCTGTTCTTGTCTATGTTAAGGTCAGACCAGGATTAACATGATTTATTTCAGGTTCAGTTGAAGCACGTGGAAGTTTTAACTGTAAACCTTTGTCATTCAAGTTCTTTGTGAGTTCTGATTTGGAAAATCTAACAATTGGCTGTGCGTAAAAAAAAATATTAGAATGCGTTTTTCTTTTTTTAATCCATAGATGTACTAATTTTTTTCAGAGGTGATCATTTACATGCACTTTCTTCTCATAGTGCTTGTCCTTACTGGAATAATTATTGTGTAAAGATTATGCAAATATATTGATGCAGAAATAGTAATTAATTTCTTTGCAATGTGATTGAGATGAGGATAAAGATGTTAAATTTCTTTACACCAGGAATATGTGTAAATAATCTCCTGATAAACCAGTGACAGGCAGTAATGTGCTTTTTAATTTATCTACTGGATAATGTTTCAATGAAACTTATTAAAGATGTACTTACCAGCATATAATTCAGATTTTATCTGTTTCCCCTAGTAGCTTGATGTGCGGGCAAATTCAAAATCATGCTGCCAGCAGCTGACAAATGTGTAACTGAAACCAGAAATCTTGACTGCAATTTAGACAAAAAGATATGACAATTTATTTTTCCCCACTCTGTCACATTTTTTTCAGACAGCTGCACACTAAGCATGGCTTCTAGTGCCATCCTATGCTTGTCTCAATGAATGTTAATGTAATGGGAGGTCAGCAAAGTTTCTTCAACATAATTCACTTCTGCGGAAACATTTGCTGTACACCACTGATTGTTGATAGATTGAATATATTCATCAATCTTACTCTGTTATATATATTGTTGGCAAGTTCGTGAAAATGTTCTGCTGGATCTCATCACAAAGTGGTCCGTAATGTGTTGTAATGCCCCATGTAAAACAGAAGAGCAACAATCCAAATGAATTTAACGTTTCATTTTATTGGGAAAATCGGATTAGGTTTCGCAAATCATTACTTCTGGGGCATTGGTATCCCAGCTGGAAAGTGTGCAGATGTTTTGATGAGGACACATCTAGGTTTGGCGGTAATGATCAGTAATTCATCAAAGTCCATCGTCCAAGGATAGACTTGATTAATGACTCCTTGCTGATGGAAATTAGCCAGTACTTGTGAAGCTTTGTTTCTGTGTGAATTGGCAGCTTCGGAATTCACAAACCAAAATAGTTCCAAAAAATAATTGATTTAGATAGAATAAACCACTGAATAGAAATTAGCATCACATCTTCCTGCACAAAAGCTCTTTTTATGTTGATCGAACTTCTTCAGAAATCATCATCTTAATTAGTTTAGTCCTCAATGTGTATTTTTCAATTAAGAAAGTACAACATTGTAAGTTACCATGAACAACTTGGCACAATAACTGCTACAGGCTAATAATAAGCAAGTTCAGAACATGGATGCACATAGTTGTTTGATCAGTAGATCCTGTTAATACACACATTCAAATGTATAACCACAGTATTGCTACTTTTGACTTCATGCAAGGTTTAGTTACTGTTTAATGTTATGGTTTTGAGGTGTTCAATGCACGAATGTTCACAAAGTTAGAATGCAGAACACATTTCAACCAATGAGACTTTTAAGTATGACCACCACGCACAGAGGAGTTTTGTGGGAGCAACATATGTGCTTAATAATGGCCAAACAAGGATGTGTGCTATTTGTACTTGGTCTTAACACCTAGCGGTGATAGGTATCAATCATCATGGCTTTTGGACAGAAATCAAATAGTGGTAATCCCCACTTCCTGAAATTGTAATCAGCTTTTGATAGCAGATAAGATAATGATTATTGTTGTACCTTCTGCATTTGTGAGAAGGACATTGAATGTGAGCATTAACAACAGCTACTGATCAAACAACTGTATGTGTACATGTTTCTGAACATTCTTAGCGTCAGCCTAAAGCACTTATTGTGCCTATGTGTCAAGTCAAATCAGAAAGAAGATTAAACAGTGGTATGAATTCAATTTTTACAGACATGGAATTACATTTAAAATGTTGTAATATAGAAAACACAGCAGGTAGCCTGTGTGGAACGTTCCCACGGAGCCACCTTATATCCACATCACCTTGATGTTGACTGGGGTATAAATATCGATTGGGGCGCCATAGAAGACTTTTTTTGATTTTCTTCAATGCTGTAGGATTTTTACATCTGCCTGTGAGAGCTGTTATTGCTGAAAGATATCACCTCTGATAGGACAGATCTTTCTCAGTATGGCAATGGTATTCTAGTTTTGATTTTTCTGCATTCACCCGGAGTGGAACTGAAGCTGCAACCTTCCGTCTCCGAGCCATGGTTGCTACCAATGCAGTCACTGTTTTTCAACGTCGCTTCCACATGATCAATCAATACCGAATCACAATTTCAAACGGACGCATTGTTTCCTACGAGGCTTGATGGGAATATTCCTAATAGTACCTTTCCTCCTTTGGGAAAAGTTCCTGAAAGAGAACTTAAACTTTAAATAGACCAAGTGCAGACCCGCTGGGTCTGTTCCCCCCAACACGCGGTGGGGGGGGGGGGGGGGGGTGCTGCGTCTTCACACGCACACTAACCACCCCCCACACATACAGGGGGGGTGGGGGTAGGGGATGAGAGGGGGATAGGGGGAGACAGGGTGGGTGAGGGGAGAGAGGGGGAGGGAGGGGGGGGGGGGGAAGGAGGAGGGGGAGAGAGGGGGGAGGGAGGTAGGAGGAGGAGATAGGGCGAGGGGAGGGAGGAGGGGGAGGTGATGGGGAGGGGTGAAGAGAGGGGGAGATGGAGAGGGGGGAGAGAGGGGTGAGGAGAGAGGGGTGGGGATAGATGGGTGAGGAGAGTGGGGTGAGCAGAAAGGGGTGAGGAGAGAGGAGTGAGGAGAGAGGGTTGAGGAGGGGGGAGAGAGAGGGGAAAGGGGGGATGGGGGAGAGAGTGGGGAGGGAAGGGGAAGGGGGAGGGAGGAGTGAGAGGGGGATGAGAATGGGGGAGGGGAGGAGAGTGGGGAGGGTGAAGGGGGAGACAGGGGTAGCGGGAAGGGGGCGGTGATAGATGGGGGGGGAGAGAGGGGTGGGTGAGGGGGTAGAGAAGGGAGGGGGAGGGGAGAGGAGAGGGGAAGAGTGAGAGGGGAGAGGAGAGGGGTGGGGTTAGGAGGGGAGAGAGGGGAGAGAGGGGGGAGGGAGGGAGAGGGGGAGAGAGGGGGAGGGAGAGTGGAGGGGAAGACGGGGAGGGTAGAGGAGGGGGGAGAGAGGGCAGGGGAAGAGGGGGAGGGGAGAGGAGGGTGAGAGAGGAGGGAGAGAGAGGAGGGAGAGAGGGGGGAAGGGGGGGAGAGGTGGAGAGAGGGGTGGAGAGAGAAGGGGAGAGGGAGTAGAGGGTAATCCTTTTATCCTGTATCTGTACACTGTGGACGGCTTGAATGTAATCATGTGTAATCTTTCCACTGATAGAATTCTAGGATAGGATAGAACACAACAAAAAAACATTTCACTGCACCTCGGTACAGGTGACAATAATATACCAAACTGTAGATTAACCCTTATTAATTCATGCCATTTATAATCTCCACTACACATATGTGCATACCACCCTTTACATGGTATTACGGTACTACACAACTTTACACTAACAAGGTCACCTAACTTACTCTCTCTCTCTCACAAGTCAGCGGAGCGAGATGAGAATTGCTGGCTGTTTGAATGTTCCTGTTTACCTATGGAATAAAGATTGATTTTCACTATGTGTGTGCTGCTGTGGATCATTCATAAACACGGTGTCAGAGTCTTGAACCATACCTCCAACTCTTTTGCCTGAATTTATTTTAGTTTATTTTTTTAACATTGAACCATGGCAGGTTCCTTCCGTAAACCAGATCCTTCATTGAACTTGCCGAACGTTGGCGCATCTTCAAAGTGGAATTCGGAATTTTCATAGATACTGCCCACCCTGAAGCTGCTCCCCACACCGTTGCATCAATTCTCCTCAACGTAGCGGGCACAGAGGCTGTCCTGCAGGCGCAGGATTTCTACTACGCCCCAGAACATACCGATGCAGTAACACATGTAATGACCCCGGCAGAGTCCATCAGAGACCTCATCTGCCTTCTCCGAAAGTTCAGAAACCTGTGTCAACTTCGCACTAACGTTATCATGGAGCACCACAAGTTTTTTTCCCGTAACCAACAAGAGGGCGAGACGGTCGAATCCTACATTGGCGCCCTCAAGAGCATTGCAGCCAGATGCCACTTCCAAGACGGCGACGTACGCACCTGCGGCAGACTTGTATATGGCATCCTGAATGACAAGGTGAGAAATGAATTACCTCATTTCCGGGATGAGGAGCTTACACTAGATAAGGTTGAACGTGCCTGCTGGGTTGCAGAATATGCTGACACCCATACCAAAGCCCTGGGACCGGGACCACACTCTGCCTACGATGTCCATGCCTTCTATAGGTCCCCGCGACAAACAACCTCTCGACAACTGCCAACAGCTCCAGGGAGGTTAACTGATCCTCTGGTCCATAACTGTGGTAATTGCGGTGGCTCACACCCTATATTTCGTGAGCAATGCCTCGCATATGGCAAAACTTGTCACTACTGCAAAAAGAAAGGTCACTTTATCCGGTGCTGCTGTGCTCGTGCCAACAGGGCCCAGCCACAACAATCTCTCTATGCGCTTGAGGCCTCACTTTCCCATGAGGCACTGACAGAATCAACAGTTCCAGCAGAACCACGACCGCAGCACCTGCAAGAAGTCAGCCAAAACATACATTCTTGTATACCCAATTCACCACCTACAGACAGTGATCCCATGACGACGCTCAGTATCGACAACACCAGAGTTGCTACTAAGATAGATACCGGAGTGAGATGTAACGTGGTCTCTCTATCAGACTTCCAAAGAATTCACAACAACAAAACTGTCATGAAAACAAACTCAAAGTTGCATCCATTTGGTGGGGGGAGTTGCAACCTGTTGGTACGGCCACGTTACAATGCCATCTAGCGTCTCAAGTTTACAACTTGGAGTTTTTCATTGTTAGAGGGGAAGTGCCCCTCCTTCTGAGCATTGATGCATGCTGCGATATGGACCTACTCTTCTTCGGCAAAACTGTGTACTAGTTGTCGACCTCTCAAAGTCTCACCCTACAACTGCTCAAACAATACAAAGACCTTTTTGATAACCAGCTGGGCAAGCTTCCCACACAATACAGCATTGTAACCGACAAAGAAGTCATACCTGTCGTTCGTTCTCCTCAACGAATCCCGCACGCAATGAAGGACTGCGTCAAAGCCGAGCTAGACAGAATGGAAACACTGGGCATGATAGCCCCTGTCAACGACCCCTCCTCCTGGGTCTCCACCATGGTCGCAGCAGTCATGTAGAACAAAGACGAAATAAGGATCTGCATCAATCCCAAAGATTTAAACATTGCCATCAAATGACCACACCACCCGATGCGGGCGGTGGAAGAGGTCGCAGCCAACCTGGGTATAGCCACTAGACCATGCATCCTCCATGTTAATCACATTCGCGATGCCCTTTGGATGCTACCGATTTTACAAATGCCATTTGGCATCAATTCAGCCAGTGAGGTTTTCCAACGTACTATGGAACAACTCTGCTGGCTACCCATGCGACATAATCATGGACGACATCCTGGTCATCGGGCGCAATGCACAAGAACATGATTCAAACCTGAAGCAGGTCCTGGATCGTGTCAGGGAGGTAAATCTCAAACTCAACCCTCTCAAGTGCAGGTTTCGGGTCGACAAAGTGACTTAAGTGGGCCACGTATGTTCACCAATGACGGATTCAGGCCAGACCCATCGAAAACCATTGCCATCAACAAAATGCCCACAAGGATACCGAATGGTACCGGCACCAACACCAGCAGAGGGCATTTGAAACCCTCAAACAACTAATGTTTTGCGCTCCATCCCTCACATACTTTGATGCCAAGTTACCTGTCACCCTCACCTCTGATGCCTCCCAGTATGGACTGGGCGCTGCTTGCCCACAAGACGACGGGAAGGGTCCCAGACCATTTGCCTATGCCTTCCGCATCATGGCCGACACTGAACAGCGCCACGCTCAAATCGAGAAGGAGCTACTCGCAGAAAATTTTGCCTGCAAGATATTCAAGGACTTTATCTTTGGCAACCCGATCACGGTCGAAACAGATCACCAGTCCCTGGTCAGTATCCTCAGTAAACTGATCCACACGGCACCAGCGCGTTTACAACGAATGATGATGGAACTACAGAGGTATGACATCAGACTAACCTACAAACGTGGTAAGGACATGCACTAAGCTGACACCCTCTCATGGGCACCTTGCCCAACCTGCGAAAAACACCTGTCTGATGATGAGCACGAGTGGTACACGGTTATGATGGTCTCCTGCCTTCCATCTGCCGGCTTAGACATCCTAGTGGCACAAACAGCTGCAGACGAAACGCTACAATCGCTGGTGACTGTCATCCGCCGTGGCTGGCCAACAGCACCGCCTGCCACAAGCTGTCCGCCCATTTCACCCTGTCCACGACGAACTGGTCATTCAAGACGGCGTCATAATGAAAGGACATAAGGCAGTCATCCCGACTTCTCTCCACAGCAAGGTTCCTACTCAGGATGGTTCGAAATCGACCTGCTCGGTAACCCGACCTCAGCCACGTTCATTCAGAAACTAACTCGCCACTTCTCTATCCACGGAGCCCCCTGAAAGCTACTCTCAGACAATGGAACTCAATTCGCCAGTCAACTCTTCAGGAATTTCATGAAAAGCTGGGACTTTCACCACACCACCAGCAGCCCCGAGTACCCGCAGTCCAGCGGCCTGGCTGAGCGAGCGGTAGGAAGAGCAAAAGGACTAATGGAACGCTCACACAGGGCCGGCTCTGATGTTTATCTCGACCTATTCAACTTACGGAACATCGCCCGCGACCCTCTCCTGGGATCTGCAGCCAAACGGCTCATGTCACGGCGAATCTGCTCCACTCTGCCTATGGCCAAGCAACTACTAGAACCACAAATTCGTGCACCGTCAATTATCCAATCCCAGCTCCAGCTGTGACATACAAAGAAAATACTACGATAAAACCAGCTCTCTGCTTCAACCACTCAACAAGGGACAGGTTGTCTGCTAGCGGTCACTCTGAGGTTACAACCGCCTTAGAGTCATTCCCGGGTCCACCGCAGAACCACGCTCGTACATGGTCAGTATTGACAACGGCATCTATCGGCGAACCCGCCAACACATCCTCCCAGTTAAGGAATCGGCACCTCCACGTCCTTATCCGGACCAGCCAGCCAGTCTTCTCTCACGCTCCGTGAATGCTACTCCAGCGATTCCTCTGCCGGTGTCAGCGCCATTCCTGCCTTCCCCGGTGCCCCCCCATCTCCACTGGTATCCTCTCCTCCGCATTCGCCCGATAAGGGACTTGCTCCCTCAGAGAAGGATGAGGTGTATGAGGGGTACTACCGTACACGTGCACGTCATGTCGGCAAGCCAAACACGCTGATTGGAAAATTTATTGGCTACACTTGAACTGTGCATAACCCGTTTTGTTTTATGTGCTCACATACACAGTAAAATACTAAATGCCGCACCTTATACTGGTGTTTTACAATATGCTCCACTAACCACTCTATATATGCATTGCTTCTTTAAGAGGAAGGATGTAGGTTAACCCTGATTAATTCATGCCATTTATAATCTCCACTACACATATGTGCAAGCCACCCTTTACATGATATTACGGTACTACACAGCTTTACACTAGCAAGGTCACCTAACTCACTCTCTCCCTCACAAGCCAGCGGAGCTAGATGAGAATAGCTGGCTGTTTGAACGTTCCTGTTTGCTGATGGAATAAAGATTGATCTTCACTATGTGTGTTGCTGTGGATCATTCATAAACATGAACTAATGTGGCAGGACCCGTGTTTATGGCAAAATGGATTTTAGGGTGCCAAGAATTAACAGGTATTTTATTTAACATATTGAACACCCAAAATGTAGAGCAAATCTCAACGGTCAAGGTTAGATTCAACTACAAGGGACACATGGGGAAATGGGGATGAGTCAGGAAAGCAGACTGAGGTACATGTTCAGTGAATGATGGAACAGACTTGGGGCAATGCATCACAGCCCAATCCTGTCATTGTAACTTATGTTATTGGCTTGCCGCAGGTGTTTGTAATTCCACTGCTAATTTCTTCGGTCAGTTTTTGAAATCCGAGTCCATTATTGGTGTATAATTATTATTACATCCGACTGCGTTGGGAAACATAGCTGTAGAGGCCTCTCGGTAATGGAAAAACGAAAACTAATGCTTTCATAGTCCACAATAACTAATCCCTTCATTGTCGTTCCTCATTATCGATCCTTCTAATCATGGAACTGTGGAACAGATGGTACAAGCGCCTTTGAAAGAATACAGTGACATTTATTTCTTTTTAAACATAAGTTGAGACCTTCTGGTTGCATCTCCTGTCTGCCCATTATTGTAAAGCCCATGAATCGATCTTTGCACAGGCAATAAGCTGGTCTGCATATTCCTCAGAGACAAGCAGGATGCTCTAAAGGTTGGAAAGCACAGCAGCAAATCTTGGACAGCTCTCTTGGCTGCCGGTGGTGGTAGCAAAATATGTCCTGCTCTTTCAAGAATGTAAAAAATTAGATCAGTAATACCTCTGCTCCGTGCACGCCGAGCTAGAAAAGTAATAAAGGTTAACCACTAACTCAAAAAACCTGCTGACACATCTATATAAAACAGATAACATCTTGTAAACTGTCTCAAATATGGGCATTATCAGAAATGAAGACAATAAATTAGCTAAAAATGTAGTAAAATGCACACAATGTCAAGTTATAGTCAGTGTAATTGGCCATGATTCTCAGAAATGATACGTTAGTACAGTAGCACAGTTAAAAAGCAACTATCAGACCCATTGCTGAAACTTCCAAGTTCCTTGTGCGCCAGGACAATCCGCATTTTCCTCCTAATCCAACATTTTCAACATGTCAGAACTGGTTGGACCAAATGTCCATCCCCATCCAGTGACAACTCAGGAAATAATTGTGCAAGTGCTAACTTAACCACCTCAAATAGGCAATTTGCTATTCCAACTCAGTGAGAGTACGTTGCCTGTCTTTGATCACACTGTAATTGGCTCTCACAACTCTCACTGGATAAACCTGTCCACAAAACAATAATTCTCCATCCCTATAATATCCTCATAAATTTCCTCTGCACTCTCAGATGCCAGCATCTGCAGTTCTTTGTGAATCCTCTACATTCTCCATTGGAGCCACAGCATACCCCTCATAAATGTCAGGGGTTCGAGCCAGATTCACTGCACACCAGTGTGCTGCAATAGGCAGCATAGGTTCCCAATGCAGCAATTAAATACCCCCAAATGTGCTCAGACCTCAGTTTGGGGCCTAACCCATGTTTTATCCAATTCTAGCTCTGCTTATATTCTGAGTCATATACAATTAAAGCATGTACACAAATCGCACTAATAGCAGTCTGAAGAAGGGTTCTGTCCCGAAACACCACCACCTGCCTGATCCTAGGCAGCATCTCTGTCAGTACAGAGTTACCACAGCATTTTGTGTCTATCCACACTAATTCTATGTTATCTAACTTTCACATCAACTCCTTAAACAGCAGGGGCAATTTACAGGGTTCAATTAACTCACAAACCCGATTGGCTTTGGGATGTGGGTGGAAACCAGAGCACCCAGAGGAAACTAAAGCGGTCACAGGGAGAATGTGCAAACTGAACACAGGCAGCACCCGAGATCAGGATCAGACCCAGAATTCTGCCGCTGAGAAACAGCAGTTCTACCAGCTCTACCTTAAATGTTAACTTAACCATCTAATCGACCAGTTCTACTTTATTTGGATAAGTGATAGGATGTTAAAAAGTGTAAAGGAATGAGGGAATTTTGGAGAACATGTTCTCAAACCTCAGAAGGTGCTTTCCTATTTTTGTTGCAATTTTGCCTTTTAGAAGGGCTTCAAGACTTATTTCTGTCCAAAAAGTGCCAAATTGTTTGTATACTAAAATCATTGTTAAATAAGCCCAACAGCATCCTGGTCTTTTAAATAGAGGCAGTGAATCTAAAACCAAGAAAGGTAGGGTGGATCTTTAAGATTCTGTAATTAAACCTCAGCATTAATATTGCTGTCAATTTTGGGAATCTATTGAGGAATTTAAAGGTGCAGAAGACATTTGGTAGAACACCAGAGATGAAAAACCAAAGTTGCTTGGAGAGAAAAAACAAAATGGGATTGTTGGAATAGAGAATGTTAAAAGGAGTTTTAAAAAATGACATGTTATTCATTAGTCAAAGAGATAAAGGAATGTAAGGGATTGAGATAATGAGAACCACATACTTTCCATGCAGCCGGTTATTGTAGCCTGGATGGTCAGTATATGTGGAGGATGTACATAATCTCTAAAAGCAATTGGATTTAAATTTGAAGGGAAGAATGTTACAGATTGATGTGGAATAGGTAGCAAGTGAGACAAAATTGATCTTTTTTTTTCAAATATCTTGCATAGGACGTATGGTATCACCTTTTTGTTCTATGATTTACATTTGTATGATTCTACAAATTAAAAATTGTTGTATTAGAAGCACAAGCCCATTTACAATAGGAAGATTAATAGACGCATCTGTCTGCAATCATCACCAGCAGCAATTTCCAGTCTGTTTTGTTCTTTCAATGGTGTCAGGAAACTTCCTTTTAACAGGAAATAAAGAAAACAAACGTTTCTATCTGAATGCAGTGCTTGAAGTTAATTCATTATCTGTAGCCTGTTAGATTGATTAATGGTTTTTTGTTTTCAAACTTCTCATGGATTTTGCTGATTCTTCTATTGTCAGAATGGGTGCTTTCTATGGATACCATACATTAGCAAATAATGTAAATGCTTTATGTGCTTGAATGAACTGTTTTAAAAATGACCAAATATAACCAGATGCTGCAACTTAGCCACAAGAAGGCCAGATGTTTCCCTCGCACATCATTTGGATGAATGAGCGAGTCTCTGTGTATGTTTGTTTTTTATCAAACAAAGCCCCTCACTATTCTCGCAACACTTTCCATTATCTTTCAGAAGCTTGACATTTCCAGTGTAGCGATCAAAATGGTAAAGACAGAACATGAAATCATCTGCAACAGACTTTGCTTTGCTTTAGATAATGAGCAGGCAGGCTTCACAGAGTTTCTCTGAGGAAAATAAGAATTCTTTAACAGTGATATATTTGTAGATTGTTTATGCTGTTGGCAATTGTAACTGTTGGGGAAAATATTAGGTAAGTGCATCTGTGACTAAATTCTTGGTTATCAGCACATGGTAATGTTTTTCTGCAGTCTATGCTTACATAATCAACATTAGAGGAAAAGAACATTGAGTTGATTATCATATTGTACGTTTCAATTAATATAATTAATATAATAAGTCAAATGGCATCCATTCCCAACTTTTAACTGATTGCATTGGTTCTTTACAAATTCATGTGAAAAAGCAGGACAATAAGTTGACACGGGGATTAAAACGGTCACTGACAGCTTGGCATTGATGATCATAAGAGCATAGTTATCACCCGTTTCTGAAGGACTGTCCCCTGGGTCAAAAAACAGCTGTGATTATGTATCAACAAAATATGTAATATAGATAGGTGCAGTAACTGGAGAATGAAGTTGATTTTAAACTCAATCTTTCCCAGTTTTGGAACCTGACTTAGTATCGTAATGGAGTCAACAATAGCCAATGGAAAATGCATCACTGCATTCTTTGGCACAAGTGAAGTTAGATACTAATGCGCTTCTTAGTTTACTAACAGGTCTGCTGCTCCCTGCTTCATTATAAAGTGTTCAACTCAGATATTTCAATTATCATTTTGATAATAACCAATTATCATTACTACTTGATTGCAGAACTGCAAATGAATAATGGCAAGATAATTTGTTTGAGGGATAATAATGGACAGAAATCACCAGCTCTTCTTTAGTTATAGTCAAGGCATCTCTTATCTCAACCTTTGAAAGTGATTTGGGTTTAAAAGCTCAACCAAAGATGCGATCCCAACATTTGTCAGCATTACACCAGAATATTACTCTATGCCACTGAGAAAGGAGTGGGATATTGTGCTGAGATTCTCTGACCTACAGGTAGAAGTGTTACCATTGTTACCATTGAACTAAAGTTGATTTCTAGAAGCAAGATGTATTGCAGTCAGTTGGCAGGAAGATTTTAAATTCGAACATCTCTTGGTTACAATTTTGTAGACTGGTATACTAATTAATGGTAAAAGTTCTGTATTTCTAATCAATAGAAGTCCATTATAGTGTGGATTTATGCTCTTTACTATTATTGTTGCTGATTTAACAGAAGATGCTGTTGGCATATGACTTTGCATCTTCTCAGCATGGACATTGTGGGCTGATGGGCAGGTGAGTTACAGCACAGGTGAGTTCCTGTGCTGTACAGTATATATCAGTGAGACCAAGCGCAGGCTTGGCGATCGTTTCGCCTAAACCTACCTGATCTCCCGGTTGCTAAACACTTTAACTCACCTGCCCATTCCCACACTGACCTTTCTGTCCTGGGCATTGTCCATTGTCAGAGTGAAGCTCAGCGCAAATTGGAGGAACAGCACCTCATATTTTGCTTGGGCAGCTTACACTCCAGCGGTATAAATATTGACATCTAACTTCCCTTGCTTTCCCTCTCTCTCCATCCCTCCCCCTTACCAGTTCTCTGACCAGTCTGACTGTCCATCTGATTACATTGTATCTCAGTTTGCTTTGTTGTCACTTTCTCCTAGCTAACAATGGTCTATTCTACATTTTCCTTGATCTACATCTCTTTTGATCTCTTACACTTCCTTATCTCTGTAACTCCCTCTCCCCTGAAGAAGGGTCTCAACCCTAAACGTCACCTGTTCCTTCTATCCAGAGATGCTGCCTGCCCCGCTGAGTTACTCCAGCATTTTGTGTCTATCTTCAGTGTAAACAAGGCACCTTCAGTTCCTTCCTACATTGAACTGTTCTATATTCTACTGAGGAAACCATTGCTGATGATCTCTAAACATGTGGCCAGAAGTTTGATTCTTAGATAGGAAAAGAGACAACAATAAAAAAAAATGAATTGGGCCATGTGTGGCAGATGTTTTTCTACAGTGCGTAAATATAGCATGACCCATTTGGATCAGGATGTTTCTGCAACACTCTTGAAACAATTTAGAGAAAGCCATTTCTGTCTGCAAGAAAATACAAATCTGTAGAGTAGATGGCACGTGTAGATTGCAAATGTACAGATGTAATAAATCCAGTTGAAAGGGGTGCAGTTGTAATTTTGTACCCAGAAATTGGCAATTTTGTTTGAATGGATACAGATGGAAATGGGGTACAGATCAGTCGCTTGTGGGTCTAATTTGGCTGGGGTTAAATGACCTTCCTGTGCTTTTCTGTTGTGAGATGGTAAATCCCTGACTAATTTATTGTGCTTCATTCTTAGCTTTGTTCAATAAATCTATCAATTACATCTGGTTTCATTACTGGCAAGGAGTCGAGTTGGATAATGAACTATCATTCCAAAATTACAAACGCCAAATGCTGGAAAGCTAAACTAGATATACAAATTATCAATGCGAACTTGGGATTCGAGTCCTGTTTATTTTACTGCATCTTTGAAATGATAACTAAATAACATTTAAGTTTTAGAGCGGAATCCAACATTTTGGTCATCTGGTCTCATGAATTAACTTATTGATGAGTTACGGTACAATAATTTTGATAAGAACTGGGAACTTTTCATTTTCTTTATCATTAAAACAAAATCACAAAATTAAAATTGTTTTTTTCTGATTTCAGTATAGTCCAACCCTGAACATTTGTAATTGGTTCTACAGATAGAATTGATTGTCAATAGTCCCGCAGTTTTGTGAAGCAACAGTCAAGCCAAGTAAACTCTGCCAAAGGAATTGTCTATCATTGTTACTCTATAAGATTTACAAACCATCAATTGCATATTTAGCTTTGGCATTATCTTTATATGTGTGACAAACTAACAAGGAGTAAAGTTGAAAGAAGAGTAAGGATCCTTAGATTCTGTCCATTAACACCTTGAATATCAGAGAACAATTAGCATCAACTAGTATTGAACTGATGACAAATTAACTCATAAACCAATTTTCTGCATGATGAAGTCAATACGTTATAGTCATTGTGAGATACAACACAAAAGCATGTCCATTGGCCACTGAGTCGGCACTGACCATTAACCACCCATTTACACTAATCGTACATTAATCCCACTTTTTATTCTCCCTATATTCTTATCAACTCCCCCCTAGGTTATATTGTTCACCTATTCATTAAAGACAATTTACACTGGCTCATTAATGTAGCAATGCACATGACCTTGGGATATGGGATGAAACCAGAGGACCCAGAATTGGGAATAGATATCCAGGTGGATATTGGGAACTCTGATTTCCCCTTTATAAAAGTGCTAGTAAGAACATTTGTATCCTGTGAGTGCCAGGAAGATTTTAAATTGGAAAATCTCTTGGTTGCAAATCCAATCATCAGTAGATATCCATTATGAGTGTTAAGACTTTTGCTCTTTGCTATCATTATTGCTGATTTAACAGAAAACTCTGAAGAAAGCATTGCTGACGATTTCTAAAGATGTAGCCATGAGTTTGATTCTTAGGTAAGAAAAGAGACCACAGTATAAAAAAGAATTGGGCCATGTGTGGCAGCTGTCCCATTTGCAGCATGACCCATTTGGATCATAATGTTTCTTTATCAACTAAGCAGTTACTTGCTTGAGACTACATAGTTGAAGAAGACAGTCCATGACTCTAGAAAAACTGGTGCAATGGCATTTCATAGGCCTGTAAGGAAATGAATTGGCTATTATGATGCTTAACCAGAACCTAAAATGCATTATACCCACATTACAGAAGGCATTGGTGTAGCTGTGCTCAATCACCATTCATTTTAGTGTAGAATTCAAGATCTAAAGTACTGGAGAAAAGACATAGAGACAATATGCACAGGGCTATAATTCCTGCTGGATAAGTAAAAACGGTTCAGGAAAAGTATCATTTTAAATCAGTAAACAGCCCAATTAAGGTCAACTGACATGCATAGTTTGTGGAGTATAAAGATGTAACACCTTCCTTCATCCACTGAAGCTACTGATCAAATTTGGTAGACCATTAACTTTAATTACAGCCCAATGCAGATGTTTCTATTCCTTGTTTTATTTGGTCCATGTTAAAACATTGTGTTTCTGCCAAATAACGATATGAGATGTGTGGATAAAATTGTCTTCACAATAAAAATTCTGTTCCGAAACCGTTGGCAAGTAAACTTTAAGTTCCCTTCCTTCTGTTATTTTTCTGTTTCTGCTTTAACATTGCAGTCAGGCACACTCATTTTCCTCTTTCTCAATCCTATAGCTGTATATTTCTAACTTCCTAACAAACAGCAGATTGCTCGCTTTATTCATTTGGCACTGCCACTTGTGAATGCAAACAAATTTGTGAGAAATCAAATTTTGAGGTGAAAAGCACAGGAGACAAGTTATCTAATGGTAGATGCAATCAGATGTAACAATATGGCAACACCTGGTCCAATTTTAATTTTAATGATTTGATTAATAGTTGGCAGCTTGAAAAGTAGCAGCACTGTTGCAAGTGTCTGTCTTTAATTCAACTGATCAGTACCAATTTAGTCAAGTTGCAGACTGGGGGAAAAAAATATGTGTGTGTGTAGAAAGGAACTGCAGATGCTGGAGATAGACACAAAGCGCTGGAGCAACTCAGGGATCAGGTAGCACCTCTGGAAAAAAAGAATGAGTGACGTTTTGGTTCAGGTCGGGTCAGAAGAAAGGTTTTGACCCAAAACATCACCCATCCTTTTTCTCCAGAAGTGCTGCCTGATCGCTGAGTTACTCCAGCGCTTTGTGTCTATCTCTTGAATAAATATATAGGTATATATAAATGTATGCCCAATAATATGTTTGGAATACCTTCAGGTTGAATTAGCAGGTTGAATTGTTACAAACCAAATTGTATTGAATAAAACTAAATTAAATATTTTGCATAATTCGATCTTTTATTGTTTTAAAGAGCTGATAATAGGAAAACATATGAGTCGGTGATTGAGAACGTCACATTGATGACCCTACGAAATCTGCTGCCTCGTAGCAGCACTGATTTGGTTCCAGTGTTGTCTGTGTGTAGGTTGCATGTGAGTGTGTGGGTTTCCCCTGGATGCTCTAGTTTCCACCCACATCCAAAGATATGCAGGTTAGTAGGTTAATTAGCCACTGCAAATTACTGTTAGTATATGAGTGAGTGATAGAGCCTGGGGGGATTTGATGGACATGTGGGAAGAGTCGGATACAGACAAGAGTATCGGGGAATGTGAACCATAAACTCAAAGAGTCAAAATGGCCTCCTACCATGTTGTAAATATATATGGGAAATAAGTTTGGGAGGATCCTCACAGTTAAATTTCACTTAAATGACATTTCAAACTGTTTTAATAGTCTAGGCTAGATCAACCATGAAGCCAGGCAGAAGACCTAATACTAATTAAAAGTGGTGTGTGGTCTAATTAAACTTTGCATTACATAAATAGCTCAATGGTCTGTAAAAAGTTAATTTTGTACTTTAGGCCATTCAGACTCGGAAGATTAGTCATAGAAATAACAGACGGCTAACTGACAGCCCATGACAATATGGTTGTGGGTAGAGCATTATTGGTATGTGAAAAGAAACATTAGATTAATTGACTCATCCATCAACTCAATGGGAGACTTCACCAGTCAATTCATTTGGAATTAAAAAGGGGCCATAGTAATTTTAAAATGGTGAAGCTGATGTATCATGTCTTTACTATGTATTGATCCTTGTCTGTAACTATTCCTCAAATAATATATTTCTATAAATGTTCTTCTATCAGACAGGAACCACAAATTAAATTTAGCCGTGAGATTCCCATTCACAATGGTGTTCTAACAATGTTTAAAGGATTTTTTTAAATGTGATCTAAACTTCTGTCATGCTCAAGAGTTACAAGCTGAGTTAAGGGTCTGTCCCACTTTCACAACCTAATTCACGACCTTTTTAATGGGCCTGTCCCACGAGCATGCGACTGCATGCGGCGAGCACGATCTAACGTGGTTGCTTGAGCCGTACAGCCTCGCGGGGCCGGTCCCACTTCGATCGCCGGAGCCGTATTGAGTTGTGCGGAGCTGGTCCCTACATCGCGCGGGGCTCCGAAAAACTGACAGTGTTCAAAAATTCCGCACGGCAATGGCCTGCCAGCCCGCAGCCGCCTCGACGCTGTACGCACCGCCTTGACGGGCATATGCAGCGTCTCGACGCTGGACGCAGCGTCTTGATGCCGTACGTCACGCGTGAACTCCCTGCGGACTTCGCTCGAACTTCACGTCACTCACTCGACCTCCGCGCGGCCCCTCGCTTCCGGTTTGGTCGCGCTCGCCGCATGCAGTTGCATGCTTGTGGGACTGGCCCTGTACGGGTATCACTCGACTTCCGCGCCGCCCCCGCTTCCGGTTTGGTCGCGCTTGTCGCATGCAGTCGCATGCTCGTGGGACAGGCCTTTCACTCGTGGACATTTTTCATCAGGCTAGTAAAAACGCCTGACCTACTTGATGCGACGAGTACCTACGACTAGCATCACTGCCTGCTATGACCTAACTACGACATCCTACGACCTTGTGACGACCATTGCTGCGAGTATGAGTCAAGGGCAAACTCGGCAGAGGTCGTGAATTAGGTCGTGAAAGTGGGACAGGCCCTTTAGAAGTTCACACAAGATAGAACTTACTGTTGAATTCAAAAACGAGGTTGAATAAATTTTATCCAAACGTCTCTCCCAGATGCGATAAATGTTTGTTTCAAAACGCTAATTTAACACATTCATTTGTAGGATGTACAAAGTTGAATAAATTTTGGAGTGATATATTTGATATATTTACAAAGCTCTTCAAGTCAAGAATAGAACCCAAAATGGAATGGATTATATTTGGAATAATAGGAGAAGATACCAATTTAAATAAAGACCAAAATGTTTTTTTTAATTATGGGTTAATAATTGGAAAGAAATTGATACTTAAATTTTGGAAAAATACAACCATACCAACTGTTAAAATGTGGATTAGGAATATGATGGACATAGCACGCCTTGAAGAAATGAGACTCCGACTAATAGATAAATATGACCAATTCTTAAGGAGTTGGTCTCCTTTCATCGACTTTTTGGAATCATGTGATGCAGCGGTACCATAAGGATTGCTGATTTCAGTTCATGACGTGGATAGATCTACATCTCCGAATATAGATTTGAAAAATTCTCTTTTAAGGGGCCTTTTCTTCTATTTCAACTTTCCACCTTTTCTTTTTTATTTTATTTTTTTATTTTTATTTTTTATATCCACACTTCACATTTTTCTACTCTCTACCATCTATTTTTCCACTCTTTCCCCTTTCTATTGTTTTCTTTTTCTTGTCTTGCCTACTCATAACATAAAACTAGAGGTTGTACATAGAATGGATTACGGTATGACATAGTTGGCACCTAAAATTAGGGCCACTGTATTGTTTTGTATTGTATTAACTTCTAATAAAATAAACAAAAAAAAAAAGAAAGAAAAAAAAGAAAAAAAAAAAAAAGAACTTACTGTTGAAATAATGGTGAGGCTAGTGGCATTCACAGTTATTACTGCCGGCAGCACAGTGGCGCAGCGGTAGAGTTACTGCCTTGCAGCGCCAGAGACTCAGATTTGATCCAGACTCTGGGTGCTGTCTGTACGGAGTTTGTACATTCTCCCCGTGACCTGCGTGGGTTTTCTCCAGGATCTCTGGTTTCCTCCCAAACGCCAAAGAAATACAGGTTTGTAGGGTAATTGGCTTGGTATAAATGTAAATTTCTCTGGTGTGTATAGGATAGTGTCAGTGTGTGGGAGTCTCTGGTCGGCATGGACTCGGTGGGCCGAAGGGCCTGTTTCCACACTGTATCTCTAAAACTAAATTAAGTCATCATCTGGTGAGGTATACTGTGAATATCCAAATGCTATTGTCCAGTTTGTCCCTCTCTGCATACACCTCACAGACAAATATTTCATTTGCCTGCACCACTGTTAACATGCATTGAATCTAATGACGTCTGAATATTTTAACATTTATAATGCACTCAACTCCCAGTGATATTTAAGGCTAAAAAATATTTTGGTTAATGCTCTTTTAACAACTTGAAAATACTATTAATTCGCAACTAATTTCTCTGATATAAAAGGTATTAATTACCTGGAGCCTCATTGTTTCAGGTTTTATTTTATCAGCCAGATTTTTTAAGGCATTACATTGTAGATTTTTTGTTCTCCCTTCTTTACCCTTCCAGACTTAAGTTCCCTTCCTTCAGTTATTTTTCTGTTTCTGCTTTAACATTGCAGTCAGGCACACTCATTTTCCTCTTTCTCAATCCTATAGCTGTATATTTCTAACTCCCTAACAAACAGCGGATTGCTCGCTTTATTCATTTGGCACTGCCACTTGTGAATGCAAACAAATTTGTGAGAAATCAAATTTTGAGGTGAAAAACACAGGAGACAAGTTATCTAATGGTAGATGCAATCAGATGTAACAATATGGCAACACCTGGTCCAATTTTTTCCTACATTCTTTTATGGGACATGATTGTTAACAGAAATTTTTATCACATATTCCCTGTGAACGTGATATGAGCTGCTGCCTGAAACAACTGTGGGCCATGAGTTGAAGTTAAACAACGCAGTGCTGTTGGATAATGGAGTTCACTCAATATGGCAGTGAAAGATCTTTGTTAATGGTTTAAAAATCTTGATAAGATGCGGTAATTCACTGCAATTTCACTGCAAAGTGTTTATCTTTATCAATCTTTATTGTCATCTTGCAAAGCAACAGTTGTACAGTGCAAAATGAGAAGACGTTTCCCAGGGAATACCGGAGCATCGCACATGAAACTTAAACTTTTGTACTGAGCAACAATCTCTTGTGCCTTATTAGTGACGCAAGGAAAACTATAAATGCATGTTTCACTACCAAGATACAAAGGCAATAACAAATATATTATAGGTGAAAACCAATTCTGTGAAGGAGAGCAAAATGTACGTAAAACTAACTGTGGGTTAAATTTATGACAAAGCTATCTTTATTTCATAAATACAATGGATTAAAAGTTTAATTATTAACTATCATAATAAAAAACAATAAAAATACGAATTTCACCAAATAAAGCTTTATTAGTGTATTAATTTGACAATTGATAAGTTAATATTAATGAAAGATTCAGAATGAAAGTAAAAATAGTTTTCCATTATAGGAGCTCATATCTTTTTAGTGCATCATTTTTCCTGTATCTGAAATTGCTTTTGTAACTTCTCTTTAGCTTGAAGCCCAGAATAGCTTGAATCAGAGATGTCATTTTACCTCCTCTTCCAATTCGCAGGCAAGGACCTGACACCCCTTCTATATTCTTGGGGGGGGGGGGGGGATTAGTTTGCCATTAGAGATCTAGTGAGAAATGTCAGCTGTGACAAGCTGCAAGAACTAGGTTGCAGAAATCATGTTTGTAAAGTCTTATTTTACTTAAAGATGTGCTTTAATACCACGTTGAAGTGGCATTATATAAAGAGTTGCAGGTGAAATATACTGCATAAATTAGATTGAGGTTCATGGTGAGAATTGGCTGCTTTCCAGTGCAATCGAGTATAAAAGTATGATGAGAATATGTTCATATTCTCAATATGGCTGCACAGTGGCTCAAAAGCTGCACAGTGGTGCACCGATGGAGTTGATGCCCTGCAGCGCCAGAAACTCCGGGTTCGATCCTGGTGCTGTCTCTATATTCTCCCTGTGACCGCGTGGGTTTTCCCCGACTGCTCCAGTTTACTCCCACATTCCAAAAATGTGCAGGTTTGGAGGTTAATTGACTTCAGTAAATGGTTGCTAGTGTGTAGGATAGAACTTGTGTGAATGTGTGATCACGGTCAGCATGGGCTAAATTGGCTGAGGGGCCTGTTTCCATGCTGTATATCTAAACTAAACTAAATATGATGAAAGGAATTGAGATAGCTTGGATATGCAAATTATTTACTTTGGCAAAAGATACAACATTCTGTTTAAAAAAAAGGCAAACTAGGATTGAAAGACAAATTGAGAGATTACTTTTAAAAGAGATTAAGAGATGTATTGAATAAGTTACAAAAGTGGCGATTAAAGGAGGTAGTTCAAAATACACCAAAGAAGGAATGAAATATGCGAGATGGAATTGAACAATGTGAGAAGGACAGGTCAGTAGGATTTAAGGTCAGGTGCATTCGAGTCATACAGCATGGAAACCCGCCCTTTGGCCAAACTTGCCCACGCCGACCAACAAGTCCCATCTACACTCGTCCCACCTGCCTGCATTTGGCCCATATCCCTCTAAACCTATCCTATCCATATATCTGCCTTGTGATAATACCTGCTTAAACGTTGCGATAGTACCTGCAATTAAGTATAATGAAATGTTTTCTGTTCCCAAAACATCATGTCACAATCACAATAGATCAATTATTCTCTACCCTTTCCAAAATAAACATAGTATTCAAATG
Organism: Amblyraja radiata; assembly: GCF_010909765.2. Lineage (NCBI taxonomy): Eukaryota > Metazoa > Chordata > Chondrichthyes > Rajiformes > Rajidae > Amblyraja > Amblyraja radiata. The sequence continues at coordinate 48,603,087 of NC_045958.1, read as the reverse complement.
TTTGTTATTCTACTGAGTGGGTGGCACAGCGCTTTCAGTGCCAGAGACCAGGGTTCGATCCTGGCCACGGGTGCTTGTCTGTACGGAGCATATTCGTTCTCCCCATGGCTTGCATGGGTTTTCTCAGAGAACTTTGATTCCCTCCCCCACTCTAAAGACGTACAGGTTTGTAGGATAGTGTTTATGTGCGGTGATCATTGGTAGGTGCGGACTCAGTGGGCCTGTTTCCGCAATGTATCTCTAAACTAAATTAAAAAACTAAACTAAAGATTAAGTGATGTTCATTTAAATTTGTCCTGCAATTGTTCATAAATCTTGGCCGTCGGAAAGGGACCTGATCTTGAGGAATATTGATCTGTTGAAAACTGTGAAAGTCAGTTTTCCGAAACAAGCTCCCTTCATGTCAGCTGCCTTATAGGAGCCCAGGATAGGGGAATGTATGTCTACGCTACTTTCATATGTAAGATGCTGTTTAAGCCAAGAGTTATAAAATCGTGGAGTCTAAGCCATATCACTATTGCTGCAAATTTCCTTCTTATTTCAAAACAACTGAAACATAACATAAACTTTTTGTTATAACTTATGAATTTACGTGTATTGGCAGGTCAAAGGTCAGTAATTGTTTACTGCACACAGATCCTCAGAGCCTCAACTCAGTGATGCTGTCATCCAAGTTGCCAGGGATGATCTACACAGCAGATGAACAGTGTCAGATTCTGTTTGGTCCCACAGCTACTTTCTGTAAGGAGATGCAGGTAACTTTTCTTTTATATAACATCCTATATTAATTGGCCTCTGTATATTTATTGTTTCACATAATCGAGAATTCTTTAAGTTCCTCAATGCATTAAAATAAGGTTTGGTTCAGTTCAGCGTTTTATGGGGGTGGGTGTGATGTGGGCACCAAATGTGTTCCAACAAAGCAACTAATGAACAATACACATTTGTGCCAGAGTTCCTGCTGGACACATATTGGTTAAGGTGCTGCTGTATATGCAGTAAAAAAGAGCTGGTGGCATTTTACAGAAATGCCTGATCATGATATCAATCAGTATGCAAATGCCGATTTCATGGCAGATCAAGCAGTTATTAAAAAAAGAACAGCTGAGTGTAGTGGCGCAGCGCCAGAGACCCAGGTTCCATCCTGACTACGAGTGTTGTCTGGGCGGAGTTTGTGCATTCTCCCTGAGACCGTCGGTTTTCTCCGGGTGCTCCGGTTCCTTCCATAAGACACACAGATTTGTATTAATTGGCCTCTGTAAATTGTCCCCAGTGTGTAGTATGCGAAAGTGGGATAACATCGAATAATAGTGTATAACAGGCCCTGTTTCCATGCTATATCTCTAAAACTAAAACTAAAAAATGATGGGTTGAGCATGAGGGAAGACATGCAATTAGTGTTATTTATGCAACTATTAATTGCTTTCAGATTATTGGCTGGTTGACTTACTGGTAAATTGGCCAGAAATCTTAAGATGCTTGATCCTTGAATTTTTAAAAGATGTTGAATTTTATATCGATCCACTGCTTATTGACATCAGGACTTGTGTGGAAATAATTTTCTCCCATATACACTTGTTGGTTTTCTGTTTGGAGTGTGCAGTGACAAGGAGTAGGTGCACCTGGTGGGATAGCAGTGACAGGTGGAGGAGGGGAGAAGGGCTCAGTAGGATGTTAATCCATCCAGAGTTGTACTAGTCATGTCTCTACTATTTATTTCATTCCCCTTACATGTTTTTCCTCTACATACTCAATTTTTGTAAGGTGTCCTTGAGACTCTTGAAAGGCGCCCATAAATAAAATGTATTATTATTATTATTAGAGTGTTCACAGCACCTTGGTGAGGAACAGAGTACGCATTATGTCTTCATTAAAACCTGCCACAGTTCCAACCCCAGCAGAATAGGGACCTTATCACTGGCATGGTCACAGAGCCATAGACATTTATGCATTCAGTTCCTTCAAGATGGGATCTAAGGATATTGGAGCATTTCGCAGTTTGTAGTCAACTGTTTAATATAGTCATACAGCATGGAAACAGGCCCATCGGCCCAATGCTGATCTCATAAGGGAGAGAACTGACTACCTCTGTTTAAAGAGAGTTGAATAACTTCAATTCTGTCTTGTTTTTAGCTTTGTGACAATTGCAACTTTGCATTTGGTGATGGGTGGCATTGATTGGTGAATATCTTTCTGTGGTTGCTGCATGTCAGTTATGAGATGTACTGCAGGCAAAACAAATCCTTTCACCATAGGGCATGTATCATGTACAACTGCATCCAAGTTCCCCCGCAGTGCTCCGAAAGGAACATCATATGGACAATTACATCATCCTTTGCGGGAGACTCATATCCAGAGGTGCCCAGATGAATTTCAGTTCAAGATGCAATGACCTAGAAATGGCCATTATAGTGTTTTACTCAAGGGAGAGAAAAAGTGATTATTTAGTGTAATCTTGTAATTCTGCATTGGAACCAAATCTTACGATGACAGCACAAACTGTAGAAAATGCATTGTTTTGAATAGACTTGTTCTCTGGGGATAAAGCTTTGAGATGTAGAATGAATGTTTATACAAGCTGTCTTGTTTTTACCCAGTGACACTGAAGTGTGAATTATTTTATTATTAGTAAAAAAAGAAATAGGCAACATGACTAAGAATGTGCTGGCACGATTGAGTGTGTTTGCAGATGACACTAAAATAAATGGTGTGGTAGATTCTGAAGATGGTTATCAAGAATTACAGTGGGATCTTGATCAGCTGGGCAAATGGGCTGAGGAATGGCAAATGGAATATAATTCAGATAATTGTGAGGTATTGCGTTTTGGGACGTCGAACCAGGCCAGGACCTTCACTGAATGGCTGGTGCCTGGGGAGTGTTGAAGAGCAGAAGGATTAGGAGTACAAGTACATAGTTCCCAGGGAGTGGCCTCACAGGTAGACCAGGTGACGAAGAAGGCTTTTAGCAAGCTAGCCTTCATCAGTCAGGGAATTGAGTATAGAAGTTGTGATGTTATGTTTCAGTTGTGCAAGACGTTGATGAGGCTGCACTTGGAGTATTCTGTTAAATTATGGTCTTCCTGCTATGGGAACAATGCCATAAATTGGAAAGGGTGCAGAGAAGATTTATGTCGTTACTAGGATTTGAGGGCCTGATCTATAGGGAGAGATTGGGCAGGCTAGAACTATTCCTTGGAGTTCAGGAGACTGCCAAGTGATCTAAAAGAGGGGAATAGATAGGTGAATACACAGTAATTTTTCCCAGGGTAGTGGGAATCAAGAACTAGAGGGTTTAGGGTTAAAGTGAGAGGGGAAAGATTGAAAAGGAACCAGAGGGGCAATTTTTTCCACACAGAAGGCGGTGGATATTTGAAAGGAACTGCCAAAGGAAGTAGTTGAGGCAGTTACAATAACAACATGTAAAAGACATTTGGACAGGAAAGGTTTAGAGGGATATGGGCCAATCACTTGAAAATAGGTCTAGCTTAGTTGGAGCATCGTGGATGATTTGGAATGAAGGTACCGTATCCATCTGTTTGACCGTGACGATAGAATTATTTGTTTGTCTATTTCTGGTGACCTTCAGAAAGTAGACTTTGTTGAAATATTTATGAGGTCCAAATCTTTTTTATTGTTTTCATAAGATAATAAGAAATAGGAACAGAACTAGGCCATTAGGCCCATCTAGGCTGCTCTGCTATTCAATCGTGGCTGATCTATTTTTCCCTCTCAATCTCATTCTCATTCTCCTGCCTTCTCTCTGTTAACTTTGACACTTACTAAGCCAAGAAGCCATCAATCTGCTTTAAAAATATCCAATGTCCTCCAGTCGTCTGTGGTAATGAATTTCACAGATTCACACCCTCTCGCAAAAGTCTGTTGTGCGTCTGTTGTTTGCGATTAGCAAACAACAGACGCACAACCCCGAGGCAGCCTTCATTGTTGCGGGTGACTTCAATCACTCCAACCTGAAGACTATACTCCCCAAATTCCACCAACATGTATCCTTCCCCACTAGAGTAGACAAGACACTGGACAAAGTCTACACTAACGTGGCTGAAGCTTACAAAGCCGTCCCCCTCCCCCACCTTAGTCAGTCTGATGACCTTTCATTGTTCCTGCACCCTAAATACTCCCCACTCATCAGACGGGTTAAACCCACTGTGAGGACAGTTAAAGTCTGGTCAGAGGAAGCGGACTCCACACTTCAGCAGTGTTTTGGAAACACTGACTGGAAGGCGTTTGCAGCCCAAGCCACACTTGACTCCCACACGGACATTGATTCCTACACATCCTCTGTTCTGGACTTTATAAACTCCACCATCAATAGTGTCACCTCCCTCAAACGGGTGACCATATTCCCGAATCAGAAGCCATGGATGAACAGCGAGGTCAGGCTACTGCTGAAAGCACGGGACACCGCTTTCAGGTCAGGCGATGCTCGAGCCTACAGTTCATCCAGGGCTAACCTGAAGAGGGGCATCAAGAAGGCCAAGCACTGCCATAAGCTCAGGATTGAGGAGCACTTCAACAACAACTCCGACCCCCGACGCATGTGGCAAGGCATCCAGGCCATCACAGACTATAGACCAATGGTTCCCAACGTGGGGCGTACGCCCCACAGGGGGGCAATTTGATTTTTAAGGGGGGCATCAGGTAAACATATGTAGCTTATGTTTCAGATGTTATTTTAAGTAAATTCCATTTTCTGAGAATTATTTCTTTGTCTGCTCGTGCTAAAATATGGGGGGGGGGGCATCAGGATTTTAGAGGTGATTAGGTGGGGCATGGCCAAAAAAAGGTTGGGAACCACTGCTATAGACCCACCAACACCACCCCCACATCCAGCGACGCCTCCTTCCTTGAGGAGCTTAACCACTTCTTTGGCCGCTTCGACAGGGACAATCTAGAGACAGGCTGTGCTCCCTGCTGATCACCAACCCCTCACACTCGCCCCCTACGACGTGTACGTGGCACTGAGTAGGACTAATGCACGTAAGGCTGCTGGCCCTGACGGCATCCCCGGGCGCGTCCTCAGGGCCTGTGCTGCGCAGCTGACAGACGTCTGGACTGACATCTTCAACCTGTCACTTGCCCAAGCAGTTGTCCCCACGTGCCTTAAAACCACCTCCATCGTGCCGGTGCCAAAACACTCCACTGCGGCAAGCCTCAACGACTTCCGCCCAGTTGCACTTACCCCCATCATCACCAAGTGCTTCAAGAGGCTGGTCCTGGCACACCTCAAAGGCAGCCTACCCCCCACATTGGATCCCTATCAGTTTGCCTACCGCAAGAATAGGAGTACGAAGGATGCCATCTCAACGGCACTTCACTCCGCCCTCTCCCACCTCGACAACAAAGACACTTACGTAAGAATGCTGTTCATCGATTACAGCTCAGCATTCAACACCATTATACCCTCTAAACTGATCACCAAACTCGGTAACCTGGGCATCGGCCCCTCCCTCTGCAACTGGATACTGGACTTTCTAACCAACAGACCCCAGTCTGTTAGGTTAGACAAGCACACCTCTTCAACCCTCACCCTGAACACCGGCGTTCCACAGGGCTGTGTGCTGAGCCCCCTCCTCTACTCCCTCTTCACCTACGACTGCACACCTGTACATGGTACTAACACCATCATCAAGTATGCAGATGATACAACGGTGATTGGCCTCATCAGCAACAACGATGAGTCGGCCTATAAGGAGGAGGTCCAGCTCTTAGCAGCATGGTGCGCTGATAACAACCTGGCCCTTAACTCCAAGAAGACCAAGGAGCTCATTGTAGACTTCAGGAAGTCTTGGGGCGGCACGCACACCCCCATCCACATCAACGGGACGGAGGTGGAACGTGTTTCCAGCTTCAGGTTCCTGGGGGTCAACATCTCCAATGACCTCTCTTGGACCCACAATACCTCAACTCTGGTCAAGAAGGCTCGCCAGCGTCTCTTCCTCCTGAGGAGACTGAAGAAGGTCCATCTGTCTCCTCAGATCCTGGTGAACTTCTACCGCTGCACCATCGAGAGCATCCTTACCAACTGTATCACGGTATGGTATGGCAACTGCTCTGTCTCCGACCGGAAAGCACTGCAGAGGGTGGTGAAAATTGCCCAACGCATCACCGGTTCCTTGCTCCCCTCCATTGAGTCTGTCCAAAGCAAGCGTTGTCTGCGGAGGGCGCTCAGCATCGCCAAGGACAGCTCTCACCCCAACCATGGACTGTTTACCCTCCTACCATCCGGGAGGCGCTACAGGTCTCTCCGTTGCCGGACCAGCAGGTCCAGGAACAGCTTCTTCCCTGCGACTGTCACACTACTCAACAATGTACCTCGGTGACTGCCAATCACCCCCCCCCCCGGACACTCCTCCCACAGGAAAAAAGAAGTCTATGACTGTATGCATGTAAATAGATTTATTTATTGAAATCATATTCTATGTCGCTCTTCCAGGGAGATGCTAACTGCATTTCATTGTCTCTGTACTGTACACTGACAATGACAATTAAAGTTGAATCTGAATCTGAAAATAAATTCCTCCTTATCTCCATTCTAAAGGCATGCCCTTTTATTCTGAGGCTGTGACTTTTGGTTCTAGATTCTCCTACTACTGGAAACTTTCTCTGCATGTCCACTCCATCAAGATCTTTCATTTTTCGGTAGGTTTCAATGAGATACCTCCTCATCCTTCTATACGCCAGCGAGTACAGACACAGAACCTTCAAATATTCCTCATGTGTTAGGCTCTGAGAGCATTTTTGTACACCTCCTCGGGACCCTCACCACCTGCTAAGGACTCGGTGATCCTGTCAAGCTCCCAGACTCCAACTAGTCCCACATCATTCTGGTTTCATTGGTATGTGGGAGGTCATGTCACAGGCCAGCATCAAATCCACGTCCCACAAAAACCTGGATTTCAACTTCACAGGCAATACCTTCATTCCATTTATTGTTAATGCAATTTGCAATATAATATACAGGATTAAAAAAAGACAAAAGTCTTACAAGGTAAATTAATTGAACTCTTCCAAACTAAATAATATTTATGATATCACATAATAGATTTAGGAATCAGAACCTTAGTCCAGTTATAAAAGATGACAACAACTGCCTCCTTCAAAATTATAGAACATATTAAATATATTTTTACTATACATTGTGACAGATTTAAAATCCCTCAAGGACATTAGTGAAAATTAATCCTCGAAACAATCTCAAAGTCAACTCAGTGGTGCTGCTGGGCAGAGAGTGAACACATTATTTCTGCCAAAATTAATTGATTGGTATTCATGTGAAGGAAAGAACTGCTGATACTGGTTTAAATTGAAGATAGACACAAAATGCTGGAGTAACTCAGTGGGACAGGCAGCATCTCTGGGGAGACGTAATGGGTCGAGACCCTTTCTCAGACTGATGTCAAATGAGTGGGCGGGACAGAGATAGAATGTAGTCTGAGACAGTAAGACTGGTGGGAGAACTGGGAAGGGGAGGGGGTGGAGAGAGAGGGAAAGCAAGGGCTATTTGAAGTTAGTTAAGTCAATGTTCATACCGTTGAGGTGTAAGATACCCAAGCAAAATACCCAAGCGGCGGTGTTCAGCGCAACGATTGCCGACCCTACGCTTTGTCTCGCCAGGCTCTGCGATCCTTTCGCTGAACACCTCCACTCAATCCACCTTAACCTAACTGATCACCCGGTTGCTCAACACTTTAACTCCCCCTCCCATTTCCAGTCTGACCTTTCTGTCCTGGGCCTCCTCCATTGTCAGAGTGAGGCCCAGCGCAAATTGGAGGAACAGCACTTCATATTTCGCTTGGGTAGCTTACACCCTAGCGGTATGAACATTGACTTCTCTAACTTCAAATAGCCCTTGCTTTCCCTCTCTCTCCATCCCCTCCCCCTTCCCAGTTCTCCCACCAGATTTTCTGTCTCCAACTACATTCTATCTCTGTCCCACCCATTTCCCTGACATCAGTCTGAAGAAGGGTCTCGACCCGAAATGTCACCCATTCCTTTTCTCCAGAGATGCTGCCTGTTCCGCAGAGTTACTCTAGCATTTTGTGTCTATCTTCGATTGGTATTCATCGTTGGTATTAAGCACTGAGTTGGGCTTTTTGCCATATAGCAACTGTGGAAAGATATGACATTTATTTCTAATTTTCTTATCATATACCAATTCTTGGAGTGTTGTTTCCCCCTTCACTTGCAGTCCACTTAATATTGAAAGTCCCAATGAGCCAATACCTCTGCTAGCATTATGTAATTCTCATTTAATTGCTCAATCTCATAATTATATTAAAAAATAGTTAAAATAGTGACTAAATGAGATGTTTTTGAGTGGGTTTGAGTACACAATGCACACATGCAGGATTGGGATGGACATTGATATTGAGAATTACTGCAATAACTTAGCTCGAGTGCATGAGTGCCTAGATAGAGTTTAGACAGGCTAGGATTTTATTCATTCGAATGCGGACAGAAGTGTATAAAATAATGAGGGGAAGAGACATGGTTAATGCCTGTGGTAGGGTAGTCAAGAATTAGAGGACATAGTTTAAGGTAGAGGCTAAAGATTTGATAGGAAACTGAGGGACAACCTTTTCACACAGAGCATGGTGGGCATATGGAATTTTATCTCAGTGGATTGCTTTCAGCATGTTTCAGCACAATTATATTTGGTCTATTACACTAAATCAAATGTCAAATGGCTTTAAAAATTTTGCTAATCTTTTTTGATTTTACCAAACCATTAAATACTTGATTTTGGTGAAAGTATCCTGTATTGCACACTAACTGTTGAAATTGTATTGCACTAATTCCTGGAACTGCACTTTATTTTTTACCACTAGGGGCGCCGTATGATGGCTGCCTCTGCCTACAGTCTGTTTTTCTTCCTTTTTTTTTTAGTTTGTTTAAAAGTACATTGTGGAGGATTTTTTTAGTATTTCTCTGTGGGGGAGGGTGGTAGGGTAAGGGGGAAACTGTTTCTCCGTCACTTCTTGGCGAGGATGCGACTATTCTCCAAGTCGCATCTTCGCTCTCCCCCCTCGCGGCCTACCAACTGGATTGGCCCGGCCTTTCCTGCCGAGTACCGGAACAAAGCTTCAGCAACGGCGCAGCACTGGATTCGCCGTGGAGTAGGGCGATGCCTTACCTGGACCGCTGTTTGGGCCTGCTGCTTCAACATCGCGGAACTGTGGTTTGCAGAGCTTCCAGCGCGGATGGTGCTGGCGTCAACATCGCGGAGCCCTGGGATCTTTTGCCGAGGGCCGCCAGCGTGAATCTCCACCCATCCCGGCCTGTGGACTTCGGGAGCCACGGTCTACGTTAAGAAGTGACCGATTCAGAAGTCCAAGCCTCTGAGAATGTTCTCCCGTTCCAACGTCGGCGTTCCATCATCCGGCGAGCAGGCCTGAACATCGGGCCGCCCGCAGCGGCGACAGCGAGGGGTTCGGAAGCCCCCCGACTACAGGTGAACGACAGAGGACAACAGAGGAGGATGACTGAACTTTGGTGCCTTCCCTCACAGTAGGAAACTTTGATTCCGCTGTGTGGAGATGTCTATGTTAAAGACTATCGTGTTCTGTGCTCTTTTTTTATTCGTATGGCTATATGGTGACCACACATTTCACTGTACCAATTGGTACATGTGACAATAAATGTCTCTTGTCTCTTGTCTCATGTCTTGAAGTACTCCTTCCTTTACTGCTAAATGAAATAGAGGGAGCTGAGCTAACTTTACAAATGCAGGAATTAAGTAATTCGGGTTATACTAAACTTGAACGCACGGAGTCTGAGTGGAATCGACAGACATTGCTCCGCTTATTTCAGTGCGATCATTGTGGGGGCTTTTGTTTCTGACCATTTAACTGTGACTTGAATGCACTAAAAGCCTTTGTAAGCCAGATGTATGAACCTTGTGCCATAAGCAAACCAAGAAATATGATGGTGGATGTTTCCACCCTTTTCAAAAAAAAAATTTGAAATATATTTTTTGTGTCTAAGATGCTTTATTTTTTTCAGTGACTAATGTTAAAATCCATGACACGTCACCTCTGTAACTTGAACCAGCTTATGCTGGAAAAGCCTGATAAGAGGTCATGTCTAGTCAGGGGTCAAAATCCTCGTGGTGGTCTGTTGGCAGCAGGGCCTCTGCCTGCCCCAAATGTAGCTGTTCACACAGGAGCGGATGAAGTTACAATAGGAATTCCATATATTGTGAGATCTTGTGACTTTGCTGCTGGAACGGAACAAGGAAAACATTGATGCCCTAGCCCTGGCGCATTGGCCACTACATTTTAGTTTAGAGAGCCTTTTGGCCCACCGAGTCCACACTGACCAGCAATCCCGCACATTAACACAATCCTCCACACACTAGGGACAATTTTACATTTATACCAAGCCAAGCTACAAACCTGTAAGTCTTTGGAATGTGGGAGGAAACCAGAGCACCCGGATAAAACCCAGGCAGGTCACAGGATGAACGTACAAACTCCGTACAGACAGCACATAGAGTCATAGATAGAGTCATAGTTTAATACAATGTGGAAACAGGCCTTTCGGCCCAACACACCCACTCCGGCCAACAATGTACCAGCTACCCTAGTCCCACTTGCCTGCGCTTGGTCCATAACCCTCCAAACCTGTCCTATCCATGTACCTGTCCAACTGTTTCTTAAACAATGGGATAGTCCCAGCCTCAACTGCCTCATCTGGCAGGTTGTTCCATACACCCACCCACTGTGTGAAAAAAGTTACCTCTCGGATTCCTTTTAAATCCTTTCCCCTTGTCCTTGAACCCATGTCCTCTGGTCCTCGATTTCCCTACTCTGGGTAAAATACTCTGTGCATCTACCCGATCTATTCCCCTCATGATTTTGTATATAAGATCTCCCCTCATCCTCCTGCGCTTCATGGAATAGACCCAGCCTACTCAACCTCTCCCTATAGCTCAGACCCTCTAGTCCTGGCAACATCCTCATAAATCTTTACTGAACCCTTTCAAGCTTGTCAATATCTTTCCTATAACATGGTGCCCAGAACTGAACACAATACTCTAAATGTGGTCTCACCAACGTCTTATACAACTGCAACATGACCTCCCAACTTCTATACTCAATACTCTGACTGATGAAGGCCAAAGTACCAAAATGCTTTTTGACCAACATATCTACCTGTGACTCGACCTTCATGGAACCATGCACGTGTACTCCTAGATCCCTCTGCCCTAGAGGCCTACCATTTACTGTGTAGGTCCTGTCCTTGTTCGACGTCCCAAAATGCAACACATGTAGTCAGGATCGAACCCGGGTCTCTGGTGCTTTAGATCTAAGGCAGCAAATCTACTGCTGCTCCACCATGCCGCCCAATTATGGTTGTGAGTCTTAGTTCAGTCCGAGACTTGAAAATAATTTATTTCTAATTGTTTTAAGATGTCATTCCAACCCATGATCCATGCAGCCACATATACCATACAGTATTGATGTCCTGGGTTCAAAAATGACATAACTACGTCACTTCCTCCCCCCCTCGACCTGGATCCTAAAAACAGCACTAGTGGATGTAAATTATCTGAGATTCACCCAATCCAGCACTGGCTAGCAGAGCCAGCATCAACAACCCCAAAAAAACATTTCTATAGGACATTAGTGCTGGAGTAACTCAGCCAGTCAGCAACATCTCTGGAGAACCTGGGTAGGTGACGTTTCGGGTCAAACCCCTGTCTGACGAAGGGTCTCCATCTGAAACATCACCTATCCATGTTGACCAGAGATGCTGCATGACCTGCCGGGTTACTCCAGTACTATGTGTTCCTCTGTGTATTAACCAGCATCTGTACTTCCTTGTTTCAACATTTCTATAGTACTTTCACAAACTCAGGTTGTCATGAAGCTCCTTCCAGCCATTGAGTACCGTGAAAAAGTACTCACTGGTATAATGCAGGAAATTCACACTTCAGTGCTCTCACATCCACCTGGTCCATCCCTTCCCTTTGCTTTCTGGAACAATCTGTCTCTATCTCATGAGATAGACTAGCCATTATCATCTTTTACCAGCCTTCAACCTCCCACAGCTACCTATACATCTGTGTCAGTCTTCTGGACAATTTAGACCCCTTGCAACTGCAGTACAGGAACAATATGTCTATCTGACTGTGTAAGAAAGCACTGCAGATGCTGGTTTAAATCAAAGGTAGGCACAAAATGCTGGAGTAACTCAGCGGGACAGGCAGCATCTCTGGAGAGAAGGAATGGGAAACGTCACCCATTCCTTCTCTCCAGAGATGCTGCCTGTCCCTCTGAGTTACTCCAGCATTTTGTGTCTATCATCTATATTACCTTGCATTCATTGCTCAATTACCTTGACAATAAGAACACCAATGCCAGGATGCTATTCGTGGACTACAACACCACAGTACCCAACAGGCTCATATTTTATCTTCTTGACCTTAGCCTTGGGGCCTCCATCTACAACTGCCTTCTAGACATTCTAGCTGGCAGGTCTTAGTAAGTTAGAGTTGGCCATAGCATTTACTCCGCTTGACCTTCTACACTAGTGGTCATTCTCCTGCTCTACTCCCAATACTAGTACAGCGGCACAGTGGCACAGCAGTACAGACGCCTAACGGAAGGCCGCGGTGTCCAGCGAGTTGACAGGCCAGAGTCCCGCGAGTCGACGGAGCCCGCAGCCAACCATGCCTGGGTGGACGGAGCTCATTCCCTTGATTGTCCTTTCAGGCCCTTCTTAAAAAAGGCCCAACATTTTTTATCCAGAATGATAAAAAATAGAATAAAAAATGAGACTGGGACTAGAGATGGATTCAGCAGAAAGCAGAAAGGGCGAAGGATTCAGAAGAATATTTGAAATCAATAACTGGTGAAATACACGATCTTTGATGTCCTAAAGGAAGGAATTTTTTGTTGTCATATTACTGAATCTGACGAAGGAGATGGTGGAATTGCAAACAAGGATAGCATTGATATAGAACGAGTCAGTACTTTTAAAGGGAGAGGTCAAGAGCATGTGTATGTACGGATGCATAGCAATTGAATGAATGTGGAAAATGTGGAGCTGGAGGCAGTTGTTAACTAAAGATATGTGACTACAAATGAGTTTTGATCAACACATTAATGCAGACAAGAAGGGAAACATAAACCATTGGCGTTGGAAAAGGGAGAAGTAGAATCTCTTCAAAATAGACTTTCCTGAAACAAAAATGGCATGGAATTGAATTGTAACTGGAGCAAAAGGAAGAGTTGCTGGATTATTTTTAATCTTTTGCATCTAAGGGGCGATTTGTAAATCCCTAAATCCAGTCTTTTGGTTATTAATGCCAGAAAGTATGAGATGGTTTCCTTCTGAAACTGCAGATTGTTTCCTTTTATACTTTTGGTACTTGTTCTGAGCAAGATGAATCTAAGATGAATGATTGTGTTGGTAATATATTTTTTTTAAAGACACTAATGCTGGAATAACTCAGCGGGTCAGGCAGCATCTCTGGAGGACATGGATAGTTGATGTTTTGGATTATGGCTCTTCTTCAGACTGATTGTATTAATGGGGAGTAAATTGGGAGAGAGTTGGGGGAAGAGCAAAGCCTGGCAAGTGATTTTTAAAGGTATACTTGAAATTGCTCTTGCTGATTATAGCAGTTATTTTTATCTTTTATTGCATTCCCTGTCTGCTATATTAACAGAGATGTTAACCTCATGAAACCATAGAATGGTAATACCACCCACAGCGGCTTTTCATCTCTTTGAGTTGATGCCAGTTCTTTGCAAGAATTAATACTCACATCCAAAATATAGACGGTGTAATGTCATGTTAAATTTTTGGCATGGTACTTTTAAGCCTGAAGTAAAATCTGTACTTGGAATGCCAATTTTTTTCAATATTCATAGGTCACAAATATAGACACGAATTGTTTTGATTTGTGCCATCTTTTGGATCAAGATTAAAAAAAAGAGATAAAAACAGTTTTTCTCTTTGGGGGCAGCACAGTGGCGTAGTGGTCGAGTGCCAGAGACCCGGGTTCGATCCTGACTAAGGGTGCTTATCTGTACGGAGTTTGTACATTCATCCCTGTGACCTGCATGGGTTTTTGCCAAGATCTTCAGTTTCCCCCCACACTCCAAAGACATACAAGTTTGCAGGTTAATTGGCTTGGTGTAAATATAAAATTGTCGCTAGTGTGTGTAGGGTAGTGTTAATGTACGGGGATCTCTGGTCTGCGCACTCAGTGGGTTGATGAGCCAGTTTCCGCACAGTATCTCTAAACTAAACAAAAATTAAACACACTATGAACTTGGATTCTGATATCCTTGGGAAATTCAAACATTTACAAAGGACTTTATTTATTGTCACAGACACCAATTGGTGCAGTGAAATTTGAGTTAACATGCAGCATACAAATAAGATAAACACAACACTACAGAATTTAACATAAAATATAAAACATCCCCCACAGCGGAATCAACGTTTCCCACTGTGAGGGAAGGCAACAAAGTTCAGTCCTCTTCCTCATGTTCACCCATGGTCGGGGCCTATTGAGGCCTCCGCAGTCACCGCAACGGCAGCCCGATGTTTCAGGGCCCTCTCGCCGGGATGATGAAACTCCGACGCCGGAACGGAAGAACACTCTCGCCGGATTGGAGTTTCCGAATCGGCCGCTTCCTACCAGAGACGGCGGTTTCCCAAGTCCACAGGCCGAGTTGGGCGGAGCTCCAACACTGGTGATCCTTGGCGAAAGATCCCAGGGCTCCGTGATGTTATAGTCAGCATCGCCCGCAGCTGGAAGCGCCACAGACCACAGCTCCACGGTGTTAGTCAGCAGGCCCTCCGGAGCTCCACACGGCGATCCCGGTAAGGCATTGCCCGCTCCGCGATGGAATTCAGTGCTGCACCGCCGCTGAAGCCCTGGCCGGTCTCCGGAAGGAAAGGCCGCGCCAATGCAGATGGTAGGCCTCGAGTAGGGGGTGAAGATGCGGCTCGGAGAAAAGACGCATCCTCGACCAGGTAGTGACTGAGAAAAATGGTTTCCCCCTTTCCCACCCCCCACCCCCACATAAACAAGACTAAAGACCTCCATAAACAAACTTTTAGACAGACTAAATATAACAAAAAGGATGAAAGGACAGACAGTGCTGGCGAGGCTGCCACACTCGATAGCACCACCACTCGATTATCCAGGACCAGCATTTAGTCCAAAAATTATTAATGTGATGAGCAAACCTTTCAGTACTGGTGTTGATGGTATGGAATGAACAATGCAAGGTTTAGTGAGTCTGCAGTCATTATTCGGCCCCTGCACAAATCCAGGGGTGGATGTACTAAATACAGAGCTACCAACATTGGGTGAGAGTTGGGAGTGAGAAATTGCGAGAGACCAAGCGGAGGGAGCGTAGCGACTGAGGCAAGCAGGATGCTTTCTCCAACCACCCCCATTTGAAGACCATTATCTTCCGCCGCTTCTACCCAGTGCTTGGTACCTACTTCCAGCAGCCACTGGTTGTCCTCCAGGATGCACCGAGCCGCAGCCTGGTCCATGCCGGTCACCAGGGTGAATTCGGCAAAGAGACTCTCACGCAGCGGCGCAAAGCTTCCGACGCCTCCGACAGCCCAGGACTCTTGTACTGCGGCCTCTCTATGGCCGGAGTTGCAGCGAGCGACTCGCCAGCCAGGCAAACACTCGCCAGCCCCGGCTCCCCGTCTGCATCTGACCCCGCTGCTGCTTCTGCTTCCATCCCTCCCTCCGCCCCGGCTCTCCAACACCCGCGGCCCATGCAGCTGATATCAGATTTGAAATTCGCGTTGATCACAGAATTTCTCACGACAGAGCGTGAGAGATTCTGTGATCAGCATGAGAGCGTGAGAAATGGGCAAAATGCATGATTCTCACGCTCAATGCGTGAGAGTTGGCAGCTTTGTAAATACTTGTTAAAAACATTACGGAACTAACATCATCACAGTTATTAGATAGTTTTGTGCACAATTCCCCATACCTTAGTCTTGGTGGGAAAGCTTTGGTCTTTCGCATTGGGCCATTTTTGGGAAACAGACCCTTCAGCTCCATCGAGTTCACATCGACCAGCCATACTGTACACTAACTTACACACACTCGGGGACAATTTTTTTCAACTTACCAAAGCAAATTAACCATATTGACCTGAAATATTGTGCAATTATTGTTAATTTGCCTTCCATTTTGTGAGATCATTTAGAAAGTCATTCCGATAATTACAATCCTTTTTGATACAGCAAGAAATTGCTGTGAATTTGAGACATTAGCAGATTAATGGAGGAGCAATTTTGCAGTGTATACATTATTACATACCACCTTCATGTGTTCTATTGATGCACAAAAATATAGTATTTAAATTCTCCAACAACACCAATCCAAATCCAAAACACCAAAACAAACACCAATTTATCCTGGCTTCATCAAAAATATGAGAGAAGTTAAGGACTTTTCATCACCTGTGGTACTTTAACTCAAAATCCCTCGCTACTCTTTTTCCAAGGATTGACATTGTAGCAATAATTTAATGTAATTTCATTTTGCTACAAACTGGCAAGAACACTTTCTGCTCAATAATCATCAGCACAAGGGCACCTCAAGGCTGTGTACTCAGTCCCCTGGTCTACTCACTCTATACCCATCACTGTGTAACCGAACACAGTTCCAACTCCATCTTTAAAGTCACCAACAACACCACCATTGTTGGACGAATTACAGGTAATGATGAGTTAGAGTATAGGAGGGAGATTGATCGTCAGATTGAATGGTGACAGAATAACAATCTTGTTCTCAATTACGGTAAAACCAAAGAACTGATTGGTGACTTTAGAAGGCTGAGGCTGTCTTCGTCAGGTGGTGAAGAGAGCCGAGAACTTCAAATTCCTGGGTATAGAATCTCTGAAGAGCTGTCCTGGACTCAGCACATTGATGCAATCATAAAGAAAGCCCATCAATGCCTCCACTTCCTTAGATGATTGAGGAAAGTTGGTATGTCGACGAATACTCTCTTGACTTTCTACAGGTACAGTATGTGGTAGAAATCTTATTGACTAATTGCATCATGGCCTGGTTCAACAACTTAAACACCCATAAATGAAAGATCATACAAAATGTGGTGAACACTGCCCTATCCACCATGGGTACCAACCTCCCCTCCATTAATGGTATCTATAGGAGGTGCTGCCTCAAAAAGGCAGCCTGGCCACACTCTCATTTCACTCCCACCATCGTGAAAAAGTCTGAAAACTGGGATGTTCAGGAGCAGCTTCTTCCCAACAAACATCAGCTATTGAACACTACAAATTCCAACTAAATTTCGAACTATGAATTGTAGTTGCACGAGGGTCTTTGGGCGTTGTTTTGTTTTGCACTATATTGGGCTTTTTATTTATTGAATTTTTTTATTTGTTTATTATGTTATCTGTTGAGTTCTGTTAACAACCCTGTTGTGCTGCTGCAAGTAAGAATTTAATTGCACTATTTCAGTACGTATGACAATTAAACCCTCTTGACTTGACTATTGACCTCTGTGGAGCAGCACCTTTTGATTCTCATACCACTGGAAACAATTGATCTGCTGGCATTGACATGTGATATCTCTGCCAACCACAGTGAGTGCACTGCCACCTAGCTTAAAATTTACAATTTTGTAATGGTTTTGAACGTGAAATTTGCAGTCACAAGGACCCATTACGGCAAGCAGTACAAATGCGTTTAAGGTAGTTAGATACAGTAAACCTGTTGTTTTAATACGGACCTCTATATAACAGATTTTAGTTATAGAGTACGGAGAGTGTCCCCACAGTAATCAAACACCACTGTCCCTTTAAGAACACCGGCTGCTAGTTACACTGCGAAGGTCATTGAAATTGACAAGCAATTGCTTCGATCGACACTTCTGTCGTGATGCCCTATTGAACCATATAACAAACAAGCCTTTAGTATTTTTAGCTTGCAGTTACTAAAATAAGTATTTAGCCTTTAAAAAGAACTTCATACACTCAGCTGGTTAGACAGGATTGTGTCATTGGAAGGAGAAATGGAGTTGACATTTAAGGTCAATGTCCTTTCACCTTGAACTCCAGGCAGACACTTGATCGTGGGAGTCTCGTTTAGCACGGGACAGGGTTTCTCACCCCGCCATATTGCCACCCCCAATGTCACGGACCTCCCATTTTGCTCTGAATCTCTGAATGCGGAAATCAGCAGCAGGGGCAGTGGTTATTGTCGTTCCCCAGCTGCACTGAACAAGGTGGTGCCAGGCGACCGTTTTGGCTTGCTGTGCTCCGTGTGGTGAGGGTGGTTCCACTGGGCTCCCAGTGACGGGGTTCCAGGATTCTGACCCGGTGCCCGGGCAGTGATATCAATGGGGGAAAAACCCTTACTCAGTTATAATGGCAATCAGCAATAAAAAAGCACCTATGATCCGTTATAATGAGGGTTTACTGTACTAGCCATTTGGCCCAACTGGACAATGCATGCATTTATGCTCCACGTGTCCCTTTGTGCCATACCAGTGTATTCTGTTTGTGTAAGAAAGAACTGCAGATGCTGGTTTAAATCGAAGGCGGACTCAAAATACTGGAGTAACTTAGCGGGTGAGGCAGCATCTCTGGAGAGAAGGAATGGGCGATGTTTCGGGTGGAGAACCTTCTTCAGTCTGAAGAAGGGTCTCGACCGGAAATGTCGCCCATTCCTTCTCTCCAGAGATGCAACCTCACCCGCTGAGTTACTCCAGCATTTTGTGTCTACCTTCAGTGTATTCTGTTTGCCAGGTAAATGTGTACTCCACTCTTTTCACGGGCAGTGTGCTATACAGGACTGCTATAGTATATATAGTATATAGTATATAGTATATAGTAATCTAGGTGTGCTCAAATGGGATCTGCATAGACCTCTAGATTAACTTCCTCCCTCCCATTCAGATCAGCATTCGGTTATCATTTTTCATTATTTTCTGTGCCTTTCTACACAATATCATTGAACCGCTGTTATAATCTTTTGAAAATAATCAGTTCAATTCCTTTGATGTCCATAGAACATGACTGCCACAAGTCTATTTTGAAATTCATTTGCCAAAGATTTGTCAATTAACAATCATTTAATACCTTGTAATTTTGTATTTCCATCAAAGCTATTTAAAGTGTTGCTCATCCTTGTGGCAATGGCTTTGATGATAAGATGTTTAAACCATCATTTATGTCATTTATATATACTTGTGGCCCCAACACAGGTTACTGGGGGATAATATTCACTATATCCTGCTTGTTAAACTATCAATTGAATCAAACCTAGAATGGCAAACTAAAGAAAAACTTACGTTATTCAATCTATGGTTAGATCCAGAAGCTATTTGGTTTAGGAGCAAACACCAGGCGATTGTTCAGGAGTTGATTGCTTCTTGCAGTATGTGCTACTCATTAATAAGTCTGCAGCACATTTTTACATTTTACTTAATGATATCTCTTTATAATAATCATCTGAGTGATTGAGTATAAATACCTAATAAATTGAGGATTTTGGATGCAGTTTAAAGGTACATCACTTATCACAATTCACTGCATGTTATTGCTTTTAGTTAGTACATTGAAAAGACTTTCTGGGACCTCAAAAGAGAACTTGACCAACACCCACCACTAACATGTGTGAAGGAACTGCAGATGCTGGTTTAAGAAGGGTCTTGAACCCATTACTTCTCTCCAGAGATGCTGCCTGTACCGCTGGGTTACTCCAGCTTTTTGTGTCTATCTTTGAGCCCATCACTAATGCCTAGTCCAAGAATCGGTGCATTCTCATTTAGTCGCTGAACCATCCTATGAGCAATTTTATCCAGTACATGATCCACCCTCAGGGGAAGTAGCTGCAAGAAACTCTTGTAAACAGCTTCATGAAAATTGCATCTAATCTAAACTTGAGTGATAAATCTAGTTTAATAACACAAAACAAGTCAAATTCTGACGATCATCATTTAGAATTGACTATATTCTAAAACTGGACAATCATAAAAGGACATCTTATTAGAATACAACCCGTTAACTGAAGTAGCATCCATAGTTTAAAATTGGAGGTATAAACATATTTAATTAAATGTAAAATAATGTACTGCATAATTGAAGAAAAATTGTACTATTAAAAAAGAGAAAATTAAAAAAATGAAAAAGTTCCTAAAAATCACTTTATATAATTCCAGCAATAATTAAATTCTAAAGCAATAGGAGAGTGCCACAGTGGCACAACTGGTGGAGCTACTGCCTTATAGCGCCGAGACCTTGGTTCAATACAATACAATACAATACAATACAATACAATACAATTTATTTGTGTCATTTGAACCTCATTGAGGTTCAAACGAAATGTTGTTTCTGCAGTCATACACACACGAAAAAGAACCAAGACACAACACAATTTACACAATCATCCATCACAGTGAATCTCCTCCTCACTGTGATGGAAGGCAATGTATTATCTCTCCCCTGCACTCCTCATTCTCCTCCCGATGTCAGTCAAAGCCCCCGGCGGGCGATGGTAAATAAGTCCCGCGGCCATTAAAGCCGCGCCGGGTGATGCAAGGCCGCGCTCCGGGTCTTGGTGTTGGAGCCCCCGGCGGGCGCTAACAAGTCCCGCAGCCATTTAAGGCCGCGCCGGGCGATGATGTAAGGCCCCGCACCAGGTAATTTTCAACCCCGCAACTCGGGTGGGAGAAGTCGCCGTTGCGGAAGCCCCGAAAAGCGGTCTCCCAGCAGGGACCCGCGGGCTCCCGGTGTCACCGTCCAACCTGACCTTGAGCACTGTCTATGTGGAGTTTACATGTTCTCTCTGTGACCGCGAGGGTTACCTCCGTGAGCTCCGATTTACTCCTCCATCCCAAAGATGTACAGGTGTGTAGGTTAGTTCACCTCTGCCAATTGCCCCTAATGTGTAGGAAGTGGATAAGAAATTGGGATAACATAGAATTTGTGTTGATGGTCGGTGTGGACTTAGTGGGCTGAAGACTTGTTGTTGCTGTATCTGTATCTTTAGAATTTAAAAAAAACCAATTAAATCTTCAGTGTCAGAAAGGTTATCCATATAACCATATAACCATATAACAATTACAGCACGGAAACAGGCCATCTCGACCCTTCTGGTCCGTGTCGAACACGTATTCTCCCCTAGTCCCATATACCTGCGCTCAGACCATAACCCTCCATTCCTTTCCCGTCCATATAACCATCCAATTTATTTTTAAATGTTAAAAACGAACCTGCCTCCACCACCTTCACTGGAAGCTCATTCCACACAGCCACCACTCTCTGAGTAAAGAGGTTCCCCCTCATGTTACCCCTAAACTTCTGTCCCTTAATTCTCAAGTCATGTCCCCTTGTTTGAATCTTCCCTACTCTCAGTGGGAAAAGCTTATCCACGTCAACTCTGTCTATCCCTCTCATCATTTTAAAGACCTTTATCAAGTCCCCCCCTTAACCTTCTGCGCTCCAAAGAATAAAGCCCTAACTTGTTCAACCTTTCTCTGTAACTTAGTTGCTGAAACCCAGGCAACATTCTAGTAAATCTCCTCTGTACTCTCTCTATTTTGTTGACATCCTTCCTATAATTAGGCGACCAAAATTGTACACCATACTCCAGAATTGGCCTCACCAATGCCTTGTACAATTTTAACATTACATCCCAACTTCTATACTCAATGCTCTGATTTATAAAGGCCAGCACACCAAAAGCTTTCTTTACCACCCTCTCTACATGAGATTCCACTTTCAGGGAACTGTGCACAGTTATTCCCAGATCCCTCTGTTCACCTGCATTCTTCAATTCCCTACCATTTACCATGCACGTCCTATTTTGATTTGTCCTGCCAAGATGTAGCACCTCACACTTATCAGCATTAAATTCCATCTGCCATCTTTCAGCCCACTCTTCCAACTGGCATTAATCTCTCTCTAGACTTTGAAAATCTACTTCATTATCCACAACCCCACCTATCTTAGTATCATCTGCATACTTACTAATCCAATTTACCACACCATCATCCAGATCATTGATGTACATGACAAACAACAGTGGACCCAACACAGATCCCTGTGGCACCCCACTAGTCACTGGCCTCCAACCTGACAAACAACCATCCACCATTACTCTCTGGCATCTCCCATTCAGCCACTGTTGAATCCATCTTGCTACTCCACCATTAATACCCAACAATTGAACCTTCTTAACCAACCTTCCGTGAGGAACCTTGTCAAAGGCCTTACTGAAGTCCATCTATACAACATCCACTGCTTTACCCTCATCAATTTCCCGAGTAACTCTTCAAAAAATTCAAGAAGATTAGTCAAACATGACCTTCCAGGCACAAATCCATGTTGACTGTTCCTAATCAGACCCTGTTTATCCAGATGCTTATATATATTATCTCTAAGTATCCTTTCCATTAATTTGCCCACCACTGAGGTCAAACTAACAGGTCTATAATTGCTAGGTTTACTCTTAGACCCCTTTTTAAACAATGGAACAACATGCACAGTACGCCAATCCTCCGGCACTATTCCCGTTTCTAATGACATTTGAAATATTTCTGTCATAGCCCCTGCTATTTCTACACTAACTTCCCTCAATGTCCTAGGGAATATCCTGCCCGGACCTGGAGACTTATCCATTTTTATATTTCTCAAAAGTGTCAGTACTTCCTCTTCTTTGAATCTCATAGTTTCCATAGCTACTCTACTTGTTTCCCTTACCTCACATAATTCAATATCCTTCTCCTTGGTGAATACCGAAGGAAAGAAATTGTTCAATATCTCCCCCATCTCTTTTGGCTCTGCAGATAGCTGTCCACTCTGACTCTCTAATGGACCAATTTTATCCCTCGTTATCCTTTTGCGATTAATATAGCTGTAGAAACCCTTTGGATTTACTTTCACCTTACTTGCCAAAGCAACCTCATATCTTCTTTTAGCTTTTCTAATTTATTTCTTAAGATTCTTTTTACATTCTTTATACTCCTCAAGCACCTCATTTACTCCATGCTGCCTATAATTATTGTAGATCTCTCCCTTTTTCCGAACCAAGTGTCCAATTTCCCTTGAAAACCATGGCTCTTTCCGATTTTTACTATTTCCTTTCAACCGAACAGGGACATAAAGATTCTGTACTCTTAAAATTTCACCTTTAAATGTCCTCCATTTCTCTTCCACATCTTTCCCATAAAACAAACTGTCCCAATTTACTCCTTTTAAATCATTTCGCATCTCCTCAAAGTTAGCCTTTCTCCAATCAAAAATCTCAACCCTACGTCCAGTTCTGACCCTCTCCATAATTATATTGAAATTAATGGTATTGTGATCACTGGTCCCGAACTGTTCCCCAACGCATACCTCTGCCACCTGACCCGTCTCATTTCCTAACAGGAGGTCCAGCACCGCCCCTTCTCTAGTAGGTACTTCTATGTATTGCTGCAAAAAACTATCCTGCACACATTTTACAAACTCCAACCCATCCAGCCCATTTACAGAATGTGTTTCCCAGTCTATGTGTGGAAAATTGAAATCTCCCACAATCACTACCTTGTGCTTACTACTAATATCTGCAATCTCCTTACATATTTGCTCTTCCAATTCTCGCTCCCATTTGGCGGTCTATAATACACCCCTATAAGTGTTGCTACCCCTTTCCCATTTCTCAGTTCCACCCAAATAGCCTCCCTAGATGAGCCCTCTAATCTATCCTGCCAAAGCACTGCTGTAATATCTTCCCTGATAAGCAATGCAACACCTCCACCTCTTGCCCCTCCAATTCTATCACACCTGAAGCAACGAAATCCTGGAATATTTAGTTTCCAATCACAGCCCTCCTGCAACTATGTTTCACTGATCGCCACAACGTCATACTTCCAGGTGTCAATCCAGGCTCTGTTCATCCACCTTTCTTACAATGCTCCTAGCATTAAAATATACACATTTAAGAAACCCACCCTCTCTTATTGTCTGTTTATTGTCTTTTTCTTCTCTCTCCCCTACATTTTGGGTCAGAGTGCTACCATTCTCTGCCTCCTGCCTCACACACTGACTGCTAGCTTTCGCAATTTGAGTCCCTCCCCCCAACCATACTAGTTTAAAGTCTCCCCAGTAGCCTTTGCAAATCTCCCCGCCAGGATATTGGTCCCCCTCGAGTTCAAGTGCAACCCATCCTTTCTGTACAGGTCGCACCTTCCCCAAAAGAGGTCCCAATGATCCAGAAACTTGAATCCATACCCACTGCACCAGTCCCTCATCCACCCATTTATCCTCCACCTCGCTCCATTCCTACTCTCACTGTCGTGCGGCACGTGGCACAGGCATATCCCTCTACTAAAAGTCACTAAACACTTGACTGTTCTATGATAATATTTATTGGTGAACATTTAGTGATTTTAGTAATTTCATGGAATATCTTAATGCTTAATATCTAAGTGAGATACTATCATGGCAAAACCTATGGACAATCGGGACAATTCAGATTACCATTACTGCACTTAATTGTGCATGTGCAATGTCTGCTGTAAATTGCTGTGTGATTTACTCCTTTTGTACCTCTAAACTTGCATCCAAATTAATTAAAAAATACCAAAATTGTTGGAAATACTCAGCAGGTCAGCCGGCATCTGTGGGAAGGAAAACACTCAATATTTCAGTTCAGTGACCCCCTTGTCAGAACTCAAAATGGAAATGTTCTGACAAGGGTCGCTGGATTCAAACATTGACTCTGTTTTCCTTCCTACAGATGCAGCCTGCTGAATACTTCCAACAATCTCAGTACTTTTTTAGATTTCCAACCGCTGCAGTTTTTCAGAATTTTGACCATATTAATTAGTTCTTCTCTAAAAATTATATGTTTTTTAATGATTATCCCATTGTATGTCATTGTATTCTCTTTGTTGCAGCACGTTATATGTACTGGACTATGGTGTAAATTAGAAGGTGAACAAGAGTGTAAAACCAAACTGGACCCACCACTAGATGGAACTGAGTGTGAGCGAGAAAAGGTAAGAATTCCAAACTCAGCATTTAAAGCTCATTTATGCTTTCATATCTTTCTTTGTGATGCTTGAAAAACTTGCTCATAGTAAATGGTCCAAGTTGTATCCCAAGATTCCCTTTTCTGAAGAATGATACAGAAGTTTTAAACCACAGATATCGGTGGACTATAATCGAGGGGGGAAATCACGCAGGCCGTACAATTTTTGACCCAGGATTGTTTTAAAAATGACTTTTTCAACAAAATCCCAGACATGAAATGTAAATAGAAAATGTTGCAAACTCTTTGGAAGATCAAGCAACACCCGAGTAAAGGAGATTAGTTTAACTTGGTATCATTTTTGGCATGGACATTGTGAGCCAAAGGCTTGTTCCTGTGCTGCACTGTCCTATATTCAACATTAATAATGCTAATATTTCAAATTGAAGACTCTTAGGTAGGGTTCTCTTTCTACAGACACTGCATTTCAGCACATTTTGTGAATTTGCAGTAGAAATACCTAATGTGCTGAAATGTACATTGTAAGAAATCAAATATTACCCAATCTCCATTGTAGTTTAAGAAAGAACTGCAGATGCTGGAAAAATCGAAGGTAGACAAAAATGCTGGAGAAACCCAGAGGGTGAGGCAGCATTGTAGTTTAGTTTAGAGATATAGCGCGGAAACAGGCTCGTCGGTCCACCGAGTTCCACGTCGACCAGCGATCTCCGCACATTAACATTATGCTACAAACACTAGAGACAATTTACATTTGTACCAAGCCAATTAACCTACAAACCCGTACGTCTTTGGAGTGTGGGAGGAAATTGAAAATCTCGGAGAAAACCCACAGGGTCACGGGGAGAATGTACAAACTCCGTACAGATAGCATCCGTAGTTAGGGTTGAACCCGCGTCTCTGGTGCTGAAAGCACTGTAAGGCAGCAACTCTACCGCTGTGCCACCGTGCCGCCCAGTCTTAAGTGTCTTTTGCACTGGAGCATGATTAATTGGTATCATTTCCTGACTAATTAAAATTCATAGAATGCACGATGTCATTGATTAAAGAGGAAATGCTCTTGACTGGTGCTTTCACACTATAAACATTGAAATTTGTCGTTTTCTCAAAATTTCCACCCCTTCCAAACCAATATTGATTATACCATGAAGTCCTATTTTGCTTTGGCTACATTCAGTGTGCATTTTATCAAATGTTATTGTTACATTTTGTGAACATAGCTATTCATTTGTGATATCTCTATTTCTGTAACTGTAAAGGTATATTCCACATTCTGGTTGTTTTTCTTCTTTGCACTACTGCTGTGTTTGTGTATTGCTTGAATGTACTCGTGTATGGCATTATTTGACTGGATAGCTTGCAAAACAAAACTTTTAGCTGTATTGCAGTACACTTGACTAATAAAAGAGTATAAAGAGACAAGGGCGGGGAAGGCAAGAGATGGGTGGTGAAAGGTGGATCTAGTTGAAGAGAAGATGGAGCAGATGGGTCCGGTGGAGGAGAGGAAGGCAGAAAGAGTGAGAGAGGCTGGGAGGTGATAGGTGGAGGTAACAAAGGGTTGCAGATGGTGGAATCTGATAGGGAAGGAAGGCGATGCACGGAACCAAATAATGGAGGTAGATGGGAACAGTGAGGGGGTGGGGGGTGGGGGTGGGGGAGGTAGTGGGAAGAGTGTGGGGGATGGACAGAGTGGGTTGGTGAGTGAGTGAGTGGAAAGATACTGGGGTAATAGGGGGGTGGGGTTGAAGAGTGTGCATGAGAGGGATGGGGTTGCTTAGAAAGAGAGAAAAAAAAAAGGACAAATGAGACATTGGTTTCCTAAAGTTGAAGAATTCAGGTTGTAGGCTACTCAGGTGGAACAGGAGGTACTGTGCCATAAAAAATATGTAGCTACTGCATCTGCTTTTACTACAAAATTCATTTTAATTTACTGAAATGGTAGAAGCTATAACTCATACATAAATGTTGCAGATTCTATGGTAAGCAGCATACATACATTTCTAACAATTTCATGCGTTATTTTTTTAATGGATTTTTGCACTTGAAGATTTTCAGCAATTATCTAAAATGTATGAAAACGTTGTGGTATATCTCCTTAGATAATCAGAATGAAGTACCTTTCATGATCAAATCAGGAACTAAACCACAAAATATTGGATATTTAATTCAGTGTTAAATCAGGTTAAGAAAGAAGAGAACTAAAACAAATATCAATTATAAGAGTGAAAAAAACAAAACAAAATTAAATTCAACAATAAAATATAAATTTTGTAACAATTCCACAATTGCAAAAGATGAATTAAGAGCAGGTGAAATTATTTGGTAATATTTAACACTGATCACATCACAAGGAACTAAGAAATTTGAAATGGTAATTTCGCCATTTCATCATGTTAGACCATTCACAGACATTGTGGCTGTTCTGTGAAGTACCTTAACACATCTTCCTTTGCCCCTTATTCCTTAATAGGTTTGGGGAACAAATATCATACAAAGTTCTCAATTGACATAGAATCAATTATGCGTAAGGAAGAGTGTTTCATTTCTATCGCTATATATAGAAGTTTTTCCGAACTTCGTTCTGGAAAGGCTTCCTCCAATGTTAAGACTATTGCCCCTGTCCTTGCATCGCCAACTGGTGGAAGCAGGATCCTGATAGGTGAAAAGGAGCAGTTTGGCTGATGGAGTCAGGTGGAGGAGAGAGGGGTGGAAAGAGTGACAGCAGCACTTACTTCCCATTGCCATAGACCCTTACCATTCTCCTTGACATTTTAAAAACTTTAAGCAAATCATCACTTAATTTTCAAATTCCAGAGAATATAAAAGAAGTGTGTGCAGTTTCAAATCTCGTTAAAAGGTTATTTAGGTTAAAGTTTAACATTTTGTGGTGCGTTTAATTTATATCTTTAAGATAAGCGTCAGAACTCGAAATATTCCATGAATTTGTATAAGGCAGCATAATTATGCGGTGTTTCTTAAGTTCTCATAGTGTTTTGAGTCATCCTCGTTGGTACCTCTCCTCACTCTAGTCATAAGGCATAAACCATGATTTCTATAGGACCAGGGTATTCTGACATCAACTTTTGGAATGCACTAT
Source organism: Amblyraja radiata (assembly GCF_010909765.2). Classification (NCBI taxonomy): domain Eukaryota; kingdom Metazoa; phylum Chordata; class Chondrichthyes; order Rajiformes; family Rajidae; genus Amblyraja; species Amblyraja radiata. Next base: position 48,574,972 of record NC_045958.1, on the reverse strand, counting down.
GGAACACACTTTCACTAATGGGTAATCTTAATTGTAAATATTAAATATGCCGTCATAGCATTTTGCTTCTTGCTTCAAATGAGTGGATAATTATGAACTGCCAGTTATTTTCAATATGCATTAGGACAAAACTCTTCACCAAGAGCATGCATGTACAATGTTATCCTTGCAATAATTAGTGAAAGTAGAATTAGTTGAATACATGTCTCTGTATGCCATTTCATCAGGATTCTTCAGCTCCAACCCCGACTTAATGCGTTAGTGTGACATTCCCATTTTCTGTTGCCTCGTATTGTGAGATTGCCAATTCATGCAAAATCAGGAAAATGTTATCCTTTATGTCCCTGCCAAATGAAACTGTTTGAGACTGCTTAAAATCATTGTGCGTTGTAATAATTGAGCCAAGAAACAAAGAAACGTTCAACCATCTATCTGGATTTGAACCCAGTAAAAGGTCATTTAGAAACCGCTGAACCACCCAACCTCTTGTGGTTTGGAGCTTTCTTTCTCTATTAATTTATTGAGTGATTTGATTTGCTTTACTTGGATTTCAGACTAGCAAACATTTGGAATTTCCATTTATTTCCCTCATAAAACCCAGAAGTTCTGCATTTTAGTTAATTTATTCATGAATATGATTTAACAGTGAATTTATGCAGAACACTCTTTATGCAGAAGTTAAAACCTTTGAGAAGGAATCTCAAGAATAAGTTTTTTTGCCCTGACCTCAATTCAAAATTACAGCCACCACAAAATTCAATTCTACACCAAGGCAACTCTGCCCAATAAACCATGCCACATACAACACAAGGCTGAATGAGATGTCCTTGTGCATCCTTCATAGTTTGTCTTCTATGTACCTTTCACTGTCCTGGTGCTTGCATGCAGTTGTCATTAGGTGCAGCATTCTGGCCAGAGGTTTCTAAGTTGAGACTTCAGAAGCCGTTAGAGAGGCAGACTTCTTCAGCAGTTCTAGGGTAAGTCGGCCCAATTCCTTACCACATCATCGCATCTTGAGGGACTGACAGACAAACAGCAAGATTGTATGGTAGAACAGCATATCTGACATCTCAAATCCTGTCATCCTGAGCGCATGCGAGATATGTGCTCTACACAGACACTACCACTACCAATGGCAGCAACTCAACAATCACTATCCCCATTTAGTACTATGATTCGATGACTTGTCATGTGGTCTTCCACATGTTGATGAAGCCAGCTTTATTCAGAATTCAGTATTGAAGAGTACTGTTGAATGGCATTGAGTGTTCAGCTTGGAGTTCAAATTCTTTATTTTACCTTTGTTTGCATGCCAGCAATCAGTCAGTCAAGTTATTAAAATGTTCAAGTCTTCCCAGGAGACTGTAAAGCTATAGTGGAACTGCCTTTAGGCTGTGCAGCTAAACATATTCCATGTTTCTCCTTTCTGAAAAAGGCTGTTACAGACTAGTTTTATGTTTAGTGATAATAAATAATTTATTTTTCAAACTGTGGCTGGAAGTGATACTTTTATCATTGTCACTATAAGCCTTTTGAACCAATACTGAAAGAGTAACAGAAAATGGAAGTAAATCCTCACCAGAGGGAATTTGTGTTGGGGAGGGGGGTTGTGGGGTGTGTGGGGGAGGGGGGGTGTGGGGGGGGAGGGGGGGGGTGTGGGGGCGGGGGGTGTGGGGAAGGCGGGGTGTGGGGAAAGGGGGGGCTGTGGGGAAAGGGGGGGCTGTGGGGAAAGGGGGGGCTGTGGGGAAAGGGGGGGCTGTGGGGAAAGGGGGGTTGGGGGTGGGCGAAGGGAGGTGTGGGGAGAGGGATGGTCGCAACAGACATAGCTCGCACTCTGCTCACCCCGCACCTTCAGCTTTCGGCCTCACGCAGCAGATCCCGGTCCTACTGCGGCTTCACTCAGAGGCTTCCGGTTCAACTCTACAGCTGGTCGTGCTGGTTGCCGCAGAAGCAGCCTGTACCCTGTTCACTCTCCGCAAGCTGCTCACTCTCCGCAAGCTGCTCACTCTCCGCACGCTGTTCAACACACTGCGCTCCTTCAGCTTTTTATTATCCTCGCCGCTGTTATTGACAGCGGGTTCCGGAAGGGGTTGTTTTACGATTTTCAAACCTTCATAACGTTTGTACTAGTTCACTGATCGGAACAAAAATTATTTGACTTGCAGCAGAGGAGAATGGCGAGTAAGGTGGCGAAAAATCGTAGCGCTATGGAGGATCGTTTTTGAGCAAATTTATAAACAACGCAGACCGGAACTGGTCAAGATGAGAGTTCTAGTAATAGTATAGATATAGATGTACCGTGTTAATAGTTTTTTTAAATTTTTGTAAGAAATCTATTGATCCTATTGTCAGTGCCAAGCAACTCAATGCGCGTCAAACAAAAATAGAGGAGATACACAGAAGGTTATAGATTCTTAGAGTTCTACAGCAAAGAAACAGGCCCTTTGGCCCAACTTGTCCATGCCGACCAGGTTGCTTAACTGAGTGAGTCCCACTTGCCTGTGTCTGGCCCACATTCCTCCAAGCCCTTCCAATCCATGCATCCGTCCAAATACCTTTGAAATGTCATAATTGTACCTGCCTCTACCATTTCCTCTGCCAACCCATCACCTTCTGTGAAATGTTCTTCCTCTGGTCCCTTTTCAATACTTTTCTACTCATCTTTATCCTATGCCTTCGTGTTTTAGATTCCCCTGCCCTTGAGAAAAGACTATGGCTATTCACATTATCTCTGCCACCATGATTTTATACGGTAATCCCGGGACTTCAGGGGAGAAAAGACCCAGCCTATCCACTTTCATTATAACTTAAATCCTTCCAGTAACATCTTGCAAATCATATTTGCAGCCTTTCCAGTTTAAAGTTAACCTTCCGATCACAGGGAGACCAGAATTGTACACAGTGCTTCAAATGTGACCTTACCTATACCTCGTAGAGCTGAAAAGTGACATTTCAATCCATGTACTCAATACTGTGACGTATAAAGGCAGGCATTTCATAGAAACATAGAAAATAGGTGCAGGAGTAGACCATTCGGCCCTTCAAGCCTGCACCGCCATTCAATATGATCATGGCTGATCATCCAACTCAGTATCCTGTACCTGCCTTCTCTCCATATCCCCTGATCCCTTTAGCCACAAGGGCCACATCTAACTCCCTCTTAAATATAGCCAATGAACTGGCCTCAACTACCTTCTGTGGCAGAGTTCCAGAGATTCACCTCTCTCTGTGTGAAAAATGTTTTTCTCATCTTGGTCCTAAAGGATTTTCCCTCTATCCTTAAGCTGCGACCCCTTGTCCTGGACTTCCCCAACATCGGGAACAATCTTCCTGCATCTAGCCTGTCCAACCCCTTAAGAATTTTGTAAGTTTCTATGAGATCCCCCCTCAATCTCCTAAGTTCTAGCAAGTACAAGCCAAGTCTATCCAGTCTTTCTTCATATGAAAGTCCTGACATCCCTGGAATCATTCTGGTGAACCTTCTCTGCACTCCCTCTATGGCAATAATGTCCTTCCTCAGATTTGGAGACCAAAACTGTACGCAATACTCCAGGTGTGGTCTCACCAAGACCCTGTACATCTGCAGTAGAACCTCCCTGCTCCTATACTCAAATCCTTTTGCTATGAATGCTAACATACCATTTGCTTTCTTCACTGCCTGCTGCACCTGCATGCCTACTTTCAATGACTGGTGTACCATGACACCTAGGTCTCATTGCATCTCCCCTTTTCCTAATCGGCCACCATTTAGATAATAGTCTACTTTCCTGTTTTTGCCACCAAAGTGGATAACCTCACATTTATCCACATTATACTGCATCTGCCATGCATTTGCCCACTCACCCAGCCTATCCAAGTCACCTTGCAGCCTCCTAGCATCCTCCTCACAGCTAACACTGCCCCCCAACTTAGTGTCATCCGCAAACTTGGAGATGTTGCATTCTATTCCCTCGTCCAAATCATTAATATATATTGTAAATAGCTGGGGTCCCAGCACTGAGCCTTGCAGTGCCCCACTAGTCACTGCCTGCCATTCTGAAAAGGACCCGTTTACTCCTACTCTTTGCTTCCTGTTTGCCAGCCAGTTCTCTATCCACATCAATACTGAACCCCCAATACCGTGTGCTTTAAGTTTGTATACTAATCTCTTATGTGGGACCTTGTCGAAAGCCTTCTGAAAGTCCAGATATAACACATCCACTGGTTCTCCCCTATCCACTCTACTAGTTACATCCTCGAAAAATTCTATAAGATTCGTCAGGCTTTCATAAATCCATGCTGACTTTGTCAAATGATTTCACCACTTTCCAAATGTGCTGCTATCCCATCTTTAATAACTGACTCTAGCAGTTTCCCGACTACCGATGTTAGACTAGTTAGTTTTGAAAAATTATCACTAATGCATCCACTATTTCTGGAGCTACTTCCTTAAGTGCTCTGGGATGCAGTCTATTTGGCCCTGGGGATTAACGGCCTTTAATCCATTCAATTTACCTAACACCACTTCCCGGCTAACCTGGATTTTACTCAGTTCCTCCATCTCATTTGACCCTGCTATTTCCGGCAGATTATTTATGTCTTCCTTAGTGAAGACGGAACCAAAGTAGTTATTCAATTGGTCAGCCATGTCCTTGTTCCCCATGATCAATTCACCTGTTTCTGACTGCAAGGGACCTACATTTCAAATTCCTTATTCACCAACCTTTTTAATCGTGTCACCTCCTTCATGAAACTATGTATCTGCATCCCTCATTCTGCCTATTCTACAGCACTCCCAGAACTCTTTCATTTACTGCGTACTTCTTGCCCTGGTTAGTCTTTCCAATATGCAACACTTCCCATTTATCTGAATTAAACTCCATCTGCCATTCCTCGGCCCGTTGGCCCATTTGATTAATATCCCATTGTAATGTTAATTATCCATCTTCATTGTCCACTATGCCACCAATTTTAGGGTAATCTGCAAATTTACTAATCATGCCAACTACATTCACATCCGATTCATAAATGTAGATAAACAACCGTGTACCCAACAACGAAACCTGTGACACCTCATTTGTTAAAGGCCTCCAGTTTGAAAAAAAAACAGCCTCTGTGTCACCTACCTTCAAGACAATTTTGCATCCATTTTGGTAGCTCACCTTCGATCGCCAACCAGCGTTCCCCATACGCTAGTTCTAAACTACACACTTGGGACAATTTACAAACCAATATGTCTTTGTAATATGGAAGGAAACCAGAGTGCCCAGTAGAAACCCACGTGTTCATAGGGAGAATGTACAAACGTTGTACGGACAACATCCAAAGTCAGGATCGAACCTGGGTCCCTGGCGCTATAAAACAGCAACTCTACCACTGTGCCGCCCTCTGGGTTTTATTTATCTTTATGCATTTAAAACCTCCAGCACCTCCTCTGCAGTAATGTGGACATTCTTCAAGACATCATTATTTATTTCCCCAAGTTCCCGAGCATCCACATCTTTCTCCATAGTAAATATAGATGAGAAATATTTGTTTAGGAAGTCACCCGTCACCCGTGCTCCACACCTGGACAACCTTGTTGATCAACAAGGTGCCCTATTCATTCCCTAGTTTCCCTTTTGCCCCTAGGATATCTTTAGATTATCCCTCATTTTATCTGCCAACGCCACGTGGTGTACCTTTTTTACCCTCCTTGCAAAATGACTCTTGTGCTCCTGAAGGGACTAATTTAATTGTGATAGGTACACAAAAATGCTGGAGAAACTCAGCGGGTGCAGCAGCATCTATGGAGCGAAGTAGATAGGCAACGTTTCGGGCCGAAACCCTTCTTCAGATTTTTTGTGATGCTACTTGCAGGGAACTAGGTGCTTGTACTCCAATATCCCTCTGCTCCACAACATTCCCCAGGGCCCTATCATCACTGTGAAGGTCCTGCCCTCGTATGACTTCCCAAAATGCAATGCCTCACACTTATCTGAATTAAACTCCATTAGCCATTCCATGGCACACTTGCTTAACTGATCAAGATCTGCTGTAATTTGTGATAACCATCTTCACAGTCTATGTTACCACCTATTTTAGCGTCATCTGCAAATTTTAATGTAATCTGGCTGCTTTAATGTAGGACAGAAAATTAATCTCCTTCTTTCTCCATGTGACTTTATTTCGCCCAAACATTATCTTTCCAGTGTAAGAATCCCCTAAGAGAGTCAAGAGTGTTTTATTGTCATGTCTCAGATAGAAAAAATAAATTTCTTACTTGCAGCAGCACAACAGAGCATGTAAACATAGTACGCTGTAAACAATATGATATACTAGATAGAAAAAAATAAGTTCTGTGTGTGTGTGTATATATATATATATATACTAGAGTAAGTGGGACCCGTTGGGTCCCATGTTCACACGGGAGGGCTGGTCCCCCGACGCAATATTCCACCTCTCCACCAATTCCAATATTGGTGGCCAGTGGGGGGGGCTTTATGAATTGAATTGAATTGAATTGAATTCCTTTATTGTCATTCAGACCTTATGGTCTGAACGAAATTTTGTGCCTGCAGTCATACATACAATCATACAATAATAAACAACACTAAACACAAATTAACATCCACCACAGTGTATCCTCCAAGCACCTCCTCACTGTGGTGGAGGCAAAAATGTTAGGGCTGCAGTCTCTTCCCTCCTCTGCTCCCTCTGCGCTGAGGCGATTCCCCACCGGGCGATGGCACAAACAGTCCCGTGCCTCACCGAACCCCGCAAACGGGTCGGCTCAAACACCGCGGCCCGGGGTGGTCGAAGCTGCCGCCCTCCAGTCCAGCGGACGCAGCCGCTGGCCCGCGGCTGAACCCAGGACTCAGGTCATAGCCGCCAGAACGCCGTCCCAGCCACCGGAGCACCGTTCCAGCCAAGAGCCGGATCGCCCTCACGTGAGTTCCGTTCCTCCCTCGAGCTGGGCCGCTCCGACGGGAGTGCCGTTCCTCCCTCGAGCTGGGCCGCTCCGACGGGAGCGCCATTCCACCTTCGAGCTCGGCCGCTCCTTCGGGAGAGCCATTCCACCCTCGGGATGGGCCGCTCCGACGGGAGCGCCACAGCTCCTCACGGGAGAGTCTCAGCCCCTCGCCAGGCCGCCCTCACGGGAGCGTCATAGCCCCTCACGGGAGCGCCGTTCCAGCCCCGAGCTGGGCCGCCCTCACGGGAGCGAGCCCAGGGTGAGTCCTGACTGGCTGCCTCCGGAGTCTCGAGGTCGCCAGCTCCGCCATTAGGCCTCAGCGCAGACGGAGGCAGAGAAGGGGGATACGACAAAAAAGTCACATTCCCCCGAAGGGAGAGACAGCAAGCCCCGTTTCAACCCCCCACATAAACACAACCTAAAAACCAAAAACTTAACCAGACAAAACGAAAAAAACCAACACAAAAAAGTAAAGACAAACGGACTGCAGGCGAGCCGCAGCCGTTCACCAGCGCCGCCACTTCTGGAGTGCTGGTATGGGTTCTTGGGGTGGCAGCTCAGTCCCTCAAGCTTGATCTGCTGGCAGCTCACTCACGGCTGGTGGGCTGACAGTTGACATGACTATTCCTTGAAATTCCATTTCAAGCAGGGTGCAAGGCCACCAAATTCAAATCCATGTTCCTACCATTTCAAGCAGGGTGCAAGGCCACCGAATTCAAGTGCAGTTTCTTACCGCTATGAGCAGGGTGCAAGGCCACCGAATTCAAGTCCAGATTCCAACCACTTCAAGCAGGGTGCAAGGCCACCAAATTCAAGTGCAGTTTCATACCACTTCAAGCTGGGTCCAAGGCCACTGAATTCAAGTGCAGTTTCATACCACTTTCAGCAGGGTGCAAGGCTACCAAATTCAGTGCAGTTTCATACCACTTCAAGCAGGATGCAAGGCCGCCAAATTCAAATGCAGTTTCATTCCACTTCAAGCAGGGTGTAAGGCCACCAAATTCAAATGCAACTTCATACCATTTCATGCAGGGTGAAACCACCATAAAACCACACAAAACACAAATCCCACAGTTCAGTAGACATTCAGTGTGTTCAGTTGATTCACAGCTCAGACAGAGTCATGACCTCTCCCTCCCCCATCATGCAGAGACTGAGCCACACCCACACTTCCGGGTTTTATAACCCCTCCCCCTCCCACCGGAAAAGGTGTGGTTTTCAGGGCGTGATTGACAGGAGAGAGATTCTCAACATTTTAAAAACACAAACACAAAAACTTTTATTTTTCAATGATGGGAAGAATTCTCTGCAGGGGGGACAGAGTAAGATGGCCAAAATTCACAGCTGTAAGTGGTAGCGTTTTATCGAAAATCAATATTCAGTGCAAACAGGAAATAAGTGCATTTGCAGTAGTGCCTTTTAACTTCAAGCCAAAGCACCCAAGCCGCTATTTGCAGTAAGTAGTGCCTTTCAACTTCAAGCTAAAGCACCCAAGCCACCATTTGCAGTAAGTAGTGCCTTTCAAACTAATGCCATGATTTGCAGTAAGTAGTGCCTTTCAACTTAAAGCCAAAGCACTCAAGCCACCATGTGCAGTAAGTAGTGCCTTTCAACTTCAAGCAAAACACCCAAGCCACCATTTGCTGTAAGTAGTGCCTTTCAACTGCAAGCCAAAGCACCCAAGCCACCATCTGCAGTAAGTAGTGCCTTTCAACTTCAAGCCAAAGCACCCAAGCCACCATATGCAATATGTAGTGTCTTTCAACTTCAAGCCAAATAACCCAAGCCACCATTTGCAGTAAAAACATAGAAACATAGAAAATAGGTGCAGGAGTAGGCCATTCGGCCCTTCGAGCCTGCACCGCCATTCAATATGATCATGGCTGATCATCCAACTCAGTATCCTGTACCTGCCTTCTCTCCATACCCCTGATCCCTTTAGCCACAAGGGCCACATCTAACCCCCTCTTAAATATAGCCAATGAACTGGCCTCAACTACTTTCTGTGGCAGAGAATTCCACAGATTCACCACTCTCTGTGTGAAAAAATAAATTCTCATGTCGGTCCTAAAAGACTTCCCCCTTATCCTAAAACTGTGACCCTCTTGATCTGGACTTCCCCAACATCGGGAACAATCTTCTTGCATCTAACCTATCCAACCCCTTAAGAATTTTGTAAGTTTCTATAAGATCCCCCCTCAATCTTCTAAATTCTAGCGAGTACAAGCCGAGTCTATCCAGTCTTTCTTCATATGAAAGTCCTGCCATCCCAGGAATCAGTCTGGTGAACCTTCTCTGTACTCCCTCTACGGCAAGAATGTATTTCCTCAGATTAGCAGACCAAAACTGTATGCAATACTACTTTAGTGTTGTGTGAGTAGTGCCTTTCAACCTGAAGCCAAAGCATCCAAGCTACCATTTGCAGTAAGTAGTGCAACTTCAAGCTAAAGCACCCAAGCCACCATTTGCAGTAAGTAGTGCCTTTCAACCTCAAGCCAAAGCACTCAAGCCACCATTTGCAGTAAGTAGTGCCTTTCAACTTCATGCCTCCATTTGCAGTAAATAGTGCCTTTAAACTTCAAGCCAAAACACCCAAGCCACCATTTGCAGTAAGTAGTGCCTTTCAACTTCAAGCCAAAGCTCCCAAGCCACCATTTGCAGTAAGTCGTGCCTTTCAACTTTAAACCAAAGCTCCCAAGCCACCATTTGCAGTAAGTAGTGCCTTTCAACCAAGCCAAAGCACCCAAACAACCATTTGCAAGCAGTGCCTTTTTACTTCAAACAAACCATATTTTCATTTTCAAACCACATTAAGGGTACTCACAGTTGTGTAGACATTTGTTCAGTGTTATTCAGAGCTCAGAGAGATGTGACCCTTGGCTACATCCATCTTGCAAAGACTGTGATGCACACCACTTCCTGGTTTTATAGTCCCTCCCCCTCCCTCCAGCAGGTGCAACAGAGAGAATGGTGATTTTTTTAAACATCAACCAAAGCTCCCAAGCCTCCATTTGCAGTAAGTAGTGCCTTTCAACTTCAAGCCAAAGCACCCAAGCCACCATTTGCAGTAAGTAGTGCTTTTCAATTTCAAGCAAAGCACCCAAGCCACCATTTGCAGTAAGTAGTGCATTTCAACCTCAAGCCAAAGCACCCAAGCCACCATTTGCTGTAAGTAGTGCCTTTCAACTTCAAGCCAAAGCACCCAAGCCACCATTTGCAGTAAGATGTGCCTTTCAACTTCAAGCCAAATCACCCAAGCCATCATTTGCAGTAAGTAGTGCCTTTCAACTTCAAGCCAAAGCACCCAAGCCACCACTTGCAGTAAGAAGTGCCTTTCAACCTCAAGCCGAAATCACCCAAGCCATCATTTGCAGTAAGTAGTGCCTTTCAACTTCAAGCCAAATCACCCAAGCCATCATTTGCAGTAAGTAGTGCCTTTCAACTTCAAGCCAAAGCACCCAAGCCACCATTTGCAGTTAGTAGTGCCTTTCAAATTAAATCCAAAGCTTTCAAGCCACCATTTGCAGTAAGTAGTGCCTTTCAACTTTTAAACCAAAGCTCCCATGCCACCATTTGCAGTAAATAGTGCATTTCAACTGCAAGCTAAAGCACCCAAGCCACCATTCGCAGTAAGTAGTGCCTTTCAACTTCAAGCCAAAGCACCCAAGCCACCATATGCAATATGTAGTGCCTTTCAACTTCAAGCCAAATAACCCAAGCCACCATTTGCAGTAAGTAGTGCCTTTCAACCTGAAGCCAAAGCATCCAAGCCACCATTTGCAGTAAGTAGTGCATTTCAACCTCAAGCCGAAGCACCCAAGCCACCATTTGTAGTAAGTAGTGCCTTTCAACTTCAATCAAAGCACCCACGCCACCATTTGCAGTAAGTAGTGACTTTTAACTTCAAGCCAAAGCACCCAAGCCACAATTTGCAGTAAGTAGTGCCTTTCAACTTCAAGCCAAAGCTCCCAAGCCACCATTTGCAGTAAGTAGTACCTTTCAACTTTAAACCAAAGCTCCCAATCCACTATTTGCAGTAAGTAGTGCCTTTCAACCTCGAGTCAAAGCACCCGCCACCATTTGCAGGCAGTGCCTTTTTACATCAACCAAACCGTATTTTCATTTTCAAACCACATTAAGGGTACTCACAGTTGCGTAGACATTTGTTCAGTATTATTCAGAGAGACGTGACCCTTGGCTTCATCCATCTTGCACAGACTGGAAGGCACACCACTTCCTGGTTGTATAGTCCCTCCCCCTCCCTCCAGCAGGTGCAGCAGAGAGAATGGTGAGTTTTTAAACATCAATCCAAAGCTCCCAAGCCACCATTTGCAGTAAATAGTGCCTTTCAACTTTAAACCAAAGCTCCCAAGCCACCATTTGCAGTAAATAGTGCATTTCAAGACAAAGCACCCAATTCACCATTTGCAGTAAGTAGTGCCTTTCAACGTCATGCCACAATTTGCAGTAAGTAGTGCCTTTCAACTTCAAGCCCAAGCACCCAAGCCACCATTTGCAGTAAGAAGTGCCTTTCAACTTCAAGCCAAATCACCCAAGTCATCATGTGCAGTAAGTAGTGCCTTTCAACTTCAAGCAAAACACCCAAGCCACCATTTGCAGAAAGTAGTGCCTTTCAACTTCAAGCCAAAGCACCCAAGCCACCATTTGCAGTAAGTAGTGACTTTCAACTTCAAGCCAAAGCACCCAAGCCACCATTTGCAGTAAGTAGTGCCTTTCAACTTCAAGCCTTAGCTCCCAAGCCATCATTTGCAGTAAGCAGTACATTTCAACTTTAAACCAAAGCTCCCAAGCCACCATTTGCAGTAAGTAGTGTCTTTCAACCTCAAGTCAAAGCACCCAAGCCACCATTTGCAGTAAGTAGTGCCTTTCAACTTCAAGCCAAAGCACCCAAACAACCATTTGCAGGCAGTGGCTTTTTACTTCAACCAAACCATATTTTCATTTTCAAACCACATTAAGGGTACTCACAGTTGTGTAGACATTTGTACAGTGTTAATCAGAGCTCAGAGAGACGTGACCTTTGGCTTCATCCATCTTGCAGAGACTTAGTGAGGCACACCACTACCTGGTTTTATAGTCCGTCGCCCTCCCTCCAGCAGGTGCAGCAGAGAGAATGGTGATTTTTTTAAAACTTCAAGCCAAAGCTCCCAAGCCACGATTTGCAGTAAGTAGAGCCTTTCAACTTTAAACTAAAGCTCCTAAGCCACCATTTGCTGTAAATAGTGCAACTTCAAGCCAAAGCACCCAGGCCACCATTTGCAGTAAGTAGTGCCTTTCAACTTCATGCCACCATGTGCAGTAAGTAGTGCCTTTCAACTTAAAGCCAAAGCACCCGAGCCACCATTTGCAGTAAGTAGTGCCTTTCAACCTCAAGCCAAAGCACCCAAGCCACCATTTGCAGTAAGTAGTGCCTTTCAACCTCAAGCCAAAGCACCCAAGCCACCATTTGCAGTAAGTAGTGCCTTTGAACTTCAGTCAAAGCACCCAACCCACCATTTGCAGGCAGTGCCTTTTTACTTCATACAAACCATATTTTCATTTTCAAACCACATTCAGGGTACTCACAGTTGTGTAGACATTTGTTCAGTGTTATTCAGAGCTCAGAGAGACGTGACTCTTGGCTTCATCCATCTTGCAGAGAGTGAGTGAGGCACACCACTTCCTGGTTTTATAGTCCCTCCCCCTCCCTCCAGCAGGGGCAGCAGAGAGAATGGTGATTTTTTTCTAAACATTAATATCTCTCTGATTTGTCATCGATGGGAAAATTCCTCCGCACCCGTAAGGCGGAGGGGGGCTCTGAGCGAGGTGGCCAAAAATGACGGCCGTAGGTGGCGGCGTTCTGTCGGAAATCGCAGCACAGTGGGCCAAAAGCGGTCAAGATCAGAGATTTAGTAATATAGATATATAATATCTACATACTTTTAAAACTGTGTGTGTGTGTGTGTGCGTGTGTGTGTGTGTGTGTGTGTGTGTGTGTTATTTTGCATGTGCAACGTATTCCCTCGAAAACCAGATGCAAAAACACGGAGATTTTTACATATTCACTCCTCTCTAGATTTCGTCAATTATTTCCCCAGATTTTGATTAAATTGTTCACAAAACATCAAAAAATCTTAAAATCAAACTGCTGCATGAGTCAGTGCCACCTCACAGATGTCCTATCACAATGGATCTCATTTACATATATGACATCACAATGGGACAGGGGTGGGAGATCGCTCCCCCTCCCTCCCTCCCTCCCACCCCTGTGCCTTTCCCCAACTCCCCCTTCTCTCTCTCCCACCCCCTTCTCTCTCTCCCACCCCCTTCTCTCTCTCTCTCCCCTCCTCTCTCTCTCCCCCTCCTCTCTCTCCCCCTCCACTCTCTCTCTCTCCTCTCTTTCTCCACCTCTCCCCTCCCCCTCTTCCTCCCCTCCCCATCTCCTCTCCCCCTCTCCCTCCCCCCTCCTCCCCTCTGCTCCCAACTCCCCCTCTTCCCCTCTCCTCTCCCCTCCTCTTCCCCCACCCCTCTTTACCCCCCTCATCCACCCTTCCCCGCTCCTCTCCCCTCCCCTCCCCCCATTCTCAACCCCCTCTCTCTCCCTCCTCCCCCTCCCCACTCTCTCCCCATCTCCCCCTCCCCACTCTCTCCCCATCTCCCCCTCCCCACTCTCTCTCCATCTCCCTCTCCCCTCCTCTCCCACCCTTCCCCCCTCACCAACCCATCCTCTCCTCCTCCCCTCCACCCCCCTCTCCCTCGGTCTCTTGCCCTTCTGTCTCTGCCCCTCTTTCTCTCTGTCTCTCCCCATTCTTTCTCTGCCATCCCCCCCCCCCCTCCCCCCCCACTCGCTCTAGATGTGCCTGCAAGTTGGGGGCTATGCGTCAGAGGATAGGGCAGTTATGGGGAAAAAGGAGCAAATTAATAACATTAGTATAATATCAAGGGGGGTAGTTAGCGTGTGTGTGGGGTGGTAGTTAGTGTGTGTGACGCCACATGCCGCTCCCCCTGCCCCTGCCCCCCCCCCCCCGCAACCACATGTTGGGAGAACAGACCCAACAAATCTGCACTTGGTCTAGTGTATATATATATATATATATATATAGTTATATGCAATAATAATGCTAATTTCAAAGTTAATTGACCGCAAGGTTTTAAGCGACCCTTCCCAATCAACAAGTTTGAACGAGGCATTTCTTATTCACACCCTGTCCTTGTGGAGTCTGCATATTCACACCATGACCACGCCAGTTTCACCATGGTGTTCCTGTTCCCTCCCACATGCCAAAACCATATGTTAATTGTCCACTATAAATTGCCCCTAGTGTGTAATTCTGGGAGGTGTTCTGTGCTTTTCTGTGATGACAGGCACAAAATATTTGTTTAATTTTCCCTTTCCTGTTCATATCCCTAATGTGACTTTTTTGGTCTCTGTAAGGTATCCATGTTTATTTTAGCTTTGTTTTCACTTTTTATGTACCCATTTAAGCTCTGACAATCAAGTTGGCATGTTTCATACTTACCTAGTACAGTATTCTGTTTCCTTTTTCTTATTAATACATTCATTTTAGTAAATGTTGATTTTTTTTGTTACTCCAATCCACAGGCTTACTGCTTTTTGGCAACATTATAAAACTTTATTTGATCTAATAGTCTCAAACTTCTCTTAATAGGTACAGCTAAACAATTTTCCTGCATTTGTTTTTACCTTAAATGGATATATTTAACTTTGTACTAATTCTTTTAAAGTTTGGCATTTCTTATTTATCATCATACCTTTAATTGTCATTTAGTTTAGTTTAGTTTAGAAATACATCGTGGAAACAGGCCCTTCGGCCCATCGAGTCCACAACGATCAGCAATCCCCGCACATTAACACTCTCCTACACACACTAGGGACAATTTACACATACACCTACATACCTGTACGTCTATGAATGAATGAATGAATAAGTTTATTGGCCAAATATTCACATAGAAGGAATTTGCCTTGGCCCTCTGCCGCAAGTGACAACATGACACAGTGACAGTTAGTAATGATACATAAAACATTAAACATTAATAATAAAACATTATTGATGAAACATGTGAATTAAAATAAAATACCAGAGCAAAAGGGAGGCTACAGATTTTTGGTTATTGAGTAGAGCAACTACTCGTGGAAAAAAACTGTTTTTATGTCTGGCTGTGGCAGCTTTGACAGTCCGGAGTCGCCTTCCAGAGGGAAGCGATTCAAAGAGTTTGTGGCCAGGGTGAGAGGGGTCAGAGATGATCTTACCCACTCCCTTCCTGGCCCTTGCAGTGTACAGTTCATCAACGGAGGGAATGTTGCAGCCAATAACCTTCTCAGCTGATCGGACGATTCGCTGCAGCCTCCAGGTGTCGTGGTTGGTGTCTGAGCCAAACCAAACCATGATGGAGAAGGTGAGGACAGACTCTACGATGGCCATATAGAATTGGACCATCATTGCCTGTGGCAGATTGTGCTTCCTCAGCTGCCACATGAAGTACATCCTCTGTTGTACCTTTTTGGAGTGTGGGATGAAACCAAAGATCGTGGAGAAAACCCACGCGGTCACGGGGAGACATACAAACTTCGTACAGACAGCACCCGTGGTCGGGATCTAACCCAGGTCTCCGGCGCTGCAAGTGCTATAAGGCAGAAACTCTACCACTGTGCCACCATGGCCGCCCTTTCTCAAACTACCAGCTAATTCACGAATCATGACTGAGTTAGTTTTACACAAGATGCTGGAGTAACTCAGCTAAACAGGCAGCATCTCTGGAGAGAAGGAATGGGTAATGTTTTGGGTTGAGACACTTCTTCAGACCAGAAACATCACCCATTCCTTCTCTCCCGCTAAGTTACTCCAGCATTTTGTCTATCTTCGGTGGAAACCAGCATCTGCAGTTCCTTCCTACGCTGAGTTATTATTACACTAGTTTAGGTGTCAGGTTGAACTGAAGCACCTTCAGATCAAGAAATCTAAATTTAAAAAATATAAAAATTACTGGAAATACTTAACATGTTAGGCCGTATCTGTAGAAAGAGGAACAGTTATATTTCAGGTTGAAGTCCTTTCACCAGTTTTCTACAGCTGATTACTTTTAGTTTTAAAGGGAATTCGACTGTTCCCTTTTTTTCCGATCCCTATAAGAGATCCATTTCTTAAATGATTAATTGAGTGATATTTTCTACTAACAAATCCATGTTCATATTTACAAGTAATGGTGATGTGTTACTTACAACTGAATTCCTGTGGCGAATTTTCATGTAACTTGATCGCTATGCTTGCTGGAAGTAAAGACAATTAAGGTGATCTTTTTCCCTTTGCAGTGGTGTAAGGCTGGTGAATGTGTTAGTAAAACACCTCTTCCTGACTACATAGATGGAGAATGGAGCACCTGGAATACGTGGAGCACTTGTAGTCGAACATGTGATGCCGGGGTACATTTCCGGCAGCGGACATGTGATAATCCCAGGTATGTCAGCTGCGTTATCTTGATCATTTTATTTGTTTGAATGGCTTAACATATTCTTGCTTGAAACACTTGAATAAGTCAGTCAGAGAGCTGTTTTACATGATATACATATTCAGTCTGAAGAAGTGTCTCGACCCGAAACGTCACTCATTCCTTCTCTCTTGAGATGCTGCCTGTCCCGCTGAGTTACTCCAGCATTTTGTATCTACATTCAGTTTAACATGCTCTTTGAAGCAATTATGTAAACCAAGAATGTTTCCTATTAGAAATCCAGCATCTGCTTATGTTCTCTTCAGTCTGCCTTTCCTTTCATCTCAATCATGCATCAGGCAGAGGAGATTAAATTGACTTCACAGGCACAGTGGGTAGAGGGTCAGTACCTGTGCTGATCTGTTATAAATTCTATGTATGTTCTAAATTCTAGCATGAGGGGGAGTACTAAGAAGCATAGAATATCCAGAAGAGCTTTTACCTGTTTTACTCCTGATGGGTCATTTGGATAAATGTTATGGGTACTCAGCGGGTGCAGCAGCATCTATGGAGCGAAGGAAATAGGCAACGTTTCGGGCCTAAACCCTTCTTCAGACGGATAAATGTTATATTTTGCAAACAAACAAAAAAAGGATTACCACAAATGTTCGTGAAGATAATGCCATGTTGTGTTGTTTTTTGTTTTCAGTGTAATATCTTCTATTAACATTAGAAGATGTAACTCGGTCCAAAGCTTCTTAAAGCTGTTGCACAAGCTGAACAATAATGTAAAGGTTGAATTTTAACCTCACCATGTTTGTAATCGAGTGTGCAATTTTGTAATTCCCCATACCAACTTTGTGTCATGCATTACATTAGCACGTACAGTTTCGACAGTCAATGAGATCATCCATGTGGAGAAAACAAACAATCGGGATCTGATTCTTTTTCAACAGATCTCAATGTCTTTTTACATGTTCTGCTCAACCAGTGGGAATGTAGAGAAGGCATCATTGCCTTGCTGAGAATAAAACATTTTCATTTCTTTCTGATGTTAAAACTGGTGGCACCGGCAGAAAGAGTGACTTTTGTCTTAATGTCATAGTGTGATACAGTGTGGAAACAAGCCCTTCAGCCCAACCTGCCCACACCGCCCAACATGTCCCAGCTACACGAGTCCCACCTGCCCGCGTTTGGTCCATATCCCTCCAAACCTATCCTATCCATGTACCTGTCTAACTGTTTCTTAAATGTTGGGATAGTCCCTGCCTCAACTTCCTCCTCTGGCAGTTTGTTCCATACACCCACCACCATGAGAGAAAAAGTTACCCCTCAGTTTTCTATTAAATCTATTTCCCTTCACCTTAAAGGGGTGTGTGTGTGAATATATTGTGGAGAATGCAGATGCAGCTCAAAGTAAATTACTTTCTTAAAAATGCAACATGCAATTGGTGTTCAAATTGATAGCTATAGAAGTGGTGAGGACAATGGAAAACTATTTGGAGTAAAAACCATATGCCAGTGAAAACGACTTGTTCTGTCAAGAGCCTTTTAAGGAACATAGAAACTCCACCAATTGCAGAGAAAAATTGCAATAACACCCGAGTTGATATTGGCCTTCCAGATTCTGAGGAAGTTTAGGAGATTGTTTACAAGCGGAGCTGAAGGATCTATCCCAGTTGAATTGTGCTTTCTCAACAGATGTTCAAATTATTATGCCCTTTAGTCTGTATCTGTGCACTGTGGATGGCTCAATTGTAATCATGTATTGTCTTTCTGCTGACTGGATAGCAGGCAACAAAAAGCTTTTCACTGTACATTGGTGTACATGATAATAAACTGAACTCAGACAAAAATTAAAATTATTTTCTTTCCATCACAGGCCTGGTCCTGAAGGCAAGAATTGTCAGGGTTCCCGTGTACAGTACAGGATATGCAAGAATCCCCCCTGTCCAACAGGAGTGCCAAACTTTCGAAACTTACAATGCCAGTCATTCAAAAGGCCGTCATACCAAAAGCATTCCTTGCAGTGGTATGCTGTCACCGATGAAGGTAAATATGTTCCTAAAAGTCTCCTTGAAGAACTTAAAATTATGTTTGCATTCTACAGGATTTCAAGCTATCAATTTTGCGAATTGACAGAGGTTGCAGTTCTGATGTGTGTTATGATTGTGTATAACAGTTGAAAAATTGATACCCAGTCTAACATGGTTATAAGTAGAGCCAGGATTTTGCCATGAATACCTTTTCATGCCTTTTTTGATGATTTCACCAGGATAATGCCTTTTTCACGATCGAGTGCCTAAATTAGCCTTTTTTTGCCGTTTTGCTAAAAGGTCTCTAATTGTACCATGATTACAATGACGTTTTCTATGTTAACACGTTAATATTAATGTTATTATTAACCTGTTAACATAGTATAACTTACAAGAAAATTCCCACCACCAGGGTGAAACCGGGGGCGCCACCGTCGGTCGTTCATTCATTTATGGAGCATCTATGGAGAGAAAAAATAGGCGACGTTTCGAGTCGAGACCCTTCTCCAGACTGATGTGGGGAGGGGGGCAGGAAAAAGAAAGGAAGAGGCGAAGACAGTAGAACTAGAAGGAGCGCTGAGAAAGGGAAGGGGGAGGAGGGAGAAGATAATGTTGATATCGCTGGGGTGTAGACTACCAAAGTGAAATACCCAAGCATGTCTCCTCTCTACATTTACTGCTGGCTCCAGTCGCAAATCTGAGTTTTCGAGTGATCTGTGCAAGGCATTCATTGATGCTGGAATTCCACTGTGGAAATTGGAAAACAAATCTCTCAGAGTTTTTTTTAGAGAAATGCACAGAGGAACATAAACCAAGCGAGTCATAATTATGGAAAAATTATGTTGACAGCAACTTCAACAATGTTGTGCAGAAAATTAGAAATGAAGTTGCATGCAACAAAATATGGATCTCAATAAACGAGACAACAGATGCTTGGGGAGATATGTTGCCAACGTGGTCATCCCTACACTGGAGGCAGGTCAACCATCAAAGGAGTATTTGTTGACATTGGAAATATTGGAGAAGTCAAACAGCTCAACTATTGCTCAGTTGTTTACACCTTCACATCTTGTACTTTGGCCAGAGGTATAAAACACGAGAATGTTCTTCTGTTGGTGACTGATGCAGCTCCGTACATGAAAAAAGCTGCTCATGCTCTTAAAATGTTATACCCCAAAATGTTGCATTTGACATGCTTAGCTCAAGGATTTCATAGAATTGCCAAGCACATACGTAGCTTGTTTCCAAATGTCGATCGCCTAGTTTCCAATGTCAAGAAAATCTTCTCTAATGTACCGTGACGTGTGCAGTTGTTCAAGGAAATAGCACCCGAGATTCCGCTACCTCCTCAGCCCGTTTTGACTAGGTGGGGTACATGGCTCTCTACTATGCTGTACTCTACTCTGCTGCAAATTTTGAAAAGATAAAATAAATTGTCAACTGTTTTGAAGAAGAAGAATCTGCTGCAATCAGGATCGTCAGTAAAATCATGCAGAAAAAGTCCCTCCACTGCGATCTTGTGTTTATTGCTTCCAAATTTGCAAACTTCCCACAAGCTATCACTTCCTTTGAAAAACATGCCGAAACATTAGTGAATAACTTGAAGGTTTTCAACAAAGTAACTGACGATATTCATAAAGTTCCTGGCAGTAGGTAAAGACATACAAGGAAAATGTGATAGAGTGATTTTAGCTAACAAAGATCTTGAAGAAATACAAAACATAGCTAAAGTTCTCAAAGGTAGTTGTAATGCACAAGATATCGACATGAATATAGAGTCTGTAGCTTGTTTCAGGTATGCACCAGCGACCACTGCTGGGGTAGGAAGATGTTTTTCACAACTGAAGCATAATCTGACAGACAGCATAGTTTTAACATCAGATCATTTGAAAAAAATGCTAGTAATTATGTGCAACCAAGCAACTTTTGGTCACCTAATATAGTATACCTTTATATTATCATTTTTATCCATATTTTGGTGGTGGAAATAAATGCCTTTGTATGCATATTTTTTGTCAATAAATGCCTTTTCGGGCCTTTTTTGTAATTTTAATATGCCTTTTTGTCTGCCTATTTTAGAGATTTTTAGTGCCTAAACATCCATAGAAACATAGAAAATAGGTGCAGGAGGAGGCCATTCGGCCCTTCGAGCCAGCACCGCCATTCATTGTGATCATGGATGATCGTCCCCTATCAATAACCCGTGCCTGCCTTCTCCTCAAATCCCTTGACTCCACTAGCCCCTAGAGCTCTATCTAACTCTCTCTTAAATCCATCCAATGAATTGACCTCCACTGCCCTCTGTGGCAGGGAATTCCATAAATTCACAACTCTCTGGGTGAAAAAGATATTTCTCACCTCAATCTTAAATGACCTCCCCTTTATTCTAAGACTGTGGCCCCTGTTTCTGGACTCTCACAACATTGGGAACATTTTTCCTGCATCTAGCTTGTCTAGTCCTTTTATAATGTTATATGTTTCTATAAGATTACCCCCTCATCCTTCTAAACTCCAGTGAATACATGCCTAGTCTATTCAATCTTTCCTCATATGACAGTCTCGCCATCCCAGGAATCAATCTCGTGAACCTACGCTGCACTGCCTCAATCACAAGGATGTCCTTCCTCAAATTAGGAGACCAAAATTGTACACAATACTCTAGATGTGGTCTCAACAGAGCCCTACACAACTGCAGAAGAACCTCTTTACTCCTATACTGAAATCCTCTTGTTATGAAGGCCAACATTCAATTAGCTTTCTTCACTGCCTGCTGTACCTGTAAACCAGCTTTCAGTGACCGGTGTACAAGGACGCCCAGGTCTCGCTGCACCTCCCCCTTACCTAACCTAACCCCATTGAGATAATAATCTGCCTCTTTGTTTTTGCCGCCAAAGTGGATAACCTCACATTTATCTATATTATGCTGCATCTGCCACGCATCTGCCCACTCACTCAACCTGTCCAGGTTACCCTGCAACCTCCTAACATCCTCTTCATAGTTCACACTGCCACCCAGCTTTGTGTCATCTGCAAACTTGCTAGTGTTGCTCCTAATTCCCTCTTCCAAATCATTAATATATATGGTAAACAGTTGCGGCCCCAACACCGAGCCTTGAGGCACTCCACTCGCCGCTGCCTGCCATTCTGAAAAGGACCCGTTCACTCCTACTCTTTGTTTCCGGTCTGCCAACCAATTTTCTATCCATGTCAACACCCTACCCCCAATACCATGTGCTCTAATTTTAGTCACCAGTCTCCCGTGCGGGACCTTATCAAAGGCTTTCTGAAAGTCTAGATACACTACATCCACTGGCACCCCTTCATCCATTTTACTTGTCACATCCTCAAAAAATTCCAGATGATTAGTCAAGCATGATTTCCCTTTCATAAATCCATGTTGATGGGCTAATCCTTTTACTGCTATCCAAATGCCCCATTATTACCTCTTTAATAATTGACTCCAGCATCTTTCCCACCACCGGTCAGGTTAATTGGTCTGTAATTCCCCATTTTCTCTCTCGCTCCTTTCTTGAAAAGTGGGATAACATTAGCTATCCTCCAATCCACAGGAACTGATCCTGAATCTATTGAACATTGGAAAATGATCACCAATGCGTCCACTATTTCTAGAGCCACCTCCCTGAGGACC
This sequence comes from Amblyraja radiata, assembly GCF_010909765.2. NCBI lineage: Eukaryota > Metazoa > Chordata > Chondrichthyes > Rajiformes > Rajidae > Amblyraja > Amblyraja radiata. The sequence goes on along the minus strand of NC_045958.1, from coordinate 48,552,906 downwards.
CTGGGATGCAGACCATCAGGCCCAGGGGATTTATCATCCTTCAGTCCCATTAGCCTACCCAATACTATTTTCTCGCCTAATGAAAATTACTTTCAGTTCCTCTACCTCCTTAGATTCTCTGTCCTCCAGTAAATCTGGGAGATTGTTTGTGTCTTCCTTAGTGAAGACAGATCTGAAGTACCTATTCAACTCTTCTGCCATTTCCTTGTTGCCTATAATAATTTCACCTGTGTCTGCCTTCAAGGGGCCCACATTTGACTTTGCTACTCTTTTTCCCTTAACATATCTAAAGGCAAGGCAAGGCAAATTTATTTGTATAGCACCATTCGTGCAAACTGCAATTCAAGGTGCTTTACAGGAAAGAAAAATGCTTTTACTGTCCTTTTTAATATTCCTGGCCAGCTTCTCTTCGTACTTCATCTTTTCAGCCCGTATTGCTCGTTTTGTTTCCTTCTGTTGTCCTATGAAAGTTGTCCCAATCATCTGGCTTCCGGCTACTCTTTGCTGTGTTATACATCTTTTCTTTTAGTTTTATTCTATCCCTAACTTCTCTTGTCAGCCACGGTTGCCTCCTACTCCCCTTAGAATCTTTCTTCCTTTTTGGAATGGAATGATCCTATGTCTTCCGGATTATGCCCAGAAATTCCTGCCATTGCTGTTCCACCGTCATTCCTGCTAGGATCCCTTTCCAGTCTACCTTGGCCAGCTCCCCTCTCATGCCTTCATAGTCCCCTTTGTTCAACTGCATCACTGACACTTCCGATTTAACGTTCTCCTTTTCAAATTGCAGATTAAAGCTAATCATATTATGATCACTACCTCCAAGCGGTTCCTTTACCTCGAGTTCTCTTATCATATCTGGTTCATTGGACAACACTAAATCCAGAATTGCCTTTTCTCTGGTCGGCTCCATTACAAGCTGCTCCAAGAATCCATCTCGGAGGCATTCTACAAACTCTCTTTCTTGGGGTCCTGAATCAACCTGATTTTTCCAGTCTACCTGCATATTGAAATCCCCCATCACCACAGTGGCATTACCTTTGTTACATGCCAGTTTTAGCTCCTGTTGCAACTTACACCCTACATCCGGGCTACTATTTGGGTGTCTGTAGATAATACCAATTAGTGTCTTCCTGCCTTTACAATTCCTCAACTCAATCCACAGTGACTCTACCTCGTCAGTCCCTATGTCTTCCCTCGTAAGGGACTGAATTCCATCCCTCACCAGCAGTGCTACCCCCTCTGCCCACCTGCCTGCCCTTTCTATAGGATGTATAACCCTGAATATTAAGTTCCCAGGCCCGATCCTCCAACAGCCACGTCTCAGTAATCCCCACAATGTCATATCTACCAACCTCTAACTGAGCCTCAAGCTCATCTACTTTACTTCTTATACTTCGCGCATCCATATACAATACTTTTAATTCCTTACGCATCTCACCTTTCACATCAATCCCTATTACACTTGCCCATACTTCCCTATCCCATTGTGAGCTTCCTTTTCCGTTAATTCTGGGGTCATTAACCATCCCTTTACTCTCTTTCCCTTTAACTCCGTCCTCGACTATCCCATTTGACACCCCACCCCCCTTGTTCAGTTTAAAACCACCCGTGTAGCAGTGGCAAACCTGCCTGCCAGAATGCTGATCCCCCACCTGTTAAGATGCAAACCATCCCTTTTGTACAGTTCCCCCTTACCCCAAAACAGATCCCAGTGATCTAAGAATCTAAATCCCTGCCCTCTGCACCAGTTCCTCAGCCACACATTCAGGTCCCATATCTCCCTGTTCCTGCTCTCGCCAGCACGAGGAACTGGAAGCAAACCGGAGATAAAAACCTTGGAGGTCCTGCTTTACAGCATTTTTCCGAGCTCTCTAAAGTCACGCTCCAGAATATTCATCCCCTTCTTTCCGACATCGTTTGTGCCAAGATGCACTGCCATTTCTGGCTGTTCACCTTCGCCCTTGAGGATTTTCTGCATTCTGCCCATGACATCCTGGATCCTGGCACCAGGAAGGGAGCACACCATCCTCGAATCCCGTCTGTTCCTGCAGAAACCCCTGTCCGTACCTCTCACAATGGAGTCTCCAACTACAATGGCGTTGCCTGACGTTGGCCTCTTTGGTTTTGGCTCAACGGCCCTTTTTGCTTCACAAGCCAGTCCGCCGCTCAGTGTGATAACGTCTTCTGCCCCGACAGCTTCTAAGTGGGTGAACCTGTTCACAAGAGGTACAACATCCCGGGACCTTTGCATTCAATGTTTCCTTCCCTTTCTCACCGTCACCCACCTTCTCTCTTCCAGTACCATAGGTGTAACAATCTTACTGTAGGACTTGTCAAGGAACGACTCAGTTTCTCAAACGAACCTGAGGTCATCCACTTGCTTCTCCAGTTCCCCAACACGGTCCTTCAGGAGCTGTACCTGGCTCTAGTTATAAGTGACTCAATAGATCCATCTCCTAGTAGTCATGACAGAATGTTACCGTCATTCTTAGTGGCATTGAATTTGAATCTCTTTGGTATGCTGCTCCTGGTATTAAGATTCAATACACCAGCCAAATTTGGCCGACAAACAGCTTTGATGCCTATCAAGATGTTCATTACATTTCCTCATTTCAGCTAGTGCAATAAGCTGACTTCAGTGCTTTCAAGCTGTCTAAAACTGCCAAGCATGAAGGACTGAGAACGCCTGTTCTTTGCATGGTGGATTTTGAACAATCCCGGCACATAAGAGTGTCATTGTATTTTTTCCATTGAAACTTTTCTAGAGTTCTTGGCCAAGCGATTTTGAGGAGCTACAATATTCTGTCTTGTTCCCAATACTGGTTTCATGGTCTTAGCCAGATATCTGATACTGCCTGAGCTCACAGAGAAAATGTTAATCGATTATATTCGAGAAGTTTAAGTACATAGAGAAGCAGAAACCAGAGAGAAAGTTGCGGGAGTTGGACTAGTTTACACAAAAAGCAAAAGAATCAAAGTAAAATGGAGAGAGTGAATGGCCTAAAAAAAAATGACAAGGAACGGAAAACAAGAGGTAGGGGGAGTGAAATGAAAATTATTTTTTTTAATTTGAAAAGAGAAAAACAAAAGAACCATGTTTTGGATATGGATATTAATGTGAGAACGAGGAAGTTGAATGAAAATAATGGTTGCTTTTGATGAAGAACATGCTATTTGTTGGAGGCATTTCGTGACATTAGGAAGGAATTTATGATATTCAGTTGTGGCCATTAGAATAGAATTAACTCACATTTGATGGTACTTTTATCATCATCAAATGCAGTAAAGCATTTATGATTTTCCAGGGTTACACTAAAATTGCCTCACATGTGGCATTCTTCTGGCCTCAATGCAATATATCTATACTGAATTTAATAACCTTCAGTATTAATAAAAACCATATAGTAAAAGTTGAAGTTGAAATGTACAAATATGTAAATGTGATTGTACAGCATAGACAAATCGAGCATTTGAAACCAATGTTAAGTCAGAACCAATTATAATCCATGTTTTGTAAAAGACCATTTAAGAAATTCTCAAGAAACCAGTGCTTTTACTGAGGCTAAGACTGAGTAGCTAGGGAAAGCCTGAGGCTCCAGTGCCTCTTCATGGACAATGAGGGATTGTGCCCACACACAGAGGCACAAACTGAGCCTCCAGGATAAACCAGAGATCACCAGCAATTGCTCTTCAAGCCAAAGCTGAGCCACCAGGATGAAGCTAAGAATGCCAGTGCCTTTGCTCAAGGCAAGGGTGAACTGCAGGGAGAAGCCTGAATCCTTCAAGACCAGGACAGAGCAGTCAGGACCACCACTTGAGATCACGAGAGCCACTGCATTTGCATCCTGACGATGAGGGACAGTGTCCCTTGTGGTCCTGGACTTCCTTGTTACTGTAAATAAAACAAATCACGTGTGTTCACCCCACACCCTATGTCAGTATGGTCACTGTCGAACCTGGCGTCATCCCCAATGCCATAGTAAATATGTTATAAGGACTTACTATCTGTTCCTGTCCTAATGATTGCTGTTCTTGAGATTTTACTGTTTTCATAATGAATATAAATTTTTTATGTCAAACATGCACAAAAGGAAATTTATAATGAAAAATAAAACTAAGGATAGCAGGTACACTTCCCAAGGTGATGTCGTTTTTAATGCACGTCCATTGATTACAATGCAGGCAACCTTTTGCTCATCAAAGTTTTTGTGCTTGCACCAAACTTTATTTTGGATAACACAACACAAATTCCCTTATACAATACCTAACCACCGCAGGTTCGATCCTTGTACCTGCTTGGCCAAGCCCTTCTAGCCTTGTGCAAGCAGAGACACTCCAAAAGGTCACACAGTCCCAAGCGTTCTTCCAGAAGATCGACATCGGACCTCGTGGGAACTACTTTTTATAGGTCCCCGAACCTTGAGGGGCCGAACCAAATGGGGGTGGTCTTTGCATAGTCCAATAACACATATCGATTAACACAGCTCATGATAGACAGTTTCCTAGCCCAATAACACAGTAACTAATACATTTTATCTGGTGAAGCTTCGAGATGGAAGTTAACACAGATGAATTATGCAACATGTGCCCTGGGATTCAGACAACCCAGACAAAGCTTAACATTTCAATCAATCAACAACTGTCAAATAAGGCTTTGCAACATTATTTAAACTACATATATCTGGTTTACATTGACCCAATCAGTTCCATGCAATAAACTTGACTTGACTTGACTATACACCTTATTGAAAGACTCTGCAGATGTCCCATTCTTTCTCTCAGCTCTTATCTAGGTCACAGACAAACTGGCACCATTCAGCAGCTTGTCGCAGTTCTGCAAAAGCACATTTAACTTGACCAAAATGGCCTAGTAGTACATCAATTTGAATGTCCTGGCTGCTCCAATTTAGCCAGGATTAACTCTTGCACCAGCAATAATTATTGTCTGCTCAGGCATCCAACATCTTCTGACTTATTATATCCAGTTATAGATAGCCAGCACTGAATAAAGTTAGTCTATCTTTTTTTAAAGTAGGTGTACTGTGACCAGAGAAATTACTGACTGTTATTTTTTTAGTAAACCTGATCGTGGAAATTGTTATAGCATTGAAACGTGCCCGTCGGCCTAGCAAATCCGCAACGACCAATAAACTAGCTCTATGTTATCCCATCCTGCACCCCACTTGGGGCAATTTATAGAAGCTATCTAAGCTACAAACCTGCGCTTTTTGGAATGTGGGAGGAAACCAGAGCACCCAGAGAAAAACCATGTGGTCACAGGGAGAAAGTACAACTCCATACAGGCAGCACCTGTAGTCCAGATCGAACCCAGGTCTCTGGCACTATAAGGCAGCAACTTTACTGCTGCACCACCGTGCCACCCTGATTGCTGTACTGGAAGTTTTATTGGAGAAAGTGGGAGATGGGCTGTATGCATAGAGTATCAAAAGCCCACCAATACACTAGTTCTGAAGGTGATTGGTGCAGGCACATGGGGAGCAGTGTCAGTGGTCAAGCTCCAAGGACCTGGATGCAGTGCCTCAAGACATTCAATTATATCAAATGGCCAAGATCAGTGAATGCATCTTCAACTGCCTTACCACATCAGCTGCATTATGAGCTACAGGAACTATACACATCTCCTCATTTCCAACTCTCACCTACAAACAATATTGATCAATCTGTACCTGTACTTAACATGCATTGCTTCACTCTGCCTTCAGACATACAATAGAGCTGCCAAGCCTCACACCATCACTGCACAGCCGCCACATGCTGACAACATTTGATTTTGACCAAAGATAGACACAAGTTGCTGAAGTAACTCAGTGGCTCCGGAGAGCATGGATATGTGATGTTTTGGATCAGGACCTTTCTTCAGAGTGATTGTATGGCATTCTTTCACTGGCTCCTCATCACTTGTTTTCTCTTACTTCGTTTGTAGGATAATTGGCACACAATCAGACACAGTAGAATCTAACTAGCATGCCCGCAGACCCAGTTCATGTGGAGGCAGGCACGGAAATCGCTATCAAAACGTGGGGGGGGGACACAATTTCTTGTCAGCCGTGCGTGCATGCACACACACGCGAGGCTTCGGCCGTGGGCCCTGTGGACGGTAACATCAGAAGCTGAGCTGGTTGGTGACCGACTCCGAACTCCAGCAACAGCAGTTTCGTCCGCCCCAAATCATGGGGCTTGAATCGGCCCGTCAACGGGGCCTTTCATCGGCCGGCGGGGGCTTCAGCATGGTGAGCCTCGATCGCCTCGATACAGCAGTTTGATTTTAAGCCGCGCTGAATGGGCCGATTCAGCCCTTAGAAAGCTTCAGATAAAGTCCGGATTACAAAACATGGGGGGGATTGTCTCCCTCCTCTCAGAGCCGGGGGGGGAGGGGGGGGGAGACATGTTCCCCCCCCCCCCCAGGATTTCCACCCATGTGTGGGGGAATTACCAAGACTGTTGCCAGTGCCAGGGTTGAAACCGTCAGAGATGACATCTAATCCTCCTCCAAACATATTGCTTTCTGTTCTTCTGTTAAAAGCCACAATTAATGTATTAGGTTTTCTTTCATTTTGCCTCCATTCAGTGATCACAACATAGCATTTATGCCTTTTGCACTGCATTTAGAATGCACTGCAATCAGAGAAAAAACACTGAACTGCAGGAAGAAGATGAAGATTAAAAAAATCATTGATGCTTGACTTCACACCAACAGCCCGCAGTCCACATACTGACACTGTTTTTTAGTAGAGCATAGAGCCAGGATTTGCATTTGATGAATTACCAGGCAGACAATGGCCAAGGCAGGTAGCCAGGACACCACAACCCTGATAGCTAGAGAGTGAGGTCATATGCAAGTTCTGGTGCAGAAAACATAGCTGGGAATTTGACGCTGACAATTTAAGAAGGCTGTGGATTATGCACAATGAAGTACTTAATATACACGAAGGAGTTCAATACCACTTAGCACATGACTTTCAGAATGGCTTGATGCCAATGCTTTCATGAATGGAAGTTAGCTTCACTCACACAATTGTGGACCCAGCTAACGGCAACGTGTGATAATTGTCATTGTACCCTCCACTGCAACATAATGGGGCTTCCAATAATGGAAATCGAGGCAACCATCATGTATCGTCACCCACATGCCTTGCAAGTTTTGGCAATTATCATCATCATGCTTACACAGTGTACCAGTATTCTAAAAATTCCATGCTCAAGGATTTCTGAATACCACCCTGGAAAACTGCTGGAGCTCCCTAAAGCAGGACCCTATTGTCCTCTCAGGAACCTTCCCTCTCACTCTGCTCGTGGCCTTGATGTGAATTATCTGTCAGCAAACCAGGTCTACACTGGCTTTCCTGACACTATAGATGGGCGGCACCTTGGCGCAGTGATAGAGTTGCTGCTTTACCTGCCAGAGACCCGGGTTCAATCCTGACTGCAGGTGCAGTCTGTATGTAGTTTGTACCTCCTCCCCGTGACTGTGTGGGTTTTCCCCGGGTGCTCTGATTTCCTCCCACACTCTAAAGACATACAGGTTTGTAGGTTAATTGGCTTCGGTAAAAATTGAAAAATTGTCCCTAATGTGTTGGATAGTGCTAGTGTACAGAGATTGGTGGTCGGCGCAGATCCCGTGGGCCGAAAGACCCGTTTCCACCCTCTACCTCTAAACTAAACGCAACTAAAAAGTTGCACATCTGCTTACGGTCACTCTCCAAGGACAGTCATTACCATCTCTAGTGATAGTTAGCAGCCAAGCACTAGCTCTGCTGCAGCCACTGAGGACACTGCTTAGAAACACCAAAAAGGCATACAAAAAATAAGCATATATGAAATCAAGAAAGGATGATTTGTTGACTTTGCATGAATTATGTTGTAAATTAATTCAACATTTTTTGCTTCCAATTTTACGATGACTTTTGTGCTTCTATTCCAAGTAAATGCTGTGTTAAACAGTGACAGAAGGAAGGTTGGATGTGTACTGGGATTTACTGTTACTGATAAAGTTTCAGGAGTCTGGTGCCATGCATGCAAACACTGTGGTCTGCCCCTTGTAGCCAGCTGTGACCAGGACATGAGCAGGACATGAATGCTAGCGACGCTGGCCTGGGATATTGGTTCTCTTGGGGTTACAATGAATTTGACATGGAGAACATTAATGCTTTGCTTTCAATGCCTTAATAAACCTGCCGCAAGTAGTCCAAGTTTCATAAGCAGAGTACTTCCTGGGAATCCCAATCCTCAACTGTTGTAAGTTCAGAAACACTCAAGATTTAATTGAGGACCTCAAGGCAACAACAGCAAACAGTGGCCCTGTATAAAGTAGTGGGTAGAAAGGACCTCCTAAATTACCCACTTGTCCCATATGTCATCCTCGCCCCATTAGTAGAAGAGTCTACATTTCTCACTTTATTCTCATCTGCCACTTCAGACCCCACAAAAATGAAGTGGAAGTGGCTTCAATCCTTGGAGAATATCTTCAAGCAGCTCTGTCCCTTTTATGCCAGAGGAGCCAGTGCTCTTGGCTTGCTGTCTGACACTCAACATCAAGGCCATCGGCAGAGATGCCAGAGGGCAGCCACTGTGGTGCAGTGGTAGAGTTGCTGCCTTACAGCGCTTGCAGCGCCGGAGACCCGGGTTCGATCCTGTCTGCAGGTGCTGTGTGTTCGGAGTTTGTACGTTCTCCATGTGACCGCGTAGGTTTTCTCCGAGATCTTCGGTTTCCTCCCACATTCCAAAGACGTACAGATATGTAGGTTAATTGGCTCGGTGTATGTAAAATTGTCCCTAGTGTGTGTAGGATAGTGTTAGTGTGCGGGGATCGCTGGTCGCTACGGACTCAGTAGGCCGAAGGGCCTGTTTCCGTGCTGTATCTCTAAACTAAACTAAACTAAAAAAACTAAAGATGTGAGGTAAAGTTGTGAGAAGAACTGCCTAAGAAGTTACAGATGCTGACATGATCTCTTTGCAGGGGAGATGCAGCGAGACCTAGCATCTTTGCAAGACCGTCCATGTTGCCTCCTCCCTTCCGGCTCTCCTTTATTGTATTACTTATCTTCCTCCTCCTGCTCCTCAGCCGATTGTTGTATAACTTGTGATGTTCATTTCGCTCATGATGCTTTGAACCTCTGCAGATCTTGATGTTGCCTTTGTCGGTCCTCCAGTGGTTCACAGCAGCAGAGTATTGCAGGCAACCCCCGTGTTACTGGGGACTGCGTTCCTACAAGACCACCTGTATTGAAATGTTCTGTTACGCGAACCTCTTTTTTCCAAGGAGTCTCCTCATGTTATAAGCCAAGATGATGGCTGCTGTTCTCTCTTATTTTAACAATGAAGATAAAGTAACTCATTGCCATTATTTAACGACCGAGGTTAACAAGAAGGTCAGAGGATAGAAAAGGGCACAAAAAAGAACAAATTTGGTCAGGTTTTGTTTGTAGCCACTCAGGCAGTTAAGGGCCTGTCCCATTTATGTGTCCTGAGCATGCAAATTACGCGACCTCGTGGTCAAGTTGAGCCGCGATGATCCCGCGAAGGTCGGGCACGATTACATGCGTACGCACAGCTGTCTGGAGCACGTGACGTCATTTGAAGATGGACACAAAGCTGGAGTAGGAGAGAAGCAATGGGTGATGTTTCGTGTCGAGACTCTTCTTCAGTCTGAAAAGAAGGGTCTTGACCCGAAAACGTCATCCATTGCTTCTCTCCAGAGATGCTGCCGGTCCCACTGAGTTACTCCTGCATTTTGTGTCTATCTTCAATTTTCTTGGCCCCGCTCTGGGAGTAGAAGTGCCGGCGGATCCGGACCGCAACGGCCGTGAGCCCCTGGCCGAGTTCGGCGATCGTTTGCCTGCTTCTGCTGCTGTTGAAGGTGAGACGTTACATCACGCCAGGGTCTTGGGTCTGTCCCACTTTGGCCGTCAGTTCCACGACAGGCCGTTGGCATCAAAGTTTTCGTTCACGACAAAAATTTCGGAGCACGGCGCGATGTCGCACACAACTACATACCACTCCGCGCTTCTAAGTGGGACCGGCCCCACACGGCCATACGATGCCCGTGCGCCTCAACGCGACCACGAGGTTGCGTAGTTTGCGTGCCAAGGACACGTAAGTGGGACAGGCCTTTAAGATTTGTGCATGGTGTTGTTTAGGTTGACACAACTGGCCCCTCCTTTCCTGCACCCTTTTCTTGATTAGTACCAGGGGTTATGAGGAGAAGGCAAGAGAATGGGTCTAGGAGGGAGAGTTAGATCAGCCATGATTGAATGGTGGAGTAGACTTGATGGGCCGAATGGACTAATTCTACTCCTATCACATATGATCTTATGACTCTCTCCAATACGAGGTCTTGTGAACAGATGTCTCTGACTGCAGCATTGCCGTGATCTTCATGTACGAATAGTTTGCTCTGACGCACGTCTTGTGGATTAGGAATCAGTTTAGGATATGTGGATATCAGGGAAAGGGATGGTATTCAAGACTCGAGGGTTAATGGGAGAAAGGTGACATAGAAGGGTGGAAATTTCCAACACTAGAGGGCATAGCTATAAGGTCAGAGGGGGGAAGTTTAATTGAGATGTGGGGGGCAAATGTTTTACACATGGTATGGGTCTGGTATGTGCATGGGATGGTGGTGAAGCCAGATACAATAGCATTGAAGAGGCTTTTACAATGGCATTTAGAAGCTTTTAGATAGGCACATGTATGTGCCGGGAATAGAGGGATATGGATCATATACAGACAGATGAGATCAGTTTAATCACAGTTTAAAACAAATGTAGGTCCCTTGCAGTCAGAAACAGGTGAGTTGATCATGGGGAACAAGGATATGGCGGACCAATTGAATAACTACTTTGGTTCCGTCTTCACTAAGGAAGACATAAATAATCTGCCGGAAATAGCAGGGGACCGCGGGTCAAAGGAGTTGGAGGAATTGAGTGAAATCCAGGTTAGCCGGGAAGTGGTGTTGGGTAAATTGAATGGATTAAAGGCCGATAAATCCCCAGGGCCAGATAGGCTGCATCCCAGAGTACTTAAGGAAGTAGCTCCAGAAATAGTGGATGCATTAGTAATAATCTTTCAAAACTCTTTAGATTCTGGAGTAGTTCCTGAGGATTGGCGGGTAGCAAACGTAACCCCACTTTTTAAGAAGGGAGGGAGAGAGAAAACGGGGAATTACAGACCAGTTAGTCTAACATCGGTAGTGGGGAAACTACTAGAGTCAGTTATTAAAGATGGGATAGCAGCACATTTGGAAAGTGGTGAAATCATTGGACAAAGTCAGCATGGATTTACAAAAGGTAAATCATGTCTGACGAATCTTATAGAATTTTTCGAGGATGTAACTAGTAGCGTGGATAGGGGAGAACCAGTGGATGTGGTGTATCTGGACTTCCAGAAGACTTTCGACAAGGTCCCACATAAGAGATTAGTATACAAACTTAAAGCACACGGCATTCGGGGTTCAGTATTGATGTGGATAGAGAACTGGCTGGCAAACAGGAAGCAAAGAGTAGGAGTAAACGGGTCCTTTTCACAATGGCAGGCAGTGACTAGTGGGGTACCGCAAGGCTCAGTGCTGGGACCCCAGCTATTTACAATATATATTAATGATCTGGATGAGGGAATTGAAGGCAATATCTCCAAGTTTGCGGATGACACTAAGCTGGGGGGCAGTGTTAGCTGTGAGGAGGATGCTAGGAGACTGCAAGGTGACTTGGATAGGCTGGGTGAGTGGGCAAATGTTTGGCAGATGCAGTATAATGTGGATAAATGTGAGGTTATCCATTTTGGTGTCAAAAACAGGAAAGCAGACTATTATCTAAATGGTGGCCGACTAGGAAAAGGGGAGATGCAGCGAGACCTAGGTGTCATGGTACACCAGTCATTGAAAGTAGGCGTGCAGGTGCAGCAGGCAGTGAAGAAAGCGAATGGTATGTTAGCTTTCATAGCAAAAGGATTTGAGTATAGGAGCAGGGAGGTTCTACTGCAGTTGTACAGGGTCTTGGTGAGACTACACCTGGACTATTGCGTACAGTTTTGGTCTCCAAATCTGAGGAAGGACATTATTGCCCTAGAGGGAGTGCAGAGAAGGTTCACCAGACTGATTCCTGGGATGTCAGGACTGTCTTATGAAGAAAGACTGGATAGACTTGGTTTATACTCTCTAGAATTTAGGAGATTGAGAGGGGATCTTATAGAAACTTATAACATTCTTAAGGGGTTGGACAGGCTAGATGCAGGAAGATTGCTCCCGATGTTGGGGAAGTCCAGGACAAGGGGTCACAGCTTAAGGATAAGGGGGAAATCCTTTAAAACCGAGATGAGAAGAACTTTTTTCACACAGAGAGTGGTGAATCTCTGGAACTCTCTGCCACAGAGGGTAGTCGAGGCCAGTTCATTGGCTATATTTAAGAGGGAGTTAGATGTGGCCCTTGTGGCTAAGTGGATCAGAGGGTATGAAGAGAAGGCAGGTACAGGATACTGAGTTGGATGATCAGCCATGATCATATTGAATGGCGGTGCAGGCTCGAAGGGCTGAATGGCCTACTCCTGCACCTAATTTCTATGTTTCTATGTTTCTAACCAGGCATCCTGTTTGGCACAAACATTAAGGGCTAAAGTGCCTATTTGTGTGCAAGACTGTCCTTGGTCTATGTCTAGAAGCTCGGGGGGGGGGGGGGGGGAGAGGTGGGGAGGGGGGGGGGGGTTAATGGGTTAAATGGTGACTTAGTGGAAGTGGGGTAAAGGCCGAGGGATTACTTGAAGGAGCTGCGGTTACTGCAGCTCCCCACAATGTAACACTGCACTGGGACCTTGGACTGGAGAGGGCCTAGCAAGGGAGAGACTCCACTGTGACTGTAAACCCAGTCGGCATGGTTGCATTAGATCCAAATCTATCTTGAGTCATAATGTGGATAAATGTGACGTTATCCATTTTGGTGTCAAAAACAGGAAAGCAGACTATTATCTAAATGGTGGCCGACTAGGAAATATTGAGTGACTAATAATAAAAAGTGAACAAATTTGCTGTTTCTTCCACATTTTTTATTCATTTTGATATCGCATAAATTCTGTAAGAGTAAATTTTATTCCCTGTCTCAAATAGTTGGGAGTGATTTGTGAATTCCATAAGGGCAAATTGCCATAACTCAAATGGCCATAAGATGGGGATTGCCTGTACTTCTATCTCATGCCTATATTGCCCATGTGAATGGGCTGCGTTTGAGTCATTGTCCACTTTAGCAGTGGCACAGCAATTATCACAATGATTTGCTGTTTGCACTCAGATCCAGCAAGCAACAGGAGCAAACTGCTATCACTTGTGGTCTAGACATCCAGTATCAATCTTCATATGATCGTACAACAACTGACTGTTGCAGAAGTGTGATTAATCATGGAAATACAACTATATTTCAGGAGTAGAGTGACAAGTGCAGCTGCCAAAATATTAGTATTTAATTGGAGTCATACAGTAGCAAAGTTATGGACAGAATTACCCAACGGCGTTGGCAGGATTTACACATTTTAATAACATGCAGGTACATTTTCCAGGCTTTTGTTCATTTGGGCCACGGTTAGTTGAAGTGTCCATTAATATGGACATGTCATTGTAAAACTATTTATGCAGAATTAACTGAAGAAAGGCAGAGATTCTGTAGTTGGACAGGCAGAAATTACAAGGAATTCAGTGGTCCCAGCAGAATGGAACAAAGCACAATGATACATCAGGGCAGGGGGGCAGAGGCAGGAGCAAGTGCAAACATCGCAGCATGAAAGGTGAGCGGCTCCAGGGAGCCCTATCTCAGAGGTCATGACAGAAAGGAAGATTAGAACCGGGCAGGAGCCACTTCAATCGTCAACAGACTATGTGAAGTTGTGACGGCAGTGCCTATTTTTAAAGAATTGCAGCAGAAACCCAGACAGGAGCCTGAGCAGAGAGGCTGTATGTTCCTGGCCACTGAGCATTTAAGGAATTTCATCTGTTAAAGCTATTTGTAGCTTGGAGACATGAAATTGGTACCCGAGATCCAATGGAGTTTCCAAACAGGATAGTTGATGAGAAGATCTTCCAGCATGTTCAACAATGAAGATAGAGCAGCGGCTTGAAGAAGTCTTAAGAATACATATAATAAAAAATGAACTGCAGGTGCTGGTTTATACCAAAGATAGACACAAAATGCTGGAGTAACAAATGCTGCTCAGCGTGTCTGGCAGCTTCACTGGAGAAAAAGGATAGGTGACGTTTTGGGTCGGGGAGAGTTATTCCTGCCCTTTGTGTCTTCTTAAGAATTAATGATAACTTGAGTGTTGAGGCTGATGCAACAGACAATTAGAAAAGCAAAGTTCAATTAATACCTCATGAGAAGTGGAGGGGGCAGGAACAGTGGCTGAAGAATCAAAGTCTGCCGAGGGTCAGTTGCTTAAATAAGAAATTCTATGTACAATAAATGACGATTATAAACAATGACATAACAAGCTCTATGCATGTAATGTTCTCAGACATGAATGAGACACAATAAGCAAGCTATTTTAATTATATGACTGTATACATAAGGTTTGTATATTCATATATGACATTGTTAATCAACCCTATAACATTTAACAAATTAATCATCATTTTGGATACACTTTCCCTTTTAAGCTCTCAGTTATTACACAATATCACTTGCAGTTAATAGCAGCAGATTCTTCAGCCTGCCATCTCACCATCAACCCTTGGCATTCAGGCATCGAGTAAAGAGAAGGAGGGATTGTACAATTGACAAGTAACTTATCCAGATCTGCCAGAGAGATATCATAAAAACATAGAAACATAGAAAATAGGTGCAGGAGTAGGCCATTCGGCCCTTCGAGCCTGCACCGCCATTCAATATGATCATGGCTGATCATCCAACTCAGTATCCTGTACCTGCCTTCTCTCCATACCCCCTGACCCCCTTAGCCACAAGGGCCACATCTAACTCCCTCTTAAATATAGTCAATGAACTGGCCTCAACTACCTTCTGTGGCAGAGAATTCCAGAGATTCACCACTCTCGGAGTGAAAAACGTTTGGCAATAAGAGCAGGTTGGAAAAATCCTGGCAATAAGAGCAGGTTGGAAACGGGGTAACCTGCAGCAAGCAGTTCACATACTTTCTCCCCAAAGAATTTCCATCAAGAATCTTTCCGAGATGAGTGCAGCTCCCACAACACTCCTGAACCTAGATGCCATTTGGCCAAACAGTCTATCTGATTGGCATTCCATCCACCACTCTGGAAGGTAATTTCACCATGGCTGCATGGTTTTGAAAAATATTCACTTCAGTTACTCCCAAGACAAATTGATAGCACCTGCCAAATCTATGACTGCTACCCACTTGGGAACAACCACCATTTGTTGGAACTCCTCCATGTTGCCCAATATCCTAAGTTAGAAACAGTTTGGTGTTCTTTCATTGTTAAACCTTGGAAATTGTCACGCCACAACCCTGTTGTCGTAGCTTAACTAGATGAATTGCTGATGTTCAAGAAGGTGGCTTAAGGGCAGTGGGGGAGTGAACAACTGATGGTGGCAATGTCAGCAATGCTCCCCTTCCATAAATTAATTTAAAAATTGAGATTTTGATAGTTATGAACTAATGGAAGCATTGTTCGAGCAAGAACAGGAATATTGATATGTGTTCATGACAAGGTTCTTGAGATTGGTGTGTCTGACCTTTGCTGTAAAATAAAAAAGAATTAGAAAACCAATCATTGAAAGAAATCTAAGGTAGACAAAAATGCTGGAGAAACTCAGCGGGTGAGGCAGCATCTCTGGAGCGAAGGAATAGGTGATGTTTCGGGTCAAGACCCTTCTTCAGACTGATGTGGAGGTGGGGGGGGGGGTCGGGAAGAAGAAAGGAAGTGGCGGACACAGTAGGCTGTGGGAGAGCGGGGAAGGAGGGAGAAGGCAAGGAACATTTGTAGCAGTTATTGGCATAAAACATTTGGATGAAGTAACTTTTAAAGAGAAAGATTTTAAGAATGTTATCCCATTTTTTCATCACATTTATTGAAGCTATTAATATTTCAAAAAGAATCAAGAGGAATAACTATCAATGTTCAAAACCATATAAATGTGCTGCAGCCCAATTGAAAGCGCCTGTATTGCTTTGATAGAAACCTTGATGAAACAACATTCTCCTTTACATCATTGTCTCTGGAATGTATTCCTCTGGTAGATGCGAAGAGCATTGCATATCATGGCACACAACCATTACCTTGAGCACTACATCACCGGCTCATAGTACTCTCTTTTATAATATAAACTTTTTTTCACTTGGCTCTAATTCAAGCAGCCAGGCTTGTAAAGTCATTAACCACAGATTGTGTTTGATGTGTGACTGAGCATAGCCATAGTACTATTCTTACAATCTCTATTACAAACATAAATGTTCTTCTATAGAACAGGTCTCATATCATAAATACTTTAACAACATTTTTAAGGAAGGTTGACCTTGAGAGTGGTAGTTTTCTTCTCTGAATATTTGTGCGTTAAAAAAAGCTAGACACAAAAATATATTTTCATTATCCAAGAGCCAAAATGTATTGCCTTAGTGTATTTTGAAGCAATAACTAGTATGTGCAACAGCATAAAAGCTTTTTTTTTTTTTGCGGTCGGTAGTGAAGGAATCATACTAATGTTCACCTTACTGAAAGTTGCCTTAGGCTTTTCTGAGGTTTTGCCCACAAATCAGGTATCATCCGACATTGTATCCAGTGCATCAGCGTATAGAGATTATCTGTAGCATGTGGGAGCAGGAAAACAACAGACACGTTCCTCACTGAATCAGATTGAAGAATTTTAACTGAGTTGCAGCACTGCTTTCATGTTAAAAAATAAATCTCTACACAAAAATAAATGAAGATTGCTAGTGATACCTGGAACAGAAATAAAATATGTTTAAAAAAGTTTCTCCTTGAAACTTTCTAGTACTAATGAAACATTGTCAGAATGAATCATCAAACTTGTAGATTAAACCTTTAGGGCCAAAGAGGTTATATGCCGGTCATGCCATTAAAAGTTTATCCACACCTGAATGCACCAACCTGTTTTTAATTTGGTCGTGTATCATGGATAATTAATGGGCAACCTTAACTTTGATTTCAATGCCCAGTTCATCTGTGAGTTACAACTGTTGCACATTTTGTGGAGGAGCTGGATCGATTCCATGTTTAACTGTGCATATGTACGCTCCAGAAAATGCTCTCCAATTTATTTTTTAATGGTGATGACTATTGTTGGCCTTGACATTTTATATTTAGGGAATAATCCAGGCTTTTCTTTGCACTTCAGTGTTATGAGATGTCAGATTTGCTGACGAGTGAGATATAATGGCAGAAAATTAACTTAGCAGTAATTTACAACACATGTAATCATTTCTGGGAATATGTAGTTTAAACCACATAAAAACATTTAACTTTAAACAGTAGTTATTCCCAATCCAAACTGTTCCCCCTGGTGCACTCTCTCCTTACATACTGCCATCTCTTTCTCAGCACCATCTCTCTCACCCTTTCTCTCACTCGCTCTCTGTTTCTCTCTCCAGCCATGCTGGACCAGAGGGGAAAGGACACGAGGAAGTGAATCACAATGTATTCTGTGCCTTCTATACTATCTTACTGGCAGTTTTCAACAACAGTATTGAATCTTTTTTATTGATTTGCAACCACTCCTCTGGAATTTGTACGCTTCTGATACAAGTTTGGTTAAAAAAACCCAGCATCACAATTAGTGAACTTAACTGCTGAAAGACAGTGAAGAGATTTATAGGCTGCTGGCAATCAGTCAGAAGGCAAAAGGACAGTCGAGTTCCTCAAAAGTATTTTAATGGTATTCTCTCCATACTGCACATTCCAAAATGTTAAACACATTAATAAATCAGTCATATTATTGCCACAGCACATTCTGACTATTTAAAACTGTGAAGATTATTTGTAATTACATTATTTGTTTTGAAAATATCTATTAGCTCCATGGGAAATGATTTGTGACAAATACTTTTCTTGCTCCATTTATTCTAACTGCGGTGATATCATTTTTCACAGTATCAGGGTTCAGATTTATTTTCATTTATAAAATTGGTTACATTAAGTGTCAAATCTCAAAATGTATTTTAAATGGCCCACCCGGCATTTTGCCGTATTGTGGAATCTTGCTCCCTGCTGATGCACAATGCACACAGTGTCACTCTAAATGTAGATGTTACACTTCACCGGGACAAGTTACGACATTGAACTGTGAAATAAATCTGTGCTATAAAATAGCATTCAGCCCGAGAAAAACTCGGGGACTTTCAACCAGGAGGAATTTCATCCCCTCTCAAAACAATCATCCTTGTGTCTGTAAAACTGTTGCAAACCTTGGGGCTGATCTTCAGCTCCGCTCCCCAGAACTGTATTGGCTGCTTGCAGCAAAAACTTGATTTGATTGAGAATGTTTTATTCTTATTCAAAATAACTATACTCAACTTAGACTGAGGTGGAGCGCGTCTCCAGCTACAAATTCCTCGGGGTACACATCTCGGAGGATTTGTCCTGGTCCCTCAACACCTCCAAGCTGATCAAAAAGGCACAGCAGCGCCTTTACTTCCTGAGGAGGCTCAAGAAAGCCCACCTGTCCCCCCAGATCCTGACCAACTTCTACCGGTGTACCATCGAGAGCATCCTGACCGCCTGCTTCACGGTATGGTACAGCAGCTGCACTGTTGCGGACAGGAAGGCACTACAACGGGTGGTGAAAACCGCGCAGCACATCATCGGTGCCCCGCTCCCTGCCATGGATGCCCTCCACCGAAAACAGTGTCTGAAACGGGCAGGGAAGATCATTAAAGACCCCTCCCACCCCAACCATGGACTGTTTGCCCTCCTCCCATCAGGGAGGCGGTACAGGAGCCTCAGGTCTCGTACCAGTAGGATGAGGAACAGCTTCTACAATCATACCGTCGCATTGCTGAACTCGGAGTCCCGCCGATAGATTCCTCCAGTCCCTCCGTCCCCATTGTTTAATTATTCTGTATTTTTTATTATTCTGTATCCTCTTTTTTTTTTTAATTTCTATATTGCACTACTACGGACTGACGCAAAACTGCATTTCGTTGTACTCATACTCAGTATTTGTGCAATGACATTAAAGTTGAATTGAATTGAATTGAATTGAATAGATTGACCTAGGCTATCCTGTCACCTACTCAAAAAAAAAACCTAGCCAATTTAAACTTTTCTGCCAACTGGAAGTGATGGTGGCATCTTATGAAGATGTAACACAGTATTTTTGCTGCCTTACTAAGGGATATCTTGCTTTTTGCTTGACTAAACTCATCCTGCAATGGCATGAATTGCACTCAATCAGCATGTATTGGAGGACCCAGGGAAGTCCTCTCTAAGTGTCAGAAGCATCAAACAAAAAATGATTTCATCAGCAATTAACCCAGCAATGGAATTTCAGTTCATGTTGCCAAATGAAGGGATTATATCCATTGAAAAATGAGTGCCCAAAAAAAGGTCAGGAGAGACTTGACAAGCAAGGGATCTTTGATGTTCGCTGACGACACCACTGCTGTTGTACGAATCACAGATGGGGATGAGTCAGAGTATAGAAGTGAGATTGACCGATTGACCAAATGGTTCCAGCGCAACAACCTGGCTCTCAACATCAGTAAGACCAAGGAACTGATTGTGGACTGGTATGGGAAGAATGAGGCCCCTAAATCATCAAAGACCCACACCATCCTGGCCACATACTCATTTCACCATTGTCATCGGGAAGAAGGTGCAGGAGCCTGAAAACTGTAACATGCAGGTTCAGGAACAGCTTCTTCCCTACAAACACAACAACGAATAAGCTCTGAGCTCTGAACTGCAAAAGACTATTATTACTTCACTATATTTGTATTTTTATTGAACTTTTTTCTCTTCCCCCATTATGTACTATGTTTACATATTCACATATTCTGTTGTGCTGCAGCAAGTAAGCATTTCATTGTCCCATCCGGGATATATGACAATAAAACACTCTTGACACTTGAAAAGACCATCTGTCTTTATTGTAGCCTCATTAAATTGACAGATGGCCTCACCTTGCTCCTGATCAGATCAATATATTTTATTCGGCTAATGCTATTTAAAGAATGTGCAAGTTGGGATATAATATTCAATAATGACGTTATTATTTGTGACATACCAGACCATTGGACTCCGGAAAGACTAATATCCTTGTTCCACCCTGGTCATTCCTTCTTGCCCCTGGTCCCACCCGGCAGAAGGTACAGAAGTTTGAAACCGTGCACCACCAAACTCACAAACAACTTCTTCACCTCTGTTTGAACAGTTCTTCTTTAAACCAGGGTACTGTCCAATTCACCTCCACCCCATTGAGGACATTGTACTTTGTCTATGGAACTGATGTGCTGACAATGCAGGGAACTATATTCAGCACTCTGTATCTTCCCCTTTGGCCAATCTATTTTACTTGCATTTCACTTGATTGTATTTATGTATAAACCAAATTTAGAAATTATGCTGAGTTTTGATACCCCTCTGTAGTCAAGTCAAGTTTATTTGTCACATACACATACAAGATGTGCAGTGAAATGAAAGTGCCAATGCCTGCGGATTGTGCAAAAACAACAGAACAACAGAACAGAATAGAACAGAACCAGTATTTACATTTTTGAAACATTTAAAAAAAAAGACACAACACAACACTGCAGGCCCCTATGGCATCTCGGGGTGAGTACTTAAGTCCTGTGCTACGCAGCTAGCTCCGGTGCTCACAAAAATATTCGACCTCTCCCTGGACAAGTCCGTGGTCCCTGCCTGCTTCAAAAGATCCATCATTGTACCGGTACCTAAAAATGCCTCCCCAGCCTGTCTGAATGACTACCGTCCGGTGGCCCTCACCTCGGTAGTCATGAAATGCTTTGAGAGGCTGGTGAAGAAACACATCTGCGCCTTCCTCCCTCGAACCATGGACCCGTTACAAATCGCGTACCGGCTGTTGAGATCCGCGGACGATGCGGTCTCCCAGGTTCTGCACACCGCTCTTTTTCATCTTGACAGAAGTTGGGGCTACGTGAGGATGCTGTTCATCGACTTCAGTTCAGCCTTCAACACGATAGTCCCCACCAGACTGGCTGAGAAGCTACTGGATTTGGGGCTCAACACCCCCCCTGTGTGCCTGGGTCCTGGACTTTCTCTCCACCAGGCCCCAGGTAGTCAAGATGGGATGAAATACATCGAAGTCCCTCACTCCGAGCACAGTATCCCCCCAGGGTTGCGTCTTCAGCCCCCTATTGTACTCCCTGTACACACATGACTGTGTGGCTAGGTTCAGCTCCAACTCGATAATCAAGTTTGCTGATGACACTGTGGTGGTGGGCCTGATCTCAGACAACGATGAGAAGGCCTACCGGGAGGAGGTGGCTGATCTGGCACTCTGGTGTCAGGACAACAGCCTCCTCTTGAACATCAAAAAAACTAAGGAGCTGATCGTGGACTTTAGGAGAGCACATCATCCGAGGACGTACACACCATTGAGGATAAATGGGGATACTGTGGATAGGGTGAGCTGTTTTAAATACCTGGGAGTCCACATCTCTGAGGATATGACATGGACATCACACGCTGCAGCACTCGTGAGTAAGGCAAGACAGTGCCTTTACCACCTCAGGCAATTGAGGAAATTCATAGTGTCTCTGAGGATCCTCCATGCTTCAACTCAGCGGCTGTGGAAAGCATCCTGTCCGGAAATATCACGATTTGTTTTGGGAATTGCTCTGCCCAGGACAAGAAGGCTCTGCAGAGAGTAGTGCGTTCGACCGAACGCACTATGGGAACTTCACTCGCCCCTCTGCAGGATCTATACATCAGAAGGTGTAACTCCAGAGCCAATAAGATCATGGGAGACCCCTTCCACCCCTGCAACAGACTGTTCCAGCTGCTACGGTCAGGCAAACGCCTCCGTTGCCATGCTGTGAGAACGGAGAGGTTGAGATGGAGTTTCTTCCCAGAGGCCATTAGGACTGTAAACTCCTACCACACCAGGGACTAACTTTACTGTAACACTCTACTGCTTTTTTTTTAAATTGCTGTTTTTTTCCTTTTTACTTCCTCCCACAATATGTAATATGTAAAAGAATATGTGTTTCTGTTACATTCTGTTTGTAGTTTGTTGTTTGTTTGTTTGTTTTTTGCACAAAGTCCACGAGCATTGCCACTTTTCATTTCACTGCACATCTCGTATGTGACGAATAAACTTGACTTGACTTGACTTGAACAGTAAATTAGTCAGAGGAGGCGCTTCCCTGACATAGCAGCTGGAACAGTCCGTTGTTAGGGTGGTAGGGGGTCCCTCATAATGTTGCTGTTTCTGGATCTGCACCTCCTGGTGTATAGGTCCTGTAGGGGGATGAATGTTCTTCCCATAGTGCATTCCGACAAATGCACTACTCTCTGCAGAGCCTTCCTGTCCTGGACAGAGCAGTTCCAAAACCAGACTGAGATGTTGCCGGACAAGATGCTTTCTACAGCGCCAGAATAGAAGCACTAAAGGATCCTCAAAGAGACTCTGAATTTCCTCAGCTGCCTGAGGTGGTAAAGGCGCTGCCTTGCCTTACTCACCAGTGTGGCAGTGTGAGTTGTCCATGTCAGATCCTCTGTGATGTGGACTCCCAGGTATTTGAAGCTGCTCACCCTATCCACAGTAGTCTCATTTATCTCCAATGTCCTCGGATGTTGAACCCTTCTAAAGTCCACAATCAGCTCCTTAGTTTTTGTGACATTCAAGAGGAGGCTGTTGTCCTGACACCAGAGTGCCAGATCAGCCACCTCCTCCCGGTAGGCCTTCTCATTGTTATCGGAGATCAGGCCCACCACCACAGTGTCATCAGCAAACTTGATGATCGAGTTGGGGCTGAACCTGGCCACACAGTCACGTGTGTGTACAGGGAGTACAGTAGGGAGCTGAGGACGCAACCCTGGGGGGATCCTGTGTTCAGGGTGCGGGGGTTGGAGGTATGTCTCCCCATCTTGACCACCTGGCGGTGAGAAAGTTCAGGACCTGGGCACACATGGGAGTGTTCACCCCAGTTCCAGCAGCTTCTCAGCAGGTCTGGTGGGGACTATGGTATTGAAAGCTGAACTGAAATCAATGAACAGCATCCTCACATAGCCCCCCTTCTGGCTGTCAAGGTGAGAGAGAGTGGTGAGCAGAACCTGGGAGACCGCATCATCCGTGGATCGTTTGGACGGTATGCGAACTGCAGTGGGTCCATGTACCATGCTTTTCATACTAACAGAGTGAACTGGGGAGAGTGTGCAGGAAATTTTATTGACCTCAGTATCTTGAGACAGTAAGGAGAAAAATTAGCCACCTACATTCTACATTAGTATGATTCACTCTTGCTGAAAGATAAGATCAGCCTTAGCTGTCAATATTCTGGAGCCATGTGGCAGCAGTGAGTCAGTGCCTTCAAGAAATGAAGAGAAAAAAATTGGCACAGATAAAAAGAACAATATTGCATAAAAGAGATGTTGGATGTTTGAGAGATACATCACCCTTTTAATAGCTCTATTGTACAGTATGGAACAAGTTGAATATGACTTCATTGTTGATTCAGCAACAGTGTCTTCAGTATTATTATAACACTACCTGTCAGAATTATATTTTTACTATCTTTTCACATCTGCATGTCCTATAGAGCAGATACCATTAACTTCTCTGGAAATATTTGGTAAATGTTCTTTTGAGACAAAACTGAGCCATAGATTTACATTAGGGTCATTTTGTGAGGATTTTTAAGTGGGTAGTTTTTAGTTCAATAATTGGTCTAAACATATGAATGTGTTCAGGTTGAATTGTTTTGCATTCTATTTTAATAAATCATAACTATTAAAGATAATTATGAAGCATTGACCTATTTTTTGAACTGGTTACTGCCTCTCTTTAAATAATACATGTTACAGCATTTCTTACATTATGAGGAGGTAATTTCACCAATATTATATTATGTTTGAAGTGTAGTGGGGCACATAGATTTAGATGGTAGAATTCATATTTTGATTGTTCACTGTTTTAAAGATTTTTTGACGGTTTTTAGAGAAATACATTAATAGGAATTCAATCAAATGTTGGAATATTGTGAATTCAATCAAAATCAGCATGTGAACTGACAAGTTAAATGATCAGGAAATATTTCTACAAAAGGCTTGATTGTAAAGTATAAACTAGACTAATGTATGATGTGTTTCATATTGTTTGATTTCCTGTCCAGAGGAACCTTGCGCACTCTTTTGTTCTCCCCTGGGGAAAGATCAGCCTATGCTGATCTCAGAGAAAGTGCTCGATGGAACGCCATGTGGTCTACATGAAGCAGACATCTGTGCTAATGGCACATGCCAGGTATGTACAATAAAGGCCAGTTAATATTAAATGCTGCATATAATCAATTGTTATTCCTCTTTGAAACTTCCATGCAATCTTTCAACGTCTAACATTACTCCAAGGCTGTGTCTTTATTTTAAAGCAATTATAAAATATAATTGCAATTACAGCTGCTTAATACTAAAACAAATAATTATACATTCTTCCGAACCTCAGAAATAGCATAAACTTAATGGCAACAAAACACTCAGTTAAATATGTAGGAAAGAACTGCAGATGCTGGTTTACACAAAAATAGACACAAAATGCTGGAGTAACTCAGTGGGTCAGGTAGCATCTCTGGAGAAATGGAATAGTTAAATAGTATGTTCTTGGACATAGTGCTACAGAAATTCATCTCAAATTCTTCTCCACCATATGAATGCTAGATTATCATTTTGGCGCTGCCCTGCAGCTGCGGCTCGCCTGCAGTCCGTTTGTCTTTTCTTTTCTTTTTCTTTTTTTCTTTGTGTCCTGTTTCAGTTTATTTTAGTATATTTTGGCTGTGTATGTGTGGGGGGGGGAGGAGAAACATGTTTTTGGTCTCTTCCTTCGGGGGGATGCGACCTTTTCTTGTCGTATCCCCCATCTCCGTCTGCGCTGAGGCCTAATGGCGGAGCTGGCGGCCTCCAACTGGGACCGACCTCGAGGCTCCGGAGGCAGAGCCAGGGCTTTCCATGAAGCTGGCCGACTTCGGGGCTGTGGTGGCGTTACGGCGGCAGCGACCCGACTTCCGGCCGCGGGCCTAGAGGACTCGGCCGCGGGCCCAGTGGACGGCAACGTCGGGAGCTCGCAGGTCCCAGGTTGGTGACCTGTTTTCCGGAGCCCCTGCGGCAACAGCTTCGTCCGCTGGACTGGAGGGTGGCAGCTTCGGCAGCTTCATCCGCCCCGGGCCGCGGAGTTTGAACCGGCCCATTCGCGGAGCGTGGATTCGGCCGCGGGACTTACTTACCATCACCCGGCGGGGTCACAACATCGGAAGCCTGGATCGCCTCAACGCAGAGGGAGAAGAAGGAAGGAAGCGACAAGGACTTTAAGACTTTTGCCTTCCATCACAGTGAGGAGGACCTGGTAGACTCACTGTGGTGGATGTTAAATCTGTGTTTATTGTGTGTTTTGTTATTTTATTCTATGGTATGACTGCAAGGCATGAAATTTCGTTCACACTGAAAAGTCTGAATGACAATAAAGGATACTTGACTTTACTCAAAGGAATTCACTTCTCAAAACTGGCATTGAATTCAGTGGAATTATAGGTCAAATGGCCCATGCTCACAACTGAATTTTGTACTTGCAATTAAAAATGAACTTGTACTTGGCATTGTCCATCTAATATTAAAATTGTTCAAGTTTTAATTTAAAATCACATTTAAAACAATAAACTTTTATTCACGAGCCATCCGCATTTTCTTTGCTGACAGTTCATTAAAAGGCACAAAAAAAATGACAAAGATACAGTTATGGAGTATTCAAAGATACAGTTATGGAGTCATTCACTATTGAAGCAGGTCCTTCAGCCCAACAACTCTACATCAACCATGAAGCAGCCAGTTGTACTAATCCCACACTTGCTACATTTTATTTATTTGACATTCACTCACTTATAGCTGAGTCTCACGTTGCGAGTTGACACAAGAGGTACCCCGAGTTCAAACTCGTGGGAATAACGTACGATTAACGTACGGAACTCGTGGACGCAACTTAGAGACTCGTGGCGATAACGGCAGGTACTCGTGAAACTTGTCAACTCTTGCAAAAAATCAAACATGTATAAAATTTTCCACGAGTCAATTTTACTCTTGTGGTTAAGAATTGAAACATTTTAACTCGTTGTAAGAATGTAGTGGCCCGTGCGTTTACCTTAGTGTATCGTGAGTCTACCGTGGGAACTCTTTAACTCAGCGGGCAGGCAGCAGCAGATTGTCGCACCCTTCAGTTTACCAGCGACAATCACCTGCCATAACGCGAGAGAGATCATGCACTGTTGTAGGTCTCCTTTGCACGTCGGTGTTTCTGTCTTTCTCCACTCATTGTTGGCCCTATCTGTCACCACCCCCACCTACACCCCTCTGCTTCCCGGCCATGTGTGTGACCCCTTCCCTCCCCTCTCCAGCTACCTACCCATTGCACCGGGCGCGGGGGCTTTGCACTGTCTTCACGTCGACAATGCCAGCAGGTCAGTGCCAGTCGCACCGGGGCAGTCGCTCCCTTCAGTTTCCCAGGGGGTCGGGACGGGACAGAAGTTGGGAGGGAAAGGTGGTGGTGGTGGGGGGGGGGATGGGTAGGTTAGGTGAGCAGGAGAGTGGGGTTGTTTGCAGTTGCAGAGGGAGGGGGCAAGGGCGGTACAATTCCCAGCGGGGCTGGGCTGGAGTTGCTGCTGGCTGTGGGTCTCTGGGTTATCCGTGCTTGCAGTGGGCCTGGTGGGCCTGGGGGTCGGTGTCCCGTTGGTCCTGACGTCTCCGGCCACCCCCCTGGACTGGAGCTGAGACTGGGAACTGTACCGCCCTTGCCCCCTCCCTCTGCAACTGCAAACAACCCCACTCTCCTGCTCACCTAACCCACCCATCCCCCCCCCCACCTGTCCCTCCCAACTCCTGTCCCGTTCCGACCCCCTGGGAAACTGAAGGGAGCGACTGCCCCGGGGCGACTGGCACGGACCTGCTGGCATCGTCCACGTGAAGACAGTGCAAAGCCCCCGCGCCGGTGCAATGGGCGGGGAGCTGGAGAGGGGAGGGAAGGAGTCACACACATGGCCGGGAAGCAGAGGGGTGTAGGTGGGGGTGGTGATAGATAGGGCCAACAATGAATGGAGAAAGACAGAAACACCGACGTGCAAAGGAGACCTACAACAGTGCATGATCTCTCTCGCGTTATGGCAGGTGATTGTCGCCTGCCCGCTGTTCCTGATGCTAAAGCCTTGGGATCGTTGCCCTTCGTGTTGGTGTGGAGGGGGAGGGGGGTATTGTGCTGTTTGGTCACCCCCTGCTATCCCAGGGACAGGGAGACACAGTGGCTTTTGAGACTGGTGGGCAATCACTTCCAAAGTGTCTGCCCACACAGTCAGTACACCTCTCCTACACTTGTCTCCCGTACTAAGATCATCCCGCAGAGAATGATCCCAGCCTAACCCAAGAGCCATGTCACCCCAGACAGATTAATGACCCCCCCCCCCCCCCCAAGCTCTCTCCACCTCAACTCACGCCTCGGCACCAAAGCAGCTCAGGAGGCGAACCCTGAGCTCCGTCTCCGAACAATCTGATGTGCACATCCGTCCACATTGAAAGATTTAATCTCCCGTCTCCCCGCAGTGTGTAGACATGGCAGTAAATTCAATTAAAACATATCAAACCTGTGTGTTTCAAACAAATTATAAGTATAACTGCTCTGGCACTGGATGGTGCGCATTTCCCCTTTGTAGGTCACATCAATAGATGCGGCCGCGCTGAATTCTATCTTTAAAACAAAGCCACAGGATGGAGAGGTCTTCTTTAACACTGTTGCTTATTAAAACATAACACTGTTGCTTATTAAAACAAACCTTCAATCAGGATTGGCTCAAGAGTAACTCGGGAGACGAACTTGGAACATCGCAGAAGTGACAATGAACGGCAAACTTGTCATACCCGTGGGAACTCGGTTAAACTCTTGATCATACACTTGCAATCTCGTACACAACCACGAGTCTTTCACTCGGGGTACCTCTTGTGTCAACTCGCAACGTGAGACTCAGCTTTAACAAGGACACGTTACAGTGCCAATTATGCAGGATTTTCCATGTGTTAAGTGGTCACAAACCATTTTTGCATCAATGTCATTGATATACATTCAATAGAAAAAAAATTGAGCAGGAACACAAGATCAGAACATTACTCAATTTGTTTAACACATCAGTTAGATTTTAGCTCACTGACTTTTAAATCAAATATAATAGCATGTCAAATAACTCTTCCCTGATGTAAAGGTTTGTGACCCAAAATCTAAACAGAAGACTCAAAGACAAATAACAAATCAGTAACACTACGCTTACTGAAGTGTGAGATTTTCTTTTTAAATTATCATACTGGGTTTAAACCCAGTTCATACTATTTATTGCTGTGGATTGTCAAGTGTTACAATCTGAACACCTTTGAAGAGAAATGACTGCATTGAATATTTCTGCACTGTGTGGCAGCTGTGAAAGACGAGTTCAGCCACGTTCAAAAGAATGACAACCCAGAGAACCCACTATAATCTCAGTAATAATTATGTTGCAGAAAAATGTTACCAAATAAATTTATGAGAAATTCTGTAGCAAATTGCTAAACGGCCACGCGTTGGATATCTGTAAAATTGGCCTCATTTATTGCAAATGCTTTTTCACAATGAACCAACCACAAAAGTTTACTTTGTAAAAAGGGTATAACGCCTGCATTTACCACCAGGCATTCTCCATGCAGATAATCACGATGACAATCTTACAGTATAGTAATTGATCCAAGCATGTTTTCAGATGAATTAGACAGCTGCTGAAATCAGGTTCAAAGCAACAAAAAACTGTAGATTGTATTAATAGCTTTTCCAACACCAATTAATTATATGGGGCTGAATCTTTTTGGCTGCGGCCAGTGAATCCAAAGGAAGTGCTGGCTAAAATGTGCCAGGTTTGCACAGGCCTGCACTGAATGGCATCTCTCACACTGCTGCTTGGCTCCTTCAGTTTAGTTTATTGTCACTTGTACCGGGTTACAATGAAAAGCTTTTGCTCCGTGCTATCCAGTCAGCAGGAAGACAATGCATGGTTACAATCGAGCCATTGTATATAGATACATTATAAGGGAACATTGTTTAGTGCAAGGTTAAGGCAGCAAAGTCCAAAGAAGGATAGTCCTCGTACATCCTGCTTGGCTTTGCTGGGATTTCCCCACATTACAGCAAGTCAAACTTGGTGAGTGACCAAACACTTTTCATTTCAATGGATGCTCTCACCCTGCAGAATTCTCACCGTGCATTTTCAAAATTATTTGATCTTTATTTGATTTAGTTTAGGTCAGTTTAGAGATACAGCGTAGAAACAGGCCCTTTGGCCCACCGAGTCCACGCCGACCAGCGATCCCCACACACTTACACTATCCTACACACACCATGGACAGCTTACAACTATACCAAGCCAATTAGCGTACACACCTGTGCATCTTTGGAGTTGATGTTTTTAATGAGATGTAAGTAAATTTGTGTTTCAATGCACTTTTTACTTTATAATTTTATTTACATTGACATTAAATGTAACAATTTTTTTAATATATTCAAAAGTGATTTTAAAGATACCTCACTGTAGATATTAGCAAAATATGATTGCCCAGCTCTGCTTACTGTCAAAGCCTACACTGTGCCACTTAGGTCTGTTGTCTGGATCATTGTTGACCTGTTCCAGGACACAGGTGTTTAAGTATAAGGAGAGATTGGACAAACTTGGATTGTTTTCTCAGCCATGTCAGATGCTTAGAAGGGACATGATAAAAGTATATAAAATTATGAGAGGCAAATATATAGGGTAGACAGTAAGAATCATATCCCCAGAGTGTAAATATCAATCACCAGAGTGCATAAGTTTAAGGTGAGAGGGGCAGAGTTTGAAGGCAGAGTGGGACGTTTTATATGCAGATACAGGTGCACAACCTTTTATCCGGAGTTCCGGAAACCGAAAAACTCCGAAAACCGGCCATTTTTTCCAGGATGTCGTCTGCACACCAAAGCTCGAGTTTGGCGCCAAACTTGACCCGAAACGACCCACGGTCAACCCAGGTCTGTACTACTGTAGCGGCTGCCTCCTCCCCGGAGACCGGGGAGACACTTAAATATCTGTAAATCATTGCTTAAATGTTAGTCAGTTAGTTTGGAGGGCTTTTATGTGAAGGGGGAAACTTTAATTCTTAGTCCCCTACCTGGTCGGAGAGGCGGGGAGCGGTCAATGCCTTACCGGGTCGCCGTGCAGTAAGCTCCGGAGCGCTGTGGCCGCCGACTCCCAGCTGGGGCTGCGGGCGTCCGGCCGCGGAGCGGCTGCCTCCTCCCCGCCTCTCCGACCAGGTAGGGGACTAAGAATTAAAGTTTCCCCCTTCACCCCCCCCACCACATAAAATCCCTCCAAACTAACTGACTAACATTTATGCAATGGTTCCCCGGTCTCCGGGGAGGAGGCAGCCGCTCCAGACTTTTCAAGCCGCCCGCGCTACCTACCTAATCTACGTTAAAAATCTTCCATTCGGAAATCCAAAAAATTCCGATATCCGACAAGTGTCTGGTCCCAAGGCTTTCGGATAAAAGGTTGTGCACCTGTAGTGGTAGGTGCCTAGAATGTGGTGGAGGAGGCAGATACGACAGTGACGTTTGAGAAGCTTTTAGAGAGGCACGTGGATATGTAGGGAATAGAAAGGCATTCATTGTGTGTAAGCAGATATTATCACTCTTGTCACAGTTTATTCTGTTTATTAGAAGTATGCAGCAGGCAACTCATGAAACAAATTGTTAGAAATGAAACTTGTACCATTGTAACTTTTTAACACATACTTTATTCAGTTTTTATTTGTAGCCGATTCCTATAGTGAACGTAGAATGAGCCCTGTGTTGTATGATAGATGATGTTAGTAAGGTAGACAAGTTTAAATGTTAAAGCGAATTGCCATAGGGCGGACTATTGAGCAGCTGCTAGACCTCCATCGTTGCCTTTCTCTAAACTGTACCCGTAAACCTTTCCATCTGTCCATCTAAGTGAACATCAAACATTTACTTATCCTTTAATTATGTTTCTTTTGCATTGTAGATGATCCATCGAAAATTTCTGTGATCCAACTGCTACATTAGATTTAGTGCCTTAAACATAATCATAATGTATCTTTTAGTCTTTAAAAGAATTAAACAACCAATTTTAGAGACTTTTTTTCCGTGATTTAGGAAAACTTTGTGGAAAAATGAGATACATCATCCACTTAACAATACATTTGATAATATTCGTAACTGTTAACAGATTGCGTAAGACACATACGGATGGAACTAAGAGAAAGTTCAGTGGGTTGGTGGCAATTGGATTTAAATGAAGCAGATAGCATTACTTTAACAATGCATTCATTGCATGATTTGGGATAAATATTAAAGATTAACGAAGTAGACATGAGCATGAGTGTTAATATAAAGAACATTTTGTTCATTGCTCTAATCACTGACATACATAGCAAGATTCAGTAAGATGATAGGTAAGGATTGTATAGATAACAACTACCTCCTGACTTATTTAGGTATGTAAACCGACCAGGTTGTATGGTTGTAATCAGTAAAATCTTGGTCTCAGCAATCGCAACAAAAGTTTCGGAACATTTGACAATGAGTGCAGGCTAAAAGAAGCAAAAATGTATGATAGACATTTGTCATGTTTTTCTATATGTACCCATAAAGGCTCAGAGATTCCACCGGAAAAAAAGCTGCAATTTTCCCAAAGCAGCCAAAGCAGTGCAAAAGATGAATTATCAGAAGAAAATTCATTGCAGTTAAAGTGCATGTGGTCATTAATGCTGTCTGATAAATGTTACTCCAGAAGCCAACCCTGCTCAGAAAAATGCCCTCAGTCCAAGACTGGATGAATCATCATTGCAAATTTCCACTGATTAAGCTCATTTTCAAGGAAGCTCTGAAAATAGCATTATTTTTTGGTGCAGGGCACTATTAGTTACCTACTAAATATTGTAAAATATGAATATGTATTTCAGTTACTAAGAAGCTAACATCAGTGAGGCAAAGAGATGACCTCATAAAGCATTTTGAAATCGCGACTATTCACAGGAGATGTTTTCAAAACATCTCATGTTTTATGATAAATTCATGTTGAACTGCATTCATAAAAGTCCACCTGGTAACTGGTTTTAAATATATGAAGGTTTTTTAATCAAAGGCAAGTGGGTGTATGGAATGAGCTGCTAGAGGAGGTAGTTGGAGGCAGGTACTATCGCAATGTTTAAGAAACACTTAGACAGACACATGGATAGGACAGGTTGAGAGGGAGGTGGGCCAAACACAGGCACGTGGGACTAGTGTAAATGGGCCATGTTGGTCTGCATGGGCAAGTTGAACCGAAGGGCCTGTTTTCACATTGTATGACTCATATGAACCAAACACAAAAACTGCCATAAATTCTCAGGGAGTCAGGTAGTACCATTGGTTATTGGTAGGGCGGCACAATGGCGCAGTGGTAGACTTCTATGATATAGCAACAGAGACACGGCATCAATCCCGACTATGGACTATGCTGTCGGTATGGAGTTTGTATGTTCTCCCTTTGACCACATAGATTTTCTTCGGGTGGTCCGGTTTCACCCCACATTTCAAAGACGTGCAGGTTTGTAAGTTAATTGGCTTCTGTAAATTGTCCCTAATATGTAGGTTAGAACTAACGTATGGGTTAATGTTCTGCGTTGGAAATTAAACTTAACTAAAAATCCATTTTGCATTCTCATGAAAGATTAGTGGCCTGGAATATGGGCCAGGACTTACTGATCTTGTTCCCTGCATGAAATTGCTGCTAGCTGCCTATGTTTAGCTTGTGCAGACACCCAGGCTAATCTCACAGAACTTTCAGCAGTGTGATCTCAGCTGGGCCTGAGAGAGAGCAATGGGAAAACTCTGCAGAAACCAAACCACCACTAACAGCCCTTGACAGCCAACAGAGCTTTGCCAGCTGTAACTGAGCTGTGTAATGTTTGGCCTTCACAGACCCTTTGCCACTGGTTCAGGACCTCTCTCAGTTGAATGCATGTGGCAGTTGTGTACAGGCCCTCCCTGGGTTACAAACGCCTGACCTATGGACACCTGGTACATACAAGCGAGCTTTAACAATCAGTGGCTGGTTTGAGCCAAGCAGAGCTGGGAGGGCTGGGCAGACTCACCCACCCACTCACTGTGTTGGTGATGGTTCGAGCCACACCTGCTCACTCTCCCATCACAGCTGCTTCCGGTATCCTCTCCCACGCGCTGTTTGTTCATCATTTCTGACAGATGGAAAATTCGGATAATGAGCAATTCTCAGCAATGAAATGCTTTTGTAACCAGGGCTTTACCTAGCAACATCCCGTCATCAATTGGGAGCTGGAATGCCTGAACTCTTATGGACAGTCCCAACAACAGTGATCTGGGATAAAGGGAGAGCAAGCCCTCCCCGACCCTATAGAACATATCCACAGTTTAAAAACATTTTTTTTAAACACTAAAATGAATAAAAGAGTTAACCTGCCCTGCAGTTGTGTCTCTAATGCCCCTATCCCACTTAGGAAACCTGAACGGAAAGTGAGACCTTTTTTTCACCCAGTTTTATTCCACCAGGGAGGTCTTACCTTCCACTACCTGCAACCTCCGGCAACCACCTTCAACCAGCATCGCAACTGGCTTTGACTAAAAAATGACCAATTTTTAAAACGGCAACCTATTTTTAGTCGCGGCTGGTTTTGAATTTTTTTAAATAATCACCGGAACATAGAAGAAGCGGAAACCACTTTCGACCATTAGAGAGATTGACAAAAACCTCCGGGAACCGCACGGAAACCTTGGGTGGGGCGCAAAGTCTCCAAAGGTTTCCGTTCAGGTTTCTTAAGTGGGACAGGGGCAAAACTCTATGCCTTGTAATCCCCTGTGAAATCAAGAGAGCCATGGGTGTTGCTCAGGATCCGTGAGGTGAATCAATTCATTAGGGCTACTCTGCCAGACAATGAGGGAATCAGTGGCAGCAAGTCCTGGATTTGCTCATTTTTTTAGCATGTTCAGCGGCTGGTTCTGGCCAATGACCAGCTCGTGATCTATTAACACTATTTGCATACCTGCTTCTTCTGCCTAAACTGCTGAGTTTCCCCAGCATTTTTTATTTATTTTTTTGGTTTAGTTTTTACAGGGAAAAAAAACAAATTATATTGTAAAAGACAATAGATTTAATGTTTATGATCGTGCAATCAATTTGAGCCAATATTTGAACCATTTGGAAAAGTACCACATTATTGTCAGTGTATTTTGAGGACAGACCCTCACAGTGCCCAAAGCTAAAACTGCTTACCATGTTTAAAGTTCCCCATTTCTTTCCTTATAAAGAACATCGACATTTTATTCTAAATAAATGCCAATCAATTTGTGACTGCTGGCCATAAGTACCCTGATTGTCTCGATAAAAGTTTTATTTCATAAATTCCTTGTGGTGCAAGTAAATCTTGTTTAAGTTTGCACAAATTCCGCTTTGCCCTTGATGATAACTACTAGGAGAAAGGTAGTTAAAGAACACGACTGCACATAGTTTGGAGTTTTGTCTAGAACTATGTTCTAAATGGTACAGGAGCCATATCTGTACACCAGTACTTTGCTAGCTCAGTGCACTTGCCAAGGGAACAAGACCTCCCACAGCTTGCAAGTTTGAATAGTTCTAGTTTTAAGCCGCACTAAGTGTGCAGTGCAGCAGTTACCATTAATAAACCTGGCAGAGCCCCCTAGAACTTGTGCCAGTCTAACCACACATTGTATGTCTTACTGGGAAATTAGGGATTCCTTTCCACAGGCGTTTAGTTTAGTTTATCTTTGTCACATGTACCAAGGTACAGGGGAAAGCTTTTAGAGGCACTTAAAGACCATTAAAGCTGAAGTAAATAAAAATGGTCATTATTAACGATACCATACGATACAATAGATCTTTATTCATCCCCGGAGGGAAATTAAACATTTTTATAACAATTAAAAAATACCTTTAACCATTGAATAGTGTGAATAGTTCTAGTTTTAAGCCGCATTAAGTGTGCAGTGCAGCAGTGACCACTAATAAACCTAGCAGAGCCACAAAGAACCTGTGCCAGTCTAACCACACATTGTATGTCTTACTGGGAAATGAGGGATCCCTTTCCCCAGGCACAATACATAATCCCCAGGGCCCCTTCGGTTTTCACAGCAAAAAACCTCCATGGGGTTTTGTCTATACTTGAAGTTTGCACGAATCAGATAGACCAGAGAATAATCCTGCCTCTTCTACAACTGGACTGATCACTCGGACATATCCTGTTCAATTAAGCCTTATGTTTGGGAATGATGAACCCTGGTGGTACCTGGTACTGATAGCTCACTGTAAAGCTCACTTTTAACCAGGAATGGGCAATAGCAGGCAGAGGCAGCACCAGAATCAAACCTAGGCAACAAGATGCGGGTGGTTGCCGGTAGGAGTGTGATTCCAGATGTTAGAAGGAATATTCGTGGCTTTCAGATAGTCCTAATGGATTAATTCCTCTCTGGTGCTCAGAGTGTTATCTTTGGTCCTCCTGGTACCACAAAAGAAATGAAATAACATTTAGGAGTAGTAGCCAGTTGGCTTTGCTCTTCATGATGTCCCACACATTGTAATTGGAATCCAGATCAGATATTTAAAGAGGAAGCTGTCCCCCCCGCCAGTTCAGAAAATTGTTGTAAAAAGAAAAAAAATGAGGTAAAGGATTGGAACCTCATTGGGTTGATATCCAGGACTATTTTAGCCACTAGACTGATTCATTCCTACTCGGTGGGCAAGGTTGCATTCATTCCATGAATTTTCTGTGCATATATCTGTAAGTATAATATAAATTGCTATGTTACAAGGAAGCAGTTATCTATAATTCAACAAGAGTATGCTATATTTTTTTCACAGAAAATTGGTTGTGATGATGTATTAGGATCGTCAGCCAGAGAAGATCATTGTGGTGTTTGTAATGGGAATGGAAGATCATGCAAAGTCATCAAAGGAGACTTTAATCATACCAGAGGAGCAGGTATGTTGGCTCATTCTGTGAACTTTCAATGTTTCTGGTCTGTTGAGTCTTTCCTACTATGAAATATCATCATGATGATCTCTCTGCGATTGGCGTCTAAGTCGCAAAATGTTCTCCTTATTCTCAAACTATGCCTACTCCTCAGATTCGTTTGTATGTTAATTGCCTTCTATAAATTGCCTTAGTGTGTAGGGAGGAGCGCGAACGTAGAAACAGTATGAATGGGTGATCGATGGTCATTGGACTCAGTGAGCCGAAGGGCCTGTTTCCACACTATCTTTCAATCAGTCAATCCTTAGTTAGGGGAAACACCCTCCTTGCATCTAGCCTGGCAAGCACTTTAAGAATTTTCTTCAAATAAAAGACACAAAGTGATCCCCAAAAGACACAAATAGATCCACAAAGTGACGGCGGCGTTGTAATGGCGGCGGTCCCTGCAGTCCGTCTGTCCTTTAAAAACTTTTGTCCTATTTAATGTGTAGTTTGCTGTGATTTTTTAATATTGTTTTTAACTGTGTATATGTGGGGCGGGGGGGGGCGGG
Source organism: Amblyraja radiata (assembly GCF_010909765.2). Classification (NCBI taxonomy): domain Eukaryota; kingdom Metazoa; phylum Chordata; class Chondrichthyes; order Rajiformes; family Rajidae; genus Amblyraja; species Amblyraja radiata. Next base: position 48,516,126 of record NC_045958.1, on the reverse strand, counting down.
ACTTTTAAATCTCTTCCCTGCATGGGAGACCCGACCTTTTCCCTGTCAGGTCTCCGTTGTCGTTGGAGCCTAGCACCTTAATGGCCGCGGGACTTACCATCGCCCGCTGGGGGATTTAACATCGGGAGAGGATGGAGAGCAGGGGAGAGAGAAGACTTTGCCTTCCATCACAGTGAGGAGGAGATTCACTGTGATGGATGTCTGTGTGAATTGAGTTGGTTGTGTGTCTTGTAAAATTGTTTATTTTTGTTGTATGGTTGCAGAAACCAAAGTTCCTAATGGAAAAATAATGTTCATTGAATTGAAAGTGCTGGAGTAACTCAGTGGGTCAGCAGGCCTGGATAAAGTGAACAAGGAGAGGATATTTCCACTAGTAGGAGAATCTAGCCCCAGAGGACATACAGTGCCCTCTATAATGTTTGGGACAAAGACCCATCATTTATTTATTTGCCTCTGTACTCCACAATTTGAGATTTGTAATAGAAAAAAATCACACGTGGTTAAAGTGCACATTGTCAGATTTTAATAAAGGCCATTTTTATACATTTTGGTTTCACACAGCAGTGTTTATACATAATACCCCCCCATTTCAGGGCACATGGTTTCACGGGTGTTTGTAATTGCTCAGGAGTGTTTAATTGCCTCCTTAATGCGGGTATAATGGGCCTGTCCCACTTAGGCGACTTTTTAGGGGATTGCAGGAGACTCTGCGGTCGCCACATGTTTGTGGATGGTTGCCGGGGAGTCGCCTTCATGGTTGTGAGGAGTTCCCGCATTCTGTGGTTGCTGCAAATTTTTCAACATGTTGAAAAATTTGTGGCGACCAGAATGAAGCCGCCATGGAGAGTAGCGAGAATTCTCGTGTCATAGATGGGTCGCCAGGAGGTCCTAGTGAGTTGTCAGGAGGTCAAAGGTTATCATAGGTTCTCGTAGGTTGTAGCTAGTGCTGACCGGTGAATTTAATTGGCTCATTGGGGATAAAAAACATTTGCAGTAGTTTTCAGAGCCAAGGATATCCAACCCGGTAATGTTAAATGTCCGCCGAGCTTCACAGCCGTGTATCTCTGGCTTCTTAAAAGTTGTCCCCACTCCTTCTCCCCCCTCTTTTAAAGGACTTACCGTTCATTGTGCTATAGCCATCTTAATTACAGTGCCAACCTTCCTGTTCATCGCGGTGTGTGTCTGTATCACCTTGGCTTTGCACCGTGTGAATTTCACTCAGACAGCGCTCCCCCCGCTTGCCCTGTCCCCCGCCTGCATAACGGGCTGGTGAAGGAAGTGATGTGTGTGAGTGTATGTGTTTCACTCTGACAGTCGCCGGCAGTCGCCTGAAAAAAAGTGGGACAGGCCCATAAGAGAGCTCTCAGCACCTACTCTTTCCTCCTGTCTTTCCATCAACTTTGGAAACTTTTATTGCTGTTTATCAACATGACCAAAGTTGTGCCAATGAAAGTCAAAGAAGCCATTATGAGACAGAGAAATAAGAATAAAACTGTTAGAGACATCAGCCAAACCTTAGGCTTACCAAAATCAACTGTTTGGAACATTATTAAGAAGAAAGAGAGCACTGGTGAGCTTACTAATTGCAAAGGGATTGGCAGGTCTCCACAGCTGATGACAGAAGAATTCTCTCTGTAATAAAGAAAAATCCCCAAACACCTGTCCGACTGATAGAAACATAGAAAATAGGTGCAGGAGTAGGCCATTCGGCCCTTCGAGCCTGCACCGCCATTCAATATGATCATGGATGATCATCCAACTCAGTATCCTGTACCTGCCTTTTCTCCATACCCCCTGATCCCTTTAGCCAAAAGGGCCACATCTAACTCCCTCTTAAATATAGCCAATGAACTGGCCTCAACTACCTTCTGTGGCAGGGAATTCCACAGATTCACCACTCTCTGTGTGAAAAATGTTTTTCTCATCTCTGTCCAGGAGTCAGATGTGGATTTGTCAATGACCACTGTCCGCAGAAGATTTCATAAACATAAATACAGAGGCTATACTGCAAGATGCAAGCCACGGGTTAGCCACAAAAATAGGATGGCCAGGTTACAGTTTGTCAAGAAGTACTTAAAAGAGCTACCACAGTCTGGAAAAGGGTCTTGTGGACAGATGAGGCAAAGATTAACATATCAGAGTGATGGCAAGAGCAAAGTATGGAGGAGTGAAGATACTGCCCAAGATCCAAAGCATACCACCTCATCTGTGAAACATGGTGAAGGGGTGTTATGGCCTGGGCATGTGTGGCTGCTGAAGGTACTGGCTCATTTATCTTTATTAATTATACAACTGCTGATGGTAGTAGCATAATGAATTCTGAAGAGTATAGACACATCGTATCTGCTCAAGTTCAAACAAATGCCTCAAAACTCGTTGGCCGGTGGTTCATTCTACAGCAAGACAATGATCCCAAACATACTGCTAAAGCAAAGGAGTTTTTCAAAGCTAAAAAATGGTCAATTCTTGTGGCCAACTCAATCACCCGATCTGAAACCAATTGAGCATGCCTTTTATATGCTAAAGAGAAAACTGAAGGGGACTAGCCCCCAAAACAAGCATAAGCTAAAGATGGCTGCAATACAGGCCTGGCAGAGCATCACCAGAAAAGACACCCAGCTACTGGTGATGTCCATGAATCGCAGACTTCAAGCATTCATTGCATGCAAACGATATGCAAAAAATGCCAAACATGACTACTTTCATTTACATGACATTGCTGTGTCCCAAACATTATGGTGCCCTGAAATGGGGCACTATGTATAAAGACTGCTTTAATTTCTACATGGTGAAACCAAAATGTATAAAAATGGCCTTTATTAAAATCTGACAATGTGCACTTTAACCACGTGTGATTTTTTTCTATTACAAATCTCAAATTGTGGAGTACAGAGGCAAATAAATAAATGATGGCTCTTTGTCCCAAACATTATGGAGGGCACTGTAGTTTCAGAAAGATTAGAAAGAATTCTTTATTCTGAGAGTGGTGAATGTGAAATTAATTGCCACCGACATCTGTGGAGGCCAAGTCAGTGGATATTTTTATGGCTGAGATTGACAGATTCTTGATTAGCAGGGGTTATGGGGATAAGGCAGGAGAATGGGTTTGACGGGGATACTTAGATCAGCCATGATTGAATGGCAGAGTAGACTTGATGGGCCGAATGGCCTAATTCTGCTCCTAGAACTTATGAACATGTCAGGCAGCGCTCAGGAGAACATGGATAGGTTATATTTCAGGTCGGGGCCCTTCTTCAGACTTTTCTTAGTTGTTATGTATCTCCTTTTGAACCCTTTAAAATAAAATCCAGTCTCAGTCAGGTCAATCTCTTCTAATAAGGCATCCCCCAAAACCAATCTGCACTCCAAAGTGGCAAATGCATCTTTTCTTAGGGAAGAAAACTGTGTATAATACTCAAGTGGCAAAAGCAGTAGCTAAACTGAGGCAAAGTAAAAGACCATTCAATGTTATCTTAGTCAAACAGTGGAGTGAAGGCTCAACCTGAGGTCTGTTTCAGCTGGAAATGGTCATCATCAGTGGTCATCGATTGTGGTGGGAGCAGACAATGGTTCTGGGCTTTTCAATGTTTACCCAGGAGGATATTTTTAATCTGTGGCATGTAAAATGTACATTCTATTACAGGTGCACAACCTTTTATCCGAAAGCCTTGGGACCAGACACTTTTCGTAATTCGGAATTTTTCGGCTTTCGGAATGGAAGATTTTTAGCGTAGATTTTAACGGCTGGCTCAGTGGTAGAGTGCTCGGCTCATATCCGCAAGGTCGCAAGTTTGCGCCTCGATCCCGGCAGTTACTCGATCGCGAGTTTGAGTCTTCAATGTAGTTTTTTCTTGCAGAATAGGAGAGAATAGGGAGGGTTAGGCTGGGATCATTCTCTGCGAGATGATCTTAGTGCGGGAGACAAGTGTAGGAGAGGTGTACTGACTGTGTGGGCAGAACTTTGGAAGTGATTGCCCACCATTCTCAAAAGCCGCTGTGTCTTCCTGTCCCTGGGATAGCAGGAGGCGATCAAACAGCACAATACCCCCCTCCCCTTCCAACACAAGAGGAACCCGCTCCCTGATGGGCCGCTATGGCGACAAGTGGCAGTTCGCCCACAGCCCGAGCTGCGCCAGCCCAAGAACAAGACGTACCTTGCACACCATCAGCTTCTGCCCCTACGGGGAGCGTGTTCCTCTGGAGTTGGAGCGGGGCTGGGCTGGAGTTGCTGATCTGGGATCTCCGTGCTTGCAGTGGGCCTGGGGGTCGGTGTCCCGATGAGGGGGCGCAGCTCGGGCTGTGGGCGAACTGCCACTTGTCGCCGTAGCGGCCCATCGGGGAGCGGCTTCTGGAGTTGGAACGGGGCTGGGCTGCTGCTGGCTGTGGGTCTCTGGGATCTCCGTGCTTGCAGTGGGCCTGGGGGTCGGTGTCCCGTTGGTCCTGACGTCTCCGGTGACTGGCACTGACCTGCTGGCATCGCCGACGTGAAGACAGTGCAAAGCACCCGCGCCGGTGCAATGGGCGGGGAGCTGGAGAGGGGAGGGAAGGGGTCACACACATGGCCGGGAAGCAGAGGGGTGTAGGTGGGGTGAAACTGAAGGGAGCGACAATCTGCTGCTGCCTGCCCGCTGAGAAAAAGTTCCCACACAAGACTCAGGATACACTGTGTATCGTGAGTCTACCGTGGGAACTTTTTAACTCAGCGGGCAGGCAGCAGCAGATTGTCAATTATTAACCCTCCCGCGCAATATACCCTCACCTTCTCTTTTATGAATGGGGATTTAGTTCCCCTTTCTTCGAGGACCGACCAGAGGTTCCGCTGTCACCTCTGCGGGCTGCCCTCGGTGAACGTCTTCAAGGACCTTTCTTCAAGGACCGAAAAAATGTCCGCTATTCGGAGCTTTTCGTTATTTGGAATTTCGGATAAAAGGTTGTGCACCTGTAATAAGAATATTAAGTTGCATTGTATAGGAGTTCTGATAAGAGTTGTCATTGAGTTACTAATTTGTGAATGCTTTCTTCTGGATCCTCACATTTAATAGAAATGCATTACTGGAAGCATAACTACTCTTTAAATGGCACACATTCATAAAAGTAACTATGAAGTCATCTAACTGGAACCACTCAATAAATTGTAGACTTCAGTAGTGGAATGGCTGCTTGACAATGAAATAGCGACACTTCATTGTCAGTGCAATATTTTCAAGTAACCTTATTCTTTCTGCTTTCGGTATTAAATTATCTGAGGCTGATACAACTAGAACGTATACAGACCTGTGAACAAAAATCTGAAATTAAGCCTAAGGAACTAAATACCAGCTATTTAGCCAAGACCAGAAAGTACAAATTTGACCACCCTGCTCTTCTGGGTTTCCAATATAATCAGTTAAGATCACCATAAAAGACTTTACATAAATATTCAAAACTTAATACTATACTTAATACTCCAAACATCTTTAGCTTTATGTTTTATTCAATGGTAAATCAACTTTGATTTATGTTTGTACACCATCGAGTTGAAATCAGGTACCCTAAGGTCACCTTGTTTAATGATTAACTGTAAATCATTACTTCATGCCTCACTTTCTAATTATCTTACTCTGTCAAAATGAGAACCTCATGATTTTTTACATGAAACACTGAGCTATTGTATTATTATAAACTATTAGATTAAATTTGCAAATTATTTATATTTTATATTTTAAAGGTTGTGGCATTATTTGATAACATAGACTGCTGCATTTCTCACAGTGCACATACATTTACTGTAAAGATCATGTTTTCAAAATAAAAAAGTTATAAGACATGTGGAAGGAAAAATTAAATAAATAATCTTTGCTGCCAGCAATGGGTGACGTGTTTGCATATAGATCAACGCAAAATTTATAGTATAATTCAGGATGGGAATGCCGATTGGCTTCCAGGTGCAATATATTATAGTGTTGAGGTAGACTATCTCTGGCAAATAATCTTGCATCATTTCCAGTTCAATGCAAAGCCAAATTCAAAAGGTCTTAAACTTGGTGTGGAATTGTTTCAAAGGCCAGGGAAAGGAGCCCAAGCTGTCCGTTCTCATTTAAAGTTAGCAATTTGGCATTTGCTTGCACAGAACAAACACTAGCTGTACAATTTCCATTGCACGCTGAATTACTTCCATCAATATAGGGAGGGGGAAGGAGGAAAACATTTCCCACACTATTTTTGACCCAAAAATATTAACCACTCAAGCATCCCTTATTCATAAGTTATAAGGAGTAGGAGTATAATTCAGCCCATCATGTCTACTCCACCATACTATCATGGCTGATCTATCTCTCCCTCCGAACCCCATTCTTCTGCCTTCTCCCCATAACCTCTGACACCCATGGTTTCATGATTCACACCCTCACCATATTGTGCATCCCCAGGTTGGGAATCACAGATCCCTTGCTTCAGTGGGAGCTGACCCTTATCCAACGACCAGTTGCTGCTGTAGCATCATCACCATCCTTTTAGACCCCTCCAGATCAAACCGGTTAAGCCCCTGTCCCACTTTCACAACCTAATTGGCGACTTCTGCCGAGTTTGCCCTTGACTCATACTCACAGCATGGTCGCCAGGAGGTCGTAGGAGGTCTTTGTAACTCTTCCTCATGTTCGTGAGTGGTCTCCGCGTACTCGTGGCCTCAAGTAGGTTGCGGCGTTTTTTCCAGCCTGATAAAAAATGTCCACGAGTAAAAAAAAGTTTGGCATGGAAAAAATTGATACTTTTTACACATAGGAAGGTCTTAGGTAGGTCGTAGTAGGTCGTGATGATAGTTGTATATAGTCGTAGATAGTCGTAGGTAGTCGTAGGTCGGCAACTGGCCCGAGAAAAAAATGCAATCATGACATCATTTTATCATTTGATCATTTTCCACTCGTAGCTAGTCGTAGTTGGTCTTAGGTGTTGAAGACTGAGGTCGAGGGGGGTCGTAGAAGGTCATAGACATAGTCGTAGGAGGTCGTACACATAGTCGTAGGAGGTATTTTACGAGTCAACACGACCTTGACATTTTTTTCAACTCGCCTCGGGTCTTCTAAACTCGTGGATTAGGTCGTCCAAGTGGGACAGACCCTTTAATCAGGCTAATGTTTAGACTGGGATTTTGTTCTGTAAACAAAATATTTAAAAGTCCTGGCCTTCTAGGTATGCCATTTGAAACTCTGCCAACCTGTCTATGTAAGTCATCCAGGTTAAACAGGTTCTTCTAGAAGTGTGGAGTCAAGTTGTCCACCTTATTAGTAGTTTTGATGGAAAACATTTCATTAAGGTTTATTTGTATAATAGATTTAAATCTCCAGATAAGTCTCCATTTGACTGATGTACAAGGACCCCCAGATCCCGTTGTACTTTCCCTTTTCCCAACTTGACGCCATTTATATAGTAATCTGCCTTCCTGTTTTTGCTACCAAATTGGATAACTTCACATTTATCCGCATTAAACTTCATCTGCCATGCATCTGCCCACTCCCCCCAACCTGTCCAAGTCACCCTGCATTCTCATAGCATCCTCCTCACAGTTCACACTGCCACCCAGCATTGTGTCATCTGCAAATTTGCTAATGTTACTTCATCCAAATCATTGATTTATATTGTAAATAGCTGAGGTCCCAGCACCGAGCCTTGCGGTACCCCACTAGTTACTGCCTGCCATTCTGATGAAGTGATGGAGTGCTGGAGAACAGGAGGGTGGCTAATGTAGTGTCTCTAGTTAGGAAGGACTGCAAAGAAAAACCTAGATGCGATAGACCAGTAAACTTAACATTGATGGTAGAAAGTTTACTGAAGAACATTCTGAGGGATAAGATATACGTGCTTTACGAAGGGTTAATTACGGAATGTCAGCATAGATTTATGTGGGGCAAATTGTGTCTCACTGATGAAGTAGCCAAGAAGGATGATGAAGGTGTGGGCATAGATGTCATCCAAATTGACTTCAGCTCGTACAGTGGGCCTTTGATAATGCTGTGCAGAATAGACTGCTCTGGGATCCAAGGAGAACTAGATAGCTCGACACAGAATTGGCTTGATTGTAGGAAGCGAAACTTGGTGGTGGAAGGTTGTTTTTTGGACTGAAGACCTATGAAGAGTGGTGAGCCGCAGGGATTTGTACTGGGTCCACTCCTGTTTGTCGTCTATATCAACGATTGGGATGAAAATGCACAAGTAGTACGTTTACAGATGACACTAAATTAGATGGCATCATAGACGGTGAATTACAGCAGGGTCTTGATCAGCTGGATAAATGGGTTGAGGAATGGCAAATTGGGTTTAATTCACATAAGTATGAGGTGTTGCATTTTGAGAAGTCAAACCAGGGCAGAGCCATCATAGTGAATAATGAGATTTTTGTAGCTCAGGGATCCAGGAGTATAAATAAAAGTCTACCTGAAAGTGGTGTCACATGTAGATAAGGTAGTGAAGAAGGCTTTTGGCACAATGGCCTTCATCAGCCAGGGCATATCTTGATTGGCATGGATGAGCTGAGTTGAAGGACCTGTTTCTGTGCTGTCTAACTCAGTGACTCAATCTGAACTGTCATAACTTTCATAACCTGTAATTCCCCTCCTTTTTCTCCCTACGTTTGCTTTCATTATGCCACACCCCATGCTTTTCTGGTCCAGTGCTCTCATAACTGGCCTCCTATTATCTAAAAAAAAATTAGTATTACTTTAGATAAGTCTTACTTACAGGCAACGTTTCAGGTCGGGACCCTTCGTCTGGAGTCTATGATGTTGTCTGTCCATGCCCTCCCCAGATGCTTCCTGACCTATTGAGTTCCCCCAGCACTTTGTGCATCTGCAGTCTCTTGTGTCTCTGTAAAAATAGTTTGTTGCCTTCATCCTGACTCATGATCAAACTACTACCCCAATATTCACATTAGCGTCCAATCTACCTAAACTTAATTTAAAAATTCTCACCTCCCTGCTGAATCCAACTCATCCTGGTGCCTTGGTAACCTCCAAAGCTTTCTGAGAACATCGATATCCTGCAAAGCAGGCACCCAATGCAGCCCTCCCTTCCCGGGATCCATCATTCTATCAGTTAAGCCCAGAGCTGGGGAATTTACTCCTTAAATTTCTCCACCTATTCCCTCTTCTTAAAGATATTTGCAGGACAACTTCCTTCCTTCGCCTTGGTTCAATTTTTACCTTTTCACTGTAGCTCGGTACGTGCGACCATAGACTAAACTCAACTGTAAAGCACATTGGATCATTTAAGTAGATAAAGAAACAAGCTGTTAGACATCAAAAACTAAGTGGAACAAGGAGACTGACAATGTATCTCAGCACCACACATTGTTGGCGGCAACACATTTTGGTCGTCAACACGTAGTGGCAACGGACAGACATTCAATAGATATTTTACAATCAACTGGTTAGAATTTTAAATATATGCTAATCAATTGAAAATTTGGATGAAATATTACAGCAGCCTGGTCAAAGTTTGATGAAGTAGAACATGTGCAATGTAACCTTCAGGGTTCAGAGTGAGAAATTAATCTTCAGGGTAAATGCTTCTTAATGCGACACAGATGGGATGTACCAATCGTGCTGTCTGGCTTATTTTAAATGCCGTGACCAGATTCCCAGCGGAATAATTTCTACCTCAATGCATAATACAAACATGAGTGATATGAAAAGTGACCGGTATCAATAATGGAAGCATTGTTAGGCTTGAAATGATCTTGAAACTAAAAAAAATTGTTCCCCGGTGTAGTAAGAATGCACTTTAAAAGCTGTGCTTAAAGAGAAGGAACTCTGCAGAGACAAAGCAGTTACTATTTGAAGTTAGAAAACTAAGATAGAGTGTATTGGTGAATAATATGATTTTTAAACAGAAATGAGATTAAACTAAACAAAGATATTGTTTGAGGGAAGAAGACACAAAATGATAGAGTAACTGAGTGGGTCAGGCAGCATCCCTGGAGAACATGGGTAGGTGATAATTCGGGTCAGGACTGTTCTTCAGACTGGATATTTTTTGAGGAGGATAGTTGGTACGCTTTGCAATGTAAATACAACAAACAAGATCTTGCACCTATATCAATTTTAATATAGAAAAACGTGGGAAGATTTTGACACGAATATCATCAAGAAATATTGGGACAGATGATGAAAACATTGGATGTCATAGAGGTTGAGGTGGAGAGACCTAGAGTGAAAATTATGGAATTTGGTGCCCAGGCAACTGAAAGCATCATCACCAATGATGGAATAGTGTAAAACAAATGAGCAAGAGATAAAACTGGTGTCAAGGAGGGAACCTGGTGGGTAGTACAGTTGCAGAAGATTACAGAAATTGGAGGAGGTAAAGATATTTCTGATTTGAAAACAAGGCTGAGAATTTTAAAAGGAAATGAATGAACAATCTTAAGAAGAGAGAAAGGAAGTTTAGTTTAGAGATACAGCACGGAAACAGGCCCTTCGGCTCACTGAGTCCGTGCCGACCAGCGATCCCCGCACATTAGCACTATCCTACACACACTAGGAACAGTTTACACTTATACCAAGTATACAAACCCAAGCCAATTAACCTGTACGTCTTTGGAGTGTGGAAGGGAACCAAAGATCTCAGAGAAAACCCACGGGGTCACGGGGAAAAGGTACAAACTCCATACAGACAGCACCTATAGTCGGGATCGAACCCGCGCACCTGGCGCTGCAAACACTGTAAAGCAATAGCTCTACCACTGCACCACCATGCCGTTATCTGCCAAGTTGTCTGACCAAAATCAAAATATTTGATCCATGTTTCAGCAACAGATGAATTGATTTAGAGCCAACCAATATTTCACAGATAATAGCAGGTATTCCAAGTGAGGTAGTTCATGTATTATCAGAAGCTCATTGTGTTGTAAACAATGTGATTCAACCTCAGGCAGTTGCCAGGAAGATGAAAGGGATTGGTGTGTTGGAGCTAATTGTTTGTGATGGGGGCGTAATGGAATCAATGAAAGATATAGGATGGAAGCAGGGCCTTTGGCCCACTAAGCTCACATTAGTTTCATGTCACCCCACTTTCTCATCCACTCCCTACACACAGGGGACAATTTTACAGAGGCCAATCAACCTACAAATCCTTTGGATTGGGAGAAAACTGGAGCATCCAGAGGAAACCCACTAGGTCACAGGGAGAATGTGCAAACTCCACACGTACAACTCCAAAGGTCGGGATCAAACCCGGGTGTCCAGCGTTGTGAGGCAGTAACTCTACCAGTTGCACTACTGTGCTGTGCTGTGAATTAGATTAGTAGAGAGGTTAAGAGATTTAGAAAACTACTTACAGACAAGGAGCACCAAAATGACTAAAGGCCGAGCCTCCGATAGTCACAGTGCTGTAAGTGACATAAGGATAAGGTAACCGTACTGGATGGCTTTGTTCCTCACAATGTTAGTTGGAAGAATAGTTCAAGTGGTGTCAATTTGAAGAGGTCCAAGAACAGATCCTTAGCAGCAGCAGCACATTGTGGCAGCACCTACCACAGGTGCATCATTGTCTGCTTTCACTTAAACAAAGAACATAAAAGCACGGGAAGTGATTTGGGGAAGATTGGCACAGATTATTTTCTGTCTTTGAACTGCAATGGACTTGCTCATTGCCAAGTACTTACACAAAATCAGCCAAGACAATCAAACCTCACTGAATGAATATTCATTTGTTCTTATAACCTGTTGAGGCACTACCTTTTGCATAACGTTTCCTCTGACAAATAATTAAATTTTAACTCCCATTATCATTATCATTCCTGAAGGCTCTAATTGTGCGTCGGAACTTGTCCATCAAAGTTAATAAATGGCAGTTAAAGTACAAAGAAACAGACTCTAAGCAGAGCTGCTCGATTAACTCCCTGAGAAACTATGATTGTGTTCCTGCTTTATTTTAATAGTGTTTCCTTTGAAAATTTCAATGGCATTATTTACTTATGGCAGGCACTTAAAATTGGCAAGTAATTTTCCCAAGGCACAAACTGAGGTAAGAATGTATCTGTCAAGGTACACTATATTAAAAGGGCAGTAAATTTTCAAGCACTCTAGTACACTTTTTTATGACAGTCTATATTTAGAATCGCAGCGTATACTTTTGAAAAATAATTGCTTGGTAATTCAATCCTAGTCGGTAGTACTGAACGGGCTATTTAGCACCATCACCATGTTGTGTTTCAACCAGGTGGTAGATCATAATTCATACTAGGTACTGTATATAGTGATACACTCATGGGATTTATTTCTGGATGAGGATTTTTAACATGATTATATTTAAACACTTTAGCTCCAAATCTTTCACAAACAAAAAAGTATAAAAGGAAAATACTACTCTGTTTCCGTAGCCCTGCTGCATACCATTGCCTCTGCTTGCACACTGCACAAAGCAAATGAGAAAAAAGGTTTTTCCTTTTGTTACTGGAATTTTGGAATGGGCCAATTGATTCACTTACAAAATGTGGGGAGCCATCACCAGAGTGGGTGTATAAAGTCAAAAATGGCAATTGCGTTTTCAAGCTAAAAATCTTGAAAGATTAAAGGGGCTGTCCCACTGTATGAGCTAATTCAAGAGCTCTCCCGAGTTAAAAAAAAAATCAAACTTGTGGTAAGCACGTAGAATGTACGGAGCGGGTACGTCGGAGCTCGGGACGTCTCTTAGCGGCTTGTAACGCTAACGGCAGGTACTCGGGAAATGCGGTTAGCTCGTGAAGACGTGAAGATTTTTCAATGTTGAAAAATGTCCACGAGAGCCCCGAGTACCTATGAGCCGCTATTCCCGTAATTCTCCGAGTTCGAATCAGGGAATACTCGGGAGAACTCTTGAATTAGCTCGTACAGTGGGACAGCCCCATTAGGATTTGAGAAATTCAAATGTATTCTTTGAACAACACGCAAATTTTCAAGTTCAAGTTAGTTTATTGTCATGTGTCCCTGATAGGACAATGAAATTCTTGCTTTGCTTCAGCACAACAGAACATAGTAGGCATTGACTACAAAACAGATCAGTGTGTCCATATACCATTATATAAATATATACACACATGAATAAATAAACCGATGAAGTGCAAATAACAGATAATGGGCTATTAATGTTCAGAGTTTTGTCCAAGCCAAGTTTAATAGCCTGATGGCTGTGTGGAAGTAGCTATTCCTGAACCTGGTTGTTGCAGTCTTCAGGCTCCTGTACCTTCTACCTGAAGGTAGCAGGGAGATGAGTGTGTGGCCAGGATACTGCCAGCCTTTTTGAGGCAGCGACTGCGATAGACCCCCTCGATGGAAGGGAGGTCAGAGCCGATGATGGACTGGGCAGTGTTTACTACTTTTTGTAGTCTTTTCCTCTCCAGGGCGCTCAAGTTGCCGAACCAAGCCACGATGCAACCGGTCAGCATGCTCTCTACTGTGCACCTGTAGAAGTTAGAGAGAGTCCTCCTTGACATACCGACTCTCCGTAATCTTCTCAGGAAGTAGAGGCGCTGATGTGCTTTCTTAATAATTGCATCAGTGTTCTCGGACCAGGAAAGATCTTCAGAGATGTGCACGCCCAGGAATTTGAAGCTCTTGACCCTTTCAACCATTGACCCGTTGATATAAACGGGACTGTGGGTCCCCATCCTACTCCTTCCAAAGTCCACAATCAGTTCCTTGGTTTTGCTAGTGTTGAGGGCCAGGTTATTGTGCTGGCACCATATGAACAGTTGTTCGATCTCTCTTCTATGCTCTGACTCATCCCCATCAGTGATACGTCCCACAACAGTGGTGTTGTCAGCGAACTTGATGATGGAGTTCGCACTATGACCGGCTATGCAGTCATGAGTATAGAGTGAGTACAGCAGGGGGCTGAGCACGCAGCCTTGAGGTGCTAACGTGCTGATTGTTATCGAGTCTGACATTTCCACCAATACGAACAGACTGTGGTCTGAGAATGAGGAAGTCGAGGATCCAATTGCAGAGGGATGCGCAGAGACCCAGTTCTGTGAGTTTGGTAACCAGCTTGGAGGGGATGATTGTATTAAATGCCGAGCTGTAATCAATGAATAACAGCCTAACATATGAGTTTTTATTATCCAAGTGGTCCAGAGCGGAGTGGAGGGCCAGCGAGATCGCATCCACCGTTGATCTGTTGTGGCGGTAAGCAAACTGTAGTGGGTCCAGGTTTTTGTCGAGGTAGGAGTTGATTTGCGCCATGATCAACCTCTCAAAGCACTTCATCACCACAGGCGTTAGTGCCACAGGTCGATAGTCATTGAGACACATCACCTTACTCTTCTGGGGCACTGGAATAATTGATGCCCTTTTGAAGCAGGTGGGAACCTCAGACCTCAGAAGTGAGAGGTTGAAAATATCCGTAAAAACTCCAGCCAGTTGGTCCGCACAGGTTTTTAGAACACGACCAGGTATACCATCAGGTCCAGGTGCTTTTCGGGGGTTCACCCCTCTGAAGGATTTCTTGACGTCGGCCTCTGTGACTGAGGCTGAAATACCATCACAGTGAATGGGGGCTCAGGAAGGCACATCGGTGTTCTCCCTATCAAAGTGTGCGTAAAACACATTGAGCTCATCAGGGAGTGATGTTTCGCCGACATTCGAGCTGCCTCCTGATTTTGCCTTGTAGAGGGTGATTGCATTCAGGCCCCGCCACAGCTGCCGAACATCTGTCTCATCCTCCAGTTTGGAGCAGAAGTCCCTTTTGGCCTTTTTGATGGCCTTACCAAGGTTGTATCTGGACTTCATGTGGGCCACTGTATCATCAGACATGAATGCCCTGTGTCTGGATTTCAGAAGAGTATGGATCTCAAAGTTCATCCAAGGTTTCTGATTGGGAAACACTCGGAAGGTTTTTGTAGGGATGCAATCCTCCACACATTTCTCAATGAAGCCTGTAACTACTGTGGCGTATTCGTTCAAGTCCGTTGCCGAGTCCTTGAACATTGCCCAGTCTACAGACTCCAAACAGTCCTGTAGTTGTTCCTCTGCCCCCCTCCCCCCCCCCCGACCAGCTCTGTACTGTCCTCACCTCTGGGGGTGTGGTCTTTAATTGCTGCCTGTAGGCAGGAAGAAGCAGCACCGCGGTATGGTCGGATTTATCGAAGTGAGGGCGAGAGATAGAGCGATAGGCATTCTTGATGGTGGTGTAGCAGTGGTCGAGGGTGTTAGGTCCTAGGTCCTCTGGTGCAGCAGGAGACATGTTGGTGGAAGTTAGGGAGTGACTTCTTTAGGTTTGCCTTATTGAAGTCCCCAGCAATGGTGGTAAATGGCTCGGGGTAAGACGTCTGGTGTTTGTTGACCACGGCGTGCAGCTCCTCCAGTGCCAGGCGGACGTCTGCCTGGGGTGGGATGTAGACCGCGGTCAGGATGATGGAGGTGAATTCCCTTGGGAAGTAGAAGGGACGGCACTTCACAGCCAGATGTTCTAGGTGTGGAGAGCAGGAGTTGGACAGGGCTGCCACGTCTGAGCACCACGCAGAGTTGACCATGAGGCAGACGCTCCCTCCTCTCCCTTTCCCAGATACCAGTGTACGGTCCATACGGTGGATGGAGAATCCTTCAGGCTGGACTGCTGAGTCTGGGGAGCTGGGGGTGAGCCATGTCTCTGTAAAACTGAACACAAAGCATTCCTTCAGCTCCCTTTGATAAAGCAGTCTTGCCCTTAAGTCCTCCACTTTATTTTCAAGGGACTGTACGTTGGCCAGTAGGATAGTAGGGAGAGGGAGCCGAAGTCCCCTGCGCTTCAGTCTGACCTGACGTCCTGCCCGTCGGCCACGTTTCTGGACACAATGGAGGCTTCCTCTTTGTTTCCAGGCACTATGTTTACTGTACCTGCTGTTTCTGCGAACCTGCGCTCGAATGGGGTTCCTTCACAGACGGCAGCTCCAGGACCGTAACGAAAGGGGGTTCCCTCAAAGTCGGCAGCTCCAGCTTCATTGTTCCTGGGAGATCCAGCCCGTTGGCTCTGGAGGTCATCCCGAGGTTTTCAGATACAGTACCTGTGATCCTCAGTCGGGTCGGGAGTTTTACAGCCAGCGTGGGAACATTTCAAGTCCGGGGCTCCCGCAGCTGCGGGAGATCGCGAAATTGCGAGAGCCTTGAGGTGCTCAAGCAGCTTGTCGTTTTCCTGATCCAGCTTTTTCCAAGTTTTAAAAAAAAGTACTTACTGGCACGACAAAGCTGGTGACAAGAAATCATTTATGTGAGAACTGTGAAACTCCTGCTATAATGCTTCCAACTGCAAGTAGCTCAGAATTAACTGTCAAGAGGCATTTGCTCCCACTTGCTGTGTCAATACTTTCCCACTGGATTATATAGCAACAAGTCCAAAGGGACTAAGGGGTGAGGAATATGACTGAATATCTCTGCAATGGGAAGTATCACCCCACACCGGAGCATTTTAAGGAGAGGTATCCTTGTGGTAGATGGCATAACACTGCATTTACAGCAGGTCAGGCAATATCTGTGGAGAACTTGGATAGGTGACATTTCAGATCGAGACTCTTCTTCAGACTGATCCGAAACAACATCTATCCATGGTCTTCAGACATGCTGCTGATCTGCTGAGTTACTTCAGCGTGTAGTGCCTTTTTGTGCAGTTCTGTGTTTCTACTGCATTTACAGTGCAGGTTCCACTCAATTTCAAGAGAGAGTTAGATTTAGCTCTTAGGGCCAAGGGAATCAAGGGATATGGGGAAAAAGACGGAATGGGGTACTGATTTTGGATGATCAGCCATGATCATATTGAATGGCGGTGCTGGCTCGAAGGGCGGAATGGCCTACTCCTGCACCTAATTTCTGCTGAATTTGGCATAATGATCCTAAGCCAGGCTACAATGAGTTAATATTGTAGCCTGTAATAACGAATAAACATGCCCACACATTCTGGGTCAGCGGGGATCGAGGTATAACGTTAGCATCATCCCGAAACTAATCTTACAAACTGTTCAAATATAAACCAGTGTGACTGAGACCACTTTCCCCATTTGGTATCATCATCAATTATCTAACCTGGACATAAACTGGCAATATCACCACTGTAAACTGGGTTGATTTCCTCCCTCTCTACTCATTCCTCATACAGGACGTCGACACATAATGTCAACAGTTCCTTTCCCCTCACAGACGCTGCTCGATCCTCCAAGTTCCTCCAGCTCTTTGTTACAGGCTGTTGTATAATAGAACTATTCTCATGTTTCCAGTAATAATGCCTATTGGTGTAAATAAGGATACATTTCCTGAGGATGGTTGAAAATATACATGTTAAAAAATGCTGAAATGACTAAAGGTAGTAACTGTGAAAGTATTATCTATTTTTGTTATATTGTGTGCTGTACATAAAGATTAATGGTCATTATAAATAAACATTGTGAACTAAACAAGCAGTTATCAGTTTGTAACAATTAAAAAAATATTGCAAAGAGGAGGGAAAAATCTTTCTGAGGAATTTGTTACAATGAACTAACGTACTTTAAAGATGCTGAAGGGAATAAGAGATGAAAGTCATTGGCCTTTTCCCACACACTAGATTCTTTGGGTCCCTGATATACTCAGTGTAGATTGGCTATTGCATGTTAGCCAATTAGTACCCGATTGTACGTGCACCTCACCGCGTCCCCCACGGTATGCGAGAGAGAATACATGACAAACTGAAATGTATGGTCTCTATCGGAGTTATTGCCGAGGTCAGCGAACCCTCAGACTGGATCTCCACCATGGTCGGCGCCACCAAGAAAGACAAGAAGGAATTACGCATCTGCATCAATCCTAAAGATTTGAAAACAGCAATTAAACGCCAACACTACCCGATGAGAACCACCAAAGACGTAGCGGCACGGATCGGTAACGCAACGGTGTTCTCAGTCCTAGATGCCAAAAGTTCCTTTTGGCAAATCCCGTTAGACCATGCGTCATCTGCACTAACAACTTTCGCCACTCCGTTCGGCCGCTATCGATTTCTAAGAATGCCTTTTGGTATCGACTCTGCTAGCGAAGTCTTCCAGCGCGCAATGGAACAGCTGTTCGCAGAATATCCTTGTCCCATCATTGTTGACGACATCCTAGTATACGGCCGAGACGCAACCGAACACGATGCCAACCTACGAAAGGTGTTGGACCGTGCCAGAGACATTCATTTAAAACTCAACCCTCTGAAATGCAAGTTCAGAGTTCCAGAAGTCACTTACGTCGGTCACGTGTTCACTAGCAACGGGTTAAAGCCTGACCCATTGAAGACTGCAGCGATCAACGAGCTGCCAGTACCAACCGACGTCACAAGCCTACAACGATTTTTAGGTATGGTCAACTACTTGGGCAAATTCATCCCCAATCTCAGCGAATTATCAGTCCCACTATGGCAATTGACCCAAGAGGACAACACCTGGTCCTGGTACCCGCAACATCAACGGGCTTTTGAAACTTTAAAATTACAGCTCGCCCAGTGCACCAACTCTGGCATACTTCAACATCAATCTGCCTGTCACAATCACCTGCGATGCATCCCAATACGGACTAGGCGCAGCATGGCTGCAAACTTCCTTCAACGGCGACATGATGCCTGTGTCCTACACATCGCGCACCCTAACTGATACTGAACAACGGTACGCACAGATAGAGAAGGAACTACTTGCCGTGGTTTTCGCCTGTTCTAAATTCAGGGACTTTATTTTTGGCAAAACCTTCACGGTAGAGACTGATCATCAACCACTTGTCACCATCCTGAGCAAACCGATCCATGCTGCCCCAGCCAGATTTCAACGCATGATAGACAATAGACAATATTGTCTATCATGCGTTGAAGTCTGGCTGGGGCAGCATGGATCGGTTTGCTCAGGATGGTGACAAGTGGTTGGTGATCAGTTTCTACCAATCACCGATCGATGATGCAGCTACCGATGATGCAGCTACAACGGTTCGATTTTCGCATCATCTACAAAAAAGGTAAAGACATGCACATCGCAGACATTCTATCTAGAGCTCCACACACCACCAGCGAACAACACCCATTCGAACAGGACAAAATCTCCGTCCTGAAAGTATCGTTTGTTCCCAACAACTGCTTGCGCCGCCTCGCCGAACACACCGCTGCAAATAAAACCTCCCAACTGCTAACTCCCATCATCAAAGGCGGGTGGCCGAACAAACTGTCTAACACCCTGTTGAACTACGACCCTACTTCCTGGTACGTGATGAACTAGTACTACAGGATGGAGTGATTGTCAAAGGTCACAAGACGGTCATCCCCTCATCCCTGCGAAACGAGTACTATGAGGAAATCCACGGTGCTCACCCGGGCGTGGAGGCTACGTTACAGCGTGCGAAAGAAATGATCTACTGGCCCGGAATGACCAAGTACATTCGGAAGAAGACAGAATCATGCCCGATCTGTAACAGACAGGCACCTCACCAGCAAAAACAATCCCTGCTGTCTCAACCAGCTCCCTCTCTGCCATGGTCATCAGTGGCTGCCGATATCTTTGACTGGCACGGGAAGCACTATCTCGTGCTAGTGGACTCGTACTCTAATTGTTTTTTAATTGGCTTTCTGCCAACCATCTCCTCAGAGACAGTCGTCCAAAAGCTCAGGATCCATTTATCTGCACATGGAATTCCAGCTTGTCTACAGACTGACAACGGGACCCAATTCACCAGTTAAAAGTTTAAAGAATTTGCAAAACGGTGGAACTTCCGACATGTCACCAGCAGCCCAGAATACCCACAGTCCAATGGACTTGCCGAGCGTGCTGTTCGGAGCACTAAACAACTCATGGAATGCTCCTACCTAGCAAAATCTGATGTCTACCTGGACCTGTTGAACCTGCGAAATATTGCAAGAGATAACATTCTAGGTTCTCCAGCCCAGCGCCTGATGTCCCGCCGAACGCGACCTCTGTTACCCGTCACCCACGATCATCTAAAACCTAAAGTCGTCACCCGCTGTAGTACAAAAGCGCGTACAGTCTAACCGAGACGCGCAGAAATGATATTACGATAAGACCAGCAAACCACTCAAGCCACTCATTCAAGGCCAAGTGGTCCGACTACAGACAGACAAAGGACACGCCAAACTGGGGTACATTTATGACCCCGCAAAGGAACCGTGTTCCTACCTGGTCGATGTCGGTGGTACCATCTATAGACGCAACCGTCAACACCTCCTTCCTGTGATGGAACGGCGTCCGGCGCTCCAGGGTCCTGATGCCCCACCGTTCAACCTTAAAGTGATTGCTGTTCCAGCCGTTCCAGCATCTGTTTACACCAGTCCCGTCCACTCCCCGCGTCGGTCTGCCCCCACGACCCCTTTTGTAACCGGCTCTCCGGTGCCCCCGTGATGGTCTTCCTTGGGTTCCCCTATGGTGTCTCCTGTCGGGCTCACTGAACCGGAGGAAAAGGTTGACAAGGCAGCCAACTAGCAAGCCACCTGTTAGATATGGCGATTATGTTTAACCCCATTATTATTAGATGTGGCGATTTGCATTTAACATTTTATTTACTCGTTGTAATTGTAATGCTTTATTTGCTTTTCATTTATACAAGAAGAGATGTAGATTGGCTATTGCATGTTAGCCAATTAGAATGCTTAGTAATTATAACTCCGCCTAAGTATAACATTCATAGTGTAAGGACTCGCCCACTGCCTGCCAGTAGCTGTAGCAGTGTGAATGTGTAATGACCTGCTTACAAGATCATGACCTGAACAATAAAGATGCTTGTGTTTCAACCTGTGTGAGTTTGAGCTCTTTACACTCAGCAATGGCAGTTGTACATGCTTGTTTGTCAACTATTATCATTTTCTTTATGTTGTCTATCTTTACATTCTTCCAAAAAGCTTATGCAATCAACAAACTGAGTACAACTAGTATCTCCAGATCATCCCACTCTTCAACTCAAACTTTGTCCATTCCTAGAATTATATTGCTTTGTACAGGAATGAATATTCAAAATAATACCAGGACAAACTGAATCACTAGAAATATCTACACAATAACATTTGTATATATTTATCCATAATTGTTATTTGATAATTTTCTTAATTGCATTTATGTAGATCATAGGGAATCTTGACTATATTTGTATTTTCATCAAAAAATACGTGGGCGGCATGGTTCCTTCCTACACACGGTGACATAGTCTTGTTTGCCCAATAGTTCTCCAATGTTTGTATTTTGTTTGCAGGCTATGTGGAAGCTCTAGTTATACCTGCAGGAGCAAGAAGGATTCGAGTTGTTGAAGAAAAACCAGCGCACAGTTATCTCGGTAATGTACAGTTGCTTATGTCTAACTGGCCAATATCTTCTTCTTTAAAGAGAAAATCTCAGGGAAGTACTTCATTCCATGGTATTCCCTCAATACTTTTTTATGTGCCAACTTCCTTTTCTCATCCTTCCGCCCCTAAGTTGCTAACTCATGACAGGACAAATATCCAATATTGAAGAAGTGCCATGTAGTACTGTTTCTTGACCAAATTTTATTTTTCAGTAAATCAAAATTAATATAATGATTGCATATTCTGTTGAGTGTTTTCCATTAGTGTGACTTTACAAATGATAATATGATTTTAATTATTCCAGAATAGTCAACATAAAAGATTAAAAATATGGGGAAACTATATATCAAGGGGGAGGAGC
The DNA here is from genome assembly GCF_010909765.2 of Amblyraja radiata. Classification (NCBI taxonomy): domain Eukaryota; kingdom Metazoa; phylum Chordata; class Chondrichthyes; order Rajiformes; family Rajidae; genus Amblyraja; species Amblyraja radiata. The sequence continues at coordinate 48,494,507 of NC_045958.1, read as the reverse complement.
CATCTTGGGGAACGGCTGGTAACCAGCAGCCGTCCGTCTAATTCACTTTTTTTTGTAGTTCTAGTGAGTCCTGTGTTTTGTTTGTGGGAGAAATAGACTTTTTATTGTGGGGGGAAGGGGGTAACTATATTTCTAGGTCCCTACGTGGTCGCTGAGGCAGCTTTTTCTCCGGGCTGCCCCGTCGACCCGTCCTCGTGGCCTACCAGCGGGCGTGGAGCGCCGTTTCCTGGCGGGGACCACCCAGCACCTCGGCTTCGGTGGCGGCACAGCGCTGGAGCGCTATCGCGGAGCGGAGCGGGCGATGCCTTGCCTGGGTCGCCGCTCTGGATCGACGCGCTGGAGCTCCGGTGAGCTGTGACCGCCGAGTTCAACACCTCCGGGCTGCGGGTCTGCGGAGCGGAGCGGGCGGCGCCGACTTCAACATCGGGAGCCTGTGAGCTCCAAACCGGCACGGCCTTGTCGGCTTCGGAAGCCGCGGTCTCCGGTAAGGAAGCGGCCGTTCCAGGTGGCCCAGCCGCTGAGAGGACTCTCCCGACGCCGGGGCAACAGCACCCGGCGAGAACGGCCAGGAACAGCGGGCCTCCATAGAGGCAACAGCGGAGGCCTCAATAGGCCTGACTTTGGGAGAACTAGAAACACAAGAACTATTATTATTATTATATCAGATTTAAGATTTAGTTAAACATTGATGTTATTTTTGAAAATAATGCTGATATCTGCAACTTCCACAAAAATTGTGTTTATACCACTTATTGTGCTGGGATAAGCTATTCTCTTCAAGCCATTTGTTCTTACTTTGCAGTTACATGTAGACAATTTAATTAAGAAGCAAATAACAGAATGATGGAGGGCCATCGATTTAATTGTCTCCAGAATAGGAAATGATACAAAGATGAATTGTCCACATTTCTTTTGGAGTATGTAACATCAAAGGGAGTTTGCAAAGTGGATAATTTCACAATGGATTCATTGCTATTCAAATGAACATAAACAAAAGACACTTTCACAGTAAGGCAGTCTTGGTGATATTATTACGGTGATGGCTCCACATAATGTTTTTTAAATTAGAGGCAGGTATTTAGAACTTCTTAACTTTCCTGACAGGTAACAGGTTATGATTTAGTCAATTGCTGTGTATAGATATTTATCTATCAGATTTGCTTTCCATTTATATTATTTCATCTGGGATTTCAACCCTGAATTCCGAATGCACAAACTGACTGTAAACCTATCATAGAATATAGAACAGAACTGCAAAGGAACATGCTCTTCGGCCCTCAATGTCCACACCGAACATGATGCCAAGTTTTTAAGCGAATATTTTCTGCCTGCAGACGATCCATATCCCTCCATGAATATCTATGTACCTATCCAAAATCCTCTTAAATGCCACTATTGTATTTGCCTCCACCAGTGCACATTCCAGGCAGCCGCCACTCTCTGTTTCACAAACCTTATCACAAATGGGCTGCACGGTGTTGTAGCTATAGTTTCTGCCTCACAGCGCCAGAGACCCGTGTTCAATCCCGACTATGGATGCTTGTCTGTAGGGAGTTTGTACATTCTTCCCGTGACCCGAGTGGGTTTATTCCGAAATCTTCGGGTTCCTCCCACACTCCAAAGATGTATAGGTTTGTAAATTGATTGGCTTGGTAGAAATGTAAAATTGTCCCTAGTGTGTGTAGGATAGTGTGTAGGGATTGCTGGTCAGTGCGGACTCGATGGGCCGAAGAGCATGTCTCCATGCTGTATCTCTAAAACTAAAACTAAACTAAACTAAAACAAACCTCTTTTTAATTACAACCACAAATCTGCATGAAATGAAAGAAAAGAACACACGGAGTTTGCAGAGAAAGCTTGAGTTTCTGTCATTTATTTTTAGAAATGTAGCAAATCAGTAATGCAGCATTGGCTTCACTTTGTGTAAGATTATGAAGTGAGGCATTAATCAACTAAGATGTCATTAAAGGAGTATGGTGCATTTGGAAAGGTTTACATGACAGTACTTGATTAGAGCTGTCACAAAACAAAATATAAGTTCATATTTATAGAATCATTAATTTATAACCTCAAGTCTGACAAAAGTAGGAATGTTATAGTTTTATGGTAGGTTATGCTGTTCTAATGTCAGCGTGAAATAGTTTATGGGTAATAGTTTATGGGCATTCTATAGGTATACATCCAGGATTCTTCTATTAACTAAATGAACGGAATGAAGCAGACATTATCTATGGTGTTCATTAATCATTTGGCAAAATCATAAAGGTCCTGTGTTAGATTTTCTATTTATATAACTATAAATCTAGCCAGATGTTTGCCATATGCTGTGTTCATAATGTCCTCAAGTTGTGGCTGCATTTATTAGGTTACCCTCCAAATAATGGGCTTTCCAAAAACGATTTACAAGAGAAAGAATAGTGGTGGTCTAAGAGCTCACTCCTCCCTCAACTTGAGCAAGCGGTTTGCTCAGAGTTATATCATTCATTGATTGCCAAGTATAACCACAGAGCTCACATGCACAGGCCCTTTTCCAAGGCAGTGCAGGAAACTAAAACATTTGCAGTAAACTTCCATTGGAATCTGTTAGATTTACTGCACATGAATTTAGAAATAATCACATTGCCACTCTGGTGCTCTATATGATTCATCTTCAGTTTTTATTTTTAATTGGAAAGTGAAGATTGTGGTCTTTACCACAAATTGTGGAAAGTCTGGGATTTTGCTTTTGAGCCCTCAATGCAGGAATAGCAGCCCACAGAGGATTCTGGGCATGTGCAATAAGCACAGTGGTGTCATTTTGATTGATGCATTGTGGTCCACAGCTGGCACATTTTTCTCATGCAGAAGGAAGCTTTAATAACACTTACGAGCCTCCTTTGCCATGTTTAATGTTCCTGCTTCTGCAGGTCCCAGGCTGTGGAATCCAGCCAGGTCCTCTTTAGTAGTCTACTTCCACGTCGTGACAGCTCTCCCTCAAACATTACAATCTAGCTCTTTTGCACATTCCCATCAACAGATCGCACTCCCAGCCCTCCTGCCAGTCCTCTATCAAGCCATGAAAGGAAAAAGGAAAGTTATTCCAATTAATATGTGTACTTATATCAGAGGTTGCTCACTTTACCATTTCTCATGGCATCTGTGCATTTTCAATATCGTCAAGAGTGTCTTATTGTCATATGTCCTGAAACAGAACAATAAAACTCTTACTTGCAGCACCACATATATATGTAAACATGGTACTCTGTAAACGCCATAACAACAACAAAAATCAGTATAGTTGAAAACCCCAACAGTGCAACAAGATACACTGCAATTTATTTCCCTATTACTGTTTCAATCCATTATTAAAAGATCATCTTCTAAAATGTAATGTTTCTTGTAGCTCTACGAGATACCAGTAAACACTCCATCAACAGTGATTGGAAGATTGAACATCCAGGAACCTTTAACATTGCAGGAACTATCGTGCATTATGTTAGAAGAGGATTTTGGGAGAAGATTTCTGCAAAAGGTCCGACCACATCTCCTCTGCACCTCATGGTATGTCCTTTGGAGTGTCATGTCTTTTTCCACTGTTTATTCTCAAGGTAGCTCTCAATCATATTTGTAAGGAGATACTTATCATTTAAAAAAAAATTTGGGGTATGATTTTAGCGAATCATTAGTGACTGACTACGAACGTGGCATATTTTTCTACACGGTTCAAGAGCTGTTAGAGCTGCTGCCTCACAATGCCAGAGACCCGGTTTTAATGCTGACCTCGAGTACTGTCTGTTCAGGATCCACACGTTCCCCCTGCTCCAGTTTCCTCCCATATTTCAAAGACATGTGTTCAAGAAGGAACTGCTGATGCTGGAAAATCGAAGGTACACAAAAATGCTGGAGAAACTCAGCGGGTGCAGCAGCATCTATGGAGCGAAGGAAATAGGTAACGTTTCGGGCCGAAACCCTTCTTCAGACTAATAGGGGGTGGCAGGGAGAAGGAAGGAAAAAAAAGGAGGAGGAGGAGCCAGAGGGCTGGGGGATGGGAGGAGACAGCAGGAGGGCTAAGGAAGGGGAGGAGACAGCAAGGGCTAACAAAATTGGGAGAATTCAATGTTCATGCCCACCGGATGCAGCCTCCCCAAGCGGGATGTGGCCGACCCGCGCCGCCCTGCCGACCATCCGCCCACCGGGACCTCCCACACATCGCCCGCGGACCCCGACTCAACTGCCACTGGACTCCTACCATCGGGTCCATTGACCCGCGCCACGGGACTCCCACCATCGGGTCCGTTGACCCGTGCCACGGGACTCCCACCATCGGGTCCGTTGACCCTCGCCACTCCACCTCCCTCCAGCTACCCACAGCCGTCGCCTTACCTGGAACCTGGACTCTACACCGGGCCTGAAGCCTCCACGCTGCTAACTCCCACTCTCCTGGGTTTGACTCCACTGGGTCCTAGTGCCAGTCTGCCCAGCCTTGCTAACCTCAGTGGCTGTTCCACTGAGTCTTCCCCATCCCCCTCTAACTATGTGACCCCTGCTCTTCCCCACCCTCATTACAGCCCTCTCACCCCCCCACCCCCTGACCACCCACCACCCCCCCACCACCCACCACCCCCCCACCACACATCACCCCGTCCCCAGTCCACCCACCTGCCTTCCTCTGGCCCCAACCCCCATCCCTGCCGGGTGTTCACTATCCCCCCCAACCTCCCCATCTCCAACACCGAACGGTCTGTCCTCAGCAGAGGTCTTACCTTTGTTCCCCTTCGTCCCCACCTCAATGAGTTCCGCGCCCACCACGACTTGGAACTCTTCTACCGTCGCCTCCGCCTCACAGCGCACTTCCACGGGAAGGAGTCCTCGCCCCCTAATGATGACCCTTTTCCGGTCTCCAATGCACCCCCTCCTCGTGGAACCCCCCTCGTGACAATCCCGGCTTTGGAACTCTTTATCCAAAACTGCCGTCGCGACGTCAACTGCCTCAACTTCTCCACTCCCCTGTCTTACTCCAATCTCTCCCCCCCTGAACGCACTGCCATCGAATCACTCCGCAACAACCCAGATTGGGTTATCAAACCAGCCAACAAGGGAGGTGCCATGGTAGTCTGGCGCGTCGATCTCTACAAAGCTGAGGCCACGCGCCAACTCTTGGACACCTCCCTCCTACTTACCCCTGGACCATGACCCCACTGACGAGCACCAGGCCACCATCTCTAGCACCATCACCGACTTCATCAACTCCCACGTCTTGCCCGACCGAGCCTCCAACCTCATCGTTCCCCAGCCCCGCACGGCCCGTTTTTACCTTCTCCCCAAAATCCACAAACCTGACCGTCCCGGTAGACCCATTGTCTCTGCCTGTTCGTGCCCCACCGAACTCATCTCCACATACCTTGACTCCATACTATCCCCCTTGGTCAAATCCCTTCCTACCTATGTTCAAGACACCTCAGACACTCTCCGCCGCCTCCGCGCATTCCATTCTCTAGGCCCTCACCCCCTCATCTTCACCATGGACGTCCAGTCACTCTACACCTCCATCCCCCACCAGGATGGCCTCAAAGCCCTCAGGTTCTTCCTCGACCAGAGGAGCAACCTATACCCAGCCACTGACACTCTCCTCCGCCTAGCGGAGCTGGTCCTTACCCTCAATAACTTCACATTTGAATCCTCCCATTTCCTCCAAACACAAGGCGTAGCTATGGGCACACGCATGGGCCACAGTTATGCCTGCCTCTTTGTCGGGTACATCGAACAATCCTTGTTCAATACGTACCATGGCCCCATCCCCGACCTCTACATCCGTTACATCGACGACTGCTTTGGGACCACCTCCTGCACCCACACACAACAGACTGACTTCATCCACTTCACCACCAATTTCCATCCGACACTCCAATACACCTGGACTATTTCCGACACTTCCCTACCATTCCTTGACCTCACTATCTCCATCGCAGGTGATAGACTTCTGACCGACATCCACTACAAACCCACTGACTCCCATGGCTATCTGGACTACACTTCTTCCCACCCTGCCTCCTGTAAGGACTCCATCCCCCACTCCCAATTCCTCCGCCTACGCCGCATCTGCTCCCAGGATGAGGCGTTCCACACCAGGGCATCTGAAATGTCCTCATTCTTCAGGGAACGGGGATTCCCCTCCTCCACCATAGATGAGGCTCGCACCAGGGTCTCTTCCATACCCCACAACACTGCTCTCTCTCCCCATCCCCGCACTCGCAACAAGGGCAGAGTCCCCCTAGTCCTCACCTTTCACCCCACCAGCCGTCACATACAACAAATAATCCTACATCATTTTCGCCACCTCCAACGTGACCCCACCACTCGCCACATCTTCCCATCTCCCCCAATGTCTGCCTTCCGCAAAGACCACTCCCTCCGCAACTCCCTTGTCAATTCTTCCCTTCCCTCCCGTACCACCCCCTCCCCGGGCACTTTCCGTTGCAACTGCAAGAAATGCAACACCTGTCCCTTTACCTCCCCCCTCGACTCCATTCAAGGACCCAAGCAGTCGTTCCAGTTGCGACAGATGTTCACCTGTATCTCCTCCAACCTCATCTACTGCATCCGCTGCTCAAGATGTCAGCTGATCTACATCGGTGAGACTAAGCGGAGGTTGGGCGATCGTTTCGCCGAACACCTCCGCTCAGTCCGCAAGAACCTACCTGACCTCCCGGTGGCTCAGCACTTCAACTCCCCCTCCCATTCTCAATCCGACCTCTCTGTCCTGGGTCTCCTCCATTGCCAGAGTGAGCAACACCGGAAATCGGAGGAACAGCACCTCATATTCCGCTTGGGGAGCCTGCATCCGGAGGGCATGAACATTGAATTCTCCCAATTTTGTTAGCCCTTGCTGTCTTCTCCCCTTCCTTAGCCCTCGAGCTGTCTCCTCCCATCCTCCAGCCCATGGGCTCCTCCTCCTCCTCCTCCTATTATTTCCTTCCTTCTCCCTGCCACCCCCTATCAGTCTGAAGAAGGGTTTCGGCCCGAAACGTTACCTATTTCCTTCGCTCCATAGATGCTGCTGCACCCGCTGAGTTTCTCCAACATTTTTGTGTACTTTCAAAGACATGTGTTGTTTGTAAGTTAATTGGCCTCTAATATGGTCCTTAGGGCAACATAATGTTTGGGACACATGGCTTCACAGGTGTTTGTAATTGCTCAGGTGTGTTTAATTGCCTCCTTAATGCAGGTATAAGAGAGCTCTCAGCACCTAGTCTTTCCTCCAGTCTTTCCATCACCTTTGGAAACTTGTATTGCTGTTTGTCAACATGAGGACCAAAGTTGTGCCAATGAAAGTCAAATAAGTCATTTTGAGATGAGAAACAATAATAAAACTGTTAGAGACATCAGCCAAACCTTATGTTACCAAAAGCAACTGTTTGGAACATCATTAAGAAGAAAGAGAGCACTGGTGATCTTACTAATCGCAAAGGGACTGGCAGGCCAAGGAAGACCTCCACAGCTGATGACAGAAGAATTCTCTCTATAAGAAAGATCAACCCCCAAACACCTGTCAGACAGATCAGAAACACTCTTCAGGAGTCAGGTGTGGATTTGTCAATGACCACTGTCTGCAGAAGATTTCATGAATAGAAATACAGAGACTACACTACAAGATGCAAAGCACTGGTTAGCCGCAAAAACAGGATGGACGGGTTACAGTTTGCCAAGAAGTACTTAAAAGAGCAACAACTGTTCTGGAAAAAGGTCTTGTGGATAGATAAGACGAAGATTAACGTATCGGAGTGATGGCAAGAGCAAAGTATGGAGGACAGAAGGAATAGCCTAAGATCCAAAGCATACCACCTTATCTGTGAAACACAGTGGTTGGGGTGTTATGGCCTGGGCATGTATGACTGCTGAAGGTACTGACTCACTTATCTTAATTGATGATACTGGCGGTTCATTCTACAGCGACAATTATTCCAAACATACTGCTAAAGCAACAAAGGAGTTTTTCAAAGCTAAAAAATGGTCAATTATTGAGTGGCCAAGTCAATCACCCGATCTGAACCCAATTGAGCATGCCTTTTATATGCTGAAGGGGACAAGCAAAAGCTAAAGATGGCTGCAATACAGGCCTGGCAGAGCATCACCAGAGAAGACACCCAGCAACTGGTGATGTCCTTGAAGCAGCATGCAAAGGATATGCCACAAAATACTAAACATGACTACTTTCATGAACATGACATTGCTGCATCACAAACATGGTGCCCTGAAATGGTGGGACTATGTATAAACACTGCTGTAATATCTACATGGTGAAATAAAAATGTATAAAAATGGCCTTTAATAAAATCTGACAAAGTGCACTTTAACCTCTTGTGATTTTTTCTATTACACATCTCAAATCGTGGAGTACAAAGGCAATAAATAAATGATGGGTCATAAGAGAAATAATATTGAGGGGATACAGGCTTAGTGAGAAGGTGGAAGGATCACCTGAAAAAGTTGTTATAAAGCATGCAAGATCCTTTGCTTCATCAGAAGGTAGAACATTACGAACAGGTCCTTCGGTCCACAATGTCCGTGTGAAATATGATCAACTAATCTCCCCTGCCTTCATCTCTCCATTCTCGGCATTCTGAGGCGCCTATATAAAAGCCTCTTAATTGTTCATTTCTCTTATGGCTTCCTAATAAACCACATCTTTTTACATTTCTCTGTCAAACTTCTAGCTGTCACATGCTTGCACCTTTCATTATTCCTGCTATGTCCTCTTTGAGTCTACTGCAACGTCTCATGTTGCAAGTGATTTCTGACTTTTTTTTTGTTTTATGGTAGAAGCCTTGTCGGGTCTGCAGTCTGCAAACTGTGAAGGATGAGAATTTATTAGAAATAAACATATTTGCCAGCATTGGTTATCCAAGTAGTTTTATTGTCTTCACAATGGTTTTACATCTTTATTTCATTTGAAAATGGGGTCAGCCAACAAAATGAAATGTTTTGGGATAAATTAAAGAGGACTAGAAAAATGCTACAATTTTCCAAATGGCGACTTCTTAATCAGGGCTGTTCTATATGAACGTATATGTAGTCTGAGGGCTACTATTATCTATGGGATGGGTATAGAAGACTATTTGCTTTCACAAATGAAGATGGATAAAGGTATATCTAATTTATCATGGATATTTCATCATCATGATACAAGTTGACCTTGGCAGATCAACTGACCACACAAATCATAACATTTTAATAGAGCATTATGCCAAATTACACTGATCAAAATTCAGGTGCACGTGACCTATTTACATGCAGAATTGTTATCATCAATACACAGATTAGTTTGGAAAATACAAGCATTTTATACTATGATGATAGTGTTGCATTAAAATTAGAGTAAATCATTAAAACGACAAATTAACAGAAGTATAATTCTACGATCCAACTACTTGGATTAAATGAAGTTTGAAAGTAATTTAAAAAAAATCACTTCTATGCTGATGTAAAATTTAAATGCCTGGAAAATCATTAATGTCAGTGCACTGTGGTCACGTTCATTCCTTTGATAAATTAATTATGAAGGGAGAGTAAATCATACTGACATGACTACAGGGCTAATCGGGCGCAACAAGTCAAGGATGGATTTCCAGGCAAAATTTCCAAATGTATTTGGGGAGTTAATGCGCCAGAGTTATTTTCTTGCTGTTTACTTAGGCTATTGAGTGCAGAGTCAATACATCTAAGGTAACATCTAAGGTAATAAGGTGATAATGGATCTTGGCTTCAAGGAGCTGAAGGAGTGAGAGCAAGATTCTTCTCTTTCAGCCCAAGCCAGAGCTGCCCATGATCTGCCGTGGTTTCATCCGTGGCAAATAGCTCCCACCATTTATCTCTGGAAATTGTCATAATTTTCAACAAGTGCTTTTATAGAATACGAGGTGAAGCTGTTCCAGCTGTAATACTCATTATTAAAAAATATATACTGAAGCAGCCTATCTCCTTGGTAACTGGATAGTTGCACTATTTGTTATCATTATTCTTGTCGTTGTAAATTAGTTATAATGCTGAAGGAAATATTTAAGATTAAAATACTTTGGGATAAAAATGCTTAACATATTTATGATCTTGCCGTGCTGCAAGGAAGAATTGGGTTGGCTCCCAACAGCCTTGTAGTGCGCTAACATTTTGAATTTGTCATTGGGCAAGCAGCCACTATAACCATATAACATAACCATATAACTGATGTCAGCGACAATTCCTTTAGTGAGCTGCTTCATGGGGTCAGCAGGGACCAGTCTAAATCCCATTTCTAAGCAGTACAATTTATTTTTTAATTCAGTACCAGCTGGTAAATATTGGGTAAGTAGAGCGGGTAACTAGAAAATATATTTTTTAATTAGTTTAGTTTAATTTAGAGATACAGAGCAGAAAGAGGCCTTTGGGCTACTGAGTCCACACCGACCAGCGATCCCCGTACACTAGCACTATCCTACACACTGAGGACAATTTGCAATTTTAGCGATTAGAGAGGGGGAGCAGAGTAAAAAAAAAATCAGGGAAGGGGGCATGAGCAGAGTGCCTTACTGCCAATGGTAGAATGGTTAAGTTCCTGGGTGATAAATATGGTAGAACTGGATGTGTGCAGTTATCTCAGAGGTTTGTGGGATTGGGAGAGATTACAGCATAAAAGAAGAACAAGCATACAAGATCCAATGAAATTTGAATAATCATTCATTTTATCTTAAAGTTTATGCATTAGCCAGATTATTATTAAGATCTTGGTGATCAGTCTTCCACTGGTCATAAATGAACTGTTCAGCTCGGTAAATCCATGCTGTGAGTGGATGTGAAACTCACAGTTTGGGCATTTAATGTATTGGCTTTATTGCCAGGCTTAGTTTTGAACATGCAATTTGATTAATTCCCAGTAATGTATTTTATTTTGGAGGTTTATGTGACTGGTCTATTTTTTTGTCTACAGGTGTTGCTCTTCAATGATCAGAATTATGGCATTCACTATGAATACACAATTCCAATTGAGCCAAGACCAGGAAATCACAGTGCTAAGACCAGTGTGCCTCACTTTATGTGGACTCACTCTGGTTGGGAAGATTGCGCTGCCATGTGTGGTGGAGGTTGGGAATTTCTTTTTGAAAGTAACATATGCAAAATTATTTCAGTAAGAGATTAATCTTGAGAATGATTATGTTTCATTTCACAGGATGTTAATGTTGTTGGCATGGCCAGTTTTCTATTACCCTTCCACTATTTACATTGAAAAGGTGGTGGAGAGCTGCGATCTTCAACCATTATAGTCCTCCCAGTGAAGATATCCCACAATGTGTTGGGTGGGGATTTCCAGTAATCAGTCCCAGTAACAATAATGGGCTGGCAATATCTTTCCAGTTCACTACGTTGTGTGACTTGGAGCAAAGCCTGTTGGTGGAGGATTTCCCTTTCACTCGCAGTCTTTGGCTCAATGGAGTTAGAATTTGCAGGTTTAGGAGCTGATAACAGAGAGGGCTAGTGAATCACTACGGTAGATTTTGTCAATTGCACAGTTGTCATGTTGAAATAGTGAATGTTATGGGTAGGCATCAATATAATGGGATGCTTTACATGAAGTTACATCTCTTGGGTGTTGGAGGATCAGCAATCATCCTGACTACTGAAGAATGTTCCATCACGTAATTGATTTGTACATGGTGAAAATGTTTTTGATTAGGAAGATGTTGCTGTGTAGCCGCAGTATTTACGTGTCACTGGTTAATAGTGACACTCCCCACCCCACAACATTAGTAATGCAGGATTCAGCAATGGTATTGCAATTGAATGTAAATGGTCGATGGTTGTCATGTCAGAGATGCTCATTGCCAGATACTTGTGTGACATTGATGTTATTTCTAACTTTTCAGTCCATGCAAGAATATCATCATTCTGAGTACATGCAAGTGTGGATACTTTGTTTTCTGAAAAGTTGTGAATAGAATTGAATATACTGCAACCATCAGTAAAACACCCTTTTCTGAGTTATTAACTCAAGACTATTTTTATAATTAAAACTGTTTAAAGCTTCAACCTGTTGCATATGTAAAATATACAGACAATATAAATAAGAAATAGACAGCATAATTGAATCCAAATTTGTACTATAAATTGTATTGTTCTTTAAAGTCGGTTGACCACGGGCAAATTGATGAGTAGAATCCAAACTGCCATTTTTCATTATTTTGTTAAAACATTACAAACTATAATATCAATTTACAAGAAATCTGGAAGGACAATATGATACTCAACACGGTCTCTTCATTAATTTAATTTGTAATATTCAAAGGAGCATAGATAGGATCAGCAGTAACAATTGAATGCAAGGCTCCTATAATTTCTGGTGACATGTCATAATTTATCCACCCATAGCCCAGTGAAACCACTCCTTTAAAATAGCCTGTAACTACTGTATACTAATTTAAGTTAATTTTGGCTTTCCTTAAATCGGTTGTTATCTGATAGCAAGAATCACTTTCCCTGTATAGAAATCAATGGCATGAAGAAAAGATAAGATCTACAATGACCACATGATATGATTTGTCAACTGGTGAAATGAAGCAGTAAAGGGAACCGAACAGTTGATTTAAATTTGCTTCATTAAATCACAGTCTAGTTAGTCATACCTGACTGTACTGTGGGGCTCCTGGTGTTATTCTCTGCTTTCCTTCTCCTCCTCTTCCATTTACACATTCTCCACCTTTTATAGTTAAGGATGCCATATTGTGGAAGATCTATATTTCTATATTGTGGAAGATCTATATTTAACTGGACTAAGTGGGACCCGTTGGGTCCCAGCATCACACAGGAGGGCTGGTCATCCAACGCAATATTCCACCTCTCCACCAATTCTAATATTGGTGGCCAGTTGGGGGGGGGGGGGGGGGGGCTTTCTGGAGCGCTAGTATGGGTGTTGTGTGCTGAAGGGACTGGTTTCCAGAGGGCTAGTATGCAAATTGTGCGCCTAATGGATTCTTGGGCTGGCGTCTCAGTCAATCAAGCCTGATGTGCTGGCAACTCACTCACGGCTGGTGGGCTGGTAGTTGACTCACGGCTAATCCTTGAAATTCTATTTCAAGCAGGGTATAAGGCCACCAAATTCAAGTGCAGTTTCATACCATTTGAAGTAGGGTGCAAAGCCACTAAAGACAGCGAGTTGTGACCTCTCCCTCCTCCATCTTGCAGCGACTGAGCCACACCCACATTTCCGGGTTTTATAACCCCTCCCCCCCCCCCCCCCACCGGAGAAGGTGTGGCTTTCATGGAGTGATTGACAGGAGAGAGATTCTCAACATTTAAAAAAAAACTAATAACACTTTTATTTTTCATTGATGGGAAGAATTCTCTGCATCTGCTCAGCGGAGGGAGACTGAGTAAGATGGCCAAAAACAGCCGTAAGTGGTAGCGTTTTATCTAAAATCAATATACAGTGCAAACAGGAAGTAAGTGCATTTACAGTAGTGCCTTTTAACTTCAAGCCAAAGCACCCAAGCCACCATTTGCAGTAAGTAGTGCCTTTCAACTTCATGCCACCATTTGCAATAAGTGGTGTCTTTCAACTTCAAGCCACACCCAAGCCACCATTTGCAGTACGTAGTGCCTTTCAACTTCATGCCACCATTTGCAGTAAGTAATGCCTTTCAACTTCAAGCCATTGCATCCAAGCCACCATTTGCAGTAAGTAGTGGCTTTCAACTTCAAGCCACACCCAAGCCATCATTTGCAGGTAGTGCCTTTCAACTTCAAAGCTCCCAAGCCGCCATTTGCAGTAAGTAGTGCCTTTCAACTTCATGCTACCATTAGCAGTAAATAGTGCCTTTCAACTTCAAGCCAATGCACCCAAGCCACCACTTGCAGTAAGTGGTGCCTGTCAACCTTCAAGCTACAATTTGCAGTAAGTAGTGCCTTTCAACTTCAAGCCAAAGCTCCCAAGCCACCATTTGCAGTAAGTAGTGCCTTTCAACTTCAAACCAAAGCTCCCAAGCCACCACTTGCAGTAAGTAGCGCCTTTCAACTTCATGCCACCATTTGCAGTGCCTTTCAACTTAAAGCCAAAGCACCCAAGCCATCATTTGCAGTAAGTAGTGCCTTTCAACTCCCCATTTTTAATCGACGGGAAAAATCCTCGGCACACATGCGGCGGAGGGGGGCTCTGAGCAAGGTGGCCAAAAATGACGGCCGTAGGTGGCGGCGTTCTCTCGGAAATCGCAGCACAGATGGCCAAAACCGGTCAAGAACAGACTTTTAGTAATATAGATAGATGACAAAGTCAGAGCCTCTCACGGTGGTATACATCAGGCCGCCTCTTCCAGTGTCCAGGCAGCAGGAGAGCTGTTGTTATATCAACGTTCTCCATTGGAGTGGTGCCAGAAGCCAAGCATCAGAGGGATAACCCTTGTCTGGAAGTATCCATCAATGGGCACTAAACGTCATCATCTGCAATTAGCCACAAATGAGTTGAACATTCAAGCAATGAAATCCTTTGTGGTTCTTGCATAGCTCTGGATTCTCATGTGTCACTCTCAAGGACATTTGCATGCAATCATTACTTACCGGTGCTTTTGGGAAGCCCACGATCCACATTAATCCCTTACTAAGAAGAAAGAAAGGCTGTGTTTAATGCTTCTGTTGCTACCTCAGTGGCATGTTGGCATAATCATGCTGTCTGCTCACCCGCTGAGTTACTCCAGCATTTTGTGTCTACAAGCTAAACCTTCTTCATTGAGGACCCAAAAAAAGATTGTTGTTATATATATATATTTGGGGGTGGTGCAGTGGCGCAATGATAGAGTTGCTGCCTTACAGACCCGGGTTCGATCCTGACTATGGGTGTTGTCTGCATGGAGTTTGTTCATTCTCCCTTGGGTTTTCTCCGGATGCTCCGGTTTCCTCTCACACTCTAAAGAAGTAAATTTTACAGGTTCATTGGCTTTGGTAAGTTGTGAAATTGTCTGTAGTGTGTGTAGGTCAGCTGTATAGGCTGATTACTGATTGGCGTGGACTCGGTGAGCCGAAGGACCTGTTTCTGTGCTGTATCTCTAAAGTCTCTAGTCATATTCATGTTAAATTAGCAATCCCAGTCACACAAGTCACAGAGGAGCAAGGAAAGGTTTCACTGTCAGAGTATGTGGTGGAGACCAACAATCAGTGTTACATACTAGTGCCAATTGTTTGTAGTTTCTTGGATAATGATCTTGAAATATTGTGCCAAGTGCCTTTGCTGATAAATCACTTTTTTTTAAGTACAGCCAAAGCAGATGCCAGTGCTGTGACTGTTCTCACATAATAAATACCATGACCCACAGCTAAGACCAGATCCATTCGTCAAGTCAGTATCCAAGAAGTGAGTCCTATTCCTACAAATGAGTGATTGGGAAGGTTTTTAATTTTTACTTTGAATTATGAAATTACTTTGTTGTACCAAAATCATTACAATAATAAATAAATGCGAGGACATTGTACGCAATCAGGAATTCCCAATGTAATTCTGAAAGGCAGTGAAGCAGTTAAATCCTAATCTTTTAGAGAAATGGTCATGTTTACAGCTGGCTGTAGGAGAGTATTACCTGATATTGACACAAGAGACTGCAGATGCTGGCATTTTGAGCAAAAGAGAAACCGCTGGTGGAACTCACTGGGTCAGGCAGCATCTAAGGAGGGAAGTGGACAGGCAATGTTCATCTTTTGTTTTCTGTCCAGTCTCTTCCACAGTTGCTGTCTGACCCACTGAGTTCTTCCAGCAATTTGTTTACTAGCTGATGTCTTTTTAGCTCAACGCAAAATCCAACTCATTACTGAATGAGACTGTGTTCAATCCTCCTTCATTTGAATCGGTGAATGCTAAAAAACCAAGATAACCAGTTCACTTTTCTCACAATCGTGTTTAAGTCATCTTCTTTGCTTTTCATCTTTGGCAGTTTCTCAAGGTAGAGGAAGACTTGTGGTTCTCTGGGTTCTGAGATGACTGATGAGACCAATCTGAGGCCTGCAGATTCAGTCAAACTTGCAGGATGTATTGTTTGATAGTGGAAGTGGATGAGTGGTTTGGAAGGTGATGGAAGCATCCTTCTCCCATATACACAGAGGTTCAGCATGCTTCTGATCATTGGACTCACTTGCCTCAATACCATCCTGAATATCATTCCTCCACTTCGAGAAGTTATGGGGCGGAGATTCCTACCTGTCATTGAGAATGCTTTGGGAACATACAGGATTTGTCGTGCTAAGACATAGAGCTCAATGTACAATGTCTGCTTCAGGAATCATGTATTGAGCATGCTAACAAATCTTATCTGCCCATCGGCCTGTCTAAATGTAATTAGGGCCTTAATGCTTTAAATGTTGGCCTGGGAGATGATACTGATGTTGGTTTGTTTATACTGTCAGTGGATTTATCAGATGTTGCATAGTTCTCTCTGTTAAATTTTATTACTTGAACAGGGATACTGCCTGTTCCCAATACTTTTTTTTTTCAGCTGGCATACAGTCTTTCCAACTTCAGTCACATGTGGCTATGGTTAAACCAAACCGTGTTTTTTTGTAAATTCTCAAAACCAGAACAGTACTATGGTTGTTTAAGAAAGAACTGCAGATGCTGGAAAAATCAAAGGTAGGCAAAAAAGCTGGAGAAACTCAGCAGGTGAGGCAGCATCTATGGAGCGAAGGAATAGGTGACGCTTCGAGTCGAGACTGATGTCGGGGGGGCGGGAAAAATAAGGGAAGAGGCGGAGACAGTAGGCTGTGGGAGAGCTGGGAAGGGGAGGGGAAGGAAGGAGGAAAGCAAGGACTACCTGAAATTGGAGAAGTCAATGTTATGTTTGAGAACTTCCTCAAAATGTTTCTTTTATTGGGTGCTGACTGCCTCTCAGTCCCCGTCTGTCCTTGGTTTTTGGTATGGTTGACCTATAGCTGTTTGGACCAGAGGTAGCCGTGACCTAGTCCCCACACATCACTGGACCCTCTGCACTATTTCTACCGAGCATCTATTCATTAGATCACAGATTTTCTGGTGGATCTTTACCTTAAGGTGTTGGTGGAGCTGTTTCTTTTCCCTTGATTAGTGGTAGATTTTGCAAACTGAGGAAAAGTTCATTAGCTCTTAAATCTCATGTTCATTTCTTTCAAACAGTCCTGATATTTTCTGATATGAGGCAAAGAGTCTCATCATAATCAGTAATTATGATTTACTGTTAACAGTCGGATTGAAGATTGAAATAGAAAAGAACATATTGTAAAAGACTGTTCATTACAGAATGAAAGATTGCCTCAATCATCGGATCAAATTAAATATTCAGAATATTGTAGGAAAGTTTTTTTACATCAGCCACTACCAGCCTCTGGGATAGACTGCAGTGATTTATTCTTACACGTCTCTTTCTGTCAGTGCGTCACCTGCCAGTCATTCCCCACCATCCGTGACCCCATCTTAGCACCCTATGTCTCATAAGGACCCATCACAATACGATTGTAAATGGGTGTGGTGCCCATTCTATGTGTATGGACTACTTTTCTCTTAGAAAATAAATCAACTGTTGTGTCCGCATCAAGAAGTGGGTGTTGGGGTGAGGAAGGTCTTTTCAAACTTTTGATCTTCATAAAGGGGCTGTCCCACCTGAGCGACCTAATCCGCGAGTTAAGAAGAGTGTCTTCGACCTTCAAGCTCGAGGGCACTCGCCTGGAAAGCCTCGAGCTGGATCGACCGTCCGTGTTGAAACCGCGAGCTGGATTGACCGACCGCACTCACACACACACACACAAACACATCGTGAAGGTGGGGGCCAGGGAAAGCGGGGGAGCGCTGTCTGCACAATGAAGAGGAAGGTAAACGGCTGCCACAGTGTACAGTAAGTCCTTTAGAGAGCGCGGGGAGGGGGGGGGGGAGAAGGGGAGAGAAGGGGAGAGAAGGGGAGAGAAGGGGAGAGAAGGGGAGAGAAGGGGAGAGAAGGGGAGAGAAGGGGGGAGAAGGGGGGAGAAGGGGAGAGAAAGGGGGGGAGAAGGAGTGAAGACACTTATAAGAAGTTTAATAAAGTTTAGCGGGCATTTTACTTACCGGTAGGTTTTCCTTGGCCCTGAAAACTCCGATGAGTCAATCAAAATGCCCGGTCAGCGAGGAGATTGCCTACGGCTCCCCTCGACTGCCTGTAACTAAATAGCGACTCCACTCAACTGCACTATGTCAAAAAGAACCATGCCGACCAAATTTTACTTGCGGAAAAATTTTCAACACGCTGAAAATTTTTCCGCGACCTGGCTGAGGCCACGAGTATTCGGGAACTTCCCTCGAGCATGAAGGAGAGTTACAGCGACCTCATAGGACCTCCTAGGACCACGTGTCGACCATGCTGTGAGTTTGAAGGTCGAAGACACTCTTCTAAACTCGCAGATTAGGTGGCCCAAGTGTGACAGCCCCTTAAGTGTGATTAAAAACACAACACATTGGAGATTTATAGGAATGACCCACACACGAACAGTTAGCGAACAGTATGAGTAATGTCCAGCATTATTAGTTCCACTACTGGATTCACAATGCATAATATTTGAAGCACGTATTATCAAGAAATTGCAGATCCCTCATCACATAATGTAGTGCAGTTGCTCAAGTTGTGAAGGAGAAGTCAAATAGTTGTTACCATGCAAATGCAATTTAAGTCATATTTTTAAATGATGTTTTGTCCTTAAATGGGGGCTCGCCCATTTAACATCAATAGGCAAGATTGGGGTGAAAATGAAATCTGAATACCACATTTATTTGAAAAGAATTGCAAAAAGTGTGTACGAGGCAATGGAAACCATCCCTTTATTGCATCTGGAATTGTAGCTTATAAGTGTTTTAAGTTCCCATCAATAGAGTTGGAAGATTTCCTAGTTAATGAATAGTAATTATTTTATGCAACTCAATATAATTAGCTGCACCAAATGAAAAGACTGCTGGAAAGTTAATTGAAATTTGAATTTTAGAGCTTCTTCTTCTTATCGAGTCCACACACAAGATTAGAAGTTGTTCAGCCAGAGCTGAACACACTTCTCGGCATCTGCACAATGGTGTCTGTCTTGCGCTTCTTGTGCTTCTTGTGCGTGGTGGTGGAAAGATTGGTTGAAACAGGGCCGCAACGTGAACGCTCTTTCCTTGGCCCCAACTTTAGATAATACCTAGTCTCTGATTCTGGACTCCAGAGTTATTTTGAAACGTTTATTTGAAATTATCTCATTCAAATTTAACATATACATTAAAAAAACAAGCAGAAAGTGAATGGATAGTGAGAGAGAACATATCTAAAAAAATGCAGCCATCTCCAAGCATAGCTCCAGGTCTAAACAAAAATATGAAATTGTCCCTTTTGCATTTTTCCACAAAATTGAAATAAATGAATTTCAGTAAATGAATAGCAGTAAGAAATGTCTTTGTATGTTAGCTCACCTTCACTTTGATGAAGCAATGGGTGATTAAACTGTCTTTATGGTGCTTTTCAATCGCATTTCTTTTCTATTAAGTAACTTTTGTTGTAGATAGTTAAAAGCACTTGTTTCTATGGAAACAAGTACAAGGTCTGTTGCTGCAGAAAAAATGGGTAATGCATATTGATTGATGGTGGATTGGCTGTGTAATTACTACAGCAGTCCAAAACTTTTGTGTTTCTTTAACAGTAATCAAATTCTGTCTAGACTTAAATAACAGCAGATTATTTTCAAATCATCTCCTCCTGGGAACAATAGCTTTTGAAGGACTGTGCAGGCATATTTCATTTTCTTTTTGGTATTGTACGTGACATCTTAGTAAAATATTCAAGTTAAGTGTTTTTATGCCAATACTGATGTATTATTGCAACTGGCTTTTCTCCACAGGCAGGATGCTTGTGCGAGGTGTCGTAAGTCTTCATACACCATATTATTTTGTAGATTTGCAAAATTGTTTGGGAACTGCTTTTTTCTGTTAACATTCTTACCTAGCTCTGACTTATTAGAAATGCATTCAATGGAGACAACCTTAAAGGCTAAATTGAACTTTAATTCTAATTTATGACAGCTCTCAACAATAAAGGGAAAATCAGAGTCAAAGTCATCCCTTGGGTCATGTACGCCTTCCAGCAACAGCCCCAAGACACAAATATGATCATCCAAGTGGCTTCCAACCTAACAAGTACTGTTAGATACTATGGAGATGCAAGGAACTATAGATGCCCGTTTACAAAAATGACGATGCTCTTTTTTCAATTAGATTTCATGATTCTATTCTACGATGCTGACTTTGATGATGGACTTGCTACAAAAATGTCTAGGGACAAGAAAATCAATGATGAAAACTGGAAATGCAGCCAAACACATACTGAAATGGATGCTGCCTGACCTGCTGGGCTTTTCCAATATTTGCCGCTTTATTTCAGATTTCCAACAACGGCAGTTTTTGGTGGTCTCAGAGAAGTTCAATCCCATTTCAGATATTTAGCTTGGTTAGTGGAACTCCATCAAAGCCATTGAATTGTGCAGGAAGGAACTGCAGATGGTGGTTTACATTGAAGATAGAAACAAAATAGCGGAGTATTTCTGCACGCAGGCAACATCCCTGGCCATTAAATTGTATAGTCGGGACAAACGTGTGAAAATGCAGTTGGAGTCATAAGTAAGAGTTAATACTTGGTTCAGGTCAGCAGACATATGCCAAGTTTGCATTTGAAGTGGAATTCCCTACTTAGTTTCTCCAATGTGATACTGAAAAGAACAAAGCCGGTTTTACCCAATGGACAAGCCGATCTTTTCTGGCATGGATTCCCATATCCCAAGGCAACTGCACACTTTTGTCACATTTACTTATGTGTATAAATAGGAACGTTGTGATTATTCATCATTGTTTTATTATTCTAGCCCAGCTTCCAAATCCTAATCTGTCAGATCTCTTTGTATTTTGCCAGATCAAATTTGTCAGCTCGCGATGTTTTGCCAATTAAGTATCATGAACGCGAGCACCTCTGTCTTTGGTCTCAATCACAAGCGCTGTTTCCTCGTCACCAACTGCATACCTCCCTCTGGCAACTGTCTGAGGAGGAACAGTGTTTGATTCTGAGCTGAGCTGCAGCCCATCACTTCCCACTCCCAATATCCTTCATTGTCTTCACTGGTGCTGACACACGCATCCCAGACTTTGTTCCACTCCTCGTGTAGGAAGGAACTGCAGACGCTGATTTAAAGCGAATGCAGACACAAAAAGCTGGAGTAACTCAGCGGGACAGGCAGCATCTCTGGTGAGACGGGATGGGTGACATTTCGGGTCGAGACTCTTCTTCAGACTGACAGAAGGTCTCGACCCGAAACATCTCCCATCCCTTCTCCAGTTTTTTGTGTCTGTCTTCTTGTTCCACTCCTCAACAGCTTCCCTCATTGTAAACTAATGTTGATTAAAATATCTACTGACTGGGTCTTATCTCTCACTAACGCCATGTGATAAATTATCCCTGAACTTGTGGACCTGCAATTGGTCCTGGTTAAGTTATTCTAAAGTTCTCATTCTGGTTTTCAAATCTGTCCATGGTCTTTTCCTCCTTCAGTGTGATTTTCTCAAGTCATACAAGCCTTTGCTTTATCTGCTGTCATCCATTTCAGACCGCCTCAGAACCCCAACATTTCACAGTTACATGATTGCCTCTTCAGCATCAGTTGTCAAGGCCCTAAGCTCTGGAATTCCCCTCATAAATCTCCACTTTTCGACATAGAAACAAAGCGTCTTAACAGCACACAAGGAAACTACTCAACCCATCAAGTCGATGTTGGCATTCAAAACAGCAATTCAGTCAGCCCATTTATCTTACTTTCCCCAAAGCATGCATAAATTATTTTCCTTTCCTTGCCTTTTTAATGCCCTTCTAACGATGATTCTTCCACTTTTGCAAGCAATGGGTTAAAAATCATGACTACTCCCTCCGTAAGAAGGCTTATCCCCACATCTGCTTCAACTGCCTGTTGAGGATATATCTGAAGGCCCTCATGGTTCCTTGCTCATGTCAGATATTTTCCATACTTTCCATTTCTCCGGCCAAAGCCTCCTGTGGTGCATCCAAAATCTTGGAGCTTCCCGTATCCTGCCAGTCTTCACTGCTTCCTCTGTTTGTGTAATGACCACCAAGGTTCTTCCCCTTTAAGAGGTGCAGGCTGGCTCTGGGCAGTGCAGGCTCGTTTTAACTGGTGCTATCCATTTACCACACCCATCCCCCTGCCTGTGCATCCAGCCAATGAACAGTATAATTAATGCTGAGAGTACACTGTAATGATTATGAGCAGGCAGTACAAAGCTGGCACTCTGCCTCTGTTGCAGTCAACAGGCACAGATTAATCAGACACAGCTAGTCCCATGCCCATTTTCGGGGAGTGTCCAAATTAGCAATGGCTCCTCTTGGTGAGACAGAGTTACCCCAGTGTCTGCATTGATTGTGCCTGGATAAATACCCATTGAGGTCATTGTAACTAACTTATCCCATGGCAAGATCTGGACTCTTGTGTGATGAGGTAAACATC
This sequence comes from Amblyraja radiata, assembly GCF_010909765.2. Lineage (NCBI taxonomy): Eukaryota > Metazoa > Chordata > Chondrichthyes > Rajiformes > Rajidae > Amblyraja > Amblyraja radiata. The sequence goes on along the minus strand of NC_045958.1, from coordinate 48,472,001 downwards.
ATTCAGAGCCAGGAGACCGAAGCCTATTTTTTTCCACCAAGAATATTGTCATGGTTCAAGTTCTTTTGGACATTTCTCCATTGGACTTATTTGACAAAAGGTTGTGTTTTAAATGTTGTGACAAGTTTAAGAATCCGACTGTATCCATGATGATGCACTCAAGTAGTACAAATGAAGAGCATAACCAAGCCATTCAGTTGTTGTTTCATCTTTGACAACAATACAATACAATACAATTCAATTTATTGTCATTTGGACCCCTTGAGGTCCAAACGAAATGTCGTTTCTGCAGCCATACATTACAAAACAAAAAGACCCGAGACACAACACAGTTTACACAAACATCCATCACATCGTTGTGATGGAAGGCAAAAAAAACTTATCTCTCCACTGCACTCTCCCCCCCATGTCAGAGTCAGAGTCAAAGTCAAAGCCCCCGGCTGGCGATGGCGATTGTCCCGCGGCCATTAAAGCCACGCCGGGTGATGCAAGGTCGCGCACCGGGTCTTGGTGTTAGAGCCCCCGGCGCGCGCTCGCAAAGTCCCGCGGCCATTCAAAGCCGCGCGGGGCGGTGCTGTAAGGCCCCGCTCCAGGTGCTCTTCAACCCCGCAACTCGGGCGGGAGAAGTCGCCGTTGCGGAAGCCCTGAAAAGCGGTCACCCAGCAGGGACCCGCGGGCTCCCGGTGCCGCCGTCCGCCAAACCCGCAGTTGCAGCCTCCGAATCTCCGGAGGTCGGGTGGCAGCAGCGTCCGCCACAGCTCCACCCGCTCCGGACTCGGCCAGCCCCGTGACGGTGAGTAGTCGGCAGCTCCGTGACTGGAGCCCCAGGTCGTTCCTGTTGGAGGCCGATCCACGTTGCAGCCCCAACGACAACGGAGACCCGACAAAGAAAAGGCCGGGTCTCCCGTGCAGGGGAAAGATTTTAAAGTTACCCCCTCCCACCCCCACCCCCCCACACACATACCCCAACAAAAAAATAACAAAAACTACATAAACTACATAAAAACGAGACAAAAAATAATAAAACACAGACGGACTGCAGAGGCCGCTGCTGACGAGAGTCGCGCCGCCCACCGAATACAATGCACGATTTCAGTTGCCCCTGAGGCCTGTGGCATTTACAGATTGTTTAGGTAGGGGTGTGGGGGGGGGGGAGGGAGGGGAGGAGGGTGGTATGGTGGAGAGTCATACAGCATGGAAACTTTGGCCCAACTTGCCCACACCAGCCAATAAGTCCCATCAACACTAATCCCACCTGCCTACATTTGGCCCATATCCCTCAAAACATTTCCTATCCATGTACCTGTCCAAATGTTTCTTAACCATTGGGATAGTACCTGCCTCAGCTACCCTCCTCCAGCAGCTCATTCCATACATCTACCACCCTTATGTGAAAAGGTTACTCTCAGGTTCCTATTAAATCCTTCCCCCTCACCTTAAATAGACCAGCAGCTTATTGTTGAAGAGGGGTAGGAGTGGGTCCAGCAGGTTGTGTGTGAGACTGAATTTGGGGCAAGCTGACAGATTGTATTCAGGGGGTACTGGAAACAGCCAGTAAATTATGCGTCTGACTAATCAATGGTGTGTTGCTTGTTCTTGGGTGTTGGGGCTGGCAGATTGATTGGGGGGGGGATCTAATTACAGACCGAAAAACTCTGATGGCCGGTCCCCAATAGCATGAGTGTATGTATGGTGGGTGGAAACAGTGGCAGCTTGCTACTTGTTGGCAAGATAGGAGAGGTCAGCTGGCAAATTCATTGGAAAGAATGAGATAAAACAAGTGGGCAGCAAGTGGTGCCATCTGGTGCACCAGGCAAACCATAGGTCTCTGATCTGAAAATAACACGGGGTCGCAGAATGACTAACAACAACAAGCCCAATCAAACTCTGCTAAGTGTAGAAATCTGCGCATGGTTGTTACAATTTTTTTATTTTAAATATATAATTGTAAAGCGAAACAGGGAAAAACACAATTGAAATTCCGGGTCTCACTTTGTTACTGCAAATAAGGAGTTTGCTTGACATAGAAGATCATTTTAAATGAGGTGCCTTCTCGTAGCCTATATGAGGAAATGTTGATCTCTTTCTAATTTAAGCATATTTCCAAGTCTCTAACTTTTGTTTCAGTCTTTTCAGTCATTTTTTTTCTCTCCTACTTAACTCCTGTCATTTTCACTTCCTGTTTGGCATCAAATTTGTCAACCTTAACGTAAAATACTTTGAAATATGTTTCAGTATGTGAGAAGTGCTATTAAAAGGAACATTAGCTGCTTTTGTTCACTAAACACAAAATGTTTCAATGCATCACTCCTGGAACACAGGTGCCATAATTAAACCAAATTTAGTGCAACCAAAATGAAAGAAATTTCAAACAATTCACCCAAGAGCATTTGTTTGCCATTTGTTCTTATTTGCACACCTGGCAAGTTCTTGGAACTCCTTGCAATGCCAGTAACTTATGAAACATATGGAATTTATGGCATGTGTGCAATATATATAAAATACTTGGGTGTAAAAGTCGACGGGTTGGTTGGTGAGTTTACTGACACCAAAATTGATGGTGTTGCAGATGATGAGGACGGCAGTCAAAGGATGCGGCTGGATATAGATCATTTACAGATATGGGCAGAAGAATGGCAGATGAAGTTTAATCTAACCAAGTGTGAGGTGTTGCACTTTGGGAGGTCGAATATAAGGGGTAACTAATGAATTAGTGGCAATAATCTTAACAGGAATTGATGTACAAAGGGATCTTGAGGTCAAAGTCCATAGCTCCCAGAAAGTGGCAACACAAGTAAATAGAGTGGTAAAGAAGGCGAGCGCTATACTTGCCTTCATCGGTCAGGGTATTGAGAATAAGAGTCAAGAAGTTATGTTGCATCTTTAGAAAAAAATTCATTAGGCCACTTTGGGAATATTGTGTACATTTCTGGTCACCCCATTATAGGAAGAATATAGAGGTTTTGGAGAGGGTGCAGAAGAGGTTGACCAGAATGCTGTCTGGATTAGAGGGTATTGATATTGGCTGTTTATTGTTGTGTGCACTGGGATATAGTGAAAGATTTTCTTGGCGTGCTATCCTGTCAAATCATACTCTACATGAGTACAAATAAATACAACTGTTAGTGCAAAAGAACAAACACTAGAGTGCAGTATACAATGTTACAGCATTTGAACATTACAATTATTACAATGTTGGCTGAGAATATTCATTTGACAGCATCATGGTTGTGCAGACTTTATGGGCTTAATGGCCTGTTCCTCTGCTGTACCGTTCTATGTTAAGCTACTCGCACTCTCGAGATGGCAAAACCTGCAGGGTGACCTTATGTCAATGACCCTGAAACAGGGATTTGGGGATTTTCCAGGGGACTGTGAAGGAAACTGTCATGATCTTATGGAGCAGGCTCATGTGGCAGACCACTCAGTCTGCCTGGAAGTACCTGATCTCCCGGTTGCTAAACACTTTTAATTCCACCTCTCATTCCCACACGGGCCGTTTTGCGCTAGGTCTCCTCCATTGTCAGAGTGAGGATAAACGCAAATTGGAGGAACAGCATCTCATATGTTGCTTGGGCAGCTTATAAACTAGGGGTATGAATATTGATTTCTCTAACTTCAATTAATCCTGGCATTCCCTCTCCATCCCTCCCTCACACCAGCTTTTCATTCTCACCTAGCTACAGCTAACAATGACCTGTTTCGTTTATCATTGTTACTTTTTTGCATATCTTTCATTCATATATCTCTATGTCTATCTACATCATCATCTATATCTCTCGTTTCCCTTTCCCGTTAATTTCAGTCTAACTGAAACGTCACCCATTTCTCAAACTGAAACGTCACCCATTCCTTCTCCCAAGATGCTGCCTGTCCCGCTGAGTTACTCAAGCATTTTGTGTCTATCTTTGATCCAATCCTGCTCTGTTTTCTTGTATTCTTATTCTCTGCACATATTCTGTCACATTAAATGCAATGACAGGGCCCCTTAAGCCGGTTTTGTTATTTGTGTTCATGTACCAGTTCTGATTAATACTGTGGTTGTCAATGTGCACAAATACACAGGTTTACTTGTCCTTATTGAATTCATAATTTGCCTCTTCTACTAATAACATGTTTTCTCCTGAAAGAAAGGAGAAGGCTTCCCTGCCTTATCTTCTGAAACAAGATAGAGAGAGAAGCGGCATGAATAATACAGATTTCTGAGTAGCTTGGATCAGGAACCCGAGAGCCAGAGCTTTGTGAACAACCAGCCTTTTGTTTACTCTCTCCAGGAGAAAGAAAGACACTTGTGACTTGTACAAAAATCATGAGCAAAACGACAGCTATTGTGGATAATCGGAAATGCAAACAGCTGAGAAAGCCTGAACCACTTGTCCGCAAATGCAATCAGCAACCTTGTCAGACCAGGTAAGGTACATAAATTGAAAAGCAGCATCTAGTAAATGTTCCATTGTCTGACGTGTGCGGGACATTACCGATGCCAGTTGGTTACATTTACTGGTAAATTAAGTGTGTTACCCAATAATATTGCGTGATATTGTAAGCACGGTAGAATATGTGGACATAAGGAAACGCAGGGGTGAAACTGGTAGTGCCACTCTACCACCGACCAGCTCCTTTGATTCTATTCTTGGTAAACTTTCTGGGGAAGCTATTGTAATATACTAAATAGCTCTTTTACTAGCTAATGCAGAAATATGTTGAGAGATTTCTAAAATGCAGGTTACTGAAATGTACCAAAATGTACAAACAGAGTTTTGGTATTACAAAGATAGCATAACATAGCCAGATTCTAGTCATGTTGCTTCCTATGTCCTAGATCCGACAGGATCTTGATCAGCTGGGCAAGTGGGCAGAGAACTGGTTGATGGCGTTTAATACAAATAAATGTGAGGTATTGCATTTTGCAAGTCAAACCAGGTCAGGAGCTGCACAGTGAACAACAAGGCCCTCAGGATTGATGTGGAGCAGAGGGATCTAGGGGTTCAGGTACATAGTTCCCTGAAAGTGGCGTCACAGGTAGAAAGGGTGGACAAGAAGCATTTTGCTACATTGGTTGACAGCAGTCAAGGTATTGAGTACAGAAGTTGGGATGTTATGTTGGTGTGGGCAAGTTCATCTATGACCCTATCCAAAGCAGGGATGGTGAATATACTGTAAGTTGGATGTTGGCATTTCCAACATTTCATTGGAAATTCAAGCCGTTTTAATCTAAAAGCAGACTCGAGGGGCCAAATGGCCTAATTATACCTCCTATTCTCTTCCTAAGTTACATATTTATTAAAAACAGGGAATTACAATAAAATATCTTTCTCAATAGATGGATGATGACAGAATGGACGCCATGCTCACGTACGTGTGGTAAAGGAAGTCAAAGCAGAGAAGTGGCATGTACCCAACAGCTCCGGAATGGAACGCTGATTAGAGCTCGTGAGCGAGACTGTCCCGGGTCGAAACCTGCATCACTACAACGCTGTGAGGGTCAGGACTGCCTGACAGTGTGGGAGGCTGGAATATGGTCAGAGGTATAAAGCTTTGTCAACTTATTTTAGCTTTACATCCTGTAAACAGACATGAATCCTCTTATGTACAGAATAGACCCGGCTTTGATCCTGACCTCAGGTGCTGTCTGGGTGGAGTTTGCACGTTCTCCCTGCGACCGTGTGGGTTTCACCCGGGTGCTCCGGTTTCCTCCCACATCCCAAAGACGTGCAGGTTTGTAGATTGCCCCAAGGTGTAGGGAGTTGATAGGAAAGTGGGATTACATGGAACAAGTGCGAATGCGTGATCGATGGTAGGCATGTACTCGGTGGCTCAATGGGCCTGTTTCCATGCTGTATCTCTAAACTAAAGTAAACTGAATTAAACAATGTCTCTTGCTATAACAATGGGAACAATCTTAGTACTGCAATGGTAGTTGCCATGCAAGCCCAGCTGCCTTGTTCAACAAAACATAAAGGGGAGGCAGAGGAGGCCCTTAAGGTAAGTTGTAATGCTAATGTTAGTTTAGACATACGGCGCGGAAACAAGCCCTTTCGGCCCACCGGGTCTGTGCCGACCAGCGATCCGCGCACATTAACATTATCCTATACCCACTAGGGATAAATTTTACATTTACATTCATCTTTGGAGACCAGCGGAGCAGACCAGAGGAGCAGAACTTCACATTGAAGTTTGTCTTTTGTTGTCATGTGCTCCCTTGTCTCTCACATAGGACTGTCCACCCCCAGCCACTCATGGCTACATCAAATGAGCTGCCTATCATTGATTAATCACAACTTCTCTTTACAATACACCTCATGTAGGCACCCTCAGACAGCATTTTTTTAAACACTCTTAGGGTCAAGGGGGAGGTTGATCTTAGATTCACCACCACACACCACCAACTCACATCTGCATTCTGGCATCTGGCATACCTTTCATTCATTTGTTCTGTGTTCCATTTCATATCATTAGTTTCCCTCTCCCCCGACTCTCAGTCTGAAGAAGGGTCTCGACCCGACACGTCACCTATTTCTTTTCTCCAGAGATGCTGCCCGAGCCACTGAGTTATTCCAGCATTTTGTGCTAGTCTTAGGACAACAGCATTGTTGTTTCCCATGTAAACATAGCACACGATCACTCCTGCATTACTCTGTGCATCATTGTCCGGGGGGGGGGGAAAGTCTTCAATGGCTTGCGGCATCTTCAGGTTCAGGCACATCTGGGTGATAAGTGGACGTATAAAGCTAAGTTTCATATCATCTAAAGAAAGTCCATTCTCAAGCTAGTAGTAGCCAGCACTCTACGTGTTTTTGCCTGATATTTCAGGGCATAGTTTCCGCAGTATAAAATTTGATGAAGCAGGAATCTCACCATTTTGATTGTCAGATGCATTAGCACAGCTGAAAGCACACTCAACACAAAAGCCACATATAACTGGAGGAACAGCGTCTCATAACTTACAACTACCCAAGAACCCATGAACATTGAATTATCCAATTTTAACTAACACCCGCATCCTCTCTTTATTCCTCCCTCTCTTTCCTGTGCCCCATCCTGGTGCGCACTCATTTCTCCCACTATCATGCCCTCCTTTCTCTTCCCCCATCCACATATATCTCTCCCCTTGGCTTAACATTTCATTCCTCTTCTCTCCGTACTCATAACCTTTTTAGGGACGACAGATGGCGCAATGAGCTAAGTGTTCGGCTGGCAACCGGAAGGTAGCTGGTTCGAATCCCGCTTGGAGTGCATACTGTCGTTGTGTCCTTGGGCAAGACACTTCACCCACCTTTGCCTGTGTGTGTCCATGGGCAAGACACTTCACCCACCTTTGCCTGTGTGTGTGGATGTAATTATGTGAAGCACTTTGGGGTCAATGCAAGTTGACTAAAAATGTGCTATATAAATAAAGAAATTTAATTTAATTTAATTTAATTTTTATCTCTTTTCATCGCTAGTCTTTATCCACCCGTCTAGCAATCAAACCCCCCTCACCTGTGTCCACCTATCACTTGCCAGGCTCTATCCTGCTCTCTCCTCTTTACCAGCTTTCCTCTCGCCTCCACTTCAATCAGTCTGAAGAGGGTCCCAACCTGAAACATTGCCTATCCATGTCCTCCAGAAATGCTGCCCATCCCATTGAATTACTCCAGCACTTTGTTTTTTCTCTCAGACAATATCTACAGTACTTTGTATCTACACAACAGTTTTAAACTCCAAAAGTATTGGTTGATCCTGAGCAAAACACTAAGTCCAGGAGAAACATAGTGGGTCACATAACATCTACGGAGGGAATGGACAGGTGACATTTTGGGTATCGAGTCATACAGCGTGGAAACAGGCTCTTCGGCCCAACCTGCCCATGTTGACCAACATGCCCCGTCTGCACCCGTCCCACCTGCCTGCATTTGGCCCATATTCCTCTAAACCTATCCTATCCATGTACCTGTCTAAATATTTTTGAAACGTTGCAATAGTATCTACCTCAACTACCTCTTATGGCAGCTCGTTTCATACACCCACGACCCTTTCTGTAAAAAAGTTGCCCCTTAGTTTCCTATTCAATCTGTCCCTCCTCCCCTTAATGTCCTCTGGTCCTCAATTTCCCTACTCTGGGCAAAAGACTCTGTTCATTTACTTAATCTATTCCTCTCATGATTTTGTACACATCTATAAGATCACCTCTCATCCTTTTCTGCTCCAAGAAATGGTCCCAGCCTGTTCAACCTCTCCCTATAGCTCAGACCCTCGAGTCCTGGCAACATACCCCTCGAAAGTCTCTTGTGAGTCCAATTGGTTGATTCTGTTGGTTTAGAAGTCTGGTCTAACAATAGCCCAGCATTTGCAAAGGCCGAACATTTAAATAGCACCTTTTTTTTCAGTATCAGGTTTCATGAAAGCACTGCACGCTCTCTGTGGTAATATGGGCCATAGAAGTAAGCAAGCTTAGATTTCCTCTGGCCTTTTTTAATATTAACTAATGTCAGTGACAATAACCTCATGAGAGTCATGACTGATAAATCTCTGGCCTCAGTTACTCAGTCAAAACCAAAGTGTCCTGTCAGTGCATTTCCACATAATGGTATACATCTCCCATATCTCAAAATTAGTTTGATTCCTGCTCTACAACATTCCTCTGTGAAGCACAATTGTCAGCACTGATTTTTTAGCGTCAGTGTGGACTCAAATAAAAACAGTACCTCCGCGTTAATTGTTGTTCCAGCTGTGCCTGAAGAGCATGTTCAGAGGTTTACTGGTATGTTTGGTACGGGTGAGGTGCACAAAGCCTATAATTAGGTACTACATGTTCTGGCACTTTTAAATTCTGAGTTGCACAGATACATTAAGTAAGTCAGTTAATTAAATAAATAATTATTCCCTCGGTCTCATGGTCAAGAACCCTATCTCATTTTCATCATCTAGATGTACAGCATCTCATTTGTTACCCTCATCCACAACATTCAAAGCCTTTTCATATTTTTCTGCAAAATAAAATGTTTCCCCCCCCCCCCCCCCCTTACTGCAAACATTGTGTCAAACTATTAAAGGTTTACACTAAGCAATCTCTTCTTAACCAGCCTAAAGAGTCAAAAAAAGGGCAGGAAAAATATATTTACCATTTGTCCATTTATGGCACATGATACAATAGTACCTTTTAAATTGTTCGCTAGTAAATGCAGCAATTGTTGGCCATCCTTACACGACCTTGAAAAGATGTTGTTAAGGTGACTACTTAATTTACAACAATTCATTTGGTTATAGTACATCGACAGTGTTGTTAAGTGCGGGACTCGGACCATCGATTCTGAAGGAACACTGTTCAGCCACAAGGGGAATACTGCAAGCTGCTACCAGCCCATGCTTGACCTGTGCTTTTGTCTATTCCCACCCCAGCACTTAACAGATGCGCTGCCAACTGGACATGTGCCCGATGCAATCTCCAGTATTAGTTAAACTGCCTGTGGAAGCCTCAGGACTAATTTTAGTTGTGCACCTGCATTCTGAGTGTTACCTTTCTGGCCACATGTTTTGGAATTAAATCTAGTCTCTATCCACCTCACTGTCCTTCAAGTATACATGGTAACACTGGTAGGGTAAAGTATCTAGCATTCATTCCATTTTTGCACAAAGACAGATTTGGTATTTTTCATTATATTCATTTATTGTGAAATAAAACAGGCTAGGATTTCACCGCCTAAATTAAATTATAAGTACATGTTCCTCAGAATTTGGGCTTAAGCTTTGTAAAGGTTCAACATTGGTATGATTGCAAGGTATAAACTAATCCTGAGCCGCGAAACATATTTAATTGTGCTACTGTTTACTGTAGCCATGCACACAGCCATCATTTGCGAGGCCTTTTTATTACCTTCCTCAATGCATCAGCAACGATACTGCAGGAATAGGAATAAAACAATATTGCAAGTCCTCCTCCACTCTCACTGGGTTGCTCGACGTACTACACTGATCTCACTTGGTCGTGAGTCTGGCAAGACCAGAATATTCCCTATTGTAACCACGGTGTTTCACTACAAAAAGCCACAGGCAACAACCATTGCCCAGCGACCACTATGAGCCGTTGTAGAATAATGCACACTACCACTGCCATCTTGTTAACGAGTCAATGATTCATCCTTAAGTAATAGTGTGAACTGGGAATATTATTTTTTTTGTGAAGAACCCAAAATAAATCTCCTAAAGCTTTGGTACACTTCAGGCACCCACTTTCAATTAAAAAGCTCATTGTTAATACCCACATAAAAGATCTGTATGGAAAATGAAATTACTATCCAAAGCACCAGAGATATGCAGCTGCTCTAATAGATTACAAAAAGAATGACACTGTAAGAAACAAAATCAGAAAGTAGTACCCTTCGTAATAACTATATCGTTCATTCATACGGGTTGTTCATATTCATGTAGTGTGATTCAAGATTTCAAGGTCTGTACCTGTATAATTAAGGTACAGTGATATTTGAGTTACCATACAGCCATACTAAGCGAAAAGCAACAAGACACACCACCACATAAAAGTTGGCATAAACATCCACCACAGCGGATTCCACATTCCTCTCTGTGATGGAAGGCAATAAAGTTCAATCTTCTTCCTCTTGTTCTCCCGTGGTCGGGGCAGTCAAACCATCCGCAGTTAGGGCGCTCAAAGCCCCTGCAGCCGACGACCGAAGCCCCCATCGGGTTAATCGAAACTCCCACGTCGGGGCGGTTGAAACTCCGCAGCATGGAGCTCCCGAATCGCCTCTTCTTACCAGAGACCACCGGCTTCACGATGTTAAAATCCACAGGCCCCACGGTTGGAGCTTCGATCCCCGTCAAAGGGATCGCAAGCTCTGCAATGTTAAAGTCCCGCAGACCCCTGCGGCTTGGAGCACCTGTCGGTCTCCAGGAAAGGCCGCACCACTCCACGATGTTCGGCCGAAGTGGGAACGGAGATACGATACGGAAAAAAAATCGCATCTCCATCGAGGTAGATTGAAAAAAGTTTCCCTATAATCTGAGGCATAAAACATTTTTTTTTTCTCCCAATAAATCATAATAATGTGCAACTAAATTTCAATCAATTGTATATATTCTCCTTTTTAAATCTGATTGACTTTAGTCAAGTAGAAATTAATCTGATCAACAAAATTAGATGTGAGAACGACTTAAAACATTTTTTTTTCTCCCAATAAATCATAATATTTGAAGACATAAAATAAAACAACATTAAAATGTGTACAATCCATGATTAATTAGCAAGTTGAGAAGTGGTACAGGGAAACAAAACACAGTACTTGGCATTGTACACTATTATGTTGACCAAAGCAACAAAAAAAATAGCAGTTTCTAAAGATGCAATAAATTGGCATGTCAAATTTTATGGGGAAGATAAATTGAGACAAGATACCTATTGCTAGAACCAACAGAGGTTTCGTCCAGAGTAGTTAAGCCGTATGATTTACTGTCAACTCAGTTTAGGAATGCAGACAACCTAATTCACCTGTGGATATAAATGAACAGATTTGAACAGAAACAGCTGTCACAAACTCCTGACATTTGCTGGATGATTTATCATTTTCTTCTGATCGCTCTGTCGTGTGTTTTCAGAGTTTTAGTTTCCTTTAGAGATTTTTAAGAACAGATGAGTTGAGCGCTGTGTCAACATCTGTAGTCGTGTTGGATAGGGTGTGATGTTACTGTAAATTATATCCTTATGTTGGTGTACATTACAGTGTTCTGTGAAATGTGGCAAAGGGGCTCGACACCGAACCATAAAGTGCACTAATCCACGCAAGAAATGCGATTTATCAACACGCCCAAAGGAGGCGGAAGACTGCGAGGATTATTCGAAATGCTACGTCTGGAGAACAGGAGACTGGTCTAAGGTGGTACACAGTCAGTAAATCTGTTTTTTTCCATTTAATCTTCCTGGCAGATTATTAAGGGTGGGCACAAAAAGCTGGAGTAACTCAGCAGGACAGGAAGCATCTCTGGAGAGAACGAATGGGTGACATTTCGGGTCGAGACCCTTCTTCGGACCCGAGACCCTTCTCGACCCGAAACGTCACCATTCCTTCCCTCCAGAGATGCCGCCAGTCTCGCTGAGTTACTCCAGCTTTTTGTGTCGATCTTCAGTTTAAAGCAGCCTCTGCAGCACCTACCTACACAGATTATTAAGGGTGTTCAGTGCATTTTGTCTGTAACCTCATAAGGTGGCAAAAGAAACTTGAGTGTTTTAACACAATCATTTAACAAAATGTGCAGTCATTCTCACTGTAAAAGCACAGCGATTTGAAGTCTCTGACTTGCTGAATCAATACCAGACAAGTCAGAGACCAGGTCGCTGTGCTTTTACAGAGAACTACTGCAGATTTTGTAGAAAATACATGTCAGTATCAATAGTGTGGATGTGGATGTGGAAATGTTTGAGAATTTCAAGACAACCAAGACACAATTCCCCATTTAGTGGCACCCTTCACTAATCCCCTAATCCCCAGTGCCTCAATATCAGAGACCCCAACCTCAGGTGCTGTGTGGAGTTTGCACATTCTCTCAGTGACCACGTAGGTTTGCTCCAGGTGTTCCGGTTTCCTTCCACATCCCAAAGATGTTTTGTTTAGAGGTTAATAGGCTTCTGTAAATTGCCCCTGTGTGTAGGCAGTCGATAAAGAAAAGTGATAACTTAAAACTAGTGAATGGGTCTGCGTGGACACAATGGGATGAAGGGCCTGCTTCCATGCGACAACTCTACAAAATATACTATCAGATAGTCAAAAACCAAATCAGGCTCAGCCAGAAATGATTGTCCTTTCTCTTTGAAAGAATCAAAATATTAACATATGTTCATTAATGTGGTTTTACATGAAGAGTTTTGCTCAAGTAACCTGCCTGTTGTTATTTTGTGTAAATCTCTGAATTTCCGTAAACTCCTTTCTCTTACTTTCAAATGCTTCTTAAGGAAGGGACAATCCCAGCAGGAGAAGTTGCATTTCAATCTCGATATTCTTCACTCTTGATTTCCATCACTATACCACCAAATTCCCCATTTCCAAGCATGGTCATTCTTCTTTACATGGGGAATGTTACATCCAAGTTATGCACAGAAAGGTGCACGGAGACATCATTGTCATTCAGCATCACAATAGCTGCTAAGATGTTGCCCGGACCTGAGGCTATAGGGAGGGGTAGGACAGGCTCGGACTGTATTCCTCGGAGTGCAGGAAGCTGAGGTGTGATCTTACAGAGGTGTGATTTAGGAGGGGAATAGATAAGGCAAATGCACAAAATCTTTTACCCAGGGAAGGAGTATCAAGAACTAGAGGACATAGGTTTAAGATAAGAGGTGAAAGATTTTGCTGCCACAGAAGGCAGTGGGGGTCAATTCACTGGATGTTTTCATGAGAGAATTATGCCCCTGTCCCACTTAGGAAACCAGAACGGAAACCTCTGGAGACTTTGTGCCCCACCCAAGGTTTCCGTGCGGTTCCCAGAGGTTTTTGTCAGTCTCCCTACCTGCTTCCACTACCTGCAACCTCCGGGAACCGCACGGAAACCTTGGGTGGGACGCAAAGTCTCCAGAGGTTTCCGTTCAGGTTTTCTAAGTGGGACAGGGGCATAAAATCTTAGGGCGCAAGGAATCAAGGGATATGGGGGACAAAGCAGGAACGGGGTACTGATTTTGGATGATCAGCCATGATCATATTGAATGGCGGTGCTGGCTCAAAGGGCCCAATGGCCTACTCCTGCACTTATTTTCTATGTTTCAATGTTTCTTTTGAATAGGTGATAACAGAAAACTTAGAGATTTTACATTAACAGAACATTTGTTCGACTTTACAGAATATGTACATAATGTTAAATATAGTAGATAAAAATCACAGAAGAACACCTCCATCATCACCATGGAATAAGCTTGGTTTGTAATCTGCATGAATGAATGATATATCACATGTGACATGTCACAAAGTTAGAAAGTATTCTATTTAGTCCCCAATGGTCCCCCTTTGTTCTTGGCGGCACGTTCAACCACCGGGACCCACTTGTCACTGATTGATTTACTCTTAACCACGGAGTATAAGTAAAGCTAGAAGTAACCTTGTCCCAGGTTAGAGAGGATAACATTGGAGTGGCATGAATATTGGAGAGGGATGAATATCCAGAAAACTCTGCTGGCGGGATACCAATTGCATATTGCTCAACAACCAGATCAGGTTCAGGCACGATGCTGACAATCACCCAATCTGCCAATACTTGACTGTCAAGGCTCACACTTGAAGTAAAGCTGTTTGAACAAGGCACTGAGGGATGTCAAACTTCATGGAACCATTCTTGCAAAGAATCAGTGCTTTCTGTAAGGAAACTGAAAAATGCACTGAAACCACTGTGAACGCTTGAATTCAATCCCAACAATAGTCAAAGTGTTCACTGGGAAATGTGACGACCATCTGGAATGTTCTGTGCAGACTTGCACTCTTTTTTTGGGTAAATCTACATTTTTCCTCCAAGGCTAATTATTGTGCTGTGCCTTTCCTTTCAATTACCGCAGTTTTCTTATGCCTCACTCTCCAGAAAAAAAAAACTTTCTCCAGCAATCTCATAGCTTCCATCTAAACCTTGTGCTAACCCCCTGTGCCACTCTTAAATAAGGAAAGTATAAGAGGTCTACTTTTGGTATGGAGCGTAATCGTTCCAGCAAGGAAGTGTCAAAAATGGAAACCGTTGCTTCTTGGCAATTTTATTTCTTAAATTTCCTTTTTCTTCCCAGACTGACCCACCTCATCAGGTCTCCTAACACAGCAGGGAACCAGTCAGCTGGCGTCAGTAATGAGATCTATTGGCAAATGGGTTCATTAGAATTCCCACAGATTCACATCTGGGCCTGTCTTAGATGCCAACTGGGAGATGTACAAACTGGTAAAAATTCAATACGTCCAAATATAAACTGTTTGTGCTACTTTTTAACTTTATACAGCTCCAGGGAGTGCTTTATGGTGAAAGTGATCTATCCAAGACTGGCTTGCATCACTACCTCTAATATTCCCCTCCTGGATGAAATTTTAACTTAATCTACCTCTGCCCCTCTGCCCCTCTGCCCCTCTGCCCCTCTGCCCCTCTGCCCCTCTGCCCCTCTGCCCCCAAAGTAAAGGTATACATTAGGATGCTCCAGGTGGTGGGAATTCAATTGGCAAAAATGTGAAACCTAAATCTGACCTGTTGCAAATATGCCTGCTTCTTGTTTAACTGTAACACACATAGAAGGAGGGAGGTTATTGATTAGGATCTTTAAATCATAGTGCTTTAGTATAATTTACACCTGGGTTTAAAGGTTGACCTCTTCTGCGGTAGTTTTCCAGAACTTGTCTTTAAGTGGAGGCAGGTTTATTGGCTTTCACGGAGAGGGCAACAGGTCAGGTGTCTCGAGATTCATAATAATTCTGTGCTCACAGCTCCATTCTCAGATGTCTCGGGAAATGGTTTGGCAAGAGTACTTGCTGCCAGCATGTTGTTTGTATTTGGAGTTCTTCACACGCAAAATGGATCATGCCAAGAGTGCTTTGGATTGGGCTTCGGGTGAGGAAGAGCTGGCAATGTCATGCTGTGCAGTGAGCCAAGGTGTACAACAGAGAGTGGGGGGGGGGGGGGGGGGGACGGGTGTTAGAGGAGGGGCATCGAAGGGGAAAGCAACAAAGGCATTAACTTTGCATGAGGTGTCACCCATACGAAAGACAATGGTTTACTTCTGAACCCCATCTTCCAGCACTTGGCCCTTAGTCTTTTATGCATTTGTGACCCAAGTGCTCATCTGTTGGTGACACTGGTTCCCACCCCTCTCTCAGGCAGTATATTCCAAGTTCTCACTACTCTCTGGGTGAAAATGCTCCCTTTCAGATCTTCTTACCCTAAATCTATGCCCTCTAGTATTATTTACCTTTAAATCTATCCCCTTTACCTTTATTTACCATTTACTGTTATACACTTCATATTAGTCACCTCAATGATGTTCCGTCTAAACCTCTCCAGGGAAAACAGACCTGGACTCTCCAGTCTCTTCTCGTAACTAATACACTCCATCCCAGAAAACATCCTGGTGAATCTCCTCTGTGCTCTTTCCAGCGCTATCACATCGGTCTTATTGTGTGGTGACCAGAACTGTACACAGTACTGCACCTGAGGTCTGACCAATAGTATGGAGCAAAACCTCCCTGCTCTTGTTTTCAGTGCCCCAAGAAATGAATCGAATGACTCCGATACTACGCCTGAACACAGCCCTTCCCAGCCGGCCTTCTATCCCCCTTTGGACCTTTTTATTTCCAACTGCAGGTGCGACATCAACCGCCTTGATTTCAGTCTGAATCAGGGCCTGACACAAAACTTGGTCTATCCATGTTCTGCTGAGATACTATTTGACCAGCTGAGCTATTTCAGCACTCTGTTTCTTCCAGAGAAGTGGATTGAATGGGATTTGAGGAAGCACACAGAAAATTAACAATGGACAGCCATCACATTTTAGTGGTTGTGAGAAATGGCGTGACGGCACACATTTGGAAAAACAATATGAAAGGGGTGTGCTCTGAAGTGTGTAGGTGAATCAAATCTGTGCTTGTATTTCCTGACCAGGTTAGGTCAAGTTGTGAAATCCCTTCTGCACTTGATCCAAATACTGAGAACTGATGATGTTAACATCCTCCAGCCATACCTTCTTCATGAGCTAAGAGAGAGAATTTATTTCCATTGTTCAGAGAGATTACCTCCTCAATACCTTCAACAAGTAAGTAAGGCATTGTTGAAAAGGGACTCTGGAATAGAATAGAATAACGTTTATTGTCATTTG
Organism: Amblyraja radiata; assembly: GCF_010909765.2. Taxonomy (NCBI): domain Eukaryota; kingdom Metazoa; phylum Chordata; class Chondrichthyes; order Rajiformes; family Rajidae; genus Amblyraja; species Amblyraja radiata. The sequence goes on along the minus strand of NC_045958.1, from coordinate 48,455,185 downwards.
AACCTAAGTTCAAACGAAATTACGTTTCTGCAGTCATAGAAACAAGAAGAAAAAAAAAACCAAGGCACAAATTAACACAATTTACATAAACATCCATCACAGTGAATTTCCAAACACCTCTCACTGTAATGGAAGGCAAAGTCTTGTCTCTCCCCTGTTCTTTATTCTTCTCCCGATGTTAAAGCCCCCGGCGGGCGATGGTAAGTCCCACGGCCGTTAAGGCCACGCCGGGCGATGTAAGGCCCTGCACCGGGTCTTGATGTTGGAGCCCCCGGCGGGCGAGCGATGGTAAGTCCCGCGGCCGTTAAAGCCGCGCCTGGCGATGCAAGGCCAACACTCCAACCCCGCGATTTGGGCGGGAGAAGTTGCAGTTGCGGGAGCTCCGAAAAGCGGTCTCCCACCAGGGACCCATGAGCTCCCGATGCCACTGTCCACTGGCCCTGCGGCTGGAGCCTCCGAAGCTCCGAAGCCGTGTTGCAGCCGCGCGCCACCACAGCTCTCCACGCTCTGAAGCCGGCCAGCTCCACGATGGCGAGTCCGCAGGCTCCGCGACTGGAGCCCCCAGGTCGTTCCGGTTGGAGGCCGCTCCACGGTGCTAGGCCCCAACGACAATAGAGACCTGACAGGGAAAAGGTCCGGTCCCCCGTACAGGGAAGAGATTTAAAAAATTCCCGCCCCCCACATATACACAGCTAAAAATAATCTAGAAACTACAACCAAAACATGCACTTAACTGTACAAAAAGAAAAAAACAAGACAGACGGGTTGCAGAGGCCGCTGTTGCAAGGCGCCAGCACCTCCACGTTTACTCTGCGTTTACATTTTTATGTGTCCTGACAATTCCTGCCCATCTTCCAACTTCATTACTCGAGCTTTTGAGAGTTTATTGTATATTTACATCACATCTAATTCATTCCCACTAGAAGCGCAAAGTTTGGAAGTAAATATATCAATGGTGGTGGGCAAATGCAGTATAATGTGGATAAATGTGAGGTTATCCACTTTGGTGGCAAGAACAGGAAAGTAGACTATTATCTAAATGGTGGCCGATTAGGAAAAGGGGAGATGCAACGAGACCTGGGTGTCATGGTACACCAGTCATTGAAAGTAGGCATGCAGGTGCAGCAGGCAGTGAAGAAAGCGAATGGTATGTTAGCATTCATAGCAAAAGGATTTGAGTATAGGAGCAGGGAGGTTCTACTGGAGTTGTACAGGGTATTGGTGAGACCACACCTGGAGTATTGTGTACAGTTTTGGTCTCCTAATCTGAGGAAAGACATTGTTGCCATAGAGGGAGTGCAGAGAAGGTTCACCAGACTGATTACTGGGATGTCAGGACTTTCATATGAAGAAACACTGGATAGACTCGGCTTGTACTCGCTAGAATTTAGAAGATTGAGGGGGGATCTTATAGAAACTTACAAAATTCTTAAGGGGTTGGACAGGCTAGATGCAGGAAGATTGTTTCCGATGTTGGGGAAGTCCAAGACAAGGGGTCACAGTTTAAGGATAATGGGGAAATCCTTTAGGACCGAGATGAGAAAAACATTTTTCACACAGAGAGTGGTGAATCTCTGGAACTCTCTGCCACAGAAGGTAGTTGAGGCCAGTTCATTGGCTATATTTAAGAGGGAGTTAGATGTGGCCCTTGTGGCTAAAGGGATCAGGGGGTATGGAGAGGGCAGGTACAGGATACTGAGTTAGATGATCAGCCATGATCATATTGAATGGCGGTGCAGGTTCGAAGGGCCGAATGGCCTACTCCTGCACCTATTTTCTATGTTTCTATAAGACATTTCCACTTATCGAAACATCTTTCAGGTTTCACAGCCCTGACCTGAAACCTTCTGAACATTTATATCAGATACCTTATCTTTGGGAAAGTGTCAAGCATTTGTTCTTCCTGCAATTATGGTTATGAATTTATATTGTGTCAAAAGCTTGCAAAATTGAATTATAAATATTCCCCATCATGATGCATAAGTATAATCTCCGATCTTCTCTTAGCTACATTAACAGAACATAATCAAGTATAGAAACAGAAAAATAGGCCCTTCGAGCCAGCACCGCTATTCAATATGATCATGGCTGATCATCTAAAATCAATACCCCGTTCCTGCTTTTTCCACATATCCCTTGATTCCTTTAGCCATAAGGGCTAAATCTAACTCGCTCTTGAAAACATCCAGTGACTTGCATTCACTGCCTTATGTGGCAGATAATTCCGCAGATTCACAACGCTCTGGGTCAAAATGTTTTACCTCATCTTAGTCCTAAATGGCCTACCCCTAATTCTTAAACTGTGACCCCTGGTTGTACATCGAGAACATTTTTCCTGCATCATTCCTGCATTAGCCTGACCAATCCTTTAAGAATTTTATATGTTTCCATAAGATCCCCTTCATCCTTTTAAATTCTAGTGAATACAACCGCAGTCGACACATTCTTTCATCATATGTCAGTCCCACCATCTCGGGAATTAACCTGGTGAACCTACGCTGCACTCCTTCAATAGCAATAATGTCCTTTCTCAAATTAGGAGACCACAAATTGCACACAATACTCCTGGTACGGTCTCACCGGGGCCCTGTACAACTGCAGTAGGACCCCCTTGCTCCTAAACTCAAATCCTCTCGCAATGAAGGCCAACATCCCATTAGCTTTCTTCACTGCCTGCTGTACCTGCATGCTTACTTTCACTGAATGATGTACAAGCACTCCAGGGCTTGTTGCACCTCTCCTTTTCTTAATCTGACACCATTCAGATAATAAACTGCCTTCCTGTTCTTGCCATAACCTCACATTTATCCACATTATACTGCATCTGTCATGCATCTCATCCAACCTATCCAAGTCATCCTGCAGCCTCATAGCATCCTCATCGCATCTCACACTGCCACCCAGCTTTGTGTTATTTGCAAACTTGGAGATGTCACATTTAATTCCCTTGTCTAAATTGGTAATATATATTGAAAATAACTGGGGTCCCAGCACCAAGCCTTGCGGCACCTCATGAGTCACTGCCTGCCATTCTGAAAAGGACCTGTTAATTCCTACTCTTTGCTTCCTGTCTGCCAACCAGTTCTCTATCCACGTCAATACCCTACCCCAATACCATGTACTCTAATTTTGCACACTAATCTCTTGTGTGGGACCTTGTCAAAGGCTTCTTGAAAGTCCAGATACACCACATCCACTGGCTCTCCCTTATCCATTCTACTTGTTACATCCTCAAAAAATTCCAGAAGATTAGTCAAGAATGATTTCCCCTTTATATATCCATGCTGACTTTGACTGATCCTGTCGCTGCTTTACAAATGCGCTGCTATTATATCTTTAATGTAGCAATGAGTTGCTGCCTTACAGCGAATGCAGCGCCGGAGACCCGGGTTTAATCCCGATTATGGGTGCTATCTGTATGGAGTTTGTACGTTCTCTTCGTGACCTGCGCGAGTTTTCTCCGAGATCTTCGGTTTCCCCCTTCATTCCAAAGACGTACAGGTTTGTAGGTTAATTGGCTTGGTAAATGTAAAAATTGTTTCTAGTGGGTGTTGACATGCGGGGATCGCTGGTCGCGCAGACCCGGTGGGCCGAAGGGCCTTTTCCGTGCTGTATCTCTAAATTAAATAAACTAAGACTCGAACATCTTCCCCACTATCGATGTAAGGCTAACATAATTAAGGTCCATAATTCCCCCTTTTCTCTCTCCCTCCTTTTTTAAGTGGAGTTACATTAGCTACCCTCCAGAGTCGAGGGAACATTGGAAAATGATCACCAATTCATCCACGATTTCTAGGGCCACTTCGAGAACTCTTGGATGCAGACTATCAGGTGCTGGGGATTTATCCGCCTTCAGTCCCAACGGTTTACCTAACACCATTTCTTGACTAATGTGGATTCCCTTCAGTTCCTCCCTCCCACTAGATCCTAGGTCCCCGAATATTTCTGGGAGACTGTGAAATGCAATGCTAAATTATTTTATTTATCTGCTCTCTGTTGGCCAAATTGGATCAGCTGGACTGCAAAACAAATCCTGGAAACTGCAAAATAACTTTGGATGGGTAAAATAAAACAACCTAGCTGTTATATAAGGAGTATAAGAAAGTTATTAAAAGAGGAGAATTAAGTCTAAAGGGCTAAATCGCCTACTCTACCATATTATAGAATAATTATTTTTCTTCCAACATTTGCAGACTTGCTTTCAACTACTTAAATACTAAGCTTCAGAAATCCTTCCTAAATATTTTCATTTCACTACCTCCCTTTCCTCCCTTAAGATGCTCTTTAGAGCTTGCCTCTTTGACCAGACTTTTGGCCATCTGTCCAAATATCACATTATGTGGCTTGATGTTAGAATTTGTTTCTTAATGCTTCCATACATTACCTGGGGGCATTTTACTATATCAGGGGTACTGTACTGGCAAGCTGCAATGCCAAATTACCTTCAATTGGACAATTTAGAAATTCAAACTTCTTTTTAGACAACTTCACTTCCCAAAGTGCAAGACTTCAGCTGGTGGAATAATTGTTTTCAGTGTTTTGACCTTTCAGGTGACCTTCAGCAGATCAGGTGCAGGTAATTTCTTGTACAGAAAAAGGTCTAACAGCATACATTTCATATTTCCAAATCTCTAGCAGGCGCAGAAGTACTTTTTTTAAAAACGTGTGCTTTGGCAGGTACAGTAAATCAAATGGCTAGGTTGTGTTCAGCAACAGCTTAACCACATGTTTAATCAATTACAGCGCTCATGCTTGAAAGCTGTTCCATGTAAATATTAGCTGGCATTGATGTTTTCAGCATTTTAGATACACATTTATCCCTAGGGTACAACAAATATTGATTTGCTCACACATTACATAACTACTTTGTACCATTTGAAGTTTGTGAAATAGCAAATTATTTAGTTAATTTTATATTTTTGCATTGCAGTTACATAAGTTTGAATGAACAACCTGCTGATATTCATCATTTATCAAGCTCGAGTTTAGTTTAAAGATACAGTGCAGAAGCAGGCCATTCGGCCCACCGAGTCCGCAGACCAGCGATTCCCGTACACTAGCACTATCCTACACAATAGGGACAATTTACAATTTTACCGAAGCCAATTAACCAACAGGCATGTACGTCTTTGGAAACGGAAACATCCGGAATAAACCCACACTGGTCATGGGGAGAACATACTGTACAAACCCCATACAGAGAGCACCCATAGTCAGGATCAATCCCGGGACTCTGGTGCTGTAAAGCAGCAACTCTACCGCTGTTCCACTGTGCCGCCTCTAGTTCCCACCCAAAGCAGGGGTGAAAAGTGAATGAGATTATTGCAAATATTATGTTCTAGAAACATAGAAAATAGGTGCAGGAGTAGGCCATTCAGCCCTTCGAGCCTGCACCGCCATTCAATATGATCATGGCTGATCATCCAACTCAGTATCCTGTACCTGCCTTCTCTCCATACCCCCTGATCCCTTTAGCCACAAGGGCCACATCTAACTCCCTCTTAAATATAGCCAATGAACTGGCCTCAACTACCTTCTGTGGCAGAGAATTCCACAGATTCACCACTCTCTGTGTGAAAAATGTTTTTCTCATCTCGGTCCTAAAAGACTTCCCCCTTATCCTTAAACTGTGACCCCTTGTTCTGGACTTCCCCAACATTGGGAATAAACTTCCTGCATCTAGCCTGTCCAACCCCTTAAGAATGTTGTAAGTTTCAATAAGATCCCCCTCAATCTTCTAAATTCTAGCGAGTACAAGCCGAGTCTATCCAGCCTTTCTTAATATGAAAGTCCTGCCATCCCAGGAATCAGTCTGGTGAACCTTCTCTGTACTCCCTCTATGGCAAGAATGCCTTTCCTCAGATTAGGAGACCAAAACTGTACACAATACTCCAGGTGTGGTCTCACCAAGGCCCTGTACAACTGCAGTAGAACCTCCCTGCTCCTATACTCAAATCCTTTTGCTATGAATGCTAACATACCATTCGCTTTCTTCACTGCCTGCTGCACCTGCATGTCTTCTTTCAATGACTCGTGTACCATGACACCCAGGTCTTGTTGCATCTCCCCTTTTCCTAATTGGCTACCATTCAGATAATAGTCTACTTTCCTGTTCTTGCCACCAAAGTGGATAACCTCACATTTATCCACATTCTACTGCATCTGCCTTGCATTTGCCCACTAACCCAACCTATCCAAGTCACCTTGCAGCCTCCTAGTATCCTCCTCACAGCTAACACTGCCCCCCAGCTTCATGTCATCCGCAAACTTGGAGATGTTGCATTCAATTCCCACAACCAAATCATTAATATATATTGTAAATAGCTGGGTCCCAGCACTGAGTCTTGCGGTACCCCACTAGTCACTGCCTGCCATTGTGAAAAGGACCTGTTTACTCCTACTCTGCTTCCTGTCTGCCAGGCAGTTCTCTATCCACATCAATACTGAACCCCCAATACCGTGTGCTTTAAGTTTGCATACTAATCTCTTATGTGGGACCTTGTCGAAAGCCTTCTGAAAGTCCAGATATAACACATCCACTGGTTCTCCCTTATCCATTCTACTAGTTAGATCCTCGAAAAATTCTATAAGATTCGTCAGACATGATTTACCTTTCATAAATCCATACTTACTTTGTCCAATGATTTCACCACTTTCCAAATGTGCTGCTAACCACATCTTTAATAACTGACTCTAGCATTCTCCCCAGTTACTCCAGCATTTTGTGTCTACCTTTCTTGAGGTGCATTGTGTTTAGAATGGGTACTGAGGCTAGTTCTGAAAACTATTCTGATGCCGCACCTGAGGTTTTTGAGGAGAAGGTGCAAAATCAGGAAGATGTAGATCAAGATAATCATTGATTCCACAGAGGTGTTGACTGGTCACCAATGGGCTTGGTTGTGAGTCTGCTGCTTGCAAAGTCAGTAATGCCCAAGTCACAGAATCATAGAGGTATACAGCATGGAAACTTGTCCTTTTGCCCAACTTGTCCATGTTGAACAAATTGGCATCCTGGGATAGTCCCATTTGCTTGCATTTGACCCATATTCCTCCAAAACCTTCCTGTCCATATACCTGTCCAAATGTTTTTTGAAAGTCATAATTATATCCACTTCCCCCTGCAATTTCATACCTTATATGAAACACTCTTTGAATGAAAGTTGCCCACAAGGTCCCTCTTAAAGCTCTCCCCTCTAACCTTAAGCAGATGCCCTCTTGTTCTTATCTATGCCTCTTGTGATTTAGTACACTTCAATAAGGTCATCCCTCAGCCTCCCATACTCTAAAGAAAAAAGTCCAAAAGTCCACTCCCAATAACTGTAACCCGTAAGTCCAGGGAACATCCTAGTGATCCTTTTCTGTACCCATATGGCATTGGAGCAGAATCTGTTAAATCGGTCCATCGGGTCTACTCAACCATTCAATCATGGCCAATCTATTTTTCCCTCTCAACCCCATTCTCTTGCTTCTCCCCATAACCTTTGATGCCTTTCCTAATCAAGAACCTATCTGTCCCCACTTTAAAAATACCCAATGTCTTGGCCTCATGAAAATGAATAGAAATATATGCTTTATTATTTCATGTCAGGTGAGCAGAAGGAGTAAAACAGCCATGATTTACCTTTCATAAATCATGCTGACTTTGTCCAATGATTTCACCACTTTCCAAATGTGCTGCTATCCCATCTTTAATAACTAACTCTAGCATTTCCCCACTACCGGTGTTAGACTAACTAGTCTGTAATTCCCCGTTTTCTCTCTCCCTCTCTTTTTAAAAAGTGGGGTTACATTAGCTACCCTCCAATCCTCAGGAACTACTCCAGAATCTAAAGAGTTGTGAAAAATTATCACTAATGCATCTACTATTTCTGGGGCTACTTCCTTAAGCACTCTGGGATGCAGCCTATCTGGCCCTGGGGATTTATCGGCCTTTAATCTATTCAATTTACCTAACACCACTTCCCGACTAACCTGGATTTCACTCAGTTCCTCAATCTCATTTGACCCCCGGACCCCTGCTATTTCCGGCAGATTATTTATGTCTTCCTTAGTGAAGACAGAACCAAAGTAGTTATTCAATTGGTCTGCCATGTCCTTGTTCCCCATGATCAATTCACCTGTTTCTGACTGAAAGAGACCTACATTTGTTTTAACTAATCTTTTTCTCTTCACATATCTATAAAAACATTTGCAGTCAGTTTTTATGTTCCCTGCCATTTTCTTTCATAATCTATTTTCCCTTTCCTAATTAAGCCCTTTGTCCTCCTCTGCTGGACTCTCTCTCCAGAATTTCTCCCAGTCCTCTGGTAGGCTGCTTTTTCTGGCTAATTTGTATGCTTCATCTTTAGTTTTGATACTATCCCTGATTTACCTTGTTATTCACGGATGCACTACCTTCCCTGATTTATTCTTTTGCCAAACTGGGATGAACATTCGGAAATTATGCCTTTGCTTGGAACATTTGATACTATAACTTCATTATATTAGACGAGTAAGGTAAACACACGGACCTTATTGGCTCAAGAGTCCAACTTTCTTTTACAAAAATCGGCCGCTGTTGACCCTGACAGGGCATTACAATTTTACATTAACATAACACTTGAACATATAGGAATTAAGCTGCAAAAAACTAGCAGAGATTTGCAAAGTTTAAGTATTATCAGTTTTTTTTGTTTGAGGAGCCACCTAAGGATAACATTAATGTGGATAACAACAGTCATTCATTAATAGTGCACGTATTAAGTAGAGGTCATCTTGTGACAGTGATATGACATTAATTAGGAGATGGGGCAGGGTTTGACGTATTGTCATCAAGAATCAATACAGAACCATTATGTTTATAAATGGTTTAAATGAAAGAAACATCAATCATATATCCAAAAAATTCTGACAATACAATGTCAAGTGGCGCAATAAATATTGTAGAGGAAAGTGTAAAATTGCAAAGAAACTTCACTCAATTTTCAATGTAGAATCTTATAGAATTTTCAATGTAGAAACAAAGAAATGCAGATGCTGGTGTGAATCAAAGATAGACACAAAGTCTAACTCAGAGGATTAGGCAGCATCTCTGGAGAATAAGGACAGGTGACGTTTCGGTTGTCCAGAGTTGCGACTTGACCTGCTGAGTTGTTCTAGCACATTGTGTCCATACCCGATCACCAGTGCTCGTCCTAACTGCAGTCATCCACTTTGGACCTTTGAGAGATTGATCAAAGTATTTTATAAATTATTCAGGTTAGATAGTATGAAGGAGACTGCAGATCCCCCAGTATCAGGCCACTACTTCGTTGCTGCAACATCCCACCCGCCATGTCTATGTTTTGGAAGGCCACTCTCACTTGCTTTGGAGCTCCTCCCTCCTTCTCAAGTACCTCTGGTCTTTGACCTCACTCATAGTCATTTCAAGGATGTCTGCCTCCCCTTCTACTGAATTTTACAAAATACTGCAATTAATAGACAATAAGAATTATTTTTTCATAATTCCGTCTCACATGCCTGCAAATTAGCCATAATGTTTTGAAGTTCAGCTGCCATTTGGCACCAAAATCTGGTGAACTTTATATACTGAATCAATGTACTATTGGTATACACTTGTACTGTATCTGAGATCTTTATCTAAGATGTATCTAAGTGCTTACAGTGCCCTCCATAATGTTTGGGACAAAGACCCATCATTTATTAATTTGCCTCTGTACTCCACAATTTGAGATTTGTAATAGAAAAAATCACGTGATTAATGTGCACATTGTCAGATTGTATCAAAGGCCATTTTAATACGTTGGTTTCACCATGTAGAAATTACAGCTGTACTTATACATAGTCCCCCCATTTCAGCACCATAATGTTTGGGACACATTGCTTCACAGGTGTATGTAATTGCTCAGGTGTGTTTAATTGCCTCCTTAATGCAGGTATAAGAGAGCTCTCAGAGCCTAGCCTTTCCTCCAGTCTTTCTATCACCTTTGGAAACTTTAATTGCTGTTTATCAACATGAGGACCAAAGTTGTGCCAATGAAAATCAAAGAAGCCGTTATGAGACTGAGAAACAAGAATAAAACTGTTAGAGACATCAGCCAAACCTTAGGCTTACCAAAATCAACTTAAGAAAAAAGGGTGCACTGGTGTCCCAAACATTATGATGCCCTGTAATGGGGGGACTATGTATATATTACCCAGCTGTAATTTCTACATGGTGAAACCAAAATGTATAAAAATGGCGTTTTTTCAAGGGAGGTCGTAGACATAGTCGTAGGAGGTCATAGGAGGTTTTTTAATTTGGCGAGTCAACACGACCTTGACATTTTTTTCAACTCGTCTAGGGCCTTCTAAACTCGTGGATTAGGTCGTCCAAGTGGGACAGGCCCTTTACTATCCACTGTACATTCATTAATGGTGTGCTGAATTCAGCAGAAATCATTGTGTTTGGATCTGTGGATCAGGATTGCCTATGCTCAGGTAAACAATCAATCTTAAAATTATCTCATTCACCCCGTTTCCCTTTCTATACTTTTGTGTGAGCAGAGTAACCCGCAGCAAGAATATAGATACAAGGTTTCATTCTCTTGCCATTATTCAGGCTGTATTTTACATTATTACACTTATGCACGGGTGTTGCATACAGTTGCAAGAGGTTATGACTTTTGGCAACTGCCTCAATAAAGAAACATTCGTCAACTCTGAAATCTCCCTGGCCAAGCTCTCAATATACCCCATCCCCTCGTCCTAGGTTGGAGAACATGTAGAACTCGAGCCACCTGCTGAGCAAGCTGGATACGTGTTATTGGGACAAATGAGCTCAGCAAAGTCAGTGGATATATTTAAGGCTGAGACATTTCTGATTAGTATGGATGTCAGGTTATGGGGAGAAGGCAGGAGAATGGGGTTAGGAGGGAGAGATGGGTCAGCAATGATTGAATGGTGGAGTTGACTTGATGGGCCGAATGACCTAATTCTACTATGAGAAAAACATTTTTCACACAGAGAGTGGTGAATCTGTGGAATTTTCTGCCACAGAAGGTAGTTGAGGCCAGTTCATTGGCTATATTTAAGAGGGAGTTAGATGTGGCCCTTGTGGCTAAAGGGATCGGGGAAAAGGCAGGTACAGGATACTGAGTTGGATGATCAGCCATGATCATATAGAATGGCGGTGCAGGCTCGAAGGGCCGAATGGCCTACTCCTGCACCTATTTTCTATGTTTCTATGTTACTATCACATGATCTTATGATAACAATTAATTGAGTGTTCATTGTTGCAAAGGGTTATTTTGTTGCCTATTCAGTAAATGAAATTTGGTTAGTGTCAGAAACAATAAAAAGGCAAATATGAAGAAATTCAAAGCAGCAGTCACAGACTCAAGTCTGGATATGTTATAACCTTTTGCAGTTATCTTATTGGCCTGGTTCTAATAAACCCGACGGGCTATTCATCCTCCGCTGCTTAATTTGCCTTCAACTTCCAGGGAGTGTAGTGAGTTTAAGGGCAGAGCTCAGTCAGAGCTAACGAAATGTGTAGGAAGGAACTGCAGATGCTGGTTTAATTTGAAGATAGACACAAAAAGCTGGAGTAACTCAGCGGGACCGGCAGCATCTCTGGAGAGAAGGAATGGGTGATGCTTGACAGGAAAAGTTACTCCAGCATTTTGTGTCTATTGTACGGAACTGACTCTTTGTATTTGGCACCTTAGCTTCACACCAGCCATGGTTGACCTCTGGCTCCAACCATTTGAATTTGGTCCCTGACTTGGAAGGAAAAAGTTTAGTTTTTCTTTTCTTTATTTTGATTGATGTCACAGGCCAAGCACAATCCACCCCCATTAATAAACATGACAATTATAAATCAGTGACCATGCGGTGGGTATGGTCAAATAGTGGTCGCCTTACTCAACCAGCAACTCAGAGACAAGTCGTTGAAGTTTACTGTGACAAAGAGGGAGTTTAAATTCAATTAATTAAATAAATCTAGAATATATACGATAGTAATCGTGACCATTAAACCCACCTAGTTCATTGAAGGAAATCTACCAACTGGTATAACACATTATATCTGGCTCAAATGTGACCCACAGCCTCTGAAATCTCCCTGCAATCCACTCAATGTGAGGGCAATTAGGTACGGATAAAAAAATATCAGTCTTCTCAGTAATGCCGACACATGTGACTTAATTAAAAAGTAAAATGCAGGAACAGTGAAATCTCCATAGAAATGCATTTACCATAGGCAAAAATGTTCCAAGGCACTTTGGAAGAGGGCTGCCTAACAAATGGTGATGCCAAGTTACCTTTGGAGATATTAAAATCGCAAGGATGCTCTGGTAAACATTCTATTACCCAAATCTCTGTGAGGAATAGTATGTGAGTTGTTTGGGTTTCAGGAAGGAAGTCGTCAACACACTTTACAAACTGCAAGATATCTACATGCTGAAGAAAGCAAGCTTGCAGCTTTGTAAGTACCGGATGTCAACTCTAGGATTCTATTCACTAGACTCCAGTTGCTCGGTGACCATACACCGTACATCACAAAGCGGTTATCACTTCCTCTGTCTGCCGCAGTTCATTTTCCCATCCACTAGTAGGTTTAGCCACAGGGTGGTTACTAGGCAACAGTGGTTATCTGTTCATCGCACAATGATTACAACACGCAAGGAAGCCATTCACCCCGTTGAGCCCATGTCAGCCAAAAGTCAGAGCAAACCTGCGGAACCCATTCCCCGTGACCCTGCAAATTCTTTCCTTTCAGATACTTACCCAGCTCTCATTTGAAATCTGCACTTGAATTTGTAGTCACTACTATCCCTGAGAGTGTATCCCGTTTGCAAATACCAAATGCACTAAATGGCTTTTCTTCAGTTTTGGTTCTTTTGCCAATCAACTCATCCCAAGTTCTGTTACTTTTTTGACCCTCCACAGATGGCAACAGTTTCATTACGTCAACACCCATTCACCTCATGAGCTTAAATACGGCTTATTGAGGTCAGATCCCCTCACTATCTCAACTGTTCGAAATAAATAGCTTCTGCAGTCAATCTGTGTAATTAAGTTCCATTATCCCTGGAATTATTTGCCAAATCTCTTCTGCATCCTCTCTAAAGTCTGTCTGAATTCGCCTCAGACAGAATGCAATGCTCCAATTATGTCCAAACTGTTGTTTCATTCATAACTTTCTAGCTCCTTAGCTCTATCCCTCTATTTGGTGGCGCAGCAGTAGAATTGCTGCCTTACACCGCCAGAAACCCGGGTTCAATCCTGACTATGGGTACTGTCTGTATGGAGTTTGTGGGTTCTCCCCATGACCGCGTGGGTTTTCTCCAAGTGCTCCATTCAAATGTCATTAGAAACGGGAATAGTGCCGGAGGATTGGCGTACTGCGCATGTTGTTCCATTGTTTAAAAAGGGGTCTAAGAGTAAACCTAGCAATTATAGACCTGTTAGTTTGGCGTCAGTGGTGAGCAAATTAATGGAAAGGATACTTAGAGATAATATATATAAGCATCTGGATAAACAGGGTCTGATTAGGAACAGTCAACATGGATTTGTGCCTGGAAGGTCATGTTTAACTAATCTTCTTGAATTTTTTGAAGATGTTACTCGGGAAATTGATGAGGGTAAAGCAGTGGATGTTGTGTATATGGACTTCAGTAAGGCCTTTGACAAGGTTCCTCATGGAAGGTTGGTTAAGAAGGTTCAATGGTTGGGTATTAATTGTGGAGTAGCAAGATGGATTCAACAGTGGCTGAATGGGAGATGCCAGAGAGTAATGGTGGATGGTTGTTTGTCAGGTTGGAGGCCAGTGACGAGTGGGGTGCCACAGGGATCTGTGTTGGGTCCACTGTTGTTTGTCATGTACATCAATGATCTGGACGATGGTGTGGTAAATTGGATTAGTAAGTATGCAGATGATACTAAGATAGGTGGGGTTGCAGGTAATGAAGTAGAGTTTCAAAGTCTACAGAGAGATTTATGCCAGTTGGAAGAGTGGGCTGAAAGATGGCAGATGGAGTTTAATGCTGATAAGTGTGAGGTGCTACATCTTGGCAGGACAAATCAAAATAGGACGTACATGGTAAATGGTAGGGAATTGAAGAATGTAGGTGAACAGAGGGATCTGGGAATAACTGTGCACAGTTCCCTGAAAGTGGAATCTCATGTAGATAGGGTGGTAAAGAAAGCTTTTGGTGTGCTGGCCTTTATAAATCAGAGCATTGAGTATAGAAGTTGGGATGTAATGTTAAAATTGTACAAGGCATTGGTGAGGCCAATTCTGGAGTATGGTGTACAATTTTGGTCGCCTAATTATAGGAAGGATGTCAACAAAATAGAGAGAGTACAGAGGATATTTACTAGAATGTTGCCTGGGTTTCAGCAACTAAGTTACAGAGAAAGGTTGAACAAGTTAGGGCTTTATTCTTTGGAGCGCAGAAGGTTAAGGGGGGACTTGATAGAGGTTTTTTAAATGATGAAAGGGATAGACAGAGTTGACGTGGAAAAGCTTTTCCCACTGAGAGTAGGGAAAATTCAAACAAGGGGACATGACTTGAGAATTAAGGGACTGAAGTTTAGGGGTAACATGAGGGGGAACTTCTTTACTCAGAGAGTGGTAGCTGTGTGGAATGAGCTTCCAGTGAAGGTGGTGGAGGCAGGTTCGTTTTTATCATTTAAAAATAAATTGGATAGTTATATGGATGGGAAAGGAATGGAGGGTTATGGTCTGAGCGCAGGTATATGGGACTAGGGGAGATTATGTGTTCGGCACGGACTAGAAGGGTCGAGATGGCCTGTTTCCGTGCTGTAATTGTTATATGGTTATATGGTTTCCTCCCACACATCAAAGACGTACATGTTTGTAGGTTAATTGACTTTGGTAAATTGTTCCTAGTGTGTAGGATAGTGTCAGTGTGCGACAATCACTCGACTCAGTGGGTGAAGGGCCTGATTCCGTGCTATATCTTTAAATTAAACTGCTTACAGTAACAAACACAGGATCTCATTTGGCTTTTATGCAACATTCAAAACCCTCCTGCCGCTTTCAACAAACAATGCATTTGTCCAATAATAAAATAAAAGACAAGTTGTAAATGCTGAAGATACACATCTGCGGCATCTGCAGAAAGAAAAATGAAGCTTTTTCAAGAATACCCTTCATCAGAAATGAGTGATATGTGTGTAATACGCATGTGCATCCAAATCATTCAGTTCTGAATCCTTATTGAACTCTGCATATGTCCTCTGCTCAATCTACCTTCCAAAATGTGACACTACAATTTTCAGCATGAAAATATCAAATCCGCCCATTCTACCACTATGACTATATTTCCTTGAAGCCTGTTGCCATTCTCGTCATTTTGCCTCCAAAGTATTGTGGCAGCTGCAAATTTGGGAAATGTATCCTGTGCATCCAAGTGCAAGTCTTTAGCATATATTAAACCCATTAGGTTGGTCCCTGCCAGTTTGCAAGGAACAATCCCATTAGTTGCTTTAGCCTTTCTTATTTCCCTCTGCACCCCTGCAAATTATTCTATCTCTCATTTGCCTTTCAATTTTCCTTTGATTGTTTTGGTTAAGCTAGCAACTTTCACATATGGGCAGTTTACAGTAGCTGTTCAACCCACTGGCACATCTTTGGAAATTGGAGGAAACAGGAGCACTCAGAGAAATAATTTGCAAACTCTTTGCACAGACAGCACCTGAGGTCAAGATTGAACCCAGGTCACTGAAGTTGTGAGGCAGCAGCACTGACCACTGTGCCGCAGCCCTACGTCTCTCATCTGCATCACCGTACCATCGACCCTCCAACGCCCTACTGTGCCAAACCTCCCCCACCCTGCTGTATCATTGTACGATCCACTCTCCACCACCACACTCACTGTGCCATCCCTGCCCAATCCTGCTGTGTCACTGTGCCACCCCTCCCATCCCTGCTATATGCTGCCCACTTGCTAAAGACCGATATTAAATATTCATTATCTCAACCAACAATTGAAAACATTTCATTTTTGGTCTCCAATCAGGTATCTCTCACAACCCTTTACAACTTCACATGCTTATAAAATGTTTTCAGTTTCTCATTTACATTTTCTCCCAAACTTTTCTCATTCTGTCTCTTTGTCTCTTTCATCTCCTTTTTCACTTCATTTCTGAAGTTACGAGGACCATTTTTTAAATGCTGTTTTACTCCTTCTGCTCACCTGACATGAAATAATAAAGCATATATTTCTATTCATTTTCATGAGGCCAAGACATTGGGTATTTTTAAAGTGGGGACAGATAGGTTCTTGATTAGGAAAGGCATCAAAGGTTATGGGGAGAAGCAAGAGAATGGGGTTGAGAGGGAAAAATAGATTGGCCATGATTGAATGGTTGAGTAGACCCGATGGACCGAATCAACAGATTCTGCTCCAATGCCATATGGGTACAGAAAAGGTTCACTAGGATGTTCCCTGGACTTATGGGTTACAGTTATTGGGAGTGGACTTTTTGACTTTTTTCTTTGGAGTATGGGAGGCTGAGGGATGAACTTATTGAAGTGTACTAAATCACAAGAGGCATAGATAAGAACAAGAGGGCATCTGCTTAAGGTTAGAGGGGAGAGCTTTAAGAGGGACCTCGTGGGCAACTTTCATTCAAAGAGTGTTTCATATAAGGTATGAAATTGCAGGGGGAAGTGGATATAATTATGACTTTCAAAAAACATTTGGACAGGTATATGGACAGGAAGGTTTTGGAGGAATATGGGTCAAATGCAAGCAAATGGGATTATCCCAGGATGCCAATTTGTTCAACATGGACATGTTGGGCAAAAGGACAAGTTTCCATGCTGTATACCTCTATGATTCTGTGACTTGGGCATTACTGACTTTGCAAGCAGCAGACTCACAACCAAGCCCATTGGTGACCAGTCAACACCTCTGTGGAATCAATGATTATCTTGATCTACATCTTCATGATTTTGAACCTTCTCCTCAAAAACCTCAGGTGCGGCATCAGAATAGTTTTCAGAACTAGCCCCAGTACCCATTCTAAACACAATGCACCTCAAGAAAGGTAGACACAAAATGCTGGAGTAACTGGGGAAAATGCTAGAGTCAGTTATTAAAGATGTGGTTAGCAGCACATTTGGAAAGTGGTGAAATCATTGGACAAAGTCAGTATGGATTTATGAAAGGTAAATCATGTCTGACGAATCTTATAGAATTTTTCGAGGATGTAACTAGTAGAGTGGATAAGGGAGAACCAGTGGATGTGTTATATCTGGACTTTCAGAAGGTTTTTGACAAGGTCCCACATAAGAGATTAGTATGCAAACTTAAAGCACACGGTATTGGGGGTTCAGTATTGATGTGGATAGAGAACAGGCTGGCAGACAGGAAGCAAAGAGTAGGAGTAAACAGGTTATTTTCAGAATGGCAGACAGTGACTAGTGGGGTACCGCAAGGCTCAGTGCTGGGACCCCAGCTATTTACAATATATATTAATGATTTGGACGAGTGAATTGAATGCAACATCTCCAAGTTTGCGGATGACATGAAACTGGGGGGTAGTGTTAGCTGTGAGGAGGATGCTAGAAGGCTGCAAGGTGACTTCATAAGTTGGGTGAGTGGGCAAATGCATGGCAGATGCAGTATAATGTGGATAAATGTGAGGTTATCCACTTTGGTGGCAGGAAAGTAGACTGTTATCTGAATGGTGGTTGATTAGAAAAAGGGGAGATGCAACGAGACCTGGGTGTCATGGTACACCAGTCATTGATAGTAGGCAGGTACACAAAAATGCTGGAGAAACTCAGTGGGTGCAGCAGCATCTATGGAGCGAAGGAAATAGGCGACATTTCGGGCCGAAACCCTTCTTCAGATTGATAGTAGGCATGCAGTTGCAGTAGGCAGTGAAGAAACCGAATGGTATGTTAGCATTCAGAGCAAAAGGATTTGAGTATAGGGGCAGGGAGGTTCTACTGCAGTTGTACAGGGTCTTGGTGAGACCACACCTGGAGTATTGCATACAGTTTTGGTCTCCTAATCTGAGGAAAGACATTCTTGCCATAGAGGGAGTACAGAGAAGGTTCACCAGACTGATTTTTGGGATGGCAGGACTTTCATATGAAGATAGACTGGATAGACTCGGCTTGTACTCGCTAGAATTTAGAAGATTGAGGGGGGATCTTATAGAAACTTACAAAGTTCTTAAGGGGTTGGACAGGCTAGATGCAGGAAGGTTGTTCCCGATGTTGGGGAAGTCCAGAACAAGGGGTCACAGTTTAAGGATAAGGGGGAAGTCTTTTAAGACCGAGATGAGAAAAACATTTTTCACACAGAGTGGTGAATCTGTGGAATTCTCTGCCACAGAAGGTAGTTGAGGCAAGTTCATTGGCTATATTTAAGAGGGAGTTAGATGTGGCCCTTGTGGCTAAAGGGAGCAGGGGGTATGGAGAGAAGGCAGGTACAGGATACTGAGTTGGATGATCAGCCATGATCATATTGAATGGCGGTGCAGGCTCGAAGGGCCGAATGGCCTACTCCTGCACCTATTTTCTATGTTGCTAACTCAGCAGGACAGGCAGCATCTCTGGAGAAGGAATGGGAATGGCTTTTATGGGTAGCTTCATGGGCTGATCAACACCAACAAAATTGGACCTTCCACAGGGGTGATGAGATAATGGATAACATAGTTAATGGAGGCAGCACGCAGTAAATATGTATATAAACAGGCTATACAAAACATGTTGCCTGAATTGGGTTGGATTAATCAGACATCACAATCCTATTATAGACACAAAGTGCTGGAGTAACTCAGCGGGTGAGGCTGCATCTCTGGAGAAAAAGGATGGATGACTTTTTGGGTCGGGACCCTTCTTCGGTCTGAAGAAGTGTTCCGACCCAAAACGTCACCCATCCTTTTTCTCCAGAGATGCAGCCTCACCCGCTGAGTTACTCCAGCACTTTGTGTCCATCTTCGATATACACCTGCATCCGCAGTTCCTTTCTACACATCACAATCCTATTCGTGGACACCATCCAAGGTCAGAAAATTGTGGGTTCCCTCCTGTGCAAGAGTTTAAGAAGAGCAGTTAGACAGACAGTGTGGGACTTTGCTTGTTAAAGATGGTATTCCTCGGATAAGGTGTTAGACCAAGATTCTGTCTGCCTGTTTGGATGCTAAACATGTCAACGCACTCAGAGGAACAGGGAGCTCCAGCAGGTTCTGCAGCCAACATTCCTCCCTCAGCTAATATCACAAACTGATCAACCCATTCTTCATAACATTGCACTTCTGTGACATTGCTGGTGCAGACTGGTTGCCATATTTGTCTTGATAAATCACTTAATTCCAAAGCTATTTTTTTATTTATAAAGAATTGAAATGCCTGCATACGATAAATTGTGAAACAGGTGCAAGATATGTCAGTAATAGAATGAAAATCATCCATAAATGTCCATTCCCTGTCAACAATTTCAATTATATATCTTGGGGTAGAATTTCCATCAAATCTTTGGCAGAGGATTAGTGTAAACAAGAAGCAGGACAGCTGCTTAAAATTCTTCTGAAATGTCCATGTTATTGCTGTGGAAGATCAGGCCACCTTAACATAAATTACTACCACTTACTTCCAAATTTAGCTTGGAGATTGCCTGTATAAATCTGTCAAATTGCTGCAGTGTCCTTCCTCCTAAGGAGGCATGGTGCTAACTGTTGGCAGGAAGATATAATTTACAGTTTAACAAGTTCACTTTTGCCATTTCCATTGTAAATGTGGATGTCAGATGGTGGAATTAGAAAAGGGAGATGGAATTTATGGCTCTAGAGTGAAGACTGAATTCTGCTGTTGTGCCTGACTGTTGCATTTACTCTCCACTTTCTAATCTAACTTCACCTGAAGGCTATACTTGATCACGCGTACAATACTGAGAGAAATCAGCAAGCATATAATAAATATCATTACTTCAGCACCATCTGTGAGCCATAGTTACCTGGAGGCAGTTATCAACCACTGCCTTCCTATCCATAATTATCTCTTTGTTTGAAATATTGCACAGGAATGGAACATCCTGCCATATCCTTCATGGGAATGACCTTCAATGTTTCTTCTGAAGAAGGGTCTCGACCCGAAACGTCGCCCATTCCTTCTTTCCAGAGAAGCTGCCTGTCCAGCTGAGTTCCTCCAGCTTTTTGTGTCTATCTTCAGTTTTTGAATGTTGCTGAGAAGCAGTACAAGCTTTTTGTAACTAAATCGGTTCGGGTCAGAACATTATCTCACTCTTTGGGGAAGATATTGGCATCTCATTACACTTTGGCCGAGGAGTCCAGTGGGCTGCACATTTTCCATTATTGCGTGCTTTGCAGCCCTGAGGACATTCTGATGACAATTCATAATTGTCAGTTCGGTCTGTGCAGGCACGTGAGCCAGCTGGAGCAGAGCACTCTCTGCTCAGTGCCCTTCCTTCCACAGCTGCTGCCTTATGGATAATGTGTTATGTCCAGAGTTGTGCTTCTGCCAAAAGAATTACATGTAGCATTTACTTATGACTGGACGATTTTTGTCATCAGAATTATGCCACTTTTAAGACTGTCTATTGGGTAGCACTATTTACTCCAAATCTTCAAGGGTAATTTTAACTTAAAGCAAAAAACAGAGCAGGCTGTTTCCCATCTCACCAAATTTTCATTCCTCTTGACTTTAATGTTAATCGTGCCTCCCTTGCCTTTATGTTTTGGTGTCAAGTTACTTTAAGAAATGCAGCTGAGTAAGTGCACATGAGTGGACTCTGATGAGGATAGCATCACGACAGATTGATGTACCGTTTCCCTCTATTCTGCGGAAAGATGTTGTCTTGGATGATGAGAGACATTTGCATGAGTTACAAGACAGATACCATCACTGGGACAGTTTCCCAGCAAAAGGTCTGTGGGTTCACGACAGAGAATTACTCTGTTGGTGGTGATATCATTCAAATGACTAATTGAATTGAGACCCCATCTGGACATTAACAATCCCACTGCGGTATCTGAAAAAAAGTGATGAGTTCTCATGAAGGAATCCTGGCAACATTATCTCTCAATCTGGCACAGAAGCAAATGATATCCTTGTTCATGTCTTTGCTGTCTATAGGGGCCTTACTACAGTGCCCTCCATAATGTTTGGGACAATTATTTATTTTGCCTCTGTACTCCACAATTTGAGATTTGTAATAGAAAAAATCACATGTGGTTAAAGTGCATATTGTCAGATTTTATTAAAGGCCATTTTTATACATTTTGGTTTCACCATGTAGAAATTACAGCTGTGTTTATGCATAGTCCCCCCCATTTCAGGGCACTATAATGTTTAGGACACATGGCTTCACAGGTGTTTGTAATTGCTCAGGTGTGTTTAATTGCCTCCTTAATGCAGGTATAAGAGAGCTCTCAGCACCCAATCTTTCTTCCAGTCTTCCAATCACTTTTGGAATTATCAACATGAGGACCAAGGTTGTGCTAATGAAAGTCAAAGAAGCCATTATGAAACTGAAGTTCCTATCCGACTTAGATGATTTTTTTCAGCGGCTACAAGCGACTGGTCTGGACTGTATGGTCGTGAGTAGTCTCCTCAAATCGCCTAAAGAGTCGTAACGTTTTTCTGGTCGCCGCTGGATTTTGAAATGTTCAAAACTTTTCGGCTACTGTGGGCTTGACGTAGCTTGACGTAGCTTGTCTTCTCCGGTAGTAGATGCTGTCGTAGGTTGACGCCACGATGACGCAGGTTGTCGCCGGGTGCTGCCGGTGAATTCCATTGGCGACTACCTACGTCAACCGGCGACAGGTACTGGCAACTGAATTGTCTTCAGTTGTCGCCAACAGGGTCGTTGCCTGTGTGATTTTTTTTTCCATTTCAAATCTAAAATTGTGGAGTACAGAGGCAAATAAATAAATGATGGGTCTTTGTCCCAAACATTATGAAGGGCACTGTATGTGCAAATTGACTTTTCCTGCATTATTTGAAAATCCACTTAAAAAAGATTTGATTAACTTTTATTTGTGCTTTCCAAGGATATTAAAAGAAATAAAATCATAAAAGGCCAGATCACATTTGACCTTGTCTGTGCCTCACATTCACCTCTTGAGGATGCCCAAACCTTCCACAGCCAATGTCTTGCTGCTGCAGCCTTTCCATGGAAAAGTAGCAACTCATCAGGCAGTGGACACTAAGGTCAATGATCCTAAACATTTAGAAATAGTTGAAAAATGTTTAAATATCTTACTTTCAAAATGTTAATGAAAAATTATAGGAAATATGTTTTTTCAACATTACATAAAACATTAACTAAAAGAGTTAAAATCAAGCCACCTCTCTCAGTTAATGAAAGTTGGCAAGCCCATTTAAAGGAACGGAGCCGCATGCATAATGGCAAATACAAACTTGATACCAGCTCAGTACCACATAGAACAGGTGTGCTCATATCAGACCTCCAGCGCCATCCGTACTTTATCGGCACAGTGTGTTGGCAAGGAAGTTAAGAGTGAGCTGATCTATATGCTGTAGTTACCCAGCAGTTGTGTGCAGAACCTCGGGACCTCTGCCAGCATGATGCAGCTCACGGGGAACTTGGACATAAATTAAGGGAAACAAATCACACTTGTCTTGGGAAAAAGTCTTCTTACAGTTGCTCCAGGTGCCTTCTTCATAGATTGAAAATGTTGCATCTCACAACTCCTATGTATCGCACAGGTATTTTACCCGGTGAGACGCAGGAGGAGTCGGGCCCGGAATCACCCCATAGAGCCCGAAGCCTCCAAGTGGGGCAACTAGTCCCTCGGAACAGTTCTCCGGAGAAGGTTCGAGTCAAATGGCCTCAGGCCTGCAAGACGGCAGTCTGGCATCAGTTCGACGAGGACGTCGATAAGGTGCTAGAAGCAACTGCGAAGGGAGACGTGGACCGAAGGCTGCGGACGATGACGACAATCATCATCAGCCTAGTTGTGGAAAGGTTTGGAGCAGTGGAGAAGAAGCCGGCCGGAACACCTTTCACCATGAACCAACGAGCAACGAAGATCCACAAGATCCAGCAGGAGCTGAAGTCCCTCAAGAAGCAGTATAAAGAGGCCAGGGAAGAGCAACGTCCCCCCTTGGCTGAGCTGTGAACCATCCTGAGGAAGAAGCTGATGACCCTACGTAGAGCTGAGTGGCACCGAAGACATCGGAAGGAAAGAGCCAGGAAGCGAGCATCCTTCATAGCCAACCCCTTCGGCTTCACCAAACAACTACTCGGGCAGAAGCGCAGTGGGAGTTTGGCTTGCTCTAAGGAGGAGATCGACCGGCACATCCAGACGACCTACAGTGACCCCGTCAGGCAGCAGGAGCTGGGCCAGTGCAACATCCTGATAAAACCACCTCCACCCATCAAGGAGTTTGATAGTAAAGAGCCGCTCCTGAAAGAGGTCCAGGACGTTGTGAAGCGAGCAAGAGCTGGCTCAGCCCCTGGCTCGAGCAGAGTCCCCTACAGGGCCTACAAGAACTGCCCCTTGTTACTGAAACGGCTGTGGAAGATCCTGAAAGTCATCTGGAGGAGAGGAAAAGTGGCGCAGCAGTGGCGATTCGCTGAAGGAGTCTGGATCCCAAAGGAGGAAGATTCCAAGAAGATCGATCAGTTCAGGATCATCTCCTTGCTAAGTGTTGAAGACAAGAACTTCTTCAGCATAGTGGCGAGGCGGCTGACCAACTTCTTCTCCAGCAATGGTTACATCGACAGCTCAGTGCAAAAGGGAAGCTTGTCTGGAGTGCCGGGGTGTCTAGAGCACACGGGTGTGGTGACCCAGCTCATCCGAGAAGCCAGGGAGAACAAGGGAAACCTGACAGTGCTCTGGCTTAACCTGGCCAACGCCTGCGGCTCCATCCCGCACAAGCTGATCCAGACAGTCATGGCCAAGCATCATGTGCCGGGCCAAGTGGCAGATCTCATCCTGGACTATTACAACCAGTTCAGCATGAGAGTCTTGTCAGGGTCAGTAACATCAGAGTAGCACAGACTGGAGGTTGGGATCATCACAGGCTGTACCATCTCTGTGATCCTTTTTGCCTTGGCGATGAACATGATCGTCAAGTCTGCTGAGCCAGAGTGCCGGGGCCCTCGGACCAAGTCAGGAATACGCCAACCACCAATCAGAGCCTTCATGGACGACCTGACTGTCACCACTGAGTCAGTGCCAGGAGGCAGGTGGATCCTGCAGGGGTTGGAGAAACTGATTGGATGGGCAAGGATGAGGTTTAAGCCAGGAAAATCAAGGTCACTGGTGCTGAAGAACGGCAAAGTCATGGACAGGTACCGCTTCAGCATGAAAGGGACACCAATCCCAACTGTCTCCGAAATGCCAGTGAAGAGTCTTGGCAAGGTGTTTAACAGCAGCCTGAAGGATACAGCATCTGTCCAGGCAACCTGTCAGGAGCTGGAGAGCTGGTTGAGAGCAGTGGACCAGTTGGGGCTTCCCGGCAAGTTCAAGGCATGGATTTACCAGCATGGTATCCTGCCAAGGATACTCTGGCCACTGCTTGTCTACGAAGTCCTAATATCTATTGTAGAGAGATTGGAGAGGAAAGTCAGCAGCTTTCTCAGGAGGTGGCTGGGACTGCCCAGGAGCCTTAGCAGCATCGCCCTTTACATAACTTACACCAAGCTCCAGCTGCTCCAAATGCATTTCGTTGTCTCTGTACTGTACACTGACAATGACAATTAAAATTGAATCTGAATCTGAATCTGAATCTGCCCCTGAAGTCCCTGGAGGAGGAGTTTAAGGTGACTCGGGCCAGAGAGGTGATGATGTACAGGGACTCCAAGTATGAAGAACTGGTCATAGACTGCCGCAAGCAGGGCTGGAAGGCAAGGTGTATGCCCATTGAGGTTGGCTGCAGAGGTTTTGCAGGGCAATCGCTCTACAAAGCCTTGAATGCACTGGGCATCAACGGAGTGGCAAGGAGAAAAGCCATCGAGAACACCGCAGAGGCAGCGGAGAAGGCCTCGAGATGGCTCTGGATCAGGAGAGGAGGTCCATGGGAAGGAGCGAATGCCACCTGAACACAAGTCGTGGTCTGGTCAACCACGGCTGTGTTGCCTGGGTGAGGGTGTCTGATGTTGAAAGACCCGAAACACCCAATGACCCCAGGTTACATCACTGATGATGTGTTCAGGAGCATCAATAGATGGATTTGTATCAAAAACTAATACGAAACAGGATCATTATTTGCTCTATACCTCAGGATAAGGAAATTATCCCTTTAAGATGCAGGGTCATGTACCTTTGATATTATTTGCCATTAATAATTCTTTCAAAGATTCATAAAGGGTGGTGGGTGTATGGAACAATCTGCCAGTGGAGGTAGTTGAGGCAGGGTCTACCCCAGCGTTTAAAAAACAATTAGACAGGTTCATGGATAGGACAGGTTTGGAGGGATATGGACTAAATGCGGGCAGGTGGGACTCGTGATGTTGCTGGGACATGTTGGCCGGTGTGGGCAAGTTGGGCTGAAGGGCCTGTTTCTACACTGTATGACCCTTTGACTCTTATGACATTGAAAGCAAATTGATGAGAACAACCAAAGACTGTGAAATGTGCCTTTAAGCAGAGCCATGGAAAACTTCATGCTGACCGATACCCTGTTCTCAACATAAGAATAACCTAACAGCATCAGAAATTCTCTGATCTTAAGAATTGTTTAATTATTTTCTATTAACTTCCAACTTGGTATCTCTTCCCTCTTGAATGAATAGCAGTTTCCAGGAACATGCAGGAACGCTTTTTTCTTCACCGTTAATTCTAAAGTTAGGTAATTTTATGCAATGTCTACCGCCTTTTAATTTCCATTTTATGTTATCATTATTAATTGTATTTCAATGGCTTACTTTGCTCCTGATTAACTCCCCCTAACATAATTTAACAAAAAGACACAAAGATGTTTTCTAGATGGACTGGGAAAAACAGTAGTTTAGGTTTATTGTTACATGTACCTTGGTACAATGAAAAGCTTTGTTTTGCCTGATATCCAAACAGATCCGATATACCATACATACAATCAATTCAAGCTCAAGTACAATAGATAGTGCAAAGGACACGATACAGAGTGCAGAATATAGTTCTCAGCATTGCAGCACATTGTAGCGCATCAGTTCCTTAGACAAAACCCAACGTCCTTAATGGGGTAGAGGTGAATCGAACAGTACCCTAGCTTATGGAAGGACCGTTCAGGAGCCTGACATGGATGGAAAGAAGCTGTTCCTGAGTCTGGTGGTGCACGCTTTCAAACACCTGTACCATCTGCTGAACAGGAGAAGGGAAAAATAGGAATGACCGGGACGGGAGAAGTTTTTAATTTTGTTGGCTGCTATTCCGAGGCAGTGTGAAGTGTAGATGGAGTCAATGGTGGGAAGTCTGGTATGGAAGCCTACAATTTCTTAGGGTCTTGAACAGAGCTGTTCCTAAATTAACCTGTGATGCAACCGACAATATGCTTTATATAGTGCATCTGCAGAAGTTTTTAAGAATCACTGGAGAAATGCCGATTTTGTCTGTCTCCTCAAGAAGTAGAGGTGTTGGTTTGCCTTTGTTTTCTTGGCTGTCGCATCCGCATGATTGATCCATGACAGATCATTACTATATTAACGTCAAGCAAGTTAAAGCTCTTAACCATTTCCACATCCGCACCATTGATGCTGACTGGGACATGTACTCCACCATGCTTCTTGAAGTCAATAACTAGCTCCTTTGTCCTGTTAATATTGGAGAGGTTATTGTCCTGACACCAGGACAATAACTAAGTTCTCTATCTCCTTCCTGTACCCCATCTTGTCATTGTTTAAGATTCGGCCCACCATAGTGGTAGCATCTACAAACTTGTTGATGTAAATAGAACAGAATTTGACTGTACAGTCGTGAGTGTAAAGGGAGTATAGTAGAGGAATGAGAACGTTTCTTTGTGGGGCACCAGTGTTGAGACTTATTGTAGAGAGAGGTGCAGTCACCTATATTCACTGATTGAGGTCTGTGAATCAGAAAGTTGAGGATCCATTGGCAGAAAGGGGAGTTGATTCATAGGTTCTGAAGTTTGGAGATGAGATGGATGGGATTATGATGTTGAAGGCAGAGCTATGGCCAATAAATAACAATCTAACATGGAGTCCTTGTTGTCTAGGTGTTGCAGAGATGGATTTAGGGCCAGATGGTGTCTACTGTGGACCTTGTACAACAATAAACAAAATGCAATGGATCAATGCTGGCTGTGAGGCTGGAGTTAATGTGTGCCATCACCAGTCTCTTGAAGCACTTTGTGAAGGTGGATGTCAGAGTAGTGAAAGGCTAAAGATGTCTGTGAATACCTCTGCCTGCAAATCCACACAGGTCATAGAACATAGA
Source organism: Amblyraja radiata (assembly GCF_010909765.2). Lineage (NCBI taxonomy): Eukaryota > Metazoa > Chordata > Chondrichthyes > Rajiformes > Rajidae > Amblyraja > Amblyraja radiata. The sequence continues at coordinate 48,427,816 of NC_045958.1, read as the reverse complement.
AACATAGAAAATAGGTGCAGGAGTAGGCCATTCGGCCCTTCGATATTCGCTATTCAATATGATCATGGCTGATCATCCAACTCAGTATCCTGTACCTGCCTTCTCTCCATACCCCCTGATCCCTTTAGCCACAAGGGCCACATCTAACTCCCTCTTAAATATAGCCAATGAACTGGCCTCAACTACCTTCTGTGGCAGAGAATTCCAGAGATTCACCACTCTGTGTGAAAAATGTTTTCCTCATCTCGGTCCTAAAAGATTTCCTCCTTATCCTTAAACTGTGACCCCTTGTTCTGGACTTCCCCAACATCTTCCTGCATCTAGCCTGTCCAACCCCTTAGGAATTTTGTAAGTTTCTATAAGATCCCCCCTCAATCTTCTAAATTCTAGCGGGTACTAGCCGAGTCTATCCAGTCTTTCTTCATATGAAAGTCCTGACATCCCAGGAATCAGTCTGGTGAACCTTCTCTGTACTCCCTCCATGGCAAGAATGTCCTTCCTCAGATTAGGAGACCAAAACTGTTCGCAATACTCCAGGTGTGGTCTCACCAAGACCCTGTACAACTGCAGTAGAACCTCCCTGCTCCTATACTCAAATCCTTTTGCTATGAATGCTAACATACCATTCGCTTTCTTGATAAATATGATATTGAATTGAATTGAATCCTTTATTTGTCATTCAGACCTTTCGGTCTGAACGAAATGCTGTTGCCTGCAGCCATACATGTAATAATAACAAAACACAATAAACACAAATTAACATCCACCACAGTGAGTTCACCAAACACCTCCTCACTGTGATGGAGGCAAAAGTCTTAGAGTTACTGTCTCTTCCCTCCTCTACTCCCTCTGCGCCGAGGCGATACCCCACCGGGCGATGGTAAGTCAGTCCCGCGGTTCAAGCTCCGCGGCCCGGGGGGTAGTCGAAGCTGCCCGCAGCTGTTGCAACGGGTGCTCCGGAAAACAGGCACCAGCCTGTGACCTGCGAGCTCCCGACATTGTCCTCCACTGGCCCGCGGCCGAGCCCCGGATCCAGGTCGCCGTCGCCAGAACGCAGCCTCAGCCGCCGTAGCACCGTCTCCGCCCCGCACTGGGCCGCCCACAAGGCAGCGTCTCAGCCCCGCACCGGGCTGCCCCCACGGGAGTACCTTCCAGCCGGGAGCCGGTCCGCCCCCACAGAAGCACCTTCCAGCCGGGAGCCGGTCTGCCCACACGGCAGCGTCTCAGCCCCGCACCAGGCTGCTCACACGGGAGCGCCTTCCAGCCGGTAGCCGTGCCGGCCGCACAGGAGTGTCTCAGCCCTGCACCGTCCGCCCTCACCGGAGCGCCGAGTCGTGCCGCTACCCGGACGTCGCCACAGCTCGAAGACGGCCATCCTCGCGTTGGTGAGTCCTGGCTGGATCTACCTCCGGACCCTCGAGGTCGGTCGCAGGTTGGAGGCCGCCAGCTCCGCCATTAGGCCTCAGCGCAGACGGGGGAAGAGAAGGGGGATACGACAAAAAGTCGCATTCCCCCGAAGGGAGAGACAGAAAGCTCTGTTTCACCCTCCCCCCACACACATAACACCACCTAATAACCAAAAATGTACTAAACTAGACAAAAAAAAAACAACATAAAAAGTAAAAACAGACAGACTGCAGGCGAGCCGCAGCTGTATCACAGCGCCGCCACTTCCGGTTGATGATGTTAGTAAGGTAGACAAGTTTAAATGTTAAAGCAAATTGCCATAGGGCAGACTATTGAGCAGCTGCTGGGTCCTGAGGATAAAGCCATGGACTCCATCCAGGCCAGTTGCTTTCTGCGGATTCTCTCTCAGGAAAGCCAATCTTACATCTGCCTCAGTAACCATTGGCTTGCTTTTCGTGTGAGTAAAGAGAAATTGTTGTCAGTGCTGAAGAGCTAGTAATAAAATTAATAAAAGGAAATGAGTTATAAAACAACAGTGAGTTGGAGAAAAAAATCTAAGGTAACATGAGGAAATTGTTTTTATACAATGTGTGGTTAGAATTTGAAATGCACTTCCTGTGTGGGTGGTGCTTACGGATTTTTAATACAATCTCTGAGAGGTAGATTAGATAGTTCTCCAGTCATTGTCATGGGAACTGTGGCCTCTAACACGGCAACTAATTAATGCTCTTTCCAAATTACCCTTGAGAAGGTAGTGGCGAGTCACCTGCTTAAACCACTAAAGTCCATGTGCGAAGTTACTGCCACAGTTGGTGTGTAGTTTAGTTTCGCTTAATTTAGAAAAATACAACATGAAATCTGGCCTTTTGGCCCACTGACTCCACGCCGACCATCAATCACCCATTCACAATTGTTCTATGTTATCCCACTTCTTCATCCACTCCCTACACACTTGAGACAATTTACAGAGGCCAATTAACCTACAAACCAGCACATCTTCAGGAAGTAGGAGTAAACTGAAGCACACAGGGGTAACCTACGTGGTCACAAGGAGAATGAGCAAACCAAGGTCAGGATCAAACCCAGGTCTCCAATGCTGCGATGTTTCAGGACTTTACGCACCAGTGATGGAGGAACAGTAATATATTTCCAAGTCAAGATGAGGTTTAACTTGGGGGAGTATTTGTATCTGATGGTGTGTCCAAGCACCTGTGATCTTTATCTTCATAATGTTGAAGGGTGCGGACGTGAGGAAAGGACCAAGGAATCAACTCCCCTTTCTGCCAATGGATCCTCGACTTTCTTGTAATGAAATATTGCCCTTTCTCATTATAACTCAGTAATAACAGCATTCCTGTCTTTACCTACAGTGTTCCATCACCTGTGGAAAAGGAATGCAATCGCGAGTGATCCAATGTATGCACAAAGTGACTGGAAGACATGGAAATGATTGCTTCCCATCTGAAAAGCCTGCAGCCTACAGACCCTGCCACTTAAAGCCATGCAATGAAAAAGTCAATGTGAATACTATAACCTCACCCAGACTAGGTATGTAGCAACATCCCAGTTATTCATTTCAGCTGTAGTTTTCGTGGTGCTCATTTTATGAAATTGAGTGAAGGACATACTACAGGCTTCTCAGTTGAATCTCCATCTCTGAACTTGCTAATAAAGGAGATGGATGCCACATCATCCATCTCAGCATATTAGAGATTTAGAGATACAGCGCAGAAACAGGCCGTTCGGTCCACCAGGATACCAAGCCAATCAACGGACAAACCTGTGCGTGGGACGAAACTGAAGATCTCGGAGAAAACCCATGCAGGTCAGAACGCCCAAACTCCGTACAAGCACCCGTAGTCAGGATTGAACCCGGATCTCTGACGCTGTAAGGCTGTAACTCTACCGCTGCGCCACCGTGCCGCATAAAAGTAATTTGTTGTCTGATTTACTGTGACAAATAATAGACTTGTCAATGTGGATAGAAAAATGGCTAGGTAACAGAAAACAGAGTAGCAGTGAAAGGTTATTTTCAGGTTGAGGAGAAGCGTACAACGGAGTTTGCAGGGGTCAATACCCAGACCACTGGATATAATGGAATCTAGTACAGTAAAGAACAGAAATATGTCCTTTGGAACACAATGTCCATGCTAAACATGATGACATTAAACAAATCTCTGCCTGAAGGTGATCCATATCTGTCCATTCCCTGCATATCATGTGCTTATTGAAAAGCTTCTTAAATGCCACTATTGCATCTGCTTCCACTATCACCCCTAGCAGTGTGTTCCAGGTACCCAACACTTCCACCCTGGGAGAAAGGATTTGACTGTCTATCCTACCTATTCCTCTTATAATTCTATATACTTCGATCAGGTCTCCCCTCAATTTCAGACCGACAAGAAAACAATCCAAGTTTGCCCAACATCTCCTTATAACTAATACCCTTTAATCCAAGCAGTATTCTCTTCCGCACCCTCTCCAAAGCCGCAACATCCATCCTGTACTGGACACTATATTTCATACGAGGCCTAACCAAAGTCTTATAATATGTATCCATGACATGAACTCTGGGCACCATTTCCAAATCTGCAAATGACACAATTGCTGGAGGGGCTGTGAGGAGGATATGAATAGATTTTAAGGAGAGGGAGACAACTTGTAAAATGGGCAGGAAGGTGGTAGATGAAATTTAATGCTGAGAATTGCAATGTGTTACATGTTGTTTGGAAGAATGAGAAGATACCATATAAACTAGACAGAACAATTCTCAAAGGAGTGCAAAATAAATGATCTGGAGGGGTGTATGTGCATGGTTCATTGAAAGAGGCAGGTGATGTGGAGTACGAGGGCAAGGAGACGATGAAGAATCTGCATAAATCTCTCTGCATCATCATCTATATCTCTTGTTTCCCTTATCCCTAACCAGTCTGAAGAAGGATCTCAACCCGAAATCACCCATTCCTTCTCTCCAGAGATGCTGCCTGTCCCGCTGAGTTACTCCAGTATTTTGTGTCTCTTTGGTTTAAACCAGTATCTGCAGTCCCTTCCTACACTTTATAAATCAATGTTGCTATCACAGCTAGAGTATTGTGCCTGAGCACCTTTGTTAGGAAAGACGTGAAGGGCGTTGAAAGAACAGCAACATATTTTCTGTTCAGGATGGCATATCATAAACGATTAACAAAATAATTTAACCAATAAGAGATTTTCATGACGGATGAAATGCAGAAAGTGGGTCTAATATCCTTGGAAAAGGGGAGGTTGTGAGCAGATGTGATATATAGGAACTTAAAATCAAGAAAGCATATTCATCTCTGATATATCAGTAGAGTACGTCCTGTGCACAATAAACTGGCAATTGAGGTTCTTAATCGAACAATGATTATAGTATCTATCTACTGACGATTGATATGGATCATCAGTAGATAGTGGAAAGTTAGTGTTCAAAACAGAGCGAGAAAGAAATTGGTGTACCAAGGAGAGATGATGAGGATTAGGACCATTTAGCTCATTTTGTTTCTTTGTGTCGCCTTCTATTACCTTCATCTTGCGCTTTCAACCCCGCTGCCATTTACTCTCCTCAGCCTCCCATCCTATCACTGGCTTTGCCTTCCATTCTCCATTCTCTTCTCCTACCTTCTCTGCCTCGTAAAATTAGTTTTACCTCAAATCTTTCCAAATTCCCAAGAAAGTTTTTTGATCAGAGACATTAATTCTGCTTCTCTCTCCACAGAGACTGCTTGACAGTGTCTCCTACATTTTCTGTTTTTCATATTAGTATGGTTCTACAGTTGCTAATGTGTAACTATAGCAATCAATCTTTAAAGAAGTTTGTGTGGCAGTCAGATGACTACTAAAGGACAGGATTTGATTTATCTGCATTTGAGCTGCAATTAATAATGGGAAGTTGTTTAGAACTGCTCCCAATTTGGCGTAGTTGGCAGCAAATACTGAACCCAGAGCATGTCCAAGAAATTCCAGTCCTCCAGCAGGTCATTTATGACATAAATGGCTGATTCAAGACCCTTGTTATTTTTCAACCAGCATTGGCATAGGCTTATTGTCCCTATTTTACGCTGATTTCTTGTGGTCCCCAGAATGATCTCCTTAAAACCATCTAAAGCATTGAAGCCTGGACAGGAGGATGGCAGCGCCTCAGATTATTTTTGTGGGGTTTGAAGGTGGAATGCCAGATCTAGTCGAATATGTCCTGTGCTCCATGTCCTAAATAGGCAATTGAGATTCTTTAGTTTTAGAGACACAGCATTGAATCAGGCCCCTTTGCCCACCATGTTTATGCCAACCAACAATCACCCGTACACTAGTTCTATCCTACACACTAGAGACAATTTACAGAAGCCAATTAATGTATAAACCTTCACGTCTTTGGGTTGTGGTAGGAAACTAGAACACCCAGAGAAAACCCACCTGGTCACAGGGAAAACGTAAAAACTCCGTACAGAATGCGCTCGAAGCCAGGATCAAACCCGGGTCTCTGTTGCTGTCAGGTGGCAGCTCTACCAACGTGCCGCCCATAAACTCATCCTTGAATCAATGGAAGCGAATTTCAGGCAAACACACTAACCTAGTGTTGGTAGCTCACTTACAGGACGACATCAGCCAGAGAAGAAGCCCGAATAAGATGGTGAAATTTTCTACATTCTTTTTAAGGCACTACTGCCACCTTTCTACCCAGTGGAGTCAGTGACAATTTTCACAAGCTATGTTAGTTATGTTTATCTGACCTGGTTCTGAAGTTAATCAGAATTAGCTGTTCTGCAAAAAATACTTTTAGACTACATCATACTAAAGGCTAACAGAAAACAGCCAGCACCCTCGGCATGGAACTATAGTTTGACAAAAATCAAATGTTACCGTATATGGCATTTTGCAAAAACCTGATAATTGATCTCATAAGATGGATTTATTTAAGCAATTACATATTGTTTGTGCTTTCTGTTCTGTGTTCTACTTTTGAAAGGAAGGGTATCAAATATGCATAAGAAATATAAATAGATTGCAACATTTTAGTTATTTGCATACATATCGTGCTGCAAAGAACCAAATAATTCAGAACTCTCAAAGGCTAGACTATAAATCTCCACTCGTAAAGTTAACATAAATTCCCTCTAGTTAAAATATTTATCTCTCCTATCCAGCCCTTCTGGAACACAGAAGCAAGAGCACTCTTTGCTGCTTAAGCCTATAATGACACTCAAAATACAAAATGGCTGCATTTTAACTTTGCTCCATATAGTCACCTTTGTTTCATGATCCTTTGACCCTCACCTAACAAAATATATCACTCAGAAATGGAAATGTTTATTTGATCTTGCCTCATGAGCCTGCAGAGGACAAGGAGATCATATTTGTATCACATTTCATGTAAAGAAAAATAATGTTCCTTTACTCCAGAGATGCTGTATGACCCGCTGAGATACTCCAGCTTTTTGTGTCTATCTTCGGTTTAAACCAGTATCTGCAGTTCTGTCCTACACAATAATGTAGGTATTCCAGGATAGAGGCAGTTAGGTTTGAGGTGATGGAAACATGTGATCTCTGAGCTGCTTGGATTTGCTGTCCTAAACTCAACACTGACTCAAATGTGAGAGAAAGATTAGAAGCAGACTGATTCAGTTTCAGACGGTTGCCTGGAGGAGGATGGTGTCACTGGTATGGACTGGCATTTGCAACAAGGGCTGACGACTCAAACTGGGAGTTCCCTGCCTTCGACCTTATCACACACTTCTCTTTCCTCATTCTTGGGGTCTTAAAATTATACCCTTTATCCTGTATTTGTACACTGCAGACAGCTCGATTAAAATCATTTATAGTATTTTTACTGACTGGATAGTATGCAACAAAAAAGCTTGTCACTGTACCTCGATACACATGACAATAATAATAAACTAAACTGAGCTTTTCCATTTTAATTCTTCCCAGTTCTGGTGAAAGATCATCAACTTGAATATTTAACTTTGTTTCGCATCTTGATACTGATATGAATAACAAGGATATGTTTTATCCATCACATCTGTTTACATCCTCACAAAACAAAGTACAACTGTGAACGACATGTACTTTATCAATCCAAGCTGGTTCTCCCTGATCAAATGTCCAGTCACACTGACAGATAAGAGACTGGTCGTAACTTTCCTATCACTGACATTAGATTGATAAACCCGGACAATTTAACGTCGCCTCTCCTACATTTCTTAAAAAGTAGTTGCTTTCTATTCCATGAGAACCTCTCCTAAATTGAAGGTAGCCAAAAATGCTGGAGAATCTCAGCGGGTGAGGCAGCATCTATGGAGCGAAGAAATAGGTGACGTTTCGGGTCGTGACCCTTCTTCAGACTGATGTGGGGGTGGGGGAGGAGGGAGGGAGAAGAAAGGAAGAGGCGGAGACAGTAGGCAGTGGGAGAGCTGGGAAGGGGAGGGATGGGTGGGAGAAAGCAAGGACTACCTGAAATTGGAGAAGTCAATGTTCATACCTCTGTGGTGTAAACTACCCAAGCAAAATATGAGGTGCTGCCCCTCCAATTTGCAGTGGGACTCTGGCCATGGAGGAGGCCCAGGACAGAAAGGTCAGATTCGGAATGGGAGGGGGAGTTGAAGTGCTGAGCCACCGGGAGATCAGGTTGGTTATTGCAAACCGAGTGGAGGTGTTGGGCGAAGCGATCGCCAAGCCTGCGCTTGGTCTCACCGATGTAGAGCAGCTGACACCTAGATGCAATAGATGAGGTTGGAGGAGGTGCAGGTGAACCTCTGCCTCACCTGGAAAGACTGTTACATAGAAACATAGAAATTAGGTGCAGGAGTAGGCCATTCGGCCCTTCGAGCCTGCACCGCCATTCAATATGATCATGGCTGATCATCCAACTCAGTATCCCGTACCTGCCTTCTCTCCATACCCTCTGATCCCTTTATCCACAAGGGCCACATCTAACTCCCTCTTAAATATAGCCAATGAACTGGCCTCAACTACCCTCTGTGGCAGAGAGTTCCAGAGATTCACCACTCTCTGTGTGAAAAAAGTTTTTCTCATCTTGGTTTTAAAGGATTTCCCCCTTATCCTTAAGCTGTGACCCCTTGTCCTGGACTTCCCCAACATCGGGAACAATCTTCCTGCATCTAGCCTGTCCAACCCCTTAAGAATTTTGTAAGTTTCTATAAGATCCCCTCTCAATCTCCTAAATTCTAGAGAGTATAAACCAAGTCTATCCAGTCTTTCTTCATAAGACAGTCCTGACATCCCAGGAATCAGTCTGGTGAACCTTCTCTGCACTCCCTCTATGGCAATAATGTCCTTCCTCAGATTTGGAGACCAAAACTGTACGCAATACTCCAGGTGTGGTCTCACCAAGACCCTGTACAACTGCAGTAGAACCTCCCTGCTCCTATACTCAAATCCTTTTGCTATGAATGCTAACATACCATTCGCTTTCTTCACTGCCTGCTACACCTGTATGCCTACTTTCAATGACTGGTGTACCATGACACCCAGGTCTCGCTGCATCTCCCCTTTTCCTAATCGGCCACCATTTAGATAATAGTCTGTTTTCCTGTTTGGGTCCTTGGATGGAGTTGAAAACGACAAGTGTAGCATTTCCTGCAGTTGCAAGGGAAAGTATCAGGGGATGGGGTGGTTTGGGTGGGAAGGGACGGAGGGAGCTGTCTCTGCGGAAAGCCGAAAGGGGAGGAGATGGGAAGATGTGGCCAGTGGAGGTGGCGACAATTTTGGAGAATTATCTGTTGTATGTGACGGCTGGTAGGGTGAAAGGTGAGGACAAGGGGGACCCTGTCCTTGTTACGAGTCAAGATTATTGCAAAAAATATTTGGACTGGTACATGGATAGGAAAGATTTAGAGGGATATGGGCCAAACGTGGGCAGGTGGGACCAGTTTGGATGGGGCACGCTGGGCCGAAGGGACTCCCATGCTGTATGATTCTATGACTCTATTGGCAATCCTGTAAATTTCTATATCACAATCTATTATTCAAACTGACAAATTAAATCGGACGATGATGTTTCAGCTTTCCTTAATATTTTATCATCATCATCTGCAGGACACAAAAGAGCATTTGGCAAGTTCCTGAATTCATTTTATGCTATCACGCATCTGTCATTAAGAGGCCTATATAACTCTTTCCCTAAAAGATTTTATAAAAACTTTTAGTACTAATCTTGATATCATTCATGCGTTTTATGGCATTCACGTTTTACAACTCTTACTGCTTCCTGATCCTTCCTTTGTTGTCCTTTCCATCTTGTCCGGCCGGGGGTTTCTTTACTCCTCTTCATTTTCATTTAAGTTATTTTTTAAATTCTTATAATTTCTCCTTTATTAGCCAAGGTTGCTCAATTATATACTTGGCGTTCTTGCTTCTCAAGCTCTCAGAATTATTTTTAATAAACAGAGAATATGGAAGGATTTTGAAAATTAATTCAAGACTGACAGAAAAGGAATATTTAATGGTTATTTGTTTACCCAAAACTAATCCAAGGCTTTAGTATTACACTGCCAGCAACAGACCTTGCACACATACAAGTTAAACATCTACAGAGTATTTCCATTTTAAACAGTGTAATTAAGCCTTAGATGTATGCTTATTAAACAGGTCAGTAAAATATTGACTGGGCTCACATTCAATTTGGAGCATACAGCCATAAAATAAACTGTTTTCAATTCAGTAACAGACATGGGACAATGTTTATGGTAACTCCATAAATTTTCTTATAGTGTATAGGAAGCAAGCGAGTCCCTTATTCAGTCTTTTTTTTTTTTTTTAATAAAGCATTCGGGAAGCAGCTCACTCCTGGAATGTGGATGTCAAGCTAGAAAAGATGAGGCTTGGTTAAAGTCAAAGTCAATTTTATTCATCACATGCGCCCAAAGGTGCAGTGAAATGAATTTTCACTGAATTAATTATCTTGAAATTCAAAATCATTTTTAAAATTTTTTAAATAAACTTTGTTCAGAATAAAATATGTACCAAACCTCATACATTCTCTACAAACTCTTCAGACATTCTCAGTGTCCATACATTCATTGGTGTCATATTCAGTAGTGTTCACACCTGTAATCAAGAACAAATCATCCGTCTACAATGCCCCACAGCTCTTGCATTCTGCCCACAGATGAGAAATTCTGGTGAATAGCCATAGTTCTTCAAACAGTGTGCCAGCATGAGTTAACTCTTTCAGGGGAGAAACAAAGGAAATTGGCAGAACAAGCCCTAGTAAGAGTTAATGATTCAAAAGGAAGCATGACATGTAAACTGAATATTTGTGAAATGACTGATTTCTCTATTTTTCTCTTATTTAAACAGCTGCCTTGACGTTCAAATGTTTGAAGGACCAGTGGCAAGTGTATTGCAAAATAATACGCGAAACAAACCTCTGTCAGGACATGAGGTGGTATCAACGTTGCTGTGAAACCTGTAGAGACTTCTATGCACAAAAGCTACAGCATAAAAGTTGACACCTTCTTTAGCTCCTGCAATCAGCACCAAACTTATTTTTTATAAGTACAATCTAATTTATGAAAATACAGAACTACAACTTGTTTAGACCAAGGTACTGATGTATTAGGTATAATTTATTCATTTTAATTTATTTTTTGTTTACCAAGATTTTTTTGGAGTGCTGTTCAGTGGTTTTCAAAATTCAGATAATTTAGCTTTTTATATCTAAGATGGGCTCATACCTTGCAACTTGCTCATACATGACAACTGTCAGAATGTAGTTTAACCCAGAGTGGGCCTTAAGTTCATGGGTCGCGTTAAGCCAGCTGGTGTTAACGCTTACTGTAACATTTCAAAAACTGTAGAGAAAGCATGTAGCAAAATATTGAAGTTCTCATCATGCAATCAGTACTGACAATAACAATTGCTTGAAAAAACAGTGACTTGAGAGTAAAACACTGTGGAGCGAAACACTGAATTACTTTGCATCATTCAGGTACTGTCTAACGTTTTGGTCAATAATAGATGTCAACCACATTATTGTAAAAAGATTCACTATTTGCAGTTTACACTTAGAGATTTGTGAAGCAGTGCTGAATGGAACATTGTGATTAATCGCAAACATCCGCTAAACTTTTCAGGTGCTAAATTCTGAGAATAAAATATTATGGATTACAACTCTGCGAATTAAATTTATAATGCACATGCAATGTGGGCATATTTACTCTCGTCTAATATTTTCTGTTTAAGATTCCACATCTGTGCATTGCCAAATACAGGGGTTCCCCGGGTTCTGGAAGACCTGCCTTACAGAAATCTGACTTTACTCAGATTATCCCATTAATTTTTTTAAAGAGATTTTCAAGATAGTAATAATAATAATTAAATGTTTTGTGGTATTCATGAACAACTGGATACAGTTATGGCAAGTGTGGGTAGAGTGATATAATAGGATAGCCATAGAGAACAGACACTTCTGATTCACGGAAAAATCAGCTTAAGATAGTTCTCACGATCATAACGCACAACATAACCCTGTACCAGACGTTATACAGGATAAAAGCAAGCAAAAAACCTGCATTGGCTGAAGTACATACAGAAATATGCAGCAAATCTCAAAGGGGTGTAGAGAAATAACTCCACCATAGTCATTCATTATTTGTGATTGTTTTTTAAACATTTTTGGATACTTTTGGACAAGTTATACATTTCCAGAAACATTTTCAAAATTAAGTAATATATTAGATGGTTTTATCAAAAACTTGGATAAAGAAAAAAAAAATCAAAATAATGATGCCATTATTCAGAATATGCATTGGCTACAAAATAAATAAGGGCAAAATATTATTTTGTCACCAGAAATTCAGCAGGGTGATCCATATCTGCCACCTTAATCTCTCCCTGACTTGATTTCAAACTCCTGGGACTTAAATATAAGGGCTGGGTCCCAATATCAGTGCCCTTGTAATAGAGGCATGTGTCCCAGTGAGATATTCCACAAGCAGAACTGCAATAAAGTGAAGGGTCAACAATTTTTTTTTAACATTTTATTTTCTCTTGAGTGCATTGTGATTCCTAATCCAACTAGGAGCAATCTTTCTGCGATTGCTTACTCATAGTTTTTCTGATTTGAGACCTTTACTGGGATGATTGCCTGTTCTCTGTAGAAGCAAGTACCTGTACTTCTAAATCTTTTAGGACACCATTTATTGAATCATTGAGTCAGAGTCATAGCGTAGCATAGTGTGAAAACAGGCCCTACATGTCCCAGCTACACTAGTCCCACCTGCCCGCGTTTGGTCCATATCCCTCCAAACCTGTCTGAATCAGTCTGGGAATGCTCCTTGCTGCCATGCAGCAAAACCACACGGGGAAGGCCCATCTGCTCAGACCTACATACCCTTGTCCACTAACCAGCAACTACTTAGGGATAGCAAACATATCTGGCCTAGGTCCCTTGCTAGAATTTCACTCCCTTTATAATATTTCTGTTTTTTATGTTATATGAGATGTGATTTCCGATAAAACAAACACAAATAAGTTGAAAGACTGATTAATATTAAAATTATCTTGGTCTGGTTTTTTTTAACGGAGGTATTAATTCATTTCAAGTAAAATGTCTCTATTAAATTAAATGGAAATTCATAGCATAATTTCAAGGTTTTGCTACACAATGCTGATTGTAACTGTCGACATCATTTAGCATGTTTTTTACCTCCATTACATGCCACTGAGGTATATAGTAATACCCACATACTTTTAAAAATTCTGCTTAGTGATAAGTTTGTGAGCACATTATTTTCACCACAATATACATTTTAAGTTCCTATGTTTTCAGTTGGGAGGTTTATAAAGAACTAGTAGCTGATTTTTATTCCTCTATTATTCACTGCATCAGAGCTCTACACCGAGCTGTACCGTGTATAACACTAAAATCTATATTTTTATAAACTTTTCAGCTTAAGTGCCATTATTTTGAACACATTTTGAAAGACTAAAGATGGGCTGATTGAGTTTCAGGCTTCAAAAGTTAAGAGCTTGCTTTATTGGGAATTAATTATTTTAAATTTGACCTCAGCTGACTTCAAACACAAGCATCAGTTCTGTACATTCAGCTCTCAATCTTAACATATTTGATGACCACAATTTTCTCTACAGACTGTAAGTAAAGTTGAGCTTTTTATGAGTATGTTTTATTTCAGAAATGTTGACTGTCTCTCTTGGGACCTTAGCTAACTTAAATAGTGTTCATCAGAAAATGAACAATATGTCAAATTGACAAGGTGCTCTATTTCTAAGAGGGACAATAATTATTAATAAGTACGCAAACGCGTTTGTGTCCGTGCAAATTGTAGTAATTAGACAGGTGTGGAAAAAGACCTGACCACGTAAATTTAGTTTCAGGATATCTGTTTCATGTGTCTACATGCTGGCAAAGCTGAAACACTGTAACTCAAAAGAGCAAGCTGTACTGAAACTCTTTCCTTCTCTTTGTATGCCCAGATCTGGTGCACTTCAATAGCCAAATTCATTCATATACAGTAACGAATACAAAAATAGCCAGGTCTCCTCTATAGCCAATTTATAAACTGCAGAACAAAATGGTAATTGGTATGTGAAACAAAATAAGAGGCATGCAATGATGGATAAGCAGGGTATTTCTTATCCATTAGTCGCCTCTTTTGGTTTTATTTGTTGCAAATAATTTTATTCTAGTAAGAAATTTCATATTAACTTGTCCGGAATCATTTAAATAGTAGAAGATATTATTTGGCAGCTTTCTGAATTGATTTTTATTTTTACTTCAGGTGCAGTTACTGGAAATTATCTTTATAGAATGGTAGATCTTAGAAGTGTAACATTTGAAATATTGTTGTCTTGCATTCTTTGCTTTTAATAAAATGTTGAAGAAATGTTGAGTGTAATGGGATTTGCAAACTTGGTAAAATGTATCTATTGATCTTGTACATGTGCCGCCTCAGCACCAGACATTTCTTTAAACTGTAAATTGTAAAATAAACAATATTTTAAAATCATTTTTGCCACTGTGATTTTGTTAATAACACATTTGATCTGTGAATCCACTTGACACCACAGATATCAAGGGTTATAGGGAGAACACAGGAGAATGGGTTAGGAGAGAGAGATAGATCAGTCATGATCAAATGGTAGAGTAGACTTGATGGGCCGAATGGCTTAATTCTGCTCCTATCACTTATGATCTTGATTGTGCTGATTTCCCAAATATCAATAAAATCAAATTCTGCATTCTTCACTTTTATGAGCATTAAAAATAAACAAATCAGAAGAGTTTAGCATTATGATTTGTAAGGAGATTTTATAAAGGAAGCTAACCTAGGTTCATTCCACGGGATAGAAATTTTATGCACCCAATCATTTGGACTTCCACTCTTCAGCTCAAAGTCCAAAGCGAGCAAGGTCCTGCACCTGATTGATATAGTGCGCCCAAGTTGCTAACCTTGGACTAGGAATCAGCAACCCCCCTCTGCCACTGGATCCTCGACAATCAGTGAGAATAGGTGACAACATCTCCAAAATAATAATTCTTAACACCATTGCCCTGCAAGTGTGAGTTCTCAGCCTCCTACCAAACTCCCTTTACACTCACAACTGTATGGCCAACTTTGGCCAGCACAGAATACAAGACCAGCTACCAATAATAGGTTTGTGTAGGAAGGAACTGCAGATGCTGGTTTACACCAAAGGTAGACACAAAATGCTGGAGTAACTCAGAGGGACAGGCATCTTCTCTGGATAGAAGGAAGGGGTGACGTTTCGGGTTGAGACCCTTCTTCAGACTGAGAGTCAGGAGATAGGGAAACGAAAGATATGAAAGGGTAATGTGTGAAAACGAGAGATCAAAGGGGACGAAGTTCAAGGAAAATGTAGAATAGATCATTGTTAGCGAGGGGAAGGTGACAACGAGGCATACAATGTAAAATTTAATCAGGAAGACATAGCTAGTTGTTCCCCGTAGGACCATTCCCAGTATGAATTAGCCTTTTAAGTGCATTATTGGACTAGATCGTATCCTTTGCCAACAAGAACTGCTGGTGATGTGCTTCTCAATGGTTAGCTTCACTTGGAAGTTGGGCATGAGCTAAAGGTCAGATACTGATGTCTATCACTCAACTTGGCACTGAGTCTGGCAGTGATAGAACAAATATTGTGTGTTGAGGGTCTGGATGCACTTCACATCCAGCCCCTCACCTTTAGGTTGGAGATGTAATCTGAACCCATTCATTCGAATGGTGTCTACAATCTTCATCAAAAAAAATAAGCGATTCATTTATTTTACTTTCTTTGTGTGGTTTTAAAAAATAATAATTTCTAGTATTTAAAGGCATTTAAAGTAAACTTATTGTTTTATTTTACTTTATACTTTTTTTTGTTCTTTAAATTATTCACATTTGTTTGAACGGTTCTGAAACATTCTGACCTGATGAATCCAACATTCTCCAGCATCCCCCAGTTTTCCCAGAGGTTTTGCTGGAAAATCCTTCTGCAGGGATAG
This sequence comes from Amblyraja radiata, assembly GCF_010909765.2. Classification (NCBI taxonomy): domain Eukaryota; kingdom Metazoa; phylum Chordata; class Chondrichthyes; order Rajiformes; family Rajidae; genus Amblyraja; species Amblyraja radiata. The sequence continues at coordinate 48,411,903 of NC_045958.1, read as the reverse complement.
ACCTCCTGTAGCATCAAGTTTGGTTAAGTTCAATGAGGCGGAATGACCCTAAGGGCAAACTTTCAGGTAATTTACTTATTTTTAATGATTCCATTTATATGAATCCAACAGTTGGCTTTTATATACTTAAATATATTTAGTGGTTTCACTCTTTTCAGTGTTTTAATTAAATTAGTTTTAATGCTTGTTTAATAGTATGACTTTTTTTTTTAAAGGATTTTTATATGCGTGACATTCATAGATATTCAAAGTCTTTTGGCAATTTTGAGAAACGGAAAGTGGACTTAGTTGTGCCATGGTCAAGTTATTTGACTATCGATCAAGAGACTTTAGCATAAATAAAACTGCACTGTTTAAAACTTAGCCTCAGTAATATAACTATAAAAGTTTCAAATTGTTATAAAATCCACATGATCCATTAATGTCCTTTTGAAAAGGTAGTCTGCATCCTTGTCTTGTCTGGATTCTATATGACTTCAAACTGCCCGTGTTTGGCCCATATCCCTTTAAACCTTTCCTGTCCATGTAATGGTCCAAATGTCCTTTAAGTGCTGCTGTCGTACCTGCCTCAAGTACCTCCCTTGGCAGGTACCAAATACGCTTCACCCTCTGTTTGAAAATGTTGCCCCTCAGATTCCTATTAAATCTTTCACCTGTCACCTTAACCCTATGTCCTCTGATTCTTGATTCTCCTACACTGGGCAAAAGACCCTGTGCATTTAATTGATTAATTTCCCTCATGATCTTATACACCTCTATAAAATCCCACATCGCTACAAGGAATAAAGTCCCAGCCTGCCCAAGTTCAGGCCCCCAGGTCCTGGCAACATCCTTGTAAATCTTCACTGCTCTCTTTCATAGCAACATCTTTCTGACAGTAGGGTAACCAAAACAGTGTACAATGCTCCAAATGTGGCCTCACAAACATCTTGTACAACTGTAACGTAAAGTCCCAACTTCTATACTCAATACCCTGACTGATGAAGGCCAACTTGCCCGAAGCCTCTTGACCACCTTATCTACCTGTGATGCCACTTTTAAGGAATGGATTAAGAAATGCAAGTTTCACCATATCCAATGAATTAATATATAAACAAAAATGCTGCAACATGTTTATCAAATCATTTCAAATTTCACGTTTTGAAGCTCCCAAAATTGTGCCCATTTGAGGTAGAATTCCTTGTTTAATCTCCGCAATCTGATCATTTAAAGAAAATGAAGAATCTCGGGGTAGTGATGTAGTAAAGGTGGACCTTGCGTGTGGGGATTATCTTTAGGCTGACATTCCCAAGGGCCAGTTTACAGGTGAGAAATACAAAGGGACCTCCGGGAATAGTGTAGGGGCAGGAAATCAGAGCTGGTGATTGTAGAAACAAAGAACTGCAAATGCTGGTTTGTACCAAAGATAGAAAGTGCTGGAATAACTCAATGGGTCAGGCAGCATCTCTGGACAAAAAGGATAGGTGACGTTTCGGATCGGGATCCTTATTCAGACATCAGATCAGACCAATCTGACAAAGGGTCCCAACCTGAAACATCACCTATCCTTTTCCTCCAGAGATGCTGCCTGACCCGGTAAGTTACTCCAGCACTTTGTGTCTATCAGTGTTGGTGATTTTCTGGCTCTGTGTGAACAGATATGAATGGCACTAAACAAGATCAGTCCTATTCAGTTCCACTAGATGGCGGTAGAGAGGCTGGTCAGGGATGGTCTGCTCAACATTGCCAATGGGTGCAGAGACTGGAAAGGATGAGGAGGGATAGCTTACCATACATAGTTCATGTGTGACTCACCACCATTTACACCCAACTTTCTCGGTCTCTAAATTGTCAGCCCTTTAGCCTGATAGGATTTAGCCCAATTGGATGTTTCCTCCCAGTTTAAATATTGGAACAAACATCGAGCATGGGGCAAAGCACAGGAACAGGCCTTTCATCCCCCAATATCCATGCTAAACATAATGCCAAGTTAAACTGAACTCACCTCCCTTCACGTGATCATTTCCTTCCATTCACTGCATATACACGTGCTTATCTAAAAGCTTCTTAAACACCACTGTTGTATCTGCCTCCACCACTCACCCTGGCAGATCTTTTCAGGCACACACTGTTCTTTGTATTAAAAATCCCTTCTCATACAGTACACTCAAAAAATTTAAGCAATGTGGACTAAGCATGATATTCACCTCCAGAAAAAAAGTAGGAAGTATTGGCTGGGGTTCCAAGAGGCCCCGGCAGGGTCCAGAGGAAGTGCCCCAGTGGGAGTTCAGGGGGCAATTGAAAATGATTCTCAACCTTTCTGCTTGTAGTTTACGTAACAGAAGCTTAGAATTTTTCTAACACATAAGCAGTAAAATAACCCCCAAAATATATATATTTCATGAAATAGACAATAGGTGCAGGAGTATGCCATTCGGCTCTTCGAGCCAGCACCGCCATTCACTGTGATCATGGCTGTTCATCCACAATCAGTACCCATTCCTGCCTTTTCCCCATATCCCTTGACTCTATCTTTTAGAGCTCTATCTATCTCTCTCTTGAAAGCCTCCAGAGAATTAGCCTCCACTGCCTTCTGTGGCAGATAATTCCATAGATTCAATATCAATATCAATCAATATCAGTTTTATTCGTCACTTGCGCATAAAGTGCAAGTGAAATGAATTTGCCAGCAGCGGTACAATGAAAAAGAACACACAAAAACACAATAAAATTTTTTAACACAAACGTCCACCACAGCATTTATCACTGTGGTGGAATGCACACAATTTGGCCAGATTCACAATTCTCTGTGTGAAAAAGTATTTCCTCATCTCCGTTCTTAATGGTTTACCCCTTAATCTTAAACTATGGCCCCTGGTTCTCGACTCTCCCAGCATTGGAAACATGTTTCCTGCCTCTAGTGTGTCCAAACACTTAATAATTTTATATGTTTCAATAAATGGCCTCATTCAACTAAAAAAATATTTACAAAAAATGTCACCTGAAATGTCTCTGCCTAGCACTGAGATGAGAAAAACTTTTTCACCCAGTTGTGAATTTGTGGAATTCTCTGCCACAGAAGGCAGTGGTCTCGTCTCCTTCAGCAGCACCTCGGTCTCCCTTCCTGAGCTTAGACACCCACTTCTCCTCACCTCACCTGCGCTCACTTCCCCTCACCTACACACCTACACCTCGACTAAACCCCTCGCCTCACTAAACCCCCCCCCCCGCCTCGACGATACCTCACAACCAAACTTCTCCTCATACCTAAACCTCGCCTCGACTAAACCGTACCTCACTCCTCAAATAAACCTCACACCTTACCTCACCTCACACCTTAATTTAACTAAACCTCACCACGACTAAACTCCACCACAAACCTAATCCGCTCCTCGACTATTTGTCGCCTCTCCCGCTCCCGCTATTTATATCCCCCCCTCGGCCGTTGGTAGCGCCACATGTGAGCGGAACGGTTCCAACCAAAGGGGCGGGGCCGAGAGCGGTACAGGCGCTTTGCCCGAGAGAGCCGGTGGGAGGGGAGGGGCGAATACGCGCTGACATTGACGTTGAGCCTGAGCCCTGACCCCCCGCCCACGGCGGCCGCAGCCCCTCCCCGCAGGAGCAGGAGAGAGGCGGCGATTAGTCGAAGCAGGGATTATGCGTGAGGTGGGAGGTTTAGTCGAGGAGAGGTTTAGTGAGTTTAGGTTTAAGTATGAAGTGAAGTTTAGTTGAGGTGAGGGGTTTAGTCGAAGTGAAAAATCAGATTCATTTCTAGGAAGAAGAAAAAATCGAATTCCGATTTAAATCGGAAGAATATCTGGAATAAAGTCGCTTCTGGGGCCCCTCTGGGATTAGGGGTCCTGAAGTTTAAGGTTCATTAGTTTCACAGTAGATCCTCCCCTGGCTATGCCCTCTAGTCATTGAAATTTCCACCCTGGGGAAAAATGTTCTGACTGTCCACTCTATCTATACCTCTCATAATTTTATATCCTTCTATCAGGTCTCACCTCAACCTCCAATGTTCCACAGAAAACACTCCAAACTCTCCTTATAGGCAATACCTTCTAATCCAGGCAGTCTGAATGATGGTACACAAAAATGCTGGAGAAACTCAGCGGGTGCAGTAGCATCTATGTAGCGAAGGAAATAGGTGACGTTTTGGGCCGAAACCCTTCTTCAGACTGATAGGGGGTGGGGGGGGGGGGAGAAGGAAGGAAAAAGGGAGAAGGAGGAGCCCGAGGGCGGGGGGATGGGAGGAGACAGCTCGAGGGTTAAGGAAGGGGAGGAGACAGCAAGGGCTAGCAAAATTGGGAGAATTCAATGTTCATGCCCGCCGGACGCAGGCAACCCAGGCGGAATATGAGGTGTTGTTCCTCCAATTTCCGGTGTTGCTCACTCTGGCAATGGAGGAGACCCAGGACAGAGAGGTCAGATTGGGAATGGGAGGGGGAGTTGAAGTGCTGAGCCACCGGGAGTTCAGGTAGGTTCTTGCGGACTGAGCGGAGGTGTTCGGCGAAACGATCGCCCAACCTCCGCTTAGTCTCACCGATGTAAATCAGCTGGCATCTAGAGCAGCGGATGCAGTAGATGAGGTTGGAGGAGATACAGGTGAACCTTTGTCGCACCTGGAACGACTGCTTGGGTCCTTGAATGGAGTCGAGGGGGGAGGTAAAGGGACAGGTGTTGCATTTCTTGTGGTTGATGATGAGTCTGAATGATGAGATGGGGGGTGACCTTATCTTAATTGTTTGGTGAAGCAATGCCCACTTTAAAATACAGGTGCACAACCTTTTATCCGAAAGCCTTGGGACCAGACACTTTTCGTAATTCAGAATTTGTCGGTCTTCGGAATGGAAATTTTTTAGCGTAGATTTTAATGGCTGGCTCAGTGGTAGAGTGCTCGGCTCATATCCGCAAGGTCGCGAGTTTGCGCCTTGATCCCGGCAGTAAACTCGGTCGCGAGTTTGAGTCTTCAATGTAGTTTTTTCTTGCAGAATAAATGTTTGTATGAAATGCAGTGTAGGAGAGGTGTACTGACTGTGTGGGCAGAACTTTGGAAGTGATTGCCCACCAGTCTAAAAAGCCGCTGTGTCTCCCTGTCCCTGGGATAGCAGGGGGCGATCAAACAGCACAATACCCCCCTCCCCCTCCAACTCCAGAGGAATCCGCTCCCCAATGGGCCGCTACGGCGACAAGTGGCAGTATGCCCACAGCCCGAGCTGCGCCCCCTCAAGAACAAGACGTACCTTGCACACCATCAGCTTCTGCCCCTACGTGTTCCTCTGGAGTTGGAGCGGGGCTGGGCTGGAGTTGCTGCTGGCTGTGCGTCTCTGGGATCTCCGTGCTTGCAGTGGGCCTGGGGGTCGGTGTCCCGTTGGTCCTGACGTCTCCGGCCACCCCCCTGGACTGGAAACTGTACCGCCTTTGCCCCCTCCCTCTGCAACTGCAAACAACCCCACTCTCCTGCAAGGGCGGTACAGTTCCCGGAGGATGGCAGGTGGCCGGAGACGTCAAGACCAACAGGAACCCGCTCCCCGATGGGCCCTACGACGCCCCGAGCTGCGCCCCGTCATCCGCAACCCAGGTTCCTCTGTAGTTGGAGCGGGGCTGGGCTGGGCTGCTGTTGGTTGTGGGTCTCTGGGATCTCCGTGCTTGCAGTGGGCCTGGGGGTCGGTGTCCCGATGAGGGGGCGCAGCTCGGGGAACGGCTTCTGGTGGTCCTGACCTATGATCTTTGGTCCTGACGTCTCCGGCCAGTTTGCAGTTTTCCTCTGGAGTTGGAGCAGGGCTGGGCTGGGCTGCTGCTGGCTGTGGGTCTCTGGGATCTCCGTGCTTGCGGTGGGCCTGGGGGTCGGTGTCCCGTTGGTCCTGACGTCTCCGGTGACAGTGCAAAGCCCCCGCGCCGGTGCAATGGGCGGGGAGCTGGAGAGGGGAGGGAAAGGGTCACACACATGGCCGGGAAGCAGAGGGGTGTAGGTGGGGTGAAACTGAAGCGTGCGACAATCTGCTGCTGCCTGCCCCACTGAGTTAAAAAGTTCCCACGCAAGACTCACGAAACACTGTGTATCGTGAGTCTACCGTGGGAACGTTTTAACTCAGCGGGCAGGCAGCAGCATATTGTCAATTATTAACCCTCCCGCGCAATATACCCTCACCTTCTCTTTTATGAATGGGGATTTAGTTCCCCTTTCTTCGAGGACCGACCGGAGGTTCCGCTGTCACCTCTGCGGGCCGCCCTCGGTGAACGTTTTCAAGGACCTTTCTTCAAGGACCGAAAAAATGGCCGCTATTCGGAGGTTTTCGTTATTTGGATCTTCGGATAAAAGGTTGTGCACCTGTAGTAATCTTTGTCTTCAAACCATTCATGGCTTCAACTCTTTCCTGTCTCTATGATCATCTCCTGCTCTTTAACTTTCCAAGAAATTACAACTGTGCTGATTCTGACCTCTGGAGTAATTTCTGAGTTTACATATGCCACCATTTTGTCAGCTGCTAGATACCTTAGTTCTGGGAATCTGCAAAACCTTCCCAGCTCTCTATCCCCATTCTGTATAAAACCTACCTCTTCATCCGAGTTTATGGTCATCCGGCCAAACCTCTCTTCCTGTAGCTTAGCTTCAAGTCTGTTGTTTGATAAAGTTCCTATGAAGTGGCGTGAGAGGCTTTAGCACAGGACAAACATAATATAAACAGAAGTTATTGTTTTAGAATCTGAAAGTGCCTTAGTGGCCTTGCAATGTTTTGGGGCAGTTTGAGGAGGTGCAAGGGGTTATATCAATAAAGGTGGTTCTTTTCATTATGTATGCTTTCCCACATGGTCTGCTGAAAGTAATCAAGAGTGAATAGTCTCAGTAATTGCTCAGTGCAAACCCAGCAACACAGAGGCCCCTAGCTTTTTGACAGAAATCGGGTTTATACAACTCTCCAGAGGTCAGGGATTCAGCATGATACAGTATAACCAAGCATTTTGCTCACTAGGCATTGGGGAACACTTTAAAAAAATTAATAAAATAACCTACTATTCCCTACTATATAAAATACCCTACTATAACCCAGGCTCATGCTTCATGAACTGGGACAAAGTTTCCATCTATTTCCTTTGCCATTTTTAACTGTGAGCATATCTAGATACATTTACTTGATCCCATGGCATATTAATAAGCACATTACGTCATTTGTCAGCAAACACATTTTGATTCAATTAAAAGACTTAGAATAATACAAGAATGTTTTAGTAGCGGTATTTTCATTCAATAATTTTGGTTTGGGGCTTAACCCGAGGCTCATTTCTAATCATTGCTGGAGATATTCAGCAAAACAGTCAAGAGTGTTTTATTGTCATATGTTCCAGATAGAACAATGAAACTCTGACTTGCTGCAGCGGAACAGAATATGCAAACATAGTTTGATATGACAAATGAGAGAGAGAAAAGAAAAGCTCAGTGTGTAAATATACATATAATCACAACATAACCATATATATATATATATATATATGTACTTATACACACATACTCTATAAACAAGCAAACAGTGCAACAATAATAATAATAATAATAATAATAATAATAGTCTATTGTAGTTCAGAGTCTATATGAGGTTGTTGTGTTTAATATCCTGATGGCTGTAGGGAAGAAGCTGTTCCTGAACCTGGACGTTACGGTTTTCAGGCTCCTGTACCTTCTTCCCGATGGCAGTGGTGAAATGAGTGTGAGGCCAGGATGGTGTTGGCTGCCTTTTTGAGGCAGTGACTCCTATAAATCACTTCGATGGTGGGGAAGTCAGAGCCAGTGATGGACTGGGCAGTGGTCACAACTTTTTGCAATCTTCTCCGCTCCCGGACGTTCAAGTTGCCAAACCAGACAATGATGCAACCAGTCAATATGCTTCAAGAGAATCCTCTTTGACATACCGAATCTCCGTAATCTTCTCAGGAAGTAGAGGCGCTGATGTGCTTTCCTTATAATTGCATCAGTGTGCTGGGTCCAGGAAAGATCTTCGGAAATATGCACGCCCAGGAATTTGAACTTTTTTACTCTCTCCACCATCGTCCCATTGATATAACCAGGATTGTGGGTAGCATGTATGTGGAGAGAATCAGCATTAACACCCTGGGTTAAAGACTCACTATCATCAGACACACTACCTCAGGCAGATGATCTGGACCTTATTCATAGGATTTAGATATATTATTGCTGTGCTTGTAAAACTGATGCTTTGAGATGCCACTAAGATTTAGACACTATCATTGAAAAAATCTGATTGATTTCATTATAGATGGTCATATAATGTGCAAAAATACAAATATTAAATTAAATATTCTGAACATGCATTGTTCTGACCTCGACCTTATGCCCATTATCAATATATATAGACTTTTTATGTATAAAGACCTTGCTGGATGTGGTTTATTTGAAATTGTAATCAATCAGCTGATCAGCAAGAAGCCCATACTTTACAATGGTAAAGTCTTTAAGCCACTGTGTGGCTCATACATTCTACACAAAAACAATTGCAGGCTCTCTATTGACGGTACTGTCAAAAACAGGCTATGAGGATGTCTGCACAGCAAACAAAGCCAATCTGTTTAAAGTGAGGAAGAAACTGAATTTACAAGGGAATCCATGGCAACATCCAAATAAATGCAAGATGTCGTGTTAATGCAAAATAGCCAACACAAAATAACTTGCATTAAATTAATTTAAGTAATTTATACCAATGCAACAAAAAAAGTTGAATGACCTCAATCATCCCCAGCCTTTCTTTGAATAGTGTTTGCTGTAGGCAGAGAATAACTAAAGGCCCTGTCCCACTTTCCCGAGTTACTCACAAACTCTCCCGAGTTTTCCCCTTGATTCGAACTCAGAGAATTACGGTAATAGCCGTTCGTAGGTACTCGGGGCTATTTTTTTAACTCGTGGACATTTTTCAACATGTTAAAAAAACCGTCCCGACTTACCTGATGCCCCGAGTTCCTACAGCTGGCTTTACGAGCTGCTACAAAACATCCACAGACTCCTACGGACTCGCTACGGACATTCCCCGACATTCCCCGAGTTCGAATTAAGGGGAAAACTCGGGAGAGTTCGTGACTAACTCGGGAAAGTGGGACAGGGCCTTTACTTGGAGGATCTTCCATCTGTGTGGCTGTTCAGAGAATTTGTGGTATTCATGATATTCTACCTATTTCAATAATTGAATGGAGGATTTTGGATTGTTATATACATTTTAAAACCTATATTTTCATATTTTTAAGAACTTGCACGTCCAAGCATTTTTACTGATTTTTGCTAACCCCTTTAATATAGCAGAGAGTTAACTAACCAATAAATACATTTACCAATCATATTAAAGTTCATTAGAATTATTTTGCTTAGGTAAGCTAAAATAGTACCAGGTCTTTTAATAATAAAATGAATTAAGTGCAAAAAGTGCTATAATCAAATAAAGATACATTGCGTCAAGGATGGAATGCTGAGGCTTTATCAGATGCTGGAGAGGCCACATTGGGAATATTGTGAGCAGTTTTGAGCCCCATATCTAAGGAAGGATGTGTTGGCTTTGGAGAAGGTTGAAAGAACGATCCCAAGAATGATTGAATTAATGTATGAGGAGTGTTTGAAGTCTCTAGGCCTGTACTCACTTGAGTTTAGAAGGATGAGGGGGTGGGGGGGGATATCATATCTTAATGAAAAAATGGATAATGAAAGGCTTAGATAGAGTGGACGTAGAAAGGATGTTTCCCTAGTGGGAGTTGTGTACAGGCCACCTAACAGTAGTAGTGGAGTTGGGGATGGCATCAAACAGGAAATTAGAAATGCGTGCAACAAAGGTAAAACAGTTATAATGGGTGACTTCAATCTACATATAGATTGGGTGAATCAAATTGGCAAGGGTGCTGAGGAAGAGGATTTCTTGGAATGTATGCGGGATAGTTTTCTAAACCAACATGTAGAGGAACCAACGAGAGAGCAGGCTATTCTAGACTGGGTATTGAGTAATGAGGAAGGGTTAGTTAGCAGTCTTGTTGTGCGTGGCCCCTTGGGCCAGAGTGACCATAATATGGTTGAGTTCTTCATTAGGATGGAGAGTGACATCGTTAATTCAGAAACAAGGGTCCTGAACTTAAAGAAAGGTAACTTTGAGGGTATGAGACGTGAATTGGCCAAGATAGACTGGCGATTGATTCTTAATGGGTTGACGGTGGATATGCAATGGAAGGCATTTAAAGACTGCATGGATGAACTACAACAATTGTTCATCCCAGTTTGGCAAAAAAATAAATCAGGGAAGGTAGTGCATCCGTGGATAACAAGGGAAATCAGGGATAGTATCAAAACAAAAGATGAAGCGTACAAATTAGCCAGAAAAAGCAGCCTACCAGAGGACTGGGAGAAATTCAGAGACCAGCAGAGGAGGACAAACGGCTTAATTAGGAAAGGGAAAATAGATTATGAAAGAAAACTGGCAGGGAACATAAAAACTGACTGCAAAAGCTTTTATAGATATGTGAAGAGAAAAAGATTAGTTAAAACAAATGTAGGTCCCTTGCAGTCAGAAACGGGTGAATTGATCATGGGGAACAAGGACATGGCAGACCAATTGAATAACTACTTTGGTTCTGTCTTCACTAAGGAAGACATAAATAATCTGCCGGAAATAGTAGGGGAACGGGGGTCAAATGAGATGGAGGAACTGAGTGAAATCCAGGTTAGCCGGGAAGTGGTGTTAGGTAAATTGAATGGATTAAAGGCCGATAAATCCCCAGGGCCAGATAGGCTGCATCCTAGAGTACTTAAGGAAGTAGCCCCAGAAATAGTGGATGCATTCGTGATAATTTTTCAAAACTCTTTAGATTCTGGAGTAGTTCCTGAGGATTGGAGGGTAGCTAATGTAACACCACTTTTTAAAAAGGGAGGGAGAGAGAAAACGGGGAATTACAGACCAGTTAGTCTAACGTCGGTAGTGGGGAAACTGCTAGAATCAGTTATTAAAGATGAGATAGCAGCACATTTGGAAAGTGGTGAAATCATTGGACAAAGTCAGCATGGATTTATGAAGGGTAAATCATGTCTGACGAATCTTATAGAATTTTTCGAGGATGTAACTAGTAGAGTGGATAAGGGAGAACCAGTGGATGTGTTATATCTGGACTTTCAGAAGGCTTTCGACAAGGTCCCACATAAGAGATTAGTATACAAACTTAAAACATACGGTATTGGGGGTTCAGTATTGATGTGGATAGAGAACTGGCTGGCAGACAGGAAGCAAAGAGTAGGAGTAAACGGGTCCTTTTCACAATGGCGGGCAGTGACTAGTGGGGTACCACAAGGCTCAGTTCTGGGACCCCAGCTATTTACGATATATATTAATGATTTGGACGAGGGAATTGAATGCAACATCTCCAAGTTTGCGGATGACACGAAGCTGGGGGGCAGTGTTAACTGTGAGAAGGATGCTAGGAGGTTGCAAGGTGACTTGGATAGGCTGGGTGAGTGGGCAAATGCATGGCAGATGCAGTATAATGTGGATAAATGTGAGGTTATACACTTTGGCGGCAAAAACAGGAAAGTAGATTATTATCTGAATAGCGGCCGATTAGGAAAGGGGGAGATGCAATGAGACCTGGGTGTCATGGTACACCAGTCATTAAAAGTAGGCATGCAGGTGCAGCAGGCAGTGAAGAAGGCGAATGGTATGTTAGCATTCATAGCAAAAGGATTTGAGTATAGGAGCAGGGAGGTTCTACTGCAGTTGTACAGGGTCTTGGTGAGACCACACCTGGAGTATTGCGTACAGTTTTGGTCTCCTAATCTGAGGAAAGACATTCTTGCCATAGAGGGAGTACAGAGAAGGTTCACTAGACTGATTCCTGGGATGTCAGGACTTTCATATGAAGAAAGACTGGATAGACTCGGTTTGTACTCGCTAGAATTTAGAAGATTGAGGGGGGATCTTATAGAAACGTACAAAATTCTTAAGGGGTTGGACAGGCTAGATGCAGGAAGATTGTTCCCGATGTTGGGGAAGTCCAGAACAAGGGGTCACAGTTTAAGGATAAAGGGGAAATCCTTTAGAACCGAGATGAGGAAACCTTTTTTCACACAGAGAGTGGTGAATCTGTGGAATTCTCTCCCGCAGAAGGTAGTTGAGGCCAGTTCATTGGCTATATTTAAGAGGGAGTTAGATGTGGCCCTTGTGGTTATAGGGATCAGGGGGTATGGAGAGAAGGCAGGTACAGGATACAGAGTTGGATGATCAGCCATGATCATATTGAATGGCGGTGCAGGCTCGAAGGGCCGAATGGCCTACTCCTGCACCTATTTTCTATGTTTCTATGTTTCTATGAGAGTCTAGAACCAAAGGGCACAGTCTCAGAATAAAAGGACAACCTTCAAAATGGAGATGAGGAGGCATTTCTTTAGCAAGAGGGTGATGAATTTGTGGAACTCTTTGCCACAGACAGCTGTGGAGGCCATCATTGGGTTTTTTTTAAGCAGAGATTAATATATTTTTAATTAGTAAAGGTGCCAAAGGATAGGGGGAGAAGGCAGGTGAATGGGGATGAGTGGGAAAAATAAATCAGCCACGATTGAATGGTGGAGTAGACGATAGGCTGAGTGGCATAGTTTTGTTCCTATGTCTTATGGTTTTATGGTCTAATCTGCAACCGCACAATTCACTGGGACTTCTACACTTTTCCAACTCTCGGGTTTTGCACACCTCTAATTTTCAATACTCAATCAATGGCACCCGCATCTTCAGGTCTGTAATTCCATTCAAATTCCCTGTGCCTAGCTACAGTTCCATTCTTTAAAACAATAAAATTGTGAGGCTGAACTGGCACAGAAGCACCTTTATCGTAGTGCAGCCTACCCATCTTCTGATCAAGGCTGATCAAGGCTGCAAGGAGGTATTGTGTCATGGACCACCTTTTCAGTGGAGTGTTCTCAATCACGCGTGCAGGCGCAGATGCACACAAACGTGCGCACACATACATGCACACATATATGCACAAACGTATATGCACACACACTCACACACATGCACACGCACACACATGCACATGAGCATACACAAACACAGTTTCTAATGGTCGCTGGGGCAACACAAAAGTAAATCATAACACCAACACCACCTCTCCTGCCAACAACTGTCTTCACTTCACACAGCTGAACCTGGCATTTCATAGCATAAAGGGGGAACCCATTCTGTTTTCCCAACCAGCACAATTTAACTGGACCAGAATGTGCTGGGTAGTTATTTCTGGTGTTATTTCTTCGAGATGTTCGTGCGATTGAGTGCATTTTTGGAACGCTATATAGTTGGCTGAAGTACTACGGATCTACAGGGAGTGATATGTATTCTTCTGTGGATTGAAAATCTTTTGCTACTTGGAGTTAAGCAAATTTGAAAGAATAAAAGGAGGCAAACCAAAGCAAAACGGCTGAGGAGAGGAAGGAGAAAGGGCAACATTTGATTTAGGAAGCAATTCTCAAACAGCAATTTAATTAATGAACAATACATAGAATTTTTGTTTCAGAAAAGAGGTCAGTTATAAAATCAGCAGCAGCCACAACTGTACCAACAAATCCAAATTACAGGCAGCAATGTCAATGATAGTGAAGGTGAGTAAAGATAGTGCAACACCACACAGGAATAGGCCCTTTGGCCCATAATGACTGTGCCCACAATGGTGCCAAATTAAACCAACCCCATCTGCCTGCACATAATCCATATCCTTCTATTCGCTCTCTGTTTATGTGTCTGTCTAAATGCCTCTGTGGTTCATAAGTGATAGGAGCAGAATTAGGCCATTTGGCCCATCGAGTCTACTCCGCCAATCAATCATGGCTGATCTATCGCTCCCTCCTAACCCCATTCTCCTGCCTTCTCTCCATAGGTTCTGACACCTGCACTAATCAAGAAACTATTTCTGCCTTAAAAATATCCACTGACTTGTCCTCCATACCTTCCGTGGCAAAAAAAATCACAGATTCACCACCCTCTGACTAACAAATTCCTCCTCATCTCCTTCCTAAAAGAACATCCTTTAATTCTGAGGCCATGACCTCTAGTCCAAGACTCTCCCACTAGTGGAAACATCCTCTCCACATCCACTCTATCCAAGCCTTTCAGTATTCTGAACATTTCATTGATGTTCCCTCACATTCTTCTAAACTCCAGCAAGTAGAGGCCCAGTGCCATCAAACGCTCATCATATGTTAATCCACTCATTCCTGGTTGTGTCGACTTCCACTATCACCACATCCCATCAGTGTGGGCCAGGCACCTACCACTCTCTGCTTCGCACAAGTTTAAAGAACTTGCCCCTCTCACCACAAAGTTGAGAGGGGTGGCCTCTCTGGCCAGCAGCAGCCAGAACAGCTTCACATGTCTGGCTCCGCTGAGAAGCAGGATAGAGCTAAGTCTTGGTGAATAATTAAAATAAGGGGCACTCTATTCAAGGGTTCATGCATCTGAATTGGAGGGGAATCAATATCATTGCAGGGATGTTCACTAGCTCTCCTCAGGAAAGGTGGAACTAGAATGGCAGAGGAATGGTAACCAGAGCCTCCATGTTTCAGTGTTTTGATGTTTCACACATGATAGAGAGGAAGGTAAACAGGTGGAGGTTGCTCTACTAATCAGGGAGAATGGCACTGTTGCACTCAGAGAAAACACATAGGAGGGATCATCCAGTGAGGCAAGGTGGCTAGAGGTAAAAAATTAGAAAGACACAATCATTCTGATGGGATGATACTATAGGTGTCCCAATAGCCAGTGAGAGATAGAGGAACAGATATGTAGACAGGTTATTATTGAAAGATCTAACAGCAACAGGGCTGTAATAGTGGGTGACTTTAACTTCCCCAATATTGATTGGGACTTCCTTAGTACAAGAGGCTTTGATGGGGCAGAATTTATTAAGTGTATCCAAGATGGTTTCTTGCATCAGTGTGTGATTAAGCCAACCAGAGGTGGGCATACTGGACCTTTATTGGAAAATGAGCCTGACCGGGTGATTGGTGTTTGAGTGGGAGAGCAATTTGGGAACAGTGATCACAACTCCTTATGTGTTAAAATAGATTATGAATAACGAGAGGTTTGGACCTTGGAGGGAAGTACTGAATTGGGAGAGGGCAAATTACAGCAATGTTAGGCAGGGGCTAGGGCAGGTAAATTGGGAGCAACTGCTATTGTGTAACTCCACATCATTTAAAGACCAGCCTTTCAGAGTTCAGGACCAGCTTGTTTCAGTAAGGGGGAGGGGCAAGTTGACAAGGTAATGGAAGTCTTGGATGAAAAGAGAGGAAAGTTTGGTCAAAAAGAAAAAATGAAGCGTATATAAGGTTTAGAAAAATGAAATCAGACAGGGTATTTGAGGAATATAAAGAAAACAGAAAATAATTCAAGTGGCGAGTTGGGAGGACCAGAAAGAGCAGAAAATATCAGATTAAACCCCAAGGTATTCTATGCCTAATTAAAAAATAAGAGGGTAATTGGAGAGAAGGGAAAACCACTCAAGGATAAAGGAAGGATCTTATGCTTGGAGTAAGAGAATACAGGAGAGGTACTAAATGATTAATTTGCATTGGTATTCACCAAGGAGAAGTACATAGAGATCAATGTAGGATACACTAATATGGAGGAAGAGTGCCATGTTGACTGGAGGTATGTGACCAGTGGTGTTCTCTAGGGATCTGTGTTTGGACATCTGTTGTTCGTGATATACATGCAGATCACCAACATTTGGTGGAGTTGTGCACAGTGAAGTAGGCTGCCAAAGTATACAGCAGGATATAAATCAATTACAGATATGGGCAGAGAAAAGGCAGATGGTATGTACTTCGGATAAATATGAAATGATGCACTGGGAGGTAAAATGTAAGGGGAAAATATGCAGTAAATGGCATGACCCTCAACAGTTTTGGTGGTGGCGCGGCGGCGGCTGTGGCCCGACTGCGGAGCTTCGGAGGCTTTGTCAACAGGCTCTGTGGACAGTAAAATCGGGAGCTCCAGGTCCCTGGTGGGAGACCAATTTTCGGGAGCTCCTGCAACGGCAACTTCGCCAGCCCCGAATCGTGGGGTTTGAATCGGCCCGTCGCCCGGCGCGCTTAATCGGCCGTAGGACTTACCATCGCCCGCCAGGAGCTTTAACATCAAGAGCCTCGATCACCTCGATGCGGGGGAACAAAGAACAGGGAAGAGATAAGACTTTTGCCTTGCATCACAGTGAGGAGGTGTTTGAATATTCACTATGATGGATGTTTGTGTGAAACTGTGCTAATTGTGTGTTATGTTTATTTTGCTGTTATGACTGCAGGGAACTAAACTTCGTTCAAACCTCTGTTGTTCATAGCAAAAGGATTTGAGTATAGGACCAGGGAGGTTCTACTGCAGTTGTACAGGGTCTTGGTGAGACCACACCTGGAGTATTGTGTACAGTTTTGCTCTCCTGGTCTGAGGAAGGACATTATTGCCATTGAGGGAGTACAGAGAAGGTTCACCAGACTGATTCCTGGGATGTCAGGACTTTCATATGAAGAAAGACTGGATAGACTCGGCTTGTACTCGCTAGAATTTAGGAGATTGAGGGGGGAATCTTATAGAAACTTACAAAATTCTTAAGGGGTTGGACAGGCTAGATGCAGGAAGATTGTTCCCGATGTTGGGGAAGTCCAGGACAAGGGGTCACAGCTTAAGGATAGAGGGGAAATCCTTTAGGACCGAGATGAGAAAAACTTTTTTCACACAGAGAGTGGTGAATCTCTGGAACTCTCTGCCACAGAAGGTAGTTGAGGCCAGTTCATTGGCTATATTTAAGAGGGAGTTAGATGTGACCCTTGTGGCTAAAGGGATCAGGGGGGTATGGGGAGAAGGCAGGTACGGGATACAGAGTTGGATGATCAGCCATGATCATATTGAATGGCGGTGCAGGCTCGAAGGGCCGAATGGCCTACTCCTGCACCTATTTTCTATGTTTCTATGTTTGAATGACAATAAAGGCAATTTGTATTGTATTTGTATTGATGCACAGAGGTGTCTTGGAGATCAAGTCCATAACTCCCTGTCAGTGGCAACACAACCAGATAGAGTGGTGAAAAAGGCATATGATTTGCTTGTCTTTATTTGTAAGTGCATTGAGTATAAGTCTCAGAACTTTACAGGACTTTGGTAAGGCTGCACTTGAAGTATTGTGTGCAGTTCTGGTTGCCACATTGCAGGAAGAATGTGGAGGCTTTGGAAAGGGCGCAGAGGAGGTTTACCAGAATGATGCCTGAATTAGAGAGGTAACGCTACAGGGAGAGGTTAGACAGATTTGAACTGTTTTCTCTGGAATGCAGGAAGTTGCCGGGAGACCTGATAGGAATATAAAATTATCAAAGGCATAGATAAGGTAGACAGTCAGGACCTATTTCCCAGAATGCAAATATTAATTGTAATTGAATTTATGTAGCGTATAACCTGATCTGATTGGTTAGCATGCAACACAAATTTTTTTCACTCAATACAAGTGACAATAATAAATCTAAACCTATATCTCTCCTTTCCCTTTCCCATGACTCTCAATCTGATGAAGGGTCTTGACCCTTTGTTTAACCTGTCCTTTCCTTGCAACTGTAACACTGCATTCAGCACTCATTAAGTCTCTATTATTTTCTCATTTATTATCTCTTTTGTACTATTTGATGTACTCGTGTATTGTGAACAGTGAATAAGGTGGTCAAAGATATAGCAAGATATAGACCAGTTGGAGAGATGGGTAGATAAATGGTAAATGGAGTTTAACTTGACAAGTGTGAGGTGTGTGTATAAAGTGTGTGCAATCTTGGTTGGTAGACTGATCATAGTGGGGGAAAGAAAGCTGGAAAAGAAATTGGCAGTGGGACAAAACCTGAAGACTGGAAATTAGAAATGGAAAGAAATATGACTCAAAATGTTGAAGAAGTAAATGAAAAACTGAATAAGATGGAATCCAGATTTGATTCTAAACTTGAACCTATTCTCCTGACATTAGACCAACACTACAAGATTGTAAAAGAACTTGAGGAACTTGCTGAGACAAGCACCGCAACTACAAAACAACTCATCACTGAGAACCAACGCCTATCAAAGTTATTGTATCAAATAACTGAAAAATGTACAGACTTGGAGGGACGACAGAGGCGTCAGAACTTAAGAATCGTGGGCATCCAGGAAGGCAGAGAGGGGACTCGTGACCCCCGTGAATTTGCTGCAGAAGTACTGAAAACAATTTTGAACCTGGATCAGGCGCCATTACTTGCCCGAGCGCACAGAGTGGGTCACCCAAAGGTGGGCGACCGACCAAGAATAATGATAGTAAAGGTCCAATATGACCATGTATTGGATGACATGATGAGGAAAATTGGCAAAAGCAGAAATCTTGTATATGAAGGAGACAAGATTAGCGTATTCAGAGATTACCCCGTGGAAGTTGCTAAGAAAAGAGCGTTGTTCACAGAAACAAGAAGAATACTGAAGAACATAAAGAATCTGAGATATGGACTGTTATACCCCGCAACACTGAGAATCAGTTACGAGAAGAAGGAATACTTCTTCATCAAGCACACGGAAGCATTTGAATTTGCCAAGAACGTCGAGGACAAGATCAAAGATTGAAAAATATTCAACTCTTAACACCTACTCGGACACTGCTATCTCGCAGAGAAGATATGGAACTCTAAACTTTAAACTATTATATTTAAGAGTTGCCTAAAATTCGCAATAAGAATTGGGTATATTTCCTGCAACGGATATATAATACTAACATTCTAGTACTAACCTCTAACAACTATTAATAATCAAGAATATTAACTAATACTAACTAATGATAATAAGATTATTTAGATTATTTAAGAATTAATTAAAAGTATGAAATATAAGTAAAGTATGATTCAGGTATTTTATAATGAGAAATGTTTGATGGCCCTCTCTCTGATGTTTTCGTTTTTGATTATTCTTTGATAAATGTTTATATTATACAAAACTAATATTTCAATTTGAGACTACTAATTATACCATTAATGGAATATAATCAATATTTCTTTCCCCCCCCACAAATTGTATGCATCGAATTGGAAACTTTCCTTTCAAGGAAAGTACGGAGCTAGTATATTTATTAACCAAAAGCTACGGAAGTCCATAGATGCTTAGCCACATTAGGGTGGCTATCACTAACTGCACTAATTGTAGTTGTAGTTGCTTTTCTTTTTTACTTTCCACACTTTACTAACCCTATTAGCTATCACCTTTTTTTTATCTTATATCACATTATATTTTGTATTTGGAATGGAATTGCATATTTTATTTAAGGAGATACGTTCGGATGGAAAACAGACGTGACCTAAAATTCATCTACCTGAAGTTCAAGTATAAGGTAGGGTTGAGTGTGCTGAATCATCTGCTCTACCACTTAATCACAAGATGCAAGACATGAATATAAAAATTGGGGGTGAGGGAATTAAATTCTGTAGTTGGAATGTTAAGGGAATTAATGAACCTATCAAGAGAGGCAAAGTGTTAGCTCATTTAAAATCATTGAAAACAGATATAATATTTCTCCAGGAGACACATCTTAAAAAGGAAGCACAACACAGATTGAAAGCAAAATGGATTGCTAAAGCGTACCATTCTTCATTCTCACATAAATCAAGAGGTGTTGCAATATTAATTCGTAAAGGCATACCCTTTAAACATATATCAACGATAGAAGACATTGAAGGCAGATATATTGTAATAATAGGGGAGTTATACTTAAAAAAGGTGACTTTCCTCAATGTGTATGGACCAAATTTTGATAGCCTTCTGTTTTTTAAGAGAATTCTTAACAATATCCCGGAAGGTACACAACAAAACTTAATAATCGGTGGAGATTTAAATTGTACATTGGATGCTTGTTTGGATAGATCATCAACTCAAAGAAAACTAAAATCTCGATCAAGTGAATTTTTAAATTCATACATTAATACTACTAATATTAAGGACGTTTGGAGAATTGAAAATCCATCGGGCCGAGAATATTCATTTTACTCACCAGTACATAAAACTTACTCAAGGATAGACTATTTTTTAGTAGATTCAAAACTTATCCCATTCACCTATAACTCACAATATCATAACATCATAATCTCAGACCACGCCCCATTAACATTTATGATCAAAGTAAACGGAATGGCAGAGACACAGTCACAATGGAAATTTAATCCCCAAATCTTAAAAGATAAGTCATGTAATGAATATCTAGTAAAACAGATTAAAATGTTTTTTGAGGCTAACGATAGCCCTGAAATCTCTGCCTCCCTTCTTTGGGAAACATTTAAAGCATTTGTACGAGGAGCATTAATTTCTTCCCAATCATTTTTTAATAAAGAGAATAGGGCCAAACAACAGAAACTGGAAATGGAAATAAAGCAATTAGACACAGAAAATGCAGCAGCACCATCCACGATAAAACACAATAAAATTGCAGTATTGAAATATAAATTAAACAAGATTTATTCAGACCAAGTTATAAAACTTTATCAACATACAAAACCATTAAATTTTGAATTTGGTGACAAACCACAAAAACTATTAGCGCGTCAACTTCGTAAATTGGACGGGGAAAAAACAATATACAAAATTAGAACAGATAAGGGAGAAACATTAACACTGCCTAAAGATATTAATGATAGATTTCTACAATACTACCAAAAATTGTATTCATCTAAAATAACAGAACAATCAACGGGAATGGAAACATTCTTACAGAATTGTAAGTTTGCGGGTCTAGATCAGAAAGAGAGAGAATTGCTAGGGGCTGAAATTACGATAAAAGACATTGAAGAATCAATAAAGTCCTTAAAAAATGGAAAGTCGGCAGGACCCGATGGTCTAAATTCGGAATTTTATAAAAAAAAATTATGATTTGCTTTCCCCACGCCTACAGACAATGTACAAATACGCATATACTCAACAGAAACTCCCAGAAACTCTAAATGAATCTACAATCATACTTATACCAAAAACAGACAAGGATCTTGAAGACCCAGGTTCATACAGAGCTATAGCCCTCTTAAATACTGATCAGAAAATATTAACTAAGATTCTATCTAATAGATTGAGCTTAGTGATCAGCAAATTAATACATCCTGACCAAACAGGGTTTATCCCCAAACGGTATTCATTTTTTAATCTGAGAAGATTATTTAATATTATATACTCCAATAGAATCCCTAACGCAGAGCTAGCAATTATCTCGTTAGATGCTGAAAAAGCATTTGACCAGGTAGAATGGCCATATTTATTTTCGGTGATGGAAAAATTTCAACTAGGAGAGAAGTACTGTACATGGGTTAAATTGTTATATTCTAACCCAACAGCTAGAATATTAACAAACAAAAAGTTATCAACTAAATTTAATCTCTCTAGATGCTGTAGACATGGATGCTCACTATCCCCACTATTATTTGCTCTTGCAATCGAACCCCTAGCAGAAAGCGTTAGAAACCATCCAGGAATATTTGGATACAATACTAGAGACACAAGGAATAAAATCTCCTTATATGCAGATGATATACTAATATATATTACAAAATTAGAAACTAGTATTCCAAACCTATTAAATCTAATAACTCAATTTGGTCAGTTTTCGGGATATAGAATCAATTGGAATAAAACCGAAATCATGCCAATAACAAAATTCAATTTACATACAATACAACAATCCCCTTTTAAAATAGTTAAAGATAAATTTAAATACTTAGGAATCTATGTAACTAAGACATATACCTCTTTATTTAAACTAAATTTCCCACCCTTACTGAATAAACTACATAAGAATATTCAATACTGGAAAACACTCCCCATTTCAATGCTTGGGAGAATTAATGCTATAAAAATGATTTTTTTACCGCAATTGCTGTACCTACTTCAATTAATTCCGATATATATCCCAAAAACTTTTTTCAAAAAAGTCGATTCCATTGTTATAAGTTTTGTCTGGGATTATAAGAATCATAGAATAAGTAAAAAACATTTATGTAAATCAAAGATAAATGGAGGTCTGGCTTTGCCAAATTTCTTATTTTATTTTTGGGCAGTCCATATTAAAAACATGAATTTTTGGCTGGAAGAAATGGATCAACAACCAGATTGGCTAATGATGGAAAAGGAAGACTGTCTACCTTTTGAAATTGGACCGATCATATTTGCCCCCACAAAACTGCACAAAAAAACCTATAAAGAAAACCCCATAATACATAGTGGAATACGAATTTGGAAACAAATAAAAAAAGATTTAAAATTGAATAATATACCACTCTGCCTTCCCATTGTAAATAATCCTTTATTCAAATCATCCTTTATGGACAAAGGTTTCACACAATGGAAAAATCATGGAATCAAAAATATAGGACATCCTTATGGGAAAGGTATTTTTCTTTCATTTCAAGAGTTACAACAGAATTATGGACTGCACTCAAATAATTTCTTCAGATATCTACAAATTAGAGATTATGTTAAATCTAATACACAAGTTTACAGGAATAGGGAATCAGAAATTCTTGATGAATGTCTGAACAAGCATCCTAATACTGAAAAACTAATAGCTTATAGTTATAACACCCTACTAAATAACGAGGTACCACCGACCGAACCATATAGATACAAATGGGAAAATGAAATAGGTCATCCTATCACGAAAGATATGTGGGACGAAAGTTTACAACAAATACATCAATGTTCATTAAATGCCAGACATACTTTAATACAATTCAAGGTCTTACATAGACTACACTTCTCTAAAATAAAACTAAATAGAATCTTCCCACAAATCTCTCCTATTTGTGATAAATGTCTACATTTAGAGGCTAATTTAACACATACGTTTGCAAACTGTATAAAACTTAAACATTTCTGGACTGATATTTTTGAAATAACTTCAGAAGTTATTAATACAAAACTGGACCCAGACACAAAATTAATAATACTTGGAATATCAGAACAAAGCTTAACACTCACAACAAACCAAAGAAACTTCCTCAATTACAGTATAATAACCGGAAAAAAATTAATATTAAAATTTTGGAAAGGCCCTACAACCCCCACAATTAAAATGTGGATTACGGAAATGTCGGAGACCCTATACTTAGAAAGAATTAGACTTGTCTTAATGGACAAACAAGATCTTTTCCATAAAATTTGGGCTCCATTCATTAACTATCTGAAGGGATAGATTGGCACAGCACGAGGACCCAGCTGAAACTTGAACTCAGGAACAGATGAAAAGCTATACTTTATAACCTACGAACCTATCTCCATTGATGTATTACAGGTAACCCATTCCACTTCCCTTGTTTTTCTGTTGTGTTTTTTTTTTTTTTTTTTTTTTTTGCTTTCTTTTTTATTTGTAACTTTCTACCCTCTCTTTTTCTCGCTTTCTAAAAAATACTAGAAGCAGAAGTAATTGATAATGGAAAATTTTAATAATGTATGACTGATGTATATGAAAAGTTTTTTTTTTACTATAATATGTAACTACATTTTATAATATGTCTACTTCTAATAAATAAATAAAAAAATAAAATAAATAAATAAATTTAAAAAAAAGCTGGAAAAGAAATTAGCAGTGGGACAAAACCTGACAATGACAAAGTGTGTAGGAAGGAACTGCAGATGCTGGTTTACACTGAAGATAGACACGAAATGCTGGAGTAACTCAATGGGTCAGGCAGCATCTCTGGAGAAAAGGAATAGGTAAAGTGATAGTAGGGTATAGGTGATTGGCAGATGGGTGGATAAAAGCTAGAAATGAAAAGGTGACAAAAGAGGATTAAATGTGACAACAAGAAGGCGAGACAAAAGTTATTGATAAGGTGAGGTTTGAAAGAGCAATGAAATGTAAAATCAGAGGGAGGGATATGGGTGGAAGGGGGAAAGGAGGTGGAATAGTGGGACATTGGATGTGCACCAGGTCCAGCAACTAATCTAGAGGAAATGGATAGATGACATTTCAGAAAGGTACCTTTCAGACTGATCATAGTGGGGGAGAGAAAGAGGTAGAACGCGGAGAAGAAAAAGAGGTAGACACGAAATGCTGGAGTAACTCAGCGGGACAGGCAGCATCTCTGCAGAGAAAGAATGGGCGACGTTTTGGGTTGAGACCTTTCTTCGGAAAGAAAAAGAGATTGTGATCACAACTTCGTACATTTTAAATGTTTATTGAATTTAATGCAGACTGGAATAATTAGATAAGCATCAGTAACCACGTTGAGGATTTTGGATTTTATAGAGTGTTGCTGAGATTTTCTTTTGGAAAAGCATTCTGGAACCAATCAAGTGGTAGTTTATATGAGATTCGATATGGTGGGAAGAGACAGGATTAATTAACGTTTATTGTGAAGGCACCCTGAGGTATGAGCAATCATTGAACTTGAAAGAGGAATCAATCCAGGACTAGTATTTTAATTTAAGTAAGGACAATTATGAGCACTCTGCTCTGAGATGCAAAGGGATCTGTATATCCGAGGGCATGAATTACATCAGGCTGGTATTCAGCTACAAGTAATTAACAAAGCTAACACATGTTATCATTTATCTCTAGATAATTAAATACAAAGGTAGGGAGGCAATGAGGTATTGACTGGGCAGTATTGGGTTCTTCCTTAGGAGGGGTTGAAAAGAATTGAAAATTGTTCAAAGAAAGTTTGTTTGACCAATTGAGGAATTGTACATTTCCTTGATCACCATCTGCTTTGATCTGTTCTTTTCACACCTTACATGTTCTTTGTATCCTTCCGTATCTCGTTTCCCTGTCCCCTGACTCTCGGTCTGAAGAAGGGTCTCGACCTGAAGCATCTTCTGTCCAGAGATGCTGACTGTCCTGCCGAGTTATTCCAGCATTTTGTGTCTTCCTTGAAAAGGATACGTTGTTTTATGAAGAAAGATGGGACAAACTAGATTTATATCTGCTGGTGTTTGGAATATTGAAGCGAGACTGGATTGAAACAAAACAGATTTCTGATGGGTATTTACAGGGAGAATATGGATAGAATATCTCCTCTAGCAAGAGAATCTAGAGCCAGGAGTCTAGAGTTGGATCGTAAGGGGATGCCCATATAAGACAGAGATGAGGCAAAAACAATCAATGTTAGACGGGGCAACATTTGTTAGGTGTATCCAAGAAGGTTTCCTTAAACAATATGTGGATAGTCCGACTCAAGGAAGGACTATATTGGACCTTGTACTAGGAAATGAGCCTGGCCAGGTGACTGTTCCGGTGGAAGAAGAATTTGGAGATATTGATCACAATTCCATAAGTTTTAAGATTATTTTGAATAGGGACAGATTTGGATGTTGGGTTATTAATTTGGACAAATTGGGAGCAGTTGTTATTGGGTAAATCCACAGATGAGATGTGGAAGTCCTTTGAAGAGCAGCTGATCAAAGTGCAGGATCAGCATGTTCCAGTAGGGAGGAGTAATAAGGATCGCAAGCTAAAGGAACCGTGGATGATGAAGGAAGTTGTAAACTTGGTCAGGAAGAAAAGGAAGCATATGTAAGGTTTAAGAAGATGGCATCAGACGGGGCATATGAGGAATATCAAGCAGGTGATTAGAAGGGCGAAAGGGACCATGAAATGTAATTGGTGAGACAGATTAAGGAAAATCCCAAGGCATTTTATACATATGTTAAAAATAAAAGGGTATCCAGGGAGAAGGAAGGACCGCTCAAAGATAAAGGAGGGAATCTATGCATGGTTCTCCCCATAATCCCTGACTGTATTTCAAGCATGGGAAAAGTTCATGGTTGACCTTGAACTGCTGCTGTTATGAAGATATTGGACACACTAACTCCAGGCTCTCTTGTCACACTGCATGCTTGGAGGGTGCTGGCATAGAATCTGATCTACAGTATCAGAAGCCAACAAAAGTTAGAATGAGGCCCAGCTACTGGGTTTCCAGATTTCCACCTGCAATTTAAAAAATGGACTGCGTTCAATAAAATTTGTTCCAGCCAGACAGCAGGTCTATTGAAGAAATAGGACATCACAGACTCTCCGAGCTTTATACACAATGCAGCTTGTGCGAGGCATATCAAGCTCCTACCCGCTCTCATGGGGGACTGAAACAATCCAGTCAGCTGCCATCAATTGAAACTCATCAACTTGTTACCACTCTCAGGGAACACCGATACATTGTTTCCACCATCGCCCACCTCTGAACATTAGGACGCGCATCAAAGATTATAGAGGAGCACGCGCATGGCTGAAGCACCCAGAGGGCAGCAGCGTACAGGGGGAAGCCGCTGAGCTGTTCCCCCATGGATGGAAGCAACCTGGCAGACCGAGGCCTGCAGGAGGTAGTTCCTCTGCTTATAGGAGCTGGCGGATAGCGGCTGATGAAGGAAGTTGTAAACTTGGTCAGAAAGAAAAGAAAGCATATGTAAGGTTTAAGAAGATGGCATCAGACGGGGCATATGAGGAATATCAAGCAGATGATTAGAAGGGCGAAAGGGACCATGAAATGTCATTGGTGAGACAGATTAAGGAAAATCCCAAGGCATTTTATACATATATTAACAATAAAAGGGTATCCAGGGAGAAGGAAGGACCGCTCAAAGAGGGAATCTATGCATAGTAACGCAGGATGTGGGTGAGGCACTAAATGAGTACTTTGCATCTGTATTCACAAAGGAAAAGGACTTGGAAGGCAGCAAGATCAGTGTGGAGAATACAAATATGAAAAGGCAGTTTGAGATTAAGGAAGCTCTTGAAAAACATTAAGGTAGCTGTAGATGGTTTATGCATGCAACCTATAATGTAGCTACCTCATCACCACTAACCACGCTCCATCATATTAGTATAACTGTAGTATCCTCCCTTTGTTCCTCCCACTAGGTCCCAGTACGCCTGAAGGCTGGATGCAGTCAGTGCTGGGACGTGTGTGCCATGTGCTATAATAAACTCCTAGTAAAGGTTACAGTGTGTCAGATATCATCCTTTACATGGTGTCAGAAAGTTAAACTTGCAGGTCTGCCCTGTGCGATTATTGTGGACGACATTCTGGTCTATGGAAGGGATGTGGCCGAACATGACCGCCACCTCCGACGGATTCTGGACCGTGCACGGCAGATCAATTTAAAGCTGAACCAGTCAAAGTGCAAGTTCCGGGTGCCTGAGGTCACATACGTTGGCCACATTTTCACGGCCCACGGGTTAAAGCCTTACCCGCAAAAGACCAGCGCCATCTCAGAGCTGCCTGCCCCGACAGATGTTATCAGTCTACAGCGCTTCCTGGGTATGGTCAACTACCTGGGCAAGTTTATCCCTGACCTCAGCGAGTTGAGCGCACCCCTGAGACAACTCACTAAAAAGGACATTGCTTGGTCATGGTTTCCACACCACCAGCAGGCGTTTGATCTGCTAAAGACGAGGCTGGTCAGCACACCTACTCTGAAGTTCTTTGATCTACTGCGTCCGGTCGTGGTTACTTGCGACGCTTCTCGTTTTGGACTGGGTGCTGCCTGCCTGCAGCCCCATGATGGTGACTCGCTGCTGCCTATCTCTTATGCCTCCAGGACCATGGCGGACACTGAGCAGCGCTATGCGCAGATAGAGAAGGAGCTGCTGGCGGTGGTGTTCGCGTGTTCAAAGTTTAAGGACTTCCTATTTGGCACCAGGTTCACCGTTGAGACGGATCACCAGCCACTGGTGACGATCCTTAACAAGCCTATACACTGCGCTCCAGCCAGGCTACAGCGGATGATGCTGCAGCTACAGCGGTTTGACTTTAAAATCGTGTATAAGAGGGGCACCGAGATGCATGTGGCTGACGCGCTGTCCCGGGCCCCCCGGACCTCCTGCAACCAGCACCCCTTCGAGCAGGCAGACCTACAGGTACTGAATGTTAACTTCGTCCCTTCCAAGCAACTACAGTGCCTGGTTGAGCATACCGCTAACGACCCCGACCTGCAACAGCTTGCTGCTGTCATCAAGGGGCTGCAGGCAGGCAGCACCCAGTCCAAAACGAGAAGCGTCGCAAGTAACCACGACCGGACGCAGTAGATCAAAGAACTTCAGAGTAGGTGTGCTGACCAGCCTCGTCCAAACGGACTTCATTGCCTGCTAGCGTCCACCCCTATTTTTTGGTCCGCGATGAGTTGGTCCTCCGGGACGGTATTATTATCAAGGGACATAAAGTGGTCGTCCCTGCCTCGCTGCATGGTTTGTACTTCGACGCCGCCCACATGGGGCATCCCGGGGCAGATGCCACTATCTCGCATGCCCAGGAACAATATTACTGGCCGGGCATGGCAAAGTACATCAAGGCCAGGGTGGATTCCTGTCCGGACTGCAACTCTCTTGCCCCGCATCAGCAAAGACAGCCGCTTCTACAACAGCCTGCCCCTGACATGCCCTGGTCTTCACTAGCTGCCGATATTTACGACTGGCGTGGGAAGCAGTACCTTGTGCTGGTAGACTCTTACTCAAATTGGTTCGAGGTGGACCTCCTCCCTGCCATCACCTCCGAGATGGTGATCAGTAAGCTACGCCGTCACTTTGCCACGTTTGGTTCCCCTGTTCGGCTGCAGACAGACAACGGCCGCCAGTTCACTAGCGCCGAATTTCAAGCTTTTGCTGCAAAGTGGAACTTCAATCATTTCACCAGCAGCCCGGAGTACCCGCAGAGCAATGGACTGGCTGAACGGGCGGTCCGCAGCGCGAAGCACTTGCTTGAACAATCCCGTCTCTCCAACGGGGATTTCTATCAGGGTTTCCTGAACCTTCGGAATATTTCCAGAGACAGTACTATGCGATCCCCTGCCCAACGACTCATGTCCCGAGTTATTCGCCCTCCGATGCCGATCGCCCCGCAGTCCCTGATGCCCAAAGTCCTGCAGCCTGCTGATGTCCAGCAACGAATTGCCCAGAAGCACGAAATCCAGCGCCGCTCGCATGACAAATCCTGCCGCCCCCTATCCCCACTGCTGCCTGGACAGGTCGTCCGTTTGCAGACGCCCACCGGCTATTCCCGACTTGCCACCGTGGTCGGGTTCGACAGCGCGCCACGGTCCTACCTGGTGGATTTTGAGGGGACTGTATACCGACGCAGCCGCCAGCACCTGTTGGCGGTCAACGAGCCCAAACCACCTCCTGCGATTCCGTATACCCCTCGCGTGTCGAGCCTTCCTCAACTAACTTACCCTCTGCTCCCTGCATGCCCCGGTCGGTCCGTTTGCCTCGGGCACCCCCCCCCTGCTCTTCCTGGGTTCGCTCCTCAGGCCCTGTTGTCCCCTGTCAGGTCTTCTCTCTCTCCGACTTCTGCTCATTCTACCCCTTCTGTTTCACCTGGCTCACCTGTGCCTCTCGGTTCCCCTTCCAAGCTTGGTTCTCCACCCACCTTCTCTCCCCCTCCTTTTTCTATTCCTGTCCCTCCTCCTATTCTTTCGGGTGGGGAGGGTGAGGGTGCTGTGCGCACTCGCTCGGGTCGGATTGTAAAACCTCCGGCTCGATACGGAGAGTTTGCTTAGCTTTGCAGGTACTGTATAACCAACCTGCCATTGTTGTAACTTGTTTAATTTGTAAGGGGAAGGGTGTAGATGGTTTATGCATGCAACCTATAATGTAGCTACCTCATCACCACTAACCACGCCCCATCATATTAGTATAACTGTAGTATCCTCCCTTTGTTCCTCCCACTATGTCCCAGTACGCCTGAAGGCTGGATGCAGTCAGTGCTGGGATGTGTGTGCCATGTGCTATAATAAACTCCTAGTAAAGGTTACAGTGTGTCAGATATCACTCCTTTACAGTAGCTAAGTTCCCAGGGCCTGATGGGATCTATGCCAGGTTATTGAGGAAGGCAACAGAGGAGATTGTGGGGGTCTTGACGAGGATCTTTGTTATGTCACTAGCGACAGGCGAGGTCCCGAAGGACTGGAGATTGGTGTTCCTTTGTTTAAGAAAGAAAGTAGAGAGAATCGAGGGAACCATAGGCAAGTGAGCATCAGGTCAGAGTTAGGGAAATTATCGAAGAGAATTCTTTGAGATAGGATTTACTCCCATTTGAAAGAGAATGGCCTAATTAGGGATAGACAGCAGGGCTTTGTAACTGGCAGGCCATATATCACTAACTTGATTTAGTTTTTTTGAGGAGGTGACAAAAGACATAAGGTCATAAGTGATAGGATTAGAATTAGGCCATTTGGCCCATCAAGTCTATTCCACCATTCAATCATGGATGATCTATCTCTCCCTTCTAACCCCATTCTCCTGACTTCTCCCCATAATCTCTGACACCTGTACTAATCAAAAACCTATTTATCTCTGCCTTAAAAATATCCACTGACGTGGCCTCTACAGCCTTCTGTGGCAAAGAATTCCACAGAATCATCACACTCTGACTAAATACATTTCTCCTCGTCTCCTTCCTAAAAGAACGTCCTTTAATTCTGAGCTACGACCTTTAGTCCTATAGTCTCCCACTAATGGAAACATCCTCCCCACATCCACTGAATCCAAGCCTTTCACTATTCTGTACATTTCAATGAGGTCCCCCATCATTCTTCTAAACTCCAGCGAGCACAGGCCCAATGCCAACAAATGCTCATCGTAGGTTAACCTACTCATTCCTGGAATCATTCTTGTAAACCTCCTCTGGAACCTCTCCAGAGCCACCACATCCTTCCTCAGATATGGTGCACAAAATTGCCCACAATATTCCAAATACCAGCACCTTATAGAGCCTCAGCATTACATCCCTGTTTTTGTATACAAGCCCTCTTGAAATAAATGCTAGCATTGAGTTTGCAAGGAGTTTGATGAAGGTAAGGTGAAGGTAAGATGTTGTGCACATGGATTTTAGTAAGACTTTTGATAAGGTCCCCTCATGATAGGTTGATCCAGAAGATTAAAAGGTACGGGATTCACGATGACCTGGTTGTATGGATTCAGAATTAGACAATAGACAATAGGTGCAGGAGTGGGCCATTCGGCCCTTCGAGCCAGCACCGCCATTCAATGTGATCATGCCGTCTCCTCTTATCCCCCGACTCCGCTATTTTTAAGAGCCCTATCTAGTTCTCTCTTGAAAGCATCCAGAGAATCCACCTCCACCACCCTCTTAGGCAGAAAATTTCACAGACTCACCACTCACTGTGAGAAAAAGTGTTTCCTCGTCTCTGTTCTAAATGGCTTACTCCTTATTCTTAAACTGTGGCCCCTGGTTCTGGACTCCCCCAACATCAGGAACATGTTTCCTGCCTCTAGCGTGTCCAAACCCTTAATAATCGGGGCCGGATTTACGTATAAGCTAGACGAGCTTAAGTTTAGGGCCTCGAGATCTAGGGGGGCCTACTCACCTTGCTGCCTCACCGGGCCCGTCGAACCGTGCCGCCCCACCGACCATCCGCCCACTGGGAATTCCTACTCTTTGCATGCTGACCCTGGCCACTCCACCGCCCTCCAGCAGCCCACAGCCCGCAGCTGTTGCCTTACCTGCAGCCTGGACTCAGCACTGGGCCTGAAGTTTCCACGCTGCAGACTCCCACTCCCAATGGTTTGACTGCGCTGGGTCCTAGTGCTAGGCCTCCCCAACCCTGGTAATCTCAGTGGCTGTTCCACTGGGTCTTCCCCAATTCCCTCAAACCATGTGACCCCAGCTCTTCCCCACCCACACTACACTCCTCATACCCCCCTACCCCCTGACCACCCACCACCCCTCCACCAGACATCATTTTGGCCTCAGTCCACTCACCTGCCTTTCTCCGGCCCCAACCCCCATCCGTGCCATGTGTCATGATCCCCCTTGACCTCCCCCTCTCAGATACCGAATGGTCTGTCCTCAGCAGAGGCCTCACCTTTGTCTCCCTCCATCCCCACCTCAAAGAGTTCCGCACCCGCCGCGATTTGGAGCTCTTCTTCCGTCGCCTCCGCCTCACACCGTTCTTCCATGGGAAAGAGTCCTCGCCCCCATTGATGATCCCTTTTCCCGTCTCCAACTGACCCCTCCTCTTGGACCCCACCCCCTCATGGCCATTGGTACAATGAAATTTGGGGGTCACCATCCTACGTCTGAACGGGAGAACATTCTCAGCGGCTTGAACTTACGAATCGGCCACTTACCACCGGAGATCGCGGCTCCCGAAGTCCACAGGCTGAGCTGGGTGAAGATTCACGCTGGCAGCCCTCGGCAAATGGATCCCAGGGCTCTGTGATATTGAAATCAGCGCGGCCTGAGGCTGGGAGCTCCGCAAACCACAGCTCCATGATGTTGAAGCAGCAGGCCCAACACTCCAGAGCTTCAAACGGCGATCCAGGTAAAGCATCGCCCGCTCCGCGGTGAATCCAATATGTATTTTAAAACCAACTGTTTAATGACAACATACAGTAGGATCTAAAAGTATCGCACTGTCACTGTCGGGTAGTCATGGTCCTCTAGTCGTGGGGGTGGGGGATTGGGGGATGGGGGAGGCTCACAAGTGAAATAGCTTAGGGCCTCTCTTAATCTAAATCCGGCCCTGTTAACAATCTTATATGTTTCAATGAGATGCCCTCTCATCCTTCTAAACTCCAGAGTGTACAAGCCCAGCTGCTCCATTCTCTCAGCATATGACAGTTCCGCCATCCCGGGAATTAACCTTGTAAACCTACGCTGCACTCCCTCAATAGCAAGAATGTCCTTCCTCAAATTAAGAGACCAAAACTGCACACAATACTCCAGGTGTGGTCTCACTAGGGGTCTTTACAACTGCAGAAGGACCTCTTTGCTCCTACATTCGGTTCTTCTTGTTATAAAGGCCAACATGGCATTTGCTTTCTTCACTGCCTGCTGTACTTGCATGCTTACTTTCATAGACAAGGACCCCCCAGATCCCATTGTACATCTCCTTTTCCCAACTTGACGCCATTTAGATAGTAACCTGCCTTCCTGTTTTTGCTACCAAAGTGGATAACCTCACATTTATCTGCATTAAACTTCATCTGCCATGCATCTGCCCACTCCCCCAACCTGTCTAAGTCACCCTGCATTCTCATTGCATCCTCCTCACAGTTCGCACTGCCACCCAGCTTTGTGTCATCTGCAAATATGCTAATGTTACTTTGAATCCCTTCATTCAAATCATTGATGTATATTGTAAATAGTTGCAGTCCCAGCACCGAACCTTGCGGTACCCCACTAGTCACTGCCTGCCATTCTGAAAGGGACCCGTTAATCCCTACTCTTTGTTTCCTGTCTTCCAACCACTTCTCTATCCATGTCAGCACACTACCCCGAATGCCCTAATTTTGCCCACTAATCTCCTATGTGGGACCTTATCAAATGCTTTCTGAAAGTCCAGGTACACTACATCCACAGGCTCTCTCTTGTCCATTTTCAAAGGCTACTGGGGAGACTTTAAACTAGAATGGTTGGGGAGAGGGACTCAAATAGAGAAAGCTAGTAGACAGTGTGTGAGGCAGGAGGCAGAGAAGGGAAGCACTCGGACCCAACATGTAGGGGAGAAAGAAGAAAAAGATAATAAACTGAGAATAAGAGGTGGTGGGTTTCTTAAATGTGTATATTTTAATGCTAGGGGCATTGTAAGAAAGGTGGATGAGCGTAGAGCCTGGATTGACACCTGGAAGTATGATGTTGTGGCGAATAGTGAAACATGGTTGCAGGATGGCTGTGATTGGAAACTCAATATTCCAGGATTTCGTTGCTTCAGGTGTGATAGAATTGGAGGGGCAAGAGGTGGAGGTGTTGCATTGCTTGTCAGGGAAGATATTACACCAGTGCTTTGGTAGGATAGATTAGAGGGCTCGTCTAGGGAGGCTATTTGGGTGGAACGGAGAAATGGGAAAGGTGTAGCAACATTTATAGGGGTGTATTATAGACTGCCTAATGGGGAGCGAGAATTGGAAGAGCAAATATGTAAGGAGATAGCAGATATTAGTAGTAAGCACAAGGTAGTGATTGTGGGAGATTTCAATTTTCCACACATAGACTGGGAAACACATTCAGTAAAAGGGCTGGATGTTTTGGAGTTTGTAAAATGTGTGCAGGATAGTTTTTTGCAGCAATACATAGAGGTACATACTAGAGAAGGGGCAATGCTGGACCTCCTGTTAGGAAATGAGACAGGTCAGGTGGCGGAGGTATGTGTTGGGGAGCACTTCGGGTCCAGTGATCACAATACCATTAGTTTCAATATAATTATGGAGAAGGTCAGAACTGGACCAGGGGTTGAGATTTGGAGAAAGGCTAACTTTATAGAAACATAGAAACATAGAAAGTAGGTGCGAGAGTAGACCACCAGGTCCGTCGAGCCCGCACCGCCACTCGCTCATGGCTGAACACTAAACAGACACACTTACCCACAAACAGTAGACACAAGACACAGAACACAAGACACTACCCTCCCCTTTATACCGCTATCACCCCTCTCCACCCCAAAAACCTCGTGATCTCCTGGGGGAGGCAAAAAACCGGATAAAAACCCAGGTCCAATTCGGGAAAAAAATCCGGGAAATTCCTCTCCGACCCCAATCTAGGCGATCGACACTTGTCCAGGAGATCACTCAGGTCTTACTATACTAACCATACCTAGGTCCATATCCCTGCCCTCTCCCCGTAGCCCCTTATCCCCTTGGCAGCTAAAAAACCATCTATTTTAGTCTTAAATATATTTAAAGTTTCTGCTTCCACTGCTCCCTGGGGCAGTGAATTCCATAAATTAACCACCCTCTGGGTGAAGAAGTTCTTCCTCATCTCAGTTTTAAAAGAGCCCCCCCTTATTCTGCAACTATGTCCCCTAGTTCTAGTTTCCCCGATCATTGGGAACATCCTCGGTGCATCCACCCGATCAAGGCCCCTCACGATCTTATATGTTTCAATGAGATCGCCTCTCATTCTTCTAAACTCCAAAGAGTAGAGTTCCAGCCTACTTAACCTTTCCTCATATGTCAATCCCCTCATTGCAGGAATTAATCTTGTAAACCTTCGCTGCACTGCCTCCAGGGCTAGTACATCCTTTCTTAAGTATGGACCCCAGAACTGTACACAGTATTCCAAATGTGGTCTCACTAATACTGTGTACAGCTGCAGCAAGACCTCCGTGTTTTTATACTCAATCCCCCTAGCAATAAAGGCCAAAACTCCATTGGCCTTCCTGATTGCTTGCTGCACCTGCATACTAACTTTTAGTGATTCATGTACTAATACCCCTAGATCCCTTTGCGTTGCATTACAACGCAGCTCCTCCTCATTTAGAAAATAACTTGCCCTATCATTTTTTTTCCCAAAGTGAATGACTTCACATTTATTAGTATTAAACTTCATCTGCCAAGTTGTTGCCCACTCACCTAGCTTATCTATATCCTTTTGCAGACTCTTCCTATCCTCCTCATCCCCTACTTTTCCTCCCATTTTTGTATCGTCCGCAAATTTTGATATATTACACTTGGTTCCCTCCTCCAAATCATTTATATAAATTGTGAACAACTGGGGTCCCAGCACCGACCCTTGCGGAACCCCGCTAGTTACCGGTTGCCATCCCGAGTATGAACCATTTATCCCCACTCTCTGCTTCCTATTTGTTAGCCAATCCTCTACCCATGCTAATATATTACCCCCAATTCCATAATTTTTTATTTTTAGCAATAGTCTCTTATGTGGCACCTTGTCAAAAGCCTTTTGGAAGTCCAAGTATACCACATCCACCGGTTCCCCTTTATCCACCCGGGTTGTTACTTCCTCAAAGAATTCGAGCAAATTCGTTAAACAGGACTTCCCCTTCACAAAACCATGCTGGTTCTGTCCGATGAAGTCATGTTTATCCAAGTGCCCCGTTAGTGTTTCTTTAATAATTGTCTCCAACATTTTACCCACCACCGATGTTAGACTAACCGGTCTATAGTTACCCGCTTTCTGTTTACTTCCTTTTTTAAATATAGGTGTTACATTGGCCATTTTCCAATCCACTTTGAGGAGATGCGAAAGGATTTAAAAGGAGTGAATTGGGACATTTTGTTTTATGGGAAGGATGTAGAAGAGAAATGGAAGACATTTAAAGGTGAAATTTTAAGAGTACAGAATCTTGATGTCCCTGTTCGGTTGAAAGGAAAGAGTAATAATTGGAAAGAGCCATGGTCTTCAAGGGAAATTGGACACTTGGTTCAGAAAAAGAGGGAGATCTACAATAATTATAGGCAGCATGGAGTAAATGAGGTGCTTGAGGAGTATAAAGAATGTAAAAAGAATCTTAAGAAATAAATTAGAAAAGCTAAAAGAAGATATGAGGTTACTTTGGCAAGTAAGGTGAAAGTAAATCCAAAGGGTTTCTACAGCTATATTAATAGCAAAAGGATAACGAGGGATAAAATTGATCCATTAGAGAGTCAGAATGGACAGCTATCTGCAGAGCCAAAAGAGATGGGGGGAGATATTAAACAATTTATTTTCTTCGGTATTCACCAAGGGGAAGAATATTGAATTATGTGAGAAAAGGGAAACAAGTAGAGTAGCTATGGAAACTATGAGGATCAAAGAAGAGGAAGTACTGACTTTTGGAAAAATATAAAAGTGGATAAGTCTCCAGGTCCAGACAGGAAATTCCCTCGGACATTGAGGGAAGTTAGTGTAGAAATAGCAGGGGCTATGACAGAAATACTTCAAATGTCATTAGAAACGGGAATGGTGCCTGAGGATTGGCGTACTGCGCATGTTGTACCATTGTTTAAAAAGGGTTCTAAGAGTAAACCTAGCAATTATAGACCTGTTAATTTGACGTCAGTGGTGGGAAAATTAATGGAAAGGATACTTAGAGATAATATATATAATCATCTGGATAAACAGGGTCTGATTAGGAACAGTCAACATGGATTTGTGCCTGGAACGTCATGTTTGACTAATCTTCTTGCATTTTTTGAAGACGTTACTAGGGAAATTGATGAGGGTAAAGCGGTGGATGTTGTCCATATGGACTTCAGTAAGGCCTTTGACATGGTTCCACATGGAAGGTTGGTTAAGAAGGTTCAATTGTTGGGTATTAATAGTGGAGTAGCAAGATGGATTCAACAGTGGCTGAATGGGAGATACCAGAGAGCAATGGTGGATTACTGTTTGTCAGACAGGAGGCCGGTGACTAGTGGGGTGCCTCAGGGATCTGTGTTGGGTCCACTGTTGTTTGTCATATACATCAAGGATCTGGATGATGATGTGGTAAATTGGATTAGTAAGTATGCAGATGATACTAAGATAGGTGGTGTTGTGGATAATGAAGTAGATTTTCAAAGTCTACAGAGAGATTTGGGCCATTTGGAAGAGTGGGCTGAAAGATGGCAGATGGAGTTTAATGCTGATAAGTGTGAGGTGCTACATCTTTGTTGGACAAATCAAAATAGGACGTACATGGTAAAGGGTAGCGAATTGAGGAATGCAGTTGAACAGAGGGATCTAGGAATAACTGCATAGTTCCCTGAAGGTGGAATCTCATGTAGATAGGGTGGTAAAGAAAGCTTTTGGTGTGCTGGCCTTTATAAATCAGAGCATTGAGTATAGAAGTTGGGATGTAATGTTAAAATTGTACAAGGCATTGGTGAGGCCAATTCTCGAGTATGGTGTACAATTTTGGTCGCCAAATTATAGGAAAGATGTCAACAAAATAGAGAGTACAGAGGAGATTTACTAGAATGTTGCCTGGCTTTCAGCACATAAGTTACAGAGAAAGGTTGAACAAGATAGGTCTTTATTCTTTGGAGGGCAGAAGTTTAAGGGGGGACTTGATAGAGGTCTTTAAAATGATGAGAGGGAAAGACAGAGTTGACGTGGATAGGCTTTTTCCATTGAGAGTAGGGAAGATTCAAACAAGAGGACCTGATTTGAGAATTAAGGGACAGAAGTTTAGGGGTAACATGAGGGGGAACTTCTTTACTCAGAGTGGTAGCTGTGTGGAATGAGCTTCCAGTGGAAGTGGTGGAGGCAGGTTCGATTTTATCATTTAAAAATAAATTGGATAGGTATATGGACAGGAAAGGAATGGAGGGTTATGGTCTGAGTGCAGGTAGATGGGACTAGGTGAGAGTAAGTGTTCGGCACGGACTAGAAGGGCCGAGATGGCCTGTTTCTGTGCTGCAATTGTTATATGGTTATATGGGTATATGAGAAAGTAATCAACATAACAATTATACAATTTTCGTACAGCTTCAGTTTTAGCATTTTATAAACTAATAAGTAAATCCGAAAAAAGGAAGGAAGGAAAAGGAAGAAGAAAGGAAAAAGAATAGAAAGAATTTCGAAAAAGATACGAAAAAGAAAATAGATAAACCCCTGAAGTAACAAAGAAGTGAAAAAAAAGCAGAGATATATCCCAATACGCTTCCCTATGCCCGCTCACCTGACCCTAGCATCGGTTTTGAATTTGTGTTCAACCATTATGCTGTTGAAGAAATTCAATGAAAGGAGACCATATTTTGGAAAATTGATCTGGTTTGTCAGGCAAAACAAGCCTTATTTTTTCTAAATGTAGTGTCTCGGTCATTTCTGTGATCCACATCTTCACTGTGGGAACTGTTATCTTTTTCCAGAATTTAAGTATGTTTTTTTGCAGTTATTAAACCATAGTCAAGGAAGCGTCTTTGGAATATCGTTAACTTAGGGCAGCCCTCTGACATTCCTAATATTATTAATTTTGAATCTGACTCCAATTGAATTTTGAGTGTTTTAGAAATGATATTGAATATTCCCATCCAGAAGTTTTGTATTTTTATACAGTTACAAAAGAATGGGTTAGGGTAGCTTCTTGGAAGTGACATTTGTCACAGAGAGGAGAGACAGTTGGGAAAATCTTGTTCAATTTGGTCTTTGAGTAGTATAACCTATGCAATACTTTGAATTGTATCAGGCAATGCCTGGCATTTAAAGAACAGTAATGTATATATAGTAGGCTTTCCTCCCATATATCTTTCGAAATGGGTAAACCCAGCTCGTCCTCCCATGCTCGCCTATAAATCTCAGAAGGTGGGATGTCAATATTTAGAAGAGTGTTAAAAATGTAAAAAATCAACTTACTTGTATCGACATGTCCATTCAAACAATTGTCTAATATATCTGGACCCATAAGAGTCTTGTGTATATGTTTTCACTTAATCTCGGATTTGAAGGTATCTAAAAAGATTGTTGCCATTCAAGTGATATTTCTCCTGTAGATCTTGAAAAGAAGAGAATCCCCTTCTTATAGAGGTCTCCCACAGTATTGATTCCCAGGTTCTTCCATTGAACAAACACCATATCTAAAGTAGACGGTTTAAACGAGGAATTATTTGCAATAGGAAGAAGGAGAGACATGTTTCTCAATTTAAGACTGAATTTCAGCTATTTCCAGGTACGGATAGTACTATGTATTATCGGATTTTGCTCATACGTTGACTTATTCAAATGTATTGGAGATAGGAGGATCGAGCCTATACTAAAAGGCAAACAATCTTCCCTCTCCATTTTTAACCAATTTACATGTTGACATGTATCGTCCAACCAGAAAGTTATATTTTTAATATTAGTTGCCCAGTAGTAAAAAAGAAAATTAAGTAGAGCTAATCTTCCATTTTCTTTGGATTTGCACAATTGTCTTTTGTGTATTCTATGGGTATTGTAGTCCCAAATAAAGTTAGTGACAATAGTCAATTTAAAAAAAAAAAAAAGCTTTTAAGGAGATATATCAGTATTGATTGAAATAAATATAAAAGTTGCGGAAGGAAGATCATCTTTATGGCATTTAATCTACCAATAAGGGAGATAGGAAGTGTTTTCCAAAATTGAATGTAGGCATATAGTTTAGTGATTAATGGTGGGAAGTTTATTTTAAATAGAGAGGAATACTTTCTAGTCACGTAAATTCCGAGATATCTGAACTTTTCAGTAACAATTCTGAAAGGAAATTGTTGGAGTTGAGAAGGTTCTTTTATTGGCATGATTTCACTTTTATTCCAATTTATTCTGTATCCAGAGAAAGAACCAAATTGTTCTATAATGTTTAGAACATTTGGATTACTAACTTAGGGATTAGTAATGTATAAAAGTATATCATCTGCATATAACGAGATTTTATTGGTGGTATATTTGGTATTGTATCCATAAATGACTGAATGGGACCTGATACTCTCGGCAAGAGGTTCTATGGCTAAAGCAAATAACATTGGAGACTGAAGGCTAATAACCCCTAGATCCATTTTCCTAGTTGCATCTTCAAAAAATTCCAGAAGATTAGTCAAACATGATTTCCCCTTCGTAAATTCATGCTGACTCGGACCAATCTTGTTACTGCTATCCAAATGTTCGGCTATCTCATCTTTTATAATTGACTCCAGCATCTTCCCCACCACCGATGTGAGGCTAACTGGTCTTTAATTCCCTGTTTTCGCTCTCCCGCCTTTCTTAAAAAGTGGGATAACATTGGTTACCCTGTAATCCACAGGAATTGATCCTGAGGCTATAGAACATTGGAAAATTATCACCAATGCATCCACAATTTCTAGAGCCACTTCCTTAAGTACCCTGGGATGCAGGCCATCAGACCCTGGGGATTTATTAGTCTTCAGTCCCATCAGTAAATCTAACACCATTTCCTGCCTAATGTTGATTTCCTTCAGTTCCTCTGTCACCCCAGATCCTCTGGCCACTACTATATCAGGAAGATTGTTTGTGTCCTCCATAGTGAAGACAGATTGGTTTATTCAAAGAATACAGAGGATTATGGTGCAATGTAGATATTCTGGTTGGAGGTCTGTGACCAGTCAAGTGCCGTAAGGATCCATGTTGGGACCTCTGCTATTTGTGATATATATATATATATATATAAATGACCTAGAGGTAAATGTAGATGGGTCAATGAGTAAGTTTGCTGATGACACCAACATTTGAGAAGTTGCAGACAAGAAGGAATGTTGTCAGACATTAGGTATATAGGTCAGCTATTTTCCCCCTTCTCCCCTCTCTCATCAGGCAAGAGGTATAGAAGTGTGAAAACGCACACCTCCAGATTCGGGGACAGTGCTGCCCAGCTCTTATCAGGCAAATTAACTGTCCTACCAACAACTGGAATGCAGTCTTGAGCTACTATCTACCTCATTGGAGACCCACAGACTATCTTTGATTGGATTTTACTGGGCTTTATCGTGCACTAAACGTTATTCATGATTTTCCATTTATTATGTATTTGTACCATGTGGACAGCTCGAATGTAATCATGTATTGTCTTTCCGCTGACTGGTTCGCACGCAACAAAATCTTTTCACTATACGTCACTACACGTGACAATAAACTAAACTCAAACTCAACATTTGAGGCAGGACATTTGATTATAATGAGAGACGATTTATTTGCCCATGTTTGGCCTGACACAGAGTGGCCATGGGATTCGGAGACAATATAGAGGACTCCCAGGGTTCACAATCACCCACCTGTATATCACTCTCGGGTAGTCAGTCTCACCTGCTAACTGTTTAATTGCACACTCCCCCACCTTTCCAATTAGATGTAACACTTCCTCTTTTATCTGATACTTTCATTGTGAAAAGGCTTACCCGGGTAGTCGGTCTCACCTGTTGGACAGGGCATACCCAACATCTGTAAAGGGGGAAATGTGTCATGTTATCTGTAATCATAATATCTCTAATAATAGGCTGTTAATTGGTTGCTCTGTTGCTCAGCTCTCCGAATTTAGACATTGGTCCATGAGAAATTAATGCGAGGAGTTTGGAAGGTCCACTGGGTTGGGAATAACTTTGCTGCATGTAAATTGGTATCGAGATTGATGCCAGATGATCCATCCTGATTTCTACTTTTTCTGCTTTAATATAGCAATAGTACAACTGAGTGGAACCGTGCAAAGAACAGGAAATTGGGTAGCAACTAAAAACAGGCACAGCCATCATGATATGCTCCTCTTTGACCCAGTTCAGGCAGCCACCAACTTGTAATGATAGCAGTTTCGAGCTATCGATGGTCACAAAGTTGTGTGCCTTAGCTCATGGTTAGGGAGCTCACATTCATCAGACTAACATTCAATGGGACTGGTCAGTGCCCATGAAAGGGAAAGTACATTGAGATGCAACAAATAATGGAAGTTATTGTGTAGACAATTGTACCTTGCTAAACAATGGTGCAATATAGGAGAAATTGGGCTCCATGATATTTTAATGTTATTCTGGTGGCCTTGATGGAAAAGACCACAAAGAGATGTCAATTATCCGGAGAAGACTCGGAGGTCCTCAGCGCGGGGGAGAGACAATGGCGGACATCTCCACTTCTACTGTATCACAAGCAGAAGGCACTTTATTTCTGGCAGCAAGGCATGCTCAGACTTCTCATACACATGCATAGTTTGGCTCCCAGAAAGTACAGACTGCTGCTGTATCGTCCCCTGGATATCATGGATTAAATGGGCTTGCAGTATGTTACAGCTTGGGTGGCATGTTACAGGGGCGGTACGGTGGCGCAGTGGTAGAGTTGCTGTCTTACAGTGCCAGAGACCCGGGTTCAATCCTGGCTACAGGTGCTGTCTGTATGGAGTTTGCACGTTCTCCCCATGACCACGTGGGTCTTCTCCGGGAAGCTAAGGTTTCCTCCCACATTCCAAAGATGTACAGGTTTGTATTTTAATTGGCTTGGTATAAATGTAAATTGTCCCAAGTTTGTGTGGGATAGTACTTGTGTGCGGGGATTGCTGGTCAGCGTGGACTCGGTGGGCCAAAGGCCCTGTTTCTGTGCTGTATCTCTAAACTAAAGCTGTTCATTTAACAGATCACAGGGATCACTGATGCCTGACAACCGAGATGTGGCTCTGGCCCCTTGACATATAAATCTGCTATCCTCTCTCAGGGTGACAAGCATCTTGATCCCACCACTGCTACTCAGTCAGTGCTATTGCCTGAACCTTTAGTCAGCCTGCCTAGATTCCATCATCCATGGTATAAATGTGCAGTGCAACACCAGGCTTTTTCCAACAGCACAGCCTGAGGTCATTTTGCATGACCTTCCTGCAACATCTTCCCTGCAAGTTCACAACCTTCCACATATCATGCTGCAGTCACTGGAGTAGCATTGCATAGGATCACTGAAACAGGCTCAAGAACCTGGAAGACAAGTATAATATGAGACATTAATAACATCTACTGACTGGAATATTTTGATCCAGGTTCTTTCCACCATTTGACATCAGGTCCTGGATGAAGCACAGATAGACATCACACTTTTCAACCCAGAGTTCTGGCACGTTCTTGTTACTTAATATTACTGATTATTAAGTTATTGTACTGCTGATTGTTGTATATTTATTTCTGTTTCATTGTATTAATGGGGCTATAAGGCTGCAGCGAGTATGAAATTCATTGTTCCATTGCCGGTACATATGACAATTAAACTCTCTTGACTCTTGATGCCTACATCAACACACATTTAGCTAATATTGGCTGAAAGTTACATAGAACAGGCCCTACAGCGCACAATGTCTATTCTGAACATGGTAAGATTAAACAAATCCTTTCTGCATGAACATGATCCATATTCCCTCATTCTGTGCATATTTGACAGATCTAAAAGTCACTGTTTCTGCTTCCACTACGACCCTAGCAGTGCATTCCAAGCACCTTAGTACTCTGTGTAAAACAACCTACCCCACACATCTCCTTTAAACTTTCCTCCTCTCACCATAATTATATGCTCTCTAGTCTTTGACGTTTCCACCTTGGAAAAATATTCTGACACTATCCAAACTATGCCTCTCCTGATTTATAAACTTCTA
Source organism: Amblyraja radiata (assembly GCF_010909765.2). NCBI lineage: Eukaryota > Metazoa > Chordata > Chondrichthyes > Rajiformes > Rajidae > Amblyraja > Amblyraja radiata. Next base: position 48,368,140 of record NC_045958.1, on the reverse strand, counting down.
TGAAGCAAATTCAATTGTCCAACTCGCATTTGTAAATGTAAAATTATATGTACACTGCACTGAAATTAAAACTATTTTGACATCCATAGAACCTAGTCTGTTAAACATGATTCCAAACATGAACTCACTATTGCAATCCAGTTCTTCCACAAACAAACTGGTCGGTGTGGGCAAGTTGAGCCGGTGGGCCTGTTTCCATGCTGTATGACTCTATGATTCCAAATAGTACATTTTCTATTTAGGTAACCTGGGTGTTAGAAAGAGAAGAAAACTCATCCCCATAACATTCTCTCACCAAAAGTCCACTGCTAACTGAGCTTTTAACTAATCCCAGTGCAAGGAAAATTCTGAAGGATCTGACCTGAAATCTGCAAATACAATGCAGGTGTACAATAGTCAGTCAGCGTTGAAGCTTCATAAAGTGATCTCTACATTTTCAATGTTGCCTCAATTTACTCCTTGATTAAAACTGTCAATTATTACATTGTGATCAAAAGTAACTGGTAGTTTGTTATAACTAATAGCAGTTGAATCTTTTTGAAACTCAATAAGTTAATAGCAGAGAATCTTTAATCTGTCTCTATCTCTGGCAACGGTCCCCAAGTGCCTGAAAACAGCTACCATAGTGCCGGTGCCGAAAAAGTCTAAAGTCACCAACCTGAATGACTACCGCCCGGTTGCCCTAACTCCAATACCAATGAAGTGCTTCGAAAGGCAGGTCCTTTCCCACATCAAATCCAGCATCCCTGCCTCACTGGACTCTCATCAATTTGCATACAGGGCAAATAGATCGACAGAGGATGCCATCTCTCTGGCTCTTCACACTGTCCTGACTCACCTGGATAGACAGGGCACGTACGTGAGGATGCTCTTCATTGACTATAGCTCTGCATTCAATACAGAGCAGAGGTGCAGAACCTGGCGGACTGGTGCGCACGTAACAACTTGTCACTAAACACCTCCAAGACCAAGGAGCTGATTATTGACTTCAGGAGGTCCCATAATGGAGAATACGCCCCAATCTCCATTTATGGGGAAAGTGTGGAGAGAGTGTCCAGCTTTAAGTTTCTGGGCACTCACATTTCAGAGGACCTCACATGGTCCACCAACACCGCTGGTCAAGAAGGCACAGCAACGACTGTTCTTCCTGAAGACATTAAAAAAGATTGGTCTGCCCCAACAGCTGCATCAACATTCTACCGCTGCACCACAGAGAGCATATAACCGTATGGCATCTCTGTGTGGTATCTCAGCTGCACGGAGGCGGAGAGGAGAGCTCTTCAGCGCGTCGCCCACAGAGCGCAGAGGATTATTGGGACACAGCTACCAGCCTTGGAGTGCATCTACCACACACGGTGCCTCAGGAAGGCCGTCAGCATCCATAAAGACTCCTCACACCCTTGTAATGGACTGTTCGAACTACTTCCCTCCGGCAGACGTTACAAGACCTTCTACGCCCGAACCTCCAGACTCAGAAACAGCTAGATTCCCAGAGCTATAGCGGCTCTGAACCGGCCGTGCTGAATGCCCCCCATGCTCCCTGGACTGTCTCCCTCAGATGGTCACGTCGCACAGTTTATTTATTTATTTTTTTGACATCGGTTGGAAGCTGCATACCAAATCTCGTTGCACTGATGTGCAATGACAATAAAATTTATAATAAATTATTTATTATTATTATTATTATTATTATTATTATTATTATTATTATTATTATTATTATTATTATTATTATTATTATTATTATTATTATTATTATTATTATAATTATAAACCTGAGGATCTTTTGTGTTCTATAACATGTTACATTTAATTTGCTTCATATTTTCCAATTCAACTTTGCCCTTCAGCAACCATAATTTTCATTCTCGACAAACTTTGGTCTGAAATTTGTACAAAAAAACAAGAAAGTCTTCCAGTACACAGTATACAGTAAACTGTGGTTCTTATGTTTAAGAACATTCTGAGTTTTGGTCCGAACACAAGTTGATGAAAACTAAGGAATAGGCGAGAAAAATGTTGATATTTACATAAGGCCATTGTGAGGGCTGTGTGTAGATGAATGCATGTTGAAAGTTAACTACAGAAGACAGGTTAATCTTGAAACACACAAGAGCAGTAATATAGCAGGTATTATAGATTGTATTTGGGTTTAGTTTATTGTCACGTGTACCGAGGTACAGTGAAAAGCTTTTTTGTTGCGTGCTAACCAGTATTCTTTTTTCATCCACTGAACGTACCAGGTACAAGCACAAAGTGTTTAGTTTTAGTTTGGTTTAGAGAAACAATGTGGAAACAGGCCCTTCTACCCACCAAATCCAACTGATCATTGGTCACCCACAACTCGTTCCATATTATCCCACTTTCGCATCCTACATACAAGGGGAAATTTACAGAAGCCAATTAACCTACAAACCTGCATGTCTTTGGATTGTGGGAGGAAATCAATACACCTAAAGAAAACCCACAGAGCCACAGGGAGAACGTAGAAACTCCACACAGACAGCATGCTTAATTCGGATCAACTCCTGGTCTCTGGTGCTCTGAGGCAGCAACAGTGCCACTGTGCCACTCAGAATTTACTTACAAATGTAGGGTAGGCTTAAAGTTGCTTTTATCAGGGAAGTATGTATATTTAGCCCGGTTTAGATATCAGAAAACATGGATTTCATAATCATAATAGTACTTTATTAGTCAAGTATGTTTTGCAACGTACGCTGTGGTGATGGAAAATAGTTCAGATTTAGACAGAATTGTTAATGCAGGGTGCACATTTTTACAAGTACAATTCCATCAGGCTTTCACAGTGATAAAAACTCACAAATGTTTTTCTCTGATGACCATGGGTTTTCTCCTACATCTTTCAGGCTGCTGCTTGCTCTCAAATTGTTGCACATGTGTGCATTCCTCCTTCAAAGTCCATAAGGTATAATTATGTACGAATAGGTTTGAATCTTATAATAGGCTCTGATGTATAGTTGTACTGAGCTGCTGCTGTTCAGTTGAAGTTAATATCTCTTGTATCTGTTGTCCTGATGTAGGGTCTCAAGCAGAAACGTTGACAATGACCTTTGTCTCCACAGATGTTGCTGGATCCAATACTCTAGACGTTAGTGAGGCCGCATTTAGAGTAACGTGTTCTGTTCTGGGCACCATGTTATAGGAAAAATGTTGTCAAGCTGGAAAGGGTACCAATTACAAGGATGTTGCCAAGACTCAACGGCCTATAGGGAGAGATTATAAAGGCTAGGTCTCTATTCCTCGGAGGGCAGGAGGATGAGGGATGATCTTATAGAGGTATAAAAAAATCATGAGGAATAGATCGGGTAGATGCACAGTTTATTTTGCCCAGAGTAGGGGAATCGAGAACCAGAGTACATAGGCTGAGATGAGGAGGGAAAAATTTAATAGGAACTGAGGAGTATTTTTTTTCACACAAAGGGTGGTGGAAGTACCTGCCGGAGGAAGTGGTTGAGGCAGGTACTATCGCAACATTTAAGAAACATTTCGACAGGCACATGGATAGGCCAGGTTTAGAGGGATATGGGCCAAACGCAAGCAAGTGTGACTAGTGTAGATGGGACATGTTGGTCGGTGTGGGTAAGTTGTGCCAAAGGGCCTGTTTCCATGCTATATGACTCTATGACCCACTGAGTTCTTTGTTGTTTTATAGCAGTGTGCGGTCTCAGAAAAGGGAACTGGGAATCATGGGAAGATTGGCTAAATTGGCCTTAGACATGTGGAAGATGTATATCCACAAATCAAACTGTGCCAGTCTGAGCTCACGTTGGTATTGGTTTATTATTGCCATCTATACTGTGAAAAGTTTTTGTTTGTGTCCTATCCAGTCAAATCTATACATAACTAAAGCTCTGATCTTGTTATCTTCCGGTTTGCACGGTCTTTCTATTTACGCAAACACGGTATGCGATAGTGTTACGATTTTTCACCAGTTTACTCACCATTCTCTTGTGTTGTGATTGCACCAAGTTTCGTTCCGATCGGTGGTCTAATGTAAACGTTAGAGGTTTAAAAATTCTTAAAAACCGCGCATGCGCAGATTGATCTGGTCTCCTGCCAGTCAGCGCCGTGTGGATTGGTCTTTTCTCCTGTCACTCCGCGGGACGGTCCGCCCCTTTCTGCACCATCGCGTCTTTACTGGAGCTGAGGATGGCCGGTGAAGGTTTCCAACCGGACACAATTTTCGGAGGGCCCTGCAAGCGGCCCAGCCCCGGCAGATGTCGCCAAACGGAAAGCGGAGAATCTGATCCCGGGGGAGTAGAACGTCCAGTGACCAGTGCCCGCTGTGATTCCCATCGCACGATCAGCTCCTTGCTGGCTCTGGCCCCCTCCCCGTGATACTCCCTTCGACAACCCCCATCTTTTCTCCGAGCTCTCTCCCCTGACCCACTGCTCACACAACCCTCGTCCCCACAACGGTGCGGGAGATGTCGCCAAACGGAAAGCAGAGAATCTGATCCCGCTGGAGGAAAATGTCCAGTGACCAGTGCCCGCTGTGATTCACATCGCACCAACAGCTCCAGCACCTCCCCCTCTGGTACCCCTCTCTGGTTCCTGCCCCCCTTCCTTGTGGTACACCACAACCCCCGTCTTTTCTCTGAGCTCTTTCACCCCCCCCGCCCCCACACCCCTCCCCCTGCCCACAGACCCCCTCTCCCTGCGCACAACCCCATCCCCCCTCAACCACCCCCAGCCTTCCCACACCACCCCTGCCCACACCTCCCCCCCACAAACTCCACAACCCCATCCCCTCCACAACCACGCCCAACCAACATACCCCCCTGCCCCAACACCCCTTCCCCCAGCCTGCCCACACCACCCCTGCCAACATCACCCCTGCCCACACCCCCTTCACACACCCCCCACCCCCATGCCCCTCCCCCACCCCTTCCCCCACAATCTCTCCTGCCGCCGGACACTCCCCCCCCCCCCCCCCCCCCCCCGCCTGATATTGTCCCGTCCCCGTTGTAAGTTATTTGGGCAAATCCTCCAAAATTATGGAAGAAATTGAATATGCACATGGATATCTTAAAAGACATATTTGCTGGCTGCAACGGAAACCCCCCCCCCCCAATCCACATCAAGAATCAAACCCGTCTGGCCTGTGGACTTGGACATCACACAACGGTGTGAACAGGAAAGGCTGAGACGGAGATAACGAGATTCTCTTGGATACACAAAGGGAGGAACCAAGCCTCAGCAGACGCTGGTAAACAGGCCAGCACAAGCACAATCACCATCGGGGATGATAACGATCAGGCTGAGGGATCATGACATCAGCAAACCCCTTATCATCGGAAGCCTATTGTTCATGCCAGATCGAAACTGGGCAACATCAAAAGAACTCCTTCTATCCAGAGGACCACCTGGGGGTTTCAAAGGAAGCTCAGGTATAAAAGTCGAAGTCAAGCCAGAACTCTCTCTCTCTTCCTGCTCTTCCTGCTCTGCTGGACAGCTCGTGGGCCTGCATCGACTTCGCTGTGAGTATCCTGGTGACCTGGTGAACTTCCCGAAATTGGAGGTTGAGGGGAGAAAGGTCAAGGGGGAGTATGCTTGCAAGTAAAATTGTTAAAGTAAGTTTTACGACGTGCCCGATAGTTTTCGTCCATAGTTTTAGTTTAAAGCATAAGTTTAGCCACGCATTGTGTAGTGTTGGTGAGATTCGATTTCTCATTGTTTAATAAAGCCTGTAAATTTTAGACTTGCTTTGAGTCCATCTTGGTTTCTGTTTTCTCTCATCGGCACACTCTGGTCAATTCAACCTTTGTATCATATCCCACCATAATTCCGAGGTCTAGAACCTAGGGGAATCCTTTTGTGGAGTAAAGGGAAACGCAAAACCCCTACAGAATGGCGACCATGGCAGGACCTCGGTGGTTTGGGATATGTGATTTGTCAGAGGGGGTGAGAGAACGTAGCAAGATGGAGGAGAGAATCTCCTCTTATCTGTTTAAAAAGATCAATCTCACCAAACAATGGGTGATAGCACTGTTGAGAGCAGAGCAGCCCGCAGAAGCAGCAGCTCAATGGACGGAAAGCAAAGCGTATAGTAAAGGGCAGGAAAAGGCAGTTTGGCTAGCGTGCCTATCACAGCAGGTAGCCAATATGCAGAGACAGATAGATAGACTGGAAGAGCAACTGAGAGAAGCTAGGGCCAGCGCTGAAGAAAGCGCTAGAGAAGGGGAAGGGCTATCTGAGGAATGCAGTAAAGCCAGGCAGTGTATCTTGCAGGCGAGGGAGTCCCACAGAAATGCCCAGGAATTCCTCCAATGCCAGGTGGTAGAGGCAAAGGAGAGGGAACGGAACGCCCAGGAACTCCTGGCTCAGAGTACACAGAAGTGCAGGGAGCTGGAGGGAAAGTTCCAGGATATACAAGCAGCATACAGGGTGGCCCGTAGCGAGCTAGGCGATAGTGATCACGGGCCTTGCCAGGCGAGGATAGCGCAGCTGGAGGAGACTCTGTCCAAGACTAGGGGACGGGTTCACCTGGTAGGACCAGGGGGGTCCCCTGGGGGCAGAGGGCTTCCCTCAGCAGATGGTTCCCCATGGGCAAAAGGGAATAGACCGCCTCCTGAGGCGCCGGGGATAGGTCCGGGTCGGCAGGTGGGGTTCGGGTTGTCCGGGGAGGGACAGGCCCAAGGAGGGGCGGGAGAGCACCCTCAGTTAGCGGCTTCCGCGCCATGTGTAGCACACCACGAGGTGGTGGGGTTACCGATCATGGTGGGAGAGCTGGGGGTAAAGGGGCAACAGCCCAGAGTAGGGCAGATGTGCCCGGCACGGCAAAGGAAATATGGTCCCCCGGTAGGGCAGGCAGATAGGGGGCCCATAGAGAGTGATATCATCATTCCCCATGGGGCACATGTGCTGAGGGGGATGGTGGCTCAAGTTCCCAAGTTAACCAGGGCAGGAGACCCGTCATTGCATTTTATGGAGGTGCAGCAGGCAGCCGACATAAACGATTGCGATGAGGTAGAACGGGTAAAGCTGCTACTGATGACCCTAGATTCATACCTATGCAAGGCAGTGACCTCCAGGGAAGGGGGAAGACCTGAAACATGGGTAGCGGCACAGACAGCGGTTCTGGAGGCCATGGGGTTGAATCAGGGTAGTCCTTTCACCAGGGTGGGGGAGACGGAGCAGCAGGTAGCTGAGTCCCCGGACATGTTCGCAGACAGGCTGTGGGCAGTGTATGAGGGAGCGTGTGGGATGCCTTTAGATAGGCAGAATTTAGATGGGAGAACAGCTCACTGGCTGAAGACTCTGGTGGCGAATTGCCTCCCGCGAGTTAGGGCAAAGGCCGAGCACTGGTTCGACCCAGCTGACCCAAACCTTAACGAGGCGGAGGTGATCAGGAAGCTCACCCTTGCGTATCGCAATGGGGTGAGAAGTGAGGAGGAGCCCTTTAAGGGCAAGGTGCACGAAATAGTACCGGCACCCCCCAAAAGGAGGCAGTGGAAACAGGAAGGCAGCCAGACCTCTTCCGAGATGAGGCTGGTGTGCTACGGGTGTGGGAAGCCCGGGCACTACAAGAGGGAGTGCAGAAACCTAAGTAGAGCAGTGGGGGGTAGGACCCCGGTAACAGCCGACCCAGCCCCGGAGGTAACAATAGATTTAAGTGATCTATTGACCTATTTGCAGTCAAAGGCGGGAGGGTCTGGACAGGTAGCCATGGCAACTGGCCAGGGTGCGCCCGTATCCGTACCCCCGGCACCTTTATGACTGCCAGCGAAACAGCCCACATTCCTATGCCCGTTAGAGTGTAGCCCATGTGGGAGACCCTGGGTCAAGATGGAGGTCCAGGATGTGGTCGGGAGTTATCTGCTGGACATTGGTGCTTCCAGTAGCATTGTCCACACGGACAACCCCCGTACATCCCCTCTATCTAGTAGGGCGCCCTATAGTCCACGAGGCGAGGGAAATCAGAGGGCGGATTGCTTGGCCAGGGAAGGAGCCAGGAGTGGGAAAGCATGGGATCCCCATGAGGAAGGACAGGTAGCTGCAGCCAGGGAGCAGCCTCGCGAAAAGGAGAGTGCGGGAGTGGTTTTGGCCCCGGACCTGACCATGGTCCAGGCACAAGACCCCATTTTAAAGGCTGCCTCAGCAGCCATTTGCAGGCAGGAGAAGATAGAGGGACCGTATGGGGGTAAAGATCAAGAACAGACCCGGGTTGATGTAGAAACCGTAGGGGAGCCAGGCGAGTCCACAGGTAGTCAGCCTGAAGTAGCCGGCTGTGTTCCAGGGCGAGGACTGGAAGCAGCGGAGAAGGAGGCTGACTCCAGCCCTCCGCAGGCAGGTACCGTAGATTGCCTAAGAGAGGCAGAACTAGCAGAAGCAGAGGAGATGGAGGTATTACCTCTGGTGTGGGAACCCCCGGTCAGACGTAGGAGTGACAGGGTCACTAAACCCCCAGTAAGGTGGTCCCCATCCCTAATTAAACCTAGGGCTGGGGCCGGCCACAGGAGGGCCGGGAAGGAGAGTGGCCAAAACAGGGCACTACGGAGTGCGACTGGAGGGAGCCCAGTCTCCACAGGGAACGTAGGGGTAACTCAAAACCCCGTAGTGCAAAGGGAGGTGAGGGGCAGTCAGGACCCTCGACAGGAGGAGTTCTGGCCTGCACGGGTGGGCCCACCAGAGGGGTGGCCCCAGCGTGACGGGGACCAGTTATGAGTTGGCCACCCGGAGACGGGTGGCGTTGTATATAGCATTGGTTTGTGTGTAAGTAGATGTAGTGTTTGGTAATTAGATATAAGGTTTTGTATAGCTACAGGGGAGTACAGGGACAGACAGTACGGGATCGAAGGGATGTGCTGTGGAAAAGTGGACCATAACAGACAAATCAAAACCCCAAATGCCATTTTAGGCGGATAGCTCTGTGGAGGCAAGGAGGTGTTTTGCTTTGTTTTCCAGATAAGTAGCCCCGCCATATGGATGATGGCAACGATGTGCCTCCGGATATGCGCGGCGCGTCGCGGGGACATGGAGGAGTCCATCGGATTTGACTGAAGTGCGGTTACCCACATGGTGCCCCCGCGAGACGGAATTATTATATCAGGCCCTGTTAAAAGACATGTTCCAGAAATTCCACAACCTGGATTTTGGGGACATAGACATAGAAGAGATGTACCGCGGGGGAGGGGATTTCACTTTGGGGTCCGGTAGGCAAAGACGAGGGGTGGTTAACGACGGGTTTACAGCATTTAACACGGGGACGTCTATTATAAATAGCATGGACAACGTAGAACTGGCCTTGCAGATCAATCAGTTGAAGGGCCAGTTAAGAAAGGTTCTGGGGGAGGAAAATGCGGTGGTAGGATCGGGACTGCACGAAGAGGTGGCAATGACTCTACATCTAAAAGAAATCATAGCACAATTGGAGACACATGCAAAAACGATAAACGCTTTGATTAAAGAGGACCGGAATGCGTCCGATCAGGCTGCACAGAATGAGGTGTGTGGGCTGTATGGTGCGTGGTTGTTGGGGGAGGGGAGGAGCAACCTGGAAGACCTGAGGCAAGGTCGGGTCCCCTCCTGGATAAGCAACCAGCACCTAGCAGCGCTACACCCTTATAACAGCACTTTGAGTCCTTGTCAGCTTCGTGTGGCCTCCGAGGCCTACCCGGTACCGGTGGATTGCGGAAAATCCAATCACACCATAATGGGAGTGGTCGTAAGAATCCCGGTGATGGGAACCTCGGCACGACCAGCTCCTCTGTACCGAGTGGAGAATGTGGGAGTTGTTCGTGGGGGGGTGCATATTCGCTACGGGAAGGTCCCGCCCTATGTCATAGTGAGGGAGCAAGCTGTGACAGGCATTGACCTTTTGGGTTGTCGGAGCCGGGGAGCACAGGTAATCCTGTGTCCCCAGCACATGGGCGCTGAGGCTAGGCCTCAGTGTGGGTTCAGGACTGTTGGGGCACAGCCTATAAACTGCACCATGGAGGCGATGGCGGCAGACCATGTCCCTCCACAGGTGGCGTATATAGGCAGTGGGACGTACTGTGTCACCACAAGTGCCCAGCGGTATCAGCACGGATCACAGCTGTGGTGCCCGATACCGCACAGCAGCTTCTGCTTTAAACCCAGGGCAGAAGTCCATGTGGCACAGCAGCGAATATTACCCATCCCGGAACCTTCTTCGGCTCACCTCTCGGTACGAGAAAATGTAACTGACTTATTTGACTATGTTGCCCATTTTGGGTATGATATTCCCCCAGTGAATGAAAAATTAAAAGAGTTGCTGGTGGCGGTCGAGTTGTCGCACAAACACTTCTTCTCCCTGGAACAAAAGACTCTGGATATCGCCAGGGATATCGAAGAGATCAAGTCTCCAAGTTGGTGGGACCTGGAGTCCTGGATCATAGTACCAGCATGGGTCCGCATCGTGTCCCATGTTCTGATCATCTGCCAGATGATAATTGTGGTGTATTTGCTATGCATTAATTGCAAATTTAAAAGGCGGAGGAGGATGGCCAAATTACAACGGCTGGTAAATCGAGCCGCCCGACGTCACCGTAACAACACCCTATCACTGTAAAAATGTCTGTACTCTAGTGCAAAAGTTTTTGTACATAAGTTGTAATCCCTGCATTTTCAGGGAATGGTCGTGAGGGTACTGTATGGTTTGTGGGATTGATGTAAAGTAAAATGTGTATAGTGTAAGTTAATGTGCTTCGAGGGCCTAGTTTAGCGATTAAGGGGGCTTTCGGGGTACATAATTTCACCTTCTCACCAGGAGTGTTTACAGCTCTTGAGGCTGGAGGATTGCCCACTAACTTTGTCAATCGACACGGTCCGTGCGAGCCTGGACGTGTCGTAGGGGCATGTAAGTTATTTGGGCAAATCCTCCAAAATTATGGAAGAAATTGAATAAGCACATGGATATCTTAAAAGACATATTTGCTGGCTGCAACGGAAAAACCCCCCCCCAATCCACATCAAGAATCAAACCCGTCTGGCCTGTGGACTTGGACATCACACAACGGTGTGAACAGGAAAGGCTGAGACGGAGATAACGAGATTCTCTTGGATACACAAAGGGAGGAACCAAGCCTCAGCAGACGCTGGTAAACAGGCCAGCACAAGCGCAATCACCATCGGGGATGATAACGATCAGGCTGAGGGATCATGACATCAGCAAACCCCTTATCATCGGAAGCCTATTGTTCATGCCAGATCGAAACTGGGCAACATCAAAAGAACCCCTTCTATCCAGAGGACCACCTGGGGGTTTCAAAGGAAGCTCAGGTATAAAAGTCGAAGTCAAGCCAGAACTCTCTCTCTCTTCCTGCTCTTCCTGCTCTGCTGGACAGCTCGTGGGCCTGCATCGACTTCGCTGTGAGTATCCTGGTGACCTGGTGAACTTCCCGAAATAGGAGGTTGAGGGGAGAAAGGTCAAGGGGGAGTATGCTTGCAAGTAAAATTGTTAAAGTAAGTTTTACGACGTGCCCGATAGTTTTCGTCCATAGTTTTAGTTTAAAGCATAAGTTTAGCCACGCATTGTGTAGTGTTGGTGAGATTCGATTTCTCATTGTTTAATAAAGCCTGTAAATTTTAGACTTGCTTTGAGTCCATCTTGGTTTCTGTTTTCTCTCATCGGCACACTCTGGTCAATTCAACCTTTGTATCATATCCCACCATAATTCCGAGGTCTAGAACCTAGGGGAATCCTTTTGTGGAGTAAAGGGAAACGCAAAACCCCTACACCGTCCCCCTCCCCCAGCTGTAGGACACTCCCCCCCCCCCCCCCCCCCCCCCCGGCCCCTGACAAACCCCTCCTGGTAGACTGGACAGGGACAGGGATCCTAGCAGGAACCTAGGATTCTGTGGTGGAACAGCAATGGCAGGATTTTCTGGGCATAATCCGGAAGACGCAGGATCATTTCATTCCAAAAAGGAAGAAAGACAACTGTGGCTGACAAGAGAAGTTAGGGATAGAATAAAACGTATAACACAGCAAAGAGTAGCCGGAAGCCAGAGGATTGGGAAACTTTCATAGGACAACAGAAGGAAACAAAACGGGCAATACGGGCTGAAAAGATGAAGTATGAGGGGAAGCTGGCCAGGAATGTAAAGAAGGACAGTAAAAGCTTCTTTAGATATGTTAAGGGAAAAAGAGTAGCAAAGTCAAATGTGGCTCCCTTGAAGGCAGACACGGGTGAAATTATTATGGGGAACAAGGAAATGGCAGAAGAGTTGAATAGGTACTTCGGATCTGTCTTCACTAAGGAAGACACAAACAATCTCCCAGATGTACTGGAGGGCAGAGGATCTAAGGGGGTAGAGGAACTGAAATAAAATTTCATTAGGCGAGAAATAGCATTGGGTAGGCTAATGGGACTGAAGGATGATAAATCCCCTAGACCTGATGGTCTGCATCCCAGGGTCCTCAGGGAGGTGGCTCTAGAAATAGTGGACGCATTGGTGATCATTTTCCAATGTTCAATAGATTCAGGATCAGTTCCTGTGGATTGGAGGATAGCTAATGTTATCCCACTTTTCAGGAAATGAGCGAGATAGAAAACGAGATATTACAGACCAGTTTGCCTGACTTCGATGGTGGGAAAGATGCTGGAGTCAATTATTAAAAAGGTAATAATGAGGCATTTGGATAGCAGTAAAAGGATTAGCCCTAGTCAGCATGGATTTATGTAAGGAAAATCATGCTTGACTAATCTTCTGGAATTTTATGAGGATGTGACAAGTAAAATGGATGAAGGGGTGCCAGTGGATGTAGTGTATCTAGAATTTCAGAAAGCCTTTGATAATGTCCCACACGGGAGACTGGTGACTAAAATTAGAGCACATGGTATAAGGGGTAGGGTGTTGACATGGATAGAAAATTTGTTGGCAGACAGGAAGCGAAGAGTAGGAGTGAACGGGTCCTTTTCAGAATGGCAGGCAGTGGCGAGTGGAGTGCCTCAAGGCTCTGTGTTGGGGCCGTAACTGTTTACCATATATATTAATGATTTGGAAGAGGGAATTAGGAGTAACACTAGCAAGTTTGTGGATGACACAAAGCTGGGTGGCAGTGTGAACTGTGAAGAGGATGTTAGGAGATTGCAGGGTGACCTGGACAGGTGGAGTGAGTGGGCCGATGCATGGCAGATGCAGTACAATATAAATAAATGTGAGGTTATCCACTTTGGTGACAAAAACAAGGGGGCAGATTATTATCTCAATGGGGTTAGGTTAGGTAAGGGGGAGGTACAGCGAGACCTGTGCATCCTTGTACACCGGTCACTGAAAATTGGCTTACAGGTACAGCAGGCAGTGAAGAAAGCTAATGGAATGTTGGCCTTCATAACAAGAGGATTTCAGTATAGGAGTAGAGAGGTTCTTCTGCAGTTGTATAGGGCTCTGGTAAGACCACATCTGGAGTATTGTGTACAGTTTTAGTATCCTAATTTGAGGAAGGACATCCTTGTGATTGAGGCAGTACAGCGTAGGTTCACGAGATTGATCCCTGGGATGGCGGGACTGTCATATGAAGAAAGATTGAAAAGACTAGGCTTGTATTCACTGGAGTTTAGAAGGATGAGGGGGATCTTATAAAAACATGTAAATTATAAAAAGAACTGGACAGGTAGATGCAAGAAAAATGTTCCCAATGTTGGGCGAGTCCAGAACCAGGGGCCACAGTCTTAGAATAAAGGGGAGGCCATTTAGGACTGAGGTGAGAAAAAACTTTTTCGCCCAGAGAGTTGTGAATTTGTGGAATTCCCTGCCATGGCATGGCACTCCCCTCCCCTTCCCACCGACACCGGGCCACCGTCAGGCCCCGACTAAAGCCGTCCCCTCCCCTCCCACGGCTGCAGGATACTTCCCCCTCCCCCACCGGCTCCCCGACAGCCCCCTCCTGAAACTGTGCCACTCCCCCAGCTGCAGCCGCTCCCCCACCGGCCCCCCACAGCCCTCGCCTGAAACTGTGCCACTCCCCCAGCTGCAGCCGCTCCCCCACCGGCCCCCCACAGCCCTCGCCTGAAGCTGTCCCCCTACCTCGGCTGCAGAAAGCAACAAGAAAGAATGAACTGAATAAATCTCATCTCTAACGTTTAAAATGTTGTTATATTTTAAGAGTTATTCGCATTTAAGTTTTAAAAAATCCCTTTTCCACTTGCCGTGCCCATTAGCTGCAGTAATACCTGTGTGTTCTACGTCACAATAGGAACCTAATGGGCGGGAATGGCTGCGCCGCCGGAGAGCCGCTAAGAGTGGATGGGGCGCGAGTTCAGGGGGATGGAGTGAGTGCATAGGGGGGAGGGGGGGGAAGGGCATGGGGTGGAGTGAGGGGGTTTCAGGAGCATCATCACGGGAACCTGTCAGGCGCACCTGTGCAGTTAGGGGCTATTGGTGAGTGGTGGAATATTGCATTGGGGGAACGGGTTGGGTTGGGGGACCAGGCCTCCCGTGTGAATGGGACCCAATGGGTCCCACTTAGTCTAGTCAAATTATACTATGCATGAGCACAATCAAGCAATACACAAGTATAACAGCTGGTGCAAAGAGAAAAAAAACAGATTACAGAATATAGCACTACAGCATTATAGCATTAGTTACAGAGGAAAAAGTCCAAGGTCTAGAATGAGGTGGGTTGGAAGATCAGGACTACACCTTAGCTTATGGGAGGACTGTTCAGTAGCCTAATGCAGCGGGGGAAAGTTTTTCTTGAAGTGGAACGTACTTTCAAGCTTTTGCACGTTCTGCCCGATGGAAATGGAGGTGGGTGGGAGGGGGTGTAGTGGTAGGTGTTGTGGAGAAGGGATGATCATAATGAAAAAGGTCCTTGATCCTTGATTATGTTGGCTGCTTCCCTGAGGCAGCATGAAGTGTAAATTGAGTCGATGGTGAGGAGGCTGCTCTGTTTGATAGAGTGGTTTACATCCACAACTTTCTGCAATATCTTGCAGTCTTGGGCAGAGTTGTTGCTAAACTATGCTGTGATCTTGTCCGGAAATATTACAATCTGGTTTGGGAATTGCTCTGCCCAGGACAAGAAGGCTCTGCAGAGAGTACTGCGTTCGGCCGAACGCACTATGGGAACTTCACTCGCCCCCCTGCAGGAACTATACATCAGGAGGTGCAACTCCGGAGCCAATAAAATCATGGGAGACCCCTTCCACCCCTGCAATGGACTGTTCCAGCTGCTACGGTCAAGCAAACGCCTCCGTTGCCATGCTGTGAGAACGGAGAGGTTGAGAAGGAGTTTCTTCCCAGAGGCCATTAGGACTGTAAACTCCTATCTCACCAGGGACTAAGTTTTACTGTACCAATCTACTGCTTTTTTTTTTTAATTGCTGTTTTTTTCCCTTTTTCCTTCCGCCCTCAATATTTAATATGTAAAAGAATATGTGATTCTGTTCCATTCTGTTTGCAGTTTGTTTGGTTGTTTGTTTGTTTGTCTTTTTGCACAAAGTCCGCGAGCATTGCCACTTTTCATTTCACTGCACATCTCGTATGTGTATGTGACGTATAAACTTGACTTGACTTAATATATTCCAATCATATGCTTTCTACAGTGCATTTGTAGAAGATGGCATAAGCTATAGCAAGAGCAGGTTTAATGACCCCAATATAGGTCTATCGATATGTGATTAAATGCTGAATATAAGTATCAGTTCTGGGAAAGAGAAAAAATAGAGAGGCAAACTGAATGGAGCCTCAGTTTCTGTCCCACTCATTTGGAGCATTGCATTCAAAGGTTCTCCCAAACTCATCATCCATTGGTGACTAGCAGTGGCCCTCCCACCTTACAATCCAATGGGTCAAGCCAAGAAAGGTTTCTGGAAGGTCACAGTGGGGCTGTAACTAGAGCAGTGATGAGAACTCTGCACTCGTGGCGAACAGTGAAGAACATCAAATGGAGCCAGGGAAGCAGCGAGGACCACAACCAGTCAAGGCCTATCTCGAGCCCTCCAACTGGGGGACTGAAGATGGCACCACCACCATCTGAGGTAGGAGACCATCTTAAAACAGGGCAATATGAGAATAAATAATGTATGCTAGACTGGTAATATTTCCTCAGAGGTGCCATATGGATGACCATCCTCAAGAAAAGAGACTGCGAGACCAAGCGTAGAATTGCCGATCGTTTTGCTGAACACTTTCTCTCAGTCTGCCTTGGCCTATGTGATCTCCCGGTTGCCAAATATTTTAACTCCCTAAGAGCAAAATTAGGCCCTTCAGCCCATCAAGTCTACTTTGCCATTCAATCATAGCTGATCTAGTTCAAGTTTATATTTATTGTCACTGTACCAATTGGTACAGCGAGATTTGGGTTGCCAACAGCCATACAAATAAAAAGAACACAACTCACGATAGAATTTAACATGAACATCCCCACACAATGGAATCAACGTTTCACACTTTGAGGGAAGGCAACAAAGTTCAGTCCTCTTCCTCTTTGTTCAGCTGCGGTCGGGGCCCATTGAGGCCTCCGCTTTCGCCGCAACGGCGGCCCGATGATGGAGCTCCGGCTTCGGAAGAACACTCTCAGCGGCTTGGAGTTCCGAATCGGCCGCTTCCTACCGGAGGCCATGGCTCCCGAAGTCTACAAGCCGAGCTGGGAAAAGCTCCAACACGGCAATCCTCGGCGAAAGGTCCCAGGCTGCACGATGTTAAAGTCAGCGCCTCCCGCGGTTGGAAGCTCCGCAGAACACAGCTCTGCGATGTTAGAGTTGGCAGTCCCAGCACACCGCAGCTTCCAACATGGCAATCTTTGGTAAGGCATCGCCCGCTCCGCGATGTTACTTCAGTGCTGTGCCGCCGCTGAAGCCAAAGCTCCGGCCGGTCTCTGGCAGGAAATGCCGCGCCAATCCAGATGGTAGGCTGCGAGGAGGGGGCGAAGATGCGACTCGGAGAATAGATGCATCCTCGACCAGGTAGGTACTGTGGAAAACCGTTTCCCCCCCATCCCCCACATAAAAAGTCTAAAAGATCTCCAAAATAAAACTTTTTAATGGACTAAAAATTAAAAGAAGGATGAAAGGATGAACAGCTGCAGGCGGGGCAGCCATACTCAACGGCGCCACTCTCCGAACTTTCTATCTTTCCCTCTCAACCCCATTCACGTGCCCTCCCCATAACCCTTAACACCCATACTAATCAAGAATCTGTTAATCTCTACCTTAAGAATATCCATTGTGTTGGTCTCCATAGCTGTCTGTGGTAATGAATTCCACAGAGTCACCACCCTCTGATCCTCTACTGTGTCTACCTTTGGTATAAACCAGCACCTGCAGTTCCTTCCTACACATTTGGTCTGCCTGTGATGACCCTAGAGAGGTCTCCTGCACTCAATTATAGGAAGGTCAACCACTTCTTCATAGTAATCGAAGAACTACTCCCTGAATCACATTAGCCCTACTTCAAGCAACCTGACTCGCTACCATCACAGAAGGATCAAATTTACTTTGTTCCTTTCAGCCCCTCACTCCATCCTGAAAAAGGTATATTTGTACAACTCCGTCAAAGGGAGGTGGCAATCTGTTCTGCTGAGACTGGGAAATCATCAACAGCCTGCTGCTGAAAAATGGAAAACAAATGGAAAACAAATAAAACTTCAGAAACTGCAACAAAGCTTTGGAATTAATGTTGAGTTTTCCAGCTTCAGATAAACTGCTCTCTTATGACGGAGACGCAAGGAACTGCAGATGCCAGAATCTGGAGCAAAATAAAAACTTAGACCAACTCAACAGGTGACAGGTGGAAACGGATAAGGAAAAAAATGCAGAAAGATCCAGGTGGAAGAAGGGAGAGTGAATAGAAGTGGCGAGGAGGTGGAAACAAAAATGAGAAAAACAAATGTGCCAGGAGATTGCAGACAGCGTCAGGTCAAATAAGGTTATTGTAGTAGGGGATTTTACCTTCCCAATATAGACTGGGAAAATCATAGTGTGAAGGGTTTAAATAGGGTGCAATTCCTCAAAAGTGTTCGGGAGAGTTTTTTTAAGCAGTATGTAGAGCCCCCCACACGCGAGATGGCAATGATGGATCTAGTGTTGGGAAGGGCAAGTTAATGGATGGAGGAATGTGGAGGAGCCTTTTAGAAACATAGAAAATAAGTGCAGGAGTAGGCCATTCGGCCCTTCGAGCCTGCACCGCCATTCAATGTGATCATGGCTGATCATCAAACTCAGTATCCTGTACCTGCCTTCTCTCCATACCCCCTGATCCCTTTTGCCACAAGGGCCACATCAAACTCCCTCTTAAATATAGCCAATGAACCAGCCTCAACTACCTTCTGTGGCAGAGAATTCCACAGATTCACCACTCTCTGTGTGAAAAATGTTATTCTCATCTCGGTCCTAAAAGACTTTCCCCTTATCCTTAAACTGTGACCCCTTGTTCTGGAACCAGTGGGACCAGTGACGACAGTTCGATTAGTTTTAAGATAGTTATGGATAGGGATGGAGAGGGTCCACGTGTTAAAATGCTCAACTGGGGTAAGGCCAACATTGAGGGTATGAGAAAAGGTCTCGCCCAAGTTGACTGGAGCCAGTTATTTGAGGGGAAAGGAACATTGGCCAAGTGGGATGTTTTTGAAAGTGTACTGACGAAAGCTCAGGATATGTACGTCCCCGTTAGAATTAGAATTACCTTTATTGTCATTCAGACCTTACGGTCTGAACGAAATTTCGTGCCTGCAGTCATACATACAATAATACAATAATAAACAACAATAAACACAAATTAACATCCACCACAGTGAGTCCTCCAAGCACCTCCTCACTGTGGTGGAGGCAAAAATCTTAGGGCTGCAGTCTCTTCCCTCCTCTTCTCCCTCTACGCTGAGGCGATTCCCCACCGGGCGATGGCACAACAGTCCCGCGGCTCACCGAACCCCGCAAACGGGCCGGCTCAAACACCGCGGCCCGGGGTGGTCGAAGCTGCCGCCCTCCAGTCCAGCGGACGCAGCCGCCGGCCCGCGGCTGAACCCCGGACTCAGGTCACCGCCGCCAGAACACCGTCCCAGCCACCGGAGCACCGTTCCAGCCCTGAGCCGGATCGCCCTCACGTGAGTGCCGTTCCTTCCTCGAGCTGGGCCGTCCCGACGGGAGCGCCGTACCTCCCTCGGGCTGGGCCGCTCCGACGGGAGCGCCATTCTACCCTCGAGCTGGGCCGCTCTGACGGGAGCGCCATTCCACCCTCGGGCTGGGCCGCCCCGACGGGAGCGCCACAGCCCCTCACGGGAGAATCTCAGCCCCGCGCCAGGCCGCCCTCACGGGAGCGTCACAGCCCCTCACGTGAGCGCCGTTCCAGCCCCGAGCTGGACCGCCCTCAACCCCCCCCCCCCCACACACAAACACAACCTAAAAACCAAAAACTTAACTAGACAAAACGAAAATAAAACAACACAAAAAAGTAAAAACAAACGGACTGCAGGCGAGCCACTGCTGCCAGGGCAGCGCCGCTACTTCCGGACAATGAAGGGTAAAGCAGGCAAATGTAAGGATGTTTGGCTGATGAGGGAAATTGAGTCATTGGTCAAAAACAAGAAGGATGCATGGGACAGGTATAGGCAGCTGGGATCAAGGGCATCCCTGGAGGAGTTTCGGGGGCTAAGGAGTAAACTGAAAAAGGAGATCAGAAGGGCAAAAGGGGCCAGGAGATAGCTCTGGCAGGTGGCATTAAGGACAATCCCAAAAGATTTTATAAATACACTAGACTAGGTGGGACCCGTTGGGTCCCATGTTCACACAGGAGGGCTGGTCCCCCGACGCAATATTCCACCTCTCCACCAATTCCAATATTGGTGGCCCATGGGGGGGCTTTCTGGAGTGCTGGTATGGGTTCTTGGGGTGGCAGCTCAGTCCCTCAAGCCTGATCTGCTGGCAGCTCACTCACGGCTGGTGGGCTGGCAGTTGACTCGTGACTATTCCTTGAAATTCCATTTCAAGCAGGGTGCAAGGCCACCGAATTCAAGTGCAGTTTCCAAACACTTCAAGCAGGATGCAAGGCGGCCAAATTCAAGTGCAGTTTCATACCACTTCAAGCTGGATCCAAGGCCACCAAATTCAAATGCAGCTTCATACCATTTCATGCAGGTGAAACCACCATAAAACCACACAAAACACCACTCACAGTTCATTAGACATTCAGTGTGTTCAGTTGATTCACAGCTCAGACAGTCGTGACCTCTCCCTCCCATCATGGAGAAACTGAGCCACACCCACACTTCTAGGTTTTATAACCCCGCCCCCTCCCACCGGAAAAGGTGTGGCTTTCATGGCGTGATTGACAGGAGAGAGATTCTCAACATTTTTTAAACACTAATAACACTTTTCATTCATGGGAAGAATTCTCTGCACACACGTAAGTGGTAGCATTTTATCTAAAATCAATATAGAGTACAAACTGGTAGTGCATTTGCAGTAGTGCCTTTTAACTTCAAGCCAAAGCAGCCAAGCCGCCATTTGCAGTGCCTTTCAACTTCAAGCCAAAGCACCTGCCACCATTTGCAGTAAGTAGTGCCTTTCAACTTCATGCCATCATTTGCAGTAAGTAGTGCCTTTCAACTTCAAGCCAAAGCACCCAAGCCACCATTTGCAGTAAGTAGTGTCTTTCAATTTCAAGCCAAGGCTCCCAAGCCACCATTTGCAGAAAATAGTGCCTTTCAACTTCAAACCAAAGCTCCTAAGCCACCATTTTCAGTAAGTAGTGCCTTTCAACTTAAAGCCAAAGCACCCAAGCCACCATTTGCAGTAAGTAGTGAACATCAACTTCAGGCCAAAGCACTCAAGCCCCCATTTGCAGTAAATAGTGCCTTTGAACTTCAAGCCAAAGCACCCAAGCCACCATGTGCAGTAAGTAGTGCCTTTCAACATCAAGCCAAAGCACCCAAGCCACCATGTGCAGTAAGTAGTGCCTTTCAACATCAAGCCAAAGCACCCAAGCCACCATTTGCAGTAAGTAGTGCCTTTCAACTTCAAGCACCTAAAGATCAACCATTTGCAGGCAGTGCCTTTTTACTTCAAACAAACCATATTTTCAGTTTTCAAAGAACATTAAGGGGACACAGTTGTGTAGACATTTGTTCAGTGTTATTCAGAGTTCAGATAGACGTGACCCTTGGCTTCATCCATCTTGCAGAGACTGAGTGAGTCACACCACTTCCTGGTTTTATAGTTCCTCCCCCTCCCTCCAGCAGGGGCAGCTGAGAGAATGGTGAATTTTTTTAAAAACATTAATATCTCTCTGATTTTTATTGATGGGAAAAATCCTCCACACCCGGAAGGCGGAGGGGAGCTCTGAGCGAGGTGGCCAAAAATGACGGCCGTAGGTGGCGGCGTTCAGTCGGGAATCGCAGCACAGTGGGCCAAAAGCGGTCAAGATCAGAGTTTTAGTAAAATAGAAGATAAGGGGGAAAAGGGTAACTAGAGAGAGAATTGGTCCTCTCAGGAATCTCTGTGGAGCCACAAGAGATGGGCAAGGGCTCAATGAGTATTTCTCCTCTGTATTTACCGAGGAGAAAGACAGTAGGACGGAGGAACTTGGGGCAGTCAATAGAAGTGTCTTGAGAGCAGTCAGTGTTACCTTGCCATTGAAGAACTACTGAAGGTACTGTCGTGTATGAAGGTAGACAAATCTCCAAGGCCTGATCAGAAATATCTGAGGACATTGCGGGAAACTAGAGTGGAAATTGCGGGAGCCCTGGTTGAAATTTACGAGTCGTCCTTAAATACAGGAGAGGTGCCAGAAGACTGGAGGGTGGCAAATATTGTGCCTCTTTTCAAGAAGGGCTGCAGGGGAAATGCTGGGAACTATAGGCCGGTGAGTTTAACATCTGTAGTTGGAAAGTTACTAGAGAGTATTCTAAGGGATAGGTTATACTGGCATTGGATGGTCAAGGGATGATTAAGGATAGTCAGCATGGCTTTGTACGTGGGAGGTCGTGCCTCACAAATCTGATTGATTTTTTTGAAGACGTGACCAAAAAGGTCGCTGCAGATGTGTGTACATGGATTTCAGTAAGGCGTTCGACAAGGTTCCGAATGGTAGGCTGTTCTGGAAGGTTAGATTGCATGGGATCCAAGGAGAGATATCTGTAGCTGAATGGATAGCAAATTGGCTCCAGGGAAGAAGCAGAGGGTGATAGTGGAAGGTTGCTTCCCGGACTGGAGGCCTGTGACTAATGGGTGTACCTCAGGGTTCAGTGCTGGGCCTGTTATTGTTTGTCAGCTACATCAATGATTTGGATGAGAATATACAGGGCAAGTTTGCTGATGATACAAAAGTGAGTGGTTTTGCAGATAGTGAAAATGGTTGTGAAAGATTGCAGCAAGATCTGGATCGATTGGGCAGGTGGGCGGAGGAATGGTGGATGGAATTTAATACAGAGAAGTGTGAGATGTTGCATTTTGGGACATCAAACAAGGGCAGGACCTACACAGTAAATGTAGGCCTTTGGGTAGTGTTGTAGAGCAGAGGGATCTAGGAGTACAGGTGCATGGTTCCTTGAAGGCCGAGTCACAGGTGGATAAGGTGGTCAAAAAGGCTTTTGGCACTTTGGCCTTCATCAGTCAGAGTATTGAGTATAGAAGTTGGGAGGTCATGTTGCAGTTGTATAAGACGTTGGTGAGACTGCATTTAGAATATTGTGTTCAGTTCTGGGCACCATGTTATAGGAAAGATATTGTCAAGCTTGAAAGGGTTCAGAAAAGATTTATGAGGATGTTGCCAGGACTAGAGGGTGTGAACTTTAGTTAGGGAGAGGTTAAGTAGGCTGGGTCTCTATTCCATGGTGTGCAGGAGGATGAGAGGTGATCTTATAGAGGTGTACAAAATCATGAGAGGAATAGATCAGATAGATGCACAGAGTGTCTTGCCCAGAGTAGGAGAATCGAGGACCAGAGGACATAGATTCAAGGTGAAGGGGAAAAGATTTAACAGGAATCCGAGGGAGACACCCACACAAAGGGTGGTGGGTGTATGGAACAAGCTGCCAGGGGAGATAGTTGAGACAGCGACTACCCCAACATTTAAGAAGCAGTTAGACAGGTACATGGATATGACAGGTTTGGAGGGATATGGACCAAATGCTGGCATGTGGGACTAATTGGCCAGTCTGGGCAAGTTGGGCTGAAGGGTCTGTTTCCACATTGTATAATTCTATGACACTGTTACTCTATGTAGTTTTTTTTTCACCGGTGAGTGTGAAAGAAACAATGAGAATTAATAACATGCAATAGTTCTGTAATGAGGGCGGTGAATGCACCCACCATATAGCTAGAGAGATCACATTATATGTCTCATTGTTTCCGTAAGTCAAAATGGACCAGCGGTAGAGTAGCTGCCCAACAGCACAAGAGACCCGGGTTCGATCCTTAACTATGCGTGCTTGTCTGTATGAACTTTGTACGTTCTCCCTGTGACCAGTGTGGGTTTTCTCCAGGATCGTAGGATCGTAACCACAGTTACATTACAGCCCTTTTTATGAATTAATGCTCAGGAATCTCTGCTTTCTGAATCCAAATTCATCTTTCTGTAGGCACAGGACAAGTTCATCTTACTTAAATATCATGAACCCAGCTACTCCACAAATAAATATGCCGAAGTAGATACTGTTGGTATCAGGGCCGGATTTAGATGAAGAGAGGCCCTAGGCTGTTCCACTTTTGAGGCCCCTCCCAATCCCCCACCCCCACAATGAGAGGAAGATAGAAGAGTCCAGCAGATTGACACCGATGTGCAGCCGAGCGTGGCCAATGAGATAAGGGCTGGAAAGCTGCGCTTTTTATTTATTGCCACTGCTAATGTCGAGTTATCGGCTTAAAACACTATTATTCTGAAATGGAGGGCAAGGAAAATTACTGAAGTGTTCTTTAGAGACTACAGTGCATTGTGACAGCATATGTAAGAAAGGCCTATGACAGTATCAAAAATATTATACACCAGGCCTGTACGAAGCTTTCAAAAAGGGGGGTGGCATGGCAGGATTACCCAAATTTTATGTGAAATAAGTGCACGCAGCGCATATCACAAGCTTGAAGCTCAAAGACCCTTGCGGCTGGGGTCCAGGGCCCACTTAAGGGCCCTGGAAGCTCTGGGGTTTTAAATTTTTATTTATTAGAAGCAGTGTACAAAAATATAACCAGCGGAATATGACATAATACAGTTATTATACAGCTTCAATTTTAATTTTTAGCTATAGTTAAGAGAAAAGAAGAGAGAAATAGCAAGAGAGAGAGAAAGAGTAACAAATTTTATAAAAGATTTTATGAGGTCATTTCCCCGCGTTTATACAACCTTTATACATATGCATTTAAAGAACAGACATTACCACAAACACTAGCTGAATCAACTATCACACATATACCCAAAAAAGATAAAGATCTAGTAGACCCGGGATCATACAGAGCAATCGCCCTGATAAATACAGATCAGAAGATATTAGCGAAAACCTTGGCAAGAAGATTAAGTAAATACATTAATAAATTAATACACTCGGATCAAACGGGGTTGATACCCAAGAGACATTTGTTTAATACTTTGGGACGCCTTTTTAACTTAATGTACTCACACAGAACTAAAGAAGACATAAATTATTTCATTAGATGCAGAAAAAGCATTTGACCAAGTAGGTTGGAAATATCTATTTACAGTACTGCAAAAATTTAAGTTGGGAGAAAATTTTATCTCATGGATAAAACTGTTATATGATAAGCCGACTGCCAGAATACTGACTAACCATATACTCTCTCCTAAATTCCAGTTATCCAGCGGCAATAGACAGGGATGTGCATTATCACCCCTGTTATTTGCCCTGGCGATTGAACCTCTAGCGGAAAGTATAAGAGTACATCCGAACATTCACGGCTATAATTCTAAATACTCCAATAATAAAATATCATTATATGCAGATGATGTATTATTATATATCACCAATTCTCAAGTAAGTATTCCAAATATATTAAATCTTATCGAGGAATTCAGCTCCTTTTCAGGATATAGAATAAACTGTAACTAAAGTGAAATTATGTCAATAAAACCTCAAGAGCCGACACACCTTCTAAAATTCCCTTTCAGAATTGTTACGGAAAAATTCAAATATCTTGGTGTTCAGGTAACCAGAAAATATACCTCTCTATTCAATGCAAACTTCCCGCCTTTAGTTACTAAATTAAACGCTCTTATTCAATTCTGGAAAACACTCCCGTTGTCTCTAATAGGCAGAATAAATGCTATAAAGATGATCTTCCTCCCACAAATTCTGTATTTATTTCAATCAATACCAATATATCTTCCTCAAAATTTTTTCAAAAATCTTGATTCTCTGATTACAAACTTTATTTGTGATTATAAAACATAGAATTCATAAACTGCATCTATGTAAACCCAAAGAAACTGGTGGATTGGCTCTCCCCAACTTCTTATACTATTACTGGGCAACGAATATTAAAGCAGGGTGCAAGGCCACCAAATTCAAATCCATGTTCCTACCATTTCAAGCAGGGTGCAAGGCCACCAAATTCAAGTGCAGTTTCTTACCACTTTGAGCAGGGTGCAAGGCCACCAAATTCAAGTGCAGTTTCCTACCACTTCAAGCATGGTGCAAGGCCACCGAATTCAAGTGCAGTTTCCTACCACTTCAAGCAGGGTGCAAGGCCACCGAATTCAAGTGTAGTTTCCAACCACTTCAAGCAGGGTGCAAGGCCACCGAATTCAAGTGCAGTTTCATTCCACTTCTAGCAGGGTGCAAAGCCACCAAATTCAAGAGCACTTTCATTCCATTTCAAGCAGGGTGCAAGGCCACCAAATTCAAATGCAGCTTTATACCATTTCATGCAGGGTGAAACCACCATAAAACCACACAAAACACCAAACTCACAGTTCAGTAGACATTCAGTGTGTTCAGTTGATTGACAGCTCAGACAGAGTCATGACCTCTCCCTCCCCATCATGCAGAGACTGAGCCACACCCACATTTCCGGGTTTTATAACCCCCTCCCACCGGAAAAGGTGTGGTTTTCATGGGGTGTTGACA
Source organism: Amblyraja radiata (assembly GCF_010909765.2). NCBI lineage: Eukaryota > Metazoa > Chordata > Chondrichthyes > Rajiformes > Rajidae > Amblyraja > Amblyraja radiata. The sequence goes on along the minus strand of NC_045958.1, from coordinate 48,342,138 downwards.
TGAGAGAGATTCTCAACATTTTTTAAACACTAATACTTTTATTTTTCATTGATGGGAAGAATTATCTGCCCCTGCTCAGCGGAGGGGGACTGAGTAAGATGGCCAAAAATCACAGCCGTAAGTGGTAGCGTTTTATCCAAAATCAATATACAGTGCAAACAGGAAGTAAGTGCATTTGCAGTAGTGCCTTTTAACTTCAAGCCAAAGCACCAAATCCACCATTTGCAGTAAGTAGTGCCTTTCAACTTCAAGCAAAGCACCCAAGCCACCATTTGCAGTAAGTAGTGCCTTTCAACCTCAAGCCAACGCACCCAAGCCACCATTTGCAGTAAGTAGTGCCTTTCAACCTCAAGCCAAAGCACCCAAGCCACCATTTGCAGTAAGTAGTACCTTTCAACTTCAAGCCAAAGCACCCAAGCCACCATTTGCAGTAAGTAGTGCCTTTCAACTTCAAGCCAAAGCACCCAAGCCACCATTTGCAGTAAGTAGTGCCTTTCAATTTCAAGCCAAAGCACCGAAGCCACCATTTGCAGTAAGTAGTGCCTTTCAACTTCAAGCCAAAGCACCCAAGCCACCATTTGCAGTAAGTGGTGCCTTTCAACTTCAAGCCAAAGCACCCAAACCATTTGCAGGCAGTACCTTTTACTTCAAACAAACCATATTTTCATTTTCAAACCACATTAAGGGGACTCACGGTTGTGTAGACATTTGTTCAGTGTTATTCAGAGCTCAGAGAGACGTGAACCTTGGCTTCATCCATCTTGCAGAGACTGAGTGAGGCACACCACTTCCTGGTTTTATAGTCCCTCCCCTTCCCTCCAGCAGGGGCAGCAGAGAGAATGCTGATGTTTTTTAAAACATTAATATATCTCAGATTTGTCGTCCATGGGAAAAATCCTCCACACCCAGAAGGCGGAGGGGGGCTCTGAGCGAGGTGGCCAAAAATGACGTCCGTAGGTGGCGGCGTTCTGTCGGAAATCGCAGCACAGTGGACCAAAAGTGGTCAAGATCAGAGTTTTAGTAATATAGATGTAATTTACTGGCTGGGCAACTCATGCCAACAGGCAGACTGGTTAATAATGGAGAGAGTGGATTGCTCGCCTTTTAATATAGGCGCGATTCTTCTCTCTCCAACAAATTTGAAGAACACACTATATGATAAATATCCGATTATTCACAGCACTCTACGAATCTGGAGACAAGTAAAATCAATTATTAAACTAAGAAATGTATCTCTTCTTTCACCAATAGCTAATAACCCTTTGTTCAAGCCATCTATTATAGATAAAACTTTTACATATTGGGAAAGACTAGGAATCAAAAAACTTGGAGATCTTTACGAGATGGGAACTCTTCTCTCATTTCAGGAATTACAGTCGAAATATCACCTGAAAGGTAATCAATATTTCAGATATCTTCATATTTTAGACTATCTGAAAACATATACCCAAGACTACCAAACTTTGCTGCCATATATACTAGACGAATGTATGAATAGAGATTCAGAGTCAAACAACTTAACATCATATTTGTATAATACCCTTCTAAATATAGAAATCCCATCGTCAGAAGCAATTAGAAGAGACTGGGAAGAGGAACTTGGCCTAAAGATTTTAAAAGACAGATGGGAAGAAATCCTTTTATATATACACAATTGTTCGATTAACGTTAGACATATGTTAATTCAATCCAATTGTTTGTTATTATTCATATGGAGGAGAAAATATAAATTGCTCTAAAACCTACCTTAATTTTGCAATCTCACTAAAGATAATCCCCCCTCCTCCTTCCCCCTCTCTCTCCCCCCCACTTCTCTCTCCCCCCCACCTCTCTCTCCCCCCACCTCTCTCTCCCCCCATCTCTCTCTCCCCCCTCCCCCCTTCCCCCCTCCCCACTCTCTCTCTCCCCCTCCCCCTCTCCCTCTCTCCCCCTCCCCCTCTCCCTCTCTCCCCCTCCCCTCCCTCTCTCTCTTCCCTCTGTCTCAACCCCCACTTTCCCCCTCTCACATCCCCCCCCTCTCTCTCCCTCCCTCCCCCTCTCACTCTCCCTCCCACGCAGCGAGGCTCCTCACACACTGCAGCCACCCCCCCCCCCCCCCCGGCCCAGAGAAACGGGCACTCCCACAACGCAATATTCCACTACTTACCTGGGGCAGACCCCTAGGATCTTTGGTAAACACGAGGCATCGAGGTGATTGTGTGGATTGCAAATGGAGATCTGAACCCGCCCGGGCCCACTGCGCACGCGCGGAGATACAGCGTCATTTTGCGTCGCTACTGCGTCACCGGCTTCCCCCAACTGCACAAGCGCGGATGGGCTCAATTTTTTTCCCAAAAACTTCCAGTGGCCGGTACCAGAACATCGGGTAATTTCCGTCAAAGTGGAAACGCTGATAGCACTCCAATTTTTTTTTCTCTGGATTTTTTTTACTCTGTGAAAAAAACACCTTGGCCAGAGGCCCCCTAGATTTTGAGGCCCTAGGCTTCAACCTATGAGGCCTGTAGGTAAATCCGGCCCAGCCGAGGCCCCCCCTAGATCTCGAGGCCCCAAGCTTAAGCTTGTGAAGCTTATACGTAAATCTGGCCCTGGTTGGTATAATGTGAAATTACTGAACTAAATCTAGAGTTCTGGCCATTCATTGATCCAGAGACTTGAGTTGGAATCCCACCGGGGCAAATGGGGAAAGTAAATTCAATTACTTAAATAAAACTGGAGTTAAAACTTGTCTCAGTAACAATAACCACAAAATACTGAATTAAGATAATTGCCCACTCGCCACTAAATGACCACTGATCTGATAATTAAGTATATAAAAGTTTCCTCTTCACAGGGATCCTTATGAAGGGCACTTATGAACTGTTTTGGTTGCACTACAGACTGAGTTTTATTGCACTAATATTATGGTTATTAATTTATTGAATACCATTTATTATATTTATCTGTGTGTACGCATTTACAGGCCTGTTAAGCTGTTGCAAGTAAGAATTTCATTATTCCGTTGTTGGTACACATGACAATTCAACACCTTTGAACTCTTAGCTCTTGACTTGCAGCTTTGGAGAGTTGATAAAGGTTACAGGTGTCCTCCACCCCCCCCCCCCCCAACGAGGTTGTCAACAGCCATGGGTCACAGTATCAAAATTAGGGGTCGGGTCATTCAGGGCTGAGATAAGAAGAATATATTTCAGGGTCAATTTAGAGAGTAGAGCATAGAGAATCTTTTGAATTCTCCACACAAGGGTGCTAGGAAACAAAGATAGACATGAAATGCTGGAATAACTCAGCAGGACAGGCAGCATTCTGGAGAGGAGGAATGGGTGGCATTTCGGGTTAAGACCCTTCTTCATTCCTTCTCTCCAGAGATGCTGCCTGTCCCGCTGTTACTCCAGCATTTTGTGTCTATCTTCGGTTTAAACCATCTGCAGTTCCTTCCTACACATTTTGTCTGCTATGAAATAATATTGTTCACTTGAAATATTATTTCTACTCGTATTAGAATTTTGATTTAACATCTTCTGGTTTGTGCGTTTTATTCCCATCAGAAGTGTGTCTGAATTCTAAAATGTTAGATAATAGATAGGGTAGCCAGTCAGAATGTTCTTCCTAAGGTGGAAATGTCAAAGATTGGAGGGCACAAGTTTAAGGTGAAGTGGGCTAGGTTTAAAGGAGATGTGTGGGGCATGTGGTGGGTGTCTGGAATGCACTGCCAGGGTTGTTGGTGATAGTAGATTTGATAGTGGTGTTTAAGAGGCCTTTGGATAGGCACATGGATATAGATAGATAGAATGTATTTGCCACACAACCAGGGTCGGTGGTATTTGGGTTGTCAGCAGCGGTACAATAATAAAGAACACACAACCACAATAACAATGTAGCACAAACATCCACCACAGCATTCATCACTGTGGTGGAAGGCACAGAACTTGGCCAGTCCTCCTCCATTTTTCCCCGTGGTCGGGACCTCCACCCTCCGCAGCCGTTGCTGCGGGCGTCCAAATGGTAAGGGACAAAGTCAAAGTCAAGGTAAGTCCAGGATCGGCTCTTCCCCACCGGAGACCGCGGCTTCAGGTTGGTGTAGGCCGCAGGCCGGCGGTCGAAGATTTAAGGTTCCCGCCGCGCCGCAGCCGGAAGCACCGCAGACCGCAGGGCCAATGGTCGAAGCTCCCCTCCAGGGGTGATGGTAAGTCCATGCCGCACCCGCGGTAGAAGTTGGCCGCGGGCCGGCCGTGATGGCTTCTTCTTCCCCCGGGTCCCCCACAAGGGATCCCGGGCTGCGGACGCCGTGCCATCTGGAGCTCTGCTGACCGCTTATTCAGGCTGCCGGCTGCCGCGGGCCAGCGAAACGGAGCGCTCCCCTCCATCGAGCCCCAGCGAGGGCTCACCCGCTCCACGCCGAGGGTCCACGCTGCGCCCGCCGCTGAAGCCTCGGGCACGTCTCCGGAAAAGGCCGCGCCGATCCTCGTTGTTAGGCCACGGGGGAGGCGACCTGGAAAAAGTCGCCTCTCCGTGGAGGAGGCGACCGAAGCGGTTTCCCCCTTACCCCCCACACCACCCCCCACACAAGACACACAAAGGAACATTAAAACAAACTTTAAAACATACTTTAAAACATACTAAACATTGAAAAGACTAACGCGCTGCTGACAGGCGCTGCCATTGCAGCGCCCCCTACGACTCCCCATGCTGGGTATGGACCACATGCAGGCAGATGATTAGTTCACACAGAGAGTGGTGAATCTCTGGAACTCCCTGCCACAGAGAGTAGTCGAGGCCAGTTCATTGGCTATATTTAAGAGGGAGTTAGATGTGGCCCTTGTGGCTAAGGGGATCAGAGGGTATGGAGAGAAGGCAGGTACGGGATACTGAGTTGGATGATCAGCCATGATCATATTGAATGGCGGTGCAGGCTCGAAGGGCCGAATGGCCTACTCCTGCACCTAATTTCTATGTTTCTATGTTTAGTTTGGCATCATTCTCGGCACAGACAATATGGGCAGAAGGGCCTGTTTCCTTGCTATACTTTTCTAATGATTGAATCATTAGAATTCCTGTCAACCCTCTCTGTAGATTCAGAGCCGATGTGTACCATCCAATATGGTGTTTAGCCAAACATACCTCATACTCATTACAGTGATGAACATCCATAGACAGCAAGAGTTATCACCATTGTGTTTTGCTGTCCTATCCACCATTGTTGTGTCGTCTGCCAACACTCACTACCCAAGTTCACACACAAAGGAAACTCTCTAGGACATATTGACTCAAATCACAGCAGGCGGTGAGGAAAGCAATTTTCTAAGAAACAAAACAAAATCTCAAAACTTTGATTATTTTTGCATAATTTATAAATGATTGTCCCTTTATGTTTGGCCAGATTAATCTAAAACCATTTATAAATACATAAACCACTTTCTTAAGTACACTCATGTAAGTTGGCACTGGTCGCTAGTTGTCCACACAATTTCTATACTATTTCACACAAGCACACAACTCTCCAGATGGTTTCTTTTTATGAGTACAAAGACTCTTATGAAGCTGATTGGTTGTCAAACTGCCACGATTCCTATTTAACATGTAAACTTTTCTTTCTGTTCCCGTCATCCCCTCAACAAGGACAATTTCTCAAGGTCTTTTTGGTTTTTGTGAGATCTGTTTTCATTATAGTTAATTCATACTACAGAATTATGCCACTTGATCTGCAAATACAGATCCTGAACTATGCTGTAATTTATAATTAGGCAACCATTGATTATAATGATGTCATGTAAATAAAGCGACGGGGAATTCACATCTGGTTTCAACCACTTGAGCTAAAAATGACCTAAAATAAAAACACTCAATTTATTTATTTTAGGTACTTTGTTTCTGCAGCAAATGTCACCAGGAGTCCATGTAATTAATGATTTTGAACAAACACAATTAATCATCCAGATTAAATAAACTGGAAGATTTCCTTGTGAATAGTTTGTTTAGCATTCAATGGGTTTGACTTCTCCTTACACCAGATGGTTACAAAACATTCTGGGAAAACTGCAAGATACAAGGAACTGCTTATGCTGGAATCTTGAAAACTGTACCCTGTTCCCGAATTTTAACAAAAAAATAAAACTGGTTCGAATTGAACCAAAATACATTACCTTCTGCCATATCACAATGGAATTGGCTTCAGAACTATTCTTGACTTTTATCTGCAGAGTACAGATTAATGTGGAAGAATTCCTTGCAAATATGTCCCAAAAAACTAACTATCTTACAAGCATTGGGACTGCCAGGCAAATTTAAGGCACCGTACGTGTTGGGTACCTAAGATTAATTTTGAACCATTTCTTAAATGAAAAACAATGGGACAAGAAACTCCTTTAGTGAAACTCTCAGTGAAAATGGGTACATAAAGCCCAAACTGTGAGGTGATGTGTGCATCTATCTGACAAATGTGCTACATATTTTCTAATAACATGCACCAGTACTTTTATTAACATAAAAATATGCCTGCTATGTGATTGTTTTGTGATTGATGAAATACATTTCATGTGCAACACTTAAGGCATAAATAGTCATGAAATAGATTGTATCATTTTAGGATTTTCAAACTGTGTAGTTGGTTTGCTTCTGGGCCATTTTACTACATCCCACTAATCATTTCTAAACACTGCAAACAATTAACCACTGGCACTAGATTTGCTCTTTATTTCAATTGCTCCTTCCAGCCATTGTGGTCTATCTTTGACACTGTCATCCAATGCTGAGTCCCATCTTGTATACAATATACACTTATGACTGTATACCAACACACAGTACAAACAGGATCATCAAGTTTGCGGACAACACGACTGTGGTGGGACTGATAAACAACAACGACGAGTCTGCCTACAGGGATGAAGTCCAAAAACTGACTGTCTGGTGTACCAAAAACAACCTGGTACTCAATCCATCAAAGACAAACGAGCTGGTCGTTGACTTCAGGAGGAAGAGGAGAGAGGAACCTGCTCCCTTATACATCAAAGGAGACATGGTGGAGAGTCACTGGCTTTAAGTTCCTGGGAATAAACATCTCCCAGGACCTCAAATGGCAAATGAACACCGTCACTCTCGTGAAGAAGTCACATCAGCGGCTGTATTTCCTGAGGTCTCTGCGGAGAGCAAACGTCTCACAGCCGCTGCTGTTGTCCTTCTACCGATGCGCCGTGGAGAGTATCCTCTCCTATGGAATCCTGGTGTGGTTTGCTAGCTGTACTGTGGCTGAGAGGAGGGCGTTGCAGGGAATTATAAAAACTGCGCAGAACATTACAAACGCCCAACTGCCCTCCTTGGATGACATATATAGAGCCCGATGCTTGCGCCGGGCCACAAATATCAAGCAGGACACATCCCACCCTGCCAACCACCTTTTTACTCTGCTACCCTCTGGGAGGCGATTCAGGACTCTGAAGGCTCATGTGATAAAAGAGCTAAATTCCAACAGAGAATGCTGGGGAAGCAAAATGTAATTCCAAGAAATGCTGCCAAATTCTTTTAAATTCTTTTAAATTCTTTTAAAATACCTATTTATTTTTTACAAATAAGTGTACATATGTGTTAATGGTTGTTGTGTTTGTATTTTTTTTAACCGGAGGAGATGTAATGGAATTTCGTTGCACAGTATTGTGCAATGACAATAAACGTATTCATTCATTCATGAGGTCCCTGCATTTTATTAAGGAGGTTGACAGTCCTTTATATCATCCCAAACCCAAGCATAAGATAGTTCCAGGCTTGGTGACTTTGGCAGCACAAGTAATTGAAGCGTTAGTTTAGTTTAGTCTAGAGATACTGCGTGGAAACAGACCTTCGGCCCACCGAGTCCGCATCGACCAGCAATCCCCGCACATTAACACTATCCTACACAGACTAGGGACAATTTTACTCTTATACCAAGCCAATTAACCTACAAACCTGTATGTCTTTAGAGCATGGGAGGTAACTGAAGATCACGGAGAAAATCCACGTGGTCATGGGGAGCATCCTAGGATGCATCACCCATAGTCAGTCATGTCCGAGGGGGGCCTACGAACATGAGGAGAACGTACAAACTCTGTACAGACAGCGCCTGTAGTCAGGATCGAACGCAGGGCTCCGGCGCTGCAAGCGCTGTAAGGCACAACTCTACCGCTGAGCCGCCGTGCCGCCCTAGCTAGAAATACTGAGGTTTCACTATAGTATCCTTCATGTCAGAATATAAAGGTCAATTTTTTCAGGCAGCCCAGTTAAACTGGACTTGGGTCACACAACATATTTCCCAATTCATGCAAACTCTTTTAACCATGGAATATATTACAGGATCAAAATTTTAACTAATGGGCTTGTCCCACTTCGGCGATTTTTCAGTGGACTGCCGGTGACTGTCAAGTTGCCCGCGCTCACCTGAAAAACTGGGAACTGGAACCGCGACTGTCAGAGTGAACTACACACACAAATACATCGCAAAGGCGGGGGCCAGGGCAAGCGGGGGAGTGCTGTCTGAAATTCACAGGGTACAAAGCCAAGGTGATACAGTCACACACCGCGATAAACAGTTGGCGCTGTAATTAAGACAATTAGCACAGTGTACGGTAAGTCCTTTAAAAGAGGGGAGAAGGAGGGAGAGGGGAGGAGAGGGGGGGGAGAAGCGGGGAGAAGGAGTGGAGCCAACTTTTAAGAAGCCAGACATCTTCTAATAAGTCAGAGATACACAGCTGTGAAGTTCGGCAGACATTTAACATTACCTTGGTTCTGAAAACTCCAGCTTACGTTTTTTTCCCAAATGAGCCAATGAAAATGACCCGTCAGCAAAGGCGATTAAATAAAACTACCTATGACTACCTCGACTACCCATAACTACATGGCGACCCCAGGACAACTGCACCTATAACTACAGGATTATCGATTTTTTCTCCATGGCGACCAATTTCTGGTCGCAGAAAAATTTTCAACATTTTGAAAAATTTGCCCGACCATACTGAGGCCGCCACTAATTACCAGAATGCGGGAACTCCTCGCGACCATGAAGGAGACCGGAGACCATGTGGCGACCATGTGGCGACCATGTGGCGAGCGCAGAGTCTCCTGCACTCGCGTAAAAAGTCGCCTAAGTGGGACAGGCCCATAAGGAAAAGGTGACTATTTTGCTCCACACTGATATACTTTCAAAAGTCCAATGAAATGATGTGTGGTTGTCTATTGCAATCAGATTTCTGTTCTGCAATGTTTCTTTACATTAAGTGTCATACACTTAGCTCCAGATCATTCAAACTATAGGCTGAGACAGCAGCACAATAGCAGATGCATGTAGACATTTTGCACAAAAATTATGTAGAATTTGTTTGGATGTTCCCAGGATCACTCTTGCCATGTTTGGAATGTTAATAGAAATGCCATTAATATGTAAAATACAGTACTTGAATTTGTTATAAAATTTTGGAAAAGGTGCAAAGTCTTAATTATTTCCCAGATCAAATATATAATTTGTAAATTAAATACATTATGGGATGCTTATTACTGCTTGGTGTAATTAATTATGCAGCTGCACTTCCAAACAGCAGAATTAGACTTGGTAGCATTGAGGTGTATAGTGTGGGAAATTAGGTTGGGACAATACACTAACTAATGCAACATGATCAGCTGTTTAAAGAATCTGATTAAACATTAATTTTCTTATTAATGTAATGCTAGCGAAGGTCAGCAGCATTTTCTTAATCATTGAAAACTACCTCTGATCACCAATGCATTTACTTGAAGATTCCCGTCTCAGTGAGGGAGAGGTGCTATTGAGACATATCTCCAGTCACTGGTATATGTAACATCCAGATACTCAAGAAGGGTCTCTACACAAATCGTCACCGATCCTTTTTCTCCTGTGAACAACCAGAAACAGTTTGCTTTGATCAACTTTGTCCCGTTCTTACGTAATGCTAAATAATTCTGTGACTTTGCCATGTAATCTACGACATGTGAACCATCAACAAAACGTGTGCATTATTCATTAGCGACAGCATGAGCTCTTCAGACAGATACTGTATCAGCTATCTACTTAAACATTCAACAGTTATTGTGTAATTCAGTCGTGAGTTTACTGCTCATCAGAGTCAATGTGTGCCAGGAGTGTAATACAGGAGTGAAACATGGATCTATCGGTCTTGCCAAATAACAATCATCCTGACAAATTTCTGCAGTTAGATGTAAAAGCTCTAAGTATAAGACCTGGTTTAGGCCCAGTTGGTTTCACAGGTCTCTCCGGGGCAGCTTTGAGCGGTCAACAGTGGCACAACCAAGTCTATTCTCAGGTAAGAGTGTTGATCAGCTTTCGATCAGTGCTTGAACTCTTGTGATGAGAAACAATCGTTGTCGTTGTCTCTGTACTGTACACTGACAATGACAATTAAAGTTGAATCTGAATCTGAATCATGAGTCATCCTCGAATTTGTTCTAATATTCTTTAACAATATAGTTAAAAGAATTGAATTAAATTATAAGGACAGGCCCAGTCAAAATGAGTGGGTAACTGGCCTAATCAGTACAATAAGGCCTAATCAGTAGAGCAGCACGGTGGCGCGGCGGTAGAGTTGCTGCCTTACAATGCCAGAGACCCGGGTTTAATCCTGACTATGTGAGCTTGTCTGTACAGAGTTTGTATGTTCTCCCCATGACCTGCGTGGGTTTTATCCGAGATCTTCGGTTTCCTCCCACACTCCAAAGACGTACAGGTCTGTAGGTTAATTGGCGTGGTATAAATAATTAGCTGACGTGAGTCTGTTAAATTTCCAATATCAACTATACGTTTCTGACTGTTATTGAAAGAGAATCATTAATTGCACCAAATTGATGACATAATCGATGGGTATTAATGATCACAAATTGATAATGTTATTAATATCACTGTTACTGCACATGTCTTCCAGAATAAGAACCAAAAGCCACAGGGGAAGATCAGCACGCAGCGGAATGATGATTTCCCTGTTCTCATTGATAAAGTAATCAGCCAACATAGCACTCCCCTCACCCTGAAGTCCACCATTAAGACAAATCCCCTGTACGCAGACTGTAGAGCGGTCGAAGGCTGGCAACAGAACAAGACTCATCCCTCATGGACAATTCAGGACTACGACAGACAGTCAATGCAATCAAATTTAGCAATTCATCTTAGCAAGGTGATATGTCGCAGAGCCTAACATGATGAATAGACACTAATATTTTAACTTCCATTGCACTTATATCAAATGTCACAATGTAATTTAGACACGAAAGATGATTGAGAATTCTTAGAGCAGTGGAGGTTTGGAATTATTGCATGATCAAAAGCAAACCCTTCAAACTAAAAAAAGGATAGCAAAATGGTAAAACATCCAGAAAAAAATATTTCAGAGTGTGTGACAAAAGGCTGATAACAATACAGGTGAGGGGAATACAAGAGATAAAGGCAGAGAAGTGAATGCTTGGAGGAATCCAGAACTGAGTGAGCATGATGCCATGTGGAGGAGGAAAGTGAAAGATGGACTTGAAAGAGGCAGGAGACTAGCTTGAATTGAATTGAATTGAATTGAATTGAATTGAATTGAATTGAATTGAATTGAATTGAATCCTTTATTTGTCATTCAGACCTTTCGGTCTGAACGAAATGCTGTTGCCTGCAGCCATACATGTAATAATAACAAAACACAATAAACACAAATTAACATCCACCACAGTGAGTTCACCAAACACCTCCTCACTGTGATGGAGGCAAAAGTCTTAGAGTTACTGTCTCTTCCCTCCTCTTCTCCCTCTGCGCCGAGGCGATACCCCACCGGGCGATGGCATCAGTCCCACGGTTCAAGGTCCGCGGCCCGGGGGGTGGTCGAAGCTGCCCGCAGCTGTTACAACGGGTGCTCCGGAAAACAGGCTATTGAAGATAGCAAGATAAGGGTATTGGAATCATGGAGCAGGAATATAACACATGAACGTAATATATGAGATAGGGCAGGAGCTGGCTATTTGCACCTGCCCTCCCATCTAATCATGTATGCCCATCCTTAAATGCAACCACAACTAATCTGATATTAGCCTCAGGCTGACTTTCCTGCCAGGTTACTCATAATCATTAACTTTCACAATTTTCTCTGCTTTAACTTTGAATACTCTGACTGCATTTCTACAGCTTTTTGGGATAGAGAAATCCAAAAGTTAACTTCCGTTGAGATGAAGAAATTCCCCCGTCATCTCCATTTTAAAATGGATGCCCCGTTTATTCTGAAACTGTAATTATGTTTGTGGATTACACTAAAATAGGTGTTATCATTGATAGTGAGGATGGTTGTCAAGGATTACAGTGGAATTTTGATCAACAGGGCAAGGGGGCTTGAGAATGGCTAATGGAGTTTAATTCACATAAGTGTGAGGTGTTGCATTGTGGGAAGTCTATCAGGTGTGGACCTCCACAGTGAATGCTAGGGTCCTGGGGAATGTTGTAGAGCAGTTGGATCTAGGAGTACAAATATATAGTTCCCTGAAAGTGGTGTCACAAGCAGATAGGATGGTGTAAAGGCTTTTGGCATGCTTGCCTTCATCAGCTGGGGAATTAAGTATAGAAAAAGAGACACAGAGTGCTGCAGTAACTCAGCGGGTCAGGCAGCATCACTGTAGACCATAGGGAGGTGACATTTCAAATCAGGGGCCTTCTTCATACTGATCAGGCTTCTCTGCCTGAATCTGTTGAGTTACTGCCTGAGATGCTGTTGAGTTACTCCAGCACTTTGTGTTTTTTCTTTGTAACCAGCATCTGCGGTTCCATGTTTCTATAATTGAGTATATAAGTTGGGACATTATATTGCAATGAACAAGATGTTGGTGAGACAGAATTTAACATTTTGTATTCACTTCTGGTCACCTGTTATAGGAAAGATGCCGCTAATTTGGAAAAATTGCAGAAAAGATCGATGAGGACATTGCCAGGATTTGAGGGCCTAAACGAGAGGGAGAGGTTGGACAAGCTAAGAATTTATTCCTTGCAGCACAAGAGGATGAGGGATGATTTTATAGAGGTATATATAATCATGAGGTGTGAATGCACTGTCCTTTACCCAGAGTAGGGGAATCAAGAACTAGAGGGCATAGGTTTAAGGAGAGAAAGGAAAGATTTAATAGGAACCCGAGAGGCGTCCTTTTCATACTAAAGATGGTAGGTAAATGGAATGAGCTGCTGAGGAATTAGTTGACAAAATGTATAGGAAAGAACTGCAGATGCTGGTTTGAATCAAAGATAGACACAAAATGCTGGAGTAACTTAACGGGGCAGGCAACATGTCTGGATATAAGGAACAGGTGACGTTTCAGGTCGAGACCCTTCTTCAGACTGAGGTAGGTACAGGAACAATATTTTAAAGATTCTTGGGTAAGTACACGAATGGGAAAGGTTTTGAGTGATATTGGCCAAACGTGGGTAAAGGAGATGATCTTAAATGGGACATCTTGGTCGGAATGGACAAGTTGGGACAAAGGGCCTGTTTGCATGCTGTAGGACTATGACTCTTTGACACTGTCGAAACATTTTTTCAACATCTACTACTAAGCCCAATCAGTAACTTTGATGTTTCAATGAGATTGTCTCTCCTTATAAACTCCATTGAGTATAAGCCCAAACTGTTCAATCTTTCTTCAAGAGTATATCTACATCTCGAAAAGCAACCGTGTGAAGGTTCTGTGAATTGTTTACAATGCAAATATGGGCGGTACGGTGGCACAGCGGTAGCGTTGATGCCTTACAGAGCTCGAGACCCGGGTTCGATCCTGACTACGGATGCTGTCTGTCTGGAGTTTGTATGTTCTCCCCGTGACAGTGTAATTTTTCTCCGGGTGCTCCGTTGGTATGGTACAGCTATCACTGCAGCTGTAACAAACATGGATGCCTTAAGGTTTCCTTCCCCATGCTATCTTCATTCTCCATTCTTTACACCTACTTCCTTTCCAAGGAGACCAGGAAGCAGACTGCTGCTAGGATGGAGTTGGAATTTCCCTAAGATGAAAGGGTTGGCACATTTGCACAGCAGTAAAGTTGCTGCCGTACAGAACAAGATATCCTCAGAGGGTGGTGGAGGCAGGTTCTTTGCCCCAGAGGGCGGTTGAGCCAGGTACTCTGGATGCTTTCAAGAGAGAGCTAGATAGGGCTCTTAAAGATAGTGGAGTCAGGGGATTATGGGGAGAAGGCAGGAACGGGGTACTGATTGGGGATGATCAGCCATGATCACATTGAATGGAGGTGCTGGCTCGAAGGGCCAAATGGCCTACTCCTGCACCTCTTGTCTATTGTCTATTGTCTATTATCCGAGTTTGATCCTGAGTACGATGGTGTCTGTACAGAGATTGAGTGTTCTCCCTGTAACAGCGTGGGTTTTCTCTGGGTGCTCTGGTTTCCTCCCACACTCCAAAGCCATACAGGTTTGTAGGTTAATTGGCTTTGGTAAAAACTGCAAATTATAAATTGTAAATAAGGTCATAAGTGATAGGAGCAGAATTAGGCCATTCAGCCCATCAAGTCTACTCTGCCATTCAATCATGGCTGATCTATCTCTCCCTCCTAACCCCATTCTCCTGCCTTTCCACATAACCCCTGAACCCCTGTTGCCAGTGTACAGGATAATGCGAATGCACGGGGGTGATTGCTGGTCAGTGTAGACTTGGTGGGTGAAGAGCCTGTTTCCGTGCTATATCTCTCAAGTCTAAAGTCATAAAATAATTTCCCTCCTCTTCCCTCTCTCCCACATCCTCCTTTGTATGGGCATTTCTTTCAAATACATTTTACAATAATAGCCTCCCATATTCTGGGATCCAGACCATTATCTCGCTGTGTATATCCGAACTGATTAAACTCTAGAAGTTGAAAAAGTGGAAGGTATAAACAAGAAGAGCCTCACATCTTATTCTAACCATTTGGGGATTTCTGAGCAGTTGATGCTTTGTTTGTAAGGATATAAAATGAAGGGAAGCATTGATGTGTTAGGTAGTCAAAAGCTTTTCTCAGGGTAGAAATGTCAAATAGAAACATAGAAACATAGAAAATAGGTGCAGGAGTGGGCCATTCGGCCCTTCAAGCCTGCTCCACCATTCAATATGATCATGGCTGATCATCCAACTCAGTATCCTGAACCTGCATTCTCTCCATACCCCCTGATCCCTTTAGCCACAAGGGCCACATCTAACTCCTTCTTAAATATAGCCAATGAACTGGCCTCAACTACTTTCTGTGGCAGAGAATTCCACAGATTCACCACCCTCTGTGAAACATTATTTTCTCATCTTGGTCCTAAAAGACTTCCCCCTTATCCTTAAACAGTGCCCCTTGTTCTGGACTTCCCCCAACACCGGGAACAATCTTCCTGCATATAGCCTGTCAAACCCCTTAAGAATTTTGTACGTTTCTATAAGATCCCCCCTCAAAGGAGTCTATCCAGTCTTTCTTCATATGAAAGTCCTGCCATCCCAGGAATCAGTCTGCTGAACCTTCTCTGTACTCCCTCTATGGCAAGAATGTCTTTCCTCAGATTAGGAGACCAAAACTTTCCGCAATACTCTAGGTGTGGTCTCACCAAATCCCCGTACAACTGCAGTAGAACCTCCCTGCTCCTATACTCAAATCATTATGCTATGAATGCTAACATACCATTCACTTTCTTCACTGCCTGCTACATCTGCATGCCTACTTTCAATAACTGGTGTACCATGACACCCAGGTCTCGTTGCATTGCCCCTTTTCCTAATCGGCCACCATTCATATAATAGTCTACTTTCCTGATTTTTCCACCAAAGTGGATAACCTCACATTTTTCCACATTATACTGCATCTGCCATGCATTTTCCCACTCACCCAACCTATCCAAGTCACCTTGCAGCCTACTAGCATCCTTCTCACAGATAACCCTGCCCCCCCAGCTTCATGTCATCCGCAAACTTGGAGATGTTGCATTCAATTCCCTCGTCCAAATCCTTAATATATATTGTAAATAGCTGGGGTCCCAGCGTTGAGCCTTGCGGTACCCCACTAGTCACTGCCTGCCATTCTGAAAAGGACCCGTTTACTCCTACTCTTTGCTTCCTGTCTGCCAGCCAGTTCTCTATCCACATCAATACTGAACCCCCAATATCGTGTGCTTTAAGTTTGCATACTAATCTCTTATGTGGGACCTTATCGAAAGCCTTCTGAAAGTCCAGATATACACATCCACTGGTTCTCCCTTATCCACTCTACTAGTTACATCCTCGAAATATTCTATAAGATTCATCAGACATGATTTACCTTTCATAAATCCATGCTGACTTGTCCAATGATTTCACCACTTTCCAAATGTGCTGCTATCCCATCTTTAATAACTGCCTCTAGCATTTTCCCCACTACCGATATTAGATTAATTCCCCGTTTTCTCTCCCCCTCCCTTTTAAAAAGTGGAGTTACATGAGCTACCCTCCAATGCTCAGGAAGTACTCCAGAATCTAAAGAGTTTTGAAAAATTATCACTAAAGCATCCACTATTTCTGGGGCTACTTCCTTAAACACTCTGGGATGCAGCCTATCTGGCCCTGGGGATTTATCGGCCTTTAATCCATTCACTTTACCTAACACCACTTCCCGACTAACCTGGATTTCACTCAGCTCCTCCATTTCATTTGACCCCCGGTCCCCTGCTATTTCCGGCAAATTATTTATGTCTTCTTTAGACAGTAGTTATTCAATTGGTCTGCCATGTCCTTGTTCCCCATGATCAATTCACCTGTTTCTGACTGCAAGGGACCCACATTTGTTTTAACTAATCTTTTTCTCTTCACATATCTATAAAAGCTTTTGCAGTCAGTTTTTATGTTCCCTGCCAGTTTTCTTTCATAATCTATTTTCCCTTTCTGAATTAAGCCCTTTGTCCTCCTCTGCTGGACTCTGAATTTTTTCCCAGTCCTCTGGTAAGCTGCTTTTTCTGGCTAATTTGTATGCTTCATCTTTTGTTTTGATACTATCCCTGATTTCCCTTGTTATCCACGGATGCACTACCTTCCCTGATTTATTCTTTTGCCAAACTGGGATGGACAATTGTTGTAGTTCATCCATGCAGTCTTTAAATGCCTTCCATTGCATATCCACCATCAACCCTTTAAAAATCAATTGCCAGTCTATCTTGGCCAATTCACGTCTCATACCCTCAAAGTTACCTTTCTTTAAGTTCAGAACTCTTGTTTCTGAATTAACTATGTCACTCTCCATCCTAATGAAGAACTCAACCATATTATGGTTACTCTTGCCCAAGGGGCCAAGCACAACAAGACTGCTAACTAACCCTTCCTCATTACTCAATACCCAGTGTAGAATAGCCTGCTCTCTCGTTGGTTCCTCTACATGTTCGTTTAGAAAGCTATCCCGCATACATTCCAAGAAATCCTCTTCCTCAGCACCCCTGCCAATCGAATTCACCCAATCTATATGTAAATTGAAGTCACCCATCATAACTGTTTTACCTTTGTTGCACGCATTTCTAATTTCTTGTTTGATGCCATCCTCAACTCCACTACTACTGTTAGTTGGCCTATACACAACTCCCACTAGCGTTTTCTGCCCCTTAGTATTTCGCATCTCTACCCATATCGATTCCACATCCTCCAAACTAATGTCCTTCCTTTCTATTGCGTTAATCTCCTCTCTAACTAGCAACGCTACCCCACCTCCTTTTCCTTTCTATCTATCCCTCCTGAATAATGAATATCCCTGGATGTTCAGCTCCCAGCCTTGGTCACCCTGGAGCCATGTCTCCGTGATCCCAACTGTAACATATTCATTAATAACTATCTGCACATTCAACTCATCCACCTTATTACGAATGTTCCTTGCATTGAGACTCAAAGCCTTCAGGCTTGTTTTTACAACACTCTTACCCCTTATACAATTATGTTGAAAAGTGGCCCTTTTTGATTTTTGCCCTGGATTTGTCTGCCTGCCACTTTTACTTTTCACCTTGCTACCTATTGCTTCTACCCTCATTTTACACCCCTCTGTCTCTCTGCTCATGCTCCCATCCCCCTGCCACATTAGTTTAAATCCTCCCCGACACCACTAGCAAACACTCCCCCAAGGACATTGGTTCCATTCCAGCCCAGGTGCAGACCGTCCTGTTTGTACTGGTCCCATCTCCCCCAGAACTAGTTCAAATGCCCTAAAAATTTGAATCCGTCCCCCTTGCACCATTTTTCAAGCCACATATGCATCTGAAATATCTTCCTATTTCTACTCTGACTAGCACATGGCATTGGTAGTAATCCAGAGATTATTACCTTTGAGGTCCTAATTTTAAGTTTATCCCGTTTTTTACCTATATCGTTGGTGCCAATATGCACCACGACAACTGGCAGTTCACCCTCCCCTTCCAGAATGTTCTGCAGCTGCTCAGAGACATCCCTGACCCTTGCACCAGGGAGGCAACATACTATCCTGGAGTCTCGTTTGCGGCCGCAGAAATGCCTATCTATTCCCCTTCCAATTGAATCCCCTATTACTATATCCATTCCACTCTTTTTCCTCCCCTCCTGTGCCGCAGAGCCACCCATGGTGCCCTGAACTTGGCTGCTGCTGCATTCCCCTGATGAGCCATCTCCCCCAACAGTATCCAAAATTGTATATCTGTTTAGGAGGGAGATGACAGTGAGAGTAGGAATGGAGCGAGGTGGAGGATAAATGAGTGGATGAGAGACTGGTGCAGTGGGTATGGATTCAAGTTTCTGGATCATTGGGACCTCTTTTGGGGAAGGTGTGACCTGTACAGAAAGGACGGGTTGCACTTGAACTCGAGGGGGACCAATATCCTGGCGGGGAGATTTGCAAAGGCTACTGGGGAGACTTTAAACTAGTATGGTTGGGGGGAGGGACTCAAATTGGGAAAGCTAGCAGTCAGTGTGTGAGGCAGGAGGCAGTGAATGGTAGCACTCTGACCCAAAATGTAGGGGAGAGAGAAGAAAAAGACAATAAACAGAGAATAAGAGAGGGTGGGTTTCTTAAATGTGTATATTTTAATGCTAGAAGCATTGTAAGAAAGGTGGATGAACTCAGAGCCTGGATTGACACCTGGAAGTATGATGTTGTGGCGATCAGTGAAACATGGTTGCAGGAGGGCTGTGATTGGAAACTAAATATTCCAGGATTTCGTTGCTTCGGGTGTGATAGAATTGGAGGGGCAAGAGGTGGAGGTGTTGCATTGCTTATCAGGGAAGATATTACAGGAGTGCTTTGGCAGGATAGGTTAGAGGGCTCGTCTTAGGGAGGCTATTTGGGTGGAACTGAGAAATGGGAAAGGGGTAGCAACACTTATAGGGGTGTATTATAGACCGCCAAATGGGGAGCGAGAATTGGAAGAGCAAATATGTAAGGAGATTGCAGATATTAGTAGTAAGCACAAGGTAGTGATTGTGGGAGATTTCAATTTTCCACACATAGACTGGGAAACACATTCTGTAAATGGGCTGGATGGGTTGGAGTTTGTAAAATGTGTGCAGGATAGTTTTTTGCAGCAATACATAGAAGTACCTACTAGAGAAGGGGCGGTGCTGGACCTCCTGTTAGGAAATGAGACGGGTCAGGTGGCAGAGGTATGCGTTGGGGAACAGTTCGGGACCAGTGATCACAATACCATTAGTTTCAATATAATTATGGAGAGGGTCAGAACCGGACCTAGGGTTGTGATTTTTGATTGGAGAAAGGCTAACTTTGAGGAGATGCGAAAGGATTTAAAAGGAGTAAATTGGGACATTTTGTTTTATGGGAAAGATGTGGAAGAGAAATGGAGTACATTTAAAGGGGAAATTTTAAGAGTACAGAATCTTTATGTCCCTGTTCGGTTGAAAGGAAATAGTAAAAATTGGAAAGAGCCATGTTTTTCAAGGGAAATTGGACACTTGGTTCGGAAAAAGAGGGAGATCTACAATAATTATAGGCAGCATGGAGTAAATGAAGTGCTTGAGGAGTTTAAAGAATGTAAAAAGAATCTTTAGAAAGAAATTAGAAAAGCTAAAAGAAGATATGAGGTTGCTTTGGCAAGTAAGGTGAAAGTAAATCCAAAGGGTTTCTACAGCTATATTAATAGCAAAAGGATAACGAGGGATAAAATTGGTCCATTAGAGAGTCAAAGTGGACAGCTATCTGCAGAGCCAAAAGAGATGGGGGAGATATTGAACAATTTCTTTTCTTCGGTATTCACCAAGGGGAAGGATATTGAATTATGTGAGGTAAGGGAAACAAATAGAGTAGCTATGGAAACTATGAGATTCAAAGAAGAGGAAGTACTGACACTTTTGAGAAATATAAAAGTGGATAAGTCTCCAGGTCCGGACAGGATATTCCCTAGGACATTGAGGGAAGTTAGTGTAGAAATAGCAGGGGCTATGACAGAAATATTTCAAATGTCATTAGAAACGGGAATAGTACCGGAGGATTGGCGTACTGCGCATGTTGTTCCATTGTTTAAAAAGGGGTCTAAGAGTAAACCTAGCAATTATAGACCTGTTAGTTTGACGTCAGTGGTGGGCAAATTAATGGAAAGGATACTTAGAGATAATATATATAAACATCTGGATAAACAGGGTCTGATTAGGAACAGTCAACATGGATTTGTGCCTGGAAGGTCATGTTTGACTAATCTTCTTGAATTTTTTGAAGAGGTTACTCAGGAAATTGATGAGGGTAAAGCAGTGGATGTTGTATATATGGACTTCAGTAAGGCCTTTGACATTAACTCACTGAACCCTTAACTCACTGAACCTTTAACTCACTGAACCCTTAACTCACTGAACCCTTAACTCACTGTACCCTTAACTAAAAAGCAGAAATACAAACCTGGGGTTACTGCCAATCAGCTGCTTCCTCTAGTCCGCTTCCACCAATTAGCGGCTTCCTCTAGACCACTTATTTTGAAGTGTGATGGAAGGTTGCAGAGTGGGCAACTCTGCACCAGCCGCTCCAACCGCTCCTGGGCCTCTGTGGAACAAAGCCCCGCGCTCGATTTTTAAAGTTATAGGTTATATTATAGGTTGAAGGTGAGAAGATAAAAAGTTAAAAGGATATGTGCAATGCACATATTTTACACAGAGAGGGATGGTATGTGCTACCGGGAGAAGTGGTTGAAATAGTTACTGTATGCTAACAACATTTAAGAGACTTCGAGACAGATATATGAACAGGCACGGAATAGAGGAGTATGGACCTTGGGCAGGCAGAGTGGTTACATCAACATCATTGTTGCCACAGTTACGGTTGATGATGGGCCTGTGTCTATCATGTACTGTTCTATGTTTGATAGTCTAAAGGATAGTCTGGAATCCTCACAGCGAGTGTTTGTCATAGCATGTCCAGTTCTTGTCCTAATTACTGTTCTTTTGGCATTCTTTAATAGAAATAAACTGTCAGAATTTGCCAGAGCCATTGTTCAATCTTGTGTCAGTGTTCCCATCCATAATTACTGGACCTGAGCATTGTATCTAGACATTCATAGAAGCAGGGCAGCTCAGACAAGTTTAAGAAAAAAATGAGTTTATGAACCAATATTTTTCATTATACATGACTTTTGTACTGTGTGCAACTTTTGCAGATGTGTATTCCCAGGAAAACATATGGTTGAAGTTACATTGGGTGTTTAAGAGAAATCCTGCATATATCTAATCTCTTAATGCAACAAACTATCTTTGTGCATTTAACCCTTACATTGTGGGATGATGTGACAATTATTTCAGAAGGCCCTTAACCTACCAACAAAGGTTATCCATCATTTCATGCCCAAACAGATTTTGTACTTCCTTGCCCTGATGCATTTTTTCATGAACATCAGAAAAGATTTAAAGCTGAGTCTCACGTTGCGAGTTGACACAAGAGGTACCCCGAGTGAAAGACTCGTGGTTGTGTACGAGATTGCAAGTGTATGATCAAGAGTTTAACCGAGTTCCCACGGGTATGACAAGTTTGCCGTTTACTTGTCATTTCTGCGATGTTCCAAGTTCATCTCCCGAGTTACTCTTGAGCCAATCCTGATTGAAGGTTTGTTTTAATAAGCAACAGTGTTATGTTTTAATAAGCAACAGTGTTAAAGAAGACCTTTCCATTCTGTGGCTTTGTTTTAAAGATAGAATTCAGCGCGGCCGCATCTATTGATGTGACCTACAAAGGGGAAATGCGCACCATCCAGTGCCAGAGCAGTTATACTTATGATTTGTTTGATACACATAGGTTTGATATGTTTTAATTGAATTTACTGCCATGTCTACACACTGTGGGGAGACGGGAGATTAAATGTTTGAATGTGGATGGATGTGCACATCAGATTGTTGTGAGACGGAGCTCAGGGTTCGCCTCCTGAGCTGCTTTGGTGCCCAGGCGTGAGTTGAGTTGAGGTGGAGAGAGGTTGGGGGAGGGGGGGGCGTCATTAATCTGTCTGGGGTGACATGGCTCTTGGGTTAGGCTGGGATCATTCTCTGCGGGATGATCTTAGTGTGGGAGACAAGTGTAGGAGAGGTGTACTGACTGTGTGGGCAGAACTTTGGAAGTGATTGCCCACCAGTCTCAAAAGCTGCTGTGTATCCCTGACCCTGGGATAGCAGGGGGCGATCAAACAGCACAATACCCCCCTCCCCCTCCACGCCAACACGAAGGGCAATGATCCCAAGGCTTTAGCGTCAGAAACAGCGGGCAGGCGACAATCACCTGCCATAACGCGAGAGAGATCATGCACTGTTGTAGGTCTCCTTTGCACGTCCAGAGACCCACAGCCAACAGCAACTCCAGCCCAGCCCCCCTCCAACTCCAGAGGAATCCGCTCCCCGATGGGCCGCTACGGCGACAAGTGGCAGTTCGCCCACAGCCCGAGCTGCGCCTCCTCATCCGCCACCCCAAGAACAAGACGTACCTTGCACACCATCAGCTCCTGCCCCTACGTGGGAGCGACTTCCCCGGGGCGACTGGCACGGACCTGTTGGCATCGCCGACGTGAAGACAGTGCAAAGCCCCCGCGCTGGTGCAACGGGCGGGGAGCTGGAGAGGGGAGGGAAGGGTCACACACATGGCCGGGAAGCAGAGGGGTGTAGGTGGGGGTGGTGACAGATAGGGCCAACAATGAGTGGAGAAAGACAGAAACACCGACGTGCAAAGGAGACCTACAACAGTGCATGATCTCTCTCGCGTTATGGCAGGTGATTGTCGCTGGGAAACTGAAGGGAGCCACAATCTGCTGCTGCCTGCCCGCTGAGTTAAAGAGTTCCCACGGTAGACTCACGATACACTAAGGTAAACGCACGGGCCACTACGTTATTACAACGAGTTAAAATGTTTCAATTCTTAACCACAAGAGTAAAATTGACTCGTGGAAATTTCAAACATGTTTGATTTTTTGCAAGAGTCGACAAGTTACACGAGTACCTGCCGTTAGCGCCACGAGTCTCTAAGTTGCGTCCACGAGTTCCGTACGTTAATCGTACGTTATTACCACGAGTTTTAACTCGGGTTACCTCTTGTTTCAACTCGCAACATGAGATTCAGCTATTAGATGTGAAGTAAATTAGGATCAGAGGTATCAGGATAAATACTACATTTCCGTTCTCAGGAAATTTCACTGTGGCCACTGCGATAGACTAGTGCTGAATCTCAGTAAGGATCATTAGTAATTGTTTCAATTTATTTTTCATTTAGGAGGATCCAAATGACCTGAAGTTTTGGTTGGATGACATTTATACACCAGGATATGATTCTTTACTGAGAAAAAAAGAAACTGAGCTCAAAAGAGCCAAATGTTGTAAATTAATATCTGTGGTAGTTTTGGTAACTTGCACTTTAGTCACTGTAATTACTGTATTAATAGTTGTTGTTTGATTAGTTAGTTAATGAACATTTATATAAACTATTGTCATAATCATGTTCATGTACTTCAGATTCACAAAATAATACAGCACTGGGCGCATTTGACCTGGGCCACTTCAATGAGAGTCCAATTCATCTCAATCCCCTGCTCTTTCCCACTAGCCCTGAAACCTCACTCCTTTTTCCACCATCATTCCAGATGGTTCATTCAGATTGCAATGCCTGCCAGTTAGTGAGGATTGCTGGTTACTTTAAATTTGTCTTCTATTGTCACTAACTTCCCTTTCACTTTTTCACCCTCTGTACCATTCCCACCAATACAAAATATTTTCTGATGGCTTTATATCATATCTTAAACAGAAATTGTATTATTTCATACATCTTAAGGGATTGATATGCATGTATTGTGTATACACATATGCACAGTTTGGTTGAAGACTGTGGAATAAAAAAGATGGACATATTTTAGCAGTTTTCTATGCCGTTTAGTATACATCATTTTCCTGGCACTGCATAGCCAGAAAAAGAGCACACAATTAAAGACAAAACTGTGAAGAATGGCTCTTGTGTGAATTAAATCAAACAGACTCCAGTCATGTCAGAGGGCCACTGCGGGGGTTGGCAGACACACTTGCATGTTGAGGAACCAGGTGCTTTGTTCAGCATGACAACTATCAGCCGTGAGTGAGTACTGGCAATTGTGGGCCAGGGAACAACCACAGGTCAAACCCTGCACCAAAAGGAAAAAAAGTATGACTTGAGAGACTCCTTAATGAGTACTGTGAACAAGGCAGACACAATTCGTGCAGTGAAGATGGGTAGGATGGAACTGCAGATGCTGATTTACACCGAAGATAGACACAAAATGCTGGAGTAACTCAGTGGGCCAGGCAGCGTTTCTGGAGAAAAGAAACCCCACACGTTAACACTATCTTACACACACACTAGAGACAATTTATAATTTTACCAAAGCCAAGAAACCTACAAACCTGCACATCTTTGGAATGTGGGAGGAAACTGGAGCACCTAGAAAAAGTGCCGAGGGCCGCCAGTGTGAATCTCCGCCCAGCGCGGCCTGTGGACTTCGGGAGCCGCGGACTCCGGTAGGAAGGGGCCGATTCGGATATCCAAGCCGTTGAGGTGGTTCTCCCGTTCCGACGTCGGAGTTCCACCATCCCGGCGAGAGGGCCTGAACATCGGGCCGCCCGTAGCGGCGACTGCGAGGTGTTCGAGAGCCCCCCGACCACGGGTGAGCAACAGAGGACAACAGAGGAGGATGACTGAATTTTGGAGCCTTCCCTCACAGTGGGAAACTTTGATTCCGCTGTGTGGGGATGTCTGTGTTAAAGACTATCGTGTTCTGTGCTCTTTTTTTATTCGTATGGCTGTATGGCGACCACACATTTCACTGTACCAATTGGTACATGTGACAAATAAATTATCTTGTATCTTGTAAAACCCACGCAGATGATGGGGAGAACGTAAAACTCCGTACAGACAGCACCCATGGTCAGGATTGAACCAGGGTCCGTGTCACTGTTAGGCATTAACTCTACCGCTGTGCCACTGTACCGCTCTATTATTACAGATTATATTGTCCATATTAATATCATGACTAATGCAAAATCACACGGTTTTTACAGTAAGTTCTATATTTTTGATAAATCAAGTTGTGAAAAAGTTAAATAAATTAAGACAAAGCTGAATTCTTCTGAAAACCAACCTAAACCAATGAAAATATTCAACCACTTGATAACACCAATTTACCGATAATCACATGATCCATATGCAGTGTTTCACCAAGTGTTGCATGCATGTGGTCAGGGAATGCGGTTTAAGAGAATCAACAATATTTGATAATTAATAAACATATGGTCCATTTTCTTAAACAAACATGATGGTGTTAAAATACAGTGTTAAATGATGGTGTTAAAATACAACTGCAAAACATTCAAGCTACATATAACAGTTCTGCATGCTACAGAAGATTCCAAACAGGATTATATAAGGTTCAGCAAATCTCAAGGGGAAACTGGAACAGGAGGAATTAAAACAGATTCAAGCCATTTGCAGAAATATTTCAAACAAAACAAGAGTTTGCACGGTAACCTTATCCAGCAAACATGACATGTGACATTAGATTGCGTATTGATAGTAGAAGGATGAAGTACCAAAAGATATCTTGTGAAAATAGTAAGTAAGTAAGTAAGTAAGTTTAAGTTTATTGGCCAAGTATTCACATACAAGGAATTTGCCTTGGTGCTCCGCCCATAAGTAACAACATGACATACAGTGACAGTTATGAATGACTCAGAAAACACTAAACATTAATAATAATAAAACATTAATGATAAAACACCATTGATCAAGCATGTGAACCAACAAAATACCAGATCAAAGAGAGGCTACAGATTTTTGGCTGTTGAGTAGAGCAACTACTCGTGGATAAAAACTGTTTTTATGTCTGGCTGTGGCAGCTTTGACAGTCCGGAGTCGCCTTCCAGAGGGAAGTGATTCAAAGAGTTTGTGGCCAGGGTGAGAGGGGTCAGAGATGATCTTGCCCACTCGCTTCCTGGCCCTTGCAGTGTACAGTTCATCAATGGAGGGAAGGTTGCAGCCAATAACCTTCTCTGCAGATCGGACGATTCGCTGCAGCCTCCAGGTGTCGTGCTTGGTGGCTGAGTCAAACCAGACCATGATGGAGAAGGTGAGAACAGACTCTCCGTTGGCCGTGTAGAATTGGACCATCATTGCCTGTGGCAGATTGTGCTTCCTCAGCTGCCGTAGGAAGTACATCCTCTGTTGTGCCTTTTTGACTGTGGAGTCGATGGTAGCCCCCCACTTAAGGCCCTTGGAGATGATGGTTCTCAGGAACTTAAAAGACTCCACAGATGTGACTGTGATGTTGTTGATGGTGAGTGGGGTGAGGGGAGGGGGAGCTCTCCTAAAGTCTACAATCAATTCCATTAGTCTTAAGAGCATTGAGCTCCAGGTTGTTGCGACGGCACCAGGACGCCAGCTGTGACACTTCCTGTCTGTAGGCAGATTCCTCCCCATCCTGGATCAGTCCAATCAGGGTAGTGTCGTCCGCAAACTTGAGAAGCTTGTCAGAGGTGTCTGTGGAGGTGCAGTCATTCGTGTAGAGAGAGTAGAGGAGAGGAGAGAGTACGCAGCCTTGCGGTGCTCCTATGCTGAGTGTTTGCGGGTCCGAGATGTGCTTTCCCAGCCTCACATGCTGCTTCCTGTCTGTCAGGAAGCTGGTGATCCACCGACAGAGGGGTTCAGGCACAGTCAACTCGGAAAGTTTTGAGTGTAGTAGCTCTGGCACAATGGTGTTGAATGCAGCGCTAAAATCAACAAGCAGGATCCTCGCATAGGTCCCCTGGCGGTCTAGGTGCTGTAGGATGAAGTGCAGGCCCAGGTTGACTGCATCATCCACAAATCTATTGGCCTGATATGCAAACTACATAGGATATTTTTCAGTCTGGCCAGCTCAAGCCTTTCGAGTGTCTTCAGAAGTCAGTGCGACGGGCCTGTAGTCATTAAGACAAGTAATCCTTGCCTTTTTGGGTAGAGGGACAATAGTGGAGAATTTGAAGCAGGCAGGGACAGTACATGTTTGCAGGGACTGGTTGAAAATGTCTGTGTAGACTGGTGCCAGCTGTTTGGCACAGAGCTTAAGAGTAGAGGGGGAAACATTGTCAGGTCCTGGAGATTTCCGGCTTTTTTGTCTTCTGAAAAGCCTCCCCACCTCATCTATAGGAGACAGAATTTGGAGTGCACATTAGATCACCTAATACCCGAAAGAGATATAAAAGACAATATTGAAGAGCGATATGCTTATGAGTGCATTCCAGAGTTTGATCCAGAATGGACTGTGGAATAAATAGAACACTGTTTTACTGAATTGAGTCACAAACTTTCCTCATGGCAAAAAGTACTTGGAATATCAACATACAAGTTCCTCGGAGACAATCAAAGACACTCAGAAAACCTGGAGAGAGGTTGAGTATCAAGTAAGGAAATTGTCTGTCTTGTTAAAAAGTGAATAAAAGTATTGAGTATGTCAACATGCAACATGTCTGCATAATATATACTGTACATTGATGAGTGGTGCAATTAAAGTGAAATAAGCATGATGCGAATGTTCTAGCAATTTTCCACCTCTTTTAGTGATTCATTGCAGGACTGGCACTAGGTACACTTAGAACATTATGAATAGATTATAGATATATTCTTCAGTGGATTTACATAATATAAACGTCAAATAAGGTACTTTTCCATAGAAAGCCCATTATAATCCTCAGTATGTACGATGCATTAACTGCAATCTTCGTTAGAATAATCTTGAGATATAAGATGTATAAATACAAAAGGCATATTTTGCATATTTTTTCAATGAGGACAAACCTCTCTTTTCAACATTGTGTGGTATTTCTTGCACGTATGTTTACAATAACATTTGCACAAATTTTGATGTGATCATTGTGAGGCTTTGCTCCCTCCATATATATTGTGTTACAAGCCCATCATTTTTCCATATATTAGGGGAGTTCAATTGGTATTTCCCGCTCCAAGTTGAAATAAACCAACACTTCCTCAGAATGCATTTATGCTGCTCTGGAGATCTGGGGCTGCTAAAATTTACGGAACTCCATCTAATGGTAGAATGATGTAGCTGCAAGGCAAACTGTGTGACAAACAATTTTATGATTGAGAGAACCCGACTGAGCTACAGATATACAGTATAATAATGGTGATGCCTAGAATAAGAACAATGGGCTCACATAGAAAGTAAATTAAAAATACTATTCAGCTTTCCTTTGGCTTTTCACACTGGCAACTAAGATTATACACATATTTCAAATGAAACAGATTAAACACCAGGGGGATAATCAGACTAGAATGTTTCATTATAAATTCAGAGGTCCATGTTTTTATGGAAACTGCCTTGGGTAAACTTTCCATGCTGTAATTTCCTTCAGCCGATGGTGATTCTGTGCCCGTGCTGTGAGACAGAGTATTTGCAAAATGACAAATGTATAAATATACATAACAAGGATGTAAACATAGGAATTCATAACAGGAATGATTCCTGGATGATTGCATAATTACACAAATGTTTTGATATACAAAGACTATAGATTGTTGATGTACGTGAGCTAGACAATGAATAACACACCATTTTGTTGGCCTATGCTTTTCCATGGTGAGTGAATGGGAAAGTGGATATTATGCACATCAGTTGTGCAAGCCCAATTCTATCATGCACAATGCCATTGACCGTCACATTGTACAGCATTTTTACAGCAGAACCCAGGCACAAAATATGTGTTGTCACACGTCATCTGTTTTACATATATTTCACAGCTCAAAAAAAATCAAGGCAAGAGTGCTCCTAATCAATAGAATCCTAATTATATAAGAAGACAGTGCATGAAATAAAAGCAGCAGTCCTCAAGATTTATGCTGAAAAGTCTGTAGTACTATTCCCTGGGATTTTGCCTTTTCCACTAGCATTGTGTGTTTGAAAGTACCATCCATGATACTCCATTGATTAAAGGATAGACAAAAGATGCAGGTCTTCCCCCAGTTTACTGCAGGGTCCAATTCCTCAGGACTGTGTGTTACCCCAGGCGTATATAGTCAGCCATATAGTATATGGTAAGCTGGGCAGGACCTGTAATGGGAAGAACACCTGGAATTTTAAATTGCACACTGCTGAAAGGAAAAATCCCCAACCCATCTGATCAAATCACAAACTAACTTGCAGAGTACAAAGAAAGTGCCACATGTTTGCAGTTTTCTGACTCACCTCCTGAAACCCCAAAGCCTTCCCACCATCTGCAATGCACGTCAAGACTGTGATGAGCTAATGTCCATTTGTCTGGATAAGAGCTGTTTCAACACTCAGTATACTTGAAAACATCTGGCCCGAAGTAGCCCACTTGATCAGCACCCAATCCATCACCCTAAAACTTTCCTTTCTTCCACCATTGAGGCGCCATCTACAAAATGAACTCTAATTAGTGTTATATTCAGCAGCTCTGAGTCAGAGGAGTTAATGTACTAGGTTTTGTTAACCTGCTCATAGTGAATAGTATTAATTATTGGCTCTCATTAACTTTATTTTTTGTGAGGCACATATTTTATAAGACATTATTTCCTGACTAAAAATTTAAAGTTGAATTGGAAAAAACATAATTTCTCTCGGGAAAAGAAAAGAGTAATATTCTCAAAGATGACTCATGAGCAATAAGAGATGTATAAACAACCGATGTATATTGGGGTAGAGCAAATAAGGCAAGGGAATTCTGAATACAGAATAAATAGTAGGGAACTAAAAAATGTGGAGGAGCAGAGGTATTTAGAATGCATTTCTCTAGATAAGGTAGCAGAACGTGGTTAAGAAGTAATAGAGGTTACCTGCTGTAATTGGTTGCAGCATGGCTGACACATCTTGGATGTCATGCTAGAATTAAATTTAAACCAGTTAAATTAGTTAATTCTCAGCTAAAGTGCTGTATAGTGCAGCTTTAGTCACCACAGCAGAGGAAGAATGTGATAGCACTAGAGATTAATACAGTGATATGGAGAGGTTTAAACATGAGGATTGGATTTTACTGGAACAAAGGAAGGTGAGAAAATATTTAAATAAATAATATTAAATAGGTGAGGGGTAGAAAGAGGGAAAAGGGTTTATTTCCTGATCTGTCTATTTATCTATTTGTGGATTTGTTCTTCCTTCCTTCCTTCCTTCCTTCCTTCCTTCCTTCCTTCCTTCCTTCCTTCCTTCCTTCCTTCCTTCCTTCCTTCCTTCCTTCCTTCCTTCCTTCCTTCCTTCCTTTCTCCCTTCCCTTCCCTTCCTTCTTTCCTTCCTTCCTTCTTCCCTTCCTTCCTTCCTTGCCTTCCTTACCTTCCATTCTTCCTTCCTTCCTTCCTTCCTTCCTTCCTTCCTTCCGATTCCTTCCTCCGTCCTTCCTTCCTTCCATTCCTTCCTTATGTTCCTTTCCCCCTCCTATCACTTCCCTTCTTCCTTCCCTTCGCTTCCTTCCTTCCTTTCCTTCCTTCCTTACTTCCTTCCTTCCTATCCTTCCTTTCCCTGTGCGCTTCCTTCCTATCCTTCCTTCCTTCCACTGTTCCTTTCGTTTCCTTCCTTCCTTCCTTCCTGTCCTTCGCTTCCTTCCTAGTCCTTCCCTTTACCTCCTCCTCCTCCCTTCCTTCCTTCCTTCCGTCCTTCCTCCTTCCTTCCTTCCTTCCTTCCTTCCTTCCTTTCTTGCCCTTCTCCTTCCTTCCTTCCTTCTTCCTTTCCTGTTCCTTCCTTCCTCCTTCCTTCCTTCCGTTTCCTTCCTTTCCTTCCTGTCCTTCTCCTTCCTTCCTTCCTTACTTCCTTTCCTTCCTTCCTTCCTTCCTTCCTTTTCCTTCCGTGTCCTGTCCTTCCTTCCTTCCTTCCGTTCCTCCTTCCTTCCTTCCTTCCTCTTTCCTTCCTTCCCTTCCTACCTTCCTTTCCTGATGTCCTCTTGCCTTCCTTCCTCCCTTCCTTTCGTCCTTCCTTCACTTCCTCTTCCTTCCTTCCTTCCTTCCTTCCTTCCTTCCTTCCTTCCTTCCTTCCTTCCTCCCTTCCTTCCTCCCTCCCTCCCTCCCTCCTATTTTGTTTGTTTATTTATTTATTTCCTTCAGTAGAGAGGTCCACAACGAGGCATCATGGATTTCTGGTAAATGGTAGTCGGATTATTGGAGACTTAGGAACATAATTTCATTAAAGAGGGGGACTGGAATTCACTGTCTGTAATGGAGATAGAGCCAGAGATCCTCAGCGATTTTCAGTGCAGTTACATCCAAGTCAAAACTATAATTTCAAGTCAAAGACCATAATTGAACTGGAAAAGAGAGAAAAAAAAAGTTTTAATTTGCAGAGGGAACAGGACGGGAATGGATAGGATAAAATGAATGGTTCTGAGAGGGTGAGGCCAGAATTGCCTGGTGTTAACTTGTTGATTAAGACATTTGGTTAATAAATCAATGAGAATCGGTAGCAACAAAACAAAGAAACATGGAAGCTATGAAATATAGGTCAGAGCTATTGGAATTGTCCAATAGATAAACTAATGTTATTGGAGAGACAAACAAAGCTATTATTGCAGAAAGATAACCTACAGCAGAATTGGTCAGTTTTGATTTAATAAGGGCAAGTCTGTTATCTGCCATTGAATTCAATGTTGAGTCTAAAGGATTAACACATTCTTAGATGTACAGCGAATCTGGGGGTCCTTGTTCATCGGTCACTGAAAGTAAGCATGCAGGTACAGCAGGCATTGAAGAAAGCTAATGACATGTTGGCCTTCATAACAAGTGGAGTTGAGTATAGGAGCAAAGATAACAAGTGGAGTTGAGTATAGGAGCAAAGACGTCCTTCTGCAGTTATACAGGGCCCTAGTGCGATCACACCTGGGGTATTGTGTGCAGTTTTGGTCTCCAAATTTTGAGGAAGGACATTCTTGCTATTGAGGGAGTGCAGTGTAGGTTCACAAGCTAATTCCCGGGAGAGCGGGACTGTCATATGTTGATAGAATGGAGCGGCTGGGCTTGTATACTCTGGAATTTAGGAAGGATGAGATAGGATCTTATTGAAGCATATAAGATTATTAAGGGTTTGGACACGTTAGAGGCCGATGTTGGAAGAGTCCAGAACCAGGGGCCACAGATTAAGAATAAGAATAAGGGGTAAGCCATTTAAAACGGAGATGAGGAAAAACTTTTTCACACAGAGAGTTGTGAATCTGTGGAATTCTCTGCCTCAGGAGGCAGTGGAGGCCAATTCTCTGGAGGCTTTCAAGAGAGAGTTAGATAGATCTCTTAAAGATAGCGGGGTGAAGGGATATGGGGAGAAAGCAGGAACGGGGTACTGATTGTAGATGATCAGCCATGATCACAGTGAATGGCGGTGCTGGCTCAAAGGGCCGAATGGCCTACTCCTGCACCTATTGTCTATTGTCTAGATGGAAGAAGTTTCCTAATCTCATTTGGGCATCATCAGAACAATGCAGAACCCATAGACAGAGAGGTCAGAAGTGAAGGGAACCAAGAAGGAAACTGATGGGCAATGGAAAGTCCAGAGTCATCACTGCTAACTAATGTTGTTCCCCAATCTGTGTTTGGATTTTTTAACGTGGAGGAGACCGCAAATTGAGTCCACTGAATGCAGTGCACTAGACTGGGAAAAGTGCAAGTGAATTGCTGCTTCATTTGGAAAGTTTGTTTGGGTCACTGGATGGTGTGAAGAAAAGAAGTGAAAGACGAGTGCTGCAGTAGTTATGGCAGCAGGGCAAAGTACTATCTAATAGGAAGTGCTTGGTGAAGATAGAAGTGTGGGCCTGGCAGTTGCAAAGGAAACAATTCCTTTGAAGTATTGCAAGGGGAGGAATGGAGAATGCATATCTAGTTTTGGAATCTTGTTGAAGGGGACAGAATTTACAGAAGGTAATCCATTGAATGTGTCGGCTGGTGAGGATATTCTAACTTTTCTCTTTCTAAGAACGCTGGTGAGAGCAAAGCTCTTGAATGGCGGTGAGATTTGGTCAAGGTCTCTGTCAGCTTGTGAATCCTCAACAACCTTCCAGACTCAGCACTGAGTCCAACAGTTTGAGGTAACATGCTATCTCCATTTATATCAGAACAGACCAATTCCACTGTAGGTTATTCTTCTGAAACTTTGACTCAGTTTCTCTCTCCACTAATGCTGGCTGTTATGCTGGACATTTCCCACAAGACTGAACTACACTTCACAGATATTACATGTACCATAACTGTCCTCATCAATCAGATACCTTCATCAACAACTTAACACTATAGCATCTCTGGGCTCACACAGTCAGCTATTTTGCTTTTATCCTGTCCATTTCTCCCCAAATCCTTTTACAATTGAAATTTATCGATCTTTAGTTTATTGTAAATTATCCCTAGTGCACAGGGATCGCTGGTCGGCACGGACGCAGTGGGCCGAAGGAACTGTTTCTGCGTTGTATCTCTGAACTAAACTAAACTAAGCATTTAAGAAAAGCTTGTTCTAACTACCAGCTTGACAGGTCCATTTCCATTTTTGGAATATGTTGTATATTGGAGATCTGAAATATTTCCCTAAAATAATCTCATGGATCTTTCAGATTGGAATCTAAATGCACAAAGTAAGCAACTATGACATTGAATGTTCATGTCTCTGCAGGAGCTCAACATGCCTGAGCCAAGATTAGATTCCAAGTTATGACAACAAGTTTTTGATCTAGAACAATAACTCTGTTTCTCATTTCACCTAACTTGTTGAGGTTTTCCCAGCTTTCTGTTTCTTAATTGCAATCTTTAGCATTTACAGTTTTTTGTTGCTGTATTTTCTTTTGGCATGATTGGCCAAATGTTTTTTACTCTATGCCACAAAGTTCATCAATTCTATGAATTAACCATCCTTTGATTGCAACTTCACATATTTTAGGATGGGAATTCCAACCGGAAATGCATCAGAACTTCACGGGCGAGAGGGTTTGGGGAAATCCTGACATTTTGAAAGCCAGCAAAACCTATGGGTGTGATGTGACCAACAGTCAGAGTGTCATCAGTCATTTTGTGGGAGGGGTCTGTTCTGCTCCTTCCTCCTCACTGCTTGCTGCGATTACACTCTGCATGCTCTTGGGGCTGCATGGGGCCTTGCCATTTACAGTTCAGAATTTGACTTTCCTCCCAATGAACAACGGAGGAATTGCAAAAGGTAATTTCAGAGATTTTACTTTTTCAAGTTCCAGTCTTTGTATACTTTCAGCAGTTTTGAAGGCAAAAAGATAGAAAAATAAATAATTAAGTACTGGTTGACCCCACCCACTAAAGTAGTTCAAGTTCAAGTTCAAGTGAGTTCAAGTTCAAGTGAGTTTATTGTCATGTATCCCTGTATAGGACAATGAAATTCTTGCTTTGCTTAAGCACACAGAAAATAGTAGGCATTTACTACAAAACAGATAAATGTGTCCATATACCATGATATAAATATATACACACATGAATAAATAAACTGGTAGTGCAAATAACAGAAAGTGGTTGCTAATAATCAGAGTTTTGTCCGAGCCAGGTTTAATAGCCTGATGGCTGAGGGGAAGTAGCTATTCCTGAACCTGGTTGTTGCAGTCTTCAGGCTCCTGTACCTTCTACCTGAAGGTAGCAGGGAGATGAGTGTGTGGCCAGGATGGTGTGGGTCTTTGATGATACTGCCAGCCTTTTTGAGGCAGCGACTGCGATAAATCCCCTCGATGGAAGGAAGGTCAGAGCCGATGATGGACTGGGCAGTGTTTACTACTTTTTGTAGTCTTTTCCTCTCCAGGGCGCTCAAATTTCCGAACCAAGCCACGATGCAACCGGTCAGCATGCTCTCGACTGTGCACCTGTAGAAGTTAGAGAGAGGTCTTCCTTGACAATCCGACTCTCCGTAATCTTCTCAGGAAGTAGAGGCGCTGATGAGCTTTTTTGATAATTGCGTTAGTGTTCTCGGACCAGGAAAGATCTTCAGAGATGTGCACCCCCAGGAATTTGAAGTTCTTGACCCTTTCAACCATCGACCCGTTGATATAAATGGGGCTGTGGGTCCCCCTCCTACTCCTTCCAAAGTCCACAATCAGTTCCTTGGTTTTGCTGGTGTTCAGGGCCAGGTTATTGCGCTGGCACCATATGGACAGTTGCTCGATCTCTCTTCTGTACTCTGACTCATCCCCATCAGTGATACGCCCCACAATAGTGGTGTCGTCAGCGAACTTGATGATGGAGTTCGCACTGTGGTTCGCTACGCAGTCATGGGTATAGAGTGAGTACAGCAGGGGGCTGAGCACGCAGCCTTGAGGTGCTCCCGTGCTGATTGTTATTGAGGCTGACACATTTCCACCAATACGAACAGACTGTGGTCTGTGGACGAGGAAGTCGAGGATCCAGTTGCAGAGGGATGCGTAGAGACCCAGTTCTGCGAGTTTGGTAACCAGTTTGGAGGGGATGATTGTGTTAAATGCCGAGCTGTAATCAATGAATAACAGCCTGACATATGAGTTTTTGTTGTCCAAGTGGTCCAGTGCGGAGTGGAGGGCCAGCGAGATCGCATCCATCGTTGATCTGTTGTGGCGGTACGCGAACTGCAGTGGGTCCAGGTTTTTGTCGATGTAGGAGTTGATTTGCTCCATGATCAACCTCTCAAAGCACTTCATCACCACCGGCGTTAGTGCCACTGGTCGATAGTCATTGAGGCAGGTCACCTTACTCTTCTTGGGCACCGGTATAATTGATGCCCTTTTAAAGCAGGTGGGGACCTCAGACCTCAGAAGTGAGAGGTTGAAAATGTCCGTAAAAACTCCCGCCAGTTGGTCCGCACAGGTTTTTAGAACACGGCCGGGTATACCATCAGGTCCAGGTGCTTTTCGGGGGTTCACCCCTCTGAAGGATTTCCTGACATCGGCCTCTGTGACTGAGACTGAAATGCCATCACAGCGAATGGGGGATCGGGAAGGCACATCAGTATTCTCCCTGTCAAAGCGTGCGTAAAACGCATTGAGCTCGTCAGGGAGTGATGTTACACCGGCATTCGAGCTGCCTCCTGGTTTTGCCTTGTAGGAGGTGATTGCATTCAGACCCTGCCACAGCTGCCGAACATCTGTCTCATCCTCCAGTTTGGAGCAGAAGTCCCTTTTGGCCTTTTTGATGGCCTTACCAAGGTCGTATCTGGTCTTCATGTAGGCCACTGTATCGTTGGATGTGAATGCCCTGTGTCTGGACTTCAGGAGAGTGCGGATCTCAAAGTTCATCCAAGGTTTCTGATTGGGAAACACTCGGAAGGTTTTTGTAGGGATGCAGTCCTCCACACATTTCTTTATGAAGTCTGTAACGACTGTGGCATATTCGTTCAAGTCCGTTGCCGAGTCCTTGAACATTGCCCAGTCTACAGACTCCAAACAGTCCTGGAGTTGTTCTTCTGCCCCCCCCGACCAGCTCTGTGCTGTCCTCACTTCTGGGGGTGCGCTCTTTAATTGCTGCTTGTAGGCAGGAAGAAGCAGCACCGCGGTATGGTCGGACTTACCGAAGTGAGGGCGAGGGATAGAACGATAGGCATTCTTGATGGTGGTGTAGCAGTGGTCGAGGGTGTTAGGTCCTCTGGTGCAGCAGGAGACATGTTGGTGGAAGTTGGGGAGTGATTTCTTGAGGTTCGCCTTATTGAAGTCCCCAGCAATGGTGGTAAATGCCTCGGGGTAAGACGTCTGGTGTTTGTTGACCACGGCGTGCAGCTCCTCCAGTGCCAGACGGACGCCTGCCTGGGGTGGGATGTAGACCGCGGTCAGGATAACGGAGGTGAATTCTCTCGGGAGGTAGAAGGGACGGCACTTCACCGCCAGATGTTCGAGGCGTGGAGAGCAGGAGTTGGACAGGACTGCCACGTCGGAACACCACGCAGAGTTGACCATGAGGCAGACGCCCCCTCCTCTCCCTTTCCCAGATGCATGGTAAGCTTCCTGGCAATGTGAACAAAGTGCTTTCAAGATCAGGCCTGCTGAGGGTTTAGAATATTTTCCCATAAGGTTGTCATAAGTGATAGGAGTAGAATTAGGCCATTCAGCCCATCAAGTCTACTCTGCTATTCAATCATGGCTGATCTATCTCTCCCTCCGAACCCCATTCTCCTGCCTTCTCCCCATAACGTCTTACACCTGTACTAATCAAGAAAACCCTTGCTTTTCTGTTGCTACATCGTGCCATCTGAAATGATAATAATGGAAAGTAGAATCTATGATGTAACATGGTTGTTTATATATGTTTTTGCCTGTTTAGAATGGCCACAAAGCTTGTGTCTTAACAACTGTGAGAACTTATAAAATGTAATGAGGGGAACATGTATTACTGCCTAGAAAACAGCTGGCACTTTGCTTCCACTTCTGGTCTCCGCACCACAGGAAAAATGTGGGAGGCTTAAAAAAAAGTGCTGAAAAGATTTATAAAAATGTCAGAAATGTCAGCAGTAGGGTTATACTGGGGTTGTTTTCCTTGAAATATGGAAGGTTGAAAGATTTGTGGAGGGTGCGCAAGATCATGACAGATTAGGATAGTTAAACAGAGTGAAGTCACTCCTGGTTCAAGGGTAGAAATTCAAAATGATGAGTATTAGATATAGAAGGAAAATAAGGGAAACGTTTATTTCATGTAGAGAATTTTTATGAATTGGAATTAATTGCCCTTTAAGGGAAGTAGAAACAGAACTTTCAAAAGTTAATAGGATAAACATCGAAGAAGAATACATTCCAAGGAGGAAAGGGATTGAATGGAATGCTCTGCAAAAAGCTAACACAGATGCAATGGAGTGCAATGCCCTCTTTCTGTGTAATTAGGATTTACTACATTCAAGCAGTCTCTAACGGCTGGAGAATCATGACATTTTGCTCTTTACAACAATCACTTTTACGTATTATATTTGGGGTAGAAGAATTTGTGCACACACAGGCTACAGTCCAAAGTTTAGAATAATTACTCCAATTATTATTTTTTTTCTTGTTAACTTGTGAAAACCAGGAAAATAGTTTTCCCAAACACATGGGGCGGCACGGTGGCGCAGTGGTAGTGTTGCCAACTTACATCGCCAGAGATCCGGGTTTGATCCTGACTATGGGTGCTGCCTGTACGGAGTTTGTACGTTCTCCCCGTGACCGCTTGGGTTTTCGCCAGCTGCTCCAGTTTCCTTCCACACTCCAAAGACATAAAGGGTTGTAGATTAATTGGCTCCGGTAAAAATTGTAAATTATCCCTAGTGTATGGGGATCGCTGGTCGGCATGGACGCAGTAGGCCGAAGGAACTGTTTCTGCATTGCATCTCTGAACTAAACTAAACTAAGCATTTAAGAAACGCCTGTTCTAACTATCTGCTTGACAGGTCTATTTAACATTTATGGAATATGTTGTATATTGGTAATATTTCCCTAAAATAATCTCATGGATCTTTCAGATTGGAATCTAAATGTACAAAGTAGGCAACTGTGACATTGAATGTTCATGTCCCTGCAGGAGCTCAGCATGCCTGTGCCAATATTAGATTTAAATCTTATTAGATTAAGATTTGATTTAGTCTGAAGAAGTATTCTGACATGAAACTTCACCTAATCCTTTCCTCCAGAGATGCTGCCTGGCCCGTTGAGTTACTCCAGCACTTGATGTCTATCCAAGATTTGACAGAATTGATTTATGGGTTGGTTCACCACCCGCTTAATTTTTGTCTGTCTGATTTACTAATGATTCGCCAAAATTTCAGATTGTAGCAATGGGTAAAGATTCAATCATTCTGTATATCCTCCAGATTGTTCCCTGTCTTTTCCTAAACAGGCAATGTGTGCTGCGCATTTTTTTTCAGCTCATCTTTTTCATCCTTCTGACATTGAACATCCGGTCACAGAACATTATGAATGAAGACATTTAATTCCTTGTAAGTTTACAATGGATTCAGTATATTACAGGAAGGATTTCCTTCCTGGGAAATTCACTACAGACAGCCTAAAATAAGAAATACGACCCTCTCATTTTTTTTCATCTCTTAAATATTATTAAAAGAATGACTCTCCACATTTAGGATTGAATTTTGCAAAATGCTACATGTGTTAGTGGATGATGGTGGATGGGTTATGTAGAGCTACTTTTCATAGGAAATCCCCTCCCATGGATGGCGAGCCAATGAAATATGTTTTCAGTGAACAACACGATAGCAAAACGGTAGAATTGCTGCCTTACAGCGTTAGAGACCCGGGTTCGATCCTGACTACAGGTGCAGTCTCTGAGGAGTTTGTACGTTCTCCTCTTGAACTGCATGGGTTTTTGCCGGGTGCTCCGGTTTCCACCCACACTCCAAAGACGTACAGGTTTGTAGGCTAATTGGGCTGGTAAAATTATAAATTGTCTCTAGTGTGTGTAGGATAGTGTTAGTGTGTGGGGATCACTTGTCGGCGTGGGCCAAAGGGCCTGTTTCCGTGCTGTATCTCTAAACTAAAAACTAAAAAATTGGCTGGGTCACAAATTCTATTAAGGCCGAGGCCTTTAATGAAATGGAGTGTGGTAGAAGTGTAGGAGGAAATGGGTGCATTGAAAGTAGATTGCCCTATTTTTGTCAAAAGGCCAATGAAAGCACTGGTTTTGGCTTAATGGTAGAACATCAGCAACGGAAGCAATGAAGATCCACTGGGCCTGATGGTCTGCATCCCAGGGTCCTCAGGGAGGTGGCTCTAGAAATAGTGGACGCATTGGTGATCATTTTCCAATGTTCAATAGATTCAGGATCAGTTCCTATGGATTGGAGGATCAGTTCCTGTGGATTGGAGGATAGCTAATGTTATCCCACTTTTCCAGAAAGGAGCGAGAGAGAAAACGAGGAATTACAGACCAGTTAGCCTGACTTCGGTGGTGGGAAAGATGCTGGAGTCAATTATTAAAGAGGTAATAATGGGGCATTTGGATAGCAGTAAAAGGGTTAGTCCAAGTCAACATGGATTTATGAAAGGAAAATCATGCTTGACTAATCTTCTGGAATTTTTTGTGGACGTGACAAGTAAAATGGATGAAGGGGAGCCAGTGGATGTAGTGTAGCTAGAATTTCAGAAAACCTTTGATAAGGTCCCGCACAGGTGACTGGTGACTAAAATTAGAGCACATGGTATTGGGGGTAGGGTGTTGACATGGATAGAAAATTGGTTGGCAGACAGGAAGCAAAGAGTAGGAGTGAACGGGTCCTTTTCAGAATGGCAGGCAGTGGTGAGTGGAGTGCTGCAAGGCTCGTTTTTGGGGCCGCAACTGTTTACCATATATATTAATGATTTGGAAGAGGGAATTAGGAGCAACACTAGCAAGTTTGCAGATGACACAAAGCTGGGTGGCAGTGTGAACTGTGAAGAGGATGTTAGGAGGTTGCAGGTGACCTGGACAGGTTGAGTGAGT
The DNA here is from genome assembly GCF_010909765.2 of Amblyraja radiata. NCBI lineage: Eukaryota > Metazoa > Chordata > Chondrichthyes > Rajiformes > Rajidae > Amblyraja > Amblyraja radiata. The sequence continues at coordinate 48,301,307 of NC_045958.1, read as the reverse complement.
GGGCAGATGCGTGGCAGATGCAGTATAATATAGATAAATGTAAGGTTATCCACGTTGGCGGCAAAAACAATGGGGCAGATTATTATCTCAATGGGGTTAGGTTAGGTAAGGGGGAGGTGCATCGATACCTGGGTGTCCTTGTACACTTAAAGTTGGCATGCAGGTACAGCAGGCAGTGAAGAAAGCTAATGGAATGTTGGCCTTCATAACAAGAGGATTTCAGAATAGGAGTAGAGAGGTTCTTCTGCAGTTGTATAGGGCTCTGGTAAGACCACATCTGGAGTATTGCGTACATTTTTAGTCTCCCAATTTGAGGAAGGACATCCTTGTGATTGAGGCAGTGCAGCGTAGATTCACGAGATTGATCCCTGGGATGGCGGGACTGTCATATGAGGAAAGATTGAAAAGACTAGGCTTGTATTCACGAGTTTAGAAGGATGAGGGGGATCTTATAGCAACATATACAATTATAAAAGGACTGGACAGGCTAGGTGCAGGAAAAATGTTCCCAATGTTGGGCGAGTCCAGAACCAGGGGCCACAGTCTTAGAATAAAGAGGAGGCCATTTAGGACTGAGGTGAGAAAAAACGTTTACACCCAGAGAGTTGTGAATTTGTGGAATTCCCTGCCACAGAGAGCAGTGGAGGCCAAATCAGAGCCCTATACAACTGCAGATTTCAGAGAGAGTTAGATAGAACTCTTGGGGCTGGTGGAATCAAGGGATATGGGGAGAAGGCAGGCACAGGTTATTGATTCGGGACGATCAGCCATGATCACAATGAATGGCGGTGCTGACTCGAAGGGCCGAATGGCCTCCTCCAGCATCTATTTTCTATGTTTCTATGTTTCTAAGATCAATGTTCAAAATCATTGTTTTGAATAGAATACTTCAGTGGCTTTTTTTCACCTATGGCACCTTTTCAATAGATATTAACCATGGATATTACTATATGAATCCCGAAGAGAACTATCTCCAACTGAAATCAATGGATCTGACTGCATTGGACATAGCCAGCACCTTGCTCTTGCAACACAACCCTTGCCTCACCCCGCCACTCTCCCCAGAATTGCACTGAACATTTGGGCTGTACAACTCCAAACCACCGTAGCTGTTCCTGGAGGCTGAACCGTCCACAGTCAATGACTAGACTGCAGTCAGCAGAAAATGGAGGTCTTCTGATGTCTTCACTCACCTTTTTAATTGTCAAATGAATGGGGTTGCACCAAGGGTCAGATATGCAGTGGACGTGGCCTCTCGTCTCATAATGTTATGGACATAGTCACGGATTCATCTGTGAGCCCATGGACTGGGTGAGAGATTGGATTTACCCACATCTGACCTGCACTCTTGTGCTGCAGTGCATAGACTAAATAGTCTGGACCCATCTTAATCCATACTAAACCATAGCTAATTAGAAACTCTTTCTGGAACTATTGGTTAACCACCAGTGTGATCCAACCACATTTATTTTTGTTGTGAAAATAAATCAAAATAAATAAATCAAAGGTGGGAAAATGGACTTTAGGCAAGAAGTAATTACCATCTTTGGGAAGCCACCATCAACATTGACCAGAATCTCAGCCTCATAAATATTGTGACTGTAAGAGTTGGTCAGAGGCCAGCATCCTCCAGGTAATGATTTACCTCCGGATGCCCAAAGCCGTTCCACCATCTACATGCTGCAAGCCATGAGAGTGATGGAGTACTCTCCACTTCCTCGATGAGAGTACTTATCCAACAATAGGTAAGAAGCTCGATAAAATCCAGTCGAAAGCAGCCCACTCAAGTGGCACTTCATCAGTCACCCTAAATATTCATCCCCTCTGCGTTCAATACACAGTGACTACAGTGTGTATCATCCACAAAATTCACTGCAGTTATTCACATGGGCTAGTCTACAGCACTTCCCAAACCCATAACCTTTGCATTCAAGGTCAAAAACAGCTTTTATTTTTCACTGCTAATGGCACCCTTGCAAAGCGAAGAAAGAATGAAAAATGTTATGTTGGCATAGATCTGCATTATCTAATTGGAATTCTCTTTATCTGAAGTGCAGGCACAGAGGGCTTTGATTGTATACTGAATGTTTCTCACTGGAGGGAAATGTTGGAAAACCTCAATATGTTTTTCTTTCTAAAGAAGCACAAGTGCTTGGCATTTCAGAGCCTGTCCCTTTGATGATGAAAGGTAACAGCTGCACAGAGGTAACTCTTCAATTTGTGTACGATTAAATGATCTCTTCAAGGGGGACGTATTACTTATTTTGCAATGAATTTCCACCTTTTCCTATTGGCTGCTGAGATAATGCATTGCAGACAATCTATATTAGTCTTCCAATTTACAACAGTTGTGACATTCAATTAGACCTTTGAAATATTGATAACAGAGTTCAGACTGACATTTGAATATGAGTAATATGTAAATGAAACACCCTTGGGCAAAACAAAAATAATACAAATATGATGGGTGATGTATTCTGAAGCACATCGTTATGCTATCTTTAAAATTACTGGGTTTCCATATTTTGACATTTCTGTAAAAATCGTCAATGAATTATAAATTGTTCCCATGCTGTTCAATTTTCTGCCTTGTGTTAATGTGTATGACGTATATTTTTGATAGTGCAACTCTATATTTGTATTAGTTATATGAAATCTATTTGGTAATGTTTGAGGTTGTTTCGATTGTATTAATGCAGGAGGAAGGAGCAGGCGGGGAAAGAGAGAAGGATGCCGTGGGAAAGGGTGTCTGTGCCTGATACCCCTCCTGTGTGAGTGAGAGAGATTTTAGTGAGGTGCACGACAACATAGATTTTGAACCTTGCGGCATTGTTTCTCTTAACACTAACACTGATAACCATGTTTTAGGAGTTAGTGAAACGGATGAGGCAGAGATCAGTTCAATACTCATTGGTGCCAGCAATAGCTTGGGTAATACAAACATCTTTGCAGTCCCTCTCTTGGGCAATTATATAATCTAGTTCGGTCCAAAAATGGTTCCAAAGATGTTGCCACGATGTCTCATGACAAAATGAGGCATTTGCTACAATGAGGCCAGCTTCAAGCAGTTTGTCAAGACAACAACTCCATTGGAATTAGCCTTGCCTGCTCCCTTCTTTGCCAATCATATTTTGCCAGAAGTTGTGACCTGTCCCACCTATTTTCCTGAGCAATTAAAGGGTTTCAATGCCCAGGAAATTAGTTGGGAATAAACACACCCTCTAGCAAACGCTTCTGGTGGATCAGGTTGTCTCCTTTTGGAATGCAGTCCAGAGTTATTTTAAAAGCAGAGGAGAAGACCTCCTTGGCTTTGTCTGAAGCTTCAGTGTTTGGGGTATTTTTAGGTCTGATGATCAAAACTGGTTCTACTGTATGTTGGAATGAGCCAATAGTTCCTAATTATAGGAAGCTCTTGAAGTCCTTTATCATGGGCACCCATGAAAATACTCTGAGAAAAACCCAGTTGCAAGCCATTTTAACCCCCCCCCCACCTCCCCATTCCTACATTGACCTATCTGTCCACCTCCACTGATTCTGTGAGGCCAAGCACATACTTCACATTCTGAAAAACTCCGAAAAACTGACCGTGTTCAAAAATTCCGCGCGGCAACGGCCTGCCGGCCCGCAGCCGCCTCGGCGCCGTACGCACTGCCTCGACAGGGGTGCGCAGCGTCTCAACGCAGTACGCAGCGTCTTGACGCCGTATGTCACGCGCGAACTTCCCGCGGACTTCGCTCGAACTTCACGTCACTCACTCGACCTCCGCGCGGCCCCCGCTTCCGGTTTGGTCGCGCTTGCCGCATGCAGATCGCATGCTCGTGGGACATGCCCTTAAGAGACTTTTGGATAAGCATAAGAATATATGCAGCGAATGGACGGATATGGATTGTGTGCAGGCAGATAAGAGTTGGTCTTGGCATCATTTTTGGCACAGAGATTGTGGGCCGAAGTGCCTGTTCTTGTGCTGTACTGTTCTATGTTCTAAGATCCGACCCTCACTTGTGCCATCTGCCTATCACTCCTACACTAACCTACTTGGTCCCCAATTCCCTCCCCACCTCCCACTGTTCCTATCTGCTCACCATCCTCCATTATCTGGTTCCACTCATCGCCTTTCTTTCTTATGATTTCATCATTTGCACCCCATTTTTTAAAATCTCCAATAAACACTTCCCAGCCTTTGTCACAAATTCCATGCTTTCCTCCCACAGCTGACTCCATCTGCCAATCACCCCCTCCACACTTGGATCCAGCTATGGCTTTCATCTCTTGCCTTCCCTTCCCCTCTTACTATATTATATTGGCAAAGGCCACTTTTCATAATGTCCTGATGCTGGGTCTCAGCCCAGAATGCCGACTGCCCCATTTTCTCCATTGATGCTGCCTGACCCGCTAAGTCCCTCCAATAGCTTACGTTTTGCTTCAGGACCAATTTGATAAGAATGACCACGCGATAAGGAGCTAACTGCAGACATAAAGCTTTCTTGGATTGGAAGCTCTACATTCCCAAGGGGGAAAAATAAACCTTTACAATCACCTAAGGATACAGGTCCAGCCAAAATCTCTGGGCCTATAAACACCACGAAGGAGAGAGCGCAAGAGGCTCAGCAACTCACTGACAGCCATGACACTTCTTTAGCATTGTAAACACTGAAGGCTTCACCCCTCTGAGAGCCAAGGATAGGGGTGAACTCAGCAGGGACAGCGGCAGTTAACATCCTTTGGAAGGAACACTTTGACCTGGCCTTGATTCTATTCTAGGCTTCATTCCACAGAAGACTACTGAGACCAGCCTTGTAGCCATTGCTAACCAACGAGAATTCAAGAAGACCATATCCTAACTCTCAAACGACAAGGCCACAAGAGTAACTGATATTCAAGCTTAAATCCTGGGGTGGCTGTTCCAAAATCTCAGTGGTGACCTCTCGGCAAATGGAAGCATCGATGCTGAAATTCACCTACACCTTCAATATACCAGCACAGCTTTTGGACAATTGAAGAAAAGGTGTTTTGAACATTAATACTTCTGTTACGGGGATCTGGCACAGAGGAGAGGGTTAGATCAGCACTGAATGGTGGGACAGTCTTGAGAGAGTAGTGGTCCAAGTTCACAAGTTATAGCAGTAGAATTAGGCCATTCGGCCCATCAAGTCTACTCTGCCATTCAATCATGGCTGATCTCTGCCACCTAATCCCTTCCTTACTACTGGTTATAGAGGGATACAGCTTGGAAATAGGCCCTTTGGCCCAATTTGCCCATGCTGACAAAGGTGTCCATCTACATTAGTTCCACCCACCCGTGTTTGGCCCATATCCTTCTAAACCTTTCTTATTCATGTACCTGTCCAAGTGTCTTTTAAATGGTATTATAGTATCTGCCTCAACTACTTCCTTTGGCAGCTCGTTCCATATACCCACCACCCTGCAATGGTCATCTGCTGCTATATTCTGATGTTCCTGTGTTGTACAAGCAATGCACACTAAATAGTGAATCAAGTGCTTCACCTACCGAACTTACCCCCACCCCTACTGCCTATGATACACCTAGGGGCGCTGCATTGGCAGCAGCCTCTACCTACAGCCTGTCTGTCATTTCTATCTTTTTTTTAAATTTTCAGTTAGTCCAAAGTCTGTTTTAGGGGGAATCTTTTACTTTCTATGTGGGGGAGGGGGGCAGGGTAAGGGGGAAATCGTTTCCCAGTCTCTTCCTGGCGGCGACGCGACTATTTCTCCGAGTCACGTCCTCGCCCCCCACCTCGCGGCCTACCAGCTGGATCGGAGCGGCCTTTCCTGCCGGGGACCGGGAACCGGACCGGGGCTGCTACAGCGGCGGCGCAGCACTGGAGTCACCGCGGAGCGGGCGATGCCTACCTGGGTCGCCGTTTGGAGCTCCGGAGCGTTGGGCCGTTGCTCCAACATCGTGGAGCTCTGGTGCGGAGAGCTTCCAACGCGGGCGGCGCTGAACAACATCGTGGAGTCCTGGGGCGCCTTGCAGAGGGCCTACAGCAGCAGTCTCCACCCGGCGCGGCCTGCGGACTTGGGAAGCCGCCGACTCCGGTAGGAGGGGGCCGACTCCGGTGTCCACGCTGCTGAGGACGTCCCGCAGCCCCGACGTCGGACTTGTATCACCCCGGCGAGCGGTCCTGGACATCGGGCCGCCCGTAGCTGCAACTGCGGAGGGCTTGGGGAGGCCCTGACCACGAGGACCAGTGGAGGAAGAGACTGACTTTGGTGCCTTCCCACACAGTGGGAAACGTTGATTCTGCTGTGTGGGGATGTTTTATGTCAAATTCTATAGTGTGTTGTGTTCTTTATTTTTATTGTATGGCTGTATGGGAATTTCATTTCACTGTGCCATCTGGCACATGTGACAATTAAATGTATCTTGAATCTTGAATCTGCTCCATTTGTGCCTGAGAAGGCCTGTCGCACTTTGACCCCATCAACTACCTCACAGCACACTGCATGCTATCCTTAATCCTGAGGGATTACCGAAAGCAAAAATAGGTGCTGAATGGAATACATTTGTAGCATTGTTGCCGTTGTAGTCACCAAATCAGACATGAGCCATGTTGTGTACATTTGTGAGTTAAGAACAGGATTGAGTTTTTATTTTGGATATAGAGCGGCAGAGAAGCGCAGCGGTAAGTTGCTGCCTTACAGCGACAGAGACCCGGGTTTGATCCTGACCACAGGTGCTGTCTGTACGGAGTTTCTACATTCTCCCGTGACTGCGTAGGATTTCCCCCAGTACGCTGGTTTCCTCACACACTCGAAAGACGTACGGATTTGTAAGTTGATTGGCTTCAGTAAAAATTGTAATTTGTCCCTAGTGTGTAGGACAGTGCATGGGATCACCGGTTGGTGCGGACTCGGTGGGCCGAGGGTCCTGTTTCCGCAGGGTATCCCTAAAACTAAAGAAACTAAAACTAAATATTCATTTATCATCATGCAGTGGATCTATATGCCCTCTATGTGGTGCTATTGAGTCGCCCTTTGTACAGTTGAACTGCTGTATTTGACCTTGACCTAGGAAATGAACAAAATATTTTCCTAGCTAGATTTCAGAAAATATCTAAAGATCTTGCATTGAAGTTATACTCGAAAAGCCATGAATGAATAAATCACAATTGAATAATGCACTTGAGGAAATAAGTATAAGTGTTTGTGCAGAAATTGTTTTATATATATATCCAGAGTTCTAGTTTCTTCCAATTGTCTTTTATTTTCTTGATGTGTTATGGTCAGCAAAATTAGGAAATTCCCTCTTAAATTATGATCTGTTCCAGCAAAGTTTAACTCGGCGGATTTGGGAAAATGCGTTCATGTTTACCACAATGTCACTTCGCTCTTCAGTTAGTTTGTAATTAATCATGACTGTCTGAAGCATTAATGTATTTATGAATCAAATTTATCATGTGTTCAATTCTGCTCTCTGACCTTGATTGTAATTTATATAATTTGCGTCCTTATCCCAATGTAACAACTTTGTTTTAATTGTAAGATTCCCTTTGTCAATAATTCTGGCTTTGCCATTATGCAACTCCTGGGGTTGTTTTTAATTTTCATGGCTTAATTTTCCTTATTCTAAATTTTGTTATGACTACTTTACAAATATTTGTCTTGAATCATGAAAATATTGATGTTGATGGGACTGGAACACTGCCATGTGTGTTAATAGTCATATTTATGATTAGTTCTTTTAATCTCCAGAAATCCCAGTCATTGAATGAATTAATAATAAATGTACAAAATTACCAAGGTTGCAGCCTTTAACCACACAAAGCCTCCATTCTTATCGACAAATTAATTATTCTGTAGTTTATATCTTCCATCAATTATAAAATGCCATCTGGAAACTGCAAATATTTACCCAGGAATGTAGGTTTGTTGTCAAACTGTAGAATAATACATATTTAACTAACTATTCCATTGATTAGAGCCTGTGTTCATTCAACAATAGGATATGGAGCAACTCCTTGAAGTTAACAAGAATTAGATAAATACCTTGAACAAAGAGCTAATAAATGAAAGGAAGGCAATCCCCTATACATTAGATGGAAAGTTGGCATATGTCACTTTATGTTGAATCAATCCATCGCCCTGAAACATCCCGGAGGAAAAAATAATTTGCAAGTTAACGCCAGAGTTAATGTCCTTCGATCAGATCTTCACTCCAACTTCTCACCTCTATTCTATACCACTGAATATCCCTGCCTAATAAAAATCTGAATTTTAATCTTTAAAATTGCCCTGGACCAATAGCTATTGGAGGAGAGGGTAAGATTTCCTTTACACATTGTGTTGTGAAGTGCTTCCTCTCAGCCGTACAGTGGCGCAGCGGTAGAGCTGCTGCCTCATTGCGCTAGAGACCGTATTCGGTCCTATCTACTGGTGCTGTCTGTGCAGAATTTGTACTTTCTCACTGTGACCGCGTGGGTTTTCTCTGGGTGCTCCGGTTTCCTCACACATTCCAAAGACATGCAGGTTTGGAGGTTAATAGGCTTCTGTAAATTGCCCCTGGTGTGTAGAATGCAAAAATGGGATAACATGGAACTAGTGTGCGGGTGATCAATGGTCGGTGTGAACTTGGTGGGCCGAAAAACCTATTTCCGCGCTGTATCTTTAAACCAAACTACAGTGCCTTGTTATAGCTTTAAGGCTATGTTCTCTGATTCTATATTCTCTCCACCTTCCTGACAAATCCCTTAATCATCTTAAGCAACTGTTAGTTCAATTCTCGAGCTGCTACAGCTGAAGGGAATGCAAACCAGCCTGTTCTTTTCATCCTCTTACTTAATATTATGCACTGCAGTCAAGTGAAGAAACACAGCAGGATACCTTGACACAATAGAGAGCAGGATAAAGGAGAAGTTAGAATTCCCACGTGAGAAGTCCATTAAAGTATCCAGAAAGGGGAAGAAACCTTCTGAATAAGTGAGGATATTCAGGCTACATATTAAAGGTCCCCAATTCATCCCAATTACTCTACATTGTTTTAGATCTCTTCTTTCATTTGCAGAAACTTGAGCTGTTCATGAGTTTTCTTTTGTACTGGAGATGTGCTTACTTGAACTGGCCACGATCTTTACGAATCTCAAGTAAGTTAATTTTCTTGTTTATTATTATTATTATTTTTTTAATGCAATCCACATCCTCCATGTATGCAATGCACATACACATAGAGGTGGCCAGATACACACAGCGGCCTTAGAATAGTATAGTCCATGTGAACCAAAGCAGGCCTTGAACTGGGGCCAACACATGCTGGTGTTAGTTAGTAAACTGGTCCTCCGATTGGGTGTGAGAATTTTTTTATCCTGAAGATGAAAGATGGCATGGTGGGCGCAGTTGGTTGAGCTGCTGCCTCAAAATGCCAGAGACCTGGTTTTGAACCTGACTTAGGTGCTCCCTGTGTGGAGTTTGTACATTTTCTCTGTGACTGTTCCTCAGTGTGCTCTGGTTTCTTCCCACATTCCAAAGACGTGTGGGTTTGAAGATCTATGGACCTCTGTAAATTACCCCCAGTGTGTAGAGACTGGATGTAAAAGTACGATAACATAGAACTAGTGTGAATGGGTGATGGATGGTCAGCATGGACTCAGTGGGCTGAAGGGCCTGTTTCCATGCTGTATATCTAAACTAAAAATAGGTTCGCCCGTAATTTTGTCTTCATTTTTCCACTTTTCATCATTCTCCTTTCTCACAAGCATTTAGCCTTATTGCCTCTCATCCTGCCTGCTGCCTGACCCGCTGAGTTGCTCCAGCACTTTGTGTCTATCTTTGGTATAAACCAGCATCTGCAATTCCATCCTGCACTGTCATCCATCAGGCTGTCTTTCCTCATCTTTCCTCAACCATCATTGCACATCTGCTCTCACCTACTCCCTACACTCCCTTCCTCTGATGTCTTTGACTTGGACAACAATGCTTGGTGTAATACATTTTGGAAGCTGTAGTATAAGTCCACCTCCAAATGCAAAGGGCTTTGCAGATATTAGTCATTTGAAATAGAATAAAGAGCAATGGGAAGCATGTTGGCTGTTTGGACAATGGATTTTGAAACAGAATTTGGGATGTAGAAAAAAGCAGTCCACTCTCTCAGTAAAGTCATCTATAAACCCAAAAAAGTACAGATGTTAATAATGTAATAGCAAGCTTTTTCATCAGTCTGAACAAATAAACATTTATTTCAGGCAGCTCTGAAGAGAACAGATTCAATATTTTCAACTGCTGAGCTGCATGGGATGTGCTTAACCACTAGGTGGCGCAATTGTCTCTCTAGAAAGTTTCTAACTCAAAATGAGATGAAACTACAAAAAGCTGCAAGAGGCTTCTCTCTTCCCTCTTCACTCTCAACTCTAAAGTGGGGGCTCAACCCAAAACCTCAACAGTTCTTTTTCCCTTTAGACTCGCTGAATTCCTGCAGCAAACTGTTTGTGGCTTGAGTTTCCAGTATCTGCAGCTTCCTGTGTCAACACTGCAAAAACCTATTGCCATGTTCAATATCACTTTAAATATTGTCCTATTTTACAACATAATATTTCACACCAAGGAGTACAAGTGGCATGCATAATGAAACTCTGTAAGATGCATCATCGTACAATTGATCTTGGAGCTTGGCAACCTTTGTTGTTACTTTAGAATCATAGGACATCCTCAGTTTATACATCATCTACAGCTTGGCCTTTAAAAAAATTAAAAAATAATATATTCCATTTGTAATCCGTCTAATTCTACAGTACTCGGGAAGATTTGGGACCATTTTTATGGCATTGGTAAAGGCTAAATCTAGCAACAGAAAGCAGTAAAAATGTAACATCAAAATGATAAAAATTCAACAGCCAGTTCTTCCCATATGGATTAATGACAGAATATAAATAATACCCTTAATCACAAGATTAAAGATGCCATTTAACATGTTGCATGCCAATTCATACCATTTTAGCTCAGTTTGCAGCATGTGCTTTGTGTCACTTATTCTCTGTGCAGTAAAATTAAGGAAATAATTTCTTGAGGAACACTTGCAGACCATGTGAATTAAATATTTGTTAATGTCAGTGAGGATATAGCTGGATCTGAGCTTCATCTTTCTTCAGATAAACTGTATGTATTGCCTTAAATTAGTCAAATCTGTACGACAGAATAAAGTTTAATAAATGAATCAGAGAAAAAAATGTTCCCCTTCAACAAGGCATAAAATTGTTTTTGCTGTTCATTCAACTGGAGATTTGAATCGTTTATCTATTCACTGTAGGATTAGGTTTGCAGTGTGAATCATGGAATAAGTGCAACTGATATTGTTTTTTTCTGTGCGTACCAGAGTTCTGCCCACGAGCTGTAATGAGCCACAAGCCCGATTGTTGTGCATGTCATTCTCACCACCGCCTCCATTAACAGTGACATTTGTTTATGCCATGGCACAGGGGGAGGTGACGGTGAAGTGGGTATTTTGTGGAAATTAGCTGATGTACCAGTGAGGTGCATTGCACCACTTCAAAGCAATTTGTGGTGACAGATTTCCTTAAATGGTTATTTAATTTAAATAAATTTGCACTTACAAATCCTTAAGCCTTGCCTACAGCCCCAATATTTACAGGAAGGCAGGGTAAGACAGGATGAGTAGTTTGGGTGTGGGGGATGGGGTATGCTCAAGTACTAGTGAATTCAGTTCCGTGAGCTGATTATCATTTCTGACGTGCGCTTTCTAAGCTGCCGACAGAGACGGGTTGAAAAACCAGCTGACTGTTGAATGGTTGATGCTGAGGCATGAGGCCACAGTAGGGGAACGCAGAGAGGGAAAGATTGTGGTGGGGAAGACACTAAGAGGTCATGGTAGGTGGGGACCCAGAGAGGCACAAGTACCGAAGTGAGCATTGCGGCAACTCAGAGAGATCTGGAGACAAGGGGAAAGGATGATGAAAACTGTGGAGAACAGTGGATTGTGAGGGGTGGATGGAGATGACTGAAGAGGTTTTGTCGAGGAGTGGTGGGGTACACTCTTGCATCTCCTCGCTTAAGAGTGGTGTTCTGGGGAATAATTTGTGCATTCTATGTTGCAGACCTTGCTTTTCTTTCATAGCTTTGTTTCCCGGGGCCCAGTAAACTTTATTATATAATCTGGAATAGGGAAGGAAAACCCAAGGTAAAGAGCAGTACAAAAACAATTAAATGAGTGGATCAGCTCCTGGGAGCATGTGACTCAATGCAGGCATGTTGGAGGCAGGAAATTGCTCAGTTCTGAGATAGTTTATGTTTTTATTGCTCTCTGGACTCAAACCCATCTCCTTTTGGATGTTGAAATGCTCCTCTTTGTATTAGAAGCTCATAACTCTGGTTTCCCCCGACACTCCAAAGACTAGGGTTGTAGGCTAATTGGCTTGATAAAATTGTAAAATGTCCCTAGTGTATGTTGGTGTGCAGGGATCGGTGGCTGGCACGGACTCAGTGGCCCAAGGGCCCATTTCCACGTTGTATCTCTAAATTTATCTAAACTGCCGTGATATGGTTTTGGTTCATGCATTCTCCAATTCTCTTACTTCTTTCACTTTCGCATAAATTTAAAAGCAATTTAATACTTATAAATTACATTAACTAATATATTGCTACATTAATGGTGATTTGGCTGAAAATAACGGATTATTAGCATATGCTGATGGCACTAATGGAAAAGCAGTTAAAGCTGATCACATGAATGTCAGTGAGTTGTTTATTACCATGTATTGAAGGGAACTGGCTAGTTTGGTCGTCATAAGTCTGTTTTGCAAGTAGGCAAGCAATATTAATCTAAGATTCAGTTGCTGGATCAAAAGAAAATCATCAAATGCCTGCCTGTGTAGAACAAGGCCAAATCTTTGTTTCTTTGCATTCTAAATATGAACCAAGATTTTGAGATTTGTGTCTTACATGGAATAGTTTTCAAAACTTAACTCCACGGTAATCATATATTTATTATTAGAGATAAAATGTTATAAATTATAAATGTTATTTATATTATAAATGTATGTTAATTAATAAGCTTGCAATAATGTAATAATAATTTGTGCAACAATATAAACAGCTATGAATTTCATCGAAATCTCTTTTTGCAGGATATCAACTTTGCATCGTTTTATCTCTTCAACTGAGTCAAACATTGTTCTGATATAAAATTAATCTGACAACACTTCATAGCCAGAGTACAAGTTTAATAGATGATGGATTTCAAACCAATTTTCTGGTGATTCTGCATTAGCCACCAATGAGATTACATTAAACATGAGATAAAAATCACTGATTAGACATTGATCCAAAATAATTCTCACCTGGCACCATCCATTACCTGTGACTATTTTTTTAATGTTCAGCCAGAATCTAAACTCATGGATACATTGAGAATTTTTACACATTTCCAGTAGTTTGGTTTGAAAGAATGTGTGCGACCAAATGTCACAGAATCTGAAAATGCAATACTCCCCCTCCCATTCCGAATCTGACCTTTCTGTCCTGGGCCTCCTCCATGGCCAGAGTGAGTCCCACCGCAAATCGGAGGAGCAGCACCTCATATTTCGCTTGGGCAGTTTACACCCCAGCGGTATGAACATTGACATCTCCAATTTCAGGTAGTCCTTGCTTTCTCCCTCCTTCCCCTCCCCTTCCCAGCTCCCCCACAGCCCACTGTCTTCGCCTCATCCTTTCTTCTTACCCCACCTCCACACCAGTCTGAAGTAGGGTCTCGACCCAAAACGTCGCTTATTCCTTCGCTCCATAGATGCTGCCTCACCCACTGAGTTTCTCCAGCATTTTTGTCTACCTTCAATTTTTCCAGCATCTGCAGTTCCTTCTTAAACATGTTGACAATATTTAATCAGTTTATGAAATATTATCTCAATTATTTGTAGATTGTATTGTAAGAGACATCATTAACTTATAATTGCAGTTATCAACTTTGCATTGAGTTTTCTGAAATGGAGCCTGCTGTACATCATAGACAATGTCTTCCTTTTCGGATTCAGATTATTGATCCTTTACATTAGTCTGGATGAAAATTTAGTCTATGTGGTCACAAATTCTACTGTTGTTAGATTCCCACACTTTCCTTCTGAATTCATTAGTCCATGCACACTATCACTTGGCAAATCTGCATATGTTTGCATAGCAATGAACATTTGTTATTAAATGATTCATTATATTACTGTGGTTGTATTAAGATTGCTCATGTTAATCTTTTATCTAGAATAAATATTGGCTGCATAACTGTATATTAATGACATTTTAAATTACATTATATAAACTTAGCATATGTATTATAATCAAGCACAAATTTCCTGTTTCATCGTAAGAAAGAGAATCCAGAGATATGGGGATGGGGCAGGAAATCTATTTATCTGAATTCCATATACCCATCACTTGAGCATTTAGACTCTTCTGGAGACGGAGAATTAAAAAGAAAACATTAAACTCATTGAATGAAGAAATTTCTCCTAAATAGTTTCCTTGTCCATCCTCTCCCCCTCTCCAAACCACCTCCATTCCTACTTTACAAGCTAAACATAGCTCTTCAGCAACCCCTCTTGAAAGTTATGTTGTCAAAGTCTCTCTGAAACCTGGATATTTTACTGGAATCACTTCCCTTTTAGACTCGTCCTGTTTAATCTCCCCTCCAAAGATGATTTGTAAACCAGATGATAATCCAGGGAATCTTGCTCTACTACATCCAAAGCAAGTATGCTTCCATGGCCTTCCATGGATATGGAGGCCAAAACTAACTAACATCTAACTAATGCACTAATACAACAGCCAATAATGGGCCATTATGGGCTCCATTCTTCCTTGGTCATCTGTTGACGGCTCTGCTTTATTCTGACCTTTTCCTACCTCCAGTTCCCACCCCTCTACTTTCAATCTGAAGAAGGGTCCCAACCCAGAACGTCACCCATGCTTGTTCTCCAGAAATGCTGCCCTGGCCCGCTGAGTTACTCCAGCACTGTGTTTATTTTTGGTATAAACAAGCATCTGCAGTTCTTTTCTACACAAGAAATCTAGTATTTTACTCCTCACAACATTCTACTTGCCTTTCCAACAGCTTACTATAAGTGTTAACTTTTTATTTTTCATGACATGGCACACTGCTTATCACAACATCTACCAGCTTTTCACCATTTACAAAGATTCTGCTCGATCAAAAGGAATCGTTTCTCCCACATATTGTTCTTTCTCACCTGTCCTCCTTTTGCAGGTTGTTGGACTTTAGCGTCTAGCTTTGTATTGACAACAAATTTGAAAACATTGATCTCTATCCCTTTTGACTGTTATTGATATAGATTACGAATAATCTAAGGGCCAATACTGGTCCCTACAGGTATAAAATGTAAAACTCTGTGTAGTTCTTCTGTTTCTGCCACTTAAGAGTCCTCTATTCATTCCTTAAACTCCTTGTAATAATCTTTTCGTATGCTATCTTGTCAAATTCCTTAAAAAAATCCTGAGCTACTGGTGTCCTGTTATCTACCATGCTATCTCCATCCCAAAATAACTCTTGGGTTTATGCACAGTATTTACCCTGTCTCGGTTACTAAGTGCCTCAACTCCAGCACTTTCCTGTCAATGATTCCAATCTAACAACCCTTTGGTTTCTTATGCTATTTTTTCTTGAAAGTCTTATGCCATTTGCTACATTTCAGTCCACAGGAGTTATTCCAGAATCAATGAGTGTGGGATGATCACTACAACACATACAGTATAGAGTCATACAGCAAAGAAACAGGCCCTTTCACTCACCACATCCATACCAACCATCGAAATTAATCTCATTACCAATATTTGGATGTCTTGGCCATTCATAATCTGTGAATCACCTTCTGTCACGCTCTTCTGAGCAAGGGCATTTGTCAATGTTTTGTCCTCTTGTGGACCCAAATGTTTTGACTTCAGCTATGAAATCTGTTAGATTAATGTTAAGGAAATAAGTATTTTTTGATCCTAGACCACTGTGTAACCCCTTTCAGCTTTGGTGAAATTGCTTTGTAGAATTATAGGGTGAGGAAATTTGAACTGTAGAAACTGCATTGTGTTTGTATTTGTGATCCCAGTGAGTCCGTGTAGGCCAATTCACTGTTCAATTGTGTCTCCTCCAAGAGGGATTTCACTTTATCCTACTGCAATAAATGTACAAACACCAAGGACAAGAGATTATTCCCGAATTTACTAAAACTTACTTTTAGAACTGAAAGCCTATGCTCATACATTCATTGAAAAACATTTGATTTATTGTTTACCTTAGAACATAAATATCACCACATAAAACCTAAAGTTCATTATGAAAAAAATGGGTTCCAAATATTTTTATCTAGTATTTCAAACACTCTGCAGCCTTTCCGGAGTGCTTGGTGTCACTTCACTTCTTTTATCACTAATTTTTTTGTTTCAACTTGTTCCCACTTCATTCCGTAATCAGCAGCATCCTTAAACCCATTGTGGACCTATCAGCCCATTAAAGAGTTTAAATGCAAAATATGTTAATGTATCGCATTCGGCAGAAAATATTCTTCATTCTTGACTTTATTTCTGGGTGGTTGGTATTTAAATAACGGAATCACACCCGCATTTTGCAGCAAGGTCTGATTTTTCACAATTGTTGTTTGATTGTTCGTTTGTTTTTATGTTTGTGAGTGTGTGTGTATTTGTTTATATAGACAATAGACAATAAGTGCAGGAGTAGGCCATTCGGCCCTTCGAGCCAGCATCGCCATTCAATGTGATCATGGCTGATCATCCCCAATCAGTACCCCGTTCCTGCCTTCTCCCCATATCTCCTGACTCCGCTATCTTTAAGAGCCCTATATAGCTCTCTCTTGAAAGTATCCAGAAAACCGGCCTCCACCGCCCTCTGAGGCAGAGAATTCCACAGACTCACAACTCTCTGTGAGAAAAAGTGTTTCCTCGTCTCTGTTCTAAATGGCTTACCCCTTATTCATAAACTGTGGCCCCTGGTTCTGGACTCCCCCAACATCGGAAACATGTTTCCTGCCTCTCGTGTGTCCAAATCCTTAACAATCTTACATGTTTCAATAAGATCCCCTGTCATCATTCTAAACTCCAGAGTGTACAAGCCCAGCCGCTCCATTCTCTCAGCATATGACAGTTCCGCTATCCCGGGAATTAACCTTGTAAACCTACGCTACACTCCCTCAATAGCAAGAATGTCCTTCCTCAAATTAGGGGACCAAAACTGCACACAATACTCCAGGTGTGGTCTCACTAGGGCCCTATACAACTGCAGAAGGACCTCTTTGCTCCTATACTCAACTCCTCTTGTTATGAAGGCCAACATGCCATTCACTTTCTTCACTGCCTGCTGTACCTGCATGCTTACTTTCATAGACTGATGAACAAGGACCCCAGATCCCGTTGTCTTTCCCCTTTTCCCAACTTGACGCCATTTAGATAGTAATCTGCCTTCCTGTTTTTGATACAAAAGTGGATAACCTCACATTTATCCACATTAAACTTTATCTGCCATGCACCTGTCCACTCCCCCAACCTGTCCAAGTCACCCTGCATTCTCATAGCATCCTCTTCACAGTTCACACTGCCATCCAGCTTTGTGTCATCTGCAAATTTGCTAATGTTACTTTGAATCCCTTCATCCAAATCATTGATGTATATTGTAAATAGCTGCAGTCCCAGCACCGAGCCTTGCGGTACCCCACTAGTCTCTGCCTGCCATTCTGAAAGGGACTCGTTAATCCCTGCTCTTTGTTTTCTGTCTGCCAACCAATTTTCTATCCATGTCAGCACTCTACCCCCAATACCATGTGCCCTAATTTTGCCCACTAACCTCCTATGTGGGATCTTATCAAATATATATATATACACACTGAACTTTTCTCGTTTATTATATTGTTTATAGGATATACAAAGATAGACACAAAAATCTGGAGTAACACAGTTTGAAGAAGGGTCTCGACCTGAATCGTCCCCAATTCCTTTTCTCCAGAGATGCTGCCTGAGTTACTCCAGCTTTTTTGTGTCTATCTTCGGTTTAAACCAACATCTGCAGTTCCTTCCCACACTGTGTTTATATGTTCTGTTGTGCTGCTGCAAGTACGAATTTCATTGTTCTATCTGGGACATATGACAGTAAAACACTCTTGACTCTTGTTGCAATGAGTTCTGCGGGCTTGCTTGCTGGTGTCTGGCGTAGCGGCAGCCGCAAGCGATCAGTGTCAAAGCAAAGCTCCTCCTCCGCTCCCACCTCGCGGAGCAGCGGAGCTTGAGAGCCGGCTCAAGGGGGGCGGGTGGCGGATGTGCTGTCCCTCCTCCTCCGCTCATGGGCCGGCTACGAGCGGCGGGTCGGCCAACCAGCCCCCAGCCCAGGCGGCGGCGGTGCGACTGGTCGGCGGGGACTGTCACTCAACGCCGTGTGCCCGGGCTGGCGTTCTATAGCCTCTCAGCTGCTGAGCTGCGCTGCGCTTTGTGAGAGGCGGTGTTCATGTTAATGAAGGCGAGCCGGAGCCGTAGAAAGGCTGGGAAATAGAGAGAGAGGAAGAAGAGAAAAAAAGGAAGAAAAAGTTATTTGCCCTGACGTCAAATGTAAACAAGATGGCGAACCGGGGAGAGTGGAGAAGAGGAGGGGAGAGAGGGGAGAGAGTGGGAGTGCCACATACACTTGAAATGTGCTCTTGCACTCCAGGAGTTAGAGGCTTGCTGAGAAGCCAGCCCTGACAACGTTTGCAATTCTTACCGTCAACTCCCCCACCCCCCCCTCCTCCCCCTGTGTTGTTTGTTTAACTATACTCTTTTTACAAAAAAAGGGGAAAAATGCACAAAAAGAAAAGTCAAACAAAATGCGTGAATCTCTCCAAGAAACGGAAAAGGAACCGCCTGCAATGAAACGCAAGAACTTCCTTCAGGTTGTGACAACTTGTAAGAAAAGGAGCCAGACTTGACTTGAGTTGGTGTCCCCGAGCAAAGGAACGGACCTTTCTCTTTACAAGGAACAACATGAATTTTGCTCTCTTTATTTAAATATTTTTGCTTTGAATGGACATTTAAACAAAGACTCCTCACTTTGCTATGGTGGAGTAGATTGCTGGCCATCCTGTGTGTGTGAGAGGGAGGGTGAGGACAGGTGGGGAAGACCCCGGTCCTGCAGGGATATGGCTGTGAGGTCTCGCCGACCGTGGATGAGCGTGGTGCTGGGGTTGGTGCTGGGATTCACTGCCGCTTCGTGGCTCATCGTGCCCAGGGTGGTGGAGATCAACGGCAAGAACAAAAGGATCTCTAACATCTGCCATTCCTTGCTGAGCAGATCGGGGCTGGGGAGGGAAGCAGAGGCGGGCGGCAGCAACAGCAACAGCAGGAGCCTGGACTGGCACAAGGACACGGCGCTGTACAACAAGCTGCGGCAGCGAGACGAGGCAGAGGAAGAGGGCGAGGAAGAGGACGAGGAGGCAGAGGCAGGGCGAGGGGCGAACAGCAAGCGCTTCCTCTACGTCGGGGTGATGACAGCCAAGAAGTACCTGGACTCTCGGGCGGTGGCGGCTTACCGGACCTGGGTGCCATCCATCCCCGGCAAGGTGGAGTTCTTCTCCAGCGAGGGCTCCGATCAGATGCCGCTGCCCGCGCCCATCCCGCTGGTGTCGCTGGCCGGGGTGGACGACTCGTACCCGCCGCAGAAGAAGTCTTTCATGATGATCAAGTACATGCACGACCTTTACCTGGAGCGCTACGAGTGGTTCATGCGAGCGGACGACGACGTTTACATCAAGGGCGAGCGGCTGGAGGAGTTGCTGCGAACTCTCAACAGCAGCCAGCCGCTGTACCTGGGTCAGACCGGCCTGGGCACCAGCCAGGAGTTGGGCAAGTTAGCCCTGGAGCCGGGTGAGAACTTCTGCATGGGAGGTCCCGGCATGATCTTCAGCCGGGAGGTGCTGCGCCGCATGGTACCGCATCTGGCCGAGTGCTTGGGCCAGATGTACACCACCCATGAGGACGTGGAGCTCGGCAGGTGCGTGCGGAGGTTCGGCGGCACCCAGTGCGTCTGGTCGTATGAGGTGAGAGGAGCGCGGGGATGCCTGCTGACCCAGCCGCCCATAACGCCAGCCCATGACCCCCAACGCCAACCCTCACCCTCCAGTTCCAACCCTCACCCCCCAACGCCAGCCCTAGAACCCAAATGCCAACCCTCACCCCCAACGCCAGGCCGTGACCCCCCCCCCCAGTTCCAACCCTCACCCCCCATCGCCAGCCCTAGAACCCAAATGCAACCCTCACCCCCCAACGCCAGCCCTAGAACCCAAATGCAACCCTCACCCCCAGCGCCCACCCTTGACCCGCAACACAGCCCTCGTCCAAGACAAGCCCTCGCCCCATCTCAGCCCTCGACCCAAATGCCAACCCTCGCCCCCCCGCAAGACCAGACTTGATCCCCAAGACCAGCCCTCATCCCCCAATGCCAATCCTCATCCCCAAAACCAACTATTGCCTCCCAACTCCAGCCCCCCCCCCCACATCAACAATCGCCTCCCGATATCACCCCTTGCCCTTCGTCACCAGGCCTCGTCCCAAGACCATTTCTCCCCACTATTCCTATCACCACCTGCTTTTGCTCCCGCACATCCCCTTCCCCACCCCCCGCACCCCCTTCCCCCCCCCACTCTTCACCCCACACCCCCACTCTTCACCCCCGTTCCTCCATCCCCACTCTTCACCCCCCTTCCCCCCACCCCGCACTCTTCACCCCCCTTCCCCCCACCCCGCACTCTTCACCCCCTACCCCCCACTCTTTGCACACTCCCACCCACTCTTCACCCCCCTCTTTTAACCTTCCAAGCCCGTATTAACCAACCCCCCGCTCCTCCTGAAACTCTTCACCCCCTCTCCCATTCCTTACCCCTTCCCACACCTCAACCGCCCAGGCTTCAACCCCCCATGATCACCACCACTCCACTTCACCCCCCCCCCCCCCCCGTTCATTCCCCTAGTCTTCACCCCACCGCGCTAATCCATCCATCCTGGTCCACCTCTCCGTCCCTACCCCCGCCCATGCTCTCCCCCTCTCTGCCCATACTCTTCCCCCATCTGCTCTCTCCCTACTTCTCTTGCTGCCTCACCTCCTTTTGCTGCTCCTCCCCATCCTCTCACCACCTCCCTTCGTTTTTTCCTCCTCATGCCCTTGCTCCCACTTCCCAATGACTCTTAGCTGTTCTTCCCTGGCCCCCTCCCACTCAGCCTCCCTCTCCCACCCACACTGTCCCAGACCCCTTCCTGCGCTCATCCCCTCCCCCTGTCCCGCCCTTCTCTTGTTATACACCTCGGGGTGGGCTGTGGGAGGGGTCAGTGTCCTGGTGGCGGTGTGTGTGTGACTGTTCTCATCTGTTACTTGTTCAAATTATTCCTTCCTTTGTAAATTGCAATGCACTTTAGTTTGTAGCTGTGCCAACGTTAATCAAAGGATAACAGAACTACAGTGATATTGTAAGAACATCAACATGGTGTTAAATGTGGTATTTTGATTATATTGTGTTCAATAATAGTGAAGTTAGTGTTTATTTTTGTGTGGGTGTGATTTTAGTTATGAGTGCTTTATTATATCCATTCATCTGCATTAGAGGCACAGGGTATTGTTTTAACCTGTTGTTTCAGTGTACTGTTCATTCAGTATACTGTTTCCTCTCTTTCTTTAAATTACAGTTTTACTGACCAAGAAGATACAAGAATATTCTATAAGATCCTAAGACATATCAAACATGTGGTAAAGTAAAGACAAACAATGTTAAAGTCATCCCAGGTCAATTCATTGAGTTTTACTGCTGTGATTGCAGAATAGTTCTGAAGATCACCACAGATCAAAACAATAATGGTGATTATATCAGAAATATAAATTTGTTTGTAATCAATCACTAGAATTTGGAATTGATAACTAACCTATCCATAGAAAGTGAATTGAATTCTACAGTGGCAGTAAATAATGGATTTAGCATTTCAAGAGACGATAACAATGAGAGAGATGCTAAAGTTGGAGTTACAAACTAAAATATGTGGTTTAAAAATATTTTGAAATGGCTTTATTACATAAAGCAAAACCATCCATAAAGTAAAGGTTTGGGGGAAATAAACAATTGAATATCGGAGCTATAATATTTCGTGAGCTATAATATTTCCCCTAATCTATGCTTTCAAAGTAAGTTGGCAGAGAATTTAAAATGTAGAGCCGTATTCATTGACTCATGACTAGTGGCTGAATGAACCCCACTGGATCTACTATCTTTAAAAACTGATGAATTATTATTCAGTGGGCAACCTCAACTTTGATAACTGACAGAATCTGGGAGTTAATAAACAAGTGTTTCAGAAGTGGGAAGATCTTTTAAAGCCTATTTGGCACATCCACCAGGGTCATTCCCATTAGGGTTTTGGATGGGCTCAGTGATCTGCAAGTAATGGATCACATGCAAGCAGAGGGGTTAGTTTAACTCTGCATCATGTTCGGCATGGACGTTGTAGGCCAAAGGGTCTGTTCCTGTTCTGTACTGTTCTATGTCCTTATATGACAGAATCCTATATATTTTCTCCTGCAAACTAGTTGTAGTTACGTAACCATTATGCTGATCTATATGGTTATCATACTTTTAGTTTAAAAAAAAAACCCCACAAATGGCACTTCATTTATTTTATTATTATTACAAATAAATAATTCCCCATGTTAGCGAGTATATGGCAGCAAATTGTAGTCTGCTCCAATTTGCTTAATTGCTTATAATTTCAGAGGGTCCTTATGTCTGCACAATGCATGTTAAAAATGGTCAAGCAACGCCTTAGAGTTTATACTTTAGAACCTGTTGGATTTCATTGGCATTGTAATGCCCACATCAGGAGG
Source organism: Amblyraja radiata (assembly GCF_010909765.2). Taxonomy (NCBI): domain Eukaryota; kingdom Metazoa; phylum Chordata; class Chondrichthyes; order Rajiformes; family Rajidae; genus Amblyraja; species Amblyraja radiata. Next base: position 48,278,446 of record NC_045958.1, on the reverse strand, counting down.
TAAAATAGTAAGAAGTGCAACAGTCATCTTCTTGTCTTAATGTTGACCATCTTTCCGAATTAGCTTTATGGCACATTCTTGTAAAAGTTTGACCATGTGCATTTATCTGATGAAATTTTATCTTAAGTAGTGTAGTTTTAAAATATTTACACTCAAGCAGATTGAATGAATATACATCTCTGGTTCCGCGATGGGGACAATGCCGTTCTTGGGGAGAGACATTTCTCCAAACATGCACTTCAGTGGTTTAAGGCATTACTGCAGTTTAAAGTTCCCCCACCTTTTACACTGCTTTAGATGATTTTAGTTCAAATACTAGTTCGATCACTAATGGAAGCGAGAAGCAACACGTTCCTTGCTCAAAATATATAGTAGCAATGTTTTATTATCACCATTGGTTTCTTTTGGGAAATATCTGAAACACAATTTAATCTCCATTACATTTGTGCATGGTTGATGAAATAGAGGTTAATTCTGCAGGGAGCCTGTTTCCTTTTGACAGGTTATGAATATTGGTTCTTAAACTTGAAACTTTAGATTTTAATGTAACATTATTGATTTATTTTGTGGTAAGTTTAATTGGTTTCAATTAATTGCATTCTTCAATGGAGGAGAAAGCAGTCTTAAAGGCAGATGTGGTCTCTGAAACTATTGGCTCAGAATTTCTTTCCACCATAAGAAACCTTGATGATGTTAAACCTCTGCTGTATATTTTTATTTAGGAAGAGCCATAGATGATGCATGAGGTTTTACTGCGGTACTTTGTGAACTGCAAATCTTGATAATTTGTGACGCTTTTAAGTTACATCTTGCAGAACACACATTTAGCTCATCTTCATGGTTTATCCTGTCCTTCAAGAAGCCCGAGACTGCAAGTCTTTCCTCCTTTTATCGAGCTGCTGCTAAACTTCTAAATACAGGACTGTGTATAACCCTTTAGTAATTTTTTAGATGCATTGCGCTTGGGGGGATAAACTGAAATCTGTATCTGTGAACAATGAAAGCTATATTTAACATGGTTAATGATGTTGTCATAATGAGCCTAAAATGATGGTCGGATTGTTTCCGATGTCATGATAAATTAGGCAAACCAAAGGACTTAAAAATGAACAATATGTTCTTTTTGGATGTCTGGATTTTTCTGAGGTTTGTGTGTTTTGTGCTGTTCCTTGCGCTAAATGCCATGCTAGTGTGATTCCCCCCCCCCTCCATTTTTGTGTATGTTCTTCACAGCAAGTTCAGTAAGCCAGATCAATACTATTCCAATGTTGTTTAAAAGTAATTGTTACAATTATGTCAATATTCCATTAATTTAAAAAAATATATAATTATTGTGGTGAAATTGGGGCAAACCTTTCAATTTCCCATTCATGAATGGTGATAAGATGAGCCACTCCTATGAGTTGGCAATGGCAGCAACAAATGTAATGAATTCCAAGAAAGATGCACTGATGCTGAATTTTTGATGGTGAATAATGTGTGGCTTGGATGTAAGGAGAGTAAAGACATGTAAAATAAAATTGGTTTAGATTAGGAAGGAGAAGGGGCTGCGTAGAAAAGAACTGAGTAAGTTCACGTTATAGGAGTAGAATTAGGCCATTCGGCCCATTGAGTCTACTCCACCATTCAATCATGGCTGATATAAATAATCTTGAATCTTGATATCGGCCTCCTAATCCAATTTTCCTGCCTTCTCCCCATACCCCTTGACACCCGTTCTACAGGCATTCGGTCTGGGATAATTGGAATGCCCACGTAAAAGGGAAATGGAATAAAGTGCGGCCTTTAAAGAGGAAATAGTTCAGTACAGTCGAGGTACAAATTAAGGAACCAAAAAGTTGATCAATGCATGAAGGCCGAGGGCAAAATTGAAATATTTCATTAGTATTAAAGAGGCACATTGTGTGTGATTAGCCTAATTTTATGGATATGATTTGCATGAATTTTCACAAGATGTTTGATAAGCACCCACATAAAAGGATAATTAGTAAATTAGCAAAACTGAAGTCTGTTAAATTGAGTATAAGAGTCAGGAAGTTGTGGTGCAGCTTTATAGGAGTTTGGTTAGGCCACATTTGGAGTAGTGCAGTTCTGGTCACCTCATTACAGGAAGGGTGTAAAGATTTGGGAAGGGTGCCGAGAAGGTTATCTACAGGGAGACGTTGGATAGACTGATTTTCTTTGCCGTGGGAAAACTTGATAGAAGTATATAGACTTGATAGAAGTATATAAAATTATTAGAGGCAGAGACAAGATAGGCAGTCGTAATCTTTTTTTCCCAGGATGGAAAAATCAAACACTAGAGGGCAGAACTTTAAGATGTGTGAGCTAAAAATTAAAGGACATGTGTGGGAAAGTTTTTTTTATACAGAGGGTGGTGAGTATATGGAATACACTGTAAGGAGTGGTGGTTGAAGCAGATACGTTATTGACGTTTAAAGGACTTTTGGATAGGCGAATGCATATGCTGGGAATGGAGGGATATGGGTTATGTGCAGGTAGATAAATGATTACATCATGTTCAGTACAGATATTGTGGGCTGAATTGCCTGTTCTTGTGCTGTACTGCTCTATGTTCTAAGAGGAAAAAACGTTTTTTTTTAGGAACAGAAAGCAGAGAATCATCGTAGACGCATTTTTAAACTGGAGGGAGGTAAATGGTGATGTTCCCCGAGGCCTGATTTTGGGGCACTGCTGTTTTGAGTTGACTCTGGGAGTGCAAAGTAATATTTTAAAATGTACTTATGGTACTAAAGTTGGAATTGTGGTAAACTGTGAGTAGCAGTGGCCTTGAGAGAAATGGGCAGCTGTGGCAGATGAAATGAACACAGAAACATATGAACTAATAAATTAGGCAGAAAAATGGGGGAAGAGGGAATGTAGACTAAGTAGTTCATTTCTAATGGGGGGGTGCCAAGACAAAGTCTTGGCGCTTGTGCTCATAAATGTTAAAGGTGGTAGCACATGTTGAGAACATGTTTAAACATTTGAGAGTGTAAGAGCAAAGAGGCACCATTTGGCTACATCTTGAGTACTTTATCCAATTCTGGACACTTCACTTTAGAAAGGTTTCAAACGTCTTTTATTGTCTCGAGTACCAATTAAGGTACAGTGATATTCGTATTACCATACAGCCATTCTAAAAAAAGCAACAAGACACATAACTACGTAAAAGTGAACATAAACATCCACCACAGCGGATTCCACATTCTTCACTGTGATGGAAGGCAATAAAGCCTAATCTTCTTCCCTCATTTTTCTACCGCGGTCGGGGCAGTCGAACCATCCGTTGGGGCGATTGAAGCTCCTGCGTTGGGGCGGTCGAAGCTCCTGCGGCCTGGAGCTCCAGAAGTCGGTCTCTAACCAGGGACTGCCAGCTCACGATGTTAAAGTCCCGTATGCTACCCCGGTTGGAGCTCCCGAAGTCGGTCTCCAGCAAAAGCCACCAGCTCCTCGATGTTAGGCTGCAGTGCGGACGGAGATGCGATACGGAAAAAAACGCATCCCTGTCGAGGTAAGAGAATTTAAAAAAAGTCTCCCCAACCCCGCCACTGACCCCACATAACACGCTAATGAAGACTAAAAACATGCCTTTAACACATACTAAAGAAACAACAGAGAAGAAAGGGACAGACAGACTGTTGGTGAGGCAGCTATTGCAAATGATTGTCCCAGAAAGAATTTGAGAATGATTCTGGTTGATTACTGCGCAAACACCTCATCAGTGGTTTACTCGTGCACGTTTTAGGAGAACGGGGTTTTGGTTGAGGGGGGAAACCAGAGAATCATGAACTAGAGTCATACAGTGTGTAAACAGGCCCTTCAGCCAAAATTGCCCACACCAACTAACTAACATGCCCCATATAAATTAGTCCCACCTGTCTGAGTTTGGCCCATACCCCTCCAAACCTATCCTATCCATGTACCATGTCTAAATGTTTCTTAAATGTTGTGATAGTGCCTATCTTATCTGTTCCTCCACAAGGCATTTCCCAAAATGTTTTCTTTTAATTTGTAAATTTTGGAAGTAATCCTTCCAAAATGCTAATAATACAAATGCATATACATTTCTAAAATTCACTTAAAGTGTGCACAACAGCACTAATTGGAGGGAAAACAGTTCTTCCTTTGAGTAGTTCTTTCAACAAAATCACAAATTAACTCAATGGCAATGAACTGGGGTAAATTATTCAGCGATAGCCGAACAATACTGTAATTCAATTTGCATGTTTAAATTAGTTGCATGGCATAAATCAAATAACATTTTTATTACTCTTCACATAATTACAATTTTGATTGCCATGAGAAAGCAGTATCTTAATGTATAAATACTTGTGGCAGTGAACTTTTGCATCAGATACTATTTAACTGAAAGTTATACCTGAATCTTTCCTTGGATGAATTCTTTACCACATTTCGACAATAGCTCAGGATCTTCTTCTTCTTGCGTATGGTGTGCACAGCCTAAAGTTGTGGGACATTGTTTTATTTGATTGTGCACACCAGTTTGATTTCATTCGTCGAAACAGGGCGGACCACGTGAAGGTTGCAATCTCCCACCCCATAGCTCAGGATGAATTATCTGAAACAATTATACTTTTCACCTTGTGGGTTAACGAACAGAATTGTTACAAATACCTTTAGCTAATCAATGAGAATGCTATAATTTCAGTTTTGGACATCCATTGTCCAGCGTATGCATTCCCAGGATGTGTCGAGCCTAGTTGAATGCTCTGCTATAATTTTCTGCAAGGCATTGAAAGAATTAGATTTGTTTTGGTGTATTTTTCCTTTGAATTGCTGTTCAAATGACTTTGGTCTGCTGTAGGGTTTTTATAGATTATGAGTCAATTTCTCAGATATAGTATCAAAAAGCCTTGATTCGAATCTGTTGCTTGAGATACACCCCAATCCATCCCAGCATTGTGCTTTAATTCCATTGTACAAAGAATCCACCCCCGATTTTTCCATGGCAGTTTTTTTTTTCCATGGTAATTTTTTCTGACATGATTGTTCCATACAACCCTTGAAGATCATTACCTAATTCTTAATTATTTCTCCCACAAAGCAGACGTCCAACTAAAATGTTAATGTGGTATTAGCAATCCTAAAGACATTTTATTTTTTCATTTTTCTCAGATTTGGTTGAGTGCTCATCCAACCAATTACTGAATTTGATATTGATTATAATCTTAAATCATGGAGATGAAGGGGAAACTAAAAGCCACTCAGTAGACTGAGCTATTTTCAGGGGAAAGCTGTTAAATATCCAAGTTTTGTGGGCTCACTTATTCTGCTTTTGTGATGGAGATGTGTCTCCCCTGGTATCAATCTTAAGAAATCTTTGAGCCTGTAAATAGTGTTAACTGAAAATTGCATGATTCAAATTATGTTTGCCATTTATAGAATTTTCCTCTGAGTCGCTTCATTTTCACACGCCTAACAGGTTTTGCCCTCTGTATGTTTTCGATGCCAAAGCACAAGATGTGAATTGGGTTAAGAGAGAGAATACAAATCTATAGTGAACAGATCCCAATGTCTGTGCTGTTTCATGGATTACTTGGGTGACTACAAATTATTGCAAAGTTGTCTGAAGTGAAGCTGGATTTTAGAACAGTGTGCCTTTACAAACAACTGTATGGCTTTGGTCTGCTGTCCTGTGCTCCCTTGCTAAGCAATTTTAGTTTGATTGCAGCATAAACTTAAAACTTCAGAAGTGTCAGAACAAGATTCTCTTTGTTTCCAGCAGCTGTTTGTTCTTACGAGAGCAATTTGAAAAATGCCTCTGCCAATTCAGAAATTCTCAGCCAAAAAGCAGGAAACCGGCAGTAGATAAGGTCATTGCCCATACGAGCTTTTAATGTACACTATCTAATGTTTTTCTGGGGAAATTACAACATGATAGATCAGGCCTACCCTGGTATTTCGGAGCTGGAGCATTTCTTCTTTTCTTCAATGGATTCTCAAAAGTATAATCTTAAGATGTGTTTAAGGCTAAACATGGTTATATAATAAACTTTTCGTCCATGGACTTGGGGGTCTCCATCTGCAACTGGCTTCTGGACTTGCATACCAGTAGACATTGGTTAAAGTTGGTTATAGCATTTCTTCCATCATGACCCTTAATACTCGGGCTCCTCAGGGTTGCATGCTCAGTTCCCCTTGGTCTACCTCCTGTACACCCATGACTGTAGCCCAGTACAAGAGCAACTTGATCTTCAAGTTTGCCGATGATACCAGCGTTGTCAGCCAGATCTACAACAACTGTGAGGTGATGCACAATGAGTTGTGGTGTCAGGACAATAAACTAGCCTTTAATGTCAACAAGATGATAGACACAAAGTGCTGGAGTAACTCAGCGGGTCAGGCAGCAACTCTGGAGAAAAGGAATAGGTGACATTTCGGGTGGAGAGCCTTCATCTGATGAAGGGTTTCAACCAAAAACCTCTCCAGAGATGCTGCCTGAACCACTGAGTTGCTCCAGCATTTTGTGTCTATCTTTGGTGTAAACCAGCATCTGCAGTCCCTTCTTACACAAATGAAGCACATGGGTGAACACAACTTTGTCCTTATAAATAGAGCTGCTATAGAGATGGTTGACAGCCTTAGGTTCCATGGAATCCATGTCGCTAGCATCCTAATCTGGTCTCTTCACACTGATGCGTTGATCAAGAAAACACATCAGTGTATTTACTCTCTTAGGCATCTGAGAAGAGTTGGTATGTCCATGAACAATTTCTTCAACCTCTACAGATGTACTATGGAAAACATTCTGACATGATGCATCTTAGTCAGGCGTGGCATCTACCCTGCTTTTGACCATCTAAACCTGCAGAGTAGCTCATTGGGTCCTTGTTGGTTGGTGCGAAGGGCCTGTCTCCATCCATGCTGTCTCTCTAAACTAAACTTCCATCCAGTTCATCTTCCATCCAGTGCATTGACAGAGGAAGGGTGGAAGTATTGTCAAGGATGTCTGCCACCCTGGCTATTCCCTTTTTCTTTTCTACCTTCTGGGTGGAAATACGGGAGTTTGAAAACTCAGATGACGAGACTTAAAACAGCTTTTCCCCCACTGCTGTCAGACTCCTGAACCTTTTTTACAAACCATTGCTAAAGGTGCTGCCACATATTCTTATGCTTAATTCTACCTCATTGGCTATTCTGTTATTGTACTTTAGTATTCTTTTGCACTGTAGGCAGAGGTTGAGTAGGCTGGGTCTCTATTCCTTGGAGCGCAGGAGGATGATGGGTGATCTTATAGAGGTGTATAAGATCATTAGAGGAATAGATCGTGTCAATGCACAGAGTCTCTTACCCAGTGTAGGTGAATCGTAGAGGACATGGGTTTAAGGTGAAGGGGGCAAAGATTTAACAGGAATCTGAAGGGTAACCTTTTCGCACAAAGGGTGGTGGATGTATGGAACAAGTTGCCAGATGAGGTAGTTAAGGCAGGAACTATCACGATATTTAAGAAGCAGTTAGCAGGTACATGGATAGGTCAGGTTTGGAAGGACATAGATCAAATGCTGACAGGTGGGACTAGTGTAGCTGGGTCATGTTGGCCCGTGTCGGCAAGTTGGGCCGAATGGCCTGTTCCCACACTATGATTCTATAACACTTAACTTTTGCACTACAATCTTGCAGTATTTTGCTGTTTTGCATGCATTGTTTTATTTATTTATTCTGTTTATCATTACTGCATGTGTACTACTTACTCTTTATGCGAACAATGAATTTAATTGCAGCCTGCAGTATATTGCAATACATTAATCTGTAAACTGCTTTCAAATCCTACCTTCTACTGTTCCTGTTTCTTCCATGTTTTACTTTGCAAGGTATTCCATGACCATATGGCACTCTTTAAGATTCAAGAGAGTTTATTGTCATGTGCCCAGGTGAAATTCTTGCTTTGCTTCAGCACAACAGAATATAGTAGGCACAAATAAATACAGAACAGATCAGTGTGACCATATACTATTGAATATATATATACACACATAAATAATCAGATAACGTGCAATGGGCTATTAATGTTCAGAGTTTTGTTTTAGTTGAGTTTAATAGCCTGATGGCTGTGGGGAAGCGGCTATTCCTGAACCTGGATGTTGCCGATTTCAGGCTCCTGTACCTTCTACCTGAAGGCAGCAGGGAGATTAGTGAGTGGCCAGGATGGTGTGGATCCTTGATGATGCTAGAAGAATGAACAAAGCAATAAAGATAAAAGTTATTTACAAAACAATGTCCAGGGACACTCCATTCTTCAGATTTCTGGGTAAAATGTACTGTGCAAATCGCATCTAAGAAGAATATGTACAAAGTACTTGAACAAGCACAACTTTGACCTCAGCATTGTAAGAACATACTATACGCACTTCCTAAACAGGATTTTGAGCATTTGACTAGCTGTGCTTACTTTGTTCATTCTGGACAGGCAAGACACTGAAATATGAATTGCCTTTTTTTTGTAATTGGTTCTGAACTTTTATCAAGGATGTGTTTTCATTTACTTTTTCCTGGTGCTAATTGAGGTGCCTTCATTTCTCCCTCAAACACTTGGGCACTTTAGTTGTGCTGTGCAAGACAATAGATTCTATGTTTCTATTCATTGACGTCTACTGTTCTATTTATTGCACTAACAAAATAATGCAGCACACATCAAGGACAAAAGAAAGATGTTCAACAGAGTGACATTGATCCATTTGTTACCAATTTTAGTCATTCATCAATATTTTGAACCGACGTTTTATATTTGCTGGTGGATCATTTCAAACATTTTTAACATTTATGCAGTATAGCTATGGTTTATAACTTATTTGAAGTTTTCTCTCTTTTAACCATTTATAAATTTGTAATTTCCATAGCTATTGCTTTTATTTCCAAATAAAAAATTATCTAGTGAATGTAATTGAGTTGCTGTGATAAAATAAGCACAAAAGCAAAATGTTACTTGAATTAAATTAATGAAAGTCATGACACCATGTGACTTTGACATTTAAATCACTAAAAGAAAGCAGCAAATAGGAGAAACCTGTATTTATTGGTGTTGCAAGCAACACAATAAGGCAGAACATGTCAAAATAAGCAATGGGCCATTTAGAATACAGATGAGGTGGCATTTTTTTCTCCAGGACATGAATGATTAGAATAGAAAGATTAAACGAGAACTTACCGTTTGAAGTTTGATCTTTATTTTATGAGAAGTTGAAGTGAGGGATGACGTGAAGAGCCCGCCAGCCCGCATGCGCGTCAAACTTCAAAGCAGCTGTATGAAACCACAGAATAGTTGCTGACCTAAGCTATAGAAGGATTAACGAGCTTAGAACTACCGAATGATCTTTATGAGAAGTAGGGTTGGGAGTGGAGGGCACGTAATCCCTCACTTCAACTTCTCATAAAATAAAGATCAAACTTCAAACGGTAAGTTCTCGTTTAATCTTTCTATTTTATTTCGAAGTCACGTGACTGAATACGTGAAGACTTCAAAGCTCTGTGGTTTCATGCAGTAACCAAATCTGTGTGTGAAACACTTGAACAGATAAACCATTAATGGTAGGAAAAAACATGGGTTATTAATATCATGATGCTAACTTGCATACATGGCCATTGTTCTTAACCGGACCGTAGTCCCAATAGACTGTTGAGTTAGACAATAACTCATGCAACACTGTGCAGAATTCTATCTGCAAATACCCAGACATATTCAACCAAATGTTATAATTTATTAACACGCACTATGTAAGCCTCTTGCTGTATGATGAAAGGGAAAATCCATTCTATTGGCTGCTAATGAGCCATCAGCAATAACTTCAGACTATTGAATAACATAAAAAAAAGAAACTATCTTTCATCTCATAGGTACTAGCAAACTCAGTGCACTTGTATACCTAATGACATCCCCGATCTCTGCTCTGGTGGGTATGCTGTCAACTTCAAATGTATGCAATCCTGCTCATTTTGCTTATGAGATCATTCCCATAACAAGCTACCCTAATGTCAGTTATGACGTAGAGACCAAGCCAGAGATTGAATAAATGCTGAGATCAGTTGCTGAAAGCATAATCATTTTAAAATACTGGTCCCATTAGGAAAAAGTAGAAGAATATTTGCATACTAATTTACTGATATACATCGCACACAACAATGAGTGTAGGCTATTAGAGTGGTCAAATAAAAGACACCCTGCATAACGTTAGTGAACAGAGGGTGAATAACCAATCATTTATTGTCCCACTTATGGTACTATAGAAAATGACAAAGCAGCACAAGCAGTGTCAATTGTGCTATCACATAAACGCTTCTCTCAGCTCAAACTGAAAGCCACACAAACCTCTGTTACTTCTGTTTAAAAATAATTCACATATGTTGTTCACAAGCTTCTCATACAATCGTGCAGAGCTAGCTGCCCGAGAAGACAGGCTGCCCCAGCCGTCACTCGTGACTGAGTAAATAAGAGTTGCTTCAGCCGCTTTACCATGGCGTGAATGAATAGGCAAAATTGGCACTGTTAAATTTCATGTTGCCTCATTTGTAATATCGCAAAAGATATCTACTGATAACCCATAAGTTTTATCAGCTGCAAATTTTGCATATTACCTAAAACTTGATGGGCCGAGGGGCGTGTTAGAAACATAGAAAATAGGTGCAGGAGTAGGCCATTCGGCCCTTCGAGCCTGCACCGCCATTCAATATGATCATAGCTGATCATCCAACTCAGTATCCTGTACCTGCTTTCTCTCCATACCCCCTGATCCCTTTAGCCACAAGGGCCACATCTAACTCCCTCTTAAATATAGCCAATGAACTGGCCTCAACTACCTTCTGTGGCAGAGAATTCCAGAGATTCACCACTCTCTGTATAAAAAATGTTTTTCGCATCTCAGTCCTAAAATATTTCCTCTTTATCCTTAAACTGTGACCCCTTGTTCTGGACTTCCCCAACATCGGGAAGAATCTTCCTGCATCTAGCCTGTCCAACCCCTCAAGAATTTTGTACGTTTCTATAAGATCCCCCTCAATCTTCTAAATTCTAGCGAGTACAAGCCGAGTCTATCCAGTCTTTCTTCATATGAAAGTCCTGACATCCCAGGAATCAGTCTGGTGAACCTTCTCTGTACTCCCTCTATGACAAGAATGTCCTTCCTCAGATTAGGAGACCATGCTGTATTTCTAAACTAAACTAAACTAAACTAGTACATGGTGTGATTTATGAAAATGACAGTTAATTTGTCTGTGCAAGCCTTCACCAACAGCAATGATATTGACCAGTTTATCCATTTCCATGTTGTTGAGTCAGGGATGAATATTGGTAATTTTTCTTCCAAATCCATGTAATCATTTAACTTCACTTTAGTGATTGGACGTGAATTAAATTTAATCTCTGATCCAAAAGACTGCATTGCTGACAGTGTTGCACTCCCTCAGTACCTTGGTTATCAACCTCAGAGTTTAGTTTAGTTTAGAGATACAGTGTGGAAACGGGCCCTTCGGCCCACCAAGTCCACGCTGACCATTGATCACTACACTATTTCTATTTTAGCCCGCAGACACACTATGGGCAATTTACCAGGCATGAGATTTCTCCGTGTATTTTGAAATTTGGTAAGGCATCGTCGCGAGGCTCTGCGCTGCCGAGGCCTCACCGCTGTCGACGCCCCACTTCACGTCGACTCAGGCCCCAACCGCGGGCGCTTCGTCTGACCCGGGCTACTACCCGCAAGGCCCCGGCCGTGGTTCTATGTGGCGATCCGGGAGGCTTCGAGACCGCAGAGCCTCGATAAAGGCCTCTGGCCGCGTTCCCAGTTCACAGCTGCGGCCCGTCGGGATGCCTTCTGGCCGCGCGGCCCGTCGGGATGCCTTCTGGCTGCGCAATACAATGTATTGTTGCATTTCCAACTTGGACTCGCCATTGAGTCAGCAATTAGCATTCCTTTGCAAATTCTGGCAATCAGAAAATGTCCAGCAATCCAAAGAAGATAAAAGATTATTTGCTTTAAAAAAAAAATAATAATTTGAACATAGATTTAAAGAAATTAAGTCTTTAATTTAAAATTTTTGGAAGTGTTATTTTCAAATAATGTCTTAAATTCCTGGTTGAGATGTTAATGTTTTGTCCACTGTACATAATTTGACTGAGTAGCTGCCAAAATATGATCATCTTTGAAGTAGATGGATCATCATTCTCATCCTAACTGTTAAGAGTTGGATTTGAAATTCATTTGGCGTTTAAATACATGGTAAAGGATACTCATCTCTAATTAGAGTAAACAAACAAGGAACAGGTATCATGTTACAAGTAGGTTTAATATAAAATATTTTCAATATGACAAGTGTAAGCAAGCAAGGAGTTGGTGTCATATTAAGGTATGATTATCACAAATTTTCTGCATAAATTAAGTGACAAGCAAGTAAAATGTGTTATTTTAATGTACAATTAAAAGAATTACAGTATAAGTTAAGGGTAAACAGGCAAGAAAATTGTATAACTTCAAGGTACAATTATCAAAAAAAATGTCTGTATATAGGGGACGCTGCCCCCTTTTACCCCCTAGACCCCCTTCTCTCTTCCTCTTTTTTCATTTTTTCCCCGTCTCATGCCTGATTTACAGAAGTCACATGGGCCTGCCCCACTTGCGTAACTTTTTCGGCAACTGCTGGTACCCGTCATAGGTCGTTGCAGGTCGCCGAAAATTTTCAACATGTTGAAAATCCAGTGGTGACCAGAACAAGGTACGACTCTTTGGGCGACTACTCACGATCATACAGGCTTCGCCCTGCGACATATCGCTGGAGTGTCGCCTGTATGGTCGTGAGTAGTCTCCTCAGTTGCCCAAAGAGTTGTTGTGTCTTTCTGGTTGCGGCTGGATTTTCAACATGTTGAACATTTTCAGCGACCTGCAACGACCTATGACGGGTACCGGCAGTTGCCGAAAAAGTCGCGTAGTGGGACAAGCTCATTAATCTACAAACACGCATGTCTTTGGGATGTGGGAGGGAACCAGATCACCCAGAGAAAACCCACGTGGACACAGGGAGAACGTACAAATCTCCGCACAGACAGCACCCCGTAGTCAGCCGCGAACCTGGGTCTCTGGCAGCAACTCTACCGCTGCGTCACTGTGCTGCCCAAAATTTGCTGAATCAAACTTACTGGGAGGCAACTTCAGAGTCATCAGACCTGCCGTGACTTGTTCAGCCTGTCTTTCTCTGAGTGCAGGTTGGCAAAGTTCATTTAGTTGCAATGTACTTCAAACCTCAAAGGAAATGTGCAGTTTTGTTTTACAATCTCTGAATTGTGTTTTAATTTAGCTCTGAAGTGATGATCTAGCTGCCTAATTTTATGGACAGAGGTGGGAAAATCAGGGAACTTTGTTCAAAGATACTCTTGCAGTATTCCAATATTCATAGAAGTATGAAAGATAACAGATTCCTGCTCCTTTATGCCCCTGTCCCACTTAGGAAACCTGAACGGAAACCTCTGGAGACTTTGCGCCCCACCCAAGGTTTCTGTGCAGTTCCCGGAGGTTTTTGTCAGTCTCCCTACCTGCTTCCACTACCTGCAACCTCCGGCAACCACTTGCAACCTCCGGGAACCGCACGGAAACCTTGGGTGGGGTGCAAAGTCTCCAGAGGTTTCCGTTCAGGTTTCCTAAGTGGGACAGGGGCATTAGACACCATTTATGCTAATTTGCCTCCTTTTTGTGTACTTGATTATTTCATTGCGGGAAGGAAATAACTCTGTGTCATTTTCTCTTGCTTTGTCTTTATTCATTAAACTCGTGGATGTTGGATAGGGAAAGAGCACATGGGTGGTTTTGGACTCTGCAGTTTGTGGTCTTAAACAAACATCTCTGCAGCTTGTGATAAAGTAAAGGGCCTGTCCCTCTTTCCCGAGTTATTCACGATTTCTCCCGAGTTGTCCCCTGGATTCAAACTCGCAGAATGTTCGTAACGAGTCCATAGGAGGCCGTAGGAGTCTGCGGATATATCGTAGCGGCTCGTTATTCCAGCCGTAGGTACTCGGGACTATTTTTTACTCGTGGACATTTTTTATCAGGCTGGAAAAAACGTCCCGACTTACCTGATACCCTGAGTACATATGGCTGGCATAAAGAGCCGCTACGATATATCTACAAACTCCTACTGCCTCCTACGGACTCGTTATGAACATTCTGTGAGTTTGAATCAAGGGGAAAACTCAGGAGAATTCGTGAGTAACTTGGGAAAGTGGGACAGGCCCTTATAGGTCAGTCCACTCCATTATCAGTAACAACTTTACTGCACCAATGGAACTTTTCTTACATGGTGTAGTTTCCCTGAGACTGCCAATTTTAAGAACTACTGCATGAAACGAGGCCATTATGCACTTCAGATACTTATTTAATTTTTTCCTCCGTTTTATGGAAAAGCATCCCAATTAGGAAATTGTTTGGTGTTAAATAGTCAGTTTATAGTCAGTTAAGATATGAGGTTGCTTTGGCAAGTAAGGTGAAAGTAAATCCAAAGGGTTTCTACAGCTATATTAATAGCAAAAGGATAACGAGGGATAAAATTGGTCCATTGGAGAGACTGAGTGGACAGCTATCTGCAGAGCCAAAAGAGATGGGGGAGATATTGAACAATTTATTTTCTTCGGTATTCACCAAGGAGAAGGATATTGAATTATGTGAGGTAAGGGAAACGAGTAGAGTAGTTATGGATACTATGAGTTTCAAAGTAAAAGAAGTACTGACACTTTTGAAAAATATAAATGTGGATAAATCTCCAGGTCCTGACAGGATATTCCCTAGGACATTGAGGGAAGTTAGTGTAGAAATAGCCGGGGCTATGACAGAAATATTTCAAATGTCATTAGAAACGGGAATAGTCCCCGAGGATTGGCGTACTGCGCATGTTGTTCCATTGTTTAAAAAGGGTTCTAAGAGTAAACCTAGCAATTATAGACCTGTTAGTTTGACTTCAGTGGTGGGCAAATTAATGGAAAAGATACTTAGAGATAATATATATAAGCATCTGGATAAACAGGGTCTGATTAGGAACAGTCAACATGGATTTGTGCCTGGAAGGTCATGTTTGACTAATCTTCTTGAATTTTTTGAAGAGGTTACTAGGGAAATTGACGAGGGTAAAGCAGTGGATGTTGTCTATATGGACTTTAGTAAGGCCTTTGACAAGGTTCCTCATGGAAGGTTGGTTAAGAAGGTTAAACTGTTGGGTATAAATGCAGGAAGAGCAAGATGGATTCAGCAGTGGCTGAATGGGAGAAGCCAGAGGGTAATGGTGGATGGCTGTTTGTCGGGTTGGAGGCAGGTGACTAGTGGGGTGCCTCAGGGATCTGTGTTGTGTCCTTTGTTGTTTGTCATGTACATCAATGATCTGGATGAAGGGGTGGTAAATTGGATTAGTAAGTATGCAGATGATACCAAGATAGGGGGTGTTGTGGATAATGAAGAGGATTTCCAAAGTCTACAGAGTGATTTAGGCCATTTGAAAAAATGGGCTGAAAGGTGACAGATGGAGTTTAATGCTGATAAATGTGAGGTGTTACACCTTGGCAGGACAAATCAAAATAGGACGTACATGATAAATGGTAGGGAATTGAAGAATACAGTTGAACGAGGGATCTGGGAATAACCGTGCATAGTTCCTTGAAGGTGGAATCTCATATAGATAGGGTGGTAAAGAAAGCTTTTGGTATGCTAGCCTTTATAAATCAGAGCATTGAGTATAGAAGCTGGGATGTAATGTTAAAATTGTACAAGGCATTGGTGAGACCAAATCTGGAGTATGGTGTACAATTTTGGTCGCCCAATTATAGGAAGGATGTCAACAAAATAGAGAGAGAACAGAGGAGATTTACTAGAATGTTGCCTGGGTTTCAACAACTAAGTTACAGAGATAGGTTGAATAAGTTAGGTCTTTATTCTCTGGAGCGCAGAAGGTTAAGGGGGGACTTGATAGAGGTCTTTAAAATGATGAGAGGGATAGACAGAGTTGATGTGATCAAGCTTTTCCCTTTGAGAATAGGGAAGATTCAAACAAGAGGACATGACTTCAGAATTAAGGGACAGAAGTTTAGGGGTAACATGAGGGGGAACTTCTTTACTCAGAGAGTGGTAGCGGTGTGGAATGAGCTTCCAGTGGAAGCGGTGGCGGCAGGTTCGTTGGTATCATTTAAAAATAAATTGGATAGGCATATGGATGAGAAGGGAATGGAGGGTTATGGTACGAGTGCAGGCAGGTGGGACTAAGGGAAAAAAGTTGTTCGGCACGGACTTGTAGGGCCGAGATGGCCTGTTTCCGTGCTGTAATTGTTATATGGTTATATGGTTATGGCAGGTCCACCAACGATCTTGTTCACAGTCCCGCCACTAGGGACATTCGGGGCAGGAGACTCCACATCTGCACTGAACAGGTATTAGGAACTGGCATATCCTACATAAAGATCTTTCCTCCACTGGGACTGCCATACAGTGGCTCAGGATGGAGGAATGTGGGGAATAGTAAGCAGTGGGCCAGGGCTAATTGTTGGACAGCAGAGGCAAAGTGAACGTTTGCTCTCAGAGGGTGTGATCATTTGCATTAAAATATTTTATAATCAATCCAAATTAATTTAATATATTTATTGGCTTTATCAAAATTATCTGCAAGAGAACATAAACTGTATTTCATGTCTGGTGCCCTTTTTATTTTCGACAAATGCTGAGCAGGATCTGAGGTGAGCTCACCAAAACTAATTTCATGCATATGTCGACAACATTTTCAATGCATTCTTTTTCTAGGTGGATTTGTAGCGAAGCTGAAAAGGCTGGCTTACAAAATCTGTCCACTGTCCACAAAATCTGTCCACTGTCCACTGTCCACTGTCCACATTTGTGGTCTTAAACTTTAGCCTGATCTGACAGCTCATCTGCAACCGCATTAACCTGGGAAAACAGGTTGTGGCTAAAATCCACATCATGGATGGTGCATCCTTGGGGTTGAGCAACTTCAGATCAACGACTGTGTCATGTGAAATACCAACTCATACTAAAGTTGGCAGGCATCATTTGGGACAAGAAATAGCAGATACATTTTCTCCCCCTAGGCTTTGTTTCCACTTTAAAACATTCAGAATGTTTCTGAATTTACTTTTATGATATGACTTGAACCACATGTGATTTTAGTTGGAAGACACTTAATCCTATTTAATCTAATGCTTCTGGGCATTTAGCAGAAAGGAGAAAGCAGTTGATGGCTCTTGCAAATACTTCAGATGACAGTTTCAAAAATGTATTCTTTGGAAACTCGTTACATGTGTGATTACATGGTTCAGTCAGATAGATAGATGATCACCAAGAGGGACAGTCAGGTAATGCAGTAGTCCACTGTGACTATCCCCTTCCCTAGTGGGTACAGGTGACCGCTTGTCTTACAGTTGTCTGGGTTACAGAAATTCTTACCGTCCAAAATTCACAATTCGCTCCCCCCAAAATTTGAGATACAGTATGAAATTTACTCTCACAAATTTTACAGTAATGTTTATGGATTACGAACATCCAATTTATGGACATCTCTGTGACATGACATTTGGTAATTACTAGACCAAGTGCAGACCCGCCGGGTCTGTTTCCCCCCAATGCGCAGTGGGGGGGGGGGATGCTGCAGCCTCACACACACACACTAACCAACCCCCAAACACACGGGGGGGTAGAGGGTAGGGGGGTGAGAGGGCGGTAGGGGGAGACGGGGTGGGCGAGGGGAGACCGTTGGGACCCGTTCCCTCAACGTGCGGTTGCGGGGGGGAGGCTGTGGCTTCCCACGCACACTAACCACCTGCCACACACACGGGGGGCGGGAGGGGGAGACGGGAGGGGAGAGGGGGGCAAGGGAGAGGGGGGAGAGAGGAGGAGGAGAGAGAGAGAGGAGGAGGGGGAAAGCGAGTAGAGGGGAGGGAGGAGGTGGGGAGAGAGGAAGGGGAGTGGGGGGGAGGGGGTTGGAGGAGGGGAGAGGGGGTTGGAGGAGGGGAGAGGGGGTTGGAGGAGGGGAGGGGATGGAAAGATGTTGACTGGTAGATAGTGTTGAAAATGGCAGAGAAGTCGGAGAATTATGTATTGGATGCTAAGCTGGTGGGATGAAAGATGAGGACCAGGGCAACTCTATGCTTAAAAGGACATGCACTGCTGGAGTAACTCAGTTGGTCAGTCAGCATCTCTGGAGAATATGGATATGTGACATTCCGGGTCGGGATCCTTCTACAGACTGGTAACTATCCTTGGTCCATCTCCGGGAGGGGAAGCGAGAGCAGAACTGTGGGACACAGAGGAAACTCGGGCGATGGATCTATCCATAACACATAGATTTATTCTTGGTGGCTGTGAACTAAGGGCAAAAATTGCAGTGAATCTGGCTTTCTTTCAGATATGTACACATTCCGGAGAGGGGCCTTGGGACTGGAAATACGTGAAAGTTGCATCACTTGTTCCAAAGAGGACATAGGAATGAATTATAGACCAGTTAATTTATGCTGGTTGCGGTGGAAATTCCTAAAAATAATAAGCAGGTTCAGACGTTTCAGTCAGCTGGTCAAAGGTGGATTCATTAGAGAAATCTAGCGTGGATATTTTGAAGGGAAATTTAATTTGATAGATTTTTTTATGATGTAACAGTCGGTCAATGAGGGAATTGCAATTGATGAGGTATCTGGCATGTAATGGATTTGTTATGAAGATTGATGATCATGGGCATAAAGGAGGCTGGAGCAACATGTACAGAAAACTAACTCATAACAAGAAACGGTAGCAAAGGAGACCTGACCGGAATCGTCCCTTATTCATGTTTTTTAGAGATTCTGCCTGAGTTACTCCAGTACTTTTTTTTGTAAACTAGCATCTGCAGTTCCTTGTTTCTACATTTTACTGCTCCATTGCAAAATCCCCTCATGGTACGCCTACTTTCATGAAGTTCTCTTCTCTCTGATGGGCGTTCTGTTTGACTCTCACTGCTCCCCCTTTGATACTTTTGAAGAGTCCTCACCCAATGTCACCTATCTCTGTTCTCCAGTAATGCTACCTGCATGCTGATTTACTCCCGCACTTGTGTCTTTTTTGTCGGCAGCACAAAGTTGTTTTGTAGATTGGTAAGAAGGTACAATAGAGTTCCACAGAGGCCTACTGTGATCGTACTTTAATGTCTCATTAACATTACCTTTACATTAATGACTCTCGCTAGGGTATACAGGCCATAGTTGAAAACCTGGAGATACAGTTAACTGTGACAAGCATAGTAATGGACTACAAGGAAAAGTCAACAGCTGGTGGAATGGGTGGATAGGTGGCAGATGAAATTTAACACCGTGTCAGAATTTGGTAGCAAAAATGAGCAAAGGCTATGTAAATTGGAGGATACATTTCTGAAAGGAATACAAAACTGAGATCTGGAGCTCTATGTGCCCAGTTCATTAAAACAGCAAAAAGTAGTTTTCAAAGCAGATGGTATCCTGTAATTTATGATATAGGCAAAAAAAAGTTCTTTGTCGATCAACTGGTTAGCACGCAACAAAAGCTTTTCACTGTACCTCGGTACACATGATAAACTAAACTGAACGCAATCTGAATGAAATAATTTGCAGGTGGAAAAAGCCGAATTCCTCTTGCATTGAGCTGCACAAACTAGACAGGCTGAATGGCCTCCTTCCACGCTGTAACCACTCTGTCATCCTGTTAAATTGGGAAAGAAAAATATTCTAGCATTATTGATTATTTTTAGTCATGAAATGTAAATGGTTTCGCATTTATGAAATGCCAATTATAAGTTGTAGTATCCTTTTGAAATTTTGTGAAGTTTTGAAGTAATAAATAATCGAGAGGAGTGAAGGGCTGGAATATTGTTAGAATTTGGTAATTCTATTAAAACGTGCACAGCTTTCTGTGTATCACCTGAGATTATCACAGTTTTATTTGTTACTTCACAACTGTGCACCCACTACAGTTTAAAACATAGGAAACATAAGACTTCTTTTTGAAACACTGTTGGAAATGAGAATGTTAGCATTTTTTTTCAAATGGTTCAAACATGAGAAATAAACATATTCTGATTTCTGAAACTCCCTTCCTGTTGTGTAATACAATGTGATTGATAATTGAACATTAGTTGTGCCATTATTCTCAACAGAATTTTGGGTAAATTGCCTGTGAGATTATTTTAACATGATGCAAGTACAATGACCCAAGATGCTATAATAGTAAAGAAACTGGCTGTCGTTATTTGTGGAAACCACTTTAACATTGAACTGGTTGACCGGAAATAATCCACAAGTGGGTGTACTACAAAATGGCAGCAAATAATGCACTGTACACCAATATAACAAATTGTGCTAAGATTAGGAATAATCTCATTAATTTGCAGCAAAAATGGAGAGCAGTGATGAAAGGTATTTACTCTGCTCTGTAATCCTGCAATGGGCCTGTATATTTAAACATCATGGTCTGTGAGGATGAACTCTCTCTGGTTTTTCTGTGGCTTTGATTTAACCCTTTCAAGATTGGTGCAATTAATACTGCAAATTGAAGTCTGGCTTTTAAGTAACTTGTTTATATAGGCTGTAAAATTTAATTTCAATTTATCCCTATTTATACTATGATTTTTATTTCTTTTTTCATTTCCCCACTGCATCCACAAGCTTCAGTGCAAAACTGGGTTACCAACCTCGCTACAAATCACAGAACTGTACATTT
This sequence comes from Amblyraja radiata, assembly GCF_010909765.2. NCBI lineage: Eukaryota > Metazoa > Chordata > Chondrichthyes > Rajiformes > Rajidae > Amblyraja > Amblyraja radiata. The sequence goes on along the minus strand of NC_045958.1, from coordinate 48,257,735 downwards.
GTCTTCTATGAACTACATGGGTGGGCGGCGCGACCGACGTCGCAGCGGCCTCTGCAGTCTGTCTGTGTATTTTTTATTTTTTTGTCCTGTTGAGGGTTTAGTTTGTAGTGGGTTTTTAAATGTGTATGTGTGGGGGGTAGGGGGGGGGGAACTTTTAAATCTCTTCCCTGCATGGAGACCCAACCTTTTCCCTGTCGGGTCTCCGTTGCCGTTGGGGCCTAGCGCCGTGGAGCGGCCTCCAACCGGTGCGACCTGGGGGCTCAAGTCACGGAGCCTGTGGAGCTGTGGACCTACGGACCTACCTCCGTGGAGCTAGCCAGCTTCGGAGCGTGGAGAGCTACGGCGGCGAGCTGCTGCGACCCGACTCCGGTGGATGGTGACACCGGGAGCTCGCGGGTCCCCGGTGGGAGACTGCTTTGCGGGGCACCGGCAACGGCGACTTCTCCCGCCCAAATTGCGGGGTTGAGAGTGACCTGGAGGGGGGCCTTACAACGCCCGGCGCGGCTGTAAATTGCCGCGGACTTGCTAGCGCCCGCCGGGGGCTCCAACATCAAGACCCAGGGCAGGGCCCTACATCGCCCGGCGTGGCTTTGAGTGGCTGCGGACTTGCTAGCGCCCGCCGGGGGCTTTGACCTCGACTTCGGGAGAGGAATGGTGAGCATGGGAGAGACAAGTTTTTGCCTTCCATCACAGTGAGGAGGACTCACTGTGATGGATATTTGTGTGAATTGAATTGTGTTGGTGTGTGTCTTGGTTCTTTTTTTGTATGGCTGCAGAAACCAAATTTCGTTTGAACCTCATGTGAGGTTCAAATGACAAATAAAAGGTATTGTAAATAAAAGGTATTGTATTAAAAGGTCATGGGGTTAATCATTATTTTTCTCACTTTTTTTCCCTACTTCTGCAATGCAGGTTCTAGTTTTGGTTGGCTAAGCTTAAGCAGGTTATTATACATAACATGGCAGTTGCTTTTTCTGAGTAGATTTTCCAGTGCATTCAAATGTCTCAAGGGTTGCTGACAATTAGTTTGGTCATAGGCCCATAACTACAAACCTGTGACTCTCGAGCCACTGAAATCATGTTGTGATATTCTGGTTCAATTATGCTTTATTGTAATGGAGAATTTAACAAGCCTGCCACGTATAATTAGAGAGCACTTAGTACAGAGGCCAGGTCCAATGGGTGCAGATAGCCAATGGTCAAGGGCCGGCTTTTCAAGTTCAGACTGTTAAATGGCTTGGATGGGTGGTGGGAGTTACATGAAGATTTAGGGTAGTCTTCGTTGATGATTGGTGTCTTAGAACAAAAGCAATGATCATGTAAGTGAACATATTAGGGGAAATTAGGGGTTGAATCACTGTTGGGATCACTGATATTGGGACTTATTCCAGTTGGATAGACAAAGGATGGAGGGAAGCAGTGGGTTGGGGATTAAAGGAATGGGGTTTGAAACTTAGGGAAACAAATTACCTTGAGGAAACCCAGGGTATCAGAGGCAAGATACTAGCATGGATAGAATATTGGCTGACTAGCAGAAGGCAAAGAGTGGGAATAAAGGGGGCCTTTTCTGGTTGTATGATGACATAGTGGACTTCTTTCCTCTCTTTCCCAATCCCAGACTATTATCTAAATGGTGGCCGACTAGGAAAAGGGGAGATGCAGCGAGACCTGGGTGTCATGGTACACCAGTCATTGAAAGTAGGCATGCAGGTGCAGCAGGCAGTGAAGAAAGCGAATGGTATGTTAGCTTTCATAGCAAAAGGATTTGAATATAGGAGCAGGGAGGTTCTACTGCAGTTGTACAGGGTCTTGGTGAGACCACACCTGGAGTATTGCGTACAGTTTTGGTCTCTAAATCTGAGGAAGGACATTATTGCCATAGAGGGAGTGCAGAGAAGGTTCACCAGACTGATTCCTGGGATGTCAGGACTGTCTTATGAAGAAAGACTGGATAGACTTGGTTTATACTCTCTAGAATTTAGGAGATTGAGAGGGGATCTTATAGAAACTTACAAAATTCTTAAGGGGTTGGACAGGCTAGATGCAGGAAGATTGCTCCCGATGTTGGGGAAGTCCAGGACAAGGGGTCACAGCTTAAGGATAAGGGGGAAATCCTTTAAAACCGAGATGAGAAGAACTTTTTTCACACAGAGAGTGGTGAATCTTGGAACTCTCTGCCACAGAGGGTAGTCGAGGCCAGTTCATTGGCTATATTTAAGAGGGAGTTAGATGTGGCCCTTGTGGCTAAGGGGATCAGAGGGTATGGAGAGAAGGCAGGTACGGGATACTGAGTTGGATGATCAGCCATGATCATATTGAATGGCGGTGCAGGCTCGAAGGGCCGAATGGCCTACTCCTGCACCTAATTTCTATGTTTCTATGTTTCTATCATGATCGAGGGTTTCAGATCCAAGTCTCTTTCCACAAGTGTTGAATGTTTCCAGCATTTTCTGTTTTATTCGAGCATTTGCCTTTCAAAAAAAGTTTCACCAGCCATTATTTTTTATTTTCTGTAAACATTGTTATTTTAGTATTTAAATATACTAAAATAAAGTATGATTTACCTATTGCAGAGCCATGTCTGATCCTCAAAAAATTGTGGCCTTTGCCATCAGATGAGTTGACTCCTTTGTCTGCGTATAAAAAAAATAGCTTTCATTTGCAAAGTGAGTCTGAATTATTAGACCATCCCTTAGAGCTTGACAGCAAGTTAATACCTTTTGAAGAAGTCACTTAATTATTAGCAAATACATCATGCTTTGTGCAGATCAAGGACCATATTGGCAAGGAGAAAACAACTAGTTTAGTTTAGAAATACAGTGCAGATACAGGCTCTTTGGCCCACCAAGTCTGTGCCAACCAGCGATCCCTGTACACCAGCACTATCATACACACCAAGGACAATTTTGTTTTAACAATTTTTACCAAAGCCAATTAATCTGCAAACCTGAATGTGGGAGGAAAACAGAGCACCTGGAGAAAACCCATACAGGGCGCGGGGAGAACGCACAAACTCCGTACAGACAGCACCCGTAGTCAGGATCGAAACCGGGTCTCTGGAGCTGTAAGCCAGCAACTCTGCTGGCAAATTCATTTCACTGCACTTATGTGTATGTGCTGATAAAACTGATTGATTGATTCATTTACAATTAGTTCTCTCTCCTGATTGTTGATTGCAGGATAAATATAGACAGCGCACCGGGAACAACCTGGTCTGTGGCTCACCTATTGTCATTGGACCTTTTTGCACAAAGCACGATGGATTTACCGACTGGTCAGAAAGTTGCTATTCATGACCATGTTGCAGTCCCTTAGTGTTGGACTTCTCAGCCTCTTGACAAGAGATTACACTCATTGCCTCCTTTCTCTAGATAGTAGTGCTGCATTCAAGCTAAAGCTAGACTTCCTATTCAGATTTTCCCATTTGAAGTGCGAACTACTTCAATGTTTAATGTGGGGTAATTTAGTTTCTGTTACTTTACAAAGGTAATATTCTGTTGCCATTTAACGTACCCTTATCTTTGCAACAATCTAGCTATAAAATGCTCTATTGCTTCTGCTGGCGCTCCTTCACATATACCACTGATACATTTACTCTGCTTAAAATTAGAGCAGAGAGAAAATATACTCCTACTTGATACTTAAAATGTGCTGTGCATGGAGAATATTAAAATCTTTTGGGTCTGATCTCAGATTTCATTAAAGATGCGAGCACAAAAGTCATGACTGAATATCAGCCTTGCTTATTTCTATTTCTGCTCCCACTATTATGTCCACTTCCAGAGGCGATTCCATTGGATCCCAAAAATGTTTCTAGCTGAAGCAATGAGTTTTCCATCTCTGTAAGAAATGTAACAATTTGCCCAATTTCTCTCTTCCCTTCGACCGGTTTCCACTTAAACCTTCGTTTGTTCTGTGGCATCCCATGGGAGGGGTGTGGAGCGGAGTGAAATGTTTACTCTGTTTAGCAGCACATTTCTGTCACGATTCCTTTGCATTCCTTGGTTGTTAACCAACAGAATAACGAATGAATATCTATATTACTAAAAGTCTGTTCTTGACCGGTTTTGGCCATCTGTGCTGCGATTTCCGAGAGAACGCCGCCACCTAAGGCCGTCATTTTTGGCCACCTCGCTCAGAGCCTCCCTCCGCCGTATGTGTGCCGAGGATTTTTCCCGTCGATTACAAATGACAGAGATATTAATATTTTTACAAAATTCCCCATTCTCTCTGCTGCCCCTGCTGGCGGCAGGGGGGAGGGACTATAAAACCAGGAAATTGTGTGCCTCAATCAGTCTCTGCAAGTGGTGTGCCTCAATCAGTCTCTGCAAATGGTGTGCCTCAATCAGAGCTCCGAATTACACTGAACAAATGTCTCCACAGCTGTGAGTACCCATAATGTGGTGTGAAAATGAAAATATGGTTAGTTTGAGGGAAAAAAGCACTGCCTGCAAATGGTTGTTTGGGGGGTTTGGGTTGAAGTAAAAAGGAACCCTCTCTCTCTCCCCTCCTCTCTCCCTATCACTCTCTCTTTCTCTCTCTCTCTCTCCCCCTGTCTCTCTCCCTTTCTCTCTCTCTCTCTCTCTCTCTCCCCTCCTCTCTCTCCCCACCTCTCTTCCCATCCCCCACCTCTCCCCATCCCCCCTCTCCCCATCCCCCCCTCTCCCCATCACCCCCGCTCTCCTCTCCACCCCCTCTCCTCTCTCCCCCCCTCTCCTCTCTCCCCCCTCTCCTCTCTCCCCCCTCTCCTCTCTCCCCCCTCTCTCCTCCACTCTCCTCCCCCTCTCTCCCCCCCCTCTCTCTCTCTCTCTCTCCCCTCCTCCACCCTCCCTCCCCTAAATCCCCTCCCCTCCACATCCCCTACCCTCTTCCCTCCACCCTTCCCCCTCCCTCCCCCTCCCTGCTCCCCCCCCTCTCAGCACCCCCTCTCTCTCCCCCTCACTCTCACCCTCTCTCTCTCCTCCCCCACCTTTCCCCCCTCACCCACCCTCCCTCTTCTCCTCTCCACCCCCCTATCCCTCTTGCCCCTCTCTCTGTGTCTCTGTCTCTCTCTGTGTCTCTGCCCCTTCTCTCTCTGCCCTCACTCTCTAACCCCCCCCCCCTCTCTAGATGTGACTGCAAGTTGGGGGCTATGCGTCAGTAGATAGGGTGGTTATGGGGTAAAAGGAGCAAATTAATAATGGGGGGGGGGGGAATAGTTAGTGTGTGTGATGCTGCATGCCGCCTCCCCCCCCACAACCGCACGTTGGGGGAACAGACCCAACGGGTCTGCACTTGGTCTAGTAATGAATAAAGATGGGGCAATGCTGAAATCATGGTGCTAAAATCGAATGAAGTGAGGATGGCCTGCAACTATGATGATGTGCAGACTACTTCCAGTATATAAGTATATGGCTAAGGAATACAATGGAGCCGTGACATTGAGAAGCAGAAATGTGCTGCTAAACAAAGTGAAATCGGGTCATACACCATGGAAACAGAACCTTTGGTTCATTGAATCAGTGCTGACATCAACCACTCATTTGTACCAGTCCTACACAAATCCTATTTTATTCTCACCTTCCCATCAATTAGTTCCAAATTCCACTGCTCTTCTTACACAATCCATATGTCTTTGGAATACAGGGGGCTGACTGGAGCACCCTGGTGAAATCCACACAGCCAAGAGTCAAGAGTGTTTAATCGGCATATGTACCAATGAAACTCTTACTTGCAGCAGCATAACAGGCCTGCAAAAGATGGATAGAATATGGGAACTCCATACAGACAGTGGCAGACGTCAAGATTGAACCCAGATTGGCAGAGCTGTGAGGCAATGATTCTACTAGTTGTGCCTAAGAAACTTTTTCATACTCAATTTAACAATTTGAATTGAATTTAAGCACCCATGTGCTTTTCCTACTTAACTACAGTAGCTTCAGTTGTGAGTTTGCTATTGCACAATGTAAAAGATGAATTTAAATTGGTCAATCATAGACTTAACCTTTTCTTGGGTAGCTTGCTAAATACCATTATGAACTATTAGATATGCAGCACCAATGACTGCTGACCTATTAATGCTATGGAGTTTGGAAAGGATTCAGGTAACCTTCAAGGGATGGAGAAAACCTTTGATTCTAATTTACTCAGTGAAATTTTCCAGAGAATAACTGAGAGTCTAAATGTCAGCTGGTCGTTTGGCACTGTTATAAAATGAGATAGATTAATGGGGGGCATGTAGAACATGGGTAAAGAGCATCTATTACAAATCTCAAATTGTGGAGCACAGAGGCAAATAAATAAATGACGGGTCTTTGTCCCAAACATTAGGAGGGCACTGTATGCCTTGACAGCATATAGATCTAGGATTCCAACAGCAAGAAAAATAATCAGGGGGAAGAGAAGTTCCTGGAATTTACAGAGACGTATCTTCCTTTTAATTAAAAAACTTAATGACTTGGGTTTTTATGACTGATTTACTGGAGTTACTCATCTGCCAACGGACTGGATATTCTTATGCATCACCTTTAATGCAGTGTATGATTAATTGAAGTTTCATTTAATACAATGATTGATTTGGATCCAATCCCATAGCTTTATTTTTAAAACATAAGAAGATACTTGGGATTATCCTGTAAAGTTTAATGTTCAATTTACTGAAAGAATCTACTGAAAGTGCATGGAACTAAGTACAGTAAATCTCTAATAATCCACTCTCTGATCATTTGCAAATCTCAATGTCTTGGCATCTGACTCACCAAGTGATGTTTACCCTGTCCACTTGCCGGGACCCCAGTTCCCAAGCTTCCATTATACCTATCTGGTTTTGTTGAAAGAAGTTGGTGTTCAATGGGACTGGATGTTCTTATTCAGAAGTCAATTAAAATTAATATACATGTTCAGCAAATAACTGTTGGCCCTTATTGCAAGAGGATTTGAGCAAAAGAGTAGAAACAATGTGGTGTCGCAGCGACATGGTGGCGTAGTGGTAGAGTTGCTGCCTTACAGCGCCAGATGCCCGGGTTCAATCCTGACTACGGGGGCTGTCTGTACGGAGTTTGTACGTTCTCCCTGTGACCGCGTGGGTTTTCCACGGGTGCTCCAGTTTCCACCCACAATCCAAAGATGTTCAGATTTGTAGGTTAATTGGCATCAATAAAAATTGTAAGATTGTCCTTAATATGTCGTGTGAGCTAGTGTAATGGAGATCGCTGGTTGGCGCAGACTTGGTGGACTGAAGGGCCTCTTTCTGCGTTGTATCTGTAAACTAAATGAAACCTCTTCCTTCAGTTACAGTGCCCTCCATGATGTTTGGGACAAAGGCCCATCATTTATTTATTTGCCTCTGTATTCCACAATTTGAGATTTGGAATAGAAAAATCACTCGTGGTTAAAGTGCACATTGTCAGGTTTTATTAAAGGGTATTTTAATACATTTGGGACACATGGCTTCACAGGTGTTTGTAATTGCTCAGGTGTGTTTAATTGCCTCCTTACTGCAGGTATAAGAGAGCTCTCAGCACCTAGTCTTTCCTCCAGTCTTTCCATCACCTTTGGAAACTTTTATCGCTGTTCATCAACATGAGGCCCAAAGTTGTGCCAATGAAAGTCAAAGAAGCCATTATGAGACTGAGAAACAAGAATAAAACTGTTGGAGATATCAGCAAAACCTTAGGCTAGCCAAAAACAACTGTTTGGAACATCATTAAGAAGAAAGAGAGCACTGGTGACCTTACAAGTTGCAAAGGGACTGGCAGGCCAAGGAAGACCTCCACAGCTGATGACAGAAGAATTCTCTCTATAATAAAGAAAAATCCTAAAAAAAACACCTGTCTGACAGATCAGAAACACTCTTCAGGAGTCAGGTGTGATTTTACATTGACCACTCTCCGCATAAGTCCTCATGAACAGAAATACAGAGGCTACACTGCAAGGTACAAACCACTGGTTAGCTGCAAAAATAGGATGGCCAGGTTATAGTTTGCCAAGAAGTACTTAAAAGAGCAACCACAGTTCTGGAAAAAGGTCTTGAGGACAGATGAGATGAAGATTAACTTATATCAGAGTGATGGCAAGAGCAAAGTATGGTAGAGAGAATGAACTGCCCAGGATCCAAAGCATACCATCTCATTTCAATTTTCCACACATAGACTGGGAAACACATTCTGTAAATGGGCTGGATGGGTTGGAGTTTGTAAAATGTGTGCAGGATAGTTTTTTGCAGCAATACATAGAAGTACCTACTAGAGAACGGGCGGTGCTGGACCTCCTGTTAGGAAATGAGACGGGTCAGGTGGCAGAGGTATGCGTTGGGGAACAGTTCGGGACCAGTGATAACAATACCATTAGTTTCAATATAATTATGGAGAGGGTCAGAACTGGACCTAGGGTTGAGATTTTTGATTGGAGAAAGGCTAACTTTGAGGAGATGCGAAAGGATTTAAAAGGAGTAAATTGGGACAGTTTGTTTTATGGGGAAAGATGTGGAAGAGAAATGGAGGACATTTAAAGGTGACATTTTAAGAGTACGGAATCTTTATGTCCCTGTTCGGTTGAAAGGAAATAGTAAAAATTGGAAAGAGCCATGGTTTTCAAGGGAAATTGGACACGGTTCGGAAAAAGAGAGAGATTATAATAATTATAGGCAGCATGGAGTAAATGAGGTGCTTGAGGAGTATAAAGAATGTAAAAATAATCTTAATAAATAAATTAGAAAAGCTAAAAGAAGATATGTGGTTGCTTTGGCAAGTAAAGTGAAAGTAAATCCAAATGGTTTCTACAGCTATATTAATAGCAAAAGGATAACGAGGGATAAAATTGATCCATTAGAGAGTCAGAGTGGACAGCTATCTGCAGAGCCAAAAGAGATGGGGGAGATATTGAACAATTTCTTTTCTTCGGTATTCACCAAGGAGAAGGATATTGAATTATGTGAGGTAATGGAAACAAGTAGAGTAGCTATGGAAACTATGAGATTCAAAGAAGAGGAAGTACTGACACTTTTGAGAAATATAAAAGTGGATAAGTCTCCAGGTCCGGGCAGGATATTCCCTAGGACATTGAGGGAAGTTAGTGTTGAAATAGCAGGGGCTATGACAGAAATATTTCAAATGTCATTAGAAACGGGAATAGTGCCGGAGGATTGGCGTACTGCGCATATTGTTCCATTGTTTAAAAAGGGGCCTAAGAGTAAACCTAGCAATTATAGACCTGTTAGTTTGACGTCAGTGGTGGGCAAATTAATGGAAAGGATACTTAGAGATAATATATATAAGCATCTGGATAAACAGGGTCTGATTAGGAACAGTCAACATGGATTTGTGCCTGGAAGGTCATGTTTGACTAATCTTCTTGAATTTTTTGAAGAGGTTACTCGGGAAATTGATGAGGGTAAAGCAGTGGATGTTGTATAGATGGACTTCAGTAACGTCTTTGACAAGGTTCCTCGCGGAAGGTTGGTTAAGAAGGTTCAATTGTTGGGTATTAATGGTGGAGTAGCAAGATGGATTCAACAGTGGCTGAATGGGAGATGCCAGAGAGTAATGGTGGATGGTTGTTTGTCAGGTTGGAGGCCAGTGACTAGTGGGGTGCCACAGGGATCTGTGTTGGGTCCACTGTTGTTTGTCATGTACATCAATGATCTGGATGATGGTGTGGTAAATTGGATTAGTAAGTATGCAGATGATACTAAGATAGGTGGGGTTGTGGATAATGAAGTAGATCTTCAAAGTCTACAGAGAGATTTATGCCAGTTGGAAGAGTGGGCTGAAAGATGGCAAATGGAGTTTAATGCTGATAAGTGTGAGGTGCTAAATCTTGGCAGGACAAATCAAAATAGGACGTACATGGTAAATGGTAGGGAATTGAAGAATGCAGGTGAACAGAGGGATCTGGGAATAACTGTGCACAGTTCCCTGAAAGTGGAATCTCATGTAGATAGGGTAAAGAAAGCTTTTGGTGTGCTGGCCTTTATAAATCAGAGCATTGAGTATAGAAGTTGGGATGTAATGTTAAAATTGTACAGGGCATTGGTGAGGCCAATTCTGGAGTATGGTGTACAGTTTTGGTCGCCTAATAATAGGAAGGATGTCAACAAAATAGAGAGAGTACAGAGGAGATTTACTAGAATGTTGCCTGGGTTTCAGCAACTAAGTTACAGAGAAAGGTTGAACAAGTTAGGGCTTTATTCTTTGGAGCGCAGAAGGTTAAGGGGGGACTTGATAGAGGTCTTTAAAATGATGAGAGGGATAGACAGAGTTGACGTGGATAAGCTTTTCCCACTGAGAGTAGGGAAGATTCAAACAAGGGGACATGACTTGAGAATTAAGGGACAGAAGTTTAGGGGTAACATGAGGGGAAACTTCTTTACTCAGAGAGTGGTGGCTGTGTGGAATGAGCTTCCAGTGAAGGTGGTGGTGGCAGGTTCGTTTTTATCATTTAAAAATAAATTGGATAGTTATATGGACGGGAAAGGAATGGAGGGTTATGGTCTGTACGCAGGTATATGGGACTAGGGGAGAATACGTGTTCGGCACGGACTAGAAGGGTCGAGATGGCCTGTTTCCGTGCTGTAATTGTTATATGGTTATATCTGTGAAACACGGTGGTGGGGGTGTTATGGCCTGGGCATGTATGGCTGCTGAAGGTACTGGCTCACTTATCTTCATTGATGATACAACTGCTGGTTGTAGTAGCATAATGAATTCTGAAGTGCCTAGACACATCGTATCTGCTCAAGTTCAAACAAATACCTCAAAACTCATTGGCCGGCGGTTCATTCTACAGCAAGACAATGATCCCAAACATACTAGTAAAGCAACACATGTGTTTTTAAAAGCTAAAAAATGGTAAATTCTTCAGTGGCCAAGTCAATCACCCGATCTGAACCCATTTGAGCATGCATTTTATATGCTGAAGAGAAAACTGAAGCGGAGTAGCCCCCAAAACAAGCATAAGCTAAAGATGGCTGCAATACAGGCCTGGCAGAGCATCATGAGAGAAGACATCCAGCAACTGGTGATGTCCAAGAATCGCAGACTTCAAGTAGTCATTGCATGCAAAGGATATGCCACAAAATACTAAACATGACTACTTTCATTTACATGACATTGCTGTGTCCCAAACATTATGGTGCCCTGAAATGGGGGGATGATGTATAAACAGTGTTGTAATTTCTACGTGGTGAAACCAAAATGTATAAAAATTGCCTTTATTAAAATCTGACAATGTGCACTTTAACCACATGTTATTTTATTTCTATTATTCTCAAATTGTGGAGTACAGAGGCAAATAAATAAATGATGGGTCTTTGTCCCAAACATTATGGAGGACACTGTAGATGTGGATCTGTGATATTGCATCTGAAATATTGTGCACCAGTCTGATTTTCCTACTTCATGAAGGACGTACCCGCACTAAAGGGAGTGCAAGAAAGGTTCACCAGATGGATTCCTGGGTTGATGGGTTTGTTGCATGACGATCTAAGCTGACTAAACATGTAGTCTTGAGTTGAAAAGAATGATTTCATTGGAGCATGCAACATTTTTCCAGAGCCTGATAGTGCAGTTGCCATGTAGATATTTCCCCTATAGCGCAAGGGGTTACAGCCTGAAAGTAAAGAGGTCACAGTCTCAAAATAAAGTTTCTGCCATTCAAGATGGCAATGAGAAAATAATTCTTCATCCAAAAGGTAGTGAATGTATGGAATTTTTGACCCAAGAAAGCTGTTATAGTATATTCAAGACAAAGTTTGATAAAACTTTGGATGATAAGGGAATTGAAAAATAAGTGAGTAGTGTAGGAAAACATCAAAATAGGTATACGTCCAAATAGTTTACTCCTCTTTCATATGTTCTTTTGCAAAACTAATACATTAAGTTACCAAGGATTTTAGGTCTGCCAAAGTACAACTTGACAACTTAAGACTGTGCAAGATTTGCCATAGCAAGTATGAGTTTATGAAGCACCAGAAAAGCTTTTATTTTATTGTTTACCCCAGATGTTTTAGATAGAATGCATCAAAACAAAAATAAATGAAGTTGAACATAATCCAAAACACCAAATTTTCACGGTTGTCATAGCTTCCAATAAAATTTAAAGGATCTTTGAAAATGAATGAATGGTTTGGGAGTGCATAATTAATAATTCTGTTATCTTTTAAAAGTAGTTAAAAGCTGCATATTATAAAAGGCCAATCCTACAGCACAGTACTTTCTTATCGAGCTTTCTGCCATCCCTCAGGGTCCTGTGACTGGATCATGCTAATTCTTGGAAAGCTGCAGAAGGAATGCCTGCAGGCTTGAATGAAATGCTTAATAATGCTTATTTTTTTAATTGTGTTTAATTTTGGCTAAAGTGATTGACTTCAGCATGAAATTTGAGGATGCCTTACGGCTATTCATCCACCCATCTGTTCCTAATTGTGTTCATCCAGCATTGCCAATCATTTCCTGTAAAGAGCAGGTCCTGTAAAGAGCAGGACTTCTTTGTTGTTTAGTTACTCATGTCAGCATTTCAGTACAGATGTTGTAACTGCATGTTCTGACTTGTGCATAGATCGGGTTATTGAAAACCTACCATTTCTGTTTGGATTTTCCAGTCACTGTTGATTTGGTTTGTGTATTTTTCTTAAGGGTGTAGTTTGCATGAATCGGTTTCAATGCCCCTCTTTCAGTATAACGTGGAGTTGCAATCCTAGAAATGGACTCGTAAAGTTCAAGTCATAACCAGTACATGAGATGGAAGAGAAAATATTTTTTTGAGTAGAATATGATCTATTCTGTTGCCTTTCAGAAATGGTAAAGATTTTTGTTAAGTTTGTTACAAGCCATCAATCAATCAATCAGTTTTATTCATCACTTGCACATAAAGTGCAAGTGAAATGAATTTGCCAGCAGCGGTACAATGATAAAGAACACACAAAAACACACAAAAAATTTAACACAAACATCCACCACAGCATTCATCACTGTGGTGGAAGGCACAAAATTTGGCCAGTCCTCCTCCATTTTCCCCCGTGGTCGGGACCTCAACCCTCCGCAGCCGTCGCTGCGGGCGTCCAGATGGTAAAAAGACAAGGTAAAAAGTCCAGGTAAGTCCAGAATCGGCTCTTCTCCACCGGAGACCGCGGCTTCAAGTTGGTGTAGCCCGCAGGTCGGAGATTTAAAGTCCGCGCCTCAGCCAGAAGCACCGCAGACTGCAGGACGGTCGAGACTCCCCTCCAGGGGTCCCCGGCAAGGGACCCCGCTCCTGATGGTAAATCCCTGCTGCGCCCGCGGTAGAATTAGGCCGTGGGCCGGCAATTGGAGCTTTTCTTCCCCCGGATCCCCCACGAGGGATCCCAGGCTGCAGACCGCGGCTTCAGGCTGCCGCGGGTCAGCGAACGGAACGCTCCCCTCCGGCGAGCCCCGGCGAGGGCCCGCCCACTCCACGCCGAGACGCCCCGGGCACGTCTCCAGGAAAGGCCGCCCGATCCTCGATGTTAGGCGACATGAAAAAATTTGCCTCTCCATGGAGGAGGCGACTGAAGCCCCTTACCCCCCCACGCTACCCCCCACACAAGACACACAGAGAAACATTAAAAACCCACATTAGGACATACTAAAAAAACAAAAAAAGTAGAAACAACTAACAAGCTGCTGGCAGGGCGACCGGCTTGCAGCGCCCCCACCGACCATATCAATGTTACTACTGAATGATGCCAGTTGTACTATTCTGGGGAATGCACAATGAACAGACAAGTACATAAGGTGTGGCAGTCCTGGGTTCAGAAACAAGAAGCCATTTGTTTACTGGAAATAATACTTTTAATAAAAGTAAATAATAGGATTCTTTTTGCACTATAATTTCCAGAAAATACAGTCTGTGAACAGTGTGGACAATTGAGGTGTCAATGGACAGTAGAATCAAGCTTGGCCAAATACCTAAATATTTAGAAAGCAATTTAGAAAGGGATTGGATCAGGAAGGCAAGTGAATTAGAGCAGGTGAATTTAATGTCAAATTAAGTTAGAAGCAGTAAAAAAAAGAACAAGAAAGACTCCAATAAAATGAAAAATCTCAAGAGAAATAAATTTAACATATAAAACTTCAGTGGCTATTTACAATCTGAAAGAATGAAGCTTCAGTTTAAGTTCATTAATTTGTTAGTTCAAAGATCTGATTAGCATTCCATAGACAATTCTGTCATTAAAAAGTCACTTATGTTATTAATTACCTGACTGGTGGCTTTTGAGTGATGAAATCAACCCTGGGATTCACGGCACAAACATCTCTTAATTCCCTGAATCTCATGTCAAGTTCTCATATTAATTACACTGTGCATCCTTATAAATGCTATTATTGTGGCTTAGATAACATATCAATGAAAAATTGTTATTTTTGATTGTAAAGGTCAAAACTTGCTGATGAAATAACAATGTGCTGGCTGTTATTTTAATCCATTCGAATAATTCATTTGAGAATGATATGCACATTGGATGTAATTTTTTTTTAAACTGCTGTCAGCCACAGCACTCAGTCACTTCTCAAAAACAGCATCTCACCACATAAACAAGATGCTTCTGTCGTGCTCTAGCAAGTTTAATCAAGACTTTTGATACAAACATTAGTGCCCTTTTAATTATGTGATAATTATTAATTCTTGTCTATCAACTGCTCAATTTATGTGTGGGGTCACGTTCTTTTAAGTCTCAATTTTTTTACACAGTTTTTTAAATTACTGATTGTGATTTTTATTCTTGGTCTTCTCTTTCTTAATACAATTTTACATTTGAAATTGAATAAATTATTTGTCCTCCTTTTAAATCCCTTTATTTCATTCCCAATTCTTATTTTTCATTAATTAAGGAGACACCTTACTGATTTCCTCACTGAGAGGGTCCCTGATATCCTGTTTGTCTCTGTGTGCTCTTTCAGTTAAATATTCCATGTGATTTCAAATCCGATTAATGCACAACCATTTAAAATTTGCAGTGGAACGCACACGTCATATATTATTTTTCCAGTTTTATCTTTGTCAATAGTTTCTGACTTGACAAGGGGCAATTTTTCCACGAGTCGTCTGTTATGGATCCTTCCCAATTTTTATTTCTTAATTGGAGGAGGATTGAGAAACTATCTGTAAACCAGCATCTGTACCTGAGAAGTTCATTCAAAATAATCAGCATTTGCTGCAACGTACACTATTATATAGACTTTCCCCGCAGCATTTGGGGAAGCAAATCTGCCATCCATAACAAGTGTGGCCCATTTGGAATTCCAAGCCCACCTCTTTGGTTGACTTTTATTTACCTCCTTAACTCAGAGGTAATTGGGGATTAACAATGAATGCTGGCTTTGCTAGCAACATCCAAAGCCCATTAATGAATGGAAAAACTAGGTTCTGTCATTCTGAACGGAAATGAGAAAATATTTATTCGTCCAAAGTGCAGTGAAATTTAGGAATATTCGACCTAATAAAGCTGTGGATATTCTGTTGTAGTATATTCAAGACAGTTTGATAGAACTTTGGATGATTAAGGAAATGAAAGATATGGGGATGAAGCAGGAAATAAGCAAGGTGTCTCCTTAAGTAATGAGAAATAAGAATAGGGAATTAAATAATGAGATTTAAAAGGGGGACAAATAATTTATTCAGTTTCAAATATAAAATTGGATTAAGAAAGAGAAGAACAAGAATAAAAATCTAAATCATTATTTTAAAAATCTGTGCAAAAAATGTGAAACTTAAAAGAACGAGACCCCTCACATAAATTGAGCAGGTGATAGACAACAATGAACATAATTAAAAGGGCACTAATGTTTGTATCAAAAGAAGCATCTAGTTCCTGCGGTGAGATGCTGTTTTAGAGACGTGACTGAGTGCTGTGATTCTGACAGCAGTTTAAAAACTGCATATGTACATCCAATGTGCATATCACTCTCAAATTAAGTTGTTATACTATTCGAACTGATTAAAATAACAGCGAGCACATTGTTATTTCATCAGCAAGTTTTGACCTTTACAAGCATGTGTTCACCCATTCAAAAAGAACATTTTTTCATTGATATGTTATCTAAGCCACAATAATAGCATATATAAGGATGCACGGTGTAATTAATATGAGAACTGGACATGAGATTCAGGGAATTAAGAGATGTTTGTGCCATGAATCCCAGCGTTGATTTCATAGAAACATAGAAACACAGAATAGAAAATAGGTGCAGGAGTAGGCCATTCGGCCCTTCGAGCCTGCACCGCCATTCAATATGATCATGGCTGATCATCCAACTCAGTATCCTGTACCTGCCTTCTCTCCATACCCCCTGATCCCTCTAGCCACAAGGGCCACATCTAGCTCCCTCTTAAATATAGCCAATGAACTGGCCTCAACTACCTACTGTGGTAGAGAATTCCACAGATTCACCACTCTCTGTGTGAAAAATGTTTTTCTCATCTCGGTCCTAAAAGACATCCTTAAACTGTGACCCCATGTTCTGGACTTCCCTAACATCGGGAACAATCTTTCTGCATCTAGCCTGTCCAACCCCTTAAGAATTTTGTAAGTTTCTATAAGATCCCCCCTAAATCTTCTAAATTTTAGCGAGTACAAGCCAAGTCTATCCAGTCTTCATATGAAAGTCCTGACATCCCAGGAATCAGTCTGGAATTATTACATCACTCAAAAGCCACCAGGCAGGTAATTAATAACATGTGACTTTTTAATGACAGAATTGTCTATGGAATGCTAATCAGATCTTTGAACTAACAAATTATTGAATTTAAACTGACGCTTCATTCTATCAGATTGTAAATAGCCACTGAAGCTTTATACAGGTGCACAACCTTTTATCCGAAAGCCTTGGGACCAGACACTTTTCGTAATTCAGAATTTGTCGGTCTTCGGAATGGAAATTTTTTAGCGTAGATTTTAATGGCTGGCTCAGTGGTAGAGTGCTCGGCTCATATCCGCAAGGTCGCGAGTTTGCGCCTTGATCCCGGCAGTAAACTCGGTCGCGAGTTTGAGTCTTCAATGTAGTTTTTTCTTGCAGAATAAATGTTTGTATGAAATGCAGTGTAGGAGAGGTGTACTGACTGTGTGGGCAGAACTTTGGAAGTGATTGCGCACCAGTCTAAAACGCCGCTGTGTCTCCCTGTCCCTGGGGTAGCAGGGGGCGATCAAACAGCACAATACCCCCCTCCCCCTCCAACTCCAGAGGAATCCGCTCCCCAATGGGCCGCTACGGCGACAAGTGGCAGTTTTCCCACAGCCCGAGCTGCGCCCCCTCATCCGCCACCCCAAGAACAAGACGTACCTTGCACACCGTCAGCTTCTGCCCCTACGTGTTCCTCTGGAGTTGGAGCGGGGCTGGGCTGGAGTTGCTGCTGGCTGTGCGTCTCTGGGATCTCCGTGCTTGCAGTGGGCCTGGGGGTCGGTGTCCCGTTGGTCCTGACGTCTCCGGCCACCCCCGTGGACTGGGAACTGCCCTTGCCCCCTCCCTCTGCAACTGCAAACAACCCCACTCTCCTGCAAGGGCGGTACAGTTCCCGGAGGATGGCAGGTGGCCGGAGACGTCAGGACCAACAGGAACCCGCTCCCCGATGGGCCCCTACGACGCCCCGAGCTGCGCCCCGTCATCCGCAACCCAGGTTCCTTTGTAGTTGGAGCGGGGCTGGGCTGCTGTTGGCTGTGGGTCTCTGGGATCTCCGTGCTTGCAGTGGGCCTGGGGGTCGTTGTCCCGTTGGTCCTGACGTCTCCGGTGACAGTACAAAGCCCCCGCGCCGGTGCAATGGGCGGGGAGCTGGAGAGGGGAGGGAAGGGGTCACACACATGGCCGGGAAGCAGAGGGGTGTAGGTGGGGTGAAACTGAAGCGAGCGACAGTCTGCTGCTGGCTGCCCCGCTGAGTTAAAAAGTTCCCACGCAAGACTCACGAAACACTGTGTATCGTGAGTCTACCGTGGGAACTTTTTAACTCAGCGGGCAGGCAGCAGCATATTGTCAATTATTAACCCTCCCGCGCAATATACCCTCACCTTCTCTTTTATGAATGGGGATTTAGTTCCCCTTTCTTCGAGGACCGACCGGAGGTTCCGCTGTCACCTCTGCGGGCCGCCCTCGGTGAACGTTTTCAAGGACCTTTCTTCAAGGACCGAAAAAATGGCCGCTATTCGGAGGTTTTCGTTATTTGGATCTTCGGATAAAAGGTTGTGCACCTGTATGTTAAATTTATTTCTCGTGAGATTTTTCATTTTATTGAATTGGAGTCTTTCTTGCTCTTTTTTAATGCTCCTAACTTAATTTGACATTAAATTTACCTGCTCTAATTCACTTGCCTTCCTGATCCAATTCCTTTCTAAATTGCTTTCTAAATATCTAGATATTTGGCTAATCTTGATTCTACTGTCCACTGACACCTTAATAGTCCACACTATTCACAGACTGTATTTTCAGGAAATTATAGTGCAAAAGGAATCCTATTTTACTTTTATTAAGTCGCCGGAAAAGTATTATTTCCAGTAAACAAATGGCTTGTTGTTTCTGAACCCAGGACTGCCACACCTTATGTACTTGTCTGTTTCATTGTGCGTTCCCCATGAATAGTACCACTGGCATCATTCAGTAGTAACATTGATATGGCTTGTAACAAACTTAGCAACAATTTTTACCATTTCTGAAAGGCAACAGAATAGATCATATATTTTACTCAAAAAATTGTGTACTGGTTGCGACTTGAACTTTACGAGTCCATTTTTAGGATTGAAACTCCAAGTGATACTGCAGGCCAAGCTAGCCAGACATGTTAACTGTGAGGAGGACACACCATTGTGATGTTAAAAAACTAGTATATTTAAACATTTCCATGCATTTCTTCCAAATTAGAAAATCAATGTTGGATAGCACTTTCATAGTTCTTCCAGTAGCACATATTTTTTGCATTGGCAAAGAGTAATGAATTATTGTTGTGAGATATTGTGAAACTATTGATTGACACAAAAAGCCTAACTCAACGGGTCAGACAGCATCTCTGGAGAAAAGTAATAGGTGATGTTTCAGGTCGAGAACCTTCTTCAACTAGTGGTTTGGTGCCTTGTACAAGGTTATTTTCTAGTCATTTCTATAGAATAATTCCCTGTAGAATTTTATGAGAACCATCTGCATTTAATTGTCTTTCATTTCCACACATTTTTTTGCAAGCTTTAGAACCAATAGACATTTTTTTGCACGCATTATAACCAATAGACTTTTTTTTGCAAGCGTTAGAACCAATAGACTTTTTTTGAAAGCGTTAGAACCAATAGACGTTTTTTTGCAAGCTTTAGAACCAATAGACATTTTTTTTGCAAGATTTAGAACCAATAGACATTTTTTTTGCAAGATTTAGAACCAATAGACATTTTTTTTGCAAGCTTTAGAACCAATGGACATATTTTTGCCAGCTTAAAACCAATAGAGACATTTCTTGCAAGCTTTAGAACCACTAGAGACATTTTTTGCAAGCTTTAGAACCAATAGAGACACTTTTTGCAAGCTTTAGAACCAATAGACATTTTTTTGCAAGCTTTAGAACCAATAGACATTTTTTTGCAAGCTTTAGAACCAATAGACATTTTTTTTGCAAGCTTTAGAACCAATAGACATTTTTTTGCAAGCTTTAGAACCAATAGACTTTTTTTTGCAAGCTTTAGAACCAAGACATTTTTTTGCAAGCTTTAGAACCAATAGACATTTTTTTGCAAGCTTTAGAACCAATAGACATTTTTTTTGCAAGCTTTAGAACCAATAGAGACACATTTTGCAAGCTTTAGAACCAATAGACATTTTTTTGTAAGCTTTATAACCAATAAACATTTTTTTGCAAGCTGTAGAACCAATAGACATTTTTTGCAAGCTTTAGAACCAATAGACATTTTTTTGCAAGCTTTAGAACCAATAGACTTTTTTTTGCAAGCTTTAGTACCAATAGTCACTTTTTTTGCAAGCTTTAGAACCAATAGACATTTTTTGCAAGCTTTAGAATCAATAGAGACACTTTTTGCAAGCATTAGAACCAATAGACATTTTTTGAAAGCGTTAGAACCAATAGACACTTTTTTTGCACGCTTTAGAACTAATAGACACATTCTGCAAGCATTTTAGAACCACTAAGGGCACTTACATTTGAGTAGACGTGTTCAGTGTTATTCACAGCTCAGAGAAACGTGACCCTCTGCCTTCCTCCATCTTGAAGAGTGAGGCACACCACTTCCTGGTTTTATAGTCTCTCCCCCCTGCCGCCAGCGGGGGCAGCAGAGAGAATGGGGAGTTTTGTAAAAACATTAATATCTCTGTCATTTTTAATCGACGGGAAAAATCCTCGGCACACATGCGGCGGAGGGGGGCTCTGAACAAGGTGGCCAAAAATGACAGCCGTAGGTGGCGGCGTTCTCTCGGAAATCGCAGCACAGATGGCCAAAACCGGTCAAGAACAGACTTTTAGTAATATAGATGACCTGCCCCCATCGTGTCCCTTTCTGTGACTGTCCTCATACCAACAGGAGGCATGGGCTAATCATGGAAATGGAAAGGGGGGGAGGGCAGCATCTGGCTCATGTGAACTATTTACAGAGATGGCAATCATTGATGGAGCAAATGAGGTTTCCATTATGTTGACCACCGAAAAGTGAGGTTGGCAGATGTCAATGTCACAGTACACACCCTATAATTTTAATTTGCATCTCATTGTGGAACACTGCACATTGTGCTTCAACATCTCACTGAGCGTTCAACAAAGGTCATAACTTAGAGGCTAAAGCTTCGATTTACAAACATAATGGAGGTCATGCGTAGTGTACGGAGTTTGACGTTATTAGGCATGCAACTGATGCCAGCTGCTGTAAGCTGAATTACACATGGAAGTAATAAAAGCAGAAAATGCTGGAAACACTCAGCTCAATTGTACACAAGTTCCCAGGTCACTATCCTGATGGATGCAATTTCACTTGGAAGTGATTGGTAATGCAATTGGGCCGGGGTGACATTGTTTTTATGTGTGACTTGTGCGTAAAAAGCGGGCTTTAATGTATCTGATTGTAAGACATGCTCCATAAGCTTTCCATGTGACCAGCATAAGTTATTTATTAGCCACATAAACTACTGGATTTTGCTGATGATTTGGCATGAAAAAGAAATGCATGAAACCTGTTGCACAATGACCAAGTGAACATTATCTGATTGTTTCCAAATTAGAAAATAATGGTTTGGGACCACTTTGAGCCATAATTTTGGAGAACCAGAGTTCAAATTTCCCTGTGGCAAGCTGGGAAGTTAAATTACATAGTAATTGAATCAAATTTGGTTATGACTGAAAAGGGTTTGATTGTTTTGAAAACCAAACGATTAATCAGCGTCATGAAGGGAGTGACAATTTCCCACCAGGTCGAGTCTTGTTAAAAATGCAATTAACACTTGAAGCTCTCGAGGCAAGCCAGACTGAACGGTAAATAAATAAGACCCATATCCCAATAACAATTTTTTTTTAAAGTTCAGAGAACTAGAAATCTAATATAATACTAGACCAAATGCAGACCCGTTGGGTCTGTTCCCCCAACGTGCGGTTGTGGGGGGGGAGGCGGCATGCAGCATCACACACACTAACTATCCCCCCTCCCCCCCCCGCACTCACGTTAATTACCTCCCTTGATATTATATTAATATTATTAATTTGTTCCTTTTACCCCATAACCACCCTATCTACTGACGCATAGCCCCCAACTTGCAGTCACATCTAGAGAGGGGGGGGGCGGGGGTAGAAAGTGAGGGCAGAGAGAGGGGGTGCTGAGAGGGGGGTGATGGGGAGAGGTGGGGGGGAGGGAAGTGGTAGGGTGGAGGGAAGAGGGTGTGGGGTGGGGAGGGGGTTTAGGGGAGGGAGGGTGGGGGAGGGGATGGAGGGGAGGAGGGGGAGAAAAAGAGGGGAGAGAGAGGGAGGGGGGAGAGGAGAGGGGGGAGAGGAGAAGGGGGGGAGAGGAGAAGGGGGGGAGAGGAGAAGGGGGGAGAGGAGAGGGGGGGGGAAGAGGAGAGAGGGGGAAAGAGGGGAGGGGAAAGAGGAGAGGGGAGGGGAAAGAGGAGGGGGAAAGAGGAGAGGGGGGAGAGGAGAGGGGGGGAGAAGAGGGGGGGAAGAGGAGGGGGGGAGGGGAGAGGGGGGGAGCGGGGGAGGGGGAGAGGAGAGAGGGGGAGAGGAGAGAGGGGAGGGGGAGAGGAGAGAGGGGGAGGGGGAGAGGAGAGGGGGGAGAGAGGAGAGGA
Source organism: Amblyraja radiata (assembly GCF_010909765.2). Taxonomy (NCBI): domain Eukaryota; kingdom Metazoa; phylum Chordata; class Chondrichthyes; order Rajiformes; family Rajidae; genus Amblyraja; species Amblyraja radiata. The sequence goes on along the minus strand of NC_045958.1, from coordinate 48,235,497 downwards.
GAGAGGGGGGGGGGGAGGAGAGGGGGGGGAGAAGAGGAGGGGGGAGAAGAGGAGGGGGTAGAGGAGGGGGGGAGAGGAGAGGGGGGAGAAGAGGAGGGGGGGGGGAAGAGGAGGGGGGGAGGCGAGGGGGGGGGGGGGGGGGGGGGGGGGGGGGAGAGGGGGGGGGGGGGAGGGGGAGGGATAGGAGAGAGGGGAGAGGAGAGAGGGGAGGGGAGAGGAGAGGGGGGAGAGAGGAGAGGAGAGAGGGGGGGAGGGAGAGAGGAGAGGGGGGGGGGGGAGAGAGGAGAGGGGGGGGGAGAGGAGAGGGGGGGGGGTGGGAGAGCGAAAACCCAAACCCCCCAAACAACCATTTGCAGGCAGTGCTTTTTTCCTTATTTTCATTTTCAAACCAAATTAAGGGTACTTACTCACAGCTGTGTAGACATTTGTTCAGTCATTCAGAAGTCAGACCTCCATCTTGTAGAGACTGATTGGGGCACACCACTTCCTGGTTTTATAGTCCCTCCCCCATCCCACCAGCAGGAGCAGCAGAGAGAATGGGAAATTTTGTAAAAACATTAATATCTCTGTCATATTTCATCGACGGGAAAAATCCCCGGCACACATGCGGCGGAGGGGGGCTCTGAACGAGGTGGCCAAAAATGACGGCCGTGGGTAGCGGCGTTCTCTCGGAAATCGCAGCACAGATCGCCAAAAGCGGTCAAGAACAGAGTTTTAGTAATATAGAAGATAGATAAAATGAGCCTACTTCAAGGAGGATTGAAAATTAGTTTCCTCTTCCCCCTCATCATAGCAGATGTTGTAAAACAAACCAATGTTTTGTATGCATATCCTGTAACTCTGCTGATTATTAAAAGGAGCTGGATGAATATCTGACAAATATGGATCAAAGACCTTCTATGTGTGTGCCAAATAGTTAGTTTGTCATCAAATGCTACATTTCATGTTTTTCCACAAACTTAAGAATAAATAGAGACCAACAACTGAGGGAATGAAAACAAAACAAGACTAGGTTTGGTTGGTGAGCCAGCCTGAACCAAGCTTTATGGATTAAATGTGTAAATAGGAACTACAGATGCTGGTTTAAACTGAAGATATACACAAAATGCTGGAGTAACACAGTGGGTCAGGCAGCATCTCTGGAGAGAGGGAATGGGTGACCGTTTGGGTTGAGTCCCTTCTCCAGACTAGTCAGGGGAAAGGAAAATTAGAGATATAGACATTGATATAGAGAGATATAAAACAAATCAATGAAAGATATGCCAAAAAGTATGATGATAAATTAAATGTTTTGCTTCTGTGATGTAAAATGTATGTCCCCACTCCCCCAGCACTGAGAATTCCAAAGTTTCAGCTTCAGTTACTGAAGTGCACCAGCTGAACTTCTGGTCATTTGCACATGGAGGTTTAAGTGGACACAACCCATAGCATAATCATTTCAACTGCTGGGCATGGTAGTTAGTGCGGGCATGTCGGTGCTGAATCTTGAAGGGGCAGAGAAGAGGAGGGAGGCAAGGAAACATCAGTCTGCAGTCAGATGATTTTCTGCAGTGAGACTGGGAAAATAAAGAACTTGACCTGAAATATGAGCTTACTTTCACTCTCTCTCCACAGATGTGGCCTGACATAACTACTTCCACCACTTTGTTTTTATTTCAATTTTCTTAACTTAGTCATTCAAAGTTCATTGCATTTAATTTTTATCTAATCTCTGTGTTACAGGTGGAGCATAAAGTTCAGTGTTTTACAATCGATGAATTAAAATATAGATTAATATGGAACCTTGGTTAGATAACACAGACTACCATGCCCTGTGCAAGCTACTGATTTTACATCACAGAAGCAAGCTAATTGAGTTACTGGCAAAGTGATCGAATAGTTTCCAGGTCTCTAGAACTGAGAAAGATTGAATCGGCTCCAGAATTTTTTTTTGAAGGGATCAGGTGTTTATCTTTTAAAATATTACCAAGGGGTAAGCTCCTGATTTCCTGTGAATTCTTAGGACTTTTGTAAGACCCCAATATATTTCCTTCGTTCCATAGATGCTGCCTCACCCGCTGAGTTTCTCCAGCATTTTTGTCTACCTTCGATTTCCCAGCATCTGCAGTTCCTTCTTAAACCTACTATTTTATTAGCAGCTTATCACAGAGTTTGAAGCAAAGTCTCCATCTTCAAGGTTGTCTCTTGCTGCCTAAAAAAAAAATACACACTCATTACTTAATTAATAATTCAATTCTGAGCTGGCATTCAAATTTTATTGTCCTATAATTCATTTTGAGCAATCCAAAGGATGAATTTTGATTGCTAAAGCATTATTACAGTTTGTGCTCAACATCTGAATTCACAACATATTTTTAAGCTGTCGGCAGCTTAAATCTCAACAAATAGAGGAATAGGGCAGTGTTCTGTTCCTGTGAAATGTTCATAATCTGAAGAGGTCATAAGTCGAAGATGAACAGAAACCGAGTTTGGGAGAGGACCGCAGCAACCGTTGTGACAGGAGAGGCATTGGAAGTATGGTAGCCAGCCGGCCTCTGGCTCAGTCAGTCTCCTCAGTGGCTCAACTCCTGATTATTGCGGCTCGGAGCTGCGGTGGTAAGGATTATGGAGAGAGAAAGTATGTGGAAATACCACAAACGTGGGGCATCACAGTGGCGCAGCAGTAAAGTTGCTGCCTTTCAGTGCCAGAGACCCCGGGCTCAATCCTGGCTCTCTGTATGGAGTTTATACGTTCTCTCCGTGACCACGTGGGTTTTCTCCGGGTGCTTCTGTTTCCACCCACACTCCAAAGACATCCAAGTTTGTAGGTTAATTGGCTTTGGTAAAGATTGTAAGTTGGCTCTAGTGTGTAGGACACTGCTAATGTGTGGGGATCGCTCGTCGGCGTGGACTTGGTAGGCTGAAGGATCTGTTTCCGCACTGTATCTAAACTACATTAAACCACCCCCTTCCCACTTGGCAGATGATGACTCAATCCCCACAGCAGCCAGAAAATCCAGCTTCTTCCATCTCGTCAGTCTCCCAAACCTGTATGAATGGGTTGTCCATAAGTCAGGTAGAGTCATACACCAAGGAAACATGCCAACCAAGAAGCAACACATGTTCCACCTGCCCGCAGTTGCTGGGTGTTTGTATCTAGGGCATCTGCTGTGTATTTGTAACCTGGAGATGGTGTGCATTCTATTGCAGTCAGAATGCTCATGTACTGTCTGATTTCCATTGTCATTTTAGGAAATGATTGGATGTTGTGTATAATTATTAATGTGTGAAATGAGTTGAGTACGCAATGGTGAAAAATGGTGGTATATTGACCACGGTGGTGCAAGGTCATAGTTCCAGGCTGCATGATCAGGGGACTAAAAATAATGGGCTACCTATTAACTGCCAAGAAATGACTGGGCTGGGATGGTCCAGGGTTAAAAAAAAAACAAAACCTGAAATGAGAACCTTGCCTGCAAGAGCTTGCTCATGTGAGAAAAGTTTGATTGGATAGTTAATTATCACATCAATGATGCCATCCCTCAATTTAATAATTATTCAATTTTTAACTCCTGCCAGCAAGGTTTCCTTGATATCCAGAAATCTCTTTGGTGAAATGAGATGTGGTGAATTTAATCCATTAAGTGTGTGTACTTACTGCGATGTTGGCAGGCCAAGAGGAACTACAGTGTTCCTGCTCTCCCCTTTCCCCAACAAATTTCATAAGCCTTCACACCACCCATTCCAATTCTGCAGTACAGGCATAGAAACACAGAAAATAGGTGCAGGAGTAGGCCACTCGGCCCTTCGAGCTAGCACCTCCATTCAATATCATGGCTGATCATCCAAAATCAATACCCCATTCCTGCTTTCTCCCCATATCCCTTGATTCTGTTAGCCCTTAGCTATATCTAACTCTCTCTTGAATACATCTGCCTTCTGTGGCAGAGAATTCCACAGATTCACAACTCTCTGGGTGAAAACGTTTTTCCTCATCTCAGTCCTAAATGGCCTACCCCTTATTCTTAAACTGTGACCCCCCCCCCCCCCCAACAGCTGTATAGGATGTTGGGATACCAAACGTGGAATATTGTCCAAAATGTTGGTCATCATACTATAAGGATGTGATTCAGTTTGGGAGGTGTAGAAATATTCACCAGGGTTGGAGGGCTTGAATTATAAGAGACTGTTTTCCTTGGAGCACAGGAGGCTGAGATGTGATCCTATTGAGTTTTATAAAATTGTGAGGTACTTGTGTAAGATGGATAGTCGCTGTCTTTTTTCAAGGGTAATAGAGTCTAAAATTATACTGATTTAAAGTGAGAGGTGAAAGATGTAAAATTGACTTGAGAAGCCAGTTTTTCTCACAGAGGGGAGGTTGGGGACATGGAGTGAGATGTCAAAGGAAGTGATGGAGCCTGCGCATTTACAACATTTAAAAGACATTTGGACAGGTTTGTCAATAGGAAAGGTTTAGGGAAATAGGTCCAAGTTCTGGGAGATGGGAATAGCTCACAAAGGCATCTTTGTCAGCATGGACAAGTTGGGTCGAAGGACTTGTTTTTATGTTGTATACCTCTGTGACTCAACCTTGTAGATTGCTACTCTTACAGTAGCCTGTCCCACTTGGTGATTTTTTAGGCAACTTCCGGCGACTGTCATAGTCGTAGCAGGTCGCTGATAAAACAGTGACAATCTATGCCATCCTGGCGACAACCTACGACAGCACCTATGTCAGGAGAAGTCAAGCTACGCTCATTGGGGTCAAACCCACTGTCGTCTAATAATCGTCAACATGTTGAAAATTTAGCGGCGCCAGAGAGACGCTAGGACGTTTTGCGTGACTGAGGAGACTACACCCGGCGACCACTGGTGAACATGTGGCGACAAACTAGTCGCCTGTAGTTGTCTTAAAAATCGCCTAAATGGGGCAGGCCTATTGGGATTAGGATTAGTTGCTCTTCATTTTTGTGATCTGAATGCGGCACAGAATGAACCTCTGGGGTGAAATAAATGCATTATTTTTGGCTTTGGTATCTTTCTGATGGAACTTAAGGTGGAAAAAAAACAAACACGTGGGTGGTTAATAGAGTTGGTTTTCTACTTGTGAAATAGAATGAATAATGAGGAGCTGATGCAGATAATGGAGAGTGAAAACCTGATAACTGAGTGAAGTTAATGGTATATAAAATTAAATGGAAGTGAGAGATGTTAAAGTGCCTTCATTAAGTCTTTAAAACATTTTGTGTGCACACCTGCATTGTGATATTCAGACTCGAGCCCACCCTGGAAATTCATTTAGAAATTCTACAATGAGGTTGAAGACCAATATATCCAGAATAGCTGGATCTTTGGCATTATCGAAACCTCTATTTCAGTAACACTGTCATAGAGAGTCATACAGCGTGGAAACAGGCCCTTCAGCCCAACTTGCCCACACTGGCCAACATGTCCCATCTACACAATTCCCACCTGCCTGCGTTTGGCTCATACCACTCTAAATCTGTTCTATCCACGTACCTGTCTAAATGTTTCTTAAATGTTGCGATAGTACCTGCCTCAACTACCTCCTCCCACAGCTCATGCCATACACCCACCGCCCTTTATGTGAAAATGTTACCCCTCGGGTTCCTATTAAATCTTTCCCACCTCACCTTAAACCTATGTCCTCTGGTTCTTGATTCCCCTATTCCGGGCAAGAGACTCTGTGCATCTATCCAATCTATTTCTCTCATGATTTTGTATCGCTCTATAAGATCACCCCTCATCCTCTTGTGCTGTAAGGAATAGAGTCCTAGCCTGCTCAGCCTCTCCCTATTGCTTATGCCCTTGAGTCCTGGCAACATCATCATAAATCTTCTCTGCACCCTTTCCAGCTTGACAACATCTTTCCTATAACTGTCTTATTGAAGGAAATCTGTTGAATCCTATATCCTGTCCATTGTTGGTAACGATATATTGTCGGCAGCATAAGTGGAGATGGTCACATTGATGGTTATTATGGTGTTGCAGTAAGCAGGATTTTTTTTAGACTAATACTAGGTATTACTAGGTAATACTAGGTATAGTATTAGTACTAATACTAATACTATACTTCTTACTGGGTCCTCACGCGAGTTTCTAAAGATAGACTGGCCCTTCTCATTCAATGAATGTGGTCGGTCGCAGCACAAAAAAAAAGAATGCAGTATCTATAGTTAGTATTCACTGTCAGCACTGCTGAATGTCGATATACAGACAGGTCCAAAACTTGCCTTTGTATGGATCATGCAATTCCCTTGTCAGGTAATGGATCCACAGTTTTAAATGTAGTTTCTTCTGCCACGCTCTCTCTGTGCCATATTAACTTTAGATTCCATTGTTAAATGGCCCAAGCAGCATGCAATAAGATTAACAAAATTGAAGCAGGAACATTTAGTGATCACAGATGGAGATAACTCCACCGCCTTATTCTACTAGTCGGTGGGTATGTCGACATGTAGTTATGAGCCAGTGTTCACATCTCTGCTTGGGCATCTGAAAGCTAGAAGAGTAAAACTGATGTAAATTGTGCAGGCTGATTTGAAAAAAAGCTGAGCTGGGGAAACCATTTGTAATGAAGTCAGTGTAGGGACCAGGATAGGGAGCTAGATAGTTAACAACATATTAGAATTAAAGTCTAAATATGCAGCCAAGTACACATTGCAGTAACATGAGCAAAACTGAAAGGATTATTTGAGAAATGCAGTAAAACCTTGGTGTGCAATGGAGGAAGAAACAGAGTTTCTAAATTCAATTGGTAGAGGTTAGAACAGTCAGAAGTAAGGAATTTAAGAAGTTAGTTAAGGAGGAGACTGAGGAAATTTGCTTGTCTCCAATAATTCTTACAAACATGTAGATGTGCCATAAAAAGCATACTGTCAAATTTCCTAGGGTGGCGCAGTGGTAGAGTTGCTGCCTTATAGCGCCAGAGACCCAGATTCAATCCTGACCATAGTGTCCGGGTACTCTGATTTCCTCCCACACTCCAAAGATGCAGTTTTGTAGGATAATTAGGCTTTGGTGAAATTGTGAATTTTTCCTATTGTGTAGTATAGTGCGAGTGTTGTCACAGACTCGGTGGGTCAATTATATTGTAAATTAAATTGTAAAGTGCCAGGCACATAGCCACCACAACAGTGCCTGCCATGGTGCTTACCATTATTTTTCTACAAGAAAACAATTATAGAAAACAAATATGTATCGATATTGTTGAGATTTATCAAGAATTCATTTGTGGAATCAAAGCAAGTGCAAAGTTAATGTTATTTTGTGCTCTGCTATACATGTGCCTTGCATCTTAATTCACATGTATTCACATTGAGAGGACAAATCTTGTATGGTAAGTCGCTATTCCCTTTTTCTTGTTAATTAGTTATGGGCAGAATTAGGCCATTCGGCCCATTAAGTCTACTCCGCCATTCAATCATGGCTGATCTATCTTTCCCTCTCAACCCCATTCTTTTTTTTCTTGTTTATCTATTTCCCTGCTCTTATGAAGAGCCTACAACCTGAAATGTTAACTTTGTTTCTCTGTCTCTGTTTCTTTGTTGCTGGCTGGCTGGAACTTGCAACTGACATTCCGTCAGGTTGTACACCAGATTTCCTTGTTCTTGCATTTTTGGTCTTTGTGGAGCTAGATAGTTTGGTGGATGGTAGCAGGGTACCAAGATGGTAATCCATTGAAACCGATGTGAGTATACTCTCAGTGCGGGCCTGAATGCCAGAATTAATATCCTCATCAGAGCTGTAAGCTTAATGCACCCATCACGCGTTTATCTGAATTCTGCAATGTGTATGTAATGTATATAATGTAATTAGCATATGTTATGTCTTGTGCGAGGGGACGCATGCGCTGGAGGAGACTCATGGTGGCGTCCTGCAATAAAGAAGCTTGTGAGTTTACTCCTGTATCTGAGAGTTCTTTTGAGTCAGTTCCAAGTACCCAAAATACACTACAATTGGCGACGAGGATGGGATAGAGTTTGTGAACTCACCCACAGGACTGTTTTGCAACACGTAGGATTGTTTAACAGTTTAAACTGCAGATACGGAGTTGTGTCGCAGTTGTTTGCGAGCTGGACAAGAGAGGCCTGCAGATCCCTCTATGCCGGGGACTGCATTTAAAACATCAGCTGTACAAGTCGGCGAGTTTTGTCAGGCTATCTCTATGTTGTGTCTACATGGCAAGATATCGTCCTTCGGATTGTTACTCATTTTAGACCGAGTTTTCCTTTTGTCAAATTCCTCAAGCTGAATAGTCTTTGTATAAGTTTTAGGTGAATTGTTACACCAAAACACACAACAACAGCACGACGAGGATAAAAGAACAGAAAAGGAAAGAAGAAGGACTGTCAGAAAAAAAAAGGTTGTGTTTGGAAACAAAGTGGAACGGCACCAAGCCAAAAGATTTGGCGCCAAATGGTTTTGAATTGGCGCCAAAGAAAAGAAAGGTCGGAACAGGAAGCAAGGAAAACAAGTGGGGCAGTATGTAAGTGTCACCGAAGAAAGCAGCCGAAAGCTGGAATCCTAACCAGCAGGCCAGCGACGGTGTCAACTTACCTGGAACATTTTCCAGGGCTGTGCAGCCAAGGCAAAGGGGCAGAAGAGGTCCAGTAGCCGCCAACGACTTCGGACGTTTTCCAGGGCTGTGTAGCCCACAGCCAGGCCCAGGAGCAGCCAACGACGTCGAGTGAGGGCCTAGTACCGGGTAGGTCACGGACAGGTCCAGTTAAGTCACCGACGAAATGGAGTCAGCCCGGCTGGGAGAAGAGTCAACCCGGTCGAGGGATAAAGCCCGGCCACGCGTGAGAAGCGGACCGGCAGAGTAAAAGAAAACTGGCCGCGAGAGAAGTGGACCGGTCGTGAAAGAAAGCCCGGTCGGGACTAGAGTCAGCCCGACCGTGAGCAGAAAAGAGGGCCCGGCCGCGTAAGAGAAGCGGACCGGCCGAGGGGGAAAGCCCGGACGTGAGAGGAAATCCAGCCCCGAGCAAAGAGTGGGTCCGCACGAGAGAAGCAGGACAGCACTCAAGCACTTCAGCCCGGTCGGGAGTAGAGTCAGCCCGGTCGTGAGGGCTGTGGAGACAGCGGGCAGGCAAGTCAGCAGAGCAGCAGTAGTCGACTTGGCAGCGAGCCAGTGGCAGCAAAAGTAACGGTGAAGCCCGGAGGAGCCAGCAAAAGCAGCAAAAGTGGAGGTCTGGCGAGGCCAGCAGCAAAAGTACCAGTGGGGACAGCTCGAGAGGTCGAGAAGGCACTGGAGTCCATAGGCCGACAAGCTGGACAAGTGAAATCCATCAAAGTAAAAGCAGGACTGCAATGTAATGCGTTGGTCACTGTTCCTTCACAGTAAAAGCGGGACTGTTTGGATGTAATGCATTGGTCACTGTTATTAATAGTAAATCTGTGTGCATAGCAGGAATATGGTTAAAATGTTCTCAATGTCTATTAACATGAAATGTTGGTTAATAGTATTAATCTATTATTATAAGAATTAGTAATGGTCAGTGGGCTGGATCACTTCTTAGTGTGTAGAAGGATTAAGTCTAGTGCCGAATACACAGTGAGAGAAAAGAAGATAGTGCACCTGAATAGCAACAGGTAGCATGGCTTTTCAAATTGTAGGAAACGTGCCCCAGTTAGATTATGGGTGTAATTTTGAGAAATGGACCAAAGTCTTGGAGGCTTGTTTCATTTCCAATGATATTGCTGCAGAGGAGAAGAAGAGAGCATGGTTCATATTAGGCTTAGGAAGAGAGGGTTATCAAACCTTACGTATGTTACTGCTGCCAGCAGCGCCCACGGATAAAATGTATGAGGAGTGTAAGGAGGCTTTAATGGCTCATTTCTCGCCAAAACCTCCAAGGGTATCCAGAGGCAAGGAGCCTGGACTAAAGAGGGCAGAGAGTCTCTCGAAGGACCAAGGTCAAGTGCAAAATGACACAGGTCAAGTGCTAAGGGACAAAGGGCAAATGCAAAGTGGCAGAAGTCAAAGGCAAAGAGAAATTGCCATCCAAATAGCAACCCTAGCTATTCAAGCTGCATTCAGGGGTATGAAGGTACGGAGAGAAATCCGGAACAAACAGAAGGCAGCAATGGTAATACAAGCAGCATTTAGAAGGCACAGAGTATACCGTCAATACAAGGCAATGAGATTGGCAGCTTTAATAGTACAAACCCATTATAGGGCACACCTTCAAATGGAAAGTGATCGCAAAACTTACATTAAGGTACGCAGAAGCGTTGTACTGCTTCAGGCAGCCTACCGTGGAATGCTTGTTCGAAGGCAACTGCGGGGCATGCATAAATCTGTCAAAGTCATACAGACTTATTATCAGATGTATAAACAGCGTCAGTATTTTAAGAAACTATGCTGGTCTGCCATTGCTGTACAGCAACGATACAGAGCATGCCAGATAAGAGATGTCCAAGTGAGACAGTATAAGAGTTTGAGGGAAGCAGTGGTGTGTATTCAGGCCTTATACCGCGGGATCAAAGCCAGAGTATTGGTAGAGAAAACCAAGGCAGCACGCTGTATTAAGTCATTCATAAGAATGTGCATTGCAAGAAAGCATTTCTTGATGCAAAAGGCGGCTGTAGTCACTCTGCAAGCTGCACACCGTGGTTACCGATTAAGGGTACGGTACCGAGCTATGTGACAAGCAGTCATTTCGATCCAGAGATGGTACAAAGCATTCAAAATAGGGCATTCCCAGTTTGTGCAATATCAGTCAATGAGGGATGCAACTATTACCATTCAAACTGCCTACAAGAGTATGGTGGTTAAGCAAAAGAGAGCTACTGTAAAAGTGCAGTCAGTTCTCCGTATGAGTTGGTATAGGAAAGACTAAGGAGACAAAGAGACGCACAACAGAAAAGGCTGAAACGATACAAAAGACTTAAACGATATAGGAGAGACTTCCTCAAACCGATGTATACAGCAGTTGTAGTGCAGTATCACTACCGTGCTTATGTAGTAAGAGAAATATACAGAGCGCAAATCAAAGCCACTGCTGTATTGCAAGGACAGTATAGATCCTACTTCTTGATGAATAACCAGAAAGGTGATTTAAGAAGACAAATAGACAAACAGCAGAAAAGGCTTAAACGTTGCAAAGAACGGTTAAATAAATGTGTGACGACGAGCAAAAAGCTGTTAACAGAAAAGTCTAAAGAAGAGAGGCTGGCCGGTCGAGACAAAAGTATGCAGGACCGATTGCGATTAGGACACTTCAGTATAGTCCAGCATGGAGCTTCCTTCACTGAGCAATAGACAAATGTTTATGCATTGCAGAATGTCATTATACACCAAGAGCAGATAAATACGTAGCGCCAAGAAATTGAGCGACAGAGAGCGACTGAAAAACGAAAACCTGCAGTTATGTGTCAGATCCCACCTACAAATAAGGAACAGAAACAGAGGAAATGTTAACTTTAGCAGAATTTCAAGAACAGGAAGAAATCTGCAAATTAGATTAGGATATTTAAAAAGGGAAGAGGCAGAGATACAGGTAGAGCTAGAGTGATTAGAAAGATGAGTGGAATGAACGATTATAAGTACTAAGTTTAGATACAGTTTACAGTTATGAGGATGTAATGTCAGATGACTAATAATATAATTTTGCAACTGTGTTAATCAATTATATTTAATGTACTAGAAATGGTGTTATTCGCCTCCAAGCTAAAGGGGGAGCAGTGTAATGTATATAATGTAAATGGTGTAACCTGCCTCCAAGTTAAAGGGGGAGCAGTGTAATGTATATAATGTAATTAGCATATGTTATGTCTTGTGCGAGGGGACGCATGCGCTAGAGGAGACTCATGGTGGTGTCCTACAATAAAGAAGCTTGTTAGTTTACTCCTGTATCTGAGAGTTATTTTGAGTCAGTTCCAAGTACCCAAAATACACTACAGTGTATATACTCTCAGCTCGTTGACTGCAAACACAAGAATTAGCGAAGTAGTGATCCATTACGCTTCTCCAGTTCCAGAGAAGAAATAGACATTAGGACGTACATCAACTTAATTTTTCCATTCCCGGGTTCCACATAAATTGGCTTTACTGCAACATTTTGTTTTCAAGCCACTGTTTCTGTAATGATTTATTTTGTTTTCAACCTTTTTCAGCTATTAAATCTTTGTGTCGAATTTGTAATTCTCTGTCCAAATCTGACATAAAAAAACATGTGGAGCACAGAAGCAGGAACATTCAATTCATAATGGACGAATTAGTCATGCAACTGGATTTTGCCCAATTTCTATTTAATCTGTCAACATTAGCATGTCATTTTTTTTCATGGAAAACTTGAAACATGTCACGACAACATTTGAACATGCCATCGGAATCCTTCCCAAATTAAGTTGACAGTCTGCTACAAAATTAAAAAGCTGCTGAATTTCAGGAATATTCCCCTTTATTTCTGAAAGAATAAAGGTAGGCAAACCAGAATTGCATTTATTGGAAAATAGTGAACATTTTTATGTTTTGGAAGCTCTATACAATTTTTATGCAAATTAGTGGTTCTTAAAGAAGAAATATATAAACAGCAGATCAAAGTTCTGAGTGCACTATCACTTAGACATGATCAAACTGGACATCCATAAAATTATATTTCTTAGATTAAAAAATACTGCAACATTGGTCAACATTTTATTTCCCCAAATGATCTGTTGTTGCTGTCAACTTTTAATTGCTTCAATACATAGTCATATAGTGATACAGCATAGAAACAGATCCTTTGGCCAAACCCAACAATGCCAACCGAGATGCCCCATCTATTAAATCATAACCCTCACAGCTTAGACCTATATCCTCTGGTTCTTGATTCTCCTTCCCTGGGTAATTTTCTCTATGCATTTATCCTATCTATTCCCATCGTGATTTTATACACCTCTATATGATTACCCCTCAGCCTCCAAGAAATAAAGTCCGAGCCAGTTCAATTTCACTCTCGAATCCTGGCAACATCCTCATAAATCTTCTCTGCATTCTTTCCAGCTTAATGTTTTCCTTCCTATATCAGTGAGATCAAAGTTGAACACGCTACCCAAATGTGCCTCAGAAACATCTTGTACAACTGGAACATAATGTCCTAACTTTTAAATTCAATAATTTGACTGATGAAGGCCAATGTATCAAAAGCTTTCTTTACCACCTGCGGTGCCTCTTTCAGGGAATTATTTACCTTTACTCCTAGATCTCTGCTCCACAACACTCCCCAAGGCCCTAATTCATTGGGACGGTCCTGTCCTGGTTTGACTTTCCAAAATGCAACACCTCACACTTATCTGCATTAAACACCATTAGTCATTGTTCTGCCCACTTCCTCAGCTGATCAAGATCCTGCTGCAATTTCTGATAATACTCTTCACTATCTACGATACCACCCATTTTCGTATCATCTGCAAACTTACTACTCATACCTTGAACATTCTCAACAAATCATTGAAATAAACCACAAACAGCAATGGGCCCAGCACTGATCCTGAAGGAACACCACTAGTCACATGCCTCCAATCCAAAAAGCAACCTTCCACATCCACCCTGTGCTTCTTTTCATGAAGCCAATTCAGTATCCATTTAACTAGCTCTCCCTGGATCTCATGTGATCGAACTTCTCAGAGTAGTCTACCATGGAGAATCTTATCAAAGGCCTTGCTGAAGTCCATATGAAGAATGTCAGGGCTCGAAATTAGCTGTTGCCCGGGTGCCAATGGCAACTTACAGTCCCGCAGGGCAACCTAAAAGCCATGCCATTTTGCACGGCTTGACAAGTAACCGGGACACCTAGCGTTTAATTCTGAGCGGGCCCCCCTCTCTAACTCTCTCTCTCTGTCAATCTCCGTCTCCGCCCGCCATCCGTGTCCGGGTTTCGACTCTCGGGTCTCCGCTCTCGGCTCGGCGCTAGACTCTCGGCTCGGCTCTCCCCTCTCGACTCTCGACTCTCTGGTCGGCGTCGGCCACTTTCTCCCTCCCTTTGCATTGTGGGAGTTCTGGCCGCCATTGCTGGCCTCACCGCGACCGCTGAAAAACAACGCAGAATCACTCCCTGGAGCTGGAGTAACTCCCTGGAGTAACTCTTGCTTCTTGGTTTCCTGGTCCTCCAAAAATATTCGAAATGGAATTTAAACTGGTGGACCCACCACCACCAAACTCCAAATTCTGAAAAATAACAGCCTATTGCATTTTATCTGTTTATTTATTGTGTATATATATGGTCACTCTGTAGTATATAGACACACTGAACTTTTATCTCCTGTTCTGTATTCTGTTTACATATTCTGTTGTGCTGCAGCAAGCAAGAATTTCATTGCCCTATCTGGGACACATGACAATAAAACACTCTTGACTTGGACTTAAGCAAAAAAGGGTTCTTGGGGGAAAAAAAAGCTGCCTTAAATTTAGTTGCATCTGGTTGGTACCTATGGTAGGGTGAAGACTATTCCATGCTTTAATTGTGCGGGGGAACTCCATGGAGCAGCCAGCATCTCTGGATAGAAGAAATTGGGTGACGTTTCGGGTAGAAACCCTTCTTTACATTTCCTCTGGCTTTAGTGTTTTTAGTTTAATTTAAAGATACAATGTGGAAACAGGCCCTTCGGCCCACCGAGTCCACGCCGACCACCGATCACCCGTACACTAGTTCTATCCCATACATTAGCGACGTAAGTCAAGGGTCAAGAGTGTTTAATTCTCTCACGTCCCAGTTAGAACAATGAAATCCTTACTTGCAGCAGCACAACAGAATATGTAAACATAGTACTATGTAAACAATGTTATAAACGAGAGAAAAAAACTCCATACAGACAGCACCCATATTCAGGATCGATTCCGGGTCTCTGGCAATTTTAGGCAGCAACTTTATGGCCAATGTACTGCCCCAATAGCCTTGAACTGAATTAAAACATACAGTAGCTGTAAAGGGGGACATAGCGTCACTTAGAGATTTAAGACTGAAAATGGATAGTTTTTTTTTTAGTAACCAAAGTTATCAACGTATAATTTTTTATGTGTTGGAAAATAAAATATAGTGGCACAGCTGGTGGACTTGCTGCCTCACACGCCAGAGATCTGTGTTCGATCCTGTTCTCGGGCACTGTCTGTGTTGAATTTGCACATTCTCCCTGCAAGCATGTGGGTTTCCTCCCACATCCCAAAGATGCATTGGCTTCGTAGGTTAACTTGTCTCTGTAAAATTGCCGCTAATGTGCAGGGAGTGGGTGAGGAAAGTGGGATAACAGAATTTGTGTGAATGGGTAGACAAAAATGCTGGAGAAACTCAGCAGGTGAGGCAGCATCTATGGAGTGAAGGAAATAGGCCCTTCTTCAGACTGATGTGAGGGTGCGAGGGGGGGGCGGGAAGAAGAAAGGAAGAGGCGGAGACAGCTGGCTGAGGGAGAGCTGGGAAGCGGAGGAGAAAGTAGGGACTACCTGAAATTGGAGGTTAATGTTCATACCGCTGGGGTGTAAACTGCCTAGTAGGCGACGTTTCGGGTCGAGACCCTCCTTCAGACTGATGTCGGGAGGGTTGGGGGGCGGGAAAAAGAAAGGAAGAGGCGGATACAGTAGGCTGTGGGAGAGCTGGGAATGGGAGGGGAAGGAGGGAGAAAGCAAGGACTACCTGAAATTGGAGAAGCCAATGTTCATACCGCTGGGGTGTAAACTACCCAAGCAAAATATGAGGTGCTATTCCTCCAATTTGCGGGGGGCCTCACTCTGGCCATGGAGGAGGCCCAGGACAGAAAGGTCGGATTCGGAATGGGAGGGGGAGTTGAAGTGCTGAGCCACCGGGAGATCAGGTTGGTTATTGTGAACTGAGTGGAGGTGTTGTGCGAAGCGATCGCCAAGCCTGCGCTTGGTCTCACCGAGGTTGATCATACGCTGAATAACCATATTTTTGTTTGGAAGTGGAAAGAGATAATAGAAAAATTGCATTCATTGCAACGTGTAAAAAGAGATGAGATACTGTATTATAATTTTGCTGCATGTCATTGTGGTATATATCATGTCTTGATTGGTGAATATGTTTAGTTTGCGACTTTATTTGAAGCAGAAATAATATGTGAATGCTTCATTGACCATAATTCCGACTGGTAACTACGCACTTTGTCCGAGCACATTATCGCACACGCCATGCAAGCCGTCTTAAATGACCACCTAAACTGTCATTTGGCAACCTAAAAAGCTGCGGAGGTTGCCCGGCTGGCAACAGGGAAAAAAAGTTAAGCGGGAGCCCTGAATGTGCACAGCATTTCCCTCGTAATTGCCTTTGATGAACAAAAAGATTACCAAAAAGTAACTTTTTGGGGTATTCTTAAAAAAATACTCAAAAAACGTAAAACTTCTTAAATGAGCGAGTTTGGTATTTCAACTGGTATTCTCACCAGCTGAGCTAGTGTATGTGTACGGACCTAATTTCAATGAGATTTATAAATAAATGTATCCGTCAAATATGTCAGCAGTAGGCCACAGCGTACTGCAGGCTGCACAAATGATTGACTCAATGCAGCACCAGCCTTGAAAATGCAAGAATGCCTGGAACGAACCTGTCAATTATCAAATCCCTGGCATTAGCCTGAGTCACAGCCATTCAAATTTGATATTAATTTACACGAATTACAAGTTGTGTGGTCAACCAATTTGAGACAATCCTTACATTCCTATCTAAACAACCTTCCTGGATTGAAGGAAACGAGGAGAATGTGCTGTGTGGGGGGTAGGTTGGAACGTTCAGATTGGATTCGAACAGGCTGGTTAAATTTTCATGGTGGGTTGGCTTAAATAAAGATGTTGTCGCTTTAAACTCGGGTTGGTTTCACTCTGTCAGGGCACAAGGTTGTGAACCGGGTCCTTGTGATCGGGCGGTGATAATTATGAGAATTTGCAGCCATTTCAACCGCAGCCAAACTAGCGGCTTCACTCAAGAGTGGGTTGCAGCTCCCCAGCTGATGGGACCTGTTCTCGCTCTCTTTGAAGGAGGTGCTGCCCGCCCCAGCGAGACAGCATACGCGGAGCCAGCCCGTAATATGAGTGGGAGCATTTTCTCAGTCAGACTTTGTCGACAGTTGTGGTGGGGGATCAGGGAGAGAGAGAGAGAGAGCTGGCGATGCCGCACAGACGGAACAGTTTAATAATAACCCTTCGGCCACTCGGCAACCTGGGCTGATCTGATCTGACAGCCCGCTCGCTGCGTGCCCGATCCTAATGCAGAACCTCCACAAAAACTTTGGGCTTCAGGTAACAGCTGCACAAAGAGCCTCTGCTAACAAGGGCTGGCGAACGGTGCTGGTCAACGTGCACTGGGCGAGATGGCTGGGGGAAACGCAGAGCAACCACCGCAAACTTGGAACAGCGCACACCCTCCACTCAATCTATCCAATACTAAAGGGCAGGTATTTCGCAGTGTAATGTCTTATATCGGATTGGCGGCTCCTTCACAGGGCCAACCCTGTACTCAGTTTTTCCTCAAGATTAATCTATGCCTTAACTGTACATTCACACTGCCTGAAGGTAAAGCATCAGCTCGCATCATATTTTTACACATAAATTATGAATAAAGATAAGAAAATGTTTCAAACACACGTAATATTTTCTTATTCCAGTAGCAAACACATTAAGGATTAAATGAAAATAAGAAATTCTTTAACTTTTTGAATATCTCATAATTGCAGATGAATGAACTTAACTAGAACTGGGACTGTGTAAGTAGTGTGTGAACAGCAGAACAAGAAAGGAAGCTATTGAGTTAACAGAATTCTAGATGAATTCCTTGGTAGAATAGTTAACAATTTATACGCAGTTTATACAGCGCTGCGTTCGCTTTTTTAAAAATCCCGAATGACCTTTGACAAATTCCACGATTCCTTGCGTTTATCGAAATACCGAACTCGCGTATAGAAACACAAGATTAGCCACCATTGTCTTTTATGTCAATGGGACATGGAGCTGTAGTGAATGAGTAACACAGCATGATCATGATGCTTTGATAGTTTCTGTGCGGTCTACATTTGTATGTCCTGAGGCCATAGAAAGTGATCGATCAATTTTGGATTCATGTTTCTGAACCGTTGCGAAGTGTGAAGTCTCCAGTGCTTCATAAACGACTGATTACAAGGCGGTTTCTTCAAATTTTGAAAGATTTGCACATATCACCGTGGATAAATGTCAAAAAGCCACATTATGTGTTTATGTTGTCATTTACATTGAGTGGACATGGAACTCCAGTGAATGAGTAATGCAGAACAATAATGATTTTATTGAGTGAAAGGCTGAATGGCCTGATCCGTACCCGTTTCTTTATTAATAGTGGAATTTCTGTCAGGCAAACTGGCATTTTAGAATTACGTGGTGCAACACTCCAGCCAAGTTGGAAAAATAATGTTTCAACTCTGTCTATAATGGAATGGAATACTTTATTGTCACATGTGACTAGGCACAGTGAAATACTTTGCTTGCATACCCAATGTATACAAATATATAATGCTATAATGTATACAAATATATAAGACTATAATGCCACATCATCAGCCCTCACAAGCTAATCTGTGAGGGGGGAAAAAGTGACTAATCCTGTATAGATACGTGTTCTCAACATTGTCACGTAACCATCTACTGTTAGACGTTTAAACTTGATTTCCTTTTCAAGTAATCTTCATTGTAGCAGGCACTTAATCATGAATTTCTTTTCCATAACCACATCCCAATTGTATGCTGTAACAGAGTGCAATAAAACCACAGATTATCTGTTAAGGCTTGCCTCGTCACATTTCAGCAAATGGGTCTATATTTTTTAAATGTTGGCAAAAAGCTATGTCTGTAAGTCTGAACGAACTCCTAAAGCTTGTTCGTCTGGATTTTCTCCAGGAATATCTTCAAAGCAAACTTTGGTAAAAGGAAAAAAATAGGTGTTGATTTCATCATCATAATTGTTAACGTAGTTCATGGTGGCAGATAGAAAACTGAATGAAGAGATCACCGGCTTCGGGAAGAGCAAAATAGTATGCATGTCGGAAATGTTAAATCATTCTGGAAATACGCAAATGGTCATTTGATGAGAGAAACAGTTAACATTTAAAGTTGATCTTACATCAGAAAGGATGAAAAAATATATTTAAAAGTAAATTCAGGGGAATAGAAAGGACGGAGAGGAGGCAGGAACAAAAAAGAAACCATGTGAAATGGTAGAGACAGAAGTGAGTAAATAAAATCCACAGCCATGTATCCTTTCACTTAACTTTCCTATTGTTTTACTATTCCTTTTTCCACAAATCTGTACAAATCTTTGTAGCCATTCACCTGTACCAACCAGGGTTCCGGCTCGAAGCAATAGACAATAGGTGCAGGAGTAGGCCATTCGGCCCTACGATCCAGCACCGCCATTCAATGTGATCATGGCTGATCATCCCCAATCAGTAACCCGTTCCTGCCTTCTCCCCATATCCCCTGACTCTGCTATTTTTAAGAGCCCTATCTGGCTCTCTCTTGAAAGCATCCAGAGATCCCGCCTCCACCTGAGGCAGAGAATTCCACAGATTCACCACTCTCTGTGACAAAAAGTGTTTCCTCGTCTCCGTTCTAAATGGCTTACTCCTTATTCCTAAACTGTGGCCCCTGGTTCTGGAAGCGTCACCTATTTTTCTCCAGAAGTGCTGCCTGATCCGCTGAGTTACTGCAGCACGTTGTGCCTATCTTCTTGTTTCAATTGATGTTGTTTTATTTCCACTTGAGACCTTTACACTTTCTCTAATCTTGTTGCTGCTGACTGATATGTGTAGTTTATGCCTGAGCTCTGAAGTAATACACATGTGAGAAAGCTAAGAGTAATCACAGGGTTCTCAAAAAAAACTGAGAGTTGTTGACATGAGCATTCACCAAGGCTGAAGATATATAGCCATTTTGAGTGAAAGAGTGCATGAAAAGTTCCAAGTTAAGTATGGAACAGAATTTATTGGGTCTTTGCCTTAATTAGGGATTCCAGAATACCGGTATTGGGTAGAGCCTTCATTCTAGTTGTTCAGACAATGGTTGTTTAAACAGGTGGGACAATAGTGGGGATTTAATACATTGAGAATTATTCTTTCCTTGACCTTTGATGCTCAGAGATTTGAGGGGTACAAATTGTGAATACCACTGACATAGTAGGCCAGTGTGATAGTCTTGGCTGAGTCACGGTCATCAAAGACATGGTATGCAAAAATGAGAGAAATGCTTGACATTTATCTAAATAAAATGATTACTCAGTCAAAGTTATATTCCAAGTGCCAAGAGGTTAGTTATTTTTTTGTCAGTTTTCGTTTTTCTACCTTTTTTGTGTTGTGCTTCGTGGAATTTACTTCAAATTTTCACAAGACATAATTCTTATAATACACCATCGTTACAATACTTGATAATTATTGTTTTGAAACTAAATGGGAGCCTCCACTTGGGTTGCTGTCAGTGCTACCATATCAGCAAGATACTGTGCATTTTTCAGCTGCTACCACTCATGTTCCCAATTTCTGAGGTGGACAAAAAAGCTGGAGAAACTCAGCGAGTGAGACAGCATCTATGGAGAGAAGGAATAGGTGACGATTTGGGTCGAGACCCTCCTTCAGACTGACTAGTGGGGGAGGGGGCGTAAAAAAAGAAAGGAAGAGGCGGTGACAGTAGGCTGTGGGAGAGCTGGGGAGGGGAAGGAGGGAGAAAGCAAGGACTACCAGAAATTGGAGATGTCAATGTTCATAACGCTGGGGTGTAAACTGCCCAAGCGAAATATGAGGTGCTGCTCCTCCAATATGTGGTGGGCCTCACTCTGGCCATGGAGGAGGCCCAGGACAGAAAGGTCAGATTTGGAATGGGGGGAGGAGGTGAAATGCTGAGCCACCGGGAGATCAGGTTGGTTATTGCGAACTGAGCGGAGCTGTTGGGTGAAGCGATCGCCAAGCCTGTGCTTGGCCTCACCGATGTAGAGCAGTTGACACCTGGAACAGTGGATGCAGTAGATGAGGTTGGAGGAGGTGCAGGTGAACCCCTGCCACACCTGGAAAGACTACTTGGGTCCTTGGATGGAGTCGAGGGGGGAGGTAAAGTGACAAGTGTGGCATTTCCTGCGGTTGCAAGTGAAAGTACCGGAGGGGGGGGGGGGGGGGTAGTTTGGGTGGGAAGGGACAAATTGACTAGGGAGTAATGGAGGGAACATCTCTGCGGAAAGCAGAAAGGGGAGGAGATGGGAAGATGTAGCCAGTGTTGGGATCCCGTTGGAGGTGGCGAAAATGTCGGAGGCTTATATGTTGTATGCGACGGCTGGTAGGGTGGAAGGCGAGGACAAGAGGGACTCTGTCCTTGTTACGAGTAGGGGGAGACCGGAGCTGCGGGATATAGAGGAGACCCTGGTGAGAGCCTCATCTACGATTGAAGAGGGGAACCCCCATTCCCAATTTCTGAAGTCAGCAACTCTAATAGTCAATATTAAATGTAAGTTCATCTATTTATTTTAAGAGTCAGTATACCTAAAGGATTTGTTCTTTCACACACTACAGTTTTTATAACATTTATTTAAACTTAAGTGGCACTTTGCCCGTTTTATATTTGGGTTCAGTGACTGTTGTAAACGGCACTTGTGTCTTCATGGTTGAATTAATGTTGTAATTCCTCGGTGCCTATTTGTTGTTCCATCTGTTATTTGAAACAGCCCTGCAAAGGTAAAACTCTGAAATGAGCATGGGAATTTCTAGAAATCTATGGCAGCATTTGTGATGGAGAGAAAAGGAGGTTAATGCTTCATCTGAAGTGATTACATTAATTGGATTAAGCTGAGATGGGAGATAAATAATAGATTTGTAATTGCAGAGTAAATGAATGGAGTTCAATGACCTGCTGCAGAAACTATGTGAAGGAAAGAACTGCAGATGCTGGATTAAATCGAAGGTAGACACAAAATGCTAGAGTTCTGGGTCGAGACCCTATCCTGGTGACTAATTTGAAAAATAATTTCAGTGTACCAAAGAAAAATATATAAAGAGATATGAATGAATGAATGAATGAATGTATGACGAAGTTTATTGGCCAAGTATGTACACATACAAGAAATTTGCCTTGGTGCACCGCACGCAAGTAACTACACGGCATATAGTAAACAATTAAGAATAAAACATAAGATATTAAAACATTAAGAATAAAACATTATAGTTTAAACATGTGAATGAAATAAAATACCAGAGCAAAGGAGGCTACCTACTTTTGGTTATTGAGTAGAGCTACTGATCGTGGAAAAAAGCTGTTTTTATGTCTGGCTGAGGCGGCTTAGACAGTCTGGAGTCGCCTTCCCGAGAGAAGTGCTTCAAAGAGTTTGTGGCCAGGATGAGAAGGGTCAGAGATGATCTTACCCACTCGCTTCCTGGCCCTTGCAGTGTACAGTTCGTCAATGGGGGGAGGATTGCAGCCAACAACCTTCTCAACTGATCAAATGATTCGCTGCAGCCACCGGATGTCGTGCTTGGTGGCCGAGCCAAACCACACCATGATGGAGAAGGTGAGGACAGACTATACGATGGCAGTATAGAATTGAACCATCATTGCCTGTGGCAGATTGTGTTTCCTCAGCTGCCGCAGGAGGTACAACCTCTGTTGTATCTTTTTGAATGTGGAGTCGATGGTAGCCCCCCATTTCAGGTCCTTGGAAATGATGGTTCCAAGGAACTTAAAAGACTCCACAGATGTGACTGTGGTGTTGTTGATGGTAAATGGGGGGAGGGGAGGGGGAGCTCTCCCAACATGTATAATCAATTCCACTGTCTTAAGAGCATTGAGCTCTAGGTTGTTGCTACGGCACCAGGACGCCAGCTGTGTCACTTCCTGCCTAGGCAGATTTCTCCCCATCCTGGATCAGTCCAATCAGGGTTGTGTCATCCGCAAACTTGAGAAGCTTGACAGAGGAGTTTGTGAAGGTGCAGTCATTGGTGTAGAGAGAGTGAAGGAGAGGAGAGTACGCAGCCTTGCGGTGCTCCTATGCTGAGGGTCCGAGATGTGCTTTCCCAGCCTCACATGCTGCTTCCTGTCTGTCAGGAAGCTGGTGATCCACTGACAGAGGGGTTCGGGCACAGTCAACTGGGAGAGTTTGGAGTGTAGTAGCTCTGGCACAATGGTGTTGAATGCAGAGTGAAAATCCACAAACGAAATCCCAGAATCCCAGGCGGTCTAGGTGCTGAAGGATGAAGTGCAGCCCAATGTTGACTGCGTCATTCATTGATCTATTGGCCCGGTATGCAAATTGCAGAGGGTCCAACAGGGAGTTTGTGATATTTTCCAGCTGGGCCAGCACGTCCTTCAAGGGTCTTCATGATTACAGAGGTCAGTGTGACAGGCCTGTAGTCATTAAGACCAGTAATCTTTGTCTTTTAGGGTACAGGGACAATAGTCACCCCCATATCTCACTGACCTCCTCTCCCCCTACCAACCCTCATGGTCCCTCAGATCCACATCAGCCGGTCTCCTCTCCATCCACAAGTCCAACCTCCGCAGTTTTGGGGACAGAGCCTTCTCCAGGGCAGCTCCCAGGCTCTGGAACTCCCTCCCCCAACTGATCCGCAATTCCGTGTCCCTCACCATCTTCCAGTCCCGCCTCAAGACCCATCTCTTCACCTCTGCCTATCCTTAGCCCCACGTCCCCGTCCCCGTCCCTTTTCATCTGTGCATTAATTGCCTCATACTGTGTTTTGTATTGAATTCTGTCTTTACTTTGTGTACTAGTCATGTCTCTACTATTTATTTCATTCCCCTTACATGTTTTTCCTCTACATGCTCAATTTTTGTAAGGTGTCCTTGAGACTTGAAAGGCGCCCATAAATAAAATGTATTATTATTATTATTATTAATAGTGGAGACTTTGAAGCAGTCAGGGACAGTACAGGTTTGCAGGGACTGGTTGAAAATGTCTGTGTAGACCGGTGCCAGTTGTTCAGCACAGAGCCTTAGGGTAGAGGGGGAAACATTGTCCGGTCCTGGAGATTTCCAGCATTTCTGTCTTCTGAATAGCCTCTCTTCCTCCTCAATTTCTATTGTTGGTGATGGAGAAGTGGCCAGACTGATGTTGGGCTGCAAGGAGGGGGTGGGTAGTGGACAAGGGCCCAGTCTTTGCAGACTGGAGTTGGGTTGTAAGTGGGTGTCAAGTGGTGATTGAGGAGGAATGGGTGGGAAAGGGCCTAGTCTTTGCAGACTGGAGTCAGGATAGATCAATAATAAAAGTTATGGGAAAGCCCAGATGTGGAGGGGTAAATGTCGTTATTAAAATGAAAACTCTTTGAACCTGCAGAAGACCAGAAATAGAAATCAGGGAAATACAAAGCACAATCTTTTTTTTTTTAAAGGCCTATAATCCAAGCAGGGATTGCAGAGGCATCCATCAGAAAGCTCAGCAGCAGGACTTTGTTCCCATGAAAGATTCATATCCTAGGATCAATTTTCCTATGAAAGCAGACATAGCAGCTTCTGTTGTAAATAAATGCATGAAGTAAATAATCCAATTCTGGGCAACAGAGTAATCAGGACAAAGTTAAGGTACTATTGCTGAAGCTGATTTTGAGCCTGGTTGGAAATGAGACGGTGGCTAGATGCCGATGAAAACCATAGTCAGAACCACTGCATTTGTTAAAATACATTCAGCAAAATGATTATTCAATTCATCATTGACTCCCCAATTAAAGAGAACTGCATTAGGAGCAGAAAATGCAGTATGCCAGTTACAGAGCAAACATATATATTGTTGCCTGGATGGCAGTATGAGAAGGGGTCTATCAGTAGCTGTTGCTGCACAATAGTGGAAACAGAAAATCATCTGGAAATTGAGGTGATGGAGAAGAATTTGGGGGATAACCTGAAGGTGACAGTACATGGAAAGGAATGAGAATGGCAAGTTTAACACTGGGATCCAAATGTGGGACAGAGAAATACCGTATTTCCCGGCAATGAAGACACGATTTTTTACCCTAAAAGAAGGTCTGAAAGTCCCTCTCCCCCTCCCCCTCCCCCTCCCCCTCTCCCATTCTCTTTCTCTCTCTCTTCCTCTCCCCCTCCCCCTCCCACACCCCCTATGTGTCTATCTTCGGTTTAAACCAGCATCTGCAGTTCCTTCCCGCAGTGACTTTAAGGTGATGCTTCGGGCGGTGACAAGACTCTTCCATCCTTTTCTGCTTTTGGCTCGCAATTTGATGGTTTTCCCAGCCGTGCCCCAGATTTTGGCTTCTGCTGCCCTTCACCATGTTGTGTTTAGATGGCTTTGTTTTTATTCTTGCCTTCAAGTATCCCAATTTATGGACTTTCACTGGCACTTGAGTCGTATAAACTCTCTGTAACCCGGGCTAGATTTCCTGTTCAGCTTGGTTCTTTGTTTTAGTGCGGAGCAATTCAACCTTTCTTCCTGAGGCTTCCTTTCAACATTCGTCGCTGACAGTCATATCAATCATTGACTCCAGAAGGCCATCAGTCACACCACAATTAACTTCACTGCTTCTTTACCCATTTTGCCTCTATTCCTCATACCAATCACGCATGGTTGGAAAGCAAAAAAGGCTGCAGACGCTGGAAATCTGAAATAAAAAAGAGAGTACTAGGATCTGACAGCATTTGCAGAGAGGGAAAACTGATTTAATGTTTCAGGTTAATGACCCTTCATCAAAACTGGAAACCAGTAAGCATGAAGAGAGGGAGAGGAATGG
This sequence comes from Amblyraja radiata, assembly GCF_010909765.2. Lineage (NCBI taxonomy): Eukaryota > Metazoa > Chordata > Chondrichthyes > Rajiformes > Rajidae > Amblyraja > Amblyraja radiata. Next base: position 48,209,814 of record NC_045958.1, on the reverse strand, counting down.
GGAGACAGAAGAAATACCTGTGAAGAAGCAGTGACGAACGTTGTGCAGGGGACACAGTTGTATTTGGTTCTGTCAGAGCAAAGGAAATGGACGCTTGTAATCAAGGCTAATTGTGGTTGAATCTGCCAGGGACAAAAGCTGCAGCCAGTGAACACTGTTAAATCATTAGAGCTCACATGTTGCCCATTACAGCAAGGTTTGAACTATATGGGACAGCCATAAATATGCTGAAACCTAATACAGATGGTTATAAATGTCTTTAAGATTTTAGTAGACACCTATTTAAATCTAGAGTTTGGAGATGGGCAAATCTAGGAGAGGAAAAGTAAGAGCTGACTAAAATGTGTAGGAATTGAAAAATATTTGGAAATTCTAGCAATTAGAATGAAAACAGGAAGCTTCACCAATGCTGTTGCTGTTATAAATAAAGGTGACTAGGAATAGGTCATTGTTCCTTTACCTATATTGCAAAAAGACAAGTATCTGCGAAATGCTTAGGTTTCCAATGCGCTAACCTTTGCCTGTAAGAATGGTGTGCAATCAAATAGTCATTCAAAGCCAGAACAAGGTGTGCCATTTCAGAGATAATTATGGTGTACATAGGTTGTCCAAGTGGAAAATAAAAAGCATAGTCCTGGGTCATATCTACTAATGAATGAAGGCATACCTTGTCAAGGCCATGGATGGAGTTGCAATGAACAGATGAAAATTGTTTTTAAACATTGCATTACACTACACTAAAGGAAGCAACTGCATGTCACCTTTTCCAGAGGTAATTGGTGAATCAACAGTGTGAATTATGGCACAACTAGGAGTGGCAGAGACGAGTAATTGTCTACGACTTGGATAAAATAGCTGCTTGGTTTGGAATAAATGAATTCATTGAGACAAGACAGCTGAGGAGAAAGTTAAACACGAAGTGCTAGAGTAACTCAGCGAGGCATGTTGTCTGACCCGCTGAGTTAATCCAGCACTTTGTCTATCTATGGTATAAACAAGCATCTGCAGTTCCTTGTTTCTACATTTTGAGGAGAAAGTTACTATATAAGATTATCCTGTTGATATTTTCTGATGAGAACCTGTACAGGACAAATAAGTGACCAAGTTGTAGGATGTCAGAGAAAATTGGATGTAAGAGTTAAGAAACAGTTTATGGACCAGTGGTTTGATGTTCAATAGTGGTGTCATAGTCCAAAATGTGGTAGGAAAAGGAACTGCCTAACAAGTTATCGTTTTTTAATTAAGTAGTTTGCAAATCATCCATCCAACCGTTAATGTTCTGTTTGTGGTGACGTTATCTGTTAACTTTACTCTCTTAACTGATTGTTACTTAAATACTTGCTCATTTTGCAGTTTTATTTCTGATGAAAGATTACATTTAAAACCTTTACCCATTTTACTATTTGGCCAAAAGCTATTAGCTCTCTTCGGAATTTCCCATTTTCATTTGGTCAAATATACAGTACATTTTCTAGCGACACACAGCAGACGCAAGTAGTCAGTATTTTATAAATGAATTGAGTGAAAACCATTGAAAATAGTATAAACGGTTGAAGCTGATTTTAGTTTTTAAGCTCAAGTGCTGGTACAAAAATCTTTTGAATCCTTATTTGCATAAATTGCTTAACTATTTAGCCTGGAAATCTTACTAGGAGTTCTGGTCTTCAGAATAATTTAGACAGGAAACCACTAGATTACTCATGGAAACTACACGAGATTAGAGTCCATGAAATTATTCTACCAACCTACTGATTCAATCTTTTCAACTTTCTCTGATACAATCTAATTTTGTTTCTTTTGTTTCTTTTGTGAAGCGGTTTAATTGTTGTCACGTGAATAACATGATTTTAGCATTAAATTAAGTAGAATATTTCATAAAGGTTTTCTTGGTCCAGGAATTCTGGTTCTTGGGTTGGAATCTTGGCTGTTTCTGCAGGAAATATGACATTATGGATTTCACACACAATCAAAATGCACTCTCCACAAAGCCCACCACTCGCCACCATGCGCAAACTGCTTGTGCGGTTGAGAAGTCGAGACATTCCCCAAAAATGTGCCTTTAATCATTCATCTTTACTTGTATGTTCTCTGTGATTACTTCTTTTGTTCTGAAGAATGGTGAGGGATTTCAGAATCTATCGATGTTCACTGTCTGAACTCACAGTTCAGTGTTATTGGAAATTATTACTGTTATTAATATTTTTTAAATTGATCAATTCTTCAAATATTTATTGAGCCTTCTTGATCGCTGTTTGAAGTTTATTTTCTGTTACTATTACTGCCAGATATTTTATTTATTTTTCTTCCAGGACTTGATGAAATAGATGTAGGAATGATGTTTCCCTTGTGTATAAAAGCATGGATTCACAATCTCAAAGTAAGAGTGGGTCATTCAGAAAAGAGACAGTGATTTATTTCCTCGGAGGTTATTGAATGTATGGAATTGTATTCAAGAAAGAGATGCACTTATTTTAGATCAATTGATTGAAAGATACGGCATGGAATTAGTTCCTTCGGTCCACAAAATTCACACTGATGATCATCACCCATTCATATTAGTTCTATGTTATCCCACTTTCTCATCCAGTCCCTGGATGAGAAAGTGGGATAACGGAGCACCCGGAGCACCCAGAGGCAACCCACGCAGTCTGGAGAATGTGTAAACTGCATTAATTTCAAGTATTAGATGTTTTATGTATGATATTTAAATGTTTGTCTGATAAAATCATAAAATAGCAGAACAATTGTGAACCAAAAATTGCCGGTTGTATTTTTATGGTCAAGATGCTACTTTTAAACTCATGAAATGCAAAGTTACTTTTCAGTAATTTATTTTCTATCAATTGAATTGCATTTTATTGTTTATTTGATGTTTCAATTAAGTGTGGTTAATGTAAATGTCTTTAAAAATGTAAATGTTTGCTTTATTCCATTTATTCCTGGGGCCTCTTTGTAAAAAATAAAGGAGCTATGATTTACACTGAAATCTATATTCTGAAAGGACAGGGTTGTCTGATTTTTTAAATAAAAGGAAAGTATCTTTCGAGGGAAATACTGATTGGGGATGGAACATGAATGTGAATCCGAATAAAAGTAGAATTTAGTGGCCTTCCATTAGTGCAGCTTCCTCCACCTCTGAAGTAGCTGAATTGCACATCATCAAATTACACTTTCATGAAATTTATGGAGAAATGCTAAGTAGCTAAGACTGAACGTACATGCAAACTGGTTTTAGTTTTTCCTGGCAAGATTTGCAGACAAATAAAAGTTTAATTTTGTGCATTAGAAGCCTTTGCAAGTTAACTCCTTCATGAATGTGCTCTAATAGAAGTGCAAAAAAATCTATGTTGTCTGTTCTGAATGAGATTTATAAAAAGTGGTTCAAAGGCCATCAAACTCATTGCAGTGAGCTTCTTGTCGCTTTTAACAGAAAAAATAATTGTATTGAAAAACTAACTTCAATTAAAATAAGTTAGTTAGCAATTCAATATATTCTATTTTCCAAAGATAGACACAAAAAGCTGGAGCAACTCAATGGGACAGGCAGCTTCTCTGGAGAGAAGAATGGGTGGCGTTTCGGGTTGAGGCCCTTCTTCAGACTGGTTTTCCTTTTCACACACCGCTGCTTATTGTTCCATATCAATGCATGCTCTTTTATACTATTTTAAAAATAGTTTCCTCTTACAGATACTGTTCCACATTAGGGTGTTATTTAAAGGGTTCAGGCTGCCATTTGATACGCTTCCAATTTGATCTGAAAGCTAATGTCATGGAGGTCACAATCACACTTGATCGTGAACTACTGCATGGTCAGGTTGATCCACATTTAACATCCGCTCATCTCCAGCAGGATTCATTGCCCAAGGACGGGGAATGAAAACTACGGCTTCTTGGAGAGTTATTAGATAACGTCAGTCAATGAGAGCTTCTGGTCTTTTTAGCTCAATTTCACACTTAATTAACAAGAATGAAGATTTTTAAGTTTATTGTGAGAATTATTGAAGATGTTCAGAACTTCAGGAGCATTGTTTTCTGTAAGACTGAGTTAGTAATATTTCTGTAGTCTACTGTCTGAATCCCAATTCTGATGGTCCAAGATTGATTAGCAAGGAGAAGATTGATTGTTGATTTAAGTTAGTGGAAGAGAAGAACGATATGAGCAGGCTGTTGCCTAATGCATTTAGCACAGCAGACCAGGAGTAAATGTCTACCCTACTGTTAAAGCAGATGAGAATTCTGAACTGCAGGAAAATAGATTGGAGGGCTGCACGGTGGCGCAGCAGTAGAGTTATTGTCTTACAGCACCAGAGACTCGAGTTCGATCCTGACTACGGGTGCTGTCTGTGCGGAGTTTGTATGTTCTCCCCATGACCATGTGGGTTTTGCTCGGGTGCTTCGGTCTCCTCCCACATTCTTTGGTAACATTGTAACATTGTCCCTAGTGTGTAGGATAATGTTAGTCCATGAGGATCATTGGCCAAAGGGCCTGTTTCCGCGCTGCATCTCTAAACTAAACTAATAGCCAGTTGAAAATTTCATTAAATAGTCAAACTGCTGCTTCTAATTGTGCAGCGGCAACAGTTATATACGTAGCATCAGCAGGAAGAAAGCCATTTTCTGAAGCGGCCATAATTTGAGTTAGGTGGGATTGTCACTTACTGCTTTAGATGCCTTAAATGTCTGACCAACTCATTCTGAGCATCTGGAATCAGCAGGCTGGATATTAATGGCCACAGAATCCATATGAGGAATGATGTCGAGACCAGAAGCAAACATAAAAGGGGGTAAAGTCTGTCACTTTCCTGTGGATCAAGGTCAATGTGAGTTTAGCTACAAAAGTCGATCTTATTGATGGTAGCTACATGTGAGATTTTGGGCATAATTAAGGGAAGCAAAAGAGTTTTATAGCATTCTTAATGCCCAGAGGACATCTCAACATGCCGTGTGGCTAGGGAGGTACCTTTTGAAGTGTTGCACTGCAGGAAATTGCAACTTCCAGTTGTATCAGTACAGTGTATATCACAAAACCGCAAAGAGGAACATGACCAAATAATGTTGTTTAACGAAATTTTGATTGACCGATTAAATCCAGGTAATTATCTCTTTCAGTTTACCGAATCATTGGCAGGGAAAGTGACGAGTGCATTTATTCAATAGTAACTTGATCAAAAGCACTCATTTTAGTAAAATAAAAACTCCAGATTGTTATTGCAAGTATAAAATTCACGGTATGAGAATAAAATGCTGTCTTTGATCAAAGAGCTTATCCCCTTTTACAGGGTCTTTAAAAAGATCCAGTAAAAATTTAAGTAATTGAGAAAAATTCTGTTCCCCCACAAAGATGGGTAGTTCTGATTGATTGTTGAGGCTAATTATTTCTGCCCAGGCCATTGTTGAGTTTCTCAGCACAATGTCCCAGACATGTCTTTTGTAAATGACTTGCCTTCCATTGCAAGGTCAGAAGTGTGGTTTTTGCTGTTGATTGTTTAACGTTTGATTCAAGGTAGGGAGATATTTGATAAGCAAGCGAGTGAAAGGTTATTGGGAGCCATAAGAAAGAATGGAGAATAGAGAATGTAGAATCAATCTGAAGAAGGGTCTTGACCCAAAATGTCACCCATTCCTTCTCTCCAGAGATGCTGCCTGTCCTGCTGAGTTACTCTAGCATTTTGTGTCTGCCTTCGATTTAAACCAGCATCTGCAGTTCTTTCCTACACAATGCAGAATGAAGGTTTGTAATCAAATTAGCTGTGATTTTATTTAATGGCAGGACAGTTTAAGGGGCTGACTGGCCAATTTCCGCTCATAATTCACATGTAATTTCTGACTCCTGGGGTGATGATGTATTTCAAACCTGCAGTCCTCAACATTTCGAGAAAATTTGTATTTATGCCAGACCAGTGGCACGGAATGCCCAGAAAGAGTTTAACCACCTCCTCCTATTATTCAATAGTGAATATCCCATCGGCCTCATTGTGGAACCACTTTTGTACAGAATCTTGAACGATCTGTTACATAAATATTCAAGAGTAAAGATAAATTTTGCCTCATACAGGAATGTGATATGTGGTATCATTTGTTCTACTTGAACATGATTATAACTGAAAACTAGGAGGGAGAAAAAGTGTTTATTTTTTTAATATAAAGAACTTTCCTCAGGAATAGATGGTTGTAAAGGAGAGTTTTGCCAAAGACTGAAGGCCAGCTGAGTCTTAGTTTGTGAAAGAACAGAATGAGAGAAAGGAAAATTCTGCTCTATTTTTATTCCCGCATTGCACAGCCAAGAGCTTTTCCCATCTTTTTTATATGTCTCTAATCATAGTCGATTGTAATATAGTTTGGTGTGTTAATCGTTGAATATTGATATTGATTTATTATTGTCACGTGTACTGAGAAGCAGTGAAAAAACTTTGTTTTGTGTGTTATGCAGGCAAATCATACCATACATAAGTACACCAGGTAAGGCAAAAGAGAAAATAAACAGATTGCAGAATATAGTGTTCTACAAAAAGTGCAGATAATAAAAGGCTGCAAAGTGGTAGATTGGAAGTTCAGGAAATGTATCCCTCGTGTAAGAGAAGAACATTCAAGAGGCTGACAACAATGGGGAAGAAGGTGTTCATGAATCTGGTGTTATGTGATTTCAACCTTTCATGTCTGCTGCAGACAGGAGAGTGCAGAAGAGGAATGGCCAGTGTGTGAGCGGTCTTTTATGTTGAAAAAAACCCATAAAGTGCTTCATTTTGGGTTGGGACCCTTCTTCAGACTGATTATAGTGAGAGGGGAGAAAGCTGGAAGAGAGGTGGGAACAGGACAAAGCCTGGCAAGTGATGGACAAAGGCCAGTGATGAGAAAAAAAAGGCTGTGAGATAAAGAATAAAGGAGAGCAGAGTCATACAATGTGAAGCCAGACCAGGGGATGTAGGTAGAAGGGGATAGGAGATGGGGAAAGGATTTGAGATTCAGCCCACTACTGTGGTGTTATCTGTAAACTTGGAAATGGAGCTGGGGCAGAATTTTGCTGCAGAGAGGCAAGTGTTTCGAGAGTATAACCAGGGGCTGAGAACTGAGCCTTGCAGGAGACGAGTATTGAGAATTCTTAGAGAGGATGTTTTGTTGTCTATCCTTACTAATTGCTGTCCATGGATTAGGAGGTCAAGCATGCAGTTGCAGAGGAGGGACCTAAAACCTAGGTCCAGGAGTTTGGAGATGAGTTTGGCCCCAGTATGTGTAGGATAATGTGCGTGGATCGCTGGTCGGTGTAGACTCGGTGGGCCTTCAGGATCATTGAACAAATTTGGTCTGTCTTGGAGATCTGTGCGTGATCTCCAAGTTGTCACCCTTCCTACATCTGAATCCTTGGTAAACAGAATCAGATTCTGTGAACAAAGGAACTAGATAAATAAATGGGTAACAACATGCATAGTGCGAATGAATGCCAGACTCCAGCCCTCCACCCTCTTCCAGTCCCTGCGTTGTGAAGTTTCGTGACCACCGTGTAGTCCTGATGTGCTGAAGTTTTGTTCATTTAAACATTGCGAATGTTAAGTCTATCATCTTCAGTTTTCAGCATGAACTCCATGACCTCTCCATTTGAATCCTCCTTTATGATCATGGTTTCAAATGATTAGTTTAGTTTAAAGTTTAGGCATACAGCATGGAAACAGGCCCTTCGGCTCACCGGGTCTGAACAGACCAACGATCACCACACATGATCCTACACACACTGGAGACAATTTACAATTTTACCAAGCCAATTAGCCTACAAACCTGTACGTCGTTGGAGTGCGGGAGGAAACCGGAGCTCCTAGAGAAAACCTACGCAAGTCACAGGGATAACATACAAACTCTGTACAGACAGCACCTGTAGTCAGTATTGAACATTGGTCTCTGGCACTGTAAGGAAGCAACTCTACCGCTGCACCACTGTGCCGCACCTGTGCTGCAGTTTTGTTAATTTAAACATTGTGAATGCTAAATCTATCATCTTTAGTTTTCGTCATGAACTACATGAGCTCACCATTTGAATCCTCTGTCTGACCATGGTTTCAGATGATCTGGACAGTTTGTGGCTTTACTATTCCATCTGATTACAACTGTGCATCTCCTATCCTCACACTCAGAGGGCCTGTTTAACATCCCCTGCCACATGTCTGCGCTCATCCATGCCTGAGCCATTTCGCAGGCTCCGCTCCTCCTCAACTCCCCTGGCTACGCTTATCCTTCACACTTCATTAACCATAACTTGTTCAAAACTCGACTACTTGCATTGGGGCCCAGGGTCTCAAAATTAGATATCTCATCCCATTTTCAAATCTCTTTAAGTCCTCTCTCCACCACAAAAACTCTCTGAAAGATGTGTGTTCTTCTGATTCTGGAGTATTGTGCATTTTGTCACGTATGACCCAGAATTTCTGGCCAATTTTTTTCACGGTTTCGGAATGAGAGGGCAGTAGTCCAAAACTTGCTTCATAAAATTCAGCCACTCTTTTTCCTCCTTGAAGGCTCACCTTATAACACAGATCAAGCTTTCAATTAGTTGTGACATCGTCTTTATTATATTTTCCGATCGGCTTCTCTGAAGCCCCTCGCATCGTTGTCTTTGTTGAAAGTGTTTTATAATTGCACGCTGTTGTAATTAAGCAAATGCTGGCTCACATTTATGCCGCATGACTCTGGATGAGCAGCTTGCATTGATAGCAGAAACATAGTGTATTAAGGGTTAAGATTTCTTCAATAAGAATTATTGCAAGAAAAATAAGTAATTTGCAACCATAGAACACTTCAGTCAAGCATCCGGATGAAAAAAATACTTTTATTTTTCACCTTAGTCGTAGGACTTCTCACAGCACAGAGTTACTTTGAAGATATTATCACTATTTTATAAATAGGTAATTGCAAAATCCGAACTGCATACAGGTTTCACAAGAGGCAAACAAATTAACTGCCAAATAATTGGTTGCATTAGCTGAAGGATTGCTAAGAGAATAAGGATTTTTTCTCTTTAAACAGCCTCCTCAACAGGTAAACAGATGGTACTTCCATCAAAGCAGCTTTCCCCTCAGCATGGGATTGGCTTATGAGTATAGATTGTATTGCTATGGGGATGTTTCATAGTACAATCTATGATTTAAAGATAAGATTGTTGAAAATTCAGCAAGATGACACTGCAAATCCAAATCTCCAAGAGGAAGATTTCAATAACAATACTGTATCTTAAAAATGTGAAAAGCAACATCAATTGCCATTTTATACTGATGAAGCAGCATGTAGCTTGCTTTGTGCTGGTAAATTATTTACACAATTTCACTCCTTCTGACATTTCCTGTGGGACCAAGCTCTGATCTTAAAGATCCATATAACATCTTAATATGCAAGAATGGCAGAAACCACAGGGGAAAAACAGGTGAAAGTGTGCATTTACACAGTTTCTCTGTGGTCTCTTTGGTTGAAGGCATTGCCATTACTGTGTGGAACATCTGAGCCAAGTTACAAATGGATAACGCAGTTTGAGTACAAATTTCTATTGGTCTCATTCTGACAGAAAGTTAACTGCATTTATAGGTCTTGGCTAAAAGAACATTAGCTTTAAATGTCGAAACTTCACTTTCATGTTCTGCAGATGAACCAAATCCATGGGGATGACGTTATTTTTAGAATCTGGGTGATTAAAACAAACATATGCTGGTTGTTCAACTATAAGCCTTTCACTGTGGCTTCAAGACAAGATAATGAATGGCTGTTCTGTAGCTGGATAACAAGATACATATAGAATCCCAAAGATCTGGCGGCCACACTATGTTGAATGAGGTCAATAAACCTGGTGTTTCAGCATATTTCTCCCATTTCGTCAAATATCAACTTGCAAAGTGCTCTAAATGACCGTTTTAAGACTTGGAAGATTTGCAGGCAAACTTCAGAAGCAAACCAAAAAAGCAATGTTTTTTAAAAAATTGTGGTTTAGTTTTATTTCAGATGTTTGGTGATCATTACTAATGGTGCCCTAGTGGAATGCTTGCTTGGGAATGTTGCAAATACAGATAATGTTGATTTGCCTTTCCTCTAACAGGCAATACAAAGCTTGCAGCCAAACTTTGTGGTGGCTGCAAGAATTCTTTTTAATTTGAAGATCTCTCGAGGAACAAAATAATATGGTATGTGAAGGAAAGAACTGCAGATGGTTTAAATCGAAGGTGCAAAATGCTGGACTAACTCAGTGGGACAGGCAGCATCGACTCAAAATGCTGGAGTAACTCAGCGGGACAGGCAACATCACACACAATGCTGGAGTAACTCAGCGGGACAGGCAACATCACACACAATGCTGGAGTAACTCATCAGACTCAATGCTGGAGATGCTGCCTGTCCCGCAAATAATATAGCATATTAATTTACCTGTAGATTTGAATGTGAGTGGATTAAACCCTCGTTTTAATGGACCTCTTTATAACGGTTATCGACGGAGCCCCAACTCGCACCTTCTCTCGGCGGCTTAGAGCGTAGACTTCCGAGGGCCCTCACCTGACTCGCAAGATGTACCTTCCATCCTTCACTTTGTCCACTGGACTGCCTCCTCCTCCAGTCACTATGTCCACTCGGCCTCCCCTACTCCCCCTCCACTGCCGCACCATCCTCCTCCCCTATAGTCGCCGACATACTCCACCTTGGAGGCGACAGCAGGTGAGAGTGGAAGGAGCCCCATGATGACCAAGCGTGTCTTGTCGTTGGCAGCGGCCTGAAGTAACTGCTGTCCCCAGGGGCTACGGTGTGAGCCGCAACACCAGCCACGTGAACTGGTGAAGAAGGGCTCGCTGGTGTAGACCAGCGGCATCGGTCCCTAGTTTGAATGTGAAATGACACAAAGTGCTGGTGTAACCCTGTAGACTGAATCTGTCTGAACAAAGGTTGTGATATTACCTATCCATGTTCTCCAGCGATGCTACCTGACTTGCTGAGTTACTCCAGCACTTTGTGTCCTTTGTGTCAAGATTCTTGATTAGTACAGGTGTCAAGATTCTTGATTAATATGAGTTTATGGAGAGAAGGCAGGAGAATAGGGTTAGGAGGGAAAGGTATGCTTGAATTGATGAAGCCATGATGAATAGCGGAGTAGGCGATGGGCCGAATGGCCTGATTCGTCTCCTATTCGTTATGACCTTTAGAGTAATAGCCAACATCTGCAGTTCTTTGTTTCAACTACATACAGTATTATTGCTCTGTTATAACGGACAATCAGCAATAATGGACACCGTTCCCCTTTCCTGTGACATTCCCTCTGAAGAAGGGTCTCACCCCCAAACATCACCTATTTCCTCTCTCCGGAGATGCTACCTGTCCCGCTGAGTTACTCCAGCTTTTAATGTCTATCTTCAGTTTAAATCAGCATCTGCAATTCCTTCATGCCCAGGACAAGAACAACCCAGTAACGGTGCCTGTACAATTAACTAAACTATCAACCGTCACTGCCAAAGTGCACACAATAGTGGAATGGTCAGTGATGTGGCATGTGAGCGAGTACTAGGTTGTGAAATTCTACGCTTAAACAAATGATTATCTTTGCAGCGAAGGAGAAAAGAAGCAAATTGTATCAGAGGGTTGGTGTGAGGTGGTGAAAGTATCTATCTGAATAGTGTTAATAAACTTTCAGTTCAAAGTCTCACTATATGCCCGTGTACACATAATACAAAGTATTTTTGCAGATTATTTGCTTCCTTTTCTGGCCCAGCGGTAGTCCACTGCCCTCATCCAATGGGTTATTATTCCAATACACTGGTTTTGTCTGAATATATGTCATTGTAGTTGATTTTGAGGTGCTTTCTTTTAGTGGTGATTGCTTCCTTGAGAATGTAACCTTAACTCATAGGATGAGTTCACAGACTTTGGACATATTTTTCCCAATGGTTTTGTTTTGGAATTTTTATAACTGATGAGAATTTGAGTTGGCTTTCCATGCAGTTAGCCAAGTTATTAAATTGTAAGATGTTGGCTACAACCTTGATTTCATGGGGAATGGGCAACCTGCATTATTTCCCTGGATGGTTAATATTTTTCATTGAGCAGTTTTCCAATTTTGGAGTTACTAACTGTTGCCAGCAACATCAGCCTTCCAGTATCTTAATTCTTAATGCACTTCCATGAACAGTGAGATATCCCATAGCCAAACCTGACTTCATATTTGACTGCCTTTGACATGTCTTTAAGGTGATGTTGATCAAAATTGATCTTGCATTTTTGCCCATTTTCAACAAGACCCATATTAAAGCACATCATAATGGTTGAGAACAATCCCTGGCGTTGGATTAGATCTGCCTTAGGCACCACGCATCATTATTTTATCTGAGCAAACATGATTATTTTTTAATTTAGTTGCCTTTGCATTCAAGGTTGATCAATTTGCATTTAATTTTTCTTGCTCTGTAGTTATGCATAAAGAACTAAAGCTGTACATGCATATATCATGCTTATCTGTTTTTGCCTGCAGTTAGCCTATTCAATGGTCATGATGACAGGATCAGCCATCAGTCCCAGGGTTGGTTGTAGCTGATCATACAGCAAGAATTTGCTCCCAAGGTTTATGTTGATGCAAACATGAACCTTCATTTCACAACACATAATCCTCCGCCATTTCCGCCACCTCCAACGTGACCCCACCACTCGCCACATCTTCCCATCTCCCCCCATGTCTGCCTTCCGCAAAGACCGCTCCCTCCGCAACTCCCTCGTCAATTCTTCCCTTCCCTCCCGCACCACACCCTCCCCGGGCACTTTCCGTTGCAACCGCAAGAAATGCAACACCTGTCCCTTCACCTCCCCCATTCAAGGTCCCAAGCAGTCGTTCCAGGTGCGACAAAGGTTCACCTGTATCTCCTCCAACCTCATCTACTGCATCCGCTGCTCTAGATGTCAGCTGATTTACATCGGTGAGACCAAGCGTAGGTTGGGCGATCGTTTCGCCGAACACCTCCGCTCAGTCCGCAATAACCTACCTGACCTCCCGGTGGCTCAGCACTTCAACTCCCCCTCCCATTCCCAATCCGACCTCTCTGTCCTGGGTCTCCTCCATTGCCAGAGTGAGCAACAGCGGAAATTGGAGGAACAGCACCTCATATTCCGTCTGGGGACCTTGCGCCCTTATGGCATTAACATTGAATTCTCCCAATTTGGCTAGCCCTTACTGTCTCCTCCCCTTCCTTAACCCTCTAGCTGTCTCCTCCCACCCTCCCATCCGCCCGCCCTCGGGCTCCTCCTCCTCCTCCCCTCTTCCTTCTTTCTTCCCCCCCCCCCCCACCCCCCATCAGTCTGAAGAAGGGTTTCGGCCCGAAACGTCGCCTATTTCCTTCGCTCCATAGATGCTGCTGCACCCGCTGAGTTTCCCCAGCAATTTTGTGTACCTTCATTTCTCAATGGTATCTTCTTCACTTGTGGGACCATTATTATACTGCAAACTGAAGAGATTACAGATGCTGGTTTCTGGAGCAAGATACCAAACTGCTGGAGGAATTCCATTGGTTGAGTAACATCTCGGCCCAAAAACATAAATGATTCCTCCCCAACCCCCAACTATGCTGCTTAATCCACTGAGTTCCTCCAGCAGTTTGATTTTTGCTACATTTTCATTTCAAACTTCCATGTAAATATACTGCCAATAAATATAGAGATGATTTAGACACTCATGTGGAATATTCTTGTAGGGAAGACTTGTTTGAAAATGAGAATGTTGACACCTGTGCCCTTTGAGATTTTTGGAAGGTTTGTCCTTCAGGTTAACTGGCCCGAAGAGCTTGTTGTCTGGAGAAGTACTGAAGAAACAAAATGATAAGATGATATTTGTCATGATATGATGCTGGTGCTTATTACAGGGACTAGAGTCTGCTCTATGCCCATTTTGCAAAATGCAAGATGACATGGGAGGGAAGTACCTTTGATACTGAAGGCCTGCACACCAGATGTGCCTTGGCTCAAACAATTGTTAATGAGGCCTAATTGTGCTGTAAGAAGGTCTCAAACCTTTGCTGCCCTGCTGTTCAGAGGCCATGGGCAATTGGTGCTGGATGATTTGGGGAAGGGTTGGTATTTACATCTACAGGCTATGTGTTGACTCAGTAGTTTATTTCACAGTGCATTTGGTCTCATTATTCACAGTTTCTTTCCATCTACCCTTTTTTTTTTTAAAGGAATTGAAATGTAATTATACCTGAACAGAAATGGATATTTCCTGGCCCATCTGTTTATCTGATAATTCTCTGAAGATCTGATCAGAGGAGATGTAGAAGATATCCGCAACCTAATAAAAAGGGCATTACCATGATCCTACATAGAAAGCTATAAAACACATAGATATCAGCAACTTCATGCGAGTCTATAACTGTACATTAAGCAAATACTCCTTTAAAGGAGTGCTTTATACCCCAAATTCTTGGGTCACAAGGCAACTGCAGGTTTTTTTTCTAGGGTGAGGATGTAATGAGGGTATATCACCGAGATATTTAACATTATCAGGTGTATCAATAGGGTGACTATTCCCCATACCAAGGGTAGTTGAAACAAGAGGAAATAAATTTAGGGTAAGGAGCAAAAGATATAGAGAGGATCTGAGGGGAACCTTTGTCTACTGGATAGTGCTATGTACCTGGAATACACAGTCTGAGGGAGTAGTTGGAGGAAGAGTTGCGGGCAGCATTTATCAAGTGTCCTTTATAATTTTAAAAAATTGACTTTATTTTATATATATATTAAAGTAATAATATATACATAATATAAATGATATAATAAAGTTCATTTTTGAATTTAAAAATAGAAATATGTATACACACACACATACACACACATAAGAGAAACAAAAACCAATGCACGGCTTACTTTATGTTCATAGGTCTATACATTTGTAGTAATAGTACATTCTATATACAAGGCACAATTGCCTCTAATGTGGCCTTCTTGGACAAGATACACTTCGAATGTTTGAGGCTTTTCCATTTGATCCAGTCTGTCAGTGTCTGGTGGCGGCGACCGTATCCTTGAAGCCTTGGCGTTGGCTGCTGGAAGCTTCATGGCATTCATTAGCATGTACTCTTGCAGCCTGGAACATGTCAGTCGGCAACATGGCCTTGCACACATCTTATTGCACTGGAAGACCAATGGGTTTTAGACAGTTCAAAGCATGTCTTTCACTGAGTTGATGATCTTCCAGCAGGACTTGATATTTGTGTTGGTACATGTCCCTGGGAACAGTTCCTCGATCAGAGAAACTCTGTTACATGATCCTTGGGACAAAGCTGACAACACCTCGTGCATCATTTTCCAGACCTTCTTTGAAAGCACAGTCCACAAAGAGGTAGACTTGTCTCACCCTCATCAAAGCTGTCTCGAGAATAGTATGTATTGGGGGTGAGACTGTGGCTGAGAAGTATGGTGGCTGATGGGAGAGAATGCCTCTCACTGCCAGACAAGCAGTGAAGCAAATGATTTTGACAGACTGCTCATTAAACCATCCCGGGAATCCTTTGCATCCTTTTTCCAAAATGCCTTATAGTTACCTTTATGTGTTGCTGTATCGATGCGTACTGCATAGAACATGAAGTGCACAAACACAAGTGCTGAGGTTCTACCTATCTCCAGATATTGCAAATGATGACCTGGCTTTATTGCCATGCGATGTTCCATTCAGCTGGAAATTGTTGCACTACCTGTCCTTTGTGGAAAAGTTCATTCAGGAAAACATCTTCCATGGGCGGAAATTGCTTTTAAAACATGGGGGACACACAATGAAGTCTGACATCTAGGACAGGGGTCGGCAACCTATGGCCCACAGGCCGGATGCGGCCCGTAACCCGAAATCATCCGGCCCAGCAGGCGTATTTTTTTTCAATTCATTTTCGGGATCTGGGAGCTGCAGCCAGTCCCAGGGCATGCAGGCGACCTGGGAACTGCAGCCAGTCCCGGGGAACTGCAGCCAGTCCCGGGGCAAGCAGCCGACCTGGGTGCTACAGCCAATCCTGGGGCAGGCAAGCTGACCTGGGCGCGCAGGCAACCTGGGAACTGTAGGTTCTTTGGCCCATCGTGTCCGCGCTGGCCAGCAATCACCCCGTGCACTAGCACCATCCGACACACGAGGGACAATTTACAATTTACCGAAGCACTTATCCTACAAACCTGCACGTCTTTGGAGTGTGGGGCAGGCGAGCCGACCTGGGACTGGCTGTAGCGCCCAGGTCACAAAACATGGGGGGTGATTGTCCCCCACCTCTCAAAACATGGGGGTGACAGATCCCCCCCCCGGCCCCCCAGGTCTTTGACCACGTCTATTGGGCAGTAGTCAGTATGGAAAGACCTGCAGACCTTGTGGTGTTTAAGACGTAGCGAGATGATCACTTGAATTGCCTAGTCACGGAAGGCTGTGGGCCAAGTGCTGGAAGATAGGATTAAAAAGTAGATGGGACCCAATTGGTAGGTATGGAGGTGGTGGGCCGACTGTTTCCCTGATGTTCAATTGCATTTCAGTACAGTCTTGTATGTGTGCACTATTGTCGGAGGATAGACACAAAAAGCTGGAGTAACTCAGAGGGACAGGCAGCACCTCTGGAAAGAAGGAATGGGTGAAGTTTCTGGTCGAGACCCTGAGACCCTTCTTCAACCCTGTGTTGTCTTGGCTGGTAATATAACATTCACTGATATATGAGTAGGGATTATATTCCCGGTTTGCTGACTAAGATTTGATCAAGGTCTATCTTTTAACAATATTGTTGAAAAACTGTTGATTTTGTCCTCCTTGCATTGCTGCCTGTGTGAGCTTGAAGTGTGAAAGCTGACTGCTGTTTTCTATACTACTTCAAAGTAATGTCTTGCCTGTAAAGAGTTTGTGCAGATCTGGAGAGTGCGTGAAAGCTAATAGATAAATATGCATTTGTTTATCAAGAGCACATCCCTTATCTAAAAGCATGTGAATGGCACGTTGGCCTGGGAACTGTAGAAACCATAGAGTACATGCAATTAGATCAAATTCCTTTTGAAGTTCAAAGTTGCTGGAGTTGAGTATAGGAGCAAAGAGGTCCTTCTGCAGTTGTACAGGACCCTAGTGAGACCACACCTGTAGTATTGTGTGCAGTTTTGGTCTCCGAATTTAAGGAAGGACATTCTTGCTATTGAGGGAGTGCAGCGTAGGTTCACAAGGTTAATTCCTGGGATGGCAGGACTGTCATATTCTGAGAGAATGATGCGGCTGGGCTTGTATACTCTGGAGTTTAGAAGGATGAGAAGGGATCTTATTGAAAAATATAAGATTATTAAGTGTTTGGACACGCTAGAGGCAGGAAACATGTTCCCGATGTTGGGGGAGTCCAGAACCAGGGGCCACAGTTTAAGAATAAGGGGTAAGCCATTTAGAACAGAGACGAGGAAACACTTTTTCACACAGAGAGTTGTGAGTCTGTGGAATTCTCTGCCTCAGTGGGCAGCGGAGGCCGGTTCTCTGGATACTTTCAATAGAGCTAGATTGGGCTCTTAAAGATAACGGAGTCACGAGATATGGGGAGAAGGCAGGAACGGGTTACTGATTGGGGATGATCAGCCATGATCACATTGAATGGCGGTGCTGGTTCGATGGGCCGAATGGCCTACTCCTGCACTTATTGTCTATTGTCTAAAACCATCAAAGATATATCATGCTAATATATATTGCCATGAATAATTAACGTAGTAGCTTGTATAAAAATGTTGTTTTAAATTGTCGCAATCAATATTCTGCCTATTGTTCTCTCCTGTTACATTTCTTTCACACACAATTTAATTGCTGCATTCTCCCTGCTTTTTCAGCTTTCTATTGCCAATGACAGTCTTATGTATACAATTTTGTTTTCGCTTTGTTGGAGGAAGCATTCTATAACTTCTGTTTCACTTCATGGCCACGTTGAAATTGGATTCCCATCCTGTGAGGTGTGATATAACCTCATAAATACAGTCTGACAGGTTGATGCATCAGAAATGTTTAATACCTAAGAACATGCTGTAACATAGAGAAGGCTGCTCCTCCTTTCAGTAAGATAATGGCTGATCTGATCTTGATATGTCGTCACCACTTTCCAGCCTAATCCCCTAAAGTCGAGAATTCTTAACTTAATTGTACACAATAACTCCGCCAGCCATCTGCTTTTTGTTTTGAATGTATCATGTTCAATAATTTTGCATTGTCTACTCATAAAAGTAATGAAAACCAATCTGCGATAATTTGGCTTTTATGCACTTCTGTATATTAAAATTTGTATTCATAGGAATTGGGAACAGTAATTAGAGTTCTGAATATTTTCAGTCTAGCTGAATGCAATTACTTTCTTCCGTATTCTGTTAAGCAGTCAGAACTTGCCCATCATGCTATTAAAGACTGTATTTATTATCGCTAACAACTAATAACTAGGCTGAAGACGAATCTCTGGCACCACCTCCACAACAATAAAACGGCAGGAAACCAAGTATTTTTAATAGAAACCATAGAGTACATGCAATTAGATCAAATTCCTTTTGAAGTTCAAAGTTGCTGGGCAAAACAAAACTACACAAATGCAAATTAACAGGAAGTTCAGTGGTAACCTGCTGAGAGTTATGTGGGATTTTAAGGATCCGTTTTTATTTTGAATGTGCTTTAAATCTGCTCAGTTTATAACTTTATAACAGTACAGGTATTTTCCCTTATGAAATCTGACCTCTTATATATGATCCATATAGCAAGCTGGTGTGAATTGGACATTAAAGTCTGGAGCAAAATAGAAAGTCCTGATGGCCTTTTGAAAGATCAGAAATATATAAAAACATTAAGAAATCATTACTCTTTATAAAAATTTCTTAAATTTAATAATGGATTAAAGTCATGTAACTTATTGAAAGTTTTTAAGAAGGAACTACAGATGCTGGAAAATCGAAGGTAGACAAAAATGCTGGAGAAACTCAGCGGGTGAGGCAGCATCTATGGAGCGAAGGAAATAGGTAACGTTTCAGGTCGAGACCCTTCTTCAGGGGCTCGACCCGAAACGTTGCCTAACTTATTGAAAGCATCAGTCCTAGTGTTGGAGAACATTTGCCACTCTGGAGTCTGAGCAGGATATAAATGAGTTGCATAGCCAATTCCTATTTTTCAACATTCGGTTCATAGCTCGGCGGGTCACAGCCACGGCTTTGGAATTTAGCAATACAACATGGAAATAGGCTCTTTGGCCCACCAAGTTCACATCGACTTGATAATCAGTTCACACAGGTTCAATGTTATCCCACTTTCTCATCCGCTCCCTATATTCAGGTTAATTTACAGTCCAATTAACCTACAAACCCACATACCTTTGGGATGTGGGAGGAAACCTGAGCACCCAATGGAAATTCAAGTGGTCACAGGGAGAACGTGCAAACTCCACACAGACAGCACCCAAGGTGAGGATTGAATCCGAGTCTCTTGCACGGAGAAGCGACACTCCATGTTCGTCACTGTGCCGCCCTGTATACACCCGAACATTGTTTAAATCTTCAGAGAATTTCGGCCACTATGATCCTTTTGGACATGAATTCCAGATCCTCCGGTAGAAATATTTTTTCATCATCAACTTTGAATCCTCTGCTAGATTTATTTTAAATTAATTCCGCCTAGTTTTTGACTCCTCAGCTACGGCAGAGAAATCGCTTCTTTAACTTTATGTAGGCATAACTTTATTCACCTTCTCTGTCCATAAGAAATCTATTTCAGCATTCCCCAGAGGTATGTTTCCATTCCTGGCATCATCTCTATAAATGCCACCCTCTTCATTGGAATCACAAACTTCCTGCAATGTTACCAGAACTGTATACAGTGGCCTGCTTAGTGTTGTGTATAGTGTAGCATAACCTCCCTCTCTTGTACACTTGTCCTTAGCTAATAAAGGACAAGTGTAAACTAGGACAAGCTAAAAAATAAACTAAACTAAACCTAAACCTAAACCTTCCAGCAATCAGGCAAATTATTTTTGTACCATTTGCAAACTAACCTTTATAATACCCTTACATTTAGCTCCAAATCATTAATAGGTTAATGAAAAGCAAGGGACTGAACCCCAAGGGACTCATTGCTAAGAGCTTTATGATTAATAAAGTAAAGTAAAGTATCCTTTATTGTCATTCAGACTTTTCAGTTTGAATGAAATTTCGTGCCTGAATTGACATGAATTTAATCAAAAGTACTTCACTGAACTTTTCAGTGAAAGCTGAGAACCCCATTCAAATGAAGGGGGTTGCAATGGATGTGCCAGTCATGGATGACATAAAGCTGAGGGGTCCAGTAATGAGGTGCAGCAGGACCCTGGGCTTAGTATGTTATAGAATGTGCCCTGGACCTGGTGATGAGCCCACAGCAGAGTAGGAGGCATCACACTCATGGACTGTACCACATCGAGCCGCTGTTCTACATGGAACCTGACCCAGACCAACAGTTTCTATGTGGGTTGTAAAGTGACTACAACTATCGAAACAGTATGTTCAGAAACTTGTGCAGCTAATTCAATAATTCCTAAGGGGCCCAAGGCTTTCACTGATGAGAAGATGGATCAAAATAGTGCACAGCACAGAAAATCTGTAGTACAGTGACCAAGTGTAAAATACATTGACAGATACTGTTCTTATCTTTTTGATTTTCTATGGGGAAACATAGAAACATAGAACATAGAAAAATAGATGCAGGAGTAGGCCTTTTGGCCCTTCGAGCCAGCACCGCCATTCAATATGATCATGGATGATCATCTAAAATCAGTACATGGATGATCATCTAAAATCAGTACCCAAGGGACTGAGCTATAGGGAGAGGTTGCACAGATTAGGACTCTATTCCTTGGAGCGCAGGAGATAAGGGGTGATCTTATAGAGGTGTATAAAATCCTGAGAGGAATAGATCGGGAATACGCACAGAGTTTTTTGCCCAAATTAGGGGAATCGGGAACCAGAGGACATAGGTTTAAGGTGAAGGTGGAAATGTTTAATAGCAACCTGATGGGTAACTTCTTCACAGAAAGGGTGGAGGGTGTATGGTACGAGCTGCCAGAGAAGGTTAAGAGGCGGGTATTATTGCAACATTTAAGAAACATTTAGACAGGTCGATCGATAAGACAGCTAACTGCATTTGGCCCATATGCAGCCAGCTGGACGAATGCAGTCAGCCGGGACGAGTATAGATGGGACATGTTGGTTGGTGTGGGCAAGTTGAGCCGAAAGGCCTGTTTCCATACCGTATGACTCTGACTATAACTATCTGTAGTTAGCCTCAACTTTCATGATAGATTTGTTTAGTTTTCTGCCAAATGTTTGGGAATTGGTATCTTTAATTCTACAGGTAGCTCCTACAACAATGTAAGTGTGTTGAACATGTTGGCTTATTACACATTTATGGACTAATAAAGCATGCAAATCATATTCTGATATAATTACATGGATCAAATTACCATAAATACAAACCCGATTTTCCCTTCCCCGCTCAGCTGAGATTAGGAGCTCACTGCCCAAGGAATTCCTGCTTGTAAATCACCAAATAGCTGGTATTTTATGTGATTACGTGTGTACCACAATGCAACATCTGCATTTTATGTACTTCTACCTTTGAATAACATGAATAGCTTGTAGGTTTTCAACAAAGTAACTGACGATATTCGTAAAATTCCTGGCGATGTAGGTAAAGACATACAAGGAAAATGTGAGAGAATGATTTTAGCTAACAAAGATCTTGAAGAAATACAAAATATAACTAAAGTTCTCAAAGGTAGTTGTAATGCACAAGATATCGACATGAATATAGAGTCTGTAGCTTGTTTTAGGTATGCACCAGTGACCTCAGCTAAAGTAGAAAGATGTTTTTCACAACTGAAGCATATTCTGTCTGACAGACGGCATAGTTTAACTCCGGATAATTGTGAAAATAATGCTAGTAATTATGTGCGACCTGGCAACTTTGGTAATTTTTATATTATCATTTTTAACCATATTTTGGTGGTGGAAATATATGCTGGCTCTAACGATAATTAACCAGTGCGCACCATGACTCCTTGAACAGCATAATATAAGTAACCATGTTATCTACTTGGAAGGTGTGGGGCAATCACATATTGGTTTGTTCATGAGCTCTCCAATGCTTCCACAAAGTACAACATCATCTTTAACATCTGCCTGGGGATAAATAGAGGCCTTGTTTTATGTTTCACAACCATTGGATTTCAACAGCAATGTTGAAAATGGGGTTTGAGCTCATCACCCTTTGATATTGTGGCCTAAGCATCAATACAGGTGTTTTTTTTATAGCTGCATTCCAAGGAAACCTTGCATTAGAGAAACACGCGTTTATAAATATATAGTGTCAATGGTGAAAGGTACCTAGGAGCCAGAGAGTTTCAGACTCGTAATAACAAAGTTATTTTTCCCACGGGATTTTCAAAAATAAAAGCATTTTTTGGTAGCAACAAGTTTATTTTCATGACTGCATGCTAAATATACTGAAGACTCTTATGTTATGTTGTTTCACAGTATTGTTGTAAAAGTGTTGGTAAACGAGATTACATGTCATTTTCAATGGCTACTTGTGAAAGTTATAGCAGTGTTCTTGTGAGACAATGGCATCCGATTACTGTGGGTAAGTTACACAGAAACAGTTTTTCCCCTAGCCTTTTTTTTTCTGCCAAGACGATATGCTTTGTTTGTCAGTTTCTAAAGTAGCTTATAAATGATTCTGTAGTTCCCCATCAAAATTATATTATAACCATTTGGCCTGCATAATACAAATAGTGTTACCTAATTTATCACACGCATTATGTCCAACTCGTATTGTGGAAGCATGCGTTATGGCAGAACTATCTGTCCTGCAAAATCATCTTTATATCACAGCAGAATTAAAATGATAATCATGTTTTACAATATTTCTGTGACCATGATATGTTATAGATGATATACAATGTACTATATAACTACAATATCCTTAATTAAGTCAGAAGGTGGAATCAGTCATAGTTTGTCCATGCAACTTTGCTGAAAAAACTTAGAAGGATCAACAAAATAAATTTGCTGACTTTTGCTGCTCTTGAATAGGTATTACATTTTTAAAATAATGATTATAGCATATCATTCTGAGCTATTTGCATTAAAATGACTATTTGCCATCCAGTGCCCTTCTGCAAACCTGCCTTAACTGAGCCAACACACCAGTGCTTCATCCAGATGGCAGGGCGCAATAGCCACTGCTTGCTATGTAAAATTTGTTCTGGATAACTTGAGAGATCATATAAAGATGTTCTTTTATGAAAAGCAATTTGCCAACTATTGGTTCCACTGGGCTTTCAAAGCTGAAGCGGTGTGAAGTCAGATCGCTGCACCATTGAGTAGTCTCACTAACATCTTTGTTGGTACCAAATGTGTGGATTGCCTCTGTGGTGTCAAACACTGTGGGGTTTGTTGTATCACCAGCATGTCATGTTGTGACCTTCCTGGCTGACAGGAATTCACTGCTAAAGTTGATTTTAATATTAACAATGTAAGGAGATAAATAAGTAAAGCTCTTTGTACCCCTGTCGGGTCTCTGACTTAAAAAATAATTACATAATTGTCTGCTACTTTCCGACTTTATCCACAGCATTGTCAGAAATTGATTTTTAAGGAATAAACTCCTTAGAAGCAGAACATTTTCTATCTTCAATACTGCCATACTCATTAGCTTTTCTTTGACAGAGCCTTGAAATGTACACAAAAATCTTTGGCTCGTGCACCAGCTACCCAGTGTGATACTTATCTGCACAAAAGATATCAGAATTGTGATTGTGCATTGTTCAAGCTTAGTTTTTTTTTCTTTGATGAGCCCTGTGTGGCATCTAAATTTGATTTTGAGCATTTTTCACGATAGAATAAACACAATTTGAATAGGATTGTAACTCCTAACATGATGGCAATTTTTAAGAAATGAGAATCTGAATTTCCCTGATAATCCAACTGATAAATGAGTTGTTCAACTTTGAATGGCATACGAGATCAAGCATGTCAGAAGCATTAATCCAAGATTATACTGACTGAACTGTGATTGTAACAGAGTATCACAGTGTCACTATTCCTTGTAACAATTCAATAGTTCTAACTGGAAAGTGCAGAGCCCATATTTTGTAGAAAGAATAGTAAGATGCTCATTTACTTGAGTAAATCAACCAATAACTTGCATCTGCACCATTTGTAATGAAACACAGAAATCAGCAAGTTGCTGTGATTTTTTTTTTTCTTTTGCTTTTCTAACATTGCTACTTTGATATTTTGCTGTGAAAATTCAGTAAAAACAAACATAAAGATAATAGGCTGCAGTAACTATTCATTAAACATGCCATGAGATGTTGTGGCTTGTCCATTTGAGTATAGGCAAATTCAACATGATAAATTATATAATCTAGCAATGTTTCAGGTACTGAAGGTGTCGGGGTCTGAAGAAGGGTCTCAACCCAAAACGTCATTCATTCTATCTCCCCAGAGATGCTGCCTCTCCCGCTGAGTTTCTTCAGCATCTTGTGTCTATTTTCAGGTACTATTTTGTGTCTATTTTCAGATTCAGGTACTGAATCTTTACTTCATGAGTATGCAGCTTCATTCTTTCAGACTTTAATTATTGATGGAGACTTTCAAAAAACGTTATTTGTTTTAACATTTTAATAATTTCTCTCTATCTCTTGCATGCGCACATGCCCAGGCAATGCTTTCATCTTTTCCTCTCACTTTCAGTACAATCAGTTATGCACTCACTTACTCTCCCTGGTTTAGACTGTGGACTGCAATGAGGATTCTTTGATTAGTTTGCACACTTAGAGTTGTCCCAGGATTATTCACGTCCTCAATATCCTGTAGAGGATGCTGCATTGACTAGGGCTGATTTTTGCTGTTCCTCTTAGCCTTGGCAATTATAATTGAGGTGAATGTCAGATGCCATTTGGTTGCTTCTAATTGTAGAATCCAGGGCAAGTGTTTAGACTTTGATTTGAGACCAATTTGGGTTTTCAAATTACTGGTAACAGATGCAGAGGAAAACAAGAAACTGCAGATGCTGCAATCCTGAGCAAAAAAAACAAAGTGCTGGAGGATCTCAGCAGGTCAAACAGCATCTGCAGGGAATGGATGGATGTTTCGAATTGGGACCCTTCTTGGGAGGAGAGACATATTTTCCACTGCACTGAGGAAACTTATGAAGTCCAATGCACTACCTGAATGGATGTTGGAAGCATTTGTTGGAAAGGATAGCTTCATTGAATTATACCTTCAACAAAGAAGATGCAAAAATTGAAAGAGCAAGTGAGTTTCCAGTTACGAACTTCAATTGTCATCTCGCTGATGTCAATTTAATCTTAAAATGTTCTGTAATTCTTACTTATTTAAGTCAGAATGTCAAAAATAGCAGGTTCTAGATGAATTGTAAACCCAGAATCCTTAAGTTTGAAAATTAAAGATTCAGCCATATAGCTATTAGTCATGTGCAACAGCAACTTTAAGAACATGCCAAGATTTTAATGTTCCTATTGAATCCATGAAGATGCATTCAATAGTGAAACAGGGCACGCAGTGGTGCAGCTGGTAGAGTTGCTTCCCCCACAGTGCCAGAGAGCTAGGTTACTTTGGGTACTGTATGTGGAGTTTTGACCACATGGGTTTCTTTTGGGTGTTGCAGTTTCCTCTTACATCCCAAATACATGCGGGGTTGTAGGTTAATTGGCCACTGTAAATTGCCCTCCTGTGTGATGGGAGTGGATGCAGATAATATAGAATTGGTGTGAATGGGTGATTGATGGTCGGTGTAGAATCAGTGGGCTAAAGAACCTGTTTCCATGATATATCTCTAAAACTAAAACATAATTCATATGTCTGGATTAATAAAAATGTAACACCATAAAAAACAAAAGTTTGTTATTCCCTCTCCAAATTTTAAATTGGGTGAAAAGTAAAATTGAGTATACGATCATTCATATCTGCATTTTGCTTAAGACCAGACACCCGGGCATTCAGGTCTGGTGACGCAGAGGTCTATAAGAAGTCCAGATACGACCTTGACAAGACCATCAAAAAGGCCAAAAGAGACTTCTGCTCTAAGCTGGAGGATGAGGCGGATGTTCGGCAACCGTGGCAGGGCCTGAATGCCATCACCTCCTACAAGGTGAAATCAGGAGGCAGCTCAAACGACAGCGAAGCATCACTCCCAGATGAGCTCAATGCATTCTATGCACGCTTTGATAGGGAGAACACTGATGTGCCTTCCCGAGCCCCCATTCGCCCTGATGGTATTACAGTCACAGTCACAGAGATCGGAGATTTTTCAGGGAGGTGAACCCTCGGAAAGCGCCCGGACCTGATGGTATTCCTGGTCGAGTTCTCAAAACCTGTGCAGACTAACTGGCTAGAGTTTTGCGGACATTTTCAACATCTCACTTCTGAGATCTGAGGTTCCCACCTGCTTTAAGAGGGCATCAATAATACCGGTGCCCAAGAAGAGTAAGGTAACGTGCCTC
This sequence comes from Amblyraja radiata, assembly GCF_010909765.2. NCBI lineage: Eukaryota > Metazoa > Chordata > Chondrichthyes > Rajiformes > Rajidae > Amblyraja > Amblyraja radiata. Next base: position 48,183,304 of record NC_045958.1, on the reverse strand, counting down.
AATGACTATCGACCAGTGGCACTAACGTCTGTGGTGATGAAGTGCTTTGAAAGGTTGGTTATGGTACATATCATCTCCTACCTCGACAAGAACCTCGCCCCACCACAGTTCACCTACAGCCAAAACAGGTCAACGGAGGATGCGATCTCACTGGCTCTCCACTCCGCATTGGACCACTTGGACAATATAAACACTTATGTCAGGCTGTTGTTTATACACTACAGCTCGGCGTTCAATACCATCACCCCCTTCAAGCCGGTTACCAAGCTCACGGAAATGGGTCTCTGCGCATCCCTCTGCAATTGGATCCTCGACTTCCTCATCGACAGACCACAGACTGTACGAACTAGCAGAAATACTTCATCCTCAGTAACAATCGGCACGGGAGCACCTCAAGGCTGCGTGCTCAGCCCCCTGCTTTACTCAATCTATAGCCATGACTGTAACCGGACATAGTGCGAACACCGTCATCAAATTCGCCGATGACACTACTGTTGTTGGACGAATTCCAGATGGTGATGAGTCAGAGTATAGAAGTGAAATCGACCGATTGACCAAATATGCCAGCACAACAACCAGGCTCTCAACATCAGTAAAACCAAGGAACTGATTGTGGACTTTGGAAGGGGAAGGATGAGGACCCACAATCCTCTTTATATCAATGGGACGATGGTGGAGAGGGTCAAAAACTTCAAATTCCTGGGCGTGCATATTTCTGAAGATTTATCCTGAACCCAGCACACTGATGCAATTATAAAGAAGGCACATCTGCACCACTACTTCCTGAGAAGATTACGGAGATTTGGTATGTCACAGAGGATTCTCTTGAACTTCTACAGGTGCACAGTAGAGAGCATACTGACTGGTTGCATCATGGCCTGGTTCAGCAACTTGAACGCCCAGGAGGGGAAAAGACTGCAAAAAGTTGTGACCACTGCCCAGTCCATCACCGGCTCTGACCTCCCCACCATTGAAGGGATCTATCGAAGTCGCTGCCTCAAAAAGGTCGCTGCCATCATCAAAGAAACGCACCATCCTGGCCACACGCTCGTTTCACCATTGCCATCGGGAAGAAGGTACATGAGCTTGAAAACTGTAACGCCCAGGTTCAGGAACAGCTTATTCCCTACAGCCATCAGGCTATTAAACACAACAACGAATAAGCTCTGAACTACAACAGACTATTATAATTTTTGCACTATATTTGTTTATTTATTGAGTATATATACACACTGAACAATACATACACACTGCACTTTTTTTCTACCATTATGTACTATGTTTACATACTCTGTTGTGCTGCAGCAAGAAAGAATTTCATTGTCCTATCTGTGACATACGACAATAAAACACTCTTGACTTGATTAGCCTGTGGGTGAGTCCTCATAATTACATCATTTCAGTTGCAAGAATTGATAGACAGGCACAATATATTGAGGATATTCTGGTATCCAAAATCATGTGTTTTTGAGCCATGATAATGTGCATCCCTGCACACAAAATCTCATGAAATTTCACCCACAAATTCTGATTTTTTTTTAAAAGGAAGGAATGTTGAAATTACTTCCAAAATGGCTTTGTTTTGAGCTCCAAATATTGCTTAATCTGGATAAATGTAGGAGGTTGCTTGAACCGTCATTCATAGTTTCAAGTTCATGGAAACAGCATTCTTTTCCATTATGTTATCAAGTTTAACATAGTTTTATCTATTACGAGCTACTTCACATTATTTGGCCATTGTAATTGGTTCCAGGTAATCATTACAGCAAGAGATGAACATGACCCTTGTAGTTTGTTGTGTGAGATATGACCATGAGCTCAGAAAATCAATTGGAATCAATCTGGGTAGAGCAAAAAAATAATAAAGAGCAGTAAACATTGGTGGGAATTCTTCATAGTCCCCCAAAGAATAATGGTAGCTTAGGGCATTGGATGAATCAAATATCAAAGTTGCATGTAACAAGTGTAGTACAATAAATTGTGGAATACATGAAACGGAGTACATTTTAGAGTGGGCAAATATAAAGAGTTTTCATTTATATAAATGTTGAAATGAACATGTTATTCACAATGAATGAACAGGTTATTTTAGATGGAGTATTGTGCTCTGAGAGAAAATTAAGAGGAGAGTGGTCCACATATATGATGGAATTGTATGTCAAGACTGAAAGTGATTTAGTTCACTTTGAAACCAGAGTTTTTAATCTGAACTAAGCAAGCTATGGTCGAAATGGAGGTGATCATAAAAAAATGATAGTAAACAAGCAATGACCAGCAATTGAAGAATTAGTAGATAGGTTGCAATAATTGCAATGTGTCGAAAGGAACTGAGATGCTGGTCTATACCGAAGATAGACACAAAATGCTGGAGTAATTCAGCGGGTCAGATAGCATCTCTGAAGAAAATAAATTTGTGACATTTTGTGTCAGAACCCTTCTCAGACTGCTGGGACTTCAGTCTGAGGGAAGGTTCGACCTGAAACGTCAGCTGTTCCTTTTCTCCAGAAATGCTGCCTGACCCACTAAGTTACTCAAGCATTTTTGTGTCTATCTCACAATAAATTCATATCCCTTTAATATGCAAAAAATGATACTGCTGTGACTAATAAAATAAATTAAAAAATAGTGTTATATCAAAAGGAAAACTTGCTGCCAAAAAGAGCAGTAAGCCTGAAGACTGGGCAACTTTAATTCACCACATGAGGAACAAGAAATTAATGGGGAAAGGAAAATCAGATCAATAGAACAAGAAACATGAAAGCAAACCATAAATTATCGTAAATATATGTAAAAGGGAGACATTCTGCTTACTTCACAAAATTATTTTAGGGAATACGGAAATAGCAGATAAATCAAACATTTAATATCGACCACAGAAAAAATATAGAAGGAAGATCTTGCAGTGGCAAATAAGTCAGAGTGTCTCAGATGAGTGTCTTTCTGAAATGATGTTGATCCCTGGTGAAACGGCAGTTGGAATATTGAATGCCAGAATGGTCTCCCTACCAAACGAAGGATGTACTTGCGATAGTGGAAGTTCAACAAAGGATCCCCAGATTGATACCTGGATTGAGAGTGATTACTTTGTGTGGAATGATTAAGACAACAAGATCTGTACTCCCTTAGGTGTAGAAGAATGGGAGTCATAGAGTCATACAGCACAGAAACAGGCCCTTTTGTCCAACTCATCTATGCTTGCCCCATTTGCCCACGTTTAGCCCGTATCCCTCTAAACCTTTCCAATCCATGTACCTGTCCAAATGTCCTTTACAGAGATGATCTAATTGAAATGTACAACTATTTGAAATATTCTTAGGCGGTTTGACTGGGTTGATGCAGGAATAAGAACAAACATAGGAGCTCAGCCAGATGGGGCAGGCATGAAACTTTCTTCACTCTGAGTATCATGGAACTTTACAATTCCATACCCAAGGCAACTGTGAAGCTCAGTCTCTGAGTTTGGTCAAGTCAAAAACCAATAGATTTTTAGATATTATAGGAATCAATGAATATGGCATTTCTGAAAGAAAGTGTAGCTGAGGTATAAAGGTAACCATGATCTCACTATAATGGGTGAGGTTTGAAGAACACAATGGCCTATTCCTGAGGAACAAGAAGATCAGAACTGCATAATGTAAACCCATTTCCAGTGCCCTTCCAACCATGTTGCTCGTCTTGGGAGTGTTGAATCATCCAATAAATTCTTATTGTTAAAAAATCAATGGAAATGTACAAAAAACAAATGTGAAAATTCAGTTCAAATAAGTTGTTCACGTTTGCGACTAAGGAACTGAAAATTTGATTATTAGGTATCTTTAAAATTATATTTGCACTTTTCTATAATGTGTTATTTTAAATATATACTTGCACTTTTGTGCATCCTGTATGATTATATATTGTCGTTCATTTTCTCAGACAATCCTGGGGATCAAGGCTAATTTGCTTTCACCAGTTTTGTCGTTTCTGTGGTGGTTAATGAGGTGAATGAAGGAACCATGGACTCTTCCTCTAGCTTTGACAGAATGGGGTTAATAGAACAGGAGGCTGGGTAGTTTGTGAGGTGTGATCCTCTGAAATATGTATAGGCAGAGCTCGAAATTAACGGTTGCCATTGACCACCCAAAGTGCCGCCGGGCAACCTAAACGCCGACTCATTTTACCCAGCTTGGCACTACAGATATTGGTTTATACGGAAGATAGACACAAAAAACTGGAGTAACTCAGCGGGTCAGGCAGCATATCTGGAGACAAGGAACGTGACGTTTCATGTCGGCGACGGCTGTAGTGCGGGGCAAAGATATTAGGTGCGGGGTGACGAAGGGTCGAAACGAATGACGGGCCCCGAACAGCAGCGGCCGCGATAGTGGCTCCATCTCCTCCTCCTCCCGCACCCGCCCGCCCTGATAGCGGCCGCTGCTTGAAAATCCGCTAACGGCGCTTTCAAAACAAACCCTCCCGCACGCCGAGATCCCAAACGCCTCTCCCTTTGGCGGCAGCATTTGGCGGTGGACAGGGACGGCCAAGGCAGAGGGGCGATGTTGTCCAAGGAGCGATGTTCCTTTCTCCCCACCACCTCTGCCCCTTCCCCTCTCTCTCTCTCTCCCTCTTGTACGTCCCCTCCACTCCTCTTATCCTGTGACCCCCTCCTCTCCATCCCGCATTGATCCCCATTCCCGCCTCTATTCAGTCCTCACTGACATCCTCTGTGCTCCCCCCCCCCCCGCCCAATCTATTCATCACCCTACCCACCTTGCATTGATTCCCCCTACACTGGTCCCCCAATTCATCCTGTACTGACCCCCTTCACATCCAACCTGCACTTCTCCCCACATTCATACTGCATCCTACACTGGTCTTCCCATTCATCCCGTACTGACCCACCATCCATTTACCCTGCACCGATCCACCCCATCTATCCTGTAGTGATCTCACCATTCATCTTTTACTGAATCTCCATTCATCCTGAACTGATCCCTCATTCATCCTGTACTGATCCCCTCATTCATCCTGAACTGATCCCCTCATTCATCCCGTACTGATCACCCATTCATCCTGAACTGATCCCCTCATTCATTCCGTACTGATCACCCATTCATCCTGCACAGACCCTCCGATCCACACTGTACTGACTGCCCCCCATTCATCCTGTGCTGACCCCCCCCCCCCATCCATCCTGTACTGATCCACCCATTCAAGAAGAATGGGGGAAACAGTCTGAAGAAGGGTCTCGACCCAAAACGTTACCTATTTCCTTCGCTCCATAGATGCTGCCTCAACCGCTGAATTTCTCCAGCATTTTTGTCTACTCCCATTCATCCTGTAATGATCAGCCAATTCATCCTGTACTGATCCCCCCCTATCCATCTCGTACCCCCATTCAACACCACTGACATCCCTCGTGCACTCCCCTCACAGTTTTACATACTCCAACCAACACGTACTAATTCACCTGCCTCAATCTATCCATTCCGCACCGATTGCCTTCTCAACTACCCCCCCCCCCCCCCGCCATCTATCCACCCCGCACTGATTCACACATCCCCTGACACTATTGTGCTGGAAATGTCTTCAGAGCGAACATTGACAATGTTTGATAACGGAATGCAATCAAATGTGTTTTAATTCCCAATGTTATTATTTGTCCATAAAAAGTACTCCATAAAGATGGATTAATTAAATTGTGAACACGTGAAACATTAAAACCGGTGTTCGATTGTCACTGCTACCGTTGACACCTTATTACAGAACAGTCATTTTAACGGCAAATCAATGCTCTGAATATGAAGTATCAGTACTGTAGTTATTTAATGAGCAACATTCACAACTATACGTTGGATTTATCCAGGTTTACTTTTACAGTCGGTCATATACATCACAAATTTGGTCATGAGATATTTCAGTTGAAATTTTAACGTTAATTCTGAAGTGGGAATGTATCAATAATTTTTTTTTAATCTGGTGCGTACAAACTGGGTATCTTCATTTCACAACACATACATCTAATCTGAATGTCCGGTAATGTGGCGTTTTGACACCTTTAAACATATTACCAAAAGAACATTTGCTGCAATTATGTCCTTTGGCCATCTCTTGTCAGTTAGTGTAATGTTTAACCTGTCAGATTGGTATAGTCAGTTTTAACAGCTATTATCATAAAATGCCTTTAGAAATTTCCTTGCAACCTGTATATTTTGTTATGGATAAATTATGTGGGAAGCGAGAGTGTTTCTGTGCCAATAACAATAATGACCCCATGCTATGGCCATGTCATGGTAATTTTCTGTCCTTCACAGAAAACATGCTTGCATCAATCTGTAGTCTGCATGGTTAAGTATATATGTTACCATGGTCCAGGATATATTGACATAGGTTGATCATATGCTGAATAACCCAACCACATTTCTGTTTGGAAGTGGAAAAAACTAATAGAAAATGCATTAATTGCAATGTGTAAAAATTGAGATATTATATAATAATTTTGCTGCATGTCATTGTGGTATATATCATGTCTTGATTGGTGAATATGTTTAGTTTGTGAGTTATTTGAAGCAGAAATAATATGTGAATGTAGACAAACGTGCTGGAGAAACTCAGCAGATGCAGCAGCATCTATGGAGCGAAGGAAATAGGCAACGTTTCGGGCCGAAACCCTTCTTCAGACTGATGGGTTTCGGCCTGAAACGTTGTCTATTTCCTTCGCTCCATAGATGCTGCCGCACCTGCTGAGTTTCTCCAGCACTTTTGTCTACCTTCGATTTTCCAGCATCTGCAGTTCCTTCTTGAACATAATATGTGAATGCTTCATTGAGCATAATTCCGACTGGAGCACATTATCGCACGCATCATGCAAACCGTCTTAAATGACCACCTAAACTGTAATTTGGCAACCTAAATAGCTGCCAAGGTTGCCCGGCTGGCAACAGGGAAAAAAAGTTAAGTGAGAGCCCTGATAGGGCTTTGATGTCTCCCAATTTTATGACTGTTGGCAGATCAATTTTTCTCCTGGGATAAATAAAGTTCTATCGTATCGTATTGTACGATGTGGAGATTCTCAATGACAACTTGAATTCTCCTGTCCCACCAAAGTTTTCACCAGAATCAAAAGAAAGTTTGCACTTCTTGGAAGCTTTGGGCACATATTTGATTCCTTGTCTCTGCTCCTGAGGGCAGATCTCTCCCTAATGGAGCTTGGAATATCATATTGTTTTGGGAGTTATGTTGGCAGACAAATATGGTTTGTCCATCATAGTTGATCGAGATAACTAAGGTCTCAATGCTGGGAATGTTGGCCTGGGTCATTGACGTTGGTTTGCTTATTCTTCTGGTGAATTTGAAGATTTGCGGAGACAACATTGGCGATATTTGCCAGTGCTGTGAGATGCCTAATGGATAACTTCAAGCAATTGCTAATGTGCTGTACAGAATGATTGATTGCTTGCCTTCGCCTTCATTCACTGGGGCTCATGCCAATGGTATCAAAGACATTTTAAGTTGTGGCAAACTTTCCAGTACAACCTTTTTACTAGGCTCATGTTTAGTGCAATGTTTTGGGACACACAACATTAAATACCTAGTGTACCACAACTAGATGAAAGTAATGTATGTTTCTGTATGTTGTTCATGTGTGTGCATGTGTGTGTTGGAGGATGGTGATGGTAGTAGTGATGGTGAAGGAGTGGAATGCAGTTCCAGGACTAAATAAGAGCATTTGTGAGTGTATTCACACATAATTGCAAAGAGTCAACACTGGATGTTTTACATTCCAACTTTAGAAAGTTAGATATGCAATCAATTGGCTGAGCGTTACACAGACCAGAGATCATGAACTGGATTAACTGGTGAATTAACTGAAATGAATGCCATCTCTTAGGAGGTGAGGTGATGGAAGTTTGCAGGATTTGCACAATGCTAGCAATACTAAAGAAAGACACAAAATCCTGGATCAACTCAGCGGGTCAGGTAGCATCCCTGCAGAACATAGATAGGTGACATTTCGTGCCAGGATCCTTCTTCAGACTGATGTGTTGTTTGACTCGCTGAGTTACTTCAGCATTTTGAGTATTTCCTTTGAAACCAGCATCTGCAATTCCTTGTTTCATCTAGCAACACCAGTCCTGGCTTCTCGACTTTAAAAAAAAAAAAGGGAATATATTACTTCATGCTCAATGGTCTCTTTCTCCAAAGAGGTCATTAGATAGTCCATGGCCAAATGCTTTATCTTCCATGATGTGTCAAAGTGATTTGTTAAATCCATTGAGTGATCTTGCAACAGGCAAAGATTATCTGATGAGACATTCACAAGCAGGAGCAGGAACTTTGCTAGTAATCTACTGTCAAACATCTGTGAAAACATTCATGCTTCGAATCTCAGTCTAGCTTCTGAAGAATTTATTAGAAAAACATTCTATTTGATAAAATACCTGTCAGTTGTTACTAGAAATGCAATCAGTTATTAAAGACTGGATTTCTAATGGGAAAGTGCATTAGTCATTGTTAAACTACCACCATATGCTATCAGCCCAGTTTAATGGCCCTTTTAATTACAGAATGCTTTCCGAAACTCATCAATCCATCAGTGATTGGTATATTCTCTTGGATTTAGAAATAAGAATGAAAAACTAATAATTGCAGGAAATTGAAAATCATTGAGATGGCATGTCTGATAATGGGGTAGAAGCCATATGGAGCATATTTAGCGAAATAAACATTAATGACATTTCATTTCATATTCATTCAATTTTTCCAGGTACTAATATCCCCTGATTAAAAGCTAGTTTTAAAAATCCTGATTTTTTTTTTTTAATACCTAAATTTAAGTTGAAAATTCTGTTTTTAATTTTGTAAAATAACTTAAGCAATGGTTTCATATCTTTAGCATCAGATAGCTTGTGATTTCAATGCTGCTTGCTGAGGAGGAACAATAACTATGTGCATGAATGTGTGTTGTGGCACAATTCAAAATCTCACAGATCGAACAGTTCCCAGCAGCGACCATACCAAGTTAGTAGCAAGATAGGCAGCAGTAGTTCTGCTGTTGGTCCTGCTATGGAATTTGCAGATGGTGCAAAGGGCCTGTCCCACTTACGCGATTTTTTTCAGCGACTGCCGGCACCCGTCATTAGTCACAGCAGGTGGCCGAAAATGTTCAACATGTTGAAAATCCAGCGCCGACCATAAAAAGGTAGGACTCTTTGGGCCACTACTCACGACCATATCTTTGGGCCACTACTCACGACATGTCGCAGGGTGACGCCTGTATGGTTGTGAGTAGTGGCCCAAAGAGTCAAACCTTTTTCTGGTCGCCGCTGGGTTTTCAACATGTTGAAAATTTTCGGCAACCTGCTGCAACTATGACGGGTGGTGGCAAGTCGCCGAAAAAATCGTATGTGGGACAGGCCCTTAAGCAACCCCTCTCCTGATTTAGCATCTAGGAGATGGCCACAATGTATCATCCACTCAGTACCTCAGACTGAAAGTGGATGCAAATTCTTTATCCTTTTTCCCATTCACTTTGTACTCAACTGGTGGTCCTTGCCATCACTGAGGATGGAGTGTCCTTGGAGCTTCCATCTCCTCTTTCTTCTTCTCCAGTTAATTGTTTAATTCCCCACTGCTATCGCATCTGGGCATGCCAGGACTGGAGTTTTCTTAATGTGACCATTTACCTGACGATAGAAGGATTATTCATCATACATTTAGCCCAGTGTCATGATTTCACCTGATTAGTACCTTATTTTTAAATATGACAGACTGAAAATGATGGACTAACTCAGCAGGTCAGGCAGCATCTCTGGAGAAAAGGAATAGGTGACTCCAGCCTGAAGAAGGGTTCCAACACTTATTCATTTTCTCCAGAGATGCTGCCTGTCTGTTGAGTTACTCCAGCATTTTGTGTGTATCTTCGGTATAAACCGGCATCTACAGTTCCTTCCTACACATTTTTAAGCATGTCTAGTTCTGCTTTGGGACTTGGTTTCTAAGCTTGATGATAGAGAGAGGCTGTGCTTTGAAGGTGGGGAATGGAATACAATGCTACTATTAGCTCATAATGCTTTATATACTTTCCCCGTTTTACTGTTCTGAATGAGGTTGACTCCAAATCTGAACCAACCCATTTAACTCATGCATGCTGTCCCTCACAAAGATTGGTATCCTCTGTGTGATATGATAGGATCATATCGTTGCCAGAATTGTACTGTGGTCACTCTTGATAAGGTGGCTTTAAGGGCCAGTTTGGGAAGGATGAGTCTAAGTTTCTCCCCTCGATTTTCTTACCATCTGCCACATGTCAAGTCTGGCATCTACTGTCCTTAAGCTTTCTGGCAAAGCTGGCATTACTGAACTACACTGGGTGCTAGACATTGAAGCCTCAGCCAGAACACTTTCAGTGCCTTTGTCCAAATGCAGTTCCACATGGAAAAGTATTGATTCATCTGCAGTGATTTCCTACATATGGTTCACCTAATAGCGTGAGATTTTTGTGGAGTACAAACACCTCTCGATCCCCTTTCTCGTCCCCTTCCCCATTCTCAATCCGTTAAACTTGCAACATTTTTAGAAGCCGTTAGACAGGTACATGGATAGGACAGGTTAAGTGGGATATGGGCCAAATTGGGTCTAGTGTAGATGGGACATTGATTGATTGATTGATTGATTACTTTATTAATCCCCTTATTCAGGGGAAATTCTGATGTCGTGCAGCACACTAATAAAAATACAACACAGTATTCATAAAGAAATTCAACACCAAAACATCCCCCCACAGTGATTCCCACTGTGGGGGAAGGCACAAAGTCCAGTCCCCATCCTCTTGTCCACCCATAGTCGGGCCTATTGAGGCCTCCACAGTCGCCGCCACGGCGCCCGATGTTCTCGCCGGGTGATGGTACTCCGGCGTCGGGAGAAACCCCAGCGGCTTGGGGTGCCAGGAACGGCCGCCTTCCCACCGGAGCCTGCGGCTTCCAAGCCAACATGTTGGTCGGTGTGGCAAGTTGGGCTGAGGGGCCTCTTTCCACACTGCATGACTGTGACTCTATGACCCTCATTCCCACATGTATTCCATATCTTGCCACCTCTGGTCAGGCAGTTTCACCAGTAGGGAAAGATATAGACAGAAATCTTACAAATTCTTGAACATTGGTGATTTTGTAAAAATAATAGCCTGACTGTTGTTGAGCCATCAGGAACTTTAGCTCAGTGCACCACTTCACAGTTATTTGCAAAAAGAATTGTGCAGGACCACTGGGCTAGGTGTGCTTTTATTTTGTCTGAATATATAGAGCTAATTGTCCAGTTCAATTTTCTTCGATCCTACACTACAATTGTGTGACTCTTCAGCATTTATCAGAGAGCAGTCAATAGCATGATTAAGCATCTGGAGTGGTATTATATGTCTGACCATTCAGATTCCTTTTTCCTGGAAACTTCAGTGAAGCAAATGACATTGTTCCTTTCATGGCATCCATTACTGCCTATGTCTCGTGTTGTGTTTTGGGAGGTCAGTTGGATTTGTCATTATCCCAGCTGTCAGCACTCTATTCCTGATAGGCCAAATGCAGACATGAGCTCTCAAAATATCTAGGCCTGTTGTTTAGTGGTATGTCAGCTGTGTTAAATAGTAAATCAATGTGCAAAACTAGCTAATCTCCACTGGAACTGTTTTTATCCCTGGTCCAAGGAGTGGAAACATTAGATAAATCCCCTGCTCTTTTTATCTAGTTATTCTGTTGTTTTCATTCATTCATTTTGCAGAATCTGGATATCACTGATAAGCCTGGCATTTATTATTTATCCCTAATTGTCCTTGAGCAAGAGATAGCAAGAAACTTCCTTCTGGTGCAGGTACTCCCACAGTAGTATTGGTTCCAGGATTTAGAACGGGTACCGATATAATTCCAGATTAAGATGGTATGCAATGTAGAAGGGAATTTGTACTTAGTAGGGTTTCCATGTTCCTTCTATCCTTGACCTTTTTGGCGGCAATGATCACTGAGTCTGAAATGTGGTCTGCGTAGTATGCACAGTAAGCACAATGCGTGTTGAAGGCTTCAGAATGCAGCCTTTGTACGCCAGTGTTGGAAGGAATTATTAAGTAGGGGTTAATGGGGTTCCATTGGAATGGATTGCCATGTCCTTAATTGTGTCATATTTCTTGAGTGCTGTTGGAGCTGCACTCATTCACTCAAATGGAATGCTCCATTGGACTCTAAAGGTGGTTAGACACTCTGTCGGTAGATGGTCTGGCAGGAATGTTGATTAGATCTTGCTGCATGCAGTGTGGTCTGCTTCTTTGCTGAGTAGTTGTAAAACAAATTGAACATTGTGCAATCATTCGCAAGCATCTGTAACCTGATGGTAGAAGCTCACTGAGGATACATCTCGGTCACACCTGAGTAACTGCTGCTGTGATGTCCTGGGACTACAATGTTAGACCTTCATGAACCATACCCCTTCTTCCTTTGTATGAGGTACAAATCGAACTACTGGAGTGTTGATTTCAATGGTGCCCATTATTTCAGTCTTACTTGATGCCTGGGTAGAGTGGCCAAATGCCGTCTCAATATCATGGGCATTCACTCTCACTCTACCTCTTACATTTCTGCTCTCTGATCCTTGTTTAGAGCCGGGTGTTCCTGACAAGACTGTAACCTCCTCAGTGATTTTGGTTAGCTAGTGCTGCCTGATACCCTGTCAATGACACCTGAGGAATGAATGGGCATCAATTTGTCAGATTAGATATGTCCTTTAGGATATAACTGGGAAAATACCAATATCGTAACTGTACTGGAACAAGCCAGTTAAGACTCAAACTAGTTTAGGCCAGAAAGCAAATCTGGTGATGTCCCCCATGGTTAGGTAGGAAATCAGTACTCATTGCCGAGGCTCATTGACAAAGCGTATAAAGCTGGACAAAGCATTGGAAGTCTGCCAACGCTTAATGAAACTGGAAACCAGCATGACTCACCACAGTCTGGAAGGAATGGGGGAAATTAAATCAAACAACTTTAATTCATTTTCTACTTTTATTTTCCAGTAACTATTGGATAACTGAATTTAGGACACAAACACTAAATAAAAGCAAATGCTGGAAATAGCAATCAATATCAACGAAGAGGGAATATAATGTTAAGTATTTCAAATTGACGAGCTTCCATCTAACTTAGGTTCTTTTGCAAAACTGCCTCTAAAATGCAGTCCTGGTGCAGAAACCATTCGTTAGTTCATTTTAGTGTAGATAGTTTGTCAGTTTATGTAACTATTGAATCTTCTAGCGTTCCTTTGAAGAAATTACCAAAATAATTTTACAGGCAGTAATGAAGATGTTTAAAATATTTTGATTTACAAAATATCCTTAATTTCCCTTCAAACTCTTTTTCAACTTTTCATCTGTTCATTTTTATGTTGTAATTTTCTTAAGATTATTATATTTAATACTGCTCCGAAACAAATAGAAAACTGTTTGTTAGCTTTTTTTAAATTTCTTTCCCCTGGTTAGCCACTTTATTGTAATTTTTTATGGATCAAATTTTTAATCATTGCAAATTTTTTGGGCTATTAATTTGTGTGATGTCTCCTTATGTGCAGATGCTGCTTTGTGTAACATGCAAAGCGCCACATGCAGCATGGCTAAAATGAATTGTGCAAATACATTGGTTTTTACTTCCTTTTACAAACATACATAATGTTTGGGACAAAGACCCATCATTTATTTATTTGCCTCTGTACTTCACAATTTGAGATTTGTAATATAAAAAATCACATGTGCTTAAAGTGCACATTGTCGGATGTTATTAAAGGTTTTTTTTATACATTTTGGTCTCACAATGTAGAAATTACAGCCGTGTTTATACATAGTCCCCTCATTTCACGGCACCATAATGTTTGGGACACATGGCTTCACAGGTGTTTATAATTGCTCAGGTGTGTTTAATTGCCTCCTTAATGCAGGTATAAGAGAGCTCTCAGCACCTAGTCTTTTCTCCAGTCTTTCCATCACCTTTGGAAACTTTTTTTTGCTGTTTCTCTACATGAGGCCCAAAGTTGTGCCAATGAAAGTCAAAGAAGCCATTATGAGACTGAGAAACAAGAATAAAACTGTTAGAGACATCAGCCAAACTTTAGGCTTACCAAAATCTTCTGAAACATCATTAAGAAGAAAGAGAGCACTGGTGAGCTTACTAATCGCAACGGGACTGGCAGGCCAAGGAAGACCTCCACAGCTGATGACAGAAGAATTCTCTCTATAATAAAGAAAAATCTCCAAACACCTGTCCGACAGATCAGAAACACTCTTCAGGAGTCAGCTGTAGATTTGACAATGACCACTGTCTGCAGAAGAACAGAAATACAGAGGCTACACTGCAAGATGCAAACCACTGGTTAGCCGCAAAAATAGGATGGCCAGGTTACAGTTTGCCAAGAAGTACTTAAAAGAACAACCACAGTTCTGGAAATTGTCTTGAGGACAGATGAGACGAAGATTAACATATCGGAGTGATGGCAAGAGCAAAGTATGGAGGAGAGAAGGAACTGCACAAGATCCAAAGCATACCACCTCATCTGTGAAACATGGTGGTGGGGCTGTTATGGCCTGGACATGTATGACTGCTGAAGGTAATGGCTCACTTATCTTCATTGATGATACAACTGCTGATGGTAGTAGCATAATGAATTCTGACGTGTATAGACACATCCTATCTGCTCTAGTTCAAACAAATGCCTCAAAACTCATTGTCCGGCGGATCATTCTACCGCTAGAAAGTGATCCCAAACATATAGGGGACGATCAGCCATGATCACAATGAATGGCGGTGCTGGCTCGAAGGGCCGTATGGCCTCATCCTGCACCTATTTTCTATGTTTCTATGTTTACAGCTAAAGCAATTAAGGAGTTTCTCAAAGCTAGAAAATGGTCAATTCTTGAGTGGCCAAGTCAATCACCCGATCTGAACCCAATTGAGCATGCCTTTTATATGCTGAAGAGAATACTGAAGGGGACTAGTCCCTAAAACAAGCAAAAGCTCAAGATGGCTGCAATACAGGCCTGGCAGAACATCACCAGAGAAGACACCCAGCAACTGGTGATGTCCATGAATCGCAGACTTCAAGCAGTCATTGCATGCAAAGGATATGCAACAAAATACTAAACATAACTACTTTCATTCACATGACATTGCTGTGTCCCAAACATTATGGTGCCCTGAAATGGTTGGACTACGTATAAACACTGCTGTAACTTCTACATGGTGAAACCAAAATGTATAAAAATGGCCTTTATTAAAATCTGACAATGTGCACTTTAACCACATGTGATTTTTTCTATTACAACTCTCAAATTGTGGAGTACAGAGGGAAATAAATGATGGGTCTTTGTCCCAAACATTATGGAGGCACTAAGTTAATTTGTCAAAACTCAAGTGTAATGAGATTTAATTTTTGTTTATCCGTATAGGCGATGCTGAATTTGATTTTTTTTATTTTTCTCAAATGTCATTTGTAATTTTCTGTGTCGATGGATAGCCAACCACTTTAGAATGATGGAGTATGGAGGTACTGATACTCCATGGATGATGATCGCTTTCACACCCTACTCTCAAACTGTGGCCCACTCTAGAGCTGTAGAAATATAAAGCGGTAGATGGCTACCTCTCCACAGTTTTTAACATGGAAATAATAAATGAAAATGCTAACATTTCTGCATGCCAGGAAACATCTTGAAGAGATAAACAGTTTTAAGTTCATGACTTATTGTCAGAACTGAGAAGAGTTTTGGAGATATAGTATCTTAAAATGGACATTGGAGTCATGAACATGGAGGAGGGGATAACGAAGGGGAGGTAATGAGAATGATAGGCAGAAATTAAATTGCATAAAAGTTGATGGTGAGAAGCAAGTATTGTAGAGAGAGAGAGAGAGAGAGATAATGAAGTAAAATTGAGTTGCAAGGAATTGTTAAAGGGGACAGAGGAATCAGAACCTGAACTCGGTGTTGAGCCTGAAAGTCTTTAAGGTGTTAAGCTAAAAAATGAGATGCTGTTCCTTGGGCTGTACACTGCAGAGCTGAAAGCCAAGAGCAGAGATGCCACAGAGATACAGGGGTGGGACATTGAAGTGAAAGACAACTGAAAGCTAATTGTGCTGCTTGGAACTGTTCTGCAAAACTGTCACAGACTGCAATGTGAGTGGTAAATCCAGTTAAAGTCGTACAAGGACTGGTTCAGCTGAAAAGAGTGTCGGAGGTCTTGGGTGCACGTAATAGAGGTGGTAAAGGGGCTTGTATCGCATTTCCTGCAGTTGATCAGGAATGTACTTTGAAAGGGGAAGATGGTGTAGGGGCAGTCTGAGAAATAGACTTGAATGTCACATGGGAATCAGAAGGTCAAAATGATGGAAGAGGAGAGTAGGAGTGCTATTTGGTGGCATGATCACACTGGAAATCACAGAACAAGATACACTGAATGCAGAGCTTAGTGGTGTGAAAAATAGAGAGAATGGGAAACCTCTAACAATCAGGAAGGAGAAGGAATGAGAGCAGAAGTGTTGAAAATGGAACTGACACGGTTGAGGAATCCTATCAACTACAAAGTAAATCAATACTAGGTCTGGGGAAGATATATCAGGAATACTAATAGAGTAAATGGCATGATCAAAATAAATGTCAGAAACAGAAGTGACACAGTGGTGCAGCGGTAGAGTTGCTGCCTTATGGGCCTGTCCCTTTTAGGCGACTGCAGGAAACTATGCAGTCGCCACATGGTCGCTACATTTTCGCGGGTGGTTGCCGGGGAGTCGCCTTCATGGTCGTGAAGAGTTTCCGCATTCTGGGAACTAGTCGCGGCCTCATTATAGTCACCATGAATTTTTCAACATGTTGAAAAATTTGCGGCAACTAGAATGAAGCCGCCATGGAGAGTAGCGAGAATTCTCGTGCCGTAGGTGGGTCGCCAGGAGGTCCTAGTGGGTTCCCAGGAGGTCGAAGGTTTTTGTGGGTTGTCGTAGGTTGTAGCCGGTGCTGACCGGTGAATTTCATTGGCTCATTGGGGAAAAAAAACCGCAAGCAGTAGTTTTCAGAACCAAGGATAACCGACCGGTAATGTTAAATGTCCGCTGAGGTCCCCCCCCCCTCTTTTAAAAGACTTACCGTAAACTGTGCTTTGGCCGTCTTAATTACAGCGCCAGCCTTCCTGTTCATCGCGGTGTGTGTCTGTATCACCTTGGCTTTGCACCATGTGAATTTTACTCAGACAGCGTTCCCCCCCGCTTGCCCTGTCCCCCGCCTGCATAACGGGCTGGTGAAGGAAGCGACGTGTGTGTGTTCCACTCCAACAGTCGCTGTTCCAGTTGTGGGTTTTTCAGGTAACTTGCAGCAACTTGACAGTCGCCTGATAAATCGCCCAAGTGGGACAGACCCATTACAGTGCCAGTGACCCGGGTTTGATCCGGACTATGGGTGCTGCCTGTACGGAATTTGTATGCTGTGACAGTGTGGGGTTTCTCCAGGTGCTCCGGTTTCTTTCCACACTTCAGAGATGTACAGGTTTGTAGGTTAATTATTTTTGGTATCATTGTACCTAGTCCGTAGCATATTACTAGTGTACAGGATGATCATTGGTTGGTGTCGTCTTGGTGAGGGCCTGTTTCCACGCTGTATCTCTAAAGTCTAAATGGAAGAATGGAGTGGTCCCTTACAGGAGGCACGTGGATCTTAGGGGGCACTAACGTTGCTCCTGCAATCAATTGGTTGCTGACAAATATTTCTTAATTAGTCATCTCGAAGAATGAAGTGGGAGAGATGACAAAATGAAGGAGATGGATCACATTGAAGCAAAATAAATTTGACATTTGGAAGGAAGGTTGTGATATTCTCCAATCTAGTGTTAGGAGTGAATGTGGAAGAACTTTAACGGGGGTTATTGTAATAGCCTAATGCACCTTTGGGTTGAGACCAGGAGCACTGAACTTGTTACATAAATATTGAATTCTACACGGTTGGTCTCTGACGCTGCTGAGCTATCAGATTGACTCAACATCAGAAAGTTATTAGGTGAAGTATGGTATAGTGAGCATCTACAGAAAGTTTCAGATTTCCCACCCATATCTAAATAACCAAAAGTGTTAGACAAAGGCACTTCAAAAAATGCCAAGGCCAACCTGATTTTGTGAAAGGGAAATCCTGTTGGCCCAATTCATTGGAGTCCTCTGTAAAGAATTAACCATGGATAACACAGGGGCAGGGTTGTACAGTATGTGGATGTTCATAAGGCATTTGATAAGGCGCTGCATTGAAGATTACTACTGAAAATAAAAGCATATTGAGGAGGTGGTATCATTTTGGCATAGATAGAAGATTTACCAGCTAACAGGCATATTATTTTGATGGGTGAACAGTGGGAACAGTGGTGAACAGTGAAACATGGGAGGACACAATGAGGCCTGACATCTAGGACAGGAGTCA
The DNA here is from genome assembly GCF_010909765.2 of Amblyraja radiata. Taxonomy (NCBI): domain Eukaryota; kingdom Metazoa; phylum Chordata; class Chondrichthyes; order Rajiformes; family Rajidae; genus Amblyraja; species Amblyraja radiata. The sequence continues at coordinate 48,164,850 of NC_045958.1, read as the reverse complement.
ACAACCTATAACCCACGGGCCGGATTCGGCCTGTAACCGGAAATCATCCAGCCTGCATACGTATTTTTTTTCAATTTGTTTTTGCGACCTGGGAAGTGCAGCCAGTCCAGGTGCACGCAGGCAACCTGCCAGCCAACCTGGGCACTACAGCCAGTCCCGGGGCAGGCAAGCCGACCTGGGCACTACAGCCAGTCCCGGGGCAGGCGAGCTGACCTGGGCACGACAGCCAGTCCCGGGGCAGGCGAGCCGACCTGGGCACTACAGCCAGTCCCGGGGCAGGCGAGCTGACCTGGGCACTACAGCCAGTCCCGGGGCAGGCGAGCCGACCTGGGCACTACAGCCAGTCCCGGGGCAGGCGAGCTGAACTGGGAACTACAGCTAGTCCCGGGCTGTTAGATTCTAGGAGCTGGCGGCTTCCAACTGGAATCAGCCTTGAGGGCTCCGGTCGCAGAGCATGTGGACTTACCATCACAGAGCTAGCTGACTTCAGAGGTTGTGGTCGCGGTTTTGCTACAACATGTTTCACAAAACATGGGATGGGGGGGGGATTGTCCTCCACCCCTCGAAACATGGGGGGGGAACAGGCCCCACCCCATCCCCTCCAGGATTTCCGCCCATGAGTGAACTGTAATTTGATGCTGGAGCCTCAATATCCCTGTCAGGATTGATCTTGAGTCTCTGCAAGTGGCACTGCATTAATGTCGATTGATTAAGTGAGCAAACAAAGATCTGAGAAAAGGTAAAATTGTTCACTTTGGCAAGAAAGATAATGATAGATATTATCTAAATGGTGAGGGTTCTGGATGTCCAAGAGTACGATTCACAAAAGACTAGTGTGCAGGAAGCACAAGTAATTATGAAATGTACGTTTTTTTATCATTTAATATAAGGGAATTGAACCAGTGCTTCAGTTATATAGAGTACAAGTGTGACAACACTCGGCAAATTCTGATGCAGAGTGGTGGAGGTGAATTATTTGAAAATTTATGGCAGTTAGATATATTCTACCTACCTCATGCAGAGGAGATTGTAGAATTTATGTTACAGTCAGATCAGACATGATCTTAAGTGGTGGAGGAGGCAGGATTGGACAACCCTTGCTTCTGAGCATTATGTTCATATTCTTACAGGATTCGAATTTGAGTTTTTTTTTTACTATACTGATTATTAAATATTTGGGAAAATCTCATTAAAAACCCATTAGAAAGGTGAAGATTTGATCACTTCATGAACGTCTGAGAAGCAACCTGATGTCAAAGGTAGTGCCTTAATGTAAGTTACTATGGAGCGGCCTGTCCCATTTTTGTCATGTCATAAGTGGTAGGAGTAGAATTAGGCCATTCAGCCCATCAAATCTATCCCACCATTCAATCATGGCTGACCTATCTCTCCCTCCTAACCCCATTCTCCTGCCTTCTCACCATAACCTCTGCCACGTGTACCAATCAAGAATTGTGAAGAAATTTGTGAAGAATCATATTTAAGAATCATATTTATATTTAATTATTTGTTGTTCCTGGTGAAGTTGGTGATCAAGTTAATATCCAAAACAATAGGTAAACTAGAAACAGCACGTGTAACATGTTGTTAGGGTGGTCTTTTTCATTGCAAAGCCTGAGACCGCTGGCGCGGAGAGAGCAGTGGAGGAAACAGGACTGCATCTGGGGGGAGAACATGGCTGCATCTGGGGCAGGAACATGGCTAAGAATGGGGCCCAGTGTGTGGAGGGAGGAATGGGTAATGGCATTGAGTATAGAGAGAGCGCGGAGGGGAACTGGATCAGGCGTGGAGAGAGCATGTGGTGGTGAACAGGGCCAAGTCTTTGGAAGAACAGAATGTGACCAAGTGTGGGGATGGAGCATACTGATGAATGGGATTAGATGTGGGGACAGAGGAATGGGTAACGGGATTGGGAGTGCAGAAAGAACGTGGGGAGGGGGGAAGGGATATGGTATGAATAGAAAGCATGGTGGGGAACATGGATGGGTCTGGTGGGAGACAGGATTGAATCTGAGGGGCTGATGAGGCATGGCCGACATGGTGGGTATCTGGACCAAGTGTGGGACCAGAATGAAAAGCCGGAGACTGGAGCATGTGAGGAAACATAGGCAGGTGTAGCAGTATGTGTATGGATGGAAGAGAGATGATCAGAGTGTTTGGATGGAATTCCTCAGTCACAGAGTGGAGGGATTCTCTTTTTCATTCCCTTTCGTGAATACATATGCACAATCACAGGGAGAGATGAGGAAAGCGGGGTTGGATCAATGAATGCAGCAGATACAGAGGAAAGAGATAAGGAGGTGGAGTAGAAGGAACAAAATTATAGCTATAAAAGGAGAGAATAGAAAGGGAAAAATACAGGGCAAAGGAATAATAATTAAGAAAGAGGGGAAGAAATGAGGAAGAAAAGGAACGAAAATAAGATTATCAATGAGGAGGTACACAAAATTGCTGGAGGAACTCAGCGGGTGCAGCAGCATCTATGGAGCGAAGGAAATAGGCGACGTTTCGGGCCGAAACCCTTCTTCAATGAGGAGGTTGTAGGGAAATGAAGGAGCATTATGTTAAGAGAAGGGCAGGTAGCAAATCATTGAAAGTAAAATCGAGTGTGAAATAGGTGGATACAAGAGAAGGAACTAGAGGTCTATGAAGGAATAATAATCAATATAATATTCTAGTCATGGAGAGATACAGCATGGAAAAGGCCCTTAAACCGACTGAGTCTGCTCAGCCATCAAGCACACAATTTTACACTAATCCTACCCAAACCCATTTTTATTCTCCTTGCATTCCCATCAATTCCCCCTGAATTTCTCGCTTATCCACACATTAGCAACAATTTTTAATTGTCAATGAATCAAACAATCGGAGAACCTGGAGGAAACGCATGTGGTCACGTGGAGAAGGTGCAAATTTCACCCAGACAGCACAAGAGGCCAGGGTTGGATACAGGTTGGATGCTATGAAGCAGCAGTTTTACAGGCTGTTAATAGGACTCTCCTGTTGAAGGGTTTTTGTCATATAGGACATAGAATGTAGAACGTAGAAGAGTGCAGCGCAGGAGCAAGCCCTTTGGCCCACAATGTCTGTGCCAAACATAATGTCAGGATAAAGAAGTCTCCTCTGCCTGCAAATAATCTATACCCCGCCTTTCCATGCTTATGCACCTATCTTAAAGCCTCTGAAATGTCACTATCGTATCTGCCTTCACCACCACCCGTGATAGCGTGTTCCAGACACCTATCAACTTCTCTGTAAAACAAAATTCTGATATGCGCATCTCCTTTAAACTTTGCCCCTCTCACCTTAAAGCTGTGCTCCATATTGGCCCCAACTTTTTAAAAAAATGATGATTTCTGAGTTATTGGTTCAATAATGTTTATTATATTTTAAACTGATTTAAAATAGCGTAACTTTCAATTGACTGCAAATAGTACTGCAGGAGATATTTGTGCAAGTGCATTTTCAAAAGTATTATGGTGAACAACTAAACTAATTTCATTTGGATTATTATAGATCTGAAATGTTACCAGAAACTGCTGGAAATACTCAGCAGGCTGTGCAGTATTTTTGGAGAAAGAACAATGATCTCTCAGAACTCATTTATGGTTCCACACGTATTACCCATCCTCCACTGTCATTATTTATGTTTTAGCCTCAGCAGAAAATATTTGCACCGTATCCACTTATTTTTTATCAAACTAGACTGATGATGATGGCAAGTAAATCAATCTTGAGAAAAGGCCCCCTCACTAGAGCCTGGTATTTTAGTTTATTTTCTTAAGTTGCACCAGGGAATTGCAAGAGTTTCTCAAAACCCCCATCAAAATTTGCTTTCATAAGAATAGTTTAGATGATGCATCTGATGAATTGTATGATTTGGCAGCCAGGCTGATTCTAGAATACGTTTTCCTCTGTCGTTCTCATTTACCTAAATTGTGTCATTGTGGCTTAGTTTTCAGGCGTTCAGCTGTGTGTTGTACATTTAGCCCACAGACTTATGTGTGCAGCACAAAGCTTAACAAGCAGGAGATTGTTCAGCTGCGTAAATTTTGTCCAGAGGTGGCTGAATACTAAAGATGTTGTTTAAACACTCTGTACTTTGTGTCTAAATCCTTTTGGGATTTAGTGGTCAGACTTTATGGAGCTTGAGGTAGAAGGGCTGCAGTTAGCAACCCGAATACTTGGTAGCCATAATTAAGGTTAGTGTGTAGTTCCCATAACTGCAGTCCCCCAATGAGTAAAGGACAATCCTAGCAACATCCCTCCCACAAGTACCTGTACATTTTCATGGAATTCTGCAGCTCTTGGCTTCAAAGACAGGGAGCAGAGAGAACAGCTGCTTTGGTAACTGCTTGTACAGTTTATTATTTGTCACAAGATAACCAAAAAGTAATCAACTGAGCCATCACCAGTGCGACAAAATGTTGAATAGTAACATTTTATAGCCATTATTCGGACTGGTAAACTTGCAAACTATAACTTTATTATAAATGAAAAAAAAATAATGAAAGTTCGGGCTTAAAATTAGATTAGAGGGAAATATTGGTACTTTTTGAGTTGATTTTTTTTTTCCGAGACGAACTGCTCACAAGGTTGAAGGAGCAATGGAGATAACAGATATTTAATGAGGTGAGAGGCAAAGCTGTTTAACCACAGGAGTAAACTGAAGTCAGATGATTCAGGAAAGTAGTAGTGCAGGCATGAGCGCATCCATCTCTTTGGTTTGATAATGTAAAAAGTGAAAGGGGAAAATTGAAAGCAGAAGGAGCTTAGAAGATATTGGGGACAGTAATAAATAAAGAATGAAGATAGAACAACTGGAGATGGGAAACAGCTGAACCAAATTGAGATACAAATTTAGCAGAAATAGGAATAATGTGAAAAATAGAGACAGAAAGAAAGTAAGGAAAAAAAATCCATGGTTGCAAGTCTAGATTCAAGCCAGTTCTGGGGAAAATACATTGTCTACCTTGTTTTTGGTCATGTGGAGATAATAGTTGGGAAAGGTACATTATTGCATTGGTCCTGATGCCTACTGCATAGATGCCACTTAGCGTGTTATTTGATATATCAGTACAAATGTATGGCAAAATTCGGCTCTAACTCCATCAACAAATTTGCAGACACCATTGTGGCGGGCTGAATCATGAACAATGATACAGAAAAGTGATTAAATTGCAGGGTTTTATAGATGTTGCCCAGTCCATCACAGAGACCAGACTTCCCACCATTGAGTCCACCTACACTTCATGCTGCCTCAGAAACGCAGTCAGCATAATCAGTCTTATCCCACTCCGATCATTACTACTTCTCCCTGTTCCGGTCCGGTACAAGGTACAGAAGCTTGAAAGCACGCGCCACTGATCTCGGGAATAGCTCCCCCCCCCCCCCCCCCCCCCCCCCCCCCCCCCCACCCCCCTCTGTTATCAGGTTTCTGAATGATCCTTCCATAACATAGAAACATAGAAAATAGGTGCAGGAGTAGGCCATTCGGCCCTTCGAGCCTGCACCGCCATTCGATATGATCATGGCTGATCACCCAACTCGGTATCCCATCCCTGCCTTCTCTCCATACCCCCTGATCCCTTTAGCCACAAGGGCCACATCTAACTCCCTCTTAAATATAGCCAATGAACTGGCCTCAACTACCTTCTGTGGCAGAGAATTCCACAGATTCACCACTCCCTGTGTAAAAAATGATTTTCTCATCTCGGTCCTAAAAGGCTTCCCTCTTATCCTTAAACTGTGACCCCTTGTTCTGGACTTCCCCAACATCGGGAATAATCTTCCTGCATCTAGCCTGTCCAACCCCTTAAGAATTTTGTAAGTTTCTATAAGATCCCCCCTCAATCTTCTAAATTCTAGCGTATACAAGCTGAGTCTATCCAATCTTTCTTCATATGAAAGTCCTGCCATTCCAGGAATCAGTCTGGTGAACCTTCTCTGTACTCCCTCTATGGCAAGAATGTCTTTCCTCAGATTAGGAGACCAAAACTGTACGCAATACTCCAGGTGTGGTCTCACTAAGACCCCTGTACAAATGCAGTAGAACCTCCCTGCTCTTATACTCAAATCCTTTTGCTATGAATGCTAACATACCATTTGCTTTCTTCACTGCCTGCTGCACCTGCATGCCTACTTTCAATGACTGGTGTACCATGACACCCAGGTCTCGTTGCATCTCCCCTTTTCCTAATCGCTATAACTCCCTGCAATTTATTGTGGTTTGGTGCAGAGCTGTTCCCAAACTGAACCATAATGCAATCTGACAGTATGCTTTTGATGGTGCATCTGTTGAAGTTTGTAAGAATCACTAGAGGCATGCAGAATTTTCTCAGTCTCCTCAGGAACTTGAGGCATGTGTGTGCCTTCTTGGCTGACGCGTGAATGTGGTTGGTCCTCAATAGGTAATTGGTAATACTAATCTAATCTATTATGAGCATTGTTCTCACAGTACAGCAATAGGATGCAGGCCTTGATCATCAGTCATTTGTACTATGGAACCATTATCCCGTTGACCATTTTTCCCATTTGCACAAATCTGATCTGCCCACTTCTTATAGACACAAAATGCTGGAGTAACTCAACGGGACAGGCAGCATCTCTGGATAGAGGGAATGGGTGACGTTTCAGTTCGAGACCCATCTTCAGTCTGAAGAAGGGTCTACGCCCGAAACATCTCCCATTCCTCTATCCAGAGATGCTGCCTGTCCCGCTGTTACTCCAGCATTTTGTGTCTATCTTTGGTTTAAACTGCGGTTCCTTCCCACACATTTTGTCTGCCCACATTAGATCCACTTTTTGTTTGTTTGCCTTGCCTATTTAAGAGGTCGTTTCAATGTCTCCAGGTTGTAATGTAGGCCAGAACTTAGGACCTTTTGGAATTGTATCGTTTTTTTGCTTAAACGGAATCTTTCTTAGTTATTTTTATGTACTTTTTCCTTCAAGCAATATCAATGCTTCCCTTGTATGGTCACTCACTAGTTCTAGGAAGGGATAGCAAACATACTTGTGTACTACGTCAGGAATTATCAGAGCACAGAGTTACAACATAATGTATGAATCATTGACTTGTCTTTTCTGTGTATGAACGGTAACATCACAAGTGTTAAGTGAAAAATACAGAAATGGTTAGACTTACTGGAAAAGTGGCTGTACAACATTTTGTTCTGTAAGATCATTGAGGATCCATTAATTAGTATTTAGTGGAACTGATACTGTGCCAGATGAAGCATAGTGCCCCTTAGGAGTTTGGATTGGCAAATATGAATTATTTTAGGAGTCACCACATATTAAAAGTATATTTGCTATTGGAACTTTAATATTCGTTTAATTTTTTTGAAGTAATTTTTTAACAAGTTCATGTGTTAGCTGCAAAAAAATTTAAATATTTCAAAATATTTCAAAATCCTAACTTAGCAGGCTGTTTTTACTGTAAGAATCATTTTCATAATATGTAACGGTAAATGTAATGAATGGGGAGTCTCATACATCCTGTTCCTTTCAGTGAGGGCTGACATTTAATTCTGCTTACTATTTGGAAGATGCACATAGTTTTTAACTGTCTTCCGCCATGTTGCTTGATCTTGTGTACGTACCTAAAATTATGAAGATATACATTCATATTGTTAATGTAAGGGAAAGCATGGACGGAAATGGCCAATTGTGTAAAGTCATTACAATTTTTTTCAGGTTGGGTGGGGGTGGGGGAGGTTCCCCCCGCCATGGGTACCATGTAATCCCGTGCTACCTGCTCCATGGTCGGATAGTTGGCGACTAAACCGTCTCCCCCACCTGGTTTGCCAGGTGAGGAGAGGGCTAAGGACCCCCAGCAGGACCAAAACCAAGACCTGTCAAAGGGCGGATGAGCTCCTAGCGAGCCAATGGCCATCCACACTTCAGTAGAAGTTGCGATCATTGACGTATGTAGCATTGTAAGGCACCGTGCCCGTTGATGTTTTCAACAATGATGATGATGATGATTACAAGGGCCTGAATGCTCATAAATCCCTTATAATGCTTTACATCCTCATGAGTGATTCTTTTAAATGAAGGTCTCTTGTGTTTCAAATATTACAGGCAATCTTCTTTTGGAATTAGTAATAAATCTCTTGATAATAAAATGGGGAAATATAATCAACAACTATATCCACAACTGGGATTTCCTGTTAGATACAAGAAACGGTGGATGCAGGTTTACAATAAAAGACACAGTTCTGGAGTAACTCATTGGGTCAGGCAGCACCGCTGGAGACCATGGATAGGTGATGTTTTGGGTCGGGACTCGAAAGGCCACCTATTCATGGTCTCCAGAGATGCTGCCTGATCCGCTGAGTTACTCCAGCATTTTGAGAGAATATCTGGTTGATACAAGATATGTTTTCCATCACCTGCCTACAATTGCAAATGACCATTGAGTTTTTCAAGACAACAGTTATTAGCAACATGTATCTTGTTCACATTTCTGTGGATCAATTCAGTTGGATCTTCAATTGATTTGCTAAATAGTAATGTTGAAGTCAGAGTCATAAGAATGCCAGATTGTGAAGCCATCTGAGTGGTTAGTTTTCTGACTTCCCTTGTAGAATTATATCCTACAGACTTCATCAAGCTCATTTTCATCTCCCCAACACAATATTCCATCTGCTCTGCAAGCTATGCACATCCATTAAGAGGGTTACATTTCTACCCTTTCATCATTTTAGAATGTTGAGGGCTATAAATTTAAAATCAGCGATGTATGGTGCTGATCAAAGCCTGTTTTAACATATCTGAGTCTTCAAAACTGATCGTTACACTTGAGTAGTGTTCACCTATAACTAAAGGAATGCCCTTTCCAAAAGCCAGAGAGTAATGGTAGATGGTTGTTTGTCAGGTTGGAGGCCAGTGACTAGTGACTAGTGGGGTGCCACAGGGATCTGTGTTGGGTCCACAGAACAGTGTTGGGTCCACTGTTGTTTGTCATGTACATCAATGATCTGGATGATGGTGTGGTAAATTGGATTAGTAAGTATGCAGATGATACTAAGGTAGGTGGGGTTGTGGATAATGAAATAGATTTTCAAAGTCTACAGAGAGATTTATGCCAGTTGGAAGACTGGGCTGAAAGATGGCAGATGGAGTTTAATGCTGATAAGTGTGAGGTGCTACATCTTGGCAGGACAAATCAAAATAGGACGTACATGGTAAATGGTAGGGAATTGAAGAATGCAGGTGAACAGAGGGATCTGGGAATAACTGCACAGTTCCCTGAAAGTGGAATCTCATGTAGATAGGGTGGTAAAGAAAGCTTTTGGTGTGCTGGCCTTTATAAATCAGAGCATTGAGTATAGAAGTTGGGATGTAATGTTAAAATTGTACAAGGCATTGGTGAGGCCAATTCTGGAGTATGGTGTACAATTTTGGTCGCCTAATTATAGGAAGGATGTCAACAAAATAGAGAGAGTACAGAGGCGATTTACTAGAATGTTGCCTGGGTTTCAGCAACTAAGTTACAGAGAAAGGTTGAACAAGTTAGGGCTTTATTCTTTGGAGCGCAGAAGGTTAAGGGGGGACTTGATAGAGGTCTTTAAAATGATGAGAAGGATAGACAGAGTTGACGTGGATAAGCTTTTCCCACTGAGAGTAGGGAAAATTCAAACAAGGGGACATGACTTGAGAATTAAGGGACAGAAGTTTAGGGGTAACATGAGGGGGAACTTCTTTACTCAGAGAGTGGTGGCTGTGTGGAATGAGCTTCCAGTGAAGGTGGTGGAGGCAGGTTCGTTTTTATCATTTAAAAATAAATTGGATAGTTATATGGACGGGAAAGGAATGGAGGGTTATGGTCTGAACGCAGGTATATGGGACTAGGGGAGAATACGTGTTCGGCACGGACTAGAAGGGTCGAGATGGCCTGTTTCCGTGCTGTAATTGTTATATGGTTATTGTTATATGGATCTTTCGGTGTTAGTTGTGTTTATTCCAGCATTTGGAAACAGAATCGTTGGGTTTATTGTCGAATACAAAAACACAATAAAGTACAGGTGCAATGAATATCCTGCTTGCATCATATGCATATAGACTCAACCAGCACACAACAACAAAATTGTATTTAAATTATACAAGATAGTGAAAAGAAAAACTGCAAAAACAATACAATGCAAAATACCATTAACAAATAATTCCATGGCACTGCAAGGGGTGGTCCGTAGTGTTCTGCTATTGACGTAGGATTAAGTCAGGCAGGATGTATAGGAGGCACAAGAGATTGCAAATTCTAGCATCTTGATGAAAAAAGTAAACCGCTGGAGGAACTCAGTGCGTCATGCAACATCTGTGGATGGAAATGGGCAGGCGATGCTTCGGATCGGGACCCTTCTTCAGAATGATGAACCAGAGGGGGGTTTGCTGGTGGAAAGAATGAGTGGGGCAAGTGGTTGTACAGGTTGGAGGAAAGTAGCTGTTCCTGAATCTGATGGTGTGGAACCTCAATGTTCTATACCTCCTGCCTGACGGTAGCTGCAAGAAGAGGGCATGACTGTTTTCTTATAAATTGGATAATATAATCAAACATTCAGTCCAGGGGTGGCATATTGCCCGAGTGCACTCGTATAACTAATTTGCATCATTGGATTGCTTCTAATTGTGGCTACCTTCTTGCAGCGAAATACAAACTAAAATTGGCAAGCAATGTACCTGCCCTAATTATTTTTCTGCGTGTAATCATGCATCATTTGTGGAAAATTAGATTACTGTGTATGTAATGTGGAATGGGATCTATTGATGCCAGTCACTGAACCTGTAAATAGTACCAGGGAATATTTGGATTGGAGATGGAGTAAATTGGGTTGGAGATGGAGTGGCGCAATCCAATGGAAAGGGCACTGCACCTCAACCCTCATTAAACCTTGCAAGTACGTCAGTGTCATAACAGTCAGCAGCAACAACTAATGCCACATAATTGAACTGCCCGTATAAATATCCCAAAATGCATCCATCACATGTGGTCATGTCAGACAAAAGATGGAGCTGAAATATTTACAGAGATAATAGGACATATATTCATAATTACTATGTATTAATGAGAGGCATCTTAAAGGAGCAAAAAGTCCCAGTAAGATTTGGGAAGGGAATTTCAATGCTGAGGGCCTTGGAAGCCGAGAGCATGGGTTGAGTTATTTAAGTCAAGGGATGCTCAAGAAGCCGGGAATTGGAGGAGTGCAAATATCCTGGCAGTCTTATCAGACATAATGTGATTCTATACACAGAGAGGCACAAAGCCATGAAAGCATTTGGAAATGAGAATTTAAAAATGAAGCAATTACTTAATTGGGCACCAGTGATATTGGGGAACGATACCTTGGAGTACTCCAGAACAAATAAATGTAACTCTCATTAACATCTTGTTTATAATGGTATAGTTCCAACTATAGTCTCAGATTATGACAACTGCTCTGATGTCAAGTAGTTAAAGTGGCTGAAATCACGTTCCCAAATTTTTTATCTCACAGTAATGTCCCAAAGTGAATGCTTGTCCTCTTGCTGATATCCTAATCTATTAAGCTTAACATGGTCAACATCAGAGATATCTCAGCAGAATTCTTGCTCTACAATGGTTACACTGGCGGAGTGCAATTACAAGTATTGGGCTCTTTTGTCTTTACTTGCTGTCACAATAAACATTGCCTTCTTGAATTTTGCACTTGAGCGCTACGCCTTGTGGATGAATCAATTTAGTGCAGTTAATTTCTCCCCATCTCTAGAGTACTGCCATTTCATCTACTTGGCGCCAGACATTGAGGGAATAATATATCATTGTAACCAGCTTGAAATTCCCACTAAAATAAAACCTTGCCTACAACACAGGCTTGTCACATATTATTGCTTAGAAGTGTAATTACATAACTCTGCTTTGTTTCCAGTGTTATGTGAATGTAAATAACTCTTTTTCCAATGTAAAGTGTGATACCAACCAATTGTGGAAACTTTGCGTTTCTCAGGTAATTTTCATTCATAAGATACTCTTGCACTTCACATGTCATTTCATCATTAGGATGGCATCATACTCATTTTGGATCATTGGATAAAGTCATCATGGGAGCAATTAACATTGGTCACTCCGAGGCGCCTGAGTCATCCCATCACACAAAGTTAGATGTAGAACTTAGGGCGGCAAGGTGGTGCAGCAGTAGAGTTGCTGCCTTACAGCACCAGAGACACGGGTTTGATCCTGACTATGAGTGCTGTCTGTATGGAGTTTGTATGTTCTCCCCGTGACCTGCGTGGGTTTTATCCGGGAGCTCTGGTTTCTTCCCACATTCCAAAGACATACAGGTTTGTAGGCTAATTGGCTTGGTAACATTGTAAATTGTCCCTAGTGTGTGTTAGATAGTATTAGAATGGGAGGATTGCTGGTCGGCACGTACTCGCTGTTTCCACGCTGTATCTCTAAACTAACTCAATTTGCACACTTCAAGCCTCCACACAGCACCAGTCTTTATCAAAGCAGATTCCAGATCTCCATTCTGAAGCATTTGACTCCTGGGATGGCCAGATCCCAATCTCTCAACCCCATCGACTATTTGAGACTCCCAATAGATAAGTAACGACACTCGCATCAACCTCAACCTCAGCATAAGCCCCTCTCTGTTCTTTCTGGCCATTCACAATACTGGCACTCTGTTCAGTTTCCCTACCTCCCCCAACATTTTGACCATTATGCATGAATCCTGATACATCTCCCCACCCTCCCAGCCATCACAGCTTAGGATCCCTGAGCTAATCCTGGCCCCCACAGAAGCGCTGTTTGGGTTCCGGAGTACCAGCCACCCGAGCTCCCCCCAGACCCTGCCTCAAATCAGTTTACTAGTTGGCACATTTTCAATTAAGGAAAGGCATAATGATAACAGGTATAAATAATATAAAGGACTCTGAAGAAGAGTCCTGACCTGAACTGTTGCCTGTACATTCCCTCCACAGATGCTGCCTGATGGTTCCCCCTCTGCTTTGTGCTTTGTTCAGGGTATAATGATTGATTATTTGATGTTTGAACTGGTTTGCAGTGGGTCTGAACGAAATTTTGTGCCTTGCAGTCATAACATAGAATAAAATAACAAAACACACAATAAACACAGATTTAACATCCATCACAGTGAGTCCACCAGGCACCTCCTCACAGTGATGGAAGGCAAAAGTCTTAAAGTCCCTGTCTCTTCCCTCCTTGTTCTCCCTCTGCACTGAGGCGATCCAGGCATCCGATGTTGTGACCCCGCCGGGTGATGGTAAGCAAGTCCCGCGGCTGAATCCGAGCTCCGCGAATGGGAATTCAGACATCTCTCCTGAGAATATGTTAAACTATTCTTTCAAAGCATATTGTGGCACCAAATCTAGTACCAAAAATATTGTACATCATTAACAAAAGAGGTGCCCAAAATATTGGGGGATAATATTTTGAGGATAAATTATTAGGCATTGCCATTTCATGACTATATTGTTACTTTATCAATTTTAGTCTATATTGGAGAATACCATATTGGGTCAAGTAGAATGTATTTTTCGATGTATTTGTCCAGACTATGGGAGTCAATTCTCAACCCAAAATAAATGCTGGACTGTGTACTCATATGTAAGCTATTATGCACTTAATGTGTCACCTTAAAGAAACTTTGAGCTTTAGCTGTAAGATTCTCAAGATTCCAGCCTAACCTTATGTGGTGTTACTGGATATTCCTTCTGTACATCTGTCTAATTGCTGGATACTTGGCAGACTCCTGAACTGTAGCTGGCTTCATTTTCAGTGGTGTACTCAGTTCTTTGTTTTCTTTCATTAGAAAATTGGGCATATTTTCTAAACCATAAATAAGTAACCCATGGAGTTGTTAAATGTTGCTGATGCCTTGTTGCGGTATAGCTCTTTGGCAAAATCACACTCTCTGGTATTTTACCCAGATGATCACACGTGTGAACGTTAATGCACGTGTCAGCAGCCAGTGCAATATTGGGATGAAACACTCTGGTTCCTTTCTTCTGTATTCTCTTGTCCATCTGAACCTCCCAACCTTCCTGCACATTCAATAGTTTTTTTGTAAATGGTTCGATGGTTCCTTTATTATCACATATACCAAGGTGCAGTGAAATACATTTTGCAGAGAACTCAGCAAGACTATCCTTTAAGGACCCTTGCACTATATTTTCTCTTGTATAATCAGGCTTCATTAATTGTGATGTTCCTTACTCAGTGTAGCACAGACAGAACCTTCCTGGCTTAAGAAGCTTATCTACTCAATGTTTACTTAGCTGAGTCATCAGGAGAGCCCAATTCATATTATGTTGAATCCAAAAAAATGATGGTAACTGCTGGAAGAAAGTATTTAAAAAAAATTCTTAACATCTCAAATTCAACATCAGATCAGGGGACAGCCATTCAGCCCATCTTGCCAGTACAGGCACAGGTCCTTATTTCTGGCTTGAAATTGTGTGCAGTTTAATTGTTGATTTTCTTGGCAGGGACCCTCTGCTGTTGGCACATTATGTCAAATTCTGGGCAATTGCGCAAAGCACATGCCCAAATTTCTTATCTGCATTTCCAGCATTCAATGTAATTGGCAGTTAATGGAATAGAAAAATGACTCTAAATTAAGCTGAAGTCAGTCCTGAAAGAGTGCTGCATAAAATTCTGGATGAGATGTGGACTGAGTCACCCTTTAGTCCTTCTGTTAAGTGGTCATTCATCTGTCAGCCTTGACAAGTAATATTGGCATGGAATTTAACCACAAAGGCAGTTGTCCCTGACTATAGCTCATAGCCAAGCATGGTGCTATTCTCACCTGATGTTCACGCAGTAGGTATTGTGTATTTTGGAAGGTTTAATGGGTAAATCTGAACAAAGCAGTTTGCACAGCTGGAAATAACATTATATAAATTTGCAGAAGCTACTGTAACTCAATTAAGGAACTTCATTTTCTATTCCTTCAAGAAAAATGGTTTACGCTGGCAAGTCAGCAAAAAAATGCCCATTCGTTATTGCCCTTGAGAAAATGGTGGCACGACGTTGAACCATTGTGGCTATTCTGGTGAAGGTACTTCCAAGATTATGATGGATAGAGAGTTGCAGGGTTTATCCCAAGCAATGATGAAAGAACACTGAGATATTTATATCGTATGATGGCATTTAGGAGGGGAAACTGAAGCTGGTGGTGCTCCGCTATATTTGTTCTCGGTAAAGATCGTACGTTTGGGAGGTGCTGTTAGAATATCATAGATGAATGATGGCAGCGCATTTTGAAGAAAGCCAAGGTGCACTGCCGATGGAGTGAATGAATGTTCAGAGTGTTGTAAAAGGATACTTAGTAATGGATGGCGGTGTGCTTCCGTGAGCGTTGTTGGAGATGTAGTTATCCAAACAAATGAAGAGTGTTTCATCACACTCTTGGCATGTGGCAGGAAAATAGTGGATCAGCTTTGGATATCAGAAGGTGAGTCACTTGGGGCAGGATACCTAGCCGCTGATTTATTGTCACCATGGCATTGGTGCATCTCAACAGGTTGAGTTTCTGACCCCAAGGACGATGACGAAAATGGCCATGTTTGTACCATTGAGTGTCAAAGGTGCGGATTATAATGTCTGTTGTTGAAAATGGCCTGTACCTGATACTTGTACATCATGAACGTTTATTACCATGTGTCAACCCATGCCTGAATCTTTACTAGACCTTACTAAGCAGAGCCATAGACATAAACATAGAAACATAGAAAGTAGGTGCGAGAGTAGACCACCAGGTCCGTCGAGCCCGCACCGCCATTCGCTCATGGCTGAACACTAAACAGACACACTTACCCACAAACAGTAGACACAAGACACAGAACACAAGACACTACCCTCCCCTTTATACCGCTATCACCCCTCTCCACCCCAAGAACCTCGTGATCTCCTGGGGGAGGCAAAAAAACGGATAAAAACCCAGGTCCAATTCGGGAAAAAAATCCGGGAAATTCCTCTCCGACCCCAATCCAGGCGATCGACACTTGTCCAGGAGATCACTCAGGTCTTACTATACTAACCATACCTAGGTCCATATCCCTGCCCTCTCCCCGTAGCCCCTTATCCCCTTGGCAGCTAAAAAACCATCTATTTTAGTCTTAAATATATTTAAAGTTTCTGCTTCCACTGCTCCCTGGGGCAGTGAATTCCATAAATTAACCACCCTCTGGGTGAAGAAGTTCTTCCTCATCTCAGTTTTAAAAGAGCCCCCCCTTATTCTGCAACTATGTCCTCTAGTTCTAGTTTCCCCGATCATTGGGAACATCCTCGGTGCATCCACCCGATCAAGGCCCCTCACGATCTTATATGTTTCAATGAGATCGCCTCTCATTCTTCTAAACTCCAAAGAGTAGAGTTCCAGCCTACTTAACCTTTCCTCATATGTCAATCCCCTCATTGCAGGAATTAATCTTGTAAACCTTCGCTGCACTGCCTCCAGGGCTAGTACATCCTTTCTTAAGTATGGACCCCAGAACTGTACACAGTATTCCAAATGTGGTCTCACTAATACTGTGTACAGCTGCAGCAAGACCTCCGTGTTTTTATACTCAATCCCCCTAGCAATAAAGGCCAAAACTCCATTGGCCTTCCTGATTGCTTGCTGCACCTGCATACTAACTTTTAGTGATTCATGTACTAATACCCCTAGATCCCTTTGCGTTGCATTACAACGCAGCTCCTCCTCATTTAGAAAATAACTTGCCCTATCATTTTTTTTCCCAAAGTGAATGACTTCACATTTATTAGTATTAAATTTCATCTGCCAAGTTGTTGCCCACTCACCTAGCTTATCTATATCCTTTTGCAGACTCTTCCTATCCTCCTCATCCCCTACTTTTCCTCCCATTTTTGTATCGTCCGCAAATTTTGATATATTACACTTGGTTCCCTCCTCCAAATCATTTATATAAATTGTGAACAACTGGGGTCCCAGCACCGACCCTTGCGGAACCCCGCTAGTTACCGGTTGCCATCCCGAGTATGAACCATTTATCCCCACTCTCTGCTTCCTATTTGTTAGCCAATCCTCTACCCATGCTAATATATTACCCCCAATCCCATAATTTTTTATTTTTAGCAATAGTCTCTTATGTGGCACCTTGTCAAAAGCCTTTTGGAAGTCCAAGTATACCACATCCACCGGTTCCCCTTTATCCACCCGGGTTGTTACTTCCTCAAAGAATTCGAGCAGATTCGTTAAACAGGACTTCCCCTTCACAAAACCATGCTGGTTCTGTCCGATGAAGTCATGTTTATCCAAGTGCCCCGTTAGTGTTTCTTTAATAATTGTCTCTAACATTTTACCCACCACCGATGTTAGACTAACCGGTCTATAGTTACCCGCCTTCTGTTTACTTCCTTTTTTAAATATAGGTGTTACATTGGCCATTTTCCAATCCACTGGGACCGTTCCTGCCTCCAGGGAGTTTTGGAAAATTATCACCAATGCATCCACAATCCCCACCGCTATCTCCCTCAAGACCCTTGGATGTAATCCATCAGGCCCAGGGGATTTATCCTCCTTCAGTCTCATTAATTTCCCTAATACCACCTCCTTGGTGATCTTAATAGTATTTAGCTCCTCCATTCCTACCGCCCCCTGTTTATCCAGCGTTGGAATATTTTTTGTGTCTTCTATGGTGAAGACTGATACAAAATACTCGTTTAATGCCTTTGCCATTTCCATGTTCCCCACCAACAACTCTCCAGTCTCACCCTCCAATGGACCAACGTTCACCTTAGCCACCCTTTTTCTTTTTATATAGCTATAAAAACTCTTACTATTAGTTTTTATGTTGTTCGCTAAATTCCTTTCATAGTCTATTTTCCCCGTCTTAATTAATCTCTTAGTTATTTTTTGCTGACCTTTAAATGCTTCCCAATCCTCTACCCTCCCACTATCTCTGGCTACCTTATATGCCCTTGCCTTCAGCCGAATACTATCCTTTATAGTTTTACTGAGCCATGGCTGACTGTTCTTACCCTTACCCCTTTTTTTTTTTTAAGCCAAGAATATTATATTACGCAAATATCTTCAAACAATCTCTATTCTGCCTCTGATGTTAAAGCAGCTGAAAGTAGTTGAGCCGAAGAAAGTGTCCTGAAGAATATTTGCAATGATGTCCTGGTGCTGGGATAATTGATTCAACAAGATCAATTGCCTTCCTTTGATCATTTATGACTCATGACTAGATTCCTATCAGGATGAATTGGGTTCATTACCCAGATTCTATAATGGTGGTCCTTGCTCACCCACTCATAATTGAACAAGATGCAGAGCCCCAAACAAACTTGCCTTATGCACTTGGGAGGCATTCACCAAGATGTGGTAAGGGCTGGGATTGTGTTGTCGTGATATCTTATCACCAAAATCATCTGACGCAATTAACACCTAACCTATCCTCCTTTCAAAGCTTTATCTCCTGTCAGAGTTGGCATTCCAGACAATACTTTTTTTTAAAAGGCACAAAGTGCTGAAGAAATTTTAGAAAGGTATTTACTTTGAATCATGTGAATTTCCTTCTTAAATGCATTCCCATTGCTTTGAATTAATTGATCTTCCTTCAAGTAATGCATTCTATTCCTCCTGTAAATAATTTCTGTCAAGTAAAGTTGCCTTTAGTCGAGTTTACATCTCTTTACTCCCACTTTCTCATTATCTTTGACCTTTTTCATGGTTATGCTCCATATTGCTGAATTATGATCATGATTACAAAAGTACTCTCCCCGTGATACACTCAGGATTGCATGATATTGCAGAATTTGGCTTCACTGGAATTACCAGCTGCGCAAAAAGAAAATAATTTGTCATGCTCAAGTTGTCATGCTCTTCTAACCTTTAACAATACATAAACCTCCATTCTTTGTTTTGCACAGTTACCACATCACATATGTTCTTCAGAGCTGGCTGCAGAGGTTGAGCTGCATTGACTGAGAGCTTCCAAAAGTCCACTGATTCTGGGAAGGTCCAAACAAAATTAAATTAGCTCAGGAAAGTGGAAGTAATTCTTAGAATGAATAAAGAGTCAGCTAAGCAACAGAAAACACAGGGATGCGATAAGTTGGTAACTTTCAGTTTTGCCAGCTAATATTAGGGGTTTGTAACAGCATTGGGACCTTAACTTGCTTCCAGTCTGCAATAAAGACGTGAAGTAAACATAGAAACATAGAAAATAGGTGCAGGAGTAGGCCATTCAGCCCTTCGAGCCTGCACCGCCATTCAATATGATCATGGCTGATCATCCAACTCAGTATCCTGTACCTGCCTTCTCTCCATACCCCCTGATCCCTTTAGCCACAAGGGCCACACCTAACTCCCTCTTAAATATAGCCAATGCACTGGACTCAACTACATTCTGTGGCAGAGAATTCCAGAGATTCACCACTCTCAGTACAAAATGTTTTTCTCATCTCAGTTCTAAAAGATTTCCCCTTTGTCCTTAAACTGTGACCCCTTGTTCTGGACTGCCCCAACATCCATAATATTGGCCTTTCATTTGAATTACTTGCAAATTAATAACAAAAGTAGAAATGGGAGATTGATTTGGAAACAAACTGTTGGAAATACTAGAACCAGGAACTGCAGACACTGGTTTAGAAAAGAAGACACAAAGTGCTGGAGTAACTCAGTGGGTCAGGCAGCATGTCTGGAGAACGTAGATATCTGGCGTTAGATAGTAAGAAGAGTCCCTGCCCAAAACATCACCTATCACCAATCCAGAGATGCTGCCTGACCTTCTGTTACGCCAGCACTGTGTCTTCTGTTGTAAATACTGTCTGGTGGAGTGCGGAGCCATATACAGAGCAAGAATATATGGCCTTTGATGTGTGTTAAATTTGGATATATGTTGGGGTGGCAAAGATAACTTGAATCCACTGGGATTCAAGCTGGGAAAGAACAAATTCCAATAGAATCAACTGCGTCTTTCTGGAAAATATACGAGAAGATATCGGAAAATGGTCCCAGAGTTTCATTATTTACTAGTAATCAACATTCAAACATGAACAGTTGGCATCTGTGCCTGTGGGACTACCCCACCAGCGGTTTGAGCTGTCAAGCAAATGGATTAGCTGCATTATTTTTAAGAGAGAAGGTAAATGCATTGGTTCACGGCCCATAGAGAATTTATCTTTTAGAGAGTCAATGGTTGAAATCCCATGGTTGTCTTTTGCTTTTCAGTAATACAGTGCAAGTAATTCTGTCAGTGAGGGACTTTTTAATCACAGGTGGAGAAACATGGGGAAAAAATACTAAAGTCGATCTCAATGTGTTTTTCCTTCCAATAAACCACTGAACTGCACCAGTGTCAATAACATTGAACAACATATATGTCAAGTCAAGTTTATTGTCACATGCACGTGAATGGTGAGGTCCAGATGTAGTGAAAAGCTCGCCTATGACAGCATTGCGGGCATATAGGCTCAGACCACACATGGAACATAAATGATACCTAATTATTGGGCAACAAATAGTACACACTCTAACGGATGAAGTCATACCTTGCACAAAGGAAGATGTTGGTGATGTTGGAAGTCAATTCTCAGTCCTAGAACATCACTGTAATAATTCAAAAGGGCATTGGCTCAAGTCCAGCCAAGTCCAGCCATCTTCAGTTGATTCATGATTGACCTTCTATCCATTATAAGGTCAGAACTGGTGATGTTCACTAATGATGGTACAGTGTTCAATTTCAGTTGCAACTCCTCAGCAAATGACCTGGACAACATTCGAAGAGGTACCTGATAAGTGGATTGAGTCCAATTAGATTGAGTCCAGCCAAGCACCCTTAACATTTAATGTTACTACCATCATCAAGTTCCACAATAATATTCTGAGAGTCACCATTAACCAGAAACACAATCGGGCCAGCCATGTAAACACCAAGGCAGCAAGAGCAGGTCAGAGTCCAGTGACCTTGTCATCCTCTGGCTTTCATCCTGTGACAAGTGACTCAACTTGCAACCATCCACAAGGATGTCAGAAACATGATGGAATACGCTCCATCTGCAGGGATGATTTCAGTGCTAACAACTCTGGAGCACATAGATTCACAGAGTGATACAACGTGTGAGCAAGTCTTCAGCCCACCGAGTCCATGCAGGCATCAACCATCCATTTACACTAATCCTACACTAATCCCAGGTTACTCGGAATCTTGCACCATTAGGACATTGAAGTGTATTCCTGTCCCGTCATCGTTGCTGGATCTCATATCCCGGAACTTCCAACCCAACAATGTTGCGGGAGAACCTTCACCTGTGGGAGTGCTACGACAATTCAAGAAGGCAGCCCATCACCATCTCCTTCAGGGCTATTAAGGATGAGCAATAAATGCTGGCCTTGTCAGTCATGATTATTTTTGCAAAAATATTATTTTTAATCAAAACTTTGAAAATCCGGGGACTCAATTGTGGATTCATCAGCACCACCATGTCCACAGGTAATTCCAAATCCTAGTCTGGTAATGTTCAGTGAATTCAGAGGAATCATTTCTGTTATCATAGGCTAGCACAACCTTCAAAAGTAATATGCTGGCATCGGCCTTCTCCAAGAGGATGGAAAATCTTTTTGACTGAATAAGGAAAATCCAAATTCTTGCCTCAAAGAAAAATAATGAAAGATGCTTTCCTGGTCTATAAATATTGCCAACAAGGCCTATTCTACTCATTTTTGGGTTGTGATCATCAGTTCTGTGTCCTGCTGTCAATATCCAAACATAGCTTTATTTTGTTATTTTATTCATGCTACATAATAATTTAATATGTTTTCAGTGAACACACTGAGTTAAAGAGAGCAGGAAATAGGCAAGCACCCTGGATCCAGTCACATCTTACCCACATTCCTGATCCCGAGTGTTCCGGACCCTGGCTCCAGCTGCACACACGACCCATAGTCCAGACTCCAGTCCTGGCCGCACCCTGAACTCTTGGCTCTGGCCACATAAAGTTTATCGTATCGTATAACCCCTTGAATTCGTGACCCCTGCCTCATGTGCCAGACTAATGAGTGAAGGGCCTGTCCCACGAGCATGCGACTGCGACAAGCGTGACCAAACCGGAAGCGGGGGCCGCGTGGAGGTTGAGTGATTCCGTACGAGTTGACGTGAAGTTCGATCGAAGTCCGCGGGAAGTTCGCGCTGGGCGTACGCTGTCAAGATGCTGCGAACGGCGTCAAGACGCTGCGCACGCCCGTCGAGGCGGTGCTTACGGCCTTAATGCGGCTGCGGGCCGGCAGGCCGTTGCCGCGCGGAATTTTTGGACAGTGTCAGTTTTTCGGAGCCCCGCGGGATGTCGGGACCAGCTCCGCACAACTTCATACGGCTCCGGCGATCGAGGTGGGACCAGCCCCGCGAGGCCGTACAGCTCAGGCGACCACGTTAGGTCGCGCTTGCCGCATGCAGTCGCATGCTTGTGGGACAGGCCCTTGAGGCAGATGCTGTGCCATCAGATGTTCCAAACACTGTGATGCCAGAAGATCTGAGTTTTACTGTATGCAGAAGCATTGCTCTCTGACCCCAGTCACGCCCTCTTCTCCCCGTTTCCATCAGGCAAGAGGTCCAGAAGTGTGAAAATGCCCACCTCCAGATTCAGGGACAGTTTCTTCCCAGTTGTTTGTTATCAGGCGATTGAACCATCCTATCACAACGAGAGAGCGGTCCTGAACTACTATCTACCTCATGGGGAACCCTCGGACTATCTTTAATCGGACTTTACTGGACTTGCATTAAACAGTAACTTCCTTCATTGTGTATCTGTACACTGTGGATGGCTTGATTATAATTGTTTAGTCTTTCCGCTGACTGGTTAGCACGCAATAAATAGCTGTTCACTGTACCTCAGTACACGTGACAATAAACTGAATACCAGAAGATAGCTAACAGCCCATAAATGTTTTGAAATATAACTATATGTGAATTAGTAGAATTTAGTTTCAGAAATACAGTGCAGAAACAGGCCCTTCGGCCCACCGAGTCTGTACCGACCTGCGATTCCCGCACATTAACACTATCCTACACACACTGGAGACAATTTAGACTTATACCAAGTCAATTAATCTACAAACCTGTACGTCTTTGGAGTGTGAGAGGAAACCAAAGATCTCGGAGAAAACCCACGTGGTCACGGGAAGAACGTACAAACTCCGCACCAGTGGTTGCGATCGAACCCGGGTCTCAAGCTCTGTAAGGCAGCAACTCTACCGCTGCACCACCCTGCCGCCCTGATGTTACTGTTAATTTAATTTTACCTGATTTTCCCTGGAGGCATAAGTTTTGATTTACTTTTTGTCACAACAAAGTTTAATTATTTTTCCTTTCTTAAACGGACACCTTTCAGAATGAATATCCCTAACTAGAACTAACCTTACACGTTATCTCTTTGTGCGATGAATGCATAGTACATCCAAGATGCCATGGAATAAATTCAGATCTTGTTGAAATTGTTGGGCAACTGCACAGACCACAACTGCATCGCCACTAATGCACATAAATGAAAGCTCATAAATGGTTAAAGTTTATTATTACAGCTGTGCAGGGATTGCCAAGTTTCCTCAATTCCCAGTAACACAACCGTGTTGCAAGATATCAAAATCATGCACATCTCGATAGCAGTTGGCACGGTTGATGGAACAAAAATCTATTTCCTTACAATGTAAAAAAAAGTTTGAAAATCTTTGGCCTTTTGTTTATCAATGATAAATATAGAATATACAAAATGGGATATTACAGTGATGATTTCCAAAATTCAAATTCCCTAATATATACACAAAATTCTACAACCCTTTGAAAATGAGTGTTTATAGATGTACTATAATGCTTCCGTTAATCCAAGAACATTTTGAAGAAAGCGCACTAAATGGATATTCCAGACATATATGGTAACTAAGAATTATGAGCATGTGTCTTGTACTTACAGTTAAAGAAAGTTTCCTGTCTGACACTGATGCAGATGTGGTGGAGAAACATCCATTCCCAGAATAGGTCTCTGTTCTTTGCCTCGTCATTGCAAGCTCTCTGTGAACCACATATGAACCAGACTTTTCCCAGAGAGAATTACGCAAAATTGCTACAGTGGAAGAGCTCATTGTCTAGCACTGTCTATTCAAAACAATGAACTGAAGATCATGGGGCACCTAAAGTGGTCGCAACTTAAATTAAAGTTTGCCATCAGTCCATTATGAACGTTTAACGTCAGTTCCAATAACATATACAGTTGATTCTGATTATCATATAAAGGAACTTATCATATTTGAAATCACCCATAAAAATCATGATTGATAGAAATTATGCAAAAATTCTGAAGGTAATACATCCATGAATTAAAAAAAAACAACATTTGAAAATGGATTATTTTATTATTAAACCACTATAGGTACTGCCATCACACTCTGGAGAAGAGACATTTTGGATGCCACTCATTGAAATTCAAAGTGCATAGGAAACAAATTCAACATTTGGAAAATATAAAGATAAATACCAGAAATACACAGGATATCAGAATTTCTATATTTTCTTTATTGTTTCGCTCCACAAAATGAAACCAGACACTGAGCTCCAAAATTACTCATTTCCTGAACTTGCATTAGCGTCATTGCTCTTGCATCTGCAAACCAGAAAACACGCAGAAGAGATGATCTGACGTTCCACATCACGTAAAATTATAAACCTCAAATTTATTAACAATGTGCTATCCACTGTCCGGTAAAAAACTTGTACAATGCACACTGCCATTTCAATGGTCAGACATCTTAATGATGATGGGAGTATAAATTGCATTATGATAAACACGCACTTTTTAATATTCAGGTGTCAGGTATTTCCAGCAAAGATTTGTTTTGTGAAAGTAACCTCAAATGGTGAATTGTAATTTAAGTGTAAGTTTTTCACTGTATCTTGGTACTCATCACAATAATAAACCAATACCAATTTTTAATATCTGTATAAACGTAAATAAGGGCATTGTAATTGTAGGCTCATTAGCAGCAGCATCCTCTATGAAGGTTCAGTATTTCAACAACCATTTGCAGTGCAGTATTTCAAAACAACCACTGCCAACAACCATTTGCAGTGCAGCATTTCAAAGCAACAATCACCAACAACCATTTGCAGTGCAGTATTTCAAAGCAACCACCACCAACAACCATTTGCAGTGCAGCATTTCAAAGCAACCACCACCAACAACCATTTGCAGTGCAGCATTTCAAAGCAACCACCACCAATAACCATTTGCAGTGCAGCATTTCAAAGCAACCACATTTTCATTTTCAAACCACATTAAGGGCACTCACAGTTGACAACAAAGTTCTTTAGTAACTTGTCAGTTTCTTTGTTGAACTAAATTAAGGCGCATGTTGCAATCAAAAGCGCTTGAACAATTGAGTAGACTCACAGTTGAGTAGACATGTGTTCAGTGTTATTCACAGCTCAGAGAGATGTGACCCACTCGCTTCCTCCATTTTGCAGAGACTGAGTGAGGCACAACACTCCCGGGTTTTATAGTCCCTCCCCCCTCCCACCAGCGGGGGCAGCAGAGAGAATGTCAACATTTCCTAAACATTAATAACTCTTTTATTTTTCATCGATGGGAAAAATCCTCTTGTCCTGCGCAGCGGAGGGGGACTCTGAGTAAGATGGCCAAAAATCACAGCCGTAAGTGGCAGCGTTTTTTCTAAAATCATGAAACAGAAAAACAGGAAGTGGTCAAGATCTTACTTTTAGTAATATAGATGAGTGAAATGCTTGTTGATAGGCCCACTTGGTTGAGTCTCGACTGTCAGCTAATTTTATTTGGTGTCTTTGAATCCACATCTCATGGCAACATACATCCACCGAGTCCGCCAAGTCTGAGCTAAATCTAAACCTGGCTTACTCACAGATGATTTGGTGTTATTCTGGCCGGAGATCTGTGACCAGAGGAGTTCCACAAGGATCTGTACTGGGACCTCTGTTGTTTGTGACAAATATATAAACAAATTGGATATAAATGTATATGGGATAGTTAGTAAGTTTGCAGTCAACACCAAAATTGGTGGAGTTGGTTGCAGGCGATGCCAAAATTGGTTGGCCAGTGAGGAAGGCGGTCAAATAATACAGCAGGATAAATAAAGTTCTATCGTATCGTATATAGATAATCAACATGGCAAGACCCTTAGCAGCATTGATGTACAGAGGGATCATGGGGTCCAAGTTCCTATCAACGAGATTCCACTGCTGGCCACATCTTCCCATCTCCACCCCTTTCTGCTTTCCGCAGAGACCGTTCCACCCGCAACTCCCTGGTCAACTCGTCCCTTCCCACCCAAATCACCTCCTACCGAGGTACTTTCCCCTGCAACCGCAAGAGATGCAACACTTCTCCCTTTACCTCCCCCCTCGACTCCATTCAAGGATCCTGACGGTCTTTCCAGGTGAGGCAGAAGTTCACTTGCACCTCCCCCAATCTCATCTACTGTTTCAGCTGTTCCAGGTGTCCACTCCTGCACATTGGCCAGACCAAGCGCAGGCTGGGCGATCGGTTCGTTGAACAACTCCGCTAAGTCCGCCTTAACCTACCTGATCTCCTGGTTGCTCAGCACTTTAACTTCCCTCTCCTATTCCCAATCTGACCTTTCTGTCCTGGGTATCCTCCATTGTCAGAGTGAGGCCCAGCGCAAATTGGAGGAACAGCACCTCATATTTTGCTTGGGTTGCTTACACCCCAGTGGTATGAACATTGACCTCCAAATAACCCTTGATTTCCCTCTCTCTCCATCCCCACCCCCTTCCCAGATCGCCCACCAGTCTTACTGTCTCCGACTACATTCTATCTCTGTCCCGCCCACTCTCCTTGACATCAGTCTGAAGAAGGGTCTCGTCCCGAAAAGTCAGTCATTCCTTCTCTCTAGAGATGCTGCCTGTCCCGCTGAGTTACTCCAGCATTTTGTGTCTACCTTCGATTTAATCCAACATCTGCAGATCTTTCCTACCTACACATATCTCCTTGAACATGGCAACACAAGTAGATAAAGTGATTGATAGAACATGTTGTATGCTTGCTTTCATTGTTTGGGGCATTGAATATAGAGTCAGGACTTCATGATGCAGCTTTATGGGACTTTAGTTGGGTTACTTTTGGAGTATTGTGATCAGTTCTGGTGGACCCATTCCAGGAATAATGTGGAGGCTTTGGAGAGGGTGCAGAACAGGTTTACCAGAAGGCTGCCTGGATTAGAGAGTATTAGTTATGAGATTGTGTTCGGCACATTGAGTGTGGGCTGAAAGGCCTGTTCCTGTGCTGTACAGGTTTATGTTCTGAATACCAAAGATGCTGGCATAGTGTGCTAACATGGAGCATTGCTTGTTTTGCAGCCTGAGTAAAATATGCTCTGTGTCTTTTCTATTCAGAAAATGCCAAGCTGGGATTTCTCATCCAACCATTGACAGAAAGTGGTTTCCCGATTCCCTTTTGGTTTGTTCACCTCATTCACATCATCAGTTAGAGTTAAGGCCTGTCTAGCTTTAGCTCCAGCTCCTGCTTCTCTGCAACAGGAGAGGAAATTGGGAACACAAGCT
This sequence comes from Amblyraja radiata, assembly GCF_010909765.2. Taxonomy (NCBI): domain Eukaryota; kingdom Metazoa; phylum Chordata; class Chondrichthyes; order Rajiformes; family Rajidae; genus Amblyraja; species Amblyraja radiata. The sequence goes on along the minus strand of NC_045958.1, from coordinate 48,137,277 downwards.
GACGGATAAATTACACATAATAGATTCACAACACACAAGCAAAATACCATTTGAAAAATAGGAACTGGCAATGTTGTCTAGTTTATGGAAAGAAGACAACCCAGGAGAGGGGAAGAAACAACTGAATCAGCATGCGTGAAACAATTTTTTTTTAAATCTCATGAGTTACGCCGTACGTAACTGGTTGTTTTTTCAGCTGGGGGAGAATTACTAATTTCCTCCCCTCTTTCCCTTGACAGCAGTGCCTCATATTGGGACACTATTGCATAAAATTGGCCCTGCTCCAACATCTTCCCTGTGGGGGCATTCTTTATGTATGAGCTCAGTGATTAAAGTGGAGTTTATTAATCAGTCAGAGTTGGGAGGGGGAGGGTTCATTTTCCCCATTAGCTTCATCGTGGCCCTTCATTTGTCAGTCTGTGACTTTTCTTGCAAATTGGCATTTCTTTGCTGAAGTCGAGCCCATAATAAAAAATAGGGAAAATCTTTTGAGTATTTTAATTGTATTAAGGGTTCAATCACAAGAAGGCTTGTGTTGCAATCCTGATGTCATTGTAGAGATTTTCACAAAGTAATCTTGGAATAACCTCAGTGACCTGCATTCCCTTGTTTGATGGAAGCATAGATGAGGCACAGCTATTCACACTGTCTGTCTCCTGCCTAGACCACATGATTGATGAATTTGCTGCATAGAAACTATTTTCTTCTTCTATTTAAACATTTTCTCCGGTGCAAATAAAAAATAAATACATCCAGTTATTGTAGGAGGCACAGGTTTGAGCAGTCTCTGTCAATACTGATTCTGTTTAATTTTTGCGTTGTTTCAAATCACGCTACTGCTATAATAGATGTCTGGATATTTCATTGCTGAGAACTGCAAGTACTAGAATGTGTTCCTGGGAACAATCAGCACTAAAAGGGGTCATTATAGCAACATATATAAATGTGTTATCAACAGCCTTGGTGTACCAGGATTCTGGCGTGGACCTGTGCTTTCACTGCCATTGTGCTGGGAATTGCTGGAGGGCACAGCCCTCTGCTGGTATTATTGCAGCATTGAAATGGTTAAGGTGGTCTCAGTCAAACCACAAAGCGCAGGAGGAGCTCAGCAGGTCAGGCGGCATCAGTGGGCAGAATGGACAGGCCAAACCCTTCTTCAAACTCAGTCTGAAGAAGGCTCCAGACCCAAGAATGCTGCCTGTCTATTCCCTCCACAGATGATGCCTGACCCACTGAGATCTTCCGGCACTGTCTTTTGCTCGAGATTCCAGTATCTGCAGTTCCTTGTGTTTCCAAGGTGGTCTTGCTGCTGCACGGCTCAGAGTGGAGTGAATCTCGGAGACTGCTTGTGAGGGATGGCCACGGGTGGGTTGGGGCAAACAACGTGGCTGCTCACCGCCAAAATGTGGGACACTGGCCAGCAGGGTGAGTGCAGCCTATTGCTGGGGACCAGCAGAGTCTATGATGATTGACTGACTGAAGCTCATGATCTCCCCCTCCCGCCACCCGTTGGAGATAACAGGAGCCGTTCTCTCCCTCCCTCTCTCTGGCTGGTGGATCTCTCCATTCCAGAGATGTCCTTGTGGTGACAAGAGAGAGAATGGGCGCTGCCCAACTGGAGGTGCTGAGGGAGACTGTAGGATCCAGCCATCTGCAGGTGCAGCTGCCACTGTCAGACCTCAGTAATGGCCAGCGCTAACTGTGCCAGTCGTGGTGCAGCCTTGAACACCAGGTCGCAGCGCTGAGTAGCTGCATTGCTTGCCCTGCCAACCCAACAGCATCCCTCACATGCAGCCGCTACACATCACCTCAGTGGCCGCCCCAACCTTCCCTGAAGAGCTAAGCATTTTATTGATGCAATAGCATCATCGGTGGGCAGAGGTTTGCCTCAGGGTCCCGCCACAAACACAGCCTGAACAAATGTATTTATTAATTGAAGGTATTATTGTACCATTTAACAACCATTTAGATAGTTCCATGGATAGGACAGGTTTAGAGGGATATTTCAGGCAGGTGGGACAAGTAGATGAAGCATGCTGGTCGGCGTGAGCAAGTTGGGCCAAAGGGCCTGTTTCCACACAGCATGACTCTCTGTCTCTATACCTCTAACACCATTCATTATAACATGTTGGACTAAAAATGCTGTACCGAATCTGTACTCGGCAGGATATCAGAAATCAGGGTATTAGTGTACTGCAAAATAGCTATTAACAGCTGCGTAGTACTTGAGAGATTATTGATGCACATTTTGTCGGGAAGATTATAATTTGTGAGCAGATGTTCATTATTTTAGCACATCTGTGTCACATTGCATCACTGTCATCAAGCGAGTAATCCAGGAAAATGGTGCTTAAAACTGTATACATATCTCTTCAATAAATGAGCTTGCAACATATTGTAAGCCCTTTGAAATTTTTGATGTAATTGCACCAGAACAATGTTAAATTATGCTTTTGTTCTTATAGAAAGCCTCAAACGTTTAAAATAAATGTTTGATTACAGACCCAGTGTTCGCACTTATTTCCCAAAGCAATTGCATAGCTATTATAAAAGACTTTTGTGCTCCAGAAACAACTGGGACTGGTAATTTGTTGGCAATTTCTGTAATTCTCTTATCCATGAGGAACTGGATTGCTGTTTCGTTCCTGTGTCAGAAGATCCTTTGAGTTGGCAGAACAGAACCTTCCAACCCATCAGATAAAAATTTAATTCAGACCCAGATTCCAAAAGTAGGTCACTCGCCAGCCAATATTTATTTTGAGACCATAACCAATTTTTTTTCCAATTGTCCAATTTCTATAGCAAAGGGGAAATAGATTGTATTTTTACAACACAATACAACATCTTTCACAGCGAGCCAAAGTGTCTTTTAACGACTTGTTGAAGTGTAAATGCTGTTGTATTGGCAAATATGATAATTAATACACACACAAGCTGCAAAGAGTGCAGATAAGATGTGTGAGGATGATGCCAGGGCTTAAAGGCCTGAGCTGTAGGGAAAGATAAGGCAAGATCTTGTAGGTGTATAAAATAAGGGGTGATCTTGTAGAGGTGTATAAAATAATGAGGGGATTTGATAGGGTGAATGCGCAATCTTTTACCTAGGGTAGGGGAAGCAAGAACCAGAGTATGTGGGTTGAAGGTGAGAAAAGAAAAACTTAATAGGAACTTTGGGGCAGCTTTTTCATTAGGAAGATGGTGGGTATGTGGAATGTGCTGCCAGAGGAAGTAGTTGAGACAGGTCCAATTAACAACATTTAAAAGACACATGGATAGGAACGGAAAGGAAAGATTTAGTGGGATATGAACCAAATGAGAACAAATGGAACTGGCTTAGATGGGGCACCTTGGTATGCATGGACGAGAGCCTGTTTCCCTGCTGTTTGACTAAGCTATTAGAAAAGCAAATTAACTTGCTTTTGTTATATCGGCTCAGACCCCACGAAAAAAATCTCTCTACAGCTAGCACCACGGAATTTCATAATGTTTACCAATTCTGACAAGGGGAGCCATTCAAAATGTGATGGGGCAGTGGTCCTTCAGAACAGTGCTACAGATGGTGAAGCATTCTCTCGGTACTGCACTTTCCCCAGTAGTCCAGCACTCACTCAGTACTGCCCTTCTGACGGTGTAGTTCTCGCTCAGTACTGCCCTTCTGACGGTGTAGTTCTCGCTCGGTACTGCCCTTTCCCCCAATAGTCCAGCACTCGCTCGGTACTGCCCTTCTGACGGTGCACCTCGCTCTGGACTGTCCTCTCCCACAATAGTCCAGAACTCGCTCAGTACTGTCCTCTCCCACAATAGTCCAGAACTCGTTCGCCCCTCTGACAGTGCAGCTTCAAACACTTACTCGGTACTGCTTTGCAGTGTTGACCTGAATTATGTGCATGGTTCTGAAATGGGGCTCAATCCACCACCTGTTGGCTCAGATTTGAGAACTACTGTTGAGCCAAGAATGTTGCATCGCATTGATTCTGACACGCAAGCAGCTTTTCTCACACACCATAGAATATATCTGAAAATGACAGTGGTTTTCTGGTGACTCAGATAATCTATCCTACTCTTTGCATGTCTAATTTTAATGTTCTTGTGTTAGTACCTAATCACAAGGACAGTTTGACATTTCACATTCTTGAGAGGCGTTCTTGTTATTTGGACACTCGAACTGATTACAAAATGGTCAAATAATATTGAAAGCTGCACAAAAATAAGTTTTCTTTGTATAACAAATGTTTTGAATTTGTGTATGAAAGACATTTTTGCAGCTGTGAGAAATGTTATTCAGTTAGATTGAGAGACTAGAGAGAAAATTGATGGAAATCTAGTGAGCATGGATGCTTTGAGTCTGGCTGCCAATTTCCATGATCTTTGATCACAGTTGTTTGTCAGCATTTAATTAGAAATTTCGCAGTATATATATATATATATATATATATATATATATATATATATATATATATCTAATATATTGTCTCAGCAAGTCCTGTAAGTAAACCAGGTTTTGGCCAGCATGGAAAGAGGGATTCTGAGCATTGCATCCTAGAAACATAGAAACATAGAAAATAGGTGCAGGAGTAGGCCATTCGGCCCTTCGAGCCTGCACCACCATTCAATATGATCATGGCTGATCATCCAACTCAGTATCCTGTATCTGCCTTCTCTCCATACCCGCTGATCCCTTTAGCCACAAGGGCCACATCTAACTCCCTCTTAAATATAGCCAATGAACTGACCTCAACTACCTTCTGTGGCAGAGAATTATCTCTGTCTCTCCCCATTCTCTCTCTGCCCATTCTCTCTCTGCCCTCACTCTCTACCCCCCCCCCCCTCCCTCTCTTAATAATATTAATATAATATCAAGGGGCGGTAGTTAGCGTGTGTGTGGGGGTGGTTAGTGCATGTGACGCCGCATGCCGCCCCACCACCGCAACCGGGCGTTGGAGGAACAGACCCAACGGGTCTGCACTTGGTCTAGTAGAAAATAAAACTGTATTACAGGGCAGAATTAAATACTGAGTCGTCTATCCATAGACCTTCTCGTCTACTGAAACTTTCCAGGTCAATGACTGATAATTCACAGAAGGTTGCTTGTCGATTGTTAAAAAATCAGTTGTTCAAATCTCAACTACTTCCTCTGGCAGCTTGTGTGGGCTTAAACATTTTTCCTCTCACCTGAAACCTAGTTCATGATTCCCATACCCCGGGAATCAAATATTCTGTTAATTTGATTTATCTATTCCCCTCGTGGTTTTATACACCTCTGTGATTAATTCAGATAAGTGTGAAGTGTTTGATTTTGGGAACTCAAACTAGGTCATGACCTTCAGTGTGAATGGTAGAGCCCCAGGACCCCTCTGCCTCCTGCACTACAAGGAATGCATGGCAGGAAATTTAATGCAGATAAATGTGAGGTTATCCACTTTGGTAGCAAAAACAGGAAGGCAGATTACTATCTAAATGGCGTCAATTTGGGAAAAGGGGAAGTACAACGGGATCTGGGGGTCCTTGTGCATCAGTCAATTAAAGTAAGCATGCAGGTACAGCAGGCAGTGAAGAAAGCGAATGGCATGTTGGCCTTTATAACAAGAGGAATCGAATATAGGAGCAAAGAGGTCCTTCTGCAGTTGTACAAAGCCCTAGCGAGACCACACCTGGAGTATTGTGTGCAGTTTTGGCCCCCTAATTTGAGGAAGGACATTCTTGCTATTGAGGGAGTGCAACGTAGGTTTACAAGGTTAATTCCTGGGATGGCGGGACTGTCGTATGCTGAGAGAATGGAGCAGCTGGACTTGTACACTCTGGAGTTTTGAAGGATGAGAGGGGATCTCATTGACACATATTAGATTGTTAAGGGTATGGACACGCTAGAGGCAGGAAACATGTTCCCGATGTTGGGGGAGTCCAGAACCAGGGGCCACAGTTTAAGGGTTTAAGAACGAACTGCAGATGCTGGAAAATCGAAGCTACACAAAAATGCTGGAGAAACTCAGCGGGTGTAGCAGCATCTATGGAGCGAAGGAGATAGGCAACGTTTCGGGCCGAAACCCTTCTGAAGCATTTTTGTGTGCCACAGTTTAAGTATAAGGAGTAAGCCATTTAGAACGGAAACGAGGAAACACTTTTTCTCACAGAGAGTGGTGAGTCTGTGGAATTCTCTGCCTCAGGGGGCGGTGGAGGCAGGTTCTCTGGATGCTTTCAAGAGAGAGCTAGATAGGGCTCTTAAAAATAGCGGTCGGGATATGGGGGGAGGCAGGAACGGGGTACTGATTGGGGATGATCAGCCATGATCATATTGAATGGCGGTGCTGGCTTGAAGGGCCGAATGGCCTACTACTGCACCTATTGTCTATTGTCTATTGAATACAGTCCTAACCTGCTCAACCTCTGCCTGTAGCTCAGGCGCCCAAGTTCTGGCAACATCCTCATAAATCTTCTCAACACTCTTTCCAGCTTAATGGAATCTTTCCTGTAGTAGAAGCAGCAAAACTGAAAACAATACTCCAAATGCTGCCTCACCAGAGATAGACAGATTCTTGGTTAGTCCAGGTGTCAGAGGTTATGGGGAGAAGGCAGGAGAATGGGGTTAGGAGAGAGAGATAGATCCGCCATCATTGAATGGCGGAGTAGACTTGATGGGCCAAATGGCGTAATTCTACTCCTATTCCTTATGACCTTACGACCAATGCATTGTCCAACTTTAACATAATGTCCCAACTTCTAAACTCATATCCCTAACTGATGAAGGTCAGTGTGCCAAAGAGTCGCCTTCACTTCCCTATCTACCTATGACACCACTTTAAGGGAACTATGTACTTGTACTCCGCTGTGCAACACTCCCCAGAGCCCTACTGTTCACTGAACGTCGTGCATGGTTTGACTTCCCAAAATGCAACAACTTACAATTAAGCCCAGCTGATCACGATCCTGCATAATTATTGATAACCATCTTCACTATCTATGAAACCTCCCACTTTTGTGTCTGCAAACTTACTGATCATGTCTTGTACATTCTCATCCAAATGGTTGATGTAAACCACAAACAACAATGGCCCAGCGACGATCCCTGACGCACACAACTCCTCACAAAACTCCAGAGCAAAAACACACTTTCACCTCTGCTTCCTTCTATGAAGCCAACTCTGTTTCCAGTTCTACCGGATTCCCATGCGAGCTAACCTTCCAGAGCAACCTACCATATAGAACCTTATCGAAAGCTTTGCTGATGTCCATGTAGTCTATATCTGCGGCCCTACCCTCCGTCTTCTTAATTATTTATTTAAATACTCAATCAAATTCATGAGTTACTATCTCCCACAAACAAAACCGTGCTGACTATCACTAATCAGTCTGAAGAAGGGTCTCGACCTGAAATGTCATCCATTTCTTCTCTCCAGAGATGCTGCCTGGCCCGCTGAGTTACTCCAGCTTTTTGTGTCTTTATCACTAATCAACCCCTGTTTTTCCAAATGCATTTATATTTTATCCCTTAGAATCCTCTCCAGCTAGTTCCCCACCTCGGGGAGTTAGGCTTACTTGATAATAGTTCCCAGGTTTTCCTTTGTAGCCCATAAACAGTTACTAAGTTAGACACCAGCTTACTAAGTCCATTCTTCCAGCATTCCTCCGTATCTATCGATGATTCATATCTCAGCCAGGACTCCTGCAATTTTGAAATTATATATTCCACTGAATTCATAAACAGTTTTCTTCTAATTCAGACTGGTAGTTCAGACAGCATTATCTGTGGTGTTAGCTTATGGATGAAAAATTTAAAAGGCCTAAACTGTTATCTTAACATTGTGTGAAGAAGATGGATGTTCCACAGATTCTTGAGCAATATTTATTTTGCAGATAGCTGTGTTCCAGCTTATCTTTGGGTCATTATACCCCAATCTGTTTCTGTGCAAATGTCCGGTGGGCGGCACGACTCACGTCGCAGCGGCCTCTGCAGTCCGTCTGTCTTTTTGTTATTTTTTGTCCCGTTTTAATGTAGTTTTTTTAATTTTGTTTTGATGGGGTATGTGTGTGTGTGTGTTGGGGGGGGGGGGGGGGGGGGGGGGGGGGGGGGAAACTTTTAAAATCTTTCCCCTGCACGGAGAACCCGACCTTTTCCCTGTCGGGTTTCCGTTGTCATTGGGGCTGCAACGTGGAGCGGCCTCCGGCAGGAACGACCTAGGGCTCCAGTCGCGGAGCTGCGGACCTATTCACCATCGTAGAGCTGGCCGAGTTCGGAGCGGGTGGAGCGGTGGTGGCGCGCTGCTGCGACCCGACCCCGGAGATTCGGAGGCTCCAACCGCAGGTCTGGCAGATAGGAACACCAGGAGCCCGCGGGTCCCTGCTGGGAGACCGATTTTCGGGGCTTCCGCAACGGCGACTTCACCCGCCCGAGTCGCGGGGTCGAGGAGTACCTGGAGCGGGGCCTTACATCATCGACCGGCGCGGCTTCAACGGCTGCGGGACTTTGCTAGCACCCGCCGGAGGCTCCAACAACAAGACCCGGAGCGTGGCCTTGCATCACCCGGCGCGGCGTTAATGGCCGCGGGACAATTGCCATCGCCCGCCAGGAGCTTTGACTCTGACATCGGGAGGGGAATGGGGAGTGCATGGGAGAGATAAGTTTTTTTGCCTTCCATCACAGCGAGGAGGAGATGCGCTGTGATGGATGTCTGTGTAAATTGTGTTGTGTCTTGGGTCTTTTTTCTTGTGTGTATGACTGCAGAAACAACATTTCATTTGAGCCTCTATGAGGATCAAGTGACAAATAAATTGTATTGTGTATTGTGTATTGTGTATGATCAATTTCCTGCACATCAAAAGCACTTCATAGCTGTGAAAAACAAACTGTTTCTTTGCTTTAGAGGTACTGAAGACTGCCCTAATCTCGGAATATGTTTAGTTTAGATTAGTTTTGTTTAACGATACAGCACGGAATCAGGCTCTTTGGCCCATCGAGTCCACGCCGACCAGTGATCTCCTCACACTAACACTATCCTACACTCTAGGGACAATTTACAGTGTTTACCAAAGCCAATTAATCTTCAAACCCGTACATCTTTGGAGTGTCGGAGGAAACCGGAGCACTCAGGGGAAGACCCACACGGGAGTTGTGTGTAAACTTTTGTGAATGTCACACATAATCCGAGGAATCATCATCAATATAAATGCTGCAAGGAATCATTGCGAGTTTGGGAGTTGGGAACAACAAAGCTGCAAGCATATTTGCTAGCTCAGAATGTTTGTCACTTTAACAAAGGGGAAAAAGTTGTCCACCAAGATCAACTTTTATCAAATGCATTCTCAGCACGTGGTCCATTGATAATCTGTCAAGTTTAAACCATTTATCCTTCCACTTCAAAAGTTTTGGTTGATCTTGAAAGACAGTGCAGCCGCCTGAGCACTACAACTAATTTATCACTTAAAAGAACCCACTCATTTTCAATTAGGTGCAGAGGCAATCAGACAACCTATTGAGCAGCCATTCTTTGCCAGTTTCCATTCTGAGTTCACGATGCAGCCTCTCAAGGTAAATAATTGACATTACTGTCTAATTTTATTTTTGTTCAACTTTTAAATGTTGAGTGCACCATATTATAACTTAATTTGCATTAGACTTTTATTTAAGTCACTTGCAGCTTATCTTGTTAAATTATAGGGAACAAAGATCAATTTGTCTGCAAATGACTGTGCTGCCTTTTCCTCAATGCAGATATAGTCCAGCTTTGGAAGGCAAGCCGTATATTCATATGAGCTTACCTGCACGTCCCTGTGCAAGAAAACTGTACTACCTCTTTAGCTGGCTGGGTACAGGCCCATTTCTAGGTTTTCTTAAGGGACTTAAGCAGTTTAGATGGTGTGATGTTTACCTCAGTTTTTCTATCTGACTTTGGAGTGGAATGAGGCATGAATAGATGAATTCATTTTGCAATCCAGGTTTGCACAAACACATAACTTATTTTTGCAGAGAAGTAACCAGAGCTACATAGGAAACTATACTTGTAGATTCAATAAATCCAATTGCATTACTTTTTCTGGCAGCCATTAACCTCGTCAGCTAAAATAAATACTTTTGAGAATTATTTGAGGCTGCATATGTATGTATACACAACGGGTGCCTTTTGATGACATATCTGCATACAATAAAGATACATTATTGATTAAAATGGCATTTAATTATATTTAGACAATAGACAATAGGTGCAGGAGTAGGCCATTCGGCCCTTCGAACCAGCACCGCCATTCAATGTGATCATGGCTGATCATCCCCAATCAGTACCCCGTTCCTGCCTTCTCCCCATATTCCCTGACTCCGCTATTTTTAAGAGCCTTGTCTAGCTCTCTCTTGAAAGCATCCAGAGAACCTGCCTCCACCGCCCTCTGAGGGAGAGAATTCCACAGATTCACCACTCTCTGTGAGAAAAAGTGTTTCCTCGTCTCCTTTCTAAGAAAAAGTGTTTCCTCGTCTCCGTTCTACAAGTTTCTACGTTTGTTTTTCTACAATGGTTTTCATACCATCAATATGTTTATCCGACTTAAAGCTTAATGCAATATTTACTGTTAAAAGCCACACTGCTGCAATCAGATCAATCTCAGATTCAGATCAGATTCAGATTCACATTTATTGTCACATGCACCAATTAAGGTACAATTAAGATATTTGAGTTACCATGCAGCCCTACAATTAAAAGAACACAACAAAATTAAAAGAACGATAGAACTTAACATAAACATCCTCCACAGTGATCAGGGTGATTCTTCAGTAAGTAATATTTTATATTTAAGTAATATTTATTTAATGGGGGATCTATATGAAATTAAAATACTTTTAAACGGTAGGTATTCATAATTAAAAAATTATCGCCCTTAGAAAATGTCCTCTATTCTTGATAAAATTATAAATCTTACGTTTTTTTTCAAAAATTTATTGTCCCGATGATTGGAGTCATTTACCGTCACTCACCTTTGTTGAGTAATACCACATGGATTTAAATGGAATAGACGTGCACTTCCACCCCAAAAGACAAAAGAATTCGAAAGTCCCCAACCTTGTGAAATCGAAAGTCCCCTACTTATCTCCTGATTCGCGGGACGAGAAGCGTGGTAAAACTCTGCTTTTTGCTGCATAACGAGTACGTACCTTTAATCAGCACCACATCCGAACGGTGCTGAAATCTTAGAAAATAAAAAAAGATTGTCCTTATTTGATATGTTCCGGAGAACAAATCGTGCCATGTGCCATTCATCCAAACGATATGGCCAGGCATGGCCTTCCGTCACGGCCACCTCCTTTGCCTCTTCCCGTGATCCAATGTCCCTCTCCACGCCCGGCCCTCTTCAGCCCTTGTTCCCCGGTGTGTGGGGGGGTGGGGGACAAGGGCTGAAGAGGGCCGAGCATGGAGAGGTACATCGGGTCACGGGAAGAGGCGAAGGCTGCAACGGGCCTTTGTGTCCGGCTGGGGACGGAGCTGGAGTCTGGAAGATCGGAGGTAAGTGACGAATTAATACCTCCCGCAGCCGGCCTCGATGGCACGGAGGATAAGGTCCCCGGTTCTTCTCACCGGGCTCTTGTGCAGTGTCTGCCTCCGTCCACTTCTGCCTCCGTCCTAACCCTAACCCTAGCCCTAGCCCTAACCCTATCAAGAATAGAGGAATTTTTTAAAGGGCGATAAATATTTTAATTATTAATACCGTTTAAAACGTAAAAGTATTTTCATTTCAGATAGATCCCCCATTAAATAAATATGCCGACTTGAAATTTCACAAGTCACCATCAGGAGATGCGGTTTTCCGGGGGTTGTCTTCCGTGGGATTGAATTTAAAAAATAAAGATTTGCATCCGCATATGGACATCAACTTATTCATGAATTATGTTAATGAGATTCAAGAAAATAACTATAATCTTTAAAAGGGACTTTACTGAAAGGTCCCACATTTTTATGGTCCGTGAGAAATTTTTCACATGTACTTCTTTGAGAGATACAGCTCGGAGTCCTCGCCGACTAGCGATCGATGCCTTTCCGAAGCAGGGTCCGGAACGCTACCAATCAATGTTCTCCAGAGACCCGTGTAAGGAGTGAACTGCACATGCTGGTTTAAACCGAAGACAGACACAAAAAGCTGGAGTAACTCAGCGAGTCAAGCAGCATCTCTGGAGAAAAATAGGTGATGTTTCGGGACGAGACACATCTTCAGACTCAATTCCGATTAGGATGTCTGAAGAAGGGTTCCGATTCGAATCGCCACCTATTCTTTTTCTCCAGAGATGCTGCCTGACCCGCTGACTTACTCCAGCTTTTTATGTTTTTCTTCCCAGATCTGACTTACCTGCTGAGTTACACCAACATTTTGTGTCCTTTTGTGCATATTAACCAGCATCTGCAGTTCCTTTAGACATTACCTAACTTCAGATTTTAGAGATATAGCGCGGAAACAGGCCCTTCGGCCCACCGAGTCCGCGCCGACCACCTATTCTTATACACTCCAGGGACAATTTTACAATGTTACCGAAGCCGATTAATTTACAAACCTGTAATCTCTGGAGTGTGAGAGGAAACCGATGCACTCGGAGAAAACCCACGCGGTCACAGGGAGAACATACAAACTCCATACAGACTGCACCCATGGTCAGGATCGAACCCCGGTCTCTGGGGCTGTGAGGCAGCAACTCTACCACTGTGCCGCATGTAGTCAGATTTAATAAATTGCTGGTGTTGCTTCCAAAGACAGAGGCATTGATAATATTAGATCAGAATTGCATCTTTCCGCTAATAGAGTCAATTATTAGTCAATTAATAATAGAATCAATTATTGTTGGTGACATTTCACCTACGAATATCAGACTATTTTCGCAGAGGTAAGGGCCAATTAGACATAGCAAAAGGTATGAACACTTTTAAACATTTTTTCCGACTATTTTGTCAAATGCAAATACAGGGAGAATGATCAAAGTGCTCACATGGCTCACTCTGTTAGAAGCGTTCTGAGTTTAAATGTTCCGTGTATTCCTTCTTAAAGTATAAATTTTTGTGTGGCCAGGGGTGCGATTGAGAACAGCTGGGAAAGGGCGGAGGGGGCGTCACGAATAACAGCGTTTCCCTGGCCATATTATGGCCCATTCCCCAACCGTAACATTAATCAAGCTCTGTCTAACTCCGCCTTCACACCATCCCCCTGTGACATGGGTTAGTCATCGCTGGGCGGGCTGTGGGCCGAATGGCCTGCCAACGGGAGTCAGAGACTGACACTGAGATCCATTGTGCAGGAAGGAACTGCGGATGCTGGTTTTTACCGAAGATAGACACAAACGCCACCTGTTCATTTTCTCCAGATATGTTGCCTGACCCATTGAGTTACTCCAACATTTTGTGTCTGTGTTCACTATGAACATTGAATTATTTAATTTTAGGTAACTTACACTCTCTCTCTCTTTGTGTCTAACTTGCTGATTCAGACAGTTTTTGATTATCAAGGATTCTGCGCTGACTCTTTACTCTGAAACACACGTTGGAAATTTAAACTTGGGCGCAACTAACATCGTCTAAGTAATGTGGCATCTTCCTGCAGTAAAGTCACGGCATTAGTACAGGCATGTTTCCAAATGAGCCAATTCAACCAAGGGAGGATATTTATAGTGTGTGAAAAAAAAAGTTACATTATTTGTGCCACGTGATGATTTAACAACACTTCACAGTTCACAATGTCCATTCAAGATTTAACGGGAAAGCTCGGGAGACGGACAAGTCACTCGCACAAATAACAGAAATGCCGAGTACCGTGGGAACTCTTTATCTACCCCCCGTTATATCGTGTGATATCGTGCTAGACCACGACCACTTCACTCTGGTTACCTCTTGCGTCAAGTCGCCCCGTGAGAAGGGCCTATTACCATTCATGGTGAAAATCACCACTTTTTTCGGTAGTAGACTGTTACGAAGGTTTAAAATTAATGCATTAGACTGAAAAAGTTTATTTTGGTGGTTTATTTGAGGAAAATAGTCTATAATTTGAAAGTGCGACAAAAAATTGATTTTATATTCTTAAATCAGTTATATTTTACAGTGTTGTTCATAATAAAAATGCGACGGAGATGACTGAATGTAATGGGCAGCCTGGAAAAAGTAGAGGAAAAAATGAATTAAATTCTCTAAAAGATTGCGCCAAACATATTTTTCCCATAGTAGAGATGTTCATCAATGTGAAACAACATTCAAAGTTGCAAAAATTTAAGTTTTATAATCGGATTTTCAGAAACTTCAAAATAGACACTTACTGAAGAATCACCCATCACTGTGATGGAAGGCAATAAAGTTCAGTCAGTCTTTCTCCTTTTGGTATAAGGAGGAAGACTGCTCCAGTCGGAGGAAAGACTGTCATCTTTTCTCCAACATGGGATGTAAGTCAGTAAAATATTTAACTCACATTGCATCCCCTTTTAAGCATGCCACCAGCATTGGTTATAGAGAGTATATGTTTAGAATCGTAATGAAATGCTCACATTATTTTCTTAACACGTTGCATGAAACATCTTATGCTTATGCTCTGAGCATTGTATAATTTTGGCCTTTTCTTCATCAAACTTTCTCAGTTCATTTCTGCTGTGAGCCATGGTCTCCCCATCTCTGTGTGCAATGGATGAAGCAAGAATCCTTATTTATAAAGGACACATGTTTACCATTTCACCCATTAGTTTAATACAGTTAGTTGACTGATCCAGTTACATAAATTCTGCTTCAAATTTGGTGCTAGGACTCCATACATATGAAGTACCATTCCTATGTATGGTATGCAGCGTTTAGGAATAAAAAATACCAGAGTTAAAGACCAACTTAATTGTATCTCAAAATTACTGATTAAATCAATTTCATATGAACATGGGAACTAGTAGTAGCAGTGAGTGACCCGGCCCCTCATGCTTGCTCCACTATTAAATAAGATTATGGTTCATCTGATTGTAGCTTCAATTCCACATTCCCATTTACCCACCATAACCTTTCACACCGTTGCTGCTCAAGTATCTATCTACTTCTGCAGTAAAAATATACAAACACAATTACATTTGTGACCTTTCCAAAGTAGTTGTCATATCTGTACACCAATATTGTAACATTATGCTTTAGGACATCCAGTAACACTGCATCTGAGCTCTGAAATCAACTCTCGCCATTTAAATAATGTGTTTTATTTCCTGCCAGAAAGTATACATTTCCATTTTTCCACTTTATATTCTATTTACCAGATCTTTTTTTCCGTCACTTAACCAGTCTCTATGTGTAGGAAGGAACTACAGATGCTGGTTTAAACCGAAGATAGACACAAAAAGCTGTAGTAACTCAGTGGGACAGGCAACATCTCTGGAGAGATGGAATGAGTAACGTGTCGGGTCAAGACCCTTCAGAACCAGCCTGTATCCCTTTCTACCCTCCTTATGACTCCTTCATATCTGACTTGCTTATCTGTGTGCCATCAGCTAAGTTATCAATAGAATTTTTCATTGCCTTCACGCAAATAATTTATTTAAATTGTATAAAGTTAAGATCCCAACATTGATCCATGTGGCACACCACACATTATACCTTGCCAACAAGAGAGACTCATTTATTCTAATTTATACTAGTTAGCCAATCTTCCATATGTGCCCATATGTTCCCTCTTACACCATGACCTTTTATTTTCCACAATAGCCATTAACATAGCACCTTATCAAATGCATTCTGGAAATCTTAACACCTTCACTGGTTCCCATTTGTGCGTGACACGTGTTTAATGCCTCAAAGAACTCTCATAAATTGGTGAAACATAATTTCTCTTTCACAAAACCATGTTGACCATGCTGATTACCTTAAAGTTTCCAGTCTCCAACTATAAAGGTATTAATAATAACTTCTAACATTGTCAGAATGTCAAGCGTTGAACTTTTTAAACAATGGAGTTAAATTTGCTCTTTTCCAGTACTCTGGGATTTTTTTCATGTCACTGGTCATTCAGTGGTATTTCAGGATTGCAAATAAATATTGAATTCTCCAATCTGAGGTAACTACATAATCTCTCCACACACCCCCCCTTCTTCCCCCATATGATCCCCCCCCCCTTTCTCCCCCCCCCCCCCTCCCTTCCCCCTCCGCTGTGCCCTGCCTGGACTTGCACATATTTCTCCCCCCCTCCTCTTCCACCTATATTTCTTTCTCTGGCTTCACAATTCGCAACTCTTTAATCTGTTTGCCTCGCAATTTCTGTCTTATCATCTCTGGCCTTTATCCAACCACCTGCCTATCAAATAACCCTCCTCATTGCTATCGGCCTATTACCTCCAGACTTTGTCCTGCCCCTCCTCTCTTCCAGCTTTCTTCTCTCCCTCCACCCTGACAATCAGTCAAGAAGAGTCCCAACCCGAAACGTTGCCTATCCCTTTTCTCCTGAGATGCTCTCTGACCATTTGAGCTACTCCAGCATTCTGTGTCCTCTTTTGTAAATCAACATCTGCAGTTCCTTGTTTCTAAATAAATCACTATAGGTTTTTGTACTAACTTTGCACCTCATAAATTGAGAATTTAATGAAATGTTAATAGAACCCTTTTCTAACACAAGCATATTCCTCTCATTCACCGTGTGTGAATGTCAAATCCTGTAAAGAACTATATTCTGATGGAATAGTGATTACTAATGTTAGTTTTGATAATTATCTTTTTGCACTGATTCTTCCCAGGTCTCTACTTATGGATTGGGTCCCTTCCAAGAACAATTTAGCTGTATTGGGAGATTCTGTCTATTGAACTTAAAGAGAGGTCGGCTGTGAACTCATTTTTAATCATAAGGGGAACTTGATTTTACTCTCCTTATGATGAAGTGCGGAGGACATATTTCTACCCCACCCGCCCTTCACACCCACCTGATTACTCTGGGAAGTTAGAGATGTACCAGCAGCAATTAGTCACTTTCTGATGGCAAGTTTGTCTGCCTCCTCAACAATTCCAGTCTGTGTTGACAGCAATTTGCAAACCACCAGAGTGTCTTGATTTTACTGCAGCCTATTTAAGAATATCATTTGAATTAGGACTGTGGAAATATATCATTTTATCATTTAATTCAACTTATGATTCCACAACACATTTTAAATTTCCTGCTGTTTTGTTTTATCTAGATTTAACTGTGTATGTAATCCAGATTTAACAGTTTTAAAGTTTAGTTTAGTTTGCTTTAGCTTAGAGATACAGCATGGAAACAGGCCCTTTGGCCCACCAAGTCCGTGCCGACCAATGATCCCCGTATACTAACACTATCCCACAAACACAAGGGACAATTTACAAATTTACCAAGCCAATTAGCTCCACAAACCTGTACGTCTTTGGAGTGTGGAAGGAAACCGGAACTCATGGAGAAAACTCATGCAGGTCACGGGGAGAACGTACAAAGTGCATGGCATTATTGAATATGTAAGCAATATTGTAAGATTTTTGTTAGTTGGTTATTTCTAGTTGCCCTTGAGAAGCTGTTGCCTTGAACAGCCCCTGTTCTACTGGTGAAGGTACATCCATAGTGTAGTTGGGTAAGGAGTTCTAGGGTTAAAACCCAGCAATGATGCAGCTGCGGTTGCCCATGTCCTTCTCAAAGCAGGAGTTCAAGAACATGCTGGCGCAGTGCCTTACAGCTCCAGAGATCCGGGTTCGATCCTGACCATGGATGGTGTCTGTACGGAGTTTATACTTTCTGCCTATGACCTATGTGGATTATCTCCGCGCACTCTGGTTTCCTCCCACACTCCAAAGACATACAGATTTGTAGGTTCATTGGCTTTGGTAAAATTGTAAATTGTCCTTAGTATGTGTAAGATACAGTGTTAGTGTGTACAGGGATCGGGGGTCAACGTGGACTCGATGGGCCGAAGGGCCTGTTTCCGCGCTGTATCTCTAAACAACACTAAATGTGGGTAGTGGAATATTACCCAGTGGCCCAAAGGCCACTTCTCAATGATCTTGTTATTTTACATTCATTGTTCCTTTTTAAAATATATATGATTTTAGTTTAGTTTAGTTTTGAGATACAGCGCGGAAACAGGTCATTCGGCCCACCGAGTCCACACCGACCAGCGATCCCCGCACATTAACACTATCCTACACACACTAGGGGCAATTTACACTTATACCAAGCCAATTAACCAACAAACCTGTACGTCTTTGGAGTGTGGAAGGAAACCGAAGATCTCTGAGAAATCCCGTGCGGTCATGGGGCGAACGTACAAACTGCCTACAGACAGACAGCAAGCATAGTCGGGATTGAACCCGGGTCTCCAGCACGGCAAGTGCTGTAAGGCAGCAAATCTACCGCTGCACCACCGAGCCGCCCTGTTTGTTTAATGTTTATAATTACAGATAGTACGTATATTAATATACCTGACTAGAGGATTAAGCTTTATCAACCATACTAATTTGTTCCTATCCAGAAGGAGTTACAAAAAAAAGAAAAACTTATGAAGCAGGAAACATAAAATAAAATAAAGTATTATTATTATAATATTAATTAAATTTGCATTAAAATTGAATTAAGTTTGAAAAGTATTAAAACAAGAAGAAAAAAACAAATAAATAACTACACCTGATGAGTTTATTTTAATTTAGAGATACAGCATGTAAACAGACCATTCGGTCCACCCGTCCATACTGATCATTGATCTCCCATTAACACTAGTTCTGTTATCCCAATTTCCCACCCACTGCCTACACACTTGGCACAATTTACAGAAGCTAATTAACCTACAAGCCTGTACGTCGGTGGGATGTGGGAGGAAACTGGAGAATATCCAGGCGTTCACAGGGAGAACGTGCAAACACCACACAAACAACACCCGAGGTCAGGAGGAAATTCTTGCACTGTGAGGCAGCTGTTATACCAGTTGTGCCGCCCACATTTTTTCTGAAAGTAGTTTCTGTTAGTGAAAATTAGAAGCTATCAAATTCTTCATTTGCCTTTCTCTTAAATACAATTCTTCACTTTTACTATCATGGCTTCACTCAGGCAAAACGTGCTATGTGGAATCTATCCCTCGTACATTCAGAATTCCCAGCACTGGCATTTTGTGATCCTTAATAGGTTTTTGAGCCACTCTTTCCATGTTTTTCATGGAAAAAAGCAAATTTTTAGCCCCTCTGATGCTGTGAAGGTTAACACATCCATCAGAAAAAGTGACTGTGATCTGCCGCGTGCAATCCCTTCATCAGTCTCTTGAAGTGTAACTGGTCCTTTGGGTTGAAGATAGATTCAAAAAGCTGGAGTAACGCAGCGGGTCAGACAGTATTTCTGGAGAAAAGGAATGTGATGTTTCTTCAGGCTCTTTCTTTTGCTTTTCCTGCCAGGAAGCAAATGTGGGTGTTAGTCAGTAAGTAGTATCCAACATTCTATAGTTTGTTGTGATTATAGAAATCCAGCCCCTATGTCGAGGGGATTTTTACTGAATAGCTTTATGAAAAGCATTTCACATTATTTTGTATATTATCAGGATAATAACTTACTAAGTTACTTATCATTCAATCCAAATCTTTTTATGGTCGGCATGTGGAAAAAAATGTCAAGATGATATGATGCTGTGGTGTAGAAGTTAAGTTGGTAATCCAGAGACCTGGACTAACGGTGCAAGCGTGGCAGCTGTGTAACTTAAATTTGGTTAATGGTTTGAAATTTGGAACAACGGAAACCTCTGGAGACTTTGCGCCCCACCCAAGGATTTTGTCCGTCTCCCTAATGGCTGAAAGTGGTTTCCGCTTCTTCTATGTTGCGCCGATTATTTCAAAAAATTCAAAACCGGCCGCGACTAAAAATAGGTTGCCGTTTTAAAAATCGGTAATTTTTTAGTCGAAGCCGGTTGCTAGTTGAAGGTGGTTGCCGGAGGTTGCAGGTAGTGGAAGGTAAGACCTCCCTGGTGGAATAAAACTGGGTGAAAAAAAGGTCTTACCTTTCACTACCTGCAACCTCCGGCAACCACCTTCAACTAGCATCGCAACCGGCTTCGACTAAAAAATAACCAATTTTTTAAACGGCAACCTATTTTTAGTTGCGGCTGGTTTTGAATTTTTTGAAATAATCGCCGGAACATAGAAGAAGCGGAAACCACTTTCGACCATTAGGGAGACTGACAAAAACCTCCGGGAACCGCACGGAAACCTTGGGTGGGGCGCAAAGTCTCCAGAGGTTTCCATTCAGGTTTCCTAAGTGGGACAGGGGCATTACCTTGTATTGTGAATAACCATAGTCAAAAGGAAAAGCGTTTTCATTCTGCATGACAATGCCCAAAATCGTAACATCTTTAAAATATCAACTTCCTGACCTTTAATGGATTTTAATATCAGCCCCTTCATAAAGTGGTGTTGAGTGGGTACATCTATTTTACCCATCATAGCCATTGTCGCACATTCTTGTTGTTCTGCAGCACACTGCACAAATGAATGTATATCATTGTTATTTTCATCATTTGGATTTTTTTGCGCTTTCAGTGTAAACGTTAATGCTGAGCCTGATGCATGTTCACTCCAATCAGGCAATTTAATTTGGAGCCACTAAATATACAAGAGAACTTGGTGTTGATTATATTTTTTGTTTCTTGTGTTTTTCCTCACTTGTCGAACACCACCCACCACCAGATAATTCCCGTGCAGGTTGACAGCAGTCAAAGTAGAGTATGTGCTAATCCACTGACCCTTAATGCGGGGGATTACATCAGATGGTTAAAACATTAGCTGGGCCCGATTGTTTCAGAGGCTTCCCCAGAAAAATATCAAAAAACACAATAAATCAAGGATCACAGTTCAGGGACCAAATTATGCACAGCTTGTTTGTTTCTGCAGGTTTCATTTTAACATAAGTGATATCCCTTTCCAATAATTAAAGTTAATTTGGCTGTCTCATTTAATATGTACAGCCATGACTAATTAACTCAAGTGTAAATTATTAAGGCTGACTCCAAACTGAAATGATCTCCACTTAAATCTACAAACCAACTGCATGCTGTGTTGCTCTTTTAATTAGATCTCTCTTAACATAGAAACATAGAAATTAGGTGCAGGAGTAGGCCATTCGGCCCTTCGAGCCTGCACCGCCATTCAATATGATCATGGCTGATCATCCAACTCAGTATCCCGTACCTGCCTTCTCTCTATACCCTCTGATCCTCTTAGCCACAAGGGCCACATCTAACTCCCTCTTAAATATAGCCAATGAACTGGCCTCGACTACCCTCTGTGGCAGGGAGTTCCAGAGATTCACCACTCTGTGTGAAAAAAGTTCTTCTCATCTCGGTTTTAAAGGATGTCCCCCTTATCCTTAAGCTGTGACCCCTTGTCCTGGACTTCCCCAACATCGGGAGCAATCTTCCTGCATCTAGCCTGTCCAACCCCTTAAGAATTTTGTACGTTTCTATAAGATCCCCTCTCAATCTCCTAAATTCTAGAGAGTATAAACCAAGTCTATCCAGTCTTTCTTCATAAGACAGTCCTGACATCCCAGGAATCAGTCTGGTGAACCTTCTCTGCACTCCCTCTATAGCAATAATGTCCTTCCTCAGATTTGGAGACCAAAACTGTACGCAATACTCCAGGTGTGGTCTCACCAAGACCCTGTACAACTGCAGTAGAACCTCCCTGCTCCTATACTCAAATCCTTTTGCCATGAATCTCTTCTATGCTCCTAATCCATTCACCAGTCGTCCCGTGAACCGTTGTCCCTCTCCTTGCCCGGCCATCTTCTCTTTGCCTCCCACACCGGCCTTGGGGGCGCAGAAGGTAAGACCCCTGGTTCTTATTACTGGCCCTTTGTCCAATGTTCGTCGCCATTACCAACTCCCTCCACCTTCTCTCCAGTTTCTGGTCTGTGGGTGTGAGCGAGGGCTGGACTCGATGGCATCCCTCTCCTGGTTCCCAGCTGGCAAGCCAGGCCGGCTGTCGGGATTGGCTGTGATCCCAGGGACCTGTTCCCACATTCCCCGTCCATTCATTGGGACCCTGTTCCCAAACTCCATTCTAATGCATCTGGTTATTATAACATTATAACCAAGGGCAATATCCCTTGAATTATTATATCTTGTTCACAGCAACTTTATTAACCAACATCTTAAAAAAGAAAATGAGTTAAAAATGTTGGCGACATAACATCAGATAGTCCAGAAATGTGCCCTCTGGCACCACCAAAGCTCCAAGCATCAGGTTAACAGAATTTTAATGTATTTCCATTCTACGAACCTCTACTATTCTCCATCTGGTGAGATAGAGCAATTTAACCAACAACATCACAGGAAATGTTTACATGCAGAATGCACATGATTAATTGGCATGTTTTCCTGACTCTTTACATAGAATTTAGATCAAAACTGCATATTGTTCCCATAGTATTTTCACATGCAATTAATTGTGTGTTGTCACTGCACGTGGAACTTTACTTTCTCAGTAGCAGCTGCTACTCATTCTTTAGGAAACGGGGGTTCCGTCTTCTATGATAGATGAGGCTCTCACTAAGGTCTCCTCGATATCCCACAGCTCTGCTCTTAATCCCCCTCCCCCCATTCGTAACAAGGACAGAGTCCCCCTTGTCCTCACCTTCCACCCCATCAGCCATCGCATACAGCAATAATCCTCCAACATTTTCACCTCTCTCCACCCCATCTCTACCCATTTCTGCTTTCCACAGAGACCATTCCCTCCAAATCTCCCTGGTCAACTCGTCCCATCCCACCCAAACCACCCCCTCCCCGGGTACTTTACCCTGCAACCGCAGGAGATGCAACACCTGTCCCTTTACCTCCCCCCTCGACTCAATCCAAGGACCCAAACGTCTTTCCAGGTGAGGCAGAGGTTCACCTGCACCTCCTCCAACCTCATCTACTGCATCCGCTGTTCCAGATGTCAACGTCTCTACATCGGTGAGACCAAGTGCAGGCTCTGCGATCATTTCGCTGAACACCTCCGCTCAGTCCGTCTTAACCAACCTGATCGCCTGGTTGTTCAGCACTTCAACTCCCCCTCCCATTCCCAATCTGACATTTCTGTCCTGAGCCTCCTCCATTGTCAGAGTGAGACCCAGCGCAAATTGGAGGAACAGCACCTCAGATTTTGCTTGGATAGTTTATACTCCAGCGGCATGAACATTGACTTCTCTAACTGCAGATAGCCCTTGCTTTCTCTCTCCATCCCTTTCCCCTTCCCAGTTCTCCGACTAATCTTACTGTCTCCGCCTACATTCTATATTTGTCCAGCTACCTCCCCTGACATCAGTCTGAAGAAGGGTCTCGGCCCGAAACGTCGCCCATTCCTTCTCTCCAGAGACGCTGCCTCACCTGTTGAGTTACTCCAGCATTTTCTGTCTATCTTCCATTTTGTTTTAGTTTGCTTTAAAAGAGCTTAAAATTGATAAGTTTTGCATTGCTGGAGTTTATGCTTGGGTGTTAGAACTATGGTTAGCTGATTGATATTGACCTTTCGTGCCTGTATATCTCATTTTTTACTTGTGGGTGGGTGGCTTTTGATGTCAGAACCTGCCTTCTTCAAGGAGGATAGGATGGAGAGAGGTGGGAGGGAGATTAATCTTTATATTAAACAGACTTATGAGGCTGACATAGAGATAAATATTGGCACTTTGACTTCTGAAAAGATGAAAAGGCTTGGGGCAATGCAATCTTTCAAAAAGAGGCGTGATTAGATAATACTTTAGTGTCTACGATTAATGCATTTGTGAATCAATTTTGAAAAACTTGCTGAAACATTATTGTGAGAATATTGTAATAAACCTGAGCAAAGGAATGAAACTAAATTCTAGAAATGTTGCATGCCTCTTAATATAAATCATGTGTTAAGTTTATCTTAGTACATGGTGTTTGCTAGATTAGCAAACAGCATCCTGTGTATTTATTGCCCTGTTGATTAGCTATAAAAGTGAAGTTTGATAAAAATATGTAGTTATGTTCAAAAAGGATAAATTTAATCTGCTTATAAAATTATTATTTGCTTAGAAGAAGCACAATTAATTTTTCACGATGATTTAACGTGATTACCGATGCACAGAAATAACTAGTATCTCTCTGCTTCTGAACATTACTTTGAGTTGCCTTAATATAGCTGGTTAAATCCCACTTCATTGGAGACAGCTGGTGTTTGGGGGAAAAAAAATCAAAGCCTCATTAACATGTAGCAGTGAAAATGGCAGTTATTTTGCATTAGATTCATTTTACACACACGGCTCCTCAAGTCGCTGCAGTAAATATGAATGGCCCCATTTTTCTTGGCCCAAATAATTCACGTTTGCAAGTTATAAGAGTAGAATTAGGCCATTCAGCCCATCGATTCTACTCTGCCATTCAATCATGACTGATCTCTGCCTCCTAATCCCATTTTCCTGCCTTTTTCCCATAACCCTTGACACCTGTTCCAATCAAGAATTTGTCTATCTCCGCCTAAAAATATCCACTGACTTGGCCTCCACAGCCCTCTGTGGCAATGAGTTCCACACATTAATTACCCTCTGACTAAAGAAGTTCCTCCTCACCTCTTTTCTAACAAGAGTGCCCTTTAATTCTGAGGCTATGACCTCTGGTCCTAGATTCTCCCACCAGTGGAAACATCCTTTCTACATCCTTTCATTATTCTGTAATTCTGTTTTTCAGATTGAACAATCTGCTGTTTTATTGCCGTGATGGCCTGTTGATATATATTTTTTAAATTTATTTATTTATTAGTTATTTATTTCGGACAGAATAAAAGAATAAAAAGCAAATGTGAAACAGCAAACAAAAAAACAAAACACAAATATTTATAAAGTGTCATTAACAATATCTATAAATAAATGAAATTATATGTGACCGAAAAGGAGCAGGAAGAAACCAAAGCTTATTAATTCCCACCCCTTATTCAACTGCTTGTAATTATCTCATACAAATTTAGCAGCTATATGTACACCATATGTACACCAGCCACTATATGTACACCAAATTATTTACATTTGAACACTAATCAAATATTTACAAAGCCATACAAAAAAGAAAAAAGAAAAAGAAAAGAAAAAACCCGCAAATACTATACAGTATCTTAGTCATATTTACAACCCATCACTCTATAATCACCCTTCTCAATACAATCAGTATAACAAATATCACAATCACCTATCCTCATCCCAATATCCTTTTAAACAAGTGATTTTGTACATCTTTTTAAACTGAATTATGCTTGTGCTAAGTTTTATCTCCTGTTCCAGACCATTCCACAAATTCACACCACAGATTGCTATGCACATACTTTTAAGAGTTGTTCTGACATTGAGTTTTTTTAAATTATGTTCCCCTCTCAAATTATACCCACCCTGTCTTTCCATAAACAGTTTTTGTATATTTCTTGGTAGTAAATTATTTCTTGCTTTGTACATGATTTGCGCAGTCTTAAATTTAACCAGATCAGTGAACTTCAGTGTATGTGACTTTAAGAATAATAAATTGGTATGTTCAAGATATCCAACGTTATTGATAATTCTTATTGCTCTTTTGTGTAATGTGCATAATGGCTGTAGGTTCCCCAGAAATGCTGCACTGCAGTCACTAGCACCATCACCTGAAGAGTTCATATGTGATAGGAGAAGAATTAGGCCATTTGGCCCATCATGGCTACTCCGCCATTCAATCATGCATGATTTATCTTTCCCTCAATCACATTCTCCCACCTCCTCCCCATAACCTCTGACACCTGACAGTTTTGGTCATTCGTACATTGGTTCATCAAATTGAACCATTCAAGGAACGCAAATATTAATAGATGATGGTAGCACAAGGTTGATTGGCTAATCACATTAACAGCATCCAAGATTGTTTTATTGCCATATGTCCAGAAACTAAAAATGGAAAATTCTTACTTGCAGCAACAGTGCAACAGGTTTGTAAACACAATATTCAATAGATAATATGATAAACAAAAAAGTTAAAAAAATAAAACAAAATCAATATATTGTAAAAACAAAACAAAGCCCAAAGTCCCAAATATAACCCAGTCCGTTCATAGTTGGAGTTTGTAGTGTTCAATAATCTGATGGTTGGTGGGAAGAAACTGTTCCTGAACCTGGACATTATTATTTTCAGACTCCTATGCCTTCTTCCCAATGGCAGAAGTGAAATGAGTGTGGCCAAGGTGGTGTGGATATTTGACAATATTGGCTGCCTTTATGAGACAGTGCCTTTTGTTGATAACTTTGAAGGTGGGGAGGTCAGAAACTGTGATGGACCGGGCAGTTTTCACCACTTCTTGTGATCTCCTTCAGTCTTTGGGTGTTTGAATTGCTGAACAAGACCGTGCTACAAGCAGTCAATATGCTCTTTATTGTACTCCTGTAGTGTGTAATCTTACTGTCTCCGCCTACATTCTATATTTGTCCCGCTTCCTCCCCTGACATCAGTCTAAAGAAGGGTCACGACCTGAAGCGTCACCTATTCCTTCGCTCCATCGATGCTGCCTCACCCACTAAGTTTCTCCAGCATTTTTATCTACGATAGGTTCAACAAACTCATCAGGAAGGCTGGCTCCATCCTGGAGGTGGAGTTGGATTATTGGGAGGTGATCTTGGAGGGGAGGATGCCACTCGTCACTTTATTTTCATGTTTCATGTATTTTGTGCTTTTTATGACTGTTGGCAAATTAATTTCCCCTGGGATAAATAAAGTTCTATCGTATCGTTAAAGTAGGTGGGAACCGCAGACCTCAATAATAATATGTTGAAGAAGTCCACAATTTATAATTTTAATGGTATTAATGCAATACCATTGGGGGTTATGAGGATCCAAGAAGGCACTTGATGTTCTCCTTATCGAAGCACGCACAGAACGCATTGAGCTGGTCCTGGTTCTGCTTTGTAGGAAGTGGCGGCATGCAAGCCCTGCCGCAGCTGCCATCTAGTCCTCCAGTTTAGAGCAACAAGCCCTTTTAGCTAATTTGAATGCCTTATTGAGACCATATCATATGGTGCATCGCCCAACAAATGTCCAAGATCTGGTCCTCAGAAGATTGCAGACCTCCTGGTCATCCAAGGCTTCTGTTTGGGGAACATTCAGATGGTTTTCATGGGACTACACTCCTCCACATTTTTTTTGATACTACCAGAAACAGCTAAACAACATTTAAGCAATGATTTAATCATTGCAAGTTTTTCATTCTTGTCTAATTTATCTGTCATGGTTCTACTACCCCAAATTTGTGAAAAACACTAGGTTGAATTCTGAATGTAACCTATTTAACTAAATGAGGTTAACGGCCTGAAAACAAATCTGGTTTCCACAGCTGGCCATTTATCTGGAAGGCTGAGGAGATAAGCTACACCCACCACTTTCTCACATCGCAGTACAGAACACTGTTCATTATTTAAATCCTGAGCCACTTTGCTTGATCTTCATTTGTTTTCTGGTAAAGTAAAAAGTTGGCAAAATGATTATATTAGCAAAAATATATTTTATTTATTTGCTGCATTAATTGCATTTCTTTGAGGCACCACATTTTAAAACAAAAATAGACTTTCACATTTTCATTCATAACATTATAAATCTTGCATACAATGCAACATTATATTCAAAGTGACAAGAATTAATTCTGGTCAGCAAATGCTTGAGGCAAGAACAAGATGGAAATTGGTCAAATATGCTTTTATTGTAGCTTTTCTAACTCCTGGCTGTGAGTTAGCCAATCAGCACCTCTTTGGGTGAAAGTATTGTTTCCCATTTGCTTCAAGGCTTATGTTCTGCTTGTTACCATGTTAAACTGTGATAATTTCTCATCTGCTGTTATTGATTCCATGATTTTCATGAAAAGGTAGAAATTGTGGGTAACACAAATGTGGGACGGCACGTTGGAGCTGCGGTAGAGTTGCTGTCTTACAGCGCCAGAGACCCGGGTTCAGTCCTGACTATGGGTGCAGAGTTTGTATGTTCTCCCCGTGACCACATGGGTTTTCTTCGGGAGCACCGGTTTCCTTCCAGACTCCACAGACCTACAGGTTTGTAGGTTAATTGGCTTTGGTAAAAAATATAAATTGTCCTTAGTGTGTACGACAGTGCTAATGTATGGGGCGATTACTGGTCGGCACGGACTCGGTGGGTCGAAGGGCCAATTTCTGCGCTGTATCTCTAAGCTAAACTAAACTAAACATGGACCTTCGAGAGAAAATGTCATTTTTCCCATGTGTCTATGCATTCTTTGTTCTGTACGTAAGTAACTAACAGAGGCTCTCACATTTGAAGTTAAAAAAACATGTCCCATTGGTGTTTCAATTTACCACCTGCACGTTGAAATGTGCAACTTTCAATAGACAATAGTCTATTGTCATTGTCACTTGCTCATTGAAATGTGCAGCTTTCCCTCAACTGCCTATGCAGCATTTAAACAGCGACAATTAAAAAGGATATTCTCTACAGTTCTGTGACTATGGTCCTGCACTACCATGGACTTGATGGTTGTTCTAATTGTGTTTTGCACGAACGTCTTTCTGTTTTGCAGTCTTTTGGAAACGTTATGTGTAATTTATAATTGATCACTTTTTGTTGTTGTCTGAATCTATGTGCTTATGCTGCTGCAAACAGAACTTCCATTGCACCAGTACCTCATCCTACTTGTACATATAACAAACTCGACTTCAGAAAAACCTTTGACTAATTGTTGAAAGAACTCAGCAGCTCAAGCTGCAAATGTGGAAGAAAAGGGATGCTCAACATTTTGGGTGGAGATTTTGCATCAGGTCTGAGATTGTAGAGGGAAGATAGAAGTGTATGAAATTGCAAAGAAGTAGTGAGACAGAGGCTGATAGATGGCGATGGCTGGAACCAGATGATGGACGGACGATGGATAGATAGAGCTATGTGTGGGAGAAGGGAAGGAGAGCATGGGGTATTGAGATAGATGATGTACTATGGGGAATCCGGCAAAATGTATCCTGACCCTTGGCTTAATATATCACTGGACTCAGACATGAAAACTAAAACTGATTTAATACAATATCTCTTCTGAGTAGCCGTCAGCCCAATCGAGCCCATTAACAGCTGCTTCATCCCAAATTCCTAAAATGTCACAGATGTTTTCCAAAGAAAGTATTGGCCATGGTGAAGATGAACAGCAGCAATGTGTCATTTCATTATGGTATGTGACCTATACTCACGTAAATTATATTCATAAAATGCTGGAGTAACTCAGCAGGCAGGCAGCATCTCTCGATCGAAGGGATGTTTCAGGTCGAGACCCTTCATCTGAAGATGGGTCTTGACCCGAAACGTCACCCATTCCTTCTATCCAAAGATACTGCATGCCCCGCTGAATTACGCCAACATTTTGTGTCTATTTTTGATGTAAACCAGCATCTGCAGTTCCGTCCTGCACATGAATTACATTAGTTTTAAGTACCCTTGCGACCCTAACATTCTCCATTTTGGAAATTCCAGTTAAAAAAATTGCTGTGAACTGAGATATTTGAGCTGTTTCAAAAATCAGTGAAGATATTCCTAATTATAAAAAGGGATATATTGGCATATAAAAAAGAACACAAAGTGCCGGAGTAACTCAGCAGGTCGGGCCACATCTCTGGAGAACATGGATAGTTGACGTTTCGGGTCGCAACCTTAGTTCAAACCTTGCTGTGGAGATTTGAGCAGAAATTCCAAGGTGACAACCCGATGAGAATGATGAAGAAGAAGAATTATCCAAGCCAAGTTTATTCAAATGAGATGTGAAACCACCTGTAAAAAAAAGTGTAATTTCACAGAAGAGCAGGGATGTTCTCCCTTGTGTCCTTGCCAATTTATTTCCCTCATTCAATACTGTTGAATATTATTACCTTGTCATCATTACTCTGTTGTTCGTTGTAACCTGCTGTGGCCAAGTTGGTTGTCACATTCCTCGCATTATAACTGTGATTCATTTCTAAGTTATTTGATCGCTGTTCTGATCGTAAAATTGGTGTTGTGCAAGATGTGTTGCTTCTCTGTCCAAGATTATTGTCAAAATCGTTACTCCTGCATTTTGTCAGACTTTGAAAGGCTGTGCATCTTTAACCATGTTTGGCTGTTGTAAACAATAAGCATTTGGTTAGTCATTATTGCCTCTCAAAACCTCTTGCAGGTTTGATAATGTAGACGTTTTGAGAAGGGAAATACAATAAAATCCTGTTCAAGAATGAACTGCAGATGCTGGAAGATCGAAGGTACACAAAAATGCTGGAGAAACTCAGCGGGTGCAGCAGCATCTATGGAGCGAAGGAAATAGGCGACGTTTCGGGCCGAAACCCTTCTTCAGACTGATGGGGGGTGGGGGGGAGAAGGAAGGAAGGAAAAAGGGAGGAGGAGCCCGAGGGCGGGGGGATGGGAGGAGACAGCTCGAGGGTTAAGGAAGGGGAGGAGACAGCAAGGGCTAGCAAAACTGGGAGAATTCAACGTTCATGCCATCCGGACGCAAGCAACCCAGGCGGAATATGAGGTGCTGTTCCTCCAATTTCCGGTGTTGCTCACTCTGGCAATGGAGGAGACCCAGGACAGAGAGGTCGGATTGGGAATGGGAGGGGGAGTTGAAGTGCTGAGCCACCGGGAGTTCAGGTAGGTTATTGCGGACTGAGCGGAGGTGTTCGGCGAAACGATCGCCCAACCTCCGCTTAGTCTCCCTGATGTAAATCAGCTGACATCTAGAGCAGCGGATACAGTAGATGAGGTTGGAGGAGATACAGGTGAACATTGTAAATAAAATAAAATCCTAACCTTTTAGTACTATTGGCATGTTAGAATTCAAAATCTTTCAGTGTGGTGAAACATTTAAGTAGCATTTTTTTTGTTGCTGAAACGAGGGACGTTAAGCATATTTAGATGGTTACTGAAATGGAGTCCTTATCATTGCAGATTGAGAAGCAATAAAATGGGTCTATTGCTGGTGATTGACTGCCTTCTTTTTTCCCAGTAATCCTTGACCCAACCCAATTGTAAAGATTTTAAACTGCACAGCTTATGCACATTCAGCCCTTTCACTTAAATATATCCACTGGGAAAGGGATTAATCACTGTCATTTCTTTGAACAAAAACAATTCTCCTGGATTGTTTCCTATACTGGTAATTGAGTCTTTTCCAAACTTGCATCAATCAGTTTATGTAGAGGTGTCTAAAAATGCTTCTCGCCCGTATTTCAAAATGTATTGCATCCAGTAGATGTTATTTATAAAGACATTCAACAGATCAGTCTGTTCAGTACATCTTGTTCTTTATTAAATTAAGATTTAACTGGTTAAATCCATATGAAACAGGATGCCCTCAAATAGCTTCTATTGGCCAGAGTTGCTGCTTCAAAGTGCAGATTTTGCAGTGACTGCCAGACACATAACTGCAGCTTATGTGATCAGCGTGCAGGAGGCGTCATTATTCAGGAAGAAGGAGATCAGTGTGATTTGTTTTTACTTCCCTTCCTTCTTCACAAATACTGCTGTAAATACGTATTCTATGTATACAGTGAACCTGTTGATAAAGTACACAACAATTACAGCCTGTATAATAAATGCCAGGTTAACCGAGGAACTTAAATTTAGAAGATGAGTTCTTTCTCTGCCATGTTTGCTTTAATATTTCTATCCTTGGGCAGGTCCTGGTTTTGTTTTCCCTTCCCCTGTCGGGGAAATAGTGGATGGACTGAGAAACATCAACCACGTCCTATTTATGGCAATGGGATGAATCACCTTGGAAGTTCTCAATCATCAGTCTGTGCTGCATGAGTTCATCTCAAACAGGACTGAGGATTGAAGAATTTATCTTATTTTCCTCAGGCTAGGAAGAAGGGAGTGAGAAAGTGATTCCTGCTCGTGGTTGCGAATGAGCAGCCTCCCAAAGAATACAGTAAACCCTTGCGATAACAGACCACAGTAGGGGGAGGATGGTGTCCGTTATTGCTGATCGTCCGTTATACCTGAGAGAAGGGGGGCGGGGGGGTGGTATAGTTTAATCAAAGGCCAGGAGGGAAGAAAAGCGGCATTGGTGAGGGTTAAACAAATGAACATTTACAAGACGGGGAACCGCAGAGCCCTCGGCCCCATACGCGGTGCACTAGGGACTCAAACCTTCTACATGCTGTTCGCTCTCTCTGTTCCCGCAACCGAAAGCCCCTCCCACGTGCGGCCAGATCAGTGGGTAACTGGCAGAAGGGGGGTGGGGGGCTGTGGGCGGTGCAGCAGGATCTTTGGTCTGCTATCACTGTAATCTGTTATATAGAGGTCCATTATTGCAAGGATTTACTGTATGTATCGGGGTGAGGGCAGATTCAGGCTGAGTTGTTTGTGGTCTGCCATGTCTGCATCTTGTTATCTCTAGCCTCTGTCACTTGCTCACCCGTCTACCATTCAAGCTCCCCACTCCCCCTCACCTGCATCCACTCATCACTTGTTGGGGCATGTCCTGCCCCCACCTCTCTTTTCCAGCTTACTCCCCCCTACTACAATCAGTCTAAATAAGGGTCCTGCCCTGAAATGCCGCCTCTCCATTCCTTCCACAGATACTGCCTAACCTGTAAGTTACTCCAGCACTTTGTGTCTTGCTCAAGATTTCGGCAGGTGCAGTACCTTGTGTCTGCAGAGTAATTATGCTGCTTTTTGATTTCAGCTGGATTGCTGAACAGTACTGGTCTGTTATGCTTTATTTCTCTGGAATGGATTGTTGATAAACTGGATCACATTGGCAGGAGAATCTAATAGTTGACATTTGGTTACTGAATTCTAATTGCATCCACCTCTTTGTACTTTGTACTCTCATAATGTTATATACTTCTATCGTCCCCCATCAACCTCTGACGTTACAGGGAAATGAGCTGAACCTTTTTGATCCAGTAGCATTTTCCACCTTAACCGACCCACATACAGGTCTTGATCACCACCCACAATATCCTGACCCATAGATATATAATCCCTGTTGAAATGGGGTCCAAATGGTGCGGCACAGTGGCGCAGCGGTAGAGTTGCTACCTTACAGTGCTTGCAGCGCCGGAGACCCGGGTTCGATCCCGACTACGGGTGCTGTCTGTACGGAGTTTGTATGTTCTCCCCGTGACCTGCGTGGGTTTTCTCCGAGATCTTCGGTTTCTTCACACACTCCAAAGACGTACAGGTGTATAGGTTAATTGGCTTGGTAAATGTAACAAATTGTCCCTAGTGTGTGTAGGATAGTGTTAATAATAGTGTTAATATGCGGTGATCACTGGCTGGTGCGGACCCGGTGGGCCGAAGGGCCTGTTACCGCGCTGTATCACTGATCTAAAGAGGCAACAGAGAAACTTGACAGAGCTGGTCAGAGCATTTTGTATTGAATATTCTGTATTCAACCAAGATACAATTTATATCAATGATTTAGATGAAGGGATTCAAAGTAACATTAGCAAATTTGTGGATGACACAAGGCGGGTGGCAGTGTGAACTGTGAGGAGGGTGCTATGAGAATGCAGGGTGACTTGGGCAGGTTGGGTGAGTGGGCAGATGCATGGCAGATGCAGTTTAATGTGGATAAATGTCAGGTTATCCACTTTGGCAGCAAAAACAGGAAGGCAGATTACTATCTAAATGGTGTCAAGTTGGGAAAAGGGGAAATACAACGGGATCTGGGGGTCCTTGTACATCAGTCTATGAAAGTAAGCATGCAGGTACAGCAGACAGTGAAGAAAACGAATGGCATGTTGGCCTTTATAACAAGAGGAATCGAATATAGGAGCAAAGAGGTCCTTCTGCAGTTGTACAGGGCCCTAGTGAGACCACACCTGGAGTATTGTGTGCAATTTTGGTCCCCTAATTTGAGGAAGGACATTCTTGCTATTGAGGGAGTGCAACGTAGGTTTACAAGGTTAATTCCCGGTATGGCGGGACTGTCATATGCTGAGAGAATGGAGCAGCTGGGCTTGTACACTCTGGAGTTTTGAAGGATGAGAGGGTATCTCATTGAAACATTAGATTGTTAAGGGTATGGACACGCTAGAGGCAGGAAACATGTTCCCGATTTTGGGGGAGTCCAGAACCAGAGGCCACAGTTTAAGTATGAGGAGTAAGCCATTTAGAACAGAGATGAGGAAACAATTTTTCTCACAGAGAATTGTGAGTCTGTGGAATTCTCTGCCTGAGAGGGCGGTGGAGGCCGGTTCTATGGATACTTTCAAGAGAGAGCTAGATAGGGCTCTTAAAGATAACGGAGTCAGGGGATATAGGGAGAAGGCAGGAAGGGGGTACTGATTGGGGATGATCAGCCATGATCACATTGAATGGCGGTGCTGGCTCGAAGGGCCGAATGGCCTAATCATGCACCTTTGTCCATTGTCTATTGTATGCAGTCCTCCTACCTGTTGCAAGCCTTTTGTAAACCATGAGAAGTGTGTGATCTAATTTGCCTTGATGGGTGGCACTACAGAGACACTGCTGCCTCGTAACTCCAGGGACCTAGCTTTGATCCTGACCTCAATTTTTTATCGTGACTATGTGGGTTTCACCTTCGAGATCCATCTAATTCCCAAATCTCAAAAGATGTGCTGGTAGATTGATTGGTTCTTCCAGATAACTTCTTCATGGTAAACTGAATCAAATTGATGGGCATGGGCAATTGCAGGTGTAGAAGGAAAGAATGAGCAGGGTAATGGGTCTGATGGGATTGATCTGCTAGAAGGAAGCATAGACTCAATGGGCCGAGTGATCTTGTTTGATAGTGTAAGTAGTAATTATACCTCAGTTTTGCTTGATTTGGGTGAACACCTTTGGGATTCATTCCTATTAAGCATACATGTCTTGCATTTAGAATACTCTTATCTTTTCTAATATAGCACACATTCTGGTGTGCCTGTGTGCAACTATTCCTCCATGTTTTAAATTTTAATTGCTTGTGTATGCACATATTATTTGTTTTGCCTCCTTTTTAAAATTGCATGCCTTCTTCCAGATCTCTGGTCAGGCCCATCTAATTCGTTGGCAGACCCTTCCCACTGTTATTGTTTCACATAAATGACGCCTGAACTTTCACAAAAATCTGCATTTTATTTCCTTCATCAGCATTTACCGACTGATATGTGAAAGAAAACAGTTAGTGATATTTTTAAAGTGCTGCTGCTCACAGTGTTGAACCTCCTTTCAAGCACTTCAGACTTAATTACCTTTTGGTGTGCAGTGATTTCCCTTCAGAATATCTGTTCATTTGCATACAATGCCCTAGCAGTTATCTGACCTTTAATGTGCATATTTACATTGGCTTTCTGATTATCTGAAACCTGGTCCATGGGAGATGACACCTTGCAACCTCCACACATGATATATTTTTTGCTGCCTTCCTCGTCCTAATTGCTGTAAGTAATGGTGTGGCTCTTATCACCAAGTGATACCTTGGTATCTCCTCCAGTTTTCTTCCATGTTCTCATCCTATCTTTGAACAACCTAATCCAGTTTCAGACTTCCCGACTCTTCTTTAAAACCAGAATTGCTTATCCACCAACCAACCCAAATTAATTTGAGATAGTCAGCTTCAGTTCGCTTCTTTGCTGAATAAACAATTCCTTTGTGCAATATAACTCTCCACACTCTCTTTGTTGATTCTCTGCCCTTATTTGCATTGTTCCCTTTGTCTAAACTCTCCCATCGGTATTTATTGACATTTCTCAATGTTCGTGCTTTTGGTTTCTAGATAATCCCTTTTAGGAATAATATACACCTTGATTATAGTCATTTTTTTTACTAACTCACCAACAAACACTTTACTATTTGTCAAAGACTATATATCGCACCATCCTTCCTTGATGCCTTTCTCCTTTGATTCATTTTGCCCTTATTTTCATTCTCACTTCTTCGACTTTCACACACAACCCCAAGCTCTTTGGCTCCCTTGTAGATCTGATGTGTGCCAATTCCTGTCTTGAATAAATTAAATGGATCCACCTCTGTCCATCCCTAGATAGAAAACTCCACAGTCATGTCTCACTTGACTGTTGACTGTGTTGGTGAACTGTCTTCAGTGTGCAATATCATCCAGCTAAACTTTGGAAAGAGTGAAGGCAATGTCTGCAGCTGCCAGTGCAAGTTGAGCTATTAGTGTACTTGCTATTAGTCAACCGCTCCCTCCAGTAGTATGGTCTATAAGCACTTTAGCTTTAAATATTGCATGCTTGTGATTAAAACTCTTCCTTTGTCTCAAACAAAAATACGTTGTAAACCTATTTTATTGTGTTTTTCCTTTGGCCAAGCATTTGTGTTTCCTTAATGGTTCTGTAAAAAGACATAATGTTACTGTTATGTGAGTTAAAGATCACTACTATCACAAGAACTTTATTGCCGGGGCATTATTATAGTGGGTAGAAAGGAGCTGCAGAGGTTGATTTAAACTGGATAGACATAGTGGAGTAACATAGTGGGACATGCAGCATCTCTGGAGCAAAGGAATGGGTGACGTTTTTCAATTGGTTCTGGCAGATTCACATTTCTTGAACAAGTGTCAAAAATTGTTAGTCTTTCTAGTTCAAAAACTGTGGTTCTCCTCTTCTGAGAAAAAATCTAGGTCTGAATAATTTATCTTATGTGAATATACTTTTTTTTTAACATTTTAAATCATACTCTATACATCCAGAGTAATGCTTGTGCTGATTAATCGAATAGGCTACAGTTGCCAAGTGTACATTAGAGTTGATGCGTGGATATATTCAGACTACGATGCAATTTCTTAAAATGTTCACAACCAATCTAAATGGAGAGAACTACCTGTGGACCACCACCAAGAAAAAATACTTTACTGTAATTTAAATAATTAAATAGCTTGAAAGAAGATGATTAACAAGTACAATTCAAACTGGTGAAATGCATTTAATTTGCTCTGCAGTCCATTCAGAAACGAGAACTGTTGTCTCACAGCGCCAGAAACCCGAGTTCAATCTTGACCTCGGCTGCTGAGTGTGAGGAGATTAAACATTTTCCTTGTGACCACGTGGGATTCTTCCTGATGCTCCAGTTTCCTCCCACGTTTTAAAGATAAGCGGGATGGTATATTAATCGGCGACCGTAAATTGACCTTGGAGTGAGTAGATAGGACTTATAAGGAGTTGCTGAGAGTGGAAAGGGTATAAAATGTGATTAATGTAGCATTAGTATAAATGTACAGTTGATGCCCAGTGTGGACTCATTGGGCCAAAGATCTCGCTTCTGTGTAGTATCTCTCTGAGTCTTAAGTATTTTTGTAAATAGGAATTATATATAGTTTTTGTGTGCAGGTGTCACCAAAAATATTGCAACATTGGGACGTCATTGTTTTAAAATATTATTTGACTGCTTCTTCCCTTCAAGAAGCATTAAGACATGACCTGCATGAATAAGTAGCATATGTTATGTCATACTTATGGAAAGCGGATCAGCGTTATTAATAGGGACACAGGAGACTGCAGATGCTGGAATATTGAGCAATATTGATCAGATGCTGTCTGACCCGATGAAATACTTCAGTAGCGACTTTAATAAATTTTCTCCATTGATACTGGAAAACAAAAAAAAACTAGATGCTGGCAATCTGAAATAAAACAAAAAGAGTTGGATGTGCTCAGCAGGTCAAGAGTGTTTTATTGTCATATGTCCAAGATAGAACAATGAAATTCTTACTTGCTGCAGCACAATAGAATATATAAACATAGTACATAAACAAGAGAAAAGAAGTTCCATGTGTATATATACACATGCACACATACTCAAAAATCAAAACGGGAGAAAAAAAGTTCAGCGTGTATACATTGTTCAGTGTGTATATATACTCAATAAATAAACAAATATAGTGTAAAAATAATAATAGTCTGTTGTAGTTCAGAGCTTATTTGTTGTAGTGTTTAATAGCCTGATGGCTGAAGGGAAGAAGCTGTTCCTGAACCTGGACGTAACAGTTTTCAGGCTCCTGTACGATGGCAGTGATGAAGTGAGTGTGTGGCCAGGATGGTGTGGGTCTCTGATGATGTTAGCTGCCTTTTTGAGGCAGCATCTCCGATAAATCCCTTCGATGGTGGGGAGGTTAGAGCCGGTGATGGTCTGGGCAGTGGTCACAACTTTTTGAAGTCTTTTCCGCTCCTGGACGTTCAAGTTGCCGAACCAAGCCATGATGCAACCAGTCAATATGCTCTCTGCTGTGCACCTGTAGAAGTTCAGAAGCAGTGAAAGGTAGGTCAGAGCTGTTAATGAAACACAAAACCAGAAGGATAATGTTGGAAATACTCAGCAGATCAGGCTGTGTTTGTGAAGAATGGAGGAGTTGCACAGATATTCCAATTGGTTATGGGCCTGTCCCACTTTGGCGATTTTTCAGCACTGCCAGCGAATGTCAAGTTACTGGCAGTCGCCTGAAAAAACGGGAACTGGAACGGCGACTGTCAGAGTGGAACACACACAAGCATATTGCAATGGCGGGGGCCAGGGCAAGCAGGGGAGCACTGTGAAATTCACATGGTACAAAGCCAAGGTGATACAGCCACACACAGAAGGTTGCCGCTGTAATTTAGAACAGGAAGGTTGGTGCTGTAATTTAGACTGCTAGCATAGTGTACGGTAAGTCCTTTAAAAGAGGGGAGAAGGGGGAAGAGGGGCAGAAGGGGGAAAAAGGAATGGAGACAACTTTTAAGAAGCCAGACAACTTTTAATAAGCCAGAGATACATAGCTGTGAAATTTGGCAGACATTTAACATTACCGGTCGGTTATACTTGGTTCTGAAAACTGCTTACCTTTTTTTTTCCCCAATGAGCCAATGAAAATGACCAGTCAGCAAAGGCGATTAACTAAAACTACCTACGACTACCTCGACTACACATAACTACTGGGCGACCACACTACAACTGCACCTACGACTCCAGGATTATCGATTTTCTGCATGGCGACCAATTTTTGGTCGCAGAAAGATTTTCAACATGTTGCAAATTTTTCAGCCACCATACTGAGGCCGTGACTAGTTCCCAGGATGCGGGAACTCCTCGCGACCATGAAGGAGACTCACCAGAGATCATCAGCGAACATGTGGCGACCATGTGGTGAGTGCAGGGTCTCCTGCACTCGCCTAAAAAGTCGCCTGTGGGACGGGCCCATTGATCCTACAGTAGAACTGGCCACTTCTGAAACAAGCAGAGTAGGTGAGTTACCTGGAAGTATTGAATATGATATTGGGAGTCAGGAATGCTGCACAGTACTCAGAGGGAGCAGACGTGCTTTTTGTTACATTGAGCCTCGTTGGAAAAGAGTAGACAATAGACAATATGTGCAGGAGTAGGCCATTTGGCCCTTCGAGCCAGCATTGCCATTCAATGAGATCATGGCTGATTATCCCCAATCAGGACCCCGTTCCTGCCTTCTCCCCATATCCCCTGACTCCGCTATTTTTAAGAGCCCTATCTAGCTCTCTCTTGAAAGCATCCAGAGAACCTGCCTCCACCGCTCTCTGAGGCAGAGAAATCCACACTCACCACTCTCTGTGAGAAAAAGTGTTTCCTCGTCTCCGTTCTAAATGGCTTACTCCTTATTCTTAAACTGTGGCCCCTGGTTCTGGACTCCCACAACATCGGGAACATGTTTCCTGCCTCTAGCATGTCCATACCCTTAACAATCTAATATGTGTCAATGAGATACCCTCTCATCCTTCAAAACTCCAGAGTGTACAAGTCCAGCTGCTCCATTCTCTCAGCATACGACAGTCCCGCCATCCCAGGAATTAACCTTGTAAACCTACGTTGCACTCCCTCAATAGCAAGAATGTCCTTCCTCAAATTAGGGGACCAAAACTGCACACAATACTCCAGGTGTGGTCTCGCTAGGGCTCTGTACAACTGCAGAAGGACCTCTTTGCTCCTATATTCGATTCCTCTTGTTATAAAGGCCAACATGCCATTCGTTTTCTTCACTGCCTGCTGTACCTGCATGCTTACTTTCATAGACTGATGTACAAGGACCCCCAGATCCCATTGTACTTCCCCTTTTCCCAACTTGACGCAATTTAGATCGTAATCTGCCTTCCTGTTTTTGCTACCAAAGTGGATAACCTCACATTTATCAGCATTAAACTTCATCTGCTATGCTTCTGCCCACTCTCCCAACTTCTCCAAGACACCCTGCATTCTCATAGTATCCTCCTCAGAGTTCACACTGCCACCCAGCTTTGTGTCATCTGCAAATTTGCTAATGTTACTTTGAATCCCTTCATCCAAATCATTGATGTATATTGTAAATAGCTGCGGTCCCAGCACCGAGCCTTGCGGTACCCCACTAGTCACTGCCTGCCATTCTGAAAGGGACCCGTTAATCCCTACTCTTTGTTTTCTGTCTGCCAACCATTTCTCTATCCATGTCAGCACTCTACCCCTAATACCATGTGCCCTAATTTTGCCCAAATGCTTTCTGAATGTCCAGGTACACTACATCCACTGGCTCTCCCTTGCCCATTTTCCTAGTTACATCTTCAAAAAAAGAATGTTTAGTTATAGTCAAAATAGTCATATCAGTTTCTAAGTTTCTTTGTGAAATGATAAAAGAATTATAAACTCATAGAAATTTATGAAAGTAGGAAGCCATCTGATCCTGATAACCTATGCTGGCCAAAAACGGAGCTGTTTAGGTCAGTTCCTATTTCCCAACTTTCATATTTTACTCTTTGGCTATCTAGGTACTTACCTACATAATTTTTCACAGGGTGAGATTTTCTGCACCCTCCACCCTTTCAGGCAATTAATTTTTTGACCTTAACTACTCTCTAGCTGGAATAGATGTTCCTCAACTTCCCTTTGATCTTTTCACCAATTGACATAAATCTATGTTCCTGCATTATCAAACTTTCTGCCAAGAGAAATAAGCCTTTCCCGTTCACCCTGTTTGGCCTCTCATAATTTTGTGCGTCAACGTCGATCTCTTTTCAGCCTCATCTATTCCAAAGAAAATAAATAAATCTCACCTCATAATCATAATTCTCCTGCCCTGGCATTTTCCACGTAAGTTCCCTCTTCGCCACTTTTAGTTTTATTGTGTTCTTCCTGTAGTGTGATGCCAGAACACATTTCTCCTTCATAAACAGTCCCTTGGGATTATTTTGCTTCTACTGCAGTTCTGTTGGTTCTGAGGTGACACTTGAGTCAGTGTGGGAACAACACACTCATTTGTTAATGGACAAGAATAGCTGAAGAGTTGAATGTGGGTAGCTTGTGAGGTGGTACACGCCTCCTGTCATCTATACTAAACATGTGCATTCCCCATGCCTGGACTTAAGGATCTCAATTCGATCCTGAAAATTCTTGGGCTCTTGTCTATGGGCATGTGCGTGGACCCTAGCTATGCCTGTCTCTTTGTAGGCTACGTCGAACAATCCTTGTTCGAAGAGTACAGTGGCCCTATCCCCGAACTCTACCTCTGCTACATTGACGACTGCATTGGTACTACCTCCTGCACCCATGCAGAACTCACTGACTTCATCCATTTCAACACTAACTTCCATCCGGCACTCAAATACACCTGGACCATTTCCGATATCTCCCTACCGTTTCTTGACCTCACTATCTCCATCGCAGGTAACCGACTACTGACCGATATCTACTACAAACCTACTGACTCCCTTGGCTATCTGGACTACACTTTTTCCCACCCTGCTACCTGTAAGGACTCCATCCCCTACTCCCAATTCCTCCGTCTGCGCCGCATCTGCACCCAGGATACAAACCAGGGCATCGGACATGTCCTCACTCTTTAGGGAACGGGGGTTCCCCTCTTCGACTATAGATGAGGCTTTCACCAGGGTCTCTTCTAAACCCCGTAACTCCGCTCTCACTCCCCATCCCCCCACTCGTAACAAGGACAGTCCCCCTTATCCTCACCTTCCACCCTACCAGCTGCCACATACAACAGATAATCCTCCAACATTTTCGCCACCTCCAATGGGATCCCACCACTGGCCACATCTTCCTATCTCCTCCCC
Source organism: Amblyraja radiata (assembly GCF_010909765.2). Taxonomy (NCBI): domain Eukaryota; kingdom Metazoa; phylum Chordata; class Chondrichthyes; order Rajiformes; family Rajidae; genus Amblyraja; species Amblyraja radiata. The sequence goes on along the minus strand of NC_045958.1, from coordinate 48,095,343 downwards.
TTTCGGCTTTCCGCAGAGACCGCTCCCTCCGTAACTCCCTGGTCGATTTGTCCCTTCCCACCCAAACCACCCCATCCCCTGGTACTTTCCCTTGCAACCGCAGGAAATGTTACACTTGTTGCTTTACCTCCCCCCTCGACTCCATCCAAGGAGTTAAGCAGGCTTTCCAGGTGAGGCAGAGGTTCACCTGCAACTCCTCCAACCTCATCTATTGCATCCGCTACTCTAGGTGTCAACTGCTCTACATCGGTGAGGACTAGCGCAGGCATGGTGATCACTTCTCCCAACACCTACATACAGTTCACATTAACGAACCCGATCTCCCGGTGGCTCAGCACTTCAATACCCCCTCCCATTCCGTATCCGACCTTTCTGTCGTGGGCCTCCTCCATGGCCAGAGTGAGTCCCACCACAAATTGGAGGAGCAGCACCTCATATTTCGCTTGGGTACTTTACACCCCAGCGGTATGAACATTGACTTCTCCAATTTCAGGTAGTGCTTACTTTCTCCCTCCTTCCCCTCCCCTTCCCAGCTCTCCCACAGCCCACTGTCTCTGCCTCTTCCTTTCTTCTTCCTGCCCCCTCCACCCGCACATCAGTTTGAAGAAGGGTCTTGACCCGAAACATCACCTATTCCTTCGCTCCATAGATGCTGCCTCACCCACTGAGTTTCTCCAGCATTCTTGTCTACCTCTGGAAAATCTTTTGTCATTTTGAGTGGTCATGAGTCAGTGGGAATGGTGGATTTCCTCACAGAGACTGTTGCACATTCTTGAATCTTCTCCTCTCTTAACCTTGAACTCAACCTTCAAACACACGTCAATGCAAGTGTCATCTGCATTTTGCTGTTAGGTTACTGAGCTTCGCAATGGCCTGTTTAATGTTTCATGTAGTTCTTGCATTGACTCTTGTTCTGTTGTTCTATGCTCAAGAATGCAAGTTCCTTCCTACACATTTTGGCTGCTCCAATACGAAATCTCTTCAAGATACACCTACTTTGAAGAAGTTCTCTTCTCTCTGGGAGTTCTGCAAAACCCTCTCTCGCTGCTCTCCCTCTGCGCATACCACTGGTTTCCCTCAGTCTGAAGAAGGGTCTCGACCTGAAACATCACCTATTCCGTTTCACCAGAGATGCTGCCAGATCTGCTGATGTACTCCAGCATTTTGAGTCCATCTTTGGTGTAAATCAGCATCTGCAGTTTCTTCCTATGCATTCATCGCACTACTGTATCTACGTGCCTTGCTCCATTTAGTGATCTGTAGGCATTAAAACCAAGATTTTCTGTTCCTCTGCATACTGGTATCCCACCATTTACAGTTTATTCCTTCAACTCATTTAACCGCCCTAAGTGCATTGCCACACATTTCTCCTGATTGGTTTCCATTTTTGTCACTTCCATGCCCATTGAAGCAATCCATTTCCAAACTGCAAGGAGATATCATTTTCTTCCACACAATCAATCATTCTGTGAATTTTGGTTTCATCAGCAAACTCTTTAATCATGGTCCTTAGGTTTGTTCATTTTATACATAACACAAACATACAGAGCCTTGTACTGGGCCCTGTGTGACCCCACTGCTCACAGCCCTCAGGCCACTGAAACTCCACGGTCAATTACTTGCTGTTTTCTTCCTCTGAGACATTTAGTCAACTTCAACGCACTTTATTTTGGTTCACTTGGGCTTTACGTTTCCGAACAGTCTGCCATGCAGGATTTTGTCAATTCTAACGTTGCTAGAAATCTGTAGCTACGGAATAAAGAACTTTTTTAAGATTTCATTTGCCTCAAATATTCTTTTCTTTAATTTTCCAAATGTGACATGGCCACCCTTCACTGAATTCTTACAAGGATAGTATGGCGCAACACAACTTTGGATTTAAATCCAACTATGGGTTGGGTGAGGTGGGTGGGGGGAGGGGGACGAGAGGCAGGTACATCATCACTTTTTTCTCTCTTCTTTTTGTTCTTTTTTTAAAATTTTCTTTATTTCTTTTATCCACTCTTTGGCTACACTACTTTGGTAGTCCAGGGGTCCTATCTTTGCACCTCTCACTTTTTCTCTCTCTTGTTCTCTCTCTTTTCTTTTCCTTTATTTTCAAGTTAAAAAGTTAAAATAGAAGCTGTACATTAACTGTATAATTTTATATGCCGATTGTTTTATTCTTGTACATTTGCTTCTAATAAATAAAAAAAAAGAAATAAAACAGAAATAGAGCGATGTTTTGAAATCTACTTGCATTTTAATAACATCTACTTGCATTGCTATAACAAAGACTGGGCATGCTATTGAGTTCGATAGCAGTGCATATATTCTAAACTGAGTAATTGCCTGGGACAAATTGGCATTGACAGAAGATTCTTGGCTTTGTTTAGATTGAACTGTAAGAGCTGTTAAGGATTTTTTGCATGCAACTAAGGAAACTTCATAAGCCATAAAATGATACCACTCATGAATACACATTTTAACTATTTTTCTCCACACATCAAAGTTAAATCTACAGACCTACCTTGATCTTTTTCTCAATTGACTTGCAAAATAAATAGGCTTTCTCAGCAGTGTGAGAGACCAGTGTGGGGCAGTTCACAAGTTATAGGAGCAGAATTAGGCTGTTCGGCCCATCAAGTCTACTTCGCCATTCAATCATGGCTGATCTCTGTCTCCTTATCTCATTTCCCTGCCTTCTCCCCATAACCCTTGACACCCGTTCTAATCAAGAATTTGTCTATCTCTGCCTTAAAATTATCCACTGACTTGGCCTCCACAGTCCTCTGTGACAATGAGTTCCACAGATTAACTACCCACTGATTAATGAAGTTCCTCCTCACCTCCTTTCTAAAAGAGCTCCTTTAATTCTATGCCTTTCATTATTCTGTACGTTTCAATGAGGTCTCCCCTCAACCTACTAAACTCCAGCAGGTAGAGGCCCAGTGCTGTCCACTCATTCCTGGAGCTCAACCCTTGGACCCAAGCAACAGCAGATGGTATGGAATTGAGGTTCTCAGTTCAACCCTGAAGGGACCATTTTAACCCCGAGACTTATTAACAAGCACAAGGCACAATCCCTTCCTGAGGCAAATTGTGGAAGAGATTCCCTGCAAGGCTCAGAGAAGCCTACAAATCAATGGCAAGAAATTACTCTTCCTTGAGGTTGAAAGAAGGTCGTCTGACCAATGTAATGAAGATTGGAATATTACAAGTCGGATTCAATTTTAATTGTCATTGTCAGTGTACAGTACAGAGACAACGAAATGCATGTCTGGAGCACTTCCCAGGTTTTCATCCTGAAAAATAATATTCAGTTTCATTTATTTTGGATTCAGGATTTATGCTTCCCTGGCTTAGGGCATCTAAAACCAGGTGTTACAATGTCAAGATAAAGGATTGGCCTCTCAGGATGAGATAGAATAGCACTGCATTCTGGGTGAAGATTTGAAGGTAATGAATCGTTAGAATTCTTTACCCAGTATTGTTGTTGAAGCAGACAGATTTCAACCTCTGTGTATTATCTAAGACAGAGTCCCACACACTTATAGATATTCAGGAATTAAGGGATATGGGGTTAGACAAGAACGTGACGTAGAAGTGTAAAATAAGCTGTGATTCTACTGTACCGAGAAACAGGATCAAAGGGAGATTACGTACTCCTACTACGGTTTCTTTTGTTCTTGTGTTGATGTAGCCCATGTAAAGTTCTTAAGGAAATATTGAGAAAACTGATCACTAAGGCTGCACTTTGACCAGGTGGGTCAGGCAGCATCTCTGAAGAAAAATAATAGGTGATATTTTAGGTTGAAACCCTTCTTCAAATTGCGAATAGGAGGGGGGAGGCATCTGCAATTCCTTCATGCAAAGTAATCAACTTGTCAATCTCCACTTTAAAAATACCCAAAGACATGTTCCACAGCCAGCCATGGCAATGAGTTCCACAGATTCTCCGTCCTGTGTCTAAAGAAATTTCTCCTCAAGTCCTTTCCAATGGTATGTCCTTTTATTCTGAGACTGTGCCCTCTGGTTCTATACTCTGCCACTAGTGGAAACATCCTGTGCACATCCACTCTATCTAGACCTTTCATTACTCGGTAAGTTTCAATGAGATCACCCTCTTCCTTTTAAACCCCAGCGAGTACAGACACAGAGCCGTCAAACGCTCAACATACATAATCCAATCAACCCGAGATTATTCTCAGAAACCTCCTCTCGACCTTTCCAACGCCAGCCTCAGATGTGGGGCCCAAAACTGCTCACAATACTTCAAATGTGGTCTGAACAGTGCCTTATGAAGCCTCAGCATTACATCCCTGCTTTTATTTTCTAGTCCTCTCAAAATGAATACTAATATTCCATTGGCCTTCCTTACAACCGATTCAACCTGGGAATCCTGCACCGGCACTGCCAAGTCCATTTGCACCTCTGATTTTTGAATTATCTTCCCATTTAGAAAATAGTCTACCTTTTTATTGATTTGGAAGGGTGTCATGGGTTATGGGGAAGGCAGGCGAATGGGGTTGAATGGCCGAGTAGACATGATGGGCCAAATGGACTAATTCTGCTCCTAGAATTTATGACCTATTCCACTACCAAAGTGCAAGACTGCGCACTTTACTATGCTGTATTCCATCTGCCACATTTGCACACTCTCCCACTTGAACAAGTCCTTCTGCCGAGTCCCTGCTTTCTCTACACTACCTGCCCCTCCACCAATGTTCATATCATCTGCAAACTTGGCCACAAAGTCATCCATTCCATAATCCAAATCATCAATGTACAGTGTGAAAAGTAGCTTCCCCAGCACCAACCCCAGCACACAACCCAACACCACAAGCCATGGCCGCCAACCAGAAAACCTCCCCTTTATTCACACTCTTTGCCTTCGGCCAATCTTTTATTCATGCCATGAATAATTTATTCTTCCCTCTCATACCATGGCTTCTCACCTTGTTTAGAAGCTTCACATTCAGCACCTTATCAAAGGCCTTCTGAAGATCCAAATAATCAATATCTATTGACATTCCTTTGTCTATTCTGCTATTTACTTCCTCAAATAATTCCAGCGTTGAATCTGCTATGCCATTTGATCATGGCTGATCTATTTTTCCCTCTCAGCCCCATTCCGCTGCCATCGCCCTGTTAACTTTGACACTAATATACATTGTTGTAATACTTAAATATTATCAAAAAAGCTGTTCAGTTATCATGTGCCTTTCTTGATCATGGGACATCATTTGGCCTTTGATAGCCAATTAAGTACTTTTGACATTGTCACAGAATTGTTTTTTTGTAGGACTTGTTTATTTTGTACCTCTGCCAAGGCACAAATAATTGCATTGAAATACTTAAGCAATTTCAAAGTTGATTATGTTTGTATTTATATGCATTTTGGGGAATTATGCAAGTCGAAGCAGCAAGCAATGAGATTTATATTGATTTTAATGCTACAGAAAGGTTTTAATCTTTGAGGAATGAAAAACGTACACTTCAAGAATATCATATTACATTAAAAAAATAATTAATTGCGTTACTTCTGGTCCCTTTAGAATAATGGAAGATTGAGTACATTTTTATTTATTATTTTTTAATAAGAAATAACTTGTTCTCGGAGGCATCCTGTGCAAAGATTCTGGTATTTTAATTTTAATATAAGATTGATATAATCTATATTACTAAAAGTCTGATCTTGACCACTACTTGTTGTTCTGTATATTGACTTTAGAAAAAACGCTGTCACTTACGGCTGTGATTTTTGGCCATCTTACTCAGAGTCCCCCTCCGCTGCGCAAGACAAGAGGACTTTTCCCATCAATGAAAAATAAAAGAGTTTTTAGTGTTTAAAAATGTTGAGATTTTCTCTCCTGAAGGCCACGCCCCTTCCGGAGGGACTATAAAACCCGGAAGTGTTGAGTGCTTCAGTCAGTCTCTGCAAGATGGAGCGAGAAGGTCACGTCTCTCAGTCTGAACTGTGAATAACACTGAACACATGTCTACTAAACTGTGAGTGGTTTTACTGACCTGTCAGTGCCCTTAATGTGGTTTGAAAATATAGTTTGGAAATGCTAAAGCTGTGTTGCCTTTGGTTTGGAAATGCTAAAGCTGTGTGTCTTTGGTTTGGAAATGCTAAAGCTGTGTTGCCTAATTAAAGTTGCCTTGCCTAATTAAAGTTCCCTTGCCTAATTAAACTTGCCTTGCCTAATTAAAGTTGCCTTGCCTAATTAAAGTTGCCTTACCTAATTAAAGTTGCCTTGCCTGCTATATAATTAAAAGTCTAATCTTGACCACTTGTTTGCGCTTTATATTGATTTTAGAAAAAACGCGACCACGTACGGCTGTGATTTTTGGCCATCTGACACAGAGTCCCCGTCTGCTCATCAGGTGCCGATGATTTTTCCCATCGATGAAAAATAAAAGAGTTATTAGTGTATAAAAAATGTTGAGATTCTCTCGCCTGTCAATCACGCCATGAAGGCCACGCGTATAAAACCCAGAAGTGTGGGCGTGGCTCAGTCTCTGCAAGATGGAGAAGGGAGAGGTCACGACTCGCTGTCTTTAGTGGCCTTGCGCCCTGCTTGAAGTGGTAAGAAACTGCACTTGAATTTGGTGGCCTTGCACCCTGCTTGAAAAGGAAATTCAAGGAATAGCTGTGAGTCAACTGCCAGCCCACCAGCCGTGCGTGAATGAGCTGCCAGCACAACAGGCTTGAGTGACTGAGCTGCCAGCCCAAGACTCCATTCTGCCCACAATATCCATACTAGCCCTCTGGAAACCAGTCCCTTCAGCCCACAACAACCATACTAGCGCTCCAGAAAGCCCCCCCCCCCCCGAGACGAGATGCTGCAAGCTAATTTCAGTAATAATTTGAAGAAGATGATTTCCTTAAGCTTCCAAGGTAGTAACGAAGATGAGACTAGGATTGGTTAGTTAGAAGAAGTTTTCTTATTAGCCTTATGGCAGCAGAGTTGCAGGATGCATAAACCAGGGAAGGCCTTTAATCCAGACAGTAGAACACAGATTTGGCAGTGCTCCCAGAATTATTTTCCTTTAATGATTTCAGGAAGAGAGCATTGATTTGCAACAATACAATAAATATATTGGGCCTGTTTAAATGAATTAAAGGAGGGAGGCACAGAGATGCAGCTGGTGGAGCTGCTGCCTCATAACACCAGAGGCCCGGGTTTGATCCTGACCTCGGGTACGGTCCATGTGGAGTTTGCATGTTTTTCCTATGTCTGCATGGATTTCCTCTGAGTGCTCCGGTTTCTTCCCCTATCCCAAAGACATATGAGTTTGTAGGTTAATTGACCTCTGCAATTGTCCCTAATGTGATGGCCGTGGGTAAGAAAGTGGGATAACATAGAACTGGTGTGAATCGGTGAAAAATTCGTCAACTTGGACTCAGTACCCGAATTGTCCGGTTCCATGCTGTAACTCCATAAAACAATTATTGGTGGAGATCTCTTTGAAATAAAAGATTATATGAAACATAAGAAACATAAGATGACACACTAGTCAACCTGAGGAGCACCTTCAGCAACAGACTGGTTCCACCAAGATGCAGAAGAGAACGCCACAGGAGATCCTTTTTCCTTGTGGCTATCAAACTGTACAACTCCTCCCCCTTCTGCCATGGGGTAGACTGACCCCCCACTCCCCCCTCCCCAATCTTTGCACATCCCCAACTCTGGACTTTTCACTCGTCTCTTTAATTTCATGTTTCATATATTTTGTGTTTTTATGACTGTTAGCAGACCAATTCTCCACCTGGGATGAATAAAGTTCTATTGTATCGTATAGGATTGTGTCATTATTTAGGGGGGTTTACAGAATAAGTGCTGTCAGTTTGTTTTTCCCGGTAAGTGGCAATCTACAGTCTTGGAATAAGGAGAGGACCATTTAAGAGAGATGAGAAGATTTTTTTCTTCCCAAATGGTTCTGAGTGTTTGAATTTTCCATCCCAGACAACTGAAAATAGGAAATTGTTACAAGCATTCGGTGATAGAGATGGGGAATGGTGAGTTATGGGGGCTAGGGAAATGGAGTTGAAAGATCAGCTGAGTACAGTCTCCCTGAATGGTGGTGCAGGTGCGAGTGTAAGTATGGCCTGCACCACCTCTCATGAAATGAGTGGATGTCCACACTTCCTTATTATAATTTGAGGTTGTGATTGAATCGAGGAATGTCACTGATCATTTAATAATCATCATTCAAGAACCTTGTCAAGTGTAACTATTTTTAGACTTAGACTAGTGCTGACAAAATCTGGCACATGAGCTATTTAACGTGGATGGTTTGTTATGTCTCAGCAGCCAAAATAATCAGATTTACTTAATGCATTTGGGACTTTTTAATCATCAGTCCAATATTTCAGTTAGCTTCAAAGGCATTTCAAATCTGTCAATCTGTAATACTGAAGAATATAATCAGACTGTACAATGAGGAAGTACAAGTCTTCCCATAATGGATGAGTTTTATTGAAGAAAAATTCTCCCAAGCTACAAGATGTTTTCAAATTTTCTTAAAGATCTTTGCAGTTTAGTTACCTTGAACCAGCTAATGCTGAATGGAGCACCATGAATGCATTTATTATTTTAGACTTGAACACTAATGATCTGGCATACTTTAGCTGCAGTTGCAGCTACTATGTGCCTGAGCTTTATTTGAAATTGACCCAAACTGCCGGTTCTTTTGTGAAATGTTTGAAATTAGGATGGCTGACGGTTTATTTCTTCTTGGTTCAGTTTGCTGGTGCTGCCTATGTAGCATTGGGTCTTTGTGAATATTTAAAGTGGGAGAATACATTTTATTTTTTGTTTTAACACTTTTTTGCCTAGGAATAACTTTGACACAGTGGTGTAATGCATTTATTACAGGCAAAAGATATTTAATTGAGAACAATTTTTGTGAAGATGGGGTGGCTTTCGTTTTTCTCTTCTGTATTATTCTGCTGATTGATTGCTTCATGTTTCTCATTGGAAGTTTTTGCTGTTCCAATAAACAAAGTGGCTTTCCTTTAGCTTTCTGTAGGGTGTTGCAGCAGTAGGTTTGCTGCCTTACAGCGCCAGAGACCCAGGTTTAATCCTAACTACAGGTGCTATCTGTATGGAGTTTATACGTTCTCCCTATGACTGCACGGGTTTCCTCCCACACTCCAAATATGTACAGGTTTGTAGGTTAATTGGCTTTGGTAAATTTTCCCTCGTGTTTAGGATAGTGTTAGTGCATGGGGATTGCTGGTCGGCACGGACTCGATGGGCTGAAGAGCCTGTTTCCACACTATCTCTAAACTAAACTAAAAACTGTACACTTGGAGATTTACAGATCTGTAATGAATTTGTCTAATATATAGTAATTAATATTTTGCACATTCTTTAAAATAAATTATTTATATGCTTTAAAAGAAATTCACTCTTTTCTATCTTTAACATATTGATCAGAAATTTGTTCAATGTGAGGAATCTTTAAATAGTTTTAAATCATTACTAGACCAAGTGCAGACCCGTTGGGTCTATTCCCCCAACGTATGGTTGCGGGGGAGGGGGGTGGGCTGGGGGGGGGAGGCGGCATGCGGTGTCACACACACTAACTACACCCCCGCACAAACACTAACTACCCCCCTTGATATTATATTAATATTATTACTTTGCTCCTTTTACCCCATAACTGCCCTATCCACTGACGCATAGCCCCCAACTCAAAGGCACATCTAGAGAGGGAGGGGAGGGGGGTGGAAGGGAGGAGGAGAGTGAGGGTGGGTGAAGGGGGGGAGGGTGGGTGAGGAGGGGAGCAAGATATGGGATGAGAGAGAGGGGGCAAAGGGGGGCTGCGAGGGGGGAAGGGAGGGCAAGAGGTGGGGGGACGGGGAGGTGGAGGGAAGGGGGTAAGGTAGGGGGTGGAGGGAAGGGGATAGGGGAGGGTTGGGGTGGAGGGGGGAAGGGGGTTTAGGGGAGGGAGGGTGGGGGGTTGGGGAGACGAAGGGGGGAGTGAGAGAGGGAGTGGGGAGAGAGAGGGAGGAGAGGAAGAGAGAGGAGAGAGCAGGGAGAGAGTGAGAAAGAGGGGGAGAGGCAGAGAGAGAGGGCGAGGGAGAGAGGGAGAGAGGGGTGGAGAGAGGGAGAGAGAGAGAGGGAGAGAGAGAGGGAGAGAGGAGATGGGCGGGTCGACAGCCCGAGCGAGGCACGGAGCGATCTGAGGACGGTGAAACACAGCCGATCGTGGCTTCCGCCAGCGTGACAGAGCCGGGGGGGGCTGGGGTGGGGGGGGGGGGTGGGGGTGGGGGGGACAGACGATCGTCCCCTGTGACGGGTAGAGAGCAAAGATCCTATAGTGGTATCAACAACCGTTGATAACTGCCGTTGATAACCGGCAGTTGACAACAGCCGTTTAAAGCCGTTAAGGCAAGACGCGTTTGCCCAGGAGCGAGCGTTGACAGCAAAGAAGCACCGGCTTCTGACTCTCTGGTAACCCACAGCTCGGAGGTGCGGTGCTTCACGAGCTGCGCCGGCAGTGAGGAAAAGGTTCAGCGCGAGAGGCGTCGCTGATCCGAGATCTGCAGAAGAAAGATCCTATAGCGGAACGTAGCTGTAGAATATTTGTTCTGCAGAACTTTCTCGAACTTTCTGCGCCTTGAATCCACAGTGGCGGGGCCGGGCCGAGCCGGGGGGGGGGGGGGGGGGGGGGCGGCGAGCCAGGAGCCAGGTGGGTCTTGATTGGTGGGCATGTGGCCATTGTGACGTTGCAGCTAGCAAGCGGCGACTGTATTTTATAAAGTGAGTTTCCTTTTTCTTGTTATCCTTTCCTGTCCGTGATTCCTTCCACCCACTCACCCACCCATCACAGACAATGTCTACGAAGGAGGAGACATTAGAGAAATTAGATAGGATAACAATAGAGGTGACATATAAAAGGTCAGATGTGATGGAATCATGAATCACTGCGGGAAATAATCTGCGGGAGCATCTTGCAACAATCTGTAATCCTCATTCTCGTCAGGAAATGTGTAGTGTATAAACAATTTGAAAAAACGTCATATAATAGTCCTTCCACCAAAACTATACCCCACGGGATTACAATGTTAGTGCCTGTATGATGGGGCATAAAGTAGAGGAAATTGAATTTTTTCTTCTGTCAGGAAACTTTGAGTGAAGTGCCCTAAAATGTGGTATCAGGTCTATTCTTGCTTCTGATGTCTGTTGATGATTTTGATTTGGTGAATTAGGGTACAAGCTGAATGAGACGTGAAACTCATAGAAGTAATAAATATTAATGAAGATAATAAAAAACATTGGGTGATGTGGCAAGGAATAGGCAGGCTGATTGTAGATGGAAGACGCGCATCACAGTCGAAAATGGTGGGGACAGAGGAACTTGGGTGTATGAGAAACTGAGGAAGCCATTTAAAAGATGGATCCTGAATTTAAAGGTCTGTGGGAGCTTTAAAGCAGTGTAGGTCAGTACTGGGTGACTGTTTCAAAGTGACAACATAAGCACAAAGAGAATTTTAACTTCAAATGTATGGACTCAGGTTCTGTGATGTGGAAACGCTTCAAGCATCCCATTGAACTCCAGCTCACCCACATCTCATTTGCCAGGGAGCTGGCAGCAGTTTTATTTAATACTGGAACAAGTGCAGACCCGTTGGGTCTGTTTCCCCAACGTGCGGTTGAGGGGGGGGGGGGGCAAGCGACGTCACACACATTAACCACCCCCACACACACACTAACTACCCCCCTTGTTAATATATTAATATTATTAATTTGCTCCTTTTACCCCATAATCGCCCTATCTACTGATGCATAGCCTTGAACACGCAGGCGCGTCTAGAGAGAGGAGGAGGTAGAGAGTGAGGGCAGAGAGAGAGGGGGACTGGGAGGGGGGGGGGGAACAGGGAGGGGGAGGGGGAGAGAGAGGGAGAGGTGGGGGAGAGAGAGAGAGGTGGAGGAGAGAGGTGGGGAGAGAGAGCGAGAGAGCTGGGGAGAGAGAGAGAGAGGAGGGGAGAGAGGGGGGGTCGCAAGGTTTTTATCAAAGGACTTTCGAAATGCGCGACTGGCAGCACATTGGGTTTGCAGCGGGAGGGAGGGAGGGAGGGAGAGGGAAGGAGGATGGGGGAGAGAGAGGGAGATGGCGGACCTGAACTCGGTGAGCAGGTGGCTCTGCTGGGGCCAACCTTGGGCGGCGTGGAGAGCCTCGGCAACTCTCACGTGACGATTCCCCGTGTCCCTGCGATCAACAGAGGAATTGCAGGTTTCCCAGAGGGAGTAATGCCCCGCGCGACAATAACTGCCGCCGCCATGTTCAAGCCGGTGACCGGCTGTGACCTCCGGTGACCTCCTGATCTGCAGAGCATTTTGAGAACGGGGGGGTTGGAGTTGGCGGGCGAGCGTGGGAGTCCAGCTGCGGGAGGTGTGGCGCGAGCGTGCTTGTGCTGGGCGCGGGGCTTTAATCCACAGCGGCGGGGCTGTGGCGCCTGGAGGCGGGTGGGCCTGGATTGGTCGGCATGTGGGCATTGTGACGTCAGCAGCTGGTGAGCACCGTTTAGATTTTTTTTATTGAGTTTTGTGATCAATTTTATTCAAAATCTGGGGAAATAATTGACCAAGGAGTGGGTTTCTGAGCTCATAAGTTAAATCCCTACCAAAATGGTAGAGATCTCCGCGTGTTTGCATCTGGTTTTCGAGGAGATACGTTTCACATGCAAAACCACACACACACACACACACACACACACACACACACACACACACACACAGTTTTAAAAGTATATAGATTATGTAGGCTGCGTGCATCAGATGTAGCCCATGGTCTAGGATTAAACCAACAGAAGGTGTTCTTCTTCTTGCGTATGGTGTGCACAGCCTAAAGTTGTAGGACAATTTGTTCTATTTGCTCTTATTTGATTGTGCACGCCAGGTTGATTGCATTCGTTAAAACAGGGCGGACCACATGAAGGTTGCAATCTCCCACCCCGACCAACATAAGGTGAGGACCAAGAGCATCAGAGGTGTTTTCTCCCAGTCTAGCCGTCCCTTGCCTGCTGTTCAATGGTGCTTTATTGTCACATATATCGAGGTACCTGTACAGGGAAATTCCTTTTGTGCCTGCAGTTCAGTAAAAGTATTACTATACATGAGCACAATCTTAGATAAGAACAAGTCTATAGGAATACTACACTGAGTCTAATAGTACACATAGTATACAGGAGTCACCATGTTTTGGCGCCATTTTAATAATATACCCACTTCCACTGCCTGCATTGCCCCATCCCGACTTGCTGTTCCCTTCCACCTTCTGGGTTAAGAGGGAAGATTCGACAATCCTCTTTCCCATGATACAGCAAAAATGGGGAACTTCGGGTCCCAGCTGGAGTATTGTTCATTTCAGTAATGTTCAATTCTGAACACTGCTCTTCAAAAGGATATCAAGTTTGTGAAATTGTACAGAGGAAACCTATTAAATATTACCCGTGTGAGGGGCTGTAGCTGCATGAATAGACCAAGTAAACTGGAGTTATTCTCCTCTGGGAAGAAAGGGTAGAGGGAAGATTTAGTAGAACAGTTGAAATGTTTTTGATGGTGGTGTAGTTTCCAAAGGAGGTATAGTTTCCAAAGGTTTAGTAAGTAAATGACACAGATTTAAGGTCATCAGCTAAAGACCCAGACATGGCGTAGTGGGCAAAAACGTTGATTTGACCTGGAATTCAGAACGTAGGAAACAAAGTCAAAAAAGGATTTCTAAAGGGGATTGGATAAATAATTGAGCAAGGCTAATCTGTGGGGGAAGAGCAATAATGCATCAGTACTGGGTAGATGTTTCAAAGAGATAACAGAGACATGATCAAAGATAGACACAAAATGCTGGAGTAACTTAGCAGGCAGGCAGGCAGCATCTCTGGAGAGGAGGAATGGGTGACGTTTCAGGTCAAGACCCTTCTTCAGACACAGATTCCTTCATACTCAGAGACATGATCAACATCCTCCTGGGCTGCATATTTCATTGATTCCTTTCCCTCAAATGGTTCCATTGGAAGCAGTCACAATTGAGAGTTTTGTCACTGATTCAGTCTCACTCAGCACAAACCTTGTGCTCGGCACGTAGAACTTTATTGTTTCAATTTATTTCGAGAAGATGCGAGTTTTAAGGCTCAGTAGAAAATCTTAAGCTTCAACAAATATTGTGTATATAATGTTACCTATGAGAACTGGGTACAAATCCCATAAAGCAGTGTCTCTGTATACTAGACCTTCTGTATTTTGTGGAGGAATTCAGTTCGGCAGGATATAGAACAATCATATTTTCATTATGCAAGATATGGCAAGTGGTTGTTGAAGTGACCATTATTAATTTAATAATTAACATCATACATTTGAAAAAAAGGCACTATGTTTTTGTTGCCATTTCAAGTATGTGGTTCATATTTATTAGTGAAAAAACATTTTATTGTGGTGATATAACAGCTGCATGAGCAGTGGCTCTTATAGAAACAGAAAATAGGTGCAGGATTAGGCCATTCGGCCCTTCGAGCCTGCACCGCCATTCAATATGATCATGGCTGATCATCCAACTCAGTATCCTGTACCTGCTTTCTCTCCATACCCCCTGATCCCCTTAGCCACAAGGGCCACATCTAACTCCCTCTTAAATATAGCCAATGAACTGGCCTCAACTACATTCTGTGGCAGAGAATTCCAGAGATTCACCACTCTGTGTAAAAAATGTTTTTCTCATCTCAGTCTTAAAAGATTTCCCCTTTATCCTTAAACTGTGACCCCTTGTTCTTGACTTCCCCAACATCGGGAACAATCTTCCTGCATCTAGCCTGTCCAACCCCTTAAGAATTTTGTAAGTTTCTATAAGATCCCCCCTCTTACCCCCTTTAATTTTGTTTGATTATTAATTACCCAATACATTGGCTTTATTTCAGACAATTTCAAGCTGACAAGTATCAGTGACAAGGGCGAAACATTAAGAAGTCTTCCAATATTTTTACAGTGTATTAATCTCAATTGCTGTTGTTTGCTGACATTTCATTGCAGCAGAAAAGATTACAGGAAATGCATTGCTGTAAAATAACGCTATGTTGGAGAGAACATACTATTAAGTTTTTAATTCCAACATCTTTTCCAAATGGATCTATGTAATAAGACATAAATTAATAAATAAACCATATGGGTGATATATATTTCTGGATTCGATTTAACTAATGTCCAAGTTGCATAAAGAATGCATACCGGAAATTGCAGTGTAGATCGGTACTGCTGGGCTACCGGCCAAGGGATTCTTCATGTAAAATACACTGCACAGTTCACACTACTGTAATCAATTGGGAAATGTGGTTGAAAATTATACTTTGAAATCTATTGTAATTTCAAATTTCTCGTCTGACTGCATCTATTCAGCATTCCAGGAAGCTTTTTTTCTATCAATCTAGAATATAGAGAAGAGGAATATTCGGCAAGGCAGTGACACTAACTTATTAAGTAAAGATATTAATACTTTTCATGTGTAGGAAGGAACTGCAGATGCTGGTTTACACCGAAGATGGACACAAAATGCTGGAATAACTCAGTGTGAACTGCATTAAGAAAACCCTTCAAATCAAACAGCTTGTGAGTCATGAATATTGGCAACTCTGGCCCAAAACTGCTACAAGCTATAAGTGTACTCTTATTGGTAAGGATATATGTAGCAGGGCTGCCAACATTGGGTGAGAGTTGGGAGTGAGAAATTGCGAGAGACCAAGCCCAAGGGAGCCTAGCGACCGAGGGGTGGGAGGGGGGTGCCCCCCCTCCTCCCATTGATACAGAGCTTTTGCATTTTTTTGCTTGAAATTGTGCAATCTGGTGCATACTGTAGTGAGTTTTTTAACTAACACTTGAATGCAATATTTATGCTTTAAATTGGATTAGCTATGAATAAGGTTAGGCTAAATTACATTCCGAATTACATTCCACAGTAGAGCCAGGCTCTGATCAACAGGTGCTGCACATGAATGATCTTAGTATATTCATGTATGGAAATCAGATTATAATCAAACACTTAGCCCATGTTGACCTACCTGGGTCTCACTGCACACCAGGGACTACTCCTGACCCTGACTCCAGTTGCATACCTTCTCTCATTCCTGACCCTGAGTCCAGCCTTACACCTGGCCCCCTATTCTACCCTGATCATAGCTGCTTACCTGCTTAGGTTCTCAGTGCTGAACACTCCCATTGTCCCAGCTTTGACTGCACACCTAGTACTATTCCAGACCTTGGCTCTTGATGCACACTTGGCCTTGCTCCTAGCCCCTCTGCACTGACATTTTATCTGGCCCACATATAAAGCCTCATATCTGACCCCCTGGACTTAACCTATTACGTTCAAGTCCACAGGTTCTTATCTAATGCGGTAATCTTTTATGGGGCACTTCATGGACCAAATTTTGTATAACAAAATTTGCTACATCCATTGGCTTCCTTGTTATCTAACATGCTAGTTACTTTGTCAATGAAGTCATCAATTAGTTGAACACAATTTTTCATCCATAAAATTATACTCACTCAGCTGTATAAGTATTCTGCTACCATTTCCTTAATTTTCCTAACAAACTGTCCTGAAGTCATTTTCACCCCCAATATTTTCAGTATTTTGCTGTCTTCCTCTCAGCTGGGACTTATCCGAAATGCAAAGTCCAATAACTATATATTTAAGCAATATTATTCTATTAAATGAGATCTTGAGAGTACATAATAGTTTCTGTGGTATTCATAACACAACAATGATAAAAAGATCGTTTTTTTAATTGCACCTACCTACATGCACACATTATTATATTACAGTTCATATGTACCGAGGGCAAATTTTTGTTCCAATGCTCCCCATTCCCAATTACTTTTACATCGAAGTGATTGAAATCCAAGTGAAGTTTAAATGGCATCAGAAAAATATAACCTCCGGAATGGATGATATTCATTACGTGGTTGGTTGGAGTCAGTATCAGCACAATTACTATATTAAAGTTTGAATCTTCATATATCCTGGTTCAAGCTAAAACTAAAGACAAATAATAACCTCCTCACACATTCCCCTGCAAGTATCTCTGGCACTCCTTTAAAATATGCCCCTTCTTTGGACAAGCTCTTAAACCACACCTGAATCAGTTTCCATCTGATTACACTGCTTGAAGATGTTCATCTTGTTATATCTACGTGTTCAATTAATAAAACATCGAGATTGGGGACCTTTCTATTCAAACCTGGCAAAGGAATTTGAGGGGGGGGGGAGTGTTTAAAAATAGTCAGTGAGGTAAACAAACATAATAGTTGAGTGGCAAATGATAATAGTGCTACCTTCCCAATATTTAACTGAAGGAAATAATGGGTTATCGGGGCTGACTGTTGTGACAGACAGCCCGACACCTTGCATGTCATTTTAATATTACACTTATCCCATTCCTCTGGATATTCTGGATTAATAAATTAAGGTTTTGTCAACTAATTACAATTCAGGCTAATTACAAATCAATAACATTAGCCAACTCTGAAACACGAAGCGCTGAGCATTGGGATCCAGACATCACGGACAACTGGCCACAGTTCCCCGCTCACATCTGGCAGTGCTCTCTGTCTGATCCAGGGGCCATGGAGCGTTTTTGAAAGTGGGGGGGGGGGGGGGCTGAGCGATCACTGATCACTGGCCTTGGGGGTACCCGGCGAGGGAGTGGAGCAACCGAGTGGGGGGAGGGGGATGTCTGCCCTCCCACACTTGGGACTTTTGGAAAATCGATGTATTAAAATCATGTTGTAGTGCAATGTAGAAGTATGATTTCAATGTTTTTTGTTTCAAGTATTTTTAAAAGGTATCTTTTTAAGGGGTAACTTTCCACACAAAGGATGGTGGGTATATGGAACTAGCTGCCAGAGGAGGTAGTTGAGGCCTGCCATTCAATATGACCACAGCCATTCAATATGATCATGGTTGTTCAACCAAAATCAGTACCTCTTTCCTGTTTTCTCCCCATGTCCTTTGATTTCACTGGCCCCATGAGCTAAATGTAACTCTTGAGAACATCCAGTGAATTGGCCTCCACTGCCTTCTTTGGCAGAGAATTCCACAGATTCACAACTCTCTGCCTGAAGAAAGTTTGTCCTCATCTCAGTCTTAACTAGCCTACCCTTTATTCTTAAACTGTGACCCCGGGTTCTGAACTCCCCCAATATCGGGAACATTTTTCCTGCAGTTACAGTAAGTGAAAAACTAGCAGGCAAGCAGGATGCTTTCTCCAACCACTCCCATTTGAAGGCCACTATCTTCCACCATTTCTTCCCAGTGTTCCAGCAGTCACTGGTTGTCCTCCAGGATGCACCAAGCCGCAGCCTGATCCATGCCGGACACCTGGGCGAATTCGGCACAGAGACTTTCACGGTAGCGGCGCAGCGCTTCCGATGGCCTGGGACTCTTGCACTGAGCCTGTCCATGTCCAGAACTGCAGCGAGCAACTCGCCAGCCCGACAAACACTCGCCAGCCCAACAAACACTCGCCAGCCCGACAAACACTCACCAGCCCCGGCACGCCATCCGCATCTGTCCCCGCCGCTGCTTCTGCTTCCATCCCTTCCTCAGCCCTGGCTCTCCAACACCCGCGGCCCATGCAGTTGATATGAGTTTTGAAATTTTCGTTAATCACAGAATTTCTCACGACAGAGCATGAGAAATTTGTGATCAGCCTGAGAGTGTGAGAATTTGGCAAAATGCGTGATTCTCACGCTCAATGCCTGAGAGTTGGCAGCCCTGTATGTAGGTTTTGTGACTTGCTGGACACAAGTTGCTGAAGTAACTCAGCGGGACAGGCAGCATCCCCGGAGCAAAGGAATGGGCCAAGACCCTTTTTCAAACAGATAATACTCAATACTTTTAATACACTTTTGCATGCATAAATCTCACTTTAAAAATGTCACATTCATTTTTTTTTCTCCCAAAACTGCTACAAGCTATAAGTGTACTCTTGTTGGTTAGGATATATGTAGGTGCTGTGGCTTTCTGTGACAGAGTTGCCAGTATTCATGACTCACAAGCTGTTTGATTTGAAGGATTCTCTTAATGCAGTTCAAACTGTTGGTTTAAAAATATGGGGAAAAAGCTAAATTTAAATTTCCAGGCTGATGCGAAACATGTTTAAAAAAGTGTTCTCAAATATTGAACTTGCAGCTAGCTCATGAATGTTAGTGGTGAATGGCCACCGTTCTCCCTGAAAAGGTTGGTAGAGGTGTAAAAGCCATGGGGATCAGATGGAGCAAGTATTCTCTTCTTCAGTATAGATTATGTTGAGGTAGTGTAGTGTGAACACATTGTTGATAGAGGGAAAAAATATGAGCATTGGAACAATACAGTCAGTGGAGATTTTGTATACTAGTGTGGCTGGGACATGTTGGCCGGTGTAGGAAAGTTGGGCCAAAGGGCCTGTCTCCACACTGTATCAATCTCTTTTGACACAAGAAATTGTAGATGTTGGAATCTTGAGCTAAAAGCAAACAATTGGAGGAATTCAGTGGGTCAAGCAGCATATGTGGAGGGAATGGGGTAAATTGAAACAGTCTGGGAAATGCTCATTGTTCAAAGAATATTTCTGTCCAGCATGGCCAGAAAAAAAACTATTTTCAGACACTAGCCAACATTGAACCCTCCAAGTTGGCTGCGTTTTGGATGAGTAGTTATATTAATAGCCAATGTCCTGAGTGACTGTTTAAAAAAATCTCACACATTGTTTTGATGAAGAAAGAGCAAAAACAGGCCCTTCGGTCTAACTTGCCCACACTGGCCGGCCAACATGTCCCAGCTACACTAGTCCCGCCTGCCCGCTTTTGGTCCATATCCTTCCAAATCTGTCCTATCCATGTACCTGTCCAACTGCTTCTTAAACATTGGGGTAGTCTCTGCCTCAACTACCTCCTCTGGTAGCTTGTTCTATACACCCATCATCATTTGTGTGAAAAAGTTACCCCTCAGATTCCTATTAAATCTTTTCCCATTCACATTACATCTATGTCCTCTGCTCCTCGATTAACCTACTCTGGGCAAGAGACTCTGTGTATGTATCCGATCTAGTCCTCTAATGATTTTACACTCCTCTATAAGATTACCCCTCATCCTCAGGCCCTCTAGGCCTGGCAACATCCTTGTAAATCTTCTCTGTACCATCACTTATGAATATCAAAACAGTTGCATTTCTATCAATGTATTCAGTGCTATATTAACAATCATTTTACTCATTTACTAAATGAGCATTTTATAAGGAATTATTCTTTAACACTTGAAGGCTGAATTTCGGTTATCTTAGTTTCATCTAGTGAAATGGTGTATTTCACAGATTGCTTGCTTGACCAACATTTATCAAAAAATAGATTTACCATGAAGGAACTGTTTAGAAGAAGGTGTTGTCCATATTCCTTTATACAGTCATTATATTCGTAATAAACCTGTTATTAACTATTCATCCTTTGAAGAATTCACATACTTAGGGCTCATGAGGTTAACGTTTCCATATGAATAGGTTGTAAAGTCATCTTTTGTTAATAGATGAATGCAATTTAACCTGACAGGCCACTGATAGGGGTTGGATGATTCAGGCTGGTATCCAGGGATGCTGGACTGAATCCTGAGGGCCTTTAAGACCAGAGCCCATCTAAAACTTTTGCACATTGTGCAGTTAACTGGAAGTTGAGCTGGAGGTCAAATGCTTGCACTCGGAGCCTAGTGATGGTACATCATTCAACATGCTGAAGAGAAACTTGATCTTTGCATTCAGCCCTGCCATCCTTGTGGAAAAAGGTAATTAATTTTGCGCTGCTCTGAATTACCTCAAAATTATTTTTATCTCTGTGAAATGCATTAATGCTAGTGTGACCCATGTCATCACAATGAAATCTGGCAACTTGCTGTGCATGATATAGTCACAAGCATAAGCCCTTGGCAAAGATTGATGTGCTGAACCATATTTCCCATGTGAAGAAGATGTTGCTGATATTTTCTACAGCAGCAGCTCCCGTCAATGTATGACACTAATAAGTAAGAGAGAAAAGGGATAATTAAGCTTGCTGTCGTGTACATGAGCTATTATATAACCTCGTCTGCTGCTACTAACTGAATAAACAGCAGCTACTTAAAATAGCAATAAATTTTCTAAAAAAAATAAATTTTGCTTGCAAGTGTGGGCAGCCTATATAGAGTCATTACTTCCTTGCCCATATTTAGTAATGAAAGTACCTCATGAAATGTATCTGCATTGAAGGTTTAATAACATATTTTTATTTATTTATTTGTGTTTAGTTAGCCTTTTCCATTGATGATAGATCCCCATAAAAACCATAACATTGAATAATAAGTAACTAAATAGGTTTACATATTAGCATGCATAAATTTTATAATTAAATTTCACCTTGAGCACCAGAATATAATTATGATTCAAATTGACAACCCTTCTACAAGTAGTAACCTGTTGAAGGGAAAGAATTATGTACGTGTCCTAGTTGCTTGGTATATTGAGAAAACACTATAAACTTGAAACAATCTCACCAAGAATTAAGGCTTGATTATTTTTCTCTTCTACAAGGATCTCAACATGAAATTGAAGAAACAAATAAAATCAGTAGGAAATTTTTCAGATAAGTGTAATACTGAAACCTCATTGTAAACCTTGTTTTCAGCTTTCAACACACTTGCAATTTCTGCAGATTGCAACAATGTTGACTGCTGTCAGAAAGAATTAATGCAAGTGTCTCTCATGTGAATCTACTGATTCAGTATGCGGATATTTCTGGGACATTATAGTAAAATGGTGGAACATGGAGAAGATATCCCAATTCTGGCTGCTTTGCTGTATCCCGAACTCTGGATGTAATCCCTGATGAATTATACAGGCCCAATTCTACCGAAGTTAGATACGGGAATGTCTGGTTGATGTGCTATTTTAACGGTAAATATTCCTGGCATTTGGGAAATAGGAGTTTGTTTTTTTTTTAAGGAGGAAGGAGTCAAATTGACGTGTCTATTTATATTGAGGTTTTTGTGAGGTCTGTAGAATGAAAAATGTAAGACTTTTAGTATAAATGCTAACTAAAATCATTCAGAGACAGCTTAGTGTTTTTCTTCTTTTAGAATTCATGCAGGTAACTGAAAACACTGCAAAGGTTCACAGCGCCCTTTCTGATATTATCAAAGCAAGCTTGTTATCCATTCCACACTGGCCAAGTGTTGGTGTTTAACCAACGCAACACACTAGTGCTGCTGTCTTGTGGTTTGCTGAATGGGTGAAGAAAGGACAAGGAGATAAAAGGCAGGAAGTTAAGTTGTGGATCTTTACATACAGGGTAAG
This sequence comes from Amblyraja radiata, assembly GCF_010909765.2. NCBI lineage: Eukaryota > Metazoa > Chordata > Chondrichthyes > Rajiformes > Rajidae > Amblyraja > Amblyraja radiata. The sequence continues at coordinate 48,073,004 of NC_045958.1, read as the reverse complement.
ATGTTAAAATTAAAATAATACCTGGCTGTGATTTATCTTTTGATCATATTAACCTGGCTTTACTCGAAGTGAAGAAATTGTCATTACTCTATTTCTATTTTCTCTTACTACGATCTATTCAGAATTCAGATCTTATAGAGTGTATAACATCATTGGGAGAATAGATAGGGTGAATGCACAGAGTCTTTTACCCAGAGTATGGGAATCAAGAACCAGCGGTTTAAGGTAAGAGGGGAAATATTTAAGACCTTAAGACCATAAGTTATATGAGCAGAATTAGGCCATTTGTCTGCTCCGCCATTCAATCATGGCTGATCTATTTTTCCCTCACAATCCCATTCCCCTGCCTTCTTCCCATAACCTTTGACACCTTTACTAATCATGAACCTATCAATCTTCGCTTTAAAAATCCAAGGAATAGGAACATGTGGGACAACTTTACAATAAAATAATTTTAAAGTCAGCTCTACTAGTGCTCCAGTATAACTGAAGGAGTCCACCTTTCAATTTTATATGAAACCTAATTGAAGGGACTGCCCCTCAAGATCCAGTTGTACTTCAGCCCCACTATCCAGACCTTTGTGCATACTGGGGTTAGGGGCAAAGCATGGTCTCTTTGAGGACCTCATGTTGGTGGGCTTCTGGGCTAGGCCAGACGATCATTCACAAGTGCAGGTTGTCGATCCATTAGATGATCCAAGCCGACTGCCTGGTCCTTGGCCATGGGTAGCGAGCTTGTGGTGTCCGCTAGCCTGTTGGAGGCTGTTGGGGACCAGTGCGCGCTGCAGGGGGCACAATGCAGCATGTAGATAGAGATCTGCATTTTAATCTAAAATTATTGTGAGCATTGTAAATAAATAAATGAAGGTAATGTTTTTAAACAGAAAATGCAAGGACTCTGTGGGACAGGCAACAGTTCAGAGCCCTCCTGCCATTGCACATAAATTAGATGAAATTTCTGTTAAAACCCCATGAATTATTTACTTTAAGTTTGTGAATGGATGTTAAATGATGATGCGCTCATATTAAGTAGTGGGAATAACATTACTTGTTACAAAAACAAATCTTGAATGTTCTGTAGTTTCTTACAGAGAGAGAGAGAGAGAGAGATAGGGATAGGAGTTTTTATGAATAGAATATATATATTTTTTTTAATCAAAATATTTTTATTTAGTTTTCATGACATAACAAGGTGCATAGTTGTCCATCTGTTACAGACAGAGTGTATGAAAAGAATAAATAAAAAACAACTTATGCCAACATATAACAAAAAAAACGACAATAAAAGAAAAATAAGATACCAAAAATAATCCCTCCCCAGTCACTGCCAGTGAGCATTTGCAAATATCAGCCTGTCACAGCAATAATCCCCGATAAGTGAATGGGTAGACTGTTAATGTTAAACTGTACTTGATGATCAAGCATTTACAAAGTCTGGAATGCATTTAAAAAAGGTCCCCATGCTTTCTGAAACCTTCCATTTGAATGTTGAAGTGAGTACCTGATTTACTCGAGCTTTAGGCAGGACATAATATCTGTCAGCCATTGTGTATGTGTGGGCGGGGTAGGTTCCGTCCACCTGAGCAGGATTGTTCGCCGAGCCAGAAGAGAAGCAAAAGATATAGTGCGGCGTTTATCTGACATCCTCACCAGTGACCCCAAAAAGAGCGATTAGAGGCTTTGGTTCCAATTTGATGTTTAACACCTGGGATAATGTATGAAAGACCTCTAGCCAGAACTTGTTAAGGCTGGGGCATGACCAATACATATGGATAAGAGAGGCTTCAGAAATTTTACATTCAACACAGAATGGACTAACCTTAGGGTAAATAGTAGATAATTTGGCTTTTGAGATATGGGCCCCATGTACCACTTTGAATTGGATCAGACAGTGACGAGCACATAGAGAGGTGGAATTAACCAGTTTAAGAATGGAACTCCATGTATCTTCCAAGAGAGAGAAGGCCAAGTCTTCCTCCCATGCTGCCTTGAGCTTGTCCATGGGAGCGCGCCTTAGGTCCAACATCCTGCCATATAAAGCTGAGACAAGTCTATTCTGAGACGGGTTTAAAGAAAGAACTGTATCAACAAGGGTCGTGTCTGTTGGTATAAAAGAGCTGGGCAATTTATGGAACACATAATGTCTTGTTTGCAAGTATCGGAAAAAATCTTGACTTTGGAAGATTGGATTTGTTGCTTAATTGTTCAAATGATGCTACAGTGTTACCCATAACCAGGTCCTTGAAGCGCACAATACCCTTCCTATGCCATTCTTTAAAGCCAGGGTCCTGAGTTGATGGTTTTAAAAGGTGGTTTGATGCAATAGGGCACAGTAGAGAAAAGTTATGCAACCCAAAACATTTCCTGAATTGAACCCATATCCTCAAAGAGTGTTTAACCACTGGGTTTTTACAGATTTAATTGAGGGGAGTGGAAGTGATGAACCAAGTAGTGCAGGTATGGACATATTATCATCTGTGTGTAACTCCATGGCTACCCAGTCGGGGCAATCGAGCTGGCTGTGAAAGAAAGACCAAAATGCAAGGCAGCGCAGGTTAGCAGCCCAATAATAAAAACGAAAGTTTGGGAGAGCCAGGCCACCAGCAGCCTTGGTTTTTTGAAGGTGGGCCTTATTAAGACGAGGCCGCTTAGCTCTCCATATATAGGAGGAAAGAACTGAGTCAAGATGGTCAAAGAAGGACCTGGGAATAAAAACTGGTAGAGCCTGAAAAAGCTACAAAAATTTTGGTAAGATGGTCATTTTGATTGAATCTATCCGGCCGACAAGTGACATTGACAAGGGTGACCACTGTGTTAGCGTCTGTTTAATCTGGTTTAACAGAATGATAAAATTCTCTTTGAAAAGATCCTTGTATTTCCTTGTAACTGAAATGCCCAAATATGAGAGCTTGTTTTTTACAATTTTGAATGGCAAGTTGGTAAGATCCGAGGGTTGTACTTCATAGTTAATGGGAAACAGTTCGCTTTTTCCAAGATTTATCTTATAACCTGAAAATTGTCCAAAATTATTGAGCAGTGACATAGCAGAATGCAGAGAGGTGCCTGGGTTTGAGACAAAAAGCAAAAGGTCATCAGCATACAGTAAGTAGTGGGAATAACATAACTTGCTACAAAAAACAATCTTGAATGTTCTTACAGAGAGAGAGAGAGAGAGAGATAGGGATAGGAGTTTTTATGAATAGAATATATTTTACATTTAAAGTTTTATTGGAGTAGTTTGCCCAAGGCAGGATGTAATGACTGAAAATCTATAGTCAGAGTGCATCTTTGTCTCAGGACTTGGTGTTCATGTTTCACTTGATGAAAGTGGAAACTTCGTTAAAGGGGCATCCTGACAATTAGCCATTGGCAGCTTTAGTATTGTTATAATATGTCCCTTTAAGAACACTGTAGTTGGGAGCATGTGCACCAGAATGCATGGTTGCTAAGTAGCAGCATAGAAACATAGAAACATAGAAATTAGGTGCAGGAGTGCATGGTGGGCTCTATTTAATTGAGCTGCAGGTTGGGGGCTGTAGTCACTGGAGATTCCAGCTACACCTCATGCCTCTTTGCTCAGAGAAGAGGTGATGTAGTGGTTATAGCAGTGGACCAGCAGTCAGGAAGTTGGACCATTGATCCCGAGACACAAGGTCAAAGCCTCACTTAAATCTGCAGGATTTAAGTTCAAATAATTAAATACATTTGGAATTTAAAACCAAAGCACTAATGTTAATCATGAACCTGTTGTACTGTTATAAGAGGCAGTGGTGCAGTGACAGAGTTGCTGCTTGAGAGCACCAGAGACCCAGGTTTGATCCTAACTTTGGGTGTTGACTGTACGGCGTTTCCATGTTCTCCACATGACCTGCGTGGGCTTTCTCCAGGTGCTCCAGATTTGGTGGGCATGTTTCCGCACTGTATTTCTAAACTAAATACCATAAGACATAGGAGCAGAATTTAGGCCATTTGGCCCATTGAGTCTGCTCCACCATTCAAGCATTTTTCGCTATCAACCCCATTCTCCTGCCTTCTCCCTGTAACCTTTGACACTCTTACTTATCAAGAACCTATCAATATCCGCATTAAAAATACACAATGACACCTTCCACAGCCGTCTGTGGCAGTGAATTCCACTGATTCACCACCTTCTGGGTAAAGTGATTCCTCCTCATCTCTGTTCTATTGATGTCCTTCTGGGAAGGAAATCCCATCCTTACTCAATCTGGCCAATGTATGGCTCTTAACGCACCAGTGCCTCCTTGACGCTAAACTGCCTCCTCAGTTCACTGTTAATTAGAAATGGATGGGGGGAAAAAGTGACATTGCCAATGGTTGTATACATTTAATAAATCAATAAATTAAAAATAATAATAAGTCTACCCAGTTCATTCTGGCTGCCCAGCAATTACGATTTTTGAATAAAGTTAAAATCAGTCAATAGGCACCAGTTTGCATAATGAAATTAAACATGCAAGTATTTTGATTGCCCACCAATAAGTTGGAGTCCAGAGCTCTAGAAGCCACTTGACGATAAGTTTGTAGAAACCATTTTAAGGCCATCAGCACCACAATAAACACCACATTTGGCCATTAGCACTCGACTAACATGTATCTGCAGAATATCATACACCTGCGGGTGAACTATTTACAGAGGTTGAAGCTAGCAAATCTTAACCAGAATTTACTGTGGTTTTGGTTTAGGTTTAATATAGTCACATCTACTGATGTACAGTGAAAAGCTTTTATTTTTGTGCTATCCAATCAAATCAGATAACATGTGTTTAAGAAGGAACTGCAGATGCTGGAAAATCGTAAATCAGATAACATTATGTATGAATAAAATCAAACCAAATACAAGTACAACAGGTAGAACAAAGAGAAAAACAACTGTTCAGAATATATTTTCTTAGCATTGTAACTTAACAGTTCCAGAGAAAAAGTCCAATGTCCGCAATGAGGTAGGTTGGAAAATCGGGATTATACCCTCGCTGATGGAAGAACCATTCAGATGTCTGAAGCACTTTTTTCAGAGCCTGGTTGTGTGTGCTTTCAAGTTTGAATCTTTTGCCCGACATTGCAGCGTGACTTTAGAGAGCTCGGAAAAATGCTGAAAAGCAGGACCTCCAGGGTTGTTATCTCCGGTTTGCTTCCAGTTCCTCGTGCTGGCGAGAGCAGGAACAGGGAGATACGGGACCTGAATGGGTGGCTGAGGAACTGGTGCAGGGGGCAGGGATTTAGATTCTTAGATCACTGGGATCTGTTTTGGAGTAAGGGGGAACTGTACAAAACGGACGGATTGCATCGTAACAGATGGTGGACCAGCATTCTGGCAGGCAGGTTTGCCACAGCTACATGGGTGGTTCTAAACTACATAAGGGGGGTGGGGTGTCAAATGGGATAGTCGAGGATGGAGTTAAAGGGAAAGAGAGTAAAGGGATGGTTAATGACCCCAGAATTAACAGGAAAGGAAGCTCACAAAGGGATAGGAGAGTATGGCCAAGTGTAATAGGGATCGATGTGAAAGGTGAAATACGTAAGGAATTTGTATATGAATGCGCAAAGTATAAGAAGTAACATAGAAACATAGAAAATAGGTGCAGGAGTAGGCCATTTGGCCCTTCGAGCCTGCACCGCCATTCAATATGATCATGGCTGATCATCCAACTCAGTATCCTGTACCTGCCTTCTCTCCATACCCCCTGATCCCTTTAGCCACAAGGGCCACATCTAACTCCCTCTTAAATATAGCCAATGAACTGGCCTCAACGACCTCCTGTGGCAGAGAATTCCAGAGATTCACCACTCTCTGTGTGAAAAATGTTTTTCTCATGTCGGTCCTAAAAGATTTCCCCCTTATCCTTAAACTGTGACCCCTTGTTCTGGACTTCCCCAACATTGGGAACAATCTTCCTGCATCTAGCCTGTCCAAACCCTTAAGTAGATGAGCTTGGGGCTCAGTTAGAGGTTGGTAGATATGGCATTGTGGGGATTATTGAGACGTGGCTGCAGGAGGATCGGGCCTGGGAACTTAATTTTCAGGGTTATACACCATATAGAAAGGACAGGCAGGTGGGCAGAGGGGGGGGTGGGGTGGGGCAGTAGCTCTGCTGGTGAGGGATGGAATTCAGTCGCTTGCGAGGGAAGACATAGGGACTGACGAGGTAGAGTCACTGTGGATTGAGTTGAGGAATTGTAAAGGCAAGAATACACTAATTGGTGTTATCTACAGACCCCCAAATAGTAGCCCGGATGTAGGGTGTAAGTTGCAGCAGGAGTTAAAACTGGCATGTAACAAAGGTAATGCCACTATGGTCATGGGGAATTTCAATATGCAGGTAGACTGGGAAAATCAGGTTGGTTCAGGACCCCAAGAAAGAGAGTTTGTAGAATGCCTCCGAGATGGATTCTTAGAACAGCTTGTAATGGAGCCGACCAGAGAAAAGGCAATTCTGGATTTAGTGTTGTCAAATGAACCAGATATGATAAGATAACTCGAGTTAAAGGAACCGCTTGGAGGTAGTGATCATAATATGATTAGTTTTAATCTGCAGTTTGAGAAGGAGAATGTTAAATCAGAAGTGTCAGTGATTCAGTTGAACAAAGGGGACTATGAAGGCATGAGAGGGGAGCTGGCCAAGGTAGACTGGAAAGGGATCCTAGCAGGAATGACGGTGGAACAGCAATGGCAGGAATTTCTGGGCATAATCCGGAAGACGCAGGATCATTTCATTCCAAAAAGGAAGAAAGATTCTAAGGGGAGTAGGAGGCAACCGTGGCTAACAAGAGAAGTTAGGGATAGAATAAAACTTAAAGAAAAGATGTATAACACAGCAAAGAGTAGCCGGAAGCCAGAGGATTGGGAAACTTTCATAGGACAATAGAAGGAAACAAAACGGGCAATACGGGCTGAAAAGATGAAGTACGAAGGAAAGCTGGCCAGGAATATAAAGAAGGACAGTAAAAGCTTCTTTAGATATGTTAAGGGAAAAAGAGTAGCAAAGTCAAATGTGGGTCCCTTGAAGGCAGACACGGGTGAAATTATTATGAGCAACAAGGAAATTGCAGAAGAGTTGAATAGGTACTTCAGATCTGTCTTCTCTAAGGAAGACACAAACAATCTCCCAGATGAACTGGAGGACAGAGGATCTAAGGGGGTAGAGGAACTGAAATAAATTTTCATTAGGCAAGAAATAGTATTGGGTAGGCTAATGGGACTGAAGGATGATAAATCCCCTGGACATGATTGTCTGCATCCCAGGGTCCTCAGGGAGGTGGCTCTAGAAATGGTGGACACATTGGTGATCATTTTCCAATGTTCAATACATTCAGGATCTGTTCCTGTGGATTGGAGGATAGCTAATGTTATCCCACTTTTCAAGAAAGGATCGAGAGAGAAAACGGGGAATTACAGACCAATTAGCCTGACTTCGATGGTGGGAAAGATGCTGGAGTCAATTATTAAAGAGGTAATAATGGGGCATTTGGATAGCAGTAAAAGGATTAGTCCAAGTCAACATGGATTTATGAAAGGGAAATCATGCAATTTTTTGAGGATGTGACAAGTAAAATGGATGAAGGGGTGCCAGTGGATGTAGTGTATCTAGACTCAGAAAGCCTTTGATAAGGTCCCGCACGGGAAACTGGTGACTAAAATTAGAGCACATGGTATTGGGGGTAGGGTGTTGACATGGATAGAAAATTGGTTGGCAGACCAGAAGCAAAGAGTAGGAGTGAACGGGTCCTTTTCAGAATGGCAGGCAGTGGCGAGTGGAGTGCCGCAAGGCTCGGTGTTGTGGCCGCAACTGTTCACTATATACAGTATATTAATGATTTGGAAGTGGGAATTAGGAGCAACACTAGCAAGTTTGCAGATGACACAAAGCTGGGTGGCAGTGTGAACTGTGAAGAGGATGTTAGGAGGTTGCAGGGTAACCTGGACAGGTTGAGTGAGTGGGCAGATGCGTGGCAGATGCAGTATAATACAGATAAATGTAAGGTTATCCACGTTGGCGGCAAAAACAAGGGGGCAGATTATTATCTCAATCGGATTAGGTTAAGTAAGGGGGAGGTGCAGCGAGACCTGGGCGTCCTTGTACACCGGTCACTGAAAGTTGGCTTACAGGTACAGCAGGCAGTGAAGAAAGCTAATGGAATCTTGGCCTTCATAACAAGAGGATTTCAGTATAGGAGTAAAGACGTTCTTCTGCAGTTGTATAGGGCTCTGGTGAGACCACATCTGGAGTATTGTGTACAGTTTTGGTCTCCTAATTTGAGGAAGGACATCCTTGTGATTGAGGCATTGCAGTGTAGGTTCATGAGATTGATCCCTGGGATGGCGGGAATGTCATATGAGGAAAGATTGAAAATACTAGGCATATTCACTGGAGTTTAGAAGGATGAGGGAGGATCTTATAGAAACATATAAAATTATAAAAGGACTGGACAAGCTAGATGCAGGAAAAATGTTACCAATATTGGGTGAGTCCAGAACCAGGGGCCACAGTCTTAGAATAAAGGGGAGGTCATTTATGACTGGGGTGAGAAAAAACGTTTTCACCCAGAGAGTTGTGAATTTATGGAATTCCCTGCCACAGAGGGCAGTGGAGGCCAAGTCACTGGATGGATTTAAGAGAGAGTTAGATAGAGCTCTAGGGGCTAGTGGAGTCAAGGGATATGGGGAGAAGGCAGGCAAGGGATATTGATAGGGGACGATCAGCCATGATCACAATGAGTGGCGGTGCTGGCTCGAAGGGCTGAATGGCCTCCTCCTGCACCTATTTTCTATGTTTCTATTAGGGGGGAGAAGTAGGTAAGACCGGGGTGGGAAAGGTGCTTGATTATATTGGCTGCTTTCCCAAAGTGTAAGTGTAGATGGAGTCAATGGTGGGGAGTCTGGTCTGTGTGATGGACTAGGCTATATCCACAACTCTCTCCAATTTGATGCAGTCTTGGGCAGAGCTGCTCTCAAATCAAACTGTGATGTAATCTGACAGTATGCTTTTTACAGTACAGCTGTACAACTTTGTAAGAGTCGTTGGAGATATGCCAAATTTCTTAAGTCTCCTGACGAAGGAGAGGCATAGGTGTGTTTTTTTGGCTGTAGCATCAATCTGGGACAAATTTTGTTGGTAATATTTACCCCTTAGAACTTGCAGCTCTCAAGTAGCTGCTACATCTTGCTGACATTGCTGACATAGCTCTCTATCTCTTTATTTTACTCCATCTCATCATAGTTCAAGATCTCGACAGCTACAGTGGTGTCATCTGCAAAGTTGTAGATGGAGTTGGAGCAGAATTTGGCCACGTAATTGTGAGCATATAGGTAGTGTAGCAGGGGGCTGAGAACTCATCCTCGTGGGACACAGGTGTTGAAAGTTATTGTGGAGAATGTGTTGTCACCTATCCTCACTGATTAAGGTCTGTGGTTCAGAAAATCAAGGATACAGTGGCAGAGGGAGAAACATAGAAAATAAGTGCAGGAGTAGAACATTCGGCCCTTGGAGCCAGCACCGCCATTCAATATGATCATGGCTGATCATCCAAAATCAGTACCCCGTTCCTGCTTTCTCTCCACATCCCTTGATTCCGTTAGCCCTAAGAGCTAAATCTAACTCTCTCTTGAAAACGTCCAGTGAATTGGCCTCCACTACCTTGTGCTTAAGCAAAGCAAGAATTTCATTGTCCTATACAGGGACACATGACAATAAACTCACTTGAACTTGAACTTGAACTGTGGCAGAGAATTCCACAGATTCACAACTCTCTGGCTGACAATGGGTTGCAGACTGCTCGGTCCAGAAGTTGACACAAGTTTGTATGTGATTATGGCACTGAAGGCCCAGCTACAGTGCCCTCCATAATGTTTGGGACAAAGACCCGTCATTTATTTATTTGCCTCTGTACTCCACAATTTGAGATTTGTAATAGAAAAAAAATCACATATGGTTAAAGTGCACATTGTCAGATTTTAATAATGGCCATTTTTATACATTTTGATTTCACCTTACTTGGACTGTATAAACATAGTGTTTATACATAGTCCAAGTGTTCAAGATATCTGAAGTGTTTGAAGAAGATTCAAGTGTCTGAAGAAGGGTTTCGGCCTGAAACTTTGCCTAATTCCTTCGCTCCATAGATGCTGCCTCACCCGCTGAGTTTCTCCAGCACTTTTGTCTACCTTTATACCTAGTCCCCCCACTTCAGGGCATCATAATGTTTAGGACACAGCAATGCCATGTACATGTTTAGTATTTTGTTGCATATCCTTTGCATGCAATGACTGCTTGAAGTCTGCGATTTATGGACATCATCAGTTGCTCTGGTGATGCTCTGCCAGGCCTGTATTGCGGCCATCTTTAGCTTATGCTTGTTTTGGGGGTTAGTCCCCTTCAGTTTTCTCTTCAGCATATAAAAGGCATGCTCAATTGGGTTCAGGTCGGGTGATTGACTTTGAAAAACTCCTTTGTTGCTTTAGCAGTATGTTTGGGACCAGTCTGAAGAAGGGTTTCGGCCCGAAACGTCGCCTATTTCCTTCGCTCCATAGATGCTGCTGCACCCGCTGAGTTTCCCCAGCAATTTTGTGTACCTTTGTTTGGGATCATTGTCTTGCTGTAGAATGAAATGCCGGTCAATGAGTTTTGAGGCATTTGTTTGAATTTGAGCAGATAGGATGTGTCTATACACTTCAGAATTCATTATGTTACTACCATCAGCAGTTGTATCATCAATGAAGATAAGTGACCCAGTACCTTCAGCACTCAGCAGCCATACATGCCCAGGTCATAACACCTCCACCACCGTGTTTCACAGATGAGGTGGTATGCTTTGGATCTTGGGCAGTTGTTTCTCTCCTCCATGCTTTGCTCTTGCCATCAATCTGATATAAGTTAATCTTCGTCTCATCTGTCCACAAGACCTTTTTCCAGAACTTCTTGTCAAACTGTAATCTGGCCATCCTATTTTTGCAGCTAACCAGTGGTTTGCATCTTGCAGTGTAGCCTCTGTATTTCTGTTCATGAAGTCTTCTGCGGACAGTGGTCATTGACAAATCCACACCTGACTCCTGAAGAGTGTTTCTGATCTGTCAGACAGGTGTGGGGATTTTTCTTTATTATACAGAGAATTCATCTGTCATCAGCTGTGGAGGTCTTCCTTGGCCTGTCAGTCCCTTTGCGATTAGTAAGCTCACCAGTGCTCTCTTTCTTCTTAATGATGTTCCAAACAGATGATTTTGGTAAGCCTAAGGTTTGGCTGATGTCTCTAACAGTTTTATTCTGGTTTCTCACTTATAATGGCTTCTTTGACTTTCATTGGCACAACTTTGGGCCTCATGGTGAGAAACAGCAATAAAAGTTTCCAAAGGTGATCGAAAGACTGGAGGAAAGACTAGATGCTGAAAGCTCTCTTGTACCTGCATTAAGGAGGCAATTAAACACACCTGAGCAATTACAAACACTTGTGAAGCCAAACATTATGGTGCCCTGTAATGGGGGTCTGGTCTGTGTATAAACACAGCTGGAATTTCTGAATGATGAAATGTATGAAAATGGCCTTTATTAAAATCTGACAGTGTGCACTTTGACCACATGTGATTTTTTTCTATTAAAAATCTCAAATTATGGAGTACAGGGGAAAATAAATAAATGATGGGTCTTTGTCCCAAACATTATGGAGGGCACTGTATAAGTTAATAAATAGGAGTCTGACGTAGGAGTCCTTGCTGTCTAGGTATTCCAGAGATGAGTTTAGACCTAGTGAGATGGCATCTGCTGTGGACCTGTTGCGATAGTAGGCAAACTGCAGCGGATCAAAGCTCTCTGGGAGGTTGGAATTAATGTGTGCCTTCGCCAGGCTGTCAAAGCATTTCATAATAGTCACCAGTCTGTACAATGACATTCTCACGTGCTTTTTTTCTGATTGTAAACTTGAATGAAGACAGCGTTAAGAATAAGTCAGGGTACCCGCCTGAGAAGCATACATATGGAAATATCAAATGTTTCAAGAAGGGGCTCAGCCCAAAACGTCACCTATTCCTTATCTCTAGTGTATCTGGTGTAGCCTCACCCGCTGAGTTACTCCAGCTTTTTGAGTCTACCTTCGGTCTAAAATGTTTCTACGTTTGAATGTACAGCTAACAAGTTCATCCTTCCACAGTTTTGAAGTGGCGCAGATGACCCTGTGGCTGGTTTATCAGAAAGCGGAAGGCACAGAGTGCTGGAGTAGCTCAGTGGGACAGGCAGCATCTCAGGAGAACATGGATAAGTTTCGGGTCAGGATGATACGACCTATTGTCATGAGTTGAGATGACAGGACTGTGTCGAAAGAAATACATCAGTGACAGAGGTCATGCTGCCAGAGTAGCCGTTTCACAAGATGTACACAATGCAACAGGAGCCCTTTTAGCCACTGTAGAAATCCTGTCTTCAAATTTGTTATGAGATGAGGGAATTTCATTTTAATGAATATCAATGCTGCTATTTGTATCCCTCAGAATTAATCTACATATGATTTTTTCCGACCACCTTCCCCTCCCCAGGAAAAACAGCTACCAATTAATAACAAAGAAAAATGCCTGCAATGTACGGCACTGGAAATGTAATGACAAAGAAATCCCTGGAATAAACATTGTGGATATTCAAATAACCTTTAAATTGGGTTAGGAAAAGGGACAAAAGAGACAAGTGGAATTATTTGCTCACAATGCAGGCTAAGTGTATTCTTTTTCATCTTTGTAAAGGAATTTGTAAATCTCCATTAGTGTTGTGAGATGGCCCCTAAAACACAATTGTACTTCTCGTACCACAGTGTAGCTTGTGATCTTTGGAGAAAATGCACTGTATGTCTTTTGATAAGAGTTAAAAAGGCAAGTTTTATTCTAGAAATAGTCAACTTTATACATTTAGGTTTTTTTGAGGCACAAACAGATTTCACATTATACCCATTGTGGAAGAACATTAATACTGAAAGAAATATAAACCAATGAAGATTTCTGCTTTAAGTAAAAATTCTAGTTCATTTTCAAAGGTGTTCCAGAAACATTCATTGCCCTAATATTATGTTACAGTGATGATTTAAAGAATGGTGTTGTGTCAGGCCTACAAGCAAACAGCTGGCAGTGTGCAGAAATACAACCACCACCTCTGGCACAGATGACATTATAGACTCTTGTCTCAGTTAGCAAAAGTTAAGGAAGCTTGAAGACCTATCTTAAAAAGATGTTCAAAAGGGAACTGCAGATGCTGGAATATGCACCCGCTGAGTTCCTCCAGCAATTTTGTGTACCTATCTTAAAAAGATAGCAGGTTGTTGCCAGAGATGAAGTGATGTTGATTGGGAATTGACAGGCAAAATTTGAAGTAAGGGAAAGCCCCCAAACGTAGGTAAGAGGCTCAGGTATATGACAGTGCAGGACCGTTGTTTGCCGACTGTAGCAACAGAAGTAATTATGGGGAGTTTTGATCTCTGTGAGAGCTCAATGGTATGTTGCCATCGATAATAACAAGTGCTGGAAATACTCAGCAGAGTAGGGAAATCGAGAACCAGAGGGCATAGGTTTAAGGTGAAGGGAGACAGTCTGAGGGGTTGCTTTTTCACACACAGGGTGGTTGGTGTATGGAATGAGCTGCCGGAGGAGGTGGTTGAGGCAGGGACTACTATCACAACATTTAAGAAGCAATTTGACAGGTACATGGATAGGATAGGTTTAGAGGGCCATGGGCCAAATGCAGGCAAGTGGAACTAGTGTAGATGGGACATGTTGGTCAGTGTGGGCAAGTTGGACCGAAGGGCCTGTTTCCATGCTGTATAACTCAATGAGAGCATCTGCATGGAGAGAAACAGAGTTGATGTTTCAGATGAATGGACCTTTCATTGGAACTGTGACTTTTCAAGAAATTTCATAAACCCAAACGTCATGAGTATTTCTCATCCCACAGGTGGAGAATATTTCCAGCACTTTGTGTTTTTGTTTAAAATTTCTAGCATCTGCTGCGTATTGCTTGTATATTTTCACAAAAGTGCAACCAAATTTCAGACCAAACCTACCACGAACATGTAAGATTATTACACCACATTATTACATTGCCTACATGTTGACCAGTCAACATGTCTCTATAGAGTCTAACCCAGTATTACCTACACTACAGCTTGCAGCACCAATTAGTAGCATTTTAACAGGCAGATTTAATTGGACTACATTCACGCAGAGTTCCATCTTTACTCTGTCATTACCTGGATGTTCCCCCATTGTGAGACTCGTATAAATGCCAGGACTACAACAGCTCGGAGCAACCAGCAATTATCTGCTCCTGCCATCGTTAGCCATATGCAACAAACAAATGTTTTCAGTAGAACTGGTAAGATGAAGTATTACACCTGACAAGATGCAGAAGTAGTTACTAAGGCAGTTGCCTGTCAGGTTGTCTTCTCCCTTAATGTTGCTCTGTCATCCTAATCCTCTTTACACTTGTCAGTCTGTGATAGTGATAGTGATAGTGCTGGGGCTAAAACAAAAAGCAATTAATTAAAACCACATGCAAACTTGTTTCCCTTTCCCCTGACCCGAGTCTGAAGAAGGGCCTCGACTCAAAACTTCACCCATTCATTCTCTCCAGAGATGCTGCCTGTCCCGCTGAGTTACTCCAACATTTTGTGTCGATCGTCACAAACTTAGATACTTTTCCCCCTAAGCTGCTGAGTCAGAACTTTAAGGTATCATCCATTTAAATGCCTGTGCTTTGTAAATAACTTTGTTCTGAACATCTCCTGTTGGAAATTAGGGACAGCTGATTTCTTCCATGTCTCAAACCCGGTGTTTAGTATTTCCCCAGCTGGCTAATTGTGTGGAGAACCGCGTTACCCCTTTTACATGAGAGGAATAGATCGGGTAGATGCACTACTTTGGGTAGAGTCTCTTGCCCAGTGTAGGGGAATCAAGTACCAGAAGGAAGGAATCTGACATGTTTGTTGTTGGCTTGGCCTGAAATTTGGTTGAACTTTTGTAAACATATACAAGCAATATGCAGCAGATGCTTGAAAATTAAAACAAAAATACAAAGTGCTGAAAATATTCACCAGAAGGAATAGCTTTAAGGTGAAGAGGGTAAGATTTTAGAAGAATCTGAGGGGTAACTTTTTCACACACAGGGTGGTGGGTGTATGGAACAAGCTGCCAGAGGAGGTAGATGAGGCAGGGACTATCGCAACATTTAAGAAGAAATTGCACAGGTACATGGATAGAACAGATTTAGAGGGATATGGGCCAAACCAGGCAAGTGGCACTTGTGTAGATGGGACATGTTGGTCAGAGTGGGCAAGTTGGGCCAAAGGGCCTGTTTCCATACTGAATGACTCTATGACTCATGTCTCTTTTAGATAGTTTCCATCTCCCATCCTGGACCTGAATCAGATCATGAACCAAAATAAAAATTGAGAAGCCATTCATTTTATCCTCATTTGTGGCTCATTGTAGAATTGTAGGCTGTTTGTAAGATTGAGTGAGGATGACCTTTAAAGTGCAACTGGATAACTTCTGGGTAAGTTCAAACAATACTGGTCAAGGCCACTGGTTACAATTTTAGGCAGATTAGAGACTGCTAAAGCAAACAAGAAATCATCAGTGATTAAATGTATTTTATTACAATTTAACATGCAATATATAAAATGCCAAAGAAATATTGGATACCCCTGGTACACATGCAGATACTCCTTAGTTTAATTATGAACATTTTTATTGCAGCAAACATTCTGCTGAACTATTTATTATTCTTTATTTCCATAATGCCACACAGGCTTTTTGGCAATATTGACCTTTTTTGCAGTGCAATAATTTGTGAATTTGAAAATCTGATTGTTTGCTCCCTGAAAAGGGTAAATGTCAAAATCCACTTCTCACTGCTGCTTGATGTATAATTAAAATATTCAGTTATAAAAGTTTGATCTGTCTGCAAAAACAAGGTCCGTGCAAATGTTTTATCCTGAATCCTGGAAAATAAAATGGAGAGAATTGAGGGGAATTGCTTTGACTCTGAGCAATTAATTCAGTTTATTCCGACATTATTACTGTAGCTGGATGAATCTGTAATGGGTTGTGGTAAAGTTGACCCAATCATTGTTACAGGAAGGAGGGCTATATCTGGTGCACATTATGATGCAAATTTCCTTGTCGTTAATTAATCTATTTAAAATGAATGGCAGCACTTTCCTCTCTGGAAAGATGGTAAGGTGCCTTGCAAAGCGATTTTATCAAGGTGACATCACCCTTTAACAAGAATGAAAAGCATGCTCCTGAAAATATTAATGTGAGTGCATACAGCTGGATAGTAAGATACATGCAGTTGCCGTCATTTTACACGCCCGTTGAGACCGCTTGCTTATTTCGTTGGACAATTTTGTTCTAACTTGAATGAAGCGAATCCAAAATTGGAACCAAGCTCTCCTTGCTGCTTGGTTTAGTTTGAAATAAGCAGAAACTACTGGCAAACAGAATAAGGAAACTTTCTCGACGCAAACTTGCTATCTATTGAAGGAGACAAGTTTTAAATCTGATGAACATCTTTGTCACATCTATTGCATTATATTCATGATAAATTAATGTCAGCTTATTTGCAGAAATAATTGTCAAAAATGAACAAATTAATTATGTTCTGAAGAAGGGTTTCGGCCCGAAACGTCGCCTATTTCCTTCGCTCCATAGATGCTGCTGCACCCGCTGAGTTTCCCCAGCAATTTTGTGTACCTAACAAATTAATTATGTTTGTTTAAACCATTTCCAGGCGAAACAGTAACTCTTACATCTTCATTAATTGGTCGTGTTACACTGACCTGACCTGCTTTGTCAGGATATTTAGTTTTACCCCATTAATAGAGCTTCAATGTCTCAAGGTTCAGTGGGACCTCAGAAATAGGAAAAACATTAGAGTGAAGTAGGGTGCAGCAACAGGTCCAAAAACTCCGGCCCAGTGTATATGCTCCATATAAGCATTCCCCCACCTCTGCTGGAGCCGGCAGATCTGTTCCCAAAGCCGGCTTCTGCAGCCGATCGGCGGGTTGAATTTGCTGCCTGTGGCCAGGGCCCTGGAACTCTGGCCCGGCTGGAGCCGGCAGATCCATTCCCAAAGCTGATTTCCACGGCCAACCTCGCAGACTAGTACCTCGACCCCCAATGCCATGACCTCTGTTGGTCCGGCAAAACGGATAATCCAGAAAGGCTCTGGAGCCAAGGGTGCCGGAAAATCGTTGGTGGATCTGTACTTTAGTTTATGTTTAGTTTAGAGATGCAGCAAGGAAACGGGCCCTTCGGCCACCCAGTCCATGCCTACCATCCACACTAGCTAGCTCTATGTATCCCATTTATGCATCCACTCCCTACACACAAGGATCCTTTCCCAGAGATCTCCGCTCTCAGGGAAAATGTGCAAACTCAACAAAGACAGCACCCAAGCTCAGCATCAAACCCGGGTCTCTGCCGCTGTGAGGCAGCAGCTCCACCACTCTTCTTCTTCTTTCGTGTGGCATGCACAGCCTAAAGTTGTAGGACAACTTGTTCTATTTGATCTTCTGTTTGTGCACGTCGAGTTGATTGCATTAGTCGAAACAGGGCAGACCACGTGAAGGTTGCAATCTTCCACCCCAGCTCCACCACTGAGCCACTTCTGCCAGTTGTTCAGCACACATGCCCGGGGACTCCATCCGGGCTAGTTGTTTTCCACAGATTCAATCCCTGGAAGGTCTGTCTTACATCTGCTACAGTGACCGTTAGTACAGCCGACCTACGACTCGTGACATCCTTCCACCAACCTTAGGCTCAAAGCAAGCATAGAATACATTGAACTCACTGAGGTACAGTGAAAAGTTTATTTTGCATGGTATCCAAACATATCAGAATACTATATGTATATACAATCATGTCAGTCTTGCCGCTCTTTTAGAAAGGAGGTGAGGAGGAACTTCATTAGTCAGAGGGTAGTTAATCTGTGGAACTCATTACCACAGAGCGCTATATAGACCAAGTCAGTGGATATCTTTTAAGGCAGAGATACACACATTCTTGATTAGAATGGGTGTCAAGGGTTATGGGGAGAAGGCAGGAAAATGGGATTAGGAGGCGGAGATCCGCCATAATTAAATGGCGGAGTAGACTGGATGGGTTAAATGGCCTAATTCTTCTCCAATAACTTGTGAACCAATGAGCAGTCTTGAAATAGCAAAAAATACCACTAACTTTGTATTTGTTGGTAAACTTGCCTTTCGAGAGAGTGTGCCTTTCTTAATGTCAAATCTGCATTCCTCTTTCCATCTTGCAAATGAATGGATTGGTGAAAAGGAGTGAATCTGCTGATCTGTGGAGTGCAAGAACTGATTTGGGTAGCATTTACCAACAGAGTCTGTGACTAGAAACAGTTAAGTAAGCATAATTTTCTAGATGATCTTCCTTTGTTTAATTTTATCGCCTCCAAGAAGCAAAGATCAAGGTTTATAACCATATAACCATATAACAATTACAGCACGGAAACAGGCCATCTCGGCCCTTCTAGTCCGTGCCGAACACGTATTCTCCCCTAGTCCTAGTTTCAAGCTCAGTTTATTGTCACATGCACCACAGGTGCAGAACAGTTGTGGAGGAATTCTGGAGTTGTCCAGAATATTTAACACTATTATTTAACACAGTATTTATGAGGTTAGTGAAGAGTAATTTCTGCCAAGGTATAAAACGAGCAGCTGTTCTGATTTGGGCAGGTTTAAAATTACTCCCACATTTATGAATTTAGGATAAGGTTCTGTATTGTGCAAGTGAAATTTTTGGAATTTTTACGTGCTTTTCACCATTATGCAACAGGTTTCATTTTGAATTTAATTATGCAAGTAAATATAACACAAAATTAAAGTTAATAAAGACGTTTGCTGGAAATCTGAGATTTAAAAAACAGTAACTGCTGGAAACACTCAGTGTTCAGGTTACATCTGTGGAATGAAAAAAAACGAGTTATCGTTTCAAATCGAGGTCAAATGTCTATCTGTTTCACTTTCCTGGGCTGCTGCATGACGTGTTGAGTTGTTCCATCATTTTTATTCTCCTGCAGTGAGAATCTGTTGAAATGCTGATACATTTCCACTATCTAGCTAATTACTGCCCAATCATCTTAAGGGCTTGTCCCACTTGGGCGATCTAATCCGCGAGTTTGCCCTCGACTCATACTCGCAGCATGGTCGACACGAGGTCGTAGGAGGTTTTCGTAAATCTCCTTCATGCTCGAGAGTGGTCTCCGCGTACTCGAGGCCTCAGCGAGGTCGTGGTGTTGTTTTCAATATGTTAAAAAATGCCCGCGAGTAAAAAAAGGTCGCCATGGGGAAAATCAATACTTTTTTTACTCGTAGGTTTAGTCGTAGTAGGTTGTCATGGTAGTCGTAGGTGATCGAGGGTAGTTGTAGATAGTCTTCATCATAGTCGAAGGGAGGTCAATAGACAATAGGTGCAGGAGTAGGCCATTCGGAACTTCGAGCTAGCACCGCCATTCAATGTGATACAATACAATACAATTACAATACAATTTATTTGTTATCATTTGAACCCCTTGAGGTTCAAACGAAATTTGGTTTCTGCAATCATACACATAAGAAAAAGAACCAAGACACAACACAATTTACACAAACATCCATCACAGTGAATCTCCTCCTCAATGTGATGGAAGGCAAAGTCATTATCTCTCCCCTGCACTTCTCCTGATGTCAGAGTCAAAGTCCCCGGCGGGCGATGGTAAGTGTCCCGCGGCCATTAAAGCCGCGCCGGGCGATGCAAGGCCGCGCTCCGGGTCTTGGTGTTGGAGCACCCGGCGGGCGCTAGCAAGTCCCACGACCGTTAAAGCCGCGCCGGGCGATGTAAGGCCCTGCTCCAGGTACTTTTCAACCCCGCAACTCGGGTGGGAAAAGTCGCCGTTGCGGAAGCCCCGAAAAGCGGTCTCCCACCAGGGACCCGCGGGCTCCCGGTATCACTGTCCACCAGACGTGTGGTTGGAGCCTCCGAATCTCCGGGGTCGGGTCGCAGCAGCTCGCCACCACAGCTCCTCCCGCTCCGAACTCGGCCAGCTCCGCGATGGTAGTAGGTCCGCGGTTGGAGGCCGCCCACGGTGCTAGGCCCCAACGACAACGGAGACCCGACAAAGAAAAGGTCGGGTTCTCCGTACAGCGAAAAGATTTAAAAGTTTCCCCCACCACCCACCCCCCCCCCCCCCCCCCCCCCCCCCACACACATACTCAGTTAAAAAGAACCCACTATAACTACATTTAAACGAGACAACAACAAAAAAAGACAGACTGACGGACTGCAGAGGCCGCTGCGACGTGAGTTGCGCCACCCACCCGGAGTGGGGATGATCATGGCTGATCATGCCCAATCAGTATCCCGTTCCTGCCTTCTCCCCATATCGAAGAGAGGTCGAAGGAGGTCGTCTTCACTCTCCACTATTCGGTGTCCAATTATCCCGAAGTTAGTCGTAGCTAGTCGAAGCTGGTCTTCAGCATAGTTGAAGGAGGTCGAAGGAGGTCTTCAACATGTCATTTTTCCAAACTCTTCTAAACTCGCCAATTAGGTCGCCCAAGTGGGACAGCCCCTTTCAGTAGGAAGAGGCAGAAGATTCAATGCCCACTTTGTGTTTTGCCAAGGCCACTCAGTTCTGTACATTATCACAGCCTTGGTGAAAAGAGGTGCCAATGAGGGTGACACTAAGTATTTTAAGGTCAGTGAAGAATAATTTCTGCCAGGGTATAAAATGAGCAGCTGTTCTGATTTAGAAAGGTTTAGAATTACTCCCACATTTACAAATTTAGGATAAGGTTCTGTATTGTGCAAGTGAAATTTTAGGAATTTTAATGTGATTTTCACCATTATGCAACAGGTTTCCTTTTGAATTTAATTATGCAAATGTAAAAATGGGAATGTATACCAAAAACCATCAACTGAAGAATATAAATCTTAACAGAAAATTGATAATTTCAAGTTAATTTATCAGTAGCTGTTCTGATTTTGTCATACACTTGACATCAAGGCTGCATTTGGCTCCGATTGCCTTGATGAGTACAGCTGCAGGAACCCTCAAGAAGCTTAACATCATCAAGAATAAAGCACCTTGCTTGATTTGTACCCAATACACCACCCTAAACATTCATTCCTTCCACCAGCAGTGCTGACTGGCTACAGAGGGTGCCATCCTCATACAACCCACTTAAGTTGGCAGGACTACATTCTCAGCATCATCCAATATGAACAGCCCCAACCAAACCCAAGGATATAGGATCCAGACGCACCCCGAACCACAGGGTCCCTTCCAAATAGTTCTTGACTTGGAATCATGTCGATGTCCTTCTTGGATTTTGAATTTCAAACCTGGTACTCCCTCCTCAACAGCACTGGGACAGTAACTTTCACCAGGAAAGCTGCATTCATCGCCACCTTCACGAGGGCAGTAGATGATGGCCTTACCAGCAACAAACACATCACAACAATGAATGCATTTTGAGTGAATACGCAGCCTGCACGAGCAGTAATGATGGCACATGCTTGTAGTTTTGCAGTGTCTATGTTGACTTTGGTAGAATGGCCACTTTTCAATGTTATCAGAAGACTGCTTGTTGCTGTGGAACTAATTCCGACACTGTGTCAGAGCAAAATAATAGACAATAGGTGCAGGAATAGGCCATTCGGCCCTTCGAGCCAGCACCGCCATTCATTGTGATCATGGCTGATCATCCACATTCAGTACCCCCTTCCTGCCTTCTCCCCGTATCTCCTGACTCCGCTATCTTAAAGAGCCCTATCTAACTCTCTCTTGAAAGCATCCAGAGAATTGGCTTCCACTGCCTTCTGAGAGGGAGAATTCCACTGATTCACAACTCTCTGGGTAAAAATGTTTTTCCTCATCTCTGTTTTAAATGGCCTACCCCTGGTTCTAGTCTCCCCCAACATCGGGAACTTGTTTCCTGCCTCTAGCGTGTCCAATCCCTTAATAATCTTGTACATTTCAATAAGATCCCCTCTCATGCTTCTAAATTCCAGAGTATACAAGCCCAGCCGCTCCATTCTATCAACATATGACTGTCCCGCCATCCTGGGAATTAACCTCGTGATCCTACGCTGCACTCCCTCAATAGCAAGAATGTCCTTCCTCAAATTTTGTGACCAAAACTGCACACAATACTCCAGGTGTGGTCTCACTAGGGTCCTGTACAACTGCAGAAGGACCTCTTTGCTCCTATCCTATACTCAGGGAGGGCAATGAAAATAATGCAGAAGTCCACACTATATAATGGGGTCTGTAGCTAATGATACAATAGACTGCAGATGCTGGAACCTGAAGCAAATTACAAACTGTGTTGGTACTCAGTGGTCAGGAGCCTGAGGCATGGGAGAAATTGCCAATGATTCGGGTCAGAACCTGCATCAGGCCAACACTTCCTCAAGATGACGTGTATCTAAATATCTTTTCCTGTTGTGTGCCTCCCGCACGCATGTTACTGAGTTGCAAATATCTTCAATCTAATATGTTATCTGCCAACCAAATCTTAAACCTCCCCTCATCAATGTTGCAGCATAGGCTTTGGATTTTGTCAAATGGCAGTTGCAACGGTTTTTATTGGTTTTGCCAATACCAACTTCCTCTGAAGTTAACAATCTGGGTGTACAAAACGTTTCATGCATTTATGAAGATAGATAATTTTGCTACATATCTGTGATAAATATTCTTGTACAATGGATTGCAACAGATGTTACAGAATTGCAAGCGTAACAACTCATTACCTGATTCATTATTTTGGTGAAAAGTTGTATTAATAAAGCATAGATCATTGTAGAGAAAGCTCTCAAGGATGCCTCTAACAGACAAAAATGTATAGTAAGACAAAGGAATAAGGATACCTGAAACAGACAAATAGATGGTTGTAAGTAAGATAATAAAAAGGAAGAAAGAGAGAATAGTGGAAGAGATTGTTGAGCCTTCCATCTGTGGTACAAAGTGATAAGAACCACAGGGGGTCATAATCCTTTTCTTCTGCTGTTGCTCTTGTTTAGTAACTTTCTTGCATTTAAAAAAAAATCTGAATGCAGTTTCAGCGATGGTCTGTGTGAGTGAATTTCACAGTAACCACCTATGCAACTAAACATTCCTGACTAAACAATGGCATTTTAAAAATTGGAAATCAATTGGCAAAAATTGTCTTGAAATATTGTAAAAAATAAATAATGATATATTTTTAAAAATCCTAGATATTCAATTACAAGCACACTTTATTTCAGTGTGGTACAATTAAAAAATGCTTTTCTGGAGCCAGCTTAGGTTCTTAGAAACATAGAAAATAGGTGCAGGAGTAGGCCATTTGGCCCTTCGAGCCAGCTCCGCCATTCAATGTTTTCTTGGCTGATCATCCAAAATCAGTACCCCGTTCCTGCTTTTCCCCCATATCCCTTGATTCCTTTAGCCATAAGAGCTAAATCTAGAAAACATCCAATGAATTGACCTCCACTGCCTTCTGTGGCAGAGAATTACACAGATTCACAACTCTCGGTGAAAAAGTTTTTTGCTCATCTCAGTCCTAAATGGCCTACCATTTATTCTTAAATTGTGACCCTGGCCTTGGGCTGATCCGATGATTGATAGTGGGAAGGGAGTCGTACCCTTGTTGAATACAAGAATTAGAGATCAGAACAGAGGGGGCTGGAAAATGAAGAGATGGGGTATTAGAAAGTTGCAAGGCCTTGAATATCCAAAGATTGAAGCCTTGATCTTCCGGGAATGGAAATGGTAACGGGTAACGATGAGTCAAAGTGCAGGAGGGAGTTCACAAATCAGAGCAATAATCAAAGTTTCAATGTCAGCAAGACCAAAGAGCTGATTGTTGCCTAAAGGAGGGGAAGCCAAGATCCATGAACCTGCCTTCATCAACAAGATGGTAGTGGTGCGAGTCAACAATCTCAAGTTCCTCGGCATGCAATTCTCTGAAGATCTGTCCGTGCCCGAGCACAATGATGCAATCACAACGAAAGCTCATCAATGCATCTGTATACTTAGAAGTTTGTGGAGATTCAATATTGAACTTTTACAGGTGTATTGCAGTGAGCATACGGACTGGTTGCATCGTGGACGGGTTCAGCAACTCAAACATACAGGGACAAAGAAGATTACAGAGAGTGGTAGACATTGTCCAGTCCAAAACAGGTATTCGCCTCCCCATCATCGAAGGCATCAATAGGAGGCACTGCCACAGAAAGGCGGCCAATTATCATCAAAGACCCACACCACCGCTGCCATACTTGCATTTTACTCCTACCATCAGGAAGAAGGTACACAAGCCTAAAAACCGTGACCACCAGCTACAAGAACAGCTTTTTCCCCAACAACTATTAGTCTCTTTAATATAACACAACATTAACGTCAATAACTATGAACTTCAATTGGTTGTCTTAATTGCACAAAGTGCTCTGTTTTTTTTTTACATGAGTATTAGTTATTAATTCATAATTGTTTTAAGAATTATATATTGTGTATTACATTTACATGACCTTTAAGCTGCTGTAAATAAGAATGTCATGTTCCATATACATATGACAAGTACTTGCAAAGATTTTCAGTGTAGGAGGAAGGTTTTGCATGCAGGCAGGTGGTGCTTTATGACGGATCCAATGGATCAAAGATAAATATGGGGCTTGCCTTACATGGCACTAAATTAGTTAACAAAATGACTACTCTGTGAGTGTCCAATGGTGGTTGCTTCCAGGATAACTTAATCTACCTCCCTACAATGCTCAAATGGGAGCATTGCAAGGAGACTAAACTTGTACTCAACTGAGTTTCCAGTGAATTGCTGAGAATTAACTCAGAAATGGTCATTATCACATTTCATTCAAAGTCGATGTTCAATCTCATAACCCTGGGAAATATGTGTGATGTGATTGAATTACTTGGCAACGGTTTCTTAAAGGGGGGGCGACACATGACACCACAAGTTCTCTTCTCTGCATCTTCTGGGCTTTTTCTATCTTTGAATGCAATATCTTGAAATGTTTCAATGTTGCCCACAATATCATATTTTATTTTAAAATCATCATATTGGTGCATTATCAACATGGAAGGATTTATTCTGCTTTTCCATAAGACATTCTTTTGTCCAAACTGCAAATTAATATCTGTCACAGTCTGCATGAATGGACCGACTACAAAATGATACCATCTGATTTGAATCAGCAGACTGACGGAAGTCAGGGTCTAGCAGATGGGGCTGCGGATCATGTGCAGACTGGATAATGGGGATTCATTTCTTAAATACCACCGGACAATTGTTTGTCTCAAAAGTAAGCTCCTCATTCTGAAGGGTTTCTCAGGGATGTTACCAAACTACAAATTTTAATGACAAATAACCCAAGGATATCTCCGGATGGATGACCAAAGTTAGAGGTTGGTTTTAAGAAACATTTTAAAGAAAGGAAAGAAGGTTAAGTGGGAGGACCTTCAGAATGCAAAGCTAACAGCTGAAAGCAAGGCCGTGGATAATTAAATTCACCAATGTTCAAGAATTACAAGGGCATAAATATTTTGGAAGGTTAAGGGTCAGAGGAGATTATGGGCGAGGATGAGATCATGGAAGGATTTGAAAACAATGATGAGAATTTCAAAGCCAGGGCATTGCTTGACTAGCTGCCAGCATAAATCAGTGAGCATATTTGGCAGATTGAATGGAAAAGATGTCACCTTATGCAATATAGGAAGAGGGCAGCAGAATTTTTAATAATGTGTCGGAAGGAATTACAGATACCAGTTTACACCGAAGGTAGACACAAAAAGCTCTAGAGAAAAGGAATGGGTGACCTTTCGGGTCGAGACCCTTCTTCAGACTGAGAGTTTTGGGGAAAGAGAAACGAGAGATATGATAGGTACATAGAACAAATGAATGAAAGATATTCAAAAAGCAGGAATGACCAAGGTATTTTTAATAATCTCAGGTTTTGAGATGTAAGACTTTGGAGCACGCTAGGAATGCTTTGGAATAGCCAAATCCAAAAGTAACAAAGACTCGAATGAGGATTTATGTAGCAGGTGAGCTCAGGCACAAGCTAAATCAGGCAGTTGTGGGGGAAGACGTTAAGGGCCTGTCCCACTTCAGCGACCTAGTCCGCGAGTTCTGGCGAGTTTGCCCTCAACTCATACTCGCAGCATGGTCGACACGAGGTCGTAGGAGGTCTTCGTAACTCTCCTTCATGCACGAGTCTGGTCTCCGTGTACTCGAGGGCTCAGCTAGCTCGCGGCGTTTTTTTCAATATGTTAAAAAATGCCCGCGAGTAAAAAAAGGTCGCCATGGAAAAAAATCGATACTTTTTTACTCATAGGTTTAGTCGTAATAGGTCGGCATGTTAGTCGCAGGTAATCAAGGGTAGTCGAAGGTAGTCGTAAATAGTCGAAGGGAGGTCAAAGGAGATCGAAGGAGGTGGTCTTCACTCTCCACTATTCGGTGTCCAATTTTCCCGGTTAGTCGTAGCTAGTCGAAGCTGGTCTTCAACATAGTCGAAGGAGGTCTTCAACATGTCATTTTTTCACTCTTCTAAACTCACCAATTAGGTCACCCAAGTGGGACAGCCCCTTAAGGGTGTTTAATAATGACGTGAAATTAAGGTCTGATTTGTAACTCTGGGCCCATGAAGTCAGTTGAATGAATTTCAGGGAGTGAGCACAACATGCTAACCATACAGTCTATCTGGCACAAGTGACCACGGATTAAGTTTTAGGCAATTGAGCTTTTTTTAATGTGTAGAGTTGCATAAACTATTGAACCTCGGATGTTGCTTGACCTGCTGGTTTCCTCCAGCACTTAGCTCAAGAATCCAGCAGCTTTTTTTTCAGCTGCAGTTTTTTGTATCTTCATAATTTTCCATTCTTTTGCTCACCAAATATCTACTTCAGACTTAAAAATATTCAAATTCCACCATCCTTTAAGGAAATGTCTTTTCCATGTTGGCCTTCCAGATCTTGTATGTTTCAGTTAAGTTCCCTCTAATCTTCAGCACAAACAACCTAATCTCTCCAACATTTCTTCATAAAACATCCTGTGCATTCCACGTTTTAGTCATACAGCTTGGTAACGGGCCCTTCGGCCCAACTCATCCATGCCGATCAAGGTGCCCCATCTAAGCTAGTCCCATTGGCTCGCATTTGGCTCATATCCCTCTAAACCTTTCTTTTCCCTGTACCTGTCCAAGTGTCTTTCAGATGCTGTTAAAGTATCAGCCACAACTACCTCCTCCAGCAGCTTATTCCATATGCCCTCTACCCACTGAAAAAGTAGCCCCTCGGGTTTCTATTAAATCTTGTCCCTCTCACATTAAACCTATGTCCTCTGGTTTTTGGTTCCCCTCCCCTGGGTAAAAGACTGTGCATTCAACCCAGCTATTCCCCACATGGTTTTATATACCTTTTATATACCTCTTCAGCCTCCTAAAGTCCAATGATAAAGTCCTAGCCTGTCCAACGTCTCCGTTTAGCTCCGCACCTCAAGTCCTGGCAATATCCTCATAAATCTTCCATGCACTTTTTCCAGCTTAATGACATCCTTTCTATAGCAGTGTGACCAAAACTGAATACAGTTTTCCAAATGTGGCCATAATGTAACAACTTCTATACTCAGTACCCTGACTGATTGTATTGTACTGTATTGTAATTAATGTATTAACCAAGTATGTAAAAACATACAAGGCCAATGTACCGAAAACCTTATTTACCACCTATCTACCTGTGATGCCACTTTAAGGGAACTATGTCCAGAGTATGCCCAGCTGATCAAAAGCATGCTGTAATTTTTGATAACCATCTTCACTATACGATACACCCAACTTTCGTGTCTGCAAATTACTGATCATGCTTTGTACATTCTCATCCAAATTGTTGATACAAACCACAAACAGGAATGGGTGCAGCACCGATCCCTGAGGCTCACCACTCGTCACAAGCCACAAGTCCAAAAAGCACTCTTCACCACTCTTCCACAAAGCCTTTTCAGTTAGCTAGCTCTCCCTGGATTCCATGTGCTCTAACCTTCCTGAGTAGCCTATCATACGGAACCTTAAAGGCTGTATAGTGGCGCAGCGGTAGAGCTGTTGCCTCACAGCGCCAGAGACCCGGGTTCGATCCTGACTACGGGTCAGAATTTACTATGCAGAATTTGTACATTCTCTCTGTGACCATGTGGGTTTTCTCCAGATTCCTGTTTCCTCCCACATCCCATAGACATGCAAGTTTGTAGCTTAATTGGCTTCTGCAAAATTATCCCTAGGGCGTAGGATAGAACAAGTGTATGGACGGCGTGGACTTGGTGGGCCGAAGGGCCTATTCCCATGCAGAATAACTAAACTAAACTAAACTTATTAAAGACGCGTAAACCTCCTCTGAACTACTACAACATTAGAATGAGGATATCAATGCCAGAAATGGTTTCATCAATGTCCCGTATAAATGAAGCATAATCGTTCTTTTGTGTTCAATTTGTCCATCAGTAAATGATAACATACTCTTCACTTTCTCAATCACATTCTGTGCTTGTGCGAATCTTGTACTAGGACACACGGATCCCTCTGCATGTTAAAGCTCTGCATTTTCCACATTCTCCGCCTTTTCCTGGTTCTTTACCCACTGACTTGCCCCATCTGCAGGCCTTTGCAGCCTCCTCGGGGCCTCTTCATCATTTACTTTCCTACCTTTCTTTGTCAGTAACTACAGCAACCGTGTGACATCATCCAGGTCATTTATAGAAACTGTAAAAGCTGCGGTCCCGGCAACGATCCCTATGGCACACCACTTGTTGCATCTTGCCAACCAGAGAAAGACCTACTCATGCCAATGCAGTTTTCTATTAGCCGCCCAGTCTTGTTTCCGTGCCAATACTGTGTGCTCCTTCCTACACCGTGAGCTTGTATTTTCCCACATTATCAAATGCGATTGGCACCTTTTGCCTGATCCTCCAATCCATTACAGAATGATTAATCATATCTCAGTGCCATTTTCCTGTGCTAATCCCATACCCCTTGATTTCTTTAATTTCCACATAAAATCCTGTTGCCGTTTCTTTACTCTTTCCCCTCCACTCTTCTGGAGATGTCTTTCAGCCTCAGCATTGCACCATTATCACTTATTGCTGGGTGACTAGAGGTGAGTGGTAGTGGGAGGAAAACAATGGTGAACACTTTTTCACCTTCTTTCTACACCAACATCATCCATAAAGAGTGTCAGTCTGCAGCATCCTGTCCTTCCACACCCCAGTAGGACCCTGGTACTTGCAGGATTGAAGTTCAACAGGCACTGGAAGACCTAGTGGAAGTGTCCACTGTGATGGTATTGTACGCAAGTGCTCAAAGTGTGCAACAATACACCAAGAATATTTTAGTAGTTTTATGTTCTAATTATCAATTACAAATTAGACAAATAAAAAGTATATCTTTCGTACAGCAGTAATTGGTAAATGAGCTAATTGATAATATTTATCATGGTAGATATCCACCAATAACAGTCCGCATCCCCCTCCCCAACTCAGCCCAGTGCAGTCTTTAATTTAATGCAGGACGGTGGCGCAGCAGTAGAGTTGCTGCCTTACAGTGATAGTGACCCGGGTTCGACCCTGACTACGGGTGCTGTCTGCACGGAGTTTGTACGTTCTATCTGCGACCACATGGGTTTTCTCTGGGTGCTTTGGTTTCCTCCCCCACAACAAAGACGTACAGCTTTGTAGGTTAATTGGCTCTGATAAAATTGTAGATTGTCCTTAGTGATAGTGCTAGTGTACGGGATGATCGCTGGTCGGCACGGACTCATTGGGCCGAAGGGCCTGTTTCCACCTGTTTCCACTAAACTAAACTAATAGCCCTGAAAGTAATGTAATTCCACTCTAGATGTCCCTGGGACTGTAAAACTAGGTGTAGTATCACA
The DNA here is from genome assembly GCF_010909765.2 of Amblyraja radiata. Taxonomy (NCBI): domain Eukaryota; kingdom Metazoa; phylum Chordata; class Chondrichthyes; order Rajiformes; family Rajidae; genus Amblyraja; species Amblyraja radiata. The sequence continues at coordinate 48,043,050 of NC_045958.1, read as the reverse complement.
TTATTAGTGTTGCTGATTGCTTGGCTCAAACACTGATTGAATTTCTCTGCAACAGGAAACATTCATAAATCTTTAGTGTGCAACTGCAGTGATCTGCCTGTGGGCCTGCAGCAGAGTGCTCGACTCCTCCATTTCTGAACATTTTGTACTAGTCCCACAGAGTGAAATGCGTGTGATGAATTCCAGTAATTCTCAGTGGGCTGTGATAAGGAAGAAGGGGATCTTGCATGCGGAAACAAGGGGAGGCACTTAAGTTAAAGACGAACGCTGACACTTGTGGAGGGAGCCTGTGCCATTTCTCTCCCTCCCACAGTGTGGTTTTCTCATCAACGATATGGAGGAGTTTGCAGCTTCGTCTGGCTTCCTGACTCCAGACTCACTGCAGTGGGGGAAGGAGTCTACCAACAAGTAGAAAGGCATATTTAAGGGGAAAAAAAGTGCTGGCCTATTTTTTTTCCAGACGATTTAGACTTTGTCTTGGCATGGTTTCATTCTTAGTTAAGTCGCCAAGACTGTGAGTTAATAGTGGGCAAAGAATAAACATTGCAGAAGCACAACATCAGTTGTACAGCAGCCTGGAAGGAGGACGCCCATCCAACTAGAGTTGCTCTGACATTCAGAATTGAATTTACAATTGCCTTAATAACATTATTAAGATATACACAAAGTTATATTCTATCCTTGTAAAATTTGATTGCATTAGAGTATTCTGAGGAGATCCTAAGAAGAGGATGCAGCAGCCTTGAAGATAAATAGATATTTATATTTATACAAATATATATGAGCAGCAGAGAGAAGTGCCAGTGAACTGAAAACAAAGTCTGGCACCAATTTAGCTGCTTGGTGCCCTGTACCAAAGAATGAAATCACCCTCTGTAAGTGGTCCCAGATCACTGAAGCTTCCCAGCAGATGCAGCATAGTTCTATCCTGCTGCATATTAAGAATAAACTCTTTAAATATTGCATCGGACCAGGTCATAGTCATACAGCGTTGAAACAGGCCCTTCGGCCTAATTTGCCCATGCTGACCAACATGCCCCATCTGCACTAGTCCCACCTGCCTGACTTGGTCCGTATCCCTTTAAACCTACCCTAACCATGTACCTATCCAATGTTTTTTTAATGTTGTGATAACCTCAACTGTCTCAAGTGCCTCCTCCAACATGCCTAACACCTCTTGTGGTAAAAAGTTGTCCCTATTAAATCTCCCCCCCCCCCCCACCTTAAATCTATGTCCTCTGGTTCTTGATTCCCTTACTCTGGGTAAACGATTCTATGCATTTACTCAACTATTCATCTCATGATCTTATACATCTCTAAAAGATCACCCCTCACCCCTTATGCCCCAACTTGTCCATGCCGATCGAGATGCAACAGAAGCAAGGGAATTTAACACCCATAATTTAACAAATTCAGCTCCAGGTATTTCTCTTAGCTGATATGAAAGGATCAGCTGCACCATTAAAATATAAATGTGTTGTAAACCTGCATTAAATATAGCAAAGTAGTTTGAAGTAAATGGCAAGTCAAACAGTACGAATAAAGAAAAAAATACTCAATTGGGGACATGGAAACACTCTAATTTGCCCTTCTGTTTGCCCTTGCTTTCTTCTGTTGCATCTTGGTCGGCTTGGACACGTTGGGGCTTAAGGCCTGTTTCCATGCTCAATGAATCTATAAGAATGATACAAGGATTGGTATTTTGGAACCGGATTCATGTTTAATAGCACATGCACCATATATGCCACATCCCCTCTGTGTTTGTACATCCACCGTGCACCGCGTCACCTACTTTACTGCTGTTAGTGTTTCATGCTATTTTTTGCTGTCCCTTGGTGGTAGCAGGAAAAGAGACCAGATTTAATGTGAATCTGATTACTTCCGCATCTTCCTCCCGCTCAACCTTTCTGCTGCTCGCCCATAGCTTGGTTTAACAGCTTATCCAAAAGCCAGTGTGGATGAGCTATAACTTCCTGTAATTAAATGGTGGGGAGATCAAACTCATTGTTTCTAGTCTCTGCCATAACCTACATTAACAACCGCAACATTTCAAGCCAGTAGCAAGAGAGAGAAGAAACAGAGACTTCATTTGATTTCAATGTATGTATATGCATGGCTTTCTGTCACTTGACCTTTGCATGATTTATGTGCAAGCATGGTCCAAATCAGGAATAATGACCAAAAACTTGCCTCCAGAAATACATGACGTGGCACTTCACCATCGCATGCTGTTACACTTCTGTTTGGCTTTGATGTCTGGTAGTTGAGTCAGCATGAATGGATTGCCTTATCTTTACTTAAAGTTATTCTAATTTTGTGTCTGTTTACTTTCATTGGCATTCACTGTTGCAATGTATCAGAATGGACATTTCTGAGAATCCCTTCTGGGATGTTAATCAGCCAAATATTCTCCTGAAGAATTTTATGTATGTGCCAAACATCTGATTGCAGAAGAGCAAGTTTGTGCGTGTTGAAAGTGCCCTTGTAAAGGAGTTACCATCTCTGTCTTGCCTTCCTTTGAGAACGCATTGCTGAACTGCCGACATTTCCACAGAGATTGCATTCTTGGGGAAATCCTCCATAAACCAATAGAAAAGATCACTTGGCAATTAGATCGGACAGCATCACATTCTTGTGGATTACATTATCCAAGTTCTATGAAAAATATTTCCTGAATGAAAAGCAAGGGCTTAAAATATGGGTCACAAAGACTTTTTCTCCTGATATCCCCTGAGCACGATGCACAGAGGATGCTGGAGATGTACATTAATAGACATCACACCCATGATTTTATAGTCATGTTGGAAAGGTTTGTGCTGCCTGCTGTCCTGTCAAGCAGAAGCTGAAGAGTCTCCCTGAGCAAGGACCTAGCTAGCAACAAGTCCATGAGGCTTTCCTCTAGCCCACCTACAGCTCTTGGCCATGACACCTAAGGTCAACCCACATCTGGCTTGTCTTTGGCCCTCGCTCGCCAATCACCCAACACCTCTCCCCACATAGACACAAAATGCTGGATTAACTCAGCGGGTCAGGCAGCATCTCTGGAGAAAAGGGATAGGTAACATTCTGGGTCGAGACCCTCAGATTCTTAGGAAGGTCTCGACCTGAAACGTCACCTTTTCATTTTCTCCAGAGATGCTGCCTCTCCTGCTGAGTTACTCCAGCAGTTTGTATCTATCTTTGGTGCAAACCAGCATCTGCAGTCCCTTCCTACACCTCTCCCCACATACCTATCTAAACCAAACATCACTGGTGACCTCCTGCTTCTCTCCACAATTTGCCAATCAAAAGAATTACTCTCTTCATCCCTCTTCCTCTAAGTAGCAAAGTTGTAGATTGTCCCTAGTGTATGGGGTAGTGCCGGTGTCCAGAATGATCGCTGGTCCCTGTTGACTCGGTGGGCCGAAGGGCCTATTTCCACAGTGTATCTGTAATGTCTAAAGCTTAAAGTCTACCACCAACCAACCATCAGCAACTGGCATTTGTTCTTCTAGACTCATCCAATCGTTGATCCTTGCCCTCTCTCAAGTCGCTCTTCCTCACAGTGCTTGATGTGCTGACCAAATATGCACATGCTCTGCATGGAGCAGTGCACTAAGTAATAGTCTTCCCTGGTGTGAGGCCACTACCTGGGACCAAAGGTTCTTTATTAGTCACATACACCAATTGGTGTAGTGAAATGTGTATTGCCATTGCAGCACATAAATCTGCACAATGTGGAGATTCCAAGTGTGGGCACACTATCAAAGCAATCATTGGTGTGCAGTAAGCCTAACATGGCCCTTCCGCTATTAGGGGAAGCCTTGGATTATCTAACTTCCGTCTAATTATTTTTGGTGTGTGTGTGTGTGTGAGACACCACAGATTCCTCTCCATTCATATAAAATAGCAAGTTGTCTGAAAGTGTCCCGAAGATGGCAGAACTCCAAAGCATTGAACCATGACCACATCTGCTATGAAGAATGCAAACCAGGTGCCCTCTACAATAAACATCCTCCCTCCCCAATATCATATTCAGCTGAAACAGCAGAGGACCATTGTATCTCCTGAAGTATTATGTGCGTTCTGTATATTTTCTTTTAAATGGGAAGTGTATGAGTTAGAAAAGTATTTAGTTAGCTTTCTGCATGCTACATTTTCACTGGCCTTAGTCTGATAGTTAAGCTGGAAGCACAAATCATGCAGTAGTCCAGTGAAGCTTTTTCAAGTACCATCTTGTGAGGAAGTATTTAATTCAAAATGTTTATATTTTTTCCTAACCACTCAAATAAGAATGATTAATTCTCTAAATTTATAGTATACATGTCATAAATCAAGTAATGGCACGCAGTGGAGTTCAGTCATCGATGTAAACAAATAAATTCCTGTAGACACAAGTAACTAGATGCTGGAATCTTGAGCAAAAAACAAAAGGCTGGAGGTACTCAGCAAGTCAGGAATTCCCACCAGAGATGCTGCCTGACCCACTGGGACCTGGTTCATGCGGTAAAATCTTGTGCTTTCTTTGGCGGCAAAAACAAGGGGGCAGATTATTATCTCAATGGGGTTAGGTTAGGTAAGGGGGAGTTGCAGCAAGACCTGGGCGTCCTTGTACACCGGTCACTGAAAGTTGGCTTACAGGTACAGCAGGCAGTGAAGAAAGCTAATGGAATGTTGGCCTTCATAACAAGAGGATTTCAGTATAGGAGTAAAGAGGTTCTTCTGCAGTTGTGTAGGGCTCTGGTGAGACCACACCTGGAGTATTGTGTACAGTTTTGGTCTCCTAATTTGAGGAAGGACATCCTTGTGATTGAGACAGTGCAGAGTAGGTTCACGAGATTGATCCCTGGGATGGCGGGACTGTCATATGAGGAAAGATTGAAAAGACTAGGCTTGTATTCACTGGAGTTTAGAAGGATGAGGGGGATCTTATAGAAACATATAACATTATAAAAGGACTGGACAAGCTAGATGCAGGAAAAATGTTCCCAATGTGGGGCAAGTCCAGAACCAGGGGCCACAGTCTTAGAATAAATTTAAGACGGAGGTGAGAAAAAACATTTTCACCCAGAGAGTTGTGAATTTATGGAATTCCCTGCCACAGAGGGCAGTGGAGGCCAATTCACTGGATGGATTTAAGATAGAGTTAGATAGAGCTCTAGAGGCTAGTAGAGTCAAGGGATATGGGGAGAAGGCAGGCACGGGTTATTGATAGGGGACGATCAGCCATGATCACAATGAATGTTGACTCGCTGGCTCGAAGGGCCGAATGGCCTCCTCCTGCACCTATTTTCTATGTTTCTTTGTGCTGGTCTGGCTTGGTGAGAGAAAATACCAGAGTCAAATTTAATGGCTAATGTCATCCGTGGAAGGTGATTTTTTTTTTTAAGAAACACAGTTGGATGTAGTGCAACAGAATCCAAGGAGATGTACTGCAGGTACAAGAAACTGCAGATCCTGAAATCTTGACCAAAACACAAAGTGCTGGAGGAACTCAGTGGGACAGGCAGCATCTGAGTAAGGATATGGATAGGCTGCATTTCGAGTCAGGACCCTTCCGACTGATTGCAATAGGAGGGAGAAATCTGAAACGAGTGCTGGGGGCAGGACGACTGTTACATAGCCAACTGGAGCCAACCTTTAAGCGGTGCCATGAAGGCAAGGGGACCTTTTCAAAGGCAGCAGTCTTTTTTGGGACAATGTTTTCACTTCACACATGCGTGCTTGATCCTCATGATGTATTCAAATGGATGACAGTAGACTCGGTGTCAAATTTACAACGCTAATTCCATAAATAATTGCAGACATCTTCAGAAGTATAAGTCTGAAGAAGGGTCTCGACCGGAAACGTCACCCATTCCTTCTCTCCAGAGATGCTGCCTGTCCCGCTGAGTTACTCCAGCATTTTGTGTCTATCTTCAGAAGTAAAATACCTGATAGAAATCAGATGGGTTGTGTAAACTTCAATTAGAAACACGCTTGCCAACATAAAGGCAACAAATGCAAACCATTCAGGGCATTGATTCAGAAAATGAGAATGTTACTGTACTCACAGGCCTGAAACCTAAAGTTGAATGTGCAGGAAGGAACTGCAGATGCTGGTTTAAACCGAAAATAGACACAAAAAGCTGGAGTAACTCAGCATTCTGGAGAGTAGGAATGGTTGATGTTTCAGGTCGAGAAGTCTGAGGAAGGGCCTCGCCCGAAACGTTACCCATTCCTTCTCCCCAGAGATGCTGCTTGTCCTGCTGAGTTACTCCTGCATTTTGTGTCTACCTAACGTTGAATACAAGGTTGAAAATTCAGAATATTTTCCTCTGCTGAATATTTCCAAGGGAAGACATGAACAATAGAACCACCTCGAGGGGTCCTTTGATATGAATGAGATGAAAGGCCTTGGCAAGTTAAAAGATTTAAAGCAAACAATTCTCTATTACTATGCAATATTTATCTCATGTAACAAGAAACACACACCGGCACAAGCGTTTGTGAGGCATTAAACACAAGCTTTTGTGAGGCACTAACACAAATACAACATAATGCTGGGGAAAGTGTTAGCAGTTTGGATAGAAATGCAAATCTCCGTGATCTTCGGTTTCCTCCCACACTCCAAAGATGTACAGGTTTCTAGGTTAATTGGCTTGGGTTGTATACTTGGTATGTAAATTGTCCATAGTGCATGTAGGCTTGTGTTAATGTGTGAGGATCGCCGTTCAGTGTGGACTCGGTGGGCTGAGGGGCCTGTTTCTGCACTGTATCTCTAAACTAAACTAAACTAAGTTGGGATAATGAACGAAGGATTGGCAGATAGAATTTAACTCAGCCATTTGTGAAGTGATGCAGTTTGGGAGATCAGTGGTGAGTGGCAGGCCTTGGAGAATATTGGTAAACAGAGGGACCAAAATTTGCTGAAGTAGTGACAAGGATAGACAGGGTGGAGAAGAAGAAGACGTGTGGCATATTTGCCTTCAATGGTCCACTGGAATCAGGTTGTCATATTACAGATGTAGAAGATATTGGTGAGTAATTAGTGCAGTTCTGGTTGCTGTATTATAGGAAGCATGTGATTAAACCAGAGAGGGTACAGAAAAGATTCACAAGGATGTTACTGAGACCAGACGGCTTGAGTTAGAAGGAAGATCGGGATCGACTGGGACTGTTTTCTTTGACGTGGAGGAGGCTGAGGGTGATCTTATAGTGGTTTATAAAATTAGAGGGGAGTAAGTAGGGTAAATAGTCACAGTCTTTTTTTCCCAGGACAGAGTCTAAAGCAAGAAGTATTGCTTTAAGGTAAGAAGGAAGCATATTAAAAGGGATCTGAGGGACACCTTTTTCCACACAAAGGGTGTCAGGAATGTGGAACAAACTGCCAAAGGAAGTGGTAGAGGCAAGTACAATTACAATGTTTAAAAGACATTTGGACAGGCATGTAGATAGGAAAGGTTCAGAGGGATATGGGCCAAATGCTGGCAAATGGGACCAGTTTAAGTGGGCACTTTGGTCGCATGGATGAGGGGCCAAAGATCCTGTTTTCAGTCTGCCTTTCATTTATCTGCTGTGCTATGAGCTTTGAAATTTCCACTCTAGTCTCTTTGCCTCTCATAGAAACATAGAAACATAGAAAATAGGTGCAGGAGGAGGCCATTCGGCCCTTCAGGCCAGCACTGCCATTCATTGCGATCATGGCTGATCGTGACTGTCTATCTATCTCTAAAGCTTGCCGATAGAGATGATAAAGATTTTTCATTTTGCAGACTTCAATCTATAATCCCACTGGCAATCACCACAATATTTAAAGAGTCTACTATTATAAACCTGAATTGTATTTAAAACATAATATTTTCATTCTTTATAAATAATTTAAATAAAACTACTGATGGTAAAACTCTGTCTTGAATTATTTTCCATTCATTCAAAATATTTTAAAAAATTAAACCCAGAAGAAGGGTCTTGACTTGAAATGTCACCCATTCCATATTTATCCACACATGCTGCCTGTCCCGCTGAGTTACTCCAGCATTTTGTGTCTGTCTTTGGAGTAAACCAGCATCTGCAGTTCCTTCCAACAACATCTGCAGTACCTTCCTGCACATTGAAATGTGCATGTCTCTTTAAATTACCAATGTTAGTACTTAAATAGAAAGGCTACCACAGAAATACCTTGATTTTCATCATCAGGAATTTTGTAAAACCATATAGAGGTGAAATGAAACCACACAGCAATAAGGTTTATGTAGCCCAAAACTACACGTCAGATTTATGGTGGATTAGTTTTGCAATAGCACTTGCTGCGGCTTTTGAGTTGTTTTTTTTTGCCTAAATTATATTTCAGTCCTCTGAGGCTTGTGACATTGCATTCTGGTTAATTTCTGTGCCGTCTCTTATCTTATTAGACCCATAAATTAGTTACCAGAAGTTTATATTACTGGAAACAGGACTTTTGAAGACTGCTTTGTTTAATGTTGATTTTATTTTTCCACTCAAAAGTAAGAACTACTACAGGGTTGAAATATTCCTCCTGTATAGAACCTCCGTAAAGCTGGACTGCTCTTGCTTGAATTGGCCTGATCTCTTGTCGAACTTGTTGGTGAAATCAGTTAACAGCCGTTGTCGTTGATGCTACCACACCTGTGATATATTTGGAAATGGCAGCAAATCCCATTAACTTCCCACCACCGGCAGGAAATTGACACATGTCTCAACCTTTTAGCTAATGGAAAATGGTTAACTTAGTTCATGCAAGACTTATGTGTCACTGCAGAAATTTAACTCTTTTTGTGCTTCTGTTCAAGGCTCCTATGACTGCTTTCATCAGAGAACTTGGAATATATTTCAGGTCAGCTCAGTCCGTAGGAGCTTTTATATAGTACAGGCGCACCCCGACTAACGTAGACTTGCACAAACTCCCATTACGTTAGCAATTCTTTAAGCCCACTGACGTCCTCGTGGTCTCCACTTCGGAGCTCTCCCATGGTCTCCGCATTAAATTGATTACGTGTCCCCTTTTCTGACTCGCATAAAATTCAACTCATGCAGGTGGAGTAGCCCTTACCTAGGTCGGGCAGTACCTGTATATGCACATCAAACAAGGTCCCATGTAAAAAAAAACAAAGTGCTGGAGGAACTCAGCAGGTCAGGCAGCATCTGTGGAGGGAATGAACAGAAAATGCTTTGGGTCAGAACTCTTCTTCGAACTACATGGTGTTGGGGAGGGGATGGGGGGGGGGGGGGGGGCGATGGGGCAAATCCTGGCAGATGGATAAGCCACATGTAACAAGATGGCATGAAAGGCAAGTGCTGAGGAAAGACATGTGGTTGTGGTAGCGAGTCTGGGTCAGAATATGGTTGAAAAGCAGGAGAGAGGCAATAATCACGGAGGGGGATCAGTGAGAGAGGGTCTCAGAACATCCATCGGAGAGAGGAGAACTGCTTCAAATGCAATGTTTTGAGGAAATTTCATGGTGAAGTAGTGAAATAGGAACAGGAAGATAATGGAAGAATTAAAGGAGCATGAGAGGCTCTGGATTTTCAAGTCTGCTCTGCTTATCATTAAGATTTTGTACCCCAGATCAATTTTCCTGTAATATCTCTATATCTCCCATTCCCTGAATATAAAGAGGTCTAATGATAACTTTTTTGAATGAACCCAATGGTAGAACTGCCATCCCATGGTATGGTGAATAATTAGAATATTTTTTCTATGCCTTGGCCGTTAATGGGAGAACTTATTATCCAAGGTGAACAATGTATAAATACATTAAATTTCATACTTTCCTATAAACAATCTTATGCCACTTGCATTTTTTGTTATATATGCTGCAATAGATTTTGATAACCGAAACAATGTAGCAATGTTACAACATTTTGAGATTTAAAAAATCAAGTCTGCAATGTATCCCATCAGATAAAGCATAAAAAGAAGTTTAATTTGACACCTAATTTACTTTCATATCTTCAGCATTAAAAATGTTATGGCCATTTTCATACTCGGATATTAGCAACTTGTTCCCTATTGATTTTCCATTGACTTAACACAAAAGCTGTGATCGAGGACAGTCTAAAGCCCATAGCTTTATTAAAAATTAAGAGAACTGAAAGAAATGTTCAGTTATTATAGATTGAAGCATTCTGAAACAAATATTAAACAATCTTACTTGGATGACCTGAAATTAAAGCATATAATTAGTTAGTTACCTAATTGTAGCTAATTCCAAAATTCAATTACTAGATCTAAACATCTATCCATTTCTTAAGGAAAGATTAACATTTTTAAATAGCCTAAGTGTGCAAAGAACATTCACACAAGAATTCACAATAAAACATGATTTTAAAATCTCATTGACATTAATTTATAGGCCAAATGGAAGGGATTTAGTGTTCAATTGCTGTAAATTAATGGCCATTAAATGGGATTCTGTGGAACGTGCTGGTTTAGAACGCTTCCATTGCGGTGAATTTGTACCCCATGTCGGCATGAAAGATACTGCCGGTTCAGATGGGCCCCCAAGTCAGCTACTCGCAACATAACATTTTGTATAAAGGGATCTTAAGAAGCCCTTTTTAATGTAAAAACAAACAACCTACCTTGCGTTGTCCCCTACATGAGATCCGTCCCGTTGTCGGGGTTCGCGGCTTTAGAGGATGATTTTTAATCTACTATAACAATTAAATAATCCAATTTAGTTTAAAAATAACTGCAGCGAACGAATTTTGCAGCGATTTTTCGTCAGCAACTAAGTAGGCTGAACAACATCGATTTCACCAGCCTAGAAAAAATCGCGTTTTAAATCCGCCCCCCTCTCAAAGGCGCCAAAGTCGCGCACACGGGCAGCGGCAGAACTGCAGCGCCACTGAAGATAAGTTTTGCAACATACCTAAACAATGTACATTATCCTTGCAGAGGGACCACCTTTTGTAACCTCAATGTCACAGTCCACTTTTTAATTACCTTGGAATTGCAGGCATTGCAATAAAACAATTGTTATTCTTTAGGTACTGTTGTTTCTGGGATGGGGTGACTGATTACAAATAACCTACATTCTATATTTTGTCATTATGTGGCTGAAACAATGGCATATTTTGTGATATTTATTGAGATAGAAAGATACAACTGCGTTTGGGCAAAATATTACATGTTGGAAAATCTTCACGAGTTACCAGGTTTCCCGAGTACCTGCCGTTAGCACTAAGATGCGTCCCGAGCTCCGACGTACCCACTACATTCATTCTACGTGCTTACCACGAGTTTGATTGTTTTTTAAACTCGGGAGAGCTCTTGGGTGAACTCGCTCAGTGGGACAGGGCTTTAAGTATAGCGAGTTATCATTTCATATTTTCAAGTGTTTCAGCACAGGATCCTTCACTTCTCTATTCAACATTGTCTTTCTATGTGCCTCCGGCACCATCTTGCCAATAACTGAAAAGCTTCTATTTCACCTACCTGCTTGTCAGAAGAAAAGCTGTTGGTTGAGTTGAGAAACAAGGAACTGCAGATGCTAGTTTACGGGGGGGGGGGGGGGGAAAGACACAAAGTGCTGGAGTAACACAGCGTGTCAGGCAGCATCTCTGGAGAACAGGGATAGGTGACCTTTCGGGTTGGGGCCTTAAAGGGTCCCGACCTGAAACATCACCTATCCATGTTCTCCAGAGATGCTGCCTGATCCACAGTTACTCCAGCACTGTCTCTCTCTTTTGTTGATTGAATAGATTGGACCTTCTCACGGTATGTATTTTATACCTGCTTTTATGCACAGAAATGAGTACAAATCTCTCCAAATCAAATGTGGAAAACAGCTTGGAAAATTGTACGTTTAGGTGTATTTCACAAGTCACTGCAGCGATGCATAAAAAGTTCCATGAGACCATTCCACACCTCGTTTCCAGTGTGTCTATAAATTGCACCTCCCTGTGGCTGAAGAACAAATCATGTGGACCTTAGTGTACTAGAAGCAGTAAGAGTTATTACAAATAACTGGAACACTTTTACCAAGATTCGGAAGAAGTCTCAAGTTCTACGCACAAGAGATTTGTGGGAAATACAATAGCATGTAGGTCGGGTTTTATTTGTGTAAAAGAGGAAACGCTGCCAAAATATGGTCCAAATGATTTTGACAGAAATTCCAAGTCAAGAATAATATTGAGCTGGGATTTTGCAGGATGATCTAGTTCATTTAAAACAACGAGCAGAAAACAATAAAATAAACTGTAAACCAAACTGGAAAATGCAATAAGTATGTTGTGGAAATGCAGAGAGAGAGAAATGTTAACATTGTGCAAAACATTGTAATGATTCTCTCTCCTCCCAGGCTACAAATCTTACACAAGCAACCTTTAACAAACTTAGTTTTTGTTTTGTGGCAGATTCATAAATCCCTTCCTAAGCTTTGGAAACTTGTTTATTGGAGACTACAGAATACTCTCAATGATAAGTGATTTTATGTTATTTCTGAGTATCAATGCATCAGAGATTTTGAGGATATTGAATAAGGTCCCCTATTGATTGCCTGAATAACTTGGCATCATTGCAGAATATCCAACTTACACAGACTGGAGCTGTGGAGCTACAGTGTACTTTTGTTTCAGAATGGTAGTTGTGAAAACTAGGAACAAACTGACAGCAGATTGGATAAGGTTAATTAGCATTCACATAATGAACGCCAGAACTTGAAGGATTGTATGCAGGTATGTATTCTGCAGTGAAAAATAAGTCTTAGCAACTATTAGATGGTCACATGTAAATGCTTGAATGGTATCTTATGACGCAATAGCCATCCATCTGAGAATAACATAACAATACACAATGCAGCCATATGTTGCAACAAGAAAAAAAGCACATCTGGGAATTTACTATATCTGAATTAGGTTTGACAACCCTACAAAGGCAAATCACAGTATATGTTCATCCAGCAGTGATGTTGCTTAATGTTTTCAATGCTACTACCTTATTTAGCCAAGTGTTTAATGCATAGCTCCACCTTTCCATTCGATAAACATAATTTTATTCCAATCTGACTTTATAGTGCCTCTGAAGCAGGTGATCAAAGTTTATTCTGAACACAGAACTGTGATTCTATAATAGACACAAAATGTTGGAGAAACTCAGCGGGTCAGGCAGCATCCCTGGAGAAAAGGAAAAGGTGATGTTTCGGGTTGAGACCCGTCTTCAGTCTGACCAAAATGTCACCTATTCATTTTCTCCAGAGTTGCTGCCTGACCCGCTGAGTTACTCCAGCATTTTGTGTCTATCTTCGGTGTAAACCAGCATCTGCAGTTCCTTCACACATACTGATTCTATGTCCAGGTATAAGGTCGCATAATTGTGTTTTTACCAAGTTAATTTGTACCTGTGAAAATTCTCTCAACCAGAACAGAGTGGACCATGCAGTGTGAGACAAAATGAGACACATTTAAAGTGTTGTATATTGTCACAGGTCTCGGAGGGGAAATGTGTAGATGCATTGCACTACAGACTCGACATATGTTCATTCAGTTCCAGTGCCAGATGGTCTACACATTCAGCATTTCCCCAGATTATGCAATCAATCTTGCATCATCTGAAAGACAGGGAAATCAAAGGACTTCACCTTGGAGTTGCACTTTAGAATCAAACTACCACAGGACCTGCCAACAGTACTCAGAAGCAGCAAAGGCAACAGCTGTCAGTCAAATTAATATGGAATCTAGGCAAGCTGCCACATTTCAAGCAGAAATAATGTTTGTATATAAAACCTTTGGAATATAAACAGTGATCATGAGATATGAGAATTGATATTAAATATGTTTTGGGCTGTCTGTTCAGCCTCCAAAATGGTTTTGGACATTAATTTTAAGAAAACCTTATTTGATTTAGTCAGAAAAAAAGGATGATTTTACCTCAGTGGTTATTTTGGTCAAGAATTTCATACCTTATCTTAACCGTAAAACCATCCTGAATTTCACAAAAACGTTTCCTAAGGTGAAAAATTTTAAGCGGTCCGTTTTTTCCTATCTTTTTTAAATTTTAGTTTGTCTAAATAGTTTTTTTTGGGGGATTCTTTTGTTTTTCTATGTGGGGGAGGGGTAAGGAGGAAACCGCTTCCCAGTCGCTTCCTGGCGGGGATGCGACTATTTTTCCGAGTCGCGTCCTCGTCCCCCCCTCGTGGCCTAACACTGGATTGGAGCGGCCTTTCTACCGGAGACTGGGGACCGGACCAGAGCTTCAGCAGCGGCGGCGCGGCGCTGGATTCACCACGGAGCGGGCGATACCTACCTGGATCGCCGTTTGAAGCTCCGGTGCGTTTGGCCCGCTGCTCCAACATCGCGGGGCTGTGGTTCACGGAGCTCCCAGCGCGGGCGACATCGCGGAGTCCCTGGGGCCCTTTGCCGAGGGCCGCCAGTGTTGAATCTCCGCCCGGCGTGGCCTGGGGACGTCGGGAGCTGCGGACTCCGGTGGGAAGCGGCTGATTTTAGGAGGTCGAACCCGCTGAGGTTGGCCTCCCGTTCCGACGTCGGAGTGCCAACATCCCAGCGAGCGGGCCTGAGCGGCGGGCTGCCCGTAGCGACGACTGCGGAGGGCTCCGGAGGCCCCGACCACGGGTGAACATCTGAGGAAGATGACTGACTTTGGTGCCTTACCTCACAGTGGGAAACTTTTGATTCTGCTGTGTGGGAATGTTTTATGATGAACTCTATCGTGTGTTGTGTTCTTTACTTTATTGTATGGCTGTATGGTGATCACATTTCACTGTGCCAACTGGCACATGTGACAAATAAATGCATCTTGTATTAGTTTGTTAGAAACTTAAACAGTTCCTTCATGAAGACTGATACTAGTTATGAAGGTTTTCTAGTTAAACCATTGGTATTGCTAGCAATGAACAGTGGTGTGTAAGTCGTATCAAGCCAAAAAAATCACTCCGGAGCTAAAAACACACAAAGCTATAAATTGTGGGGTGAGTTAGCTGAGAAATCTGAACCTTAAGTGAAGCTGCTGTAAAGACTTCATGTACCTTGGCAAAGATATTAGTCCCACAGTAATGTTGGAGCCAAAGTAGAAGAATGGCAAGAGTAGTATCTCATAAGTACGGTAATGAGATCTGAAATTGTACATAAAACAAAAGATTTTAATGATGCCACTTTGAAAAAGTATTGTACGTGAGCTACTGAAGTAATTGAGGGATAAAACAATCCTTCAAATAAAGTGTTCAAAAGGGAACTGCAGATGCTGGAATATCGAAGGTACACAAAATTGCTGGGGAAACTCAGCGGGTGCAGCAGCATCTATGGAGCGAAGGAAATAGGCGACGTTTCGGGCCGAAACCCTTCTTCAGACTATTCTTCAAATAAAGTGTTCCGTAAGATGAAACCAGCATTAAATCCAGTTGCTAACAAAGGCCCACTACCAGTATCCCAAAGGAAATAGAACAACAGATACTGCTTGTTGTAATTGTCATATCTATATTATCACAGTAACCGTACAAAAGTGGGCCAGAGAGCAGCAGTAAAGTGGAAGGCATTCTTAGCAGGGAAGAATAGAATATGACAGAGGACTGGCAACAACTGGTTTGGATCTGACTTCCTATACTTAACAAAGAGAGGCCTTGGTTGATAAAGGAATCTCTTCTTTTGATTTAGCTTTTTACTCCCACATTAATTGGAGCTGTTGTAAGGAAATTATATGTTGCCCTGTTGTAACAATGTCTACTTTAACACATCTGAGAGTCTTTAAAGCCACATGGTAGTTTTGTGTTAATTATGCATTGTTACTGATTGCAGGAAAACATTACCATCATCATGAGAAAGGTCTACTGTACCTCTGGGAAGTGGATAACACATGGAGTGATTCAAATGAGTATGGATGAGTTGTATTGTTGTCATTGTGCTGCCCTGCTAAAGTCCTGGGTTCTTTGATCTGGAGATTTCACTTTGAAAAGGTTATTTCAGAAACCCTTTTCATGGAGAGGAATCTTTCAGAGGCAATTCATTACAACGCAATAGACTAAGCCCACCTGCGGAACTGCTGAAGTTATTAAACCTCCTCTGCCTTACTTGTTCATTGCCCACATTATAACAGAGCAACAGCCTTTTAGAAAAGGAATGTGCACAGAAATTTGTATTCATTCTTGTTATTAGGGTAATTTTGTTTCTGCTCTTTATATTAAAACTTGTGACAGCTTTGTGTTGCAGCAAGCAAGAATTTAATTGTCCTATCTGGGACATTTGACAATAAAACTCTTGACTTCTAAGTCCCAGACTCTGAGGGATTGTGAGCTGATGCACTGAAACATTGCTCGATGGGCACTGCACTGCTTAACACGAGTATTGTGCCAATACATATTTTCCAAGGAATGGAATCATAAAGGCCCCTTTTGATAATAGTGTGTGGTGAAATGGTTTGCTTGGTGGCTTTCTCAGCGTAACAATATTTTCAGATGTGGCATCTGGAAAAAGAAAATAAGTTTGTATTTAGCTATTTTTCTCAACTACAGTTTGTTTCAAAAGCCAGATAATTGATGCTGACATTGCATCCTCTGCCTGTATGCACTCCTTGTAATTATAGGTGACGTGAGAGTTACAAAAAACAGACATGTCGTGCTTCTTACAATGTTTTTAGTATCTCGTGGGATGTGGATGTCACAAGAAAAGCCAGCATTTAATGCCATTCTTGTGTGTTCTTGACTTATGCAGTTAATGCACTGATGATGCTCCCATGCTTTGTTGGAGAAGGAGTTGCAGGATTTTGGGGATCATGGAGTAAATATATCGTAGCTGTTAGTTATATCAACTGTGTGTAATGCCGGCAGGAATTAGTTCATATTCCATCTGACTTCATCCATTCCTATATACAGGCATTGACTGATGGAATGTCAATAAAGGTTAGCAACGCTTTGTTTATGACCAAATCTGATGATCCTTTTCTTGCCATTGACGGTATAATCACAGCTTGAACTACATCTAATCCATTTTTGCAGCCTGCTGATACACTGAGATCTGGAGGAGCCATCTTAGGGAACGGCTACTAACCAGCAGCCGTCCGTTTAACTCACTTTTTTTTGTAGTTTTTAGTAAGTCCTGTCCTTTGTCTGTTGGAGAATGGACTTTTTAATGTGGGGGGGAAGGAGGTAATTATACTTCTAGGGTGCTACCTGGTCGGTGAGGCAGCTTTTTCTCCGGGCTGCCCCGTCGACCCGTCCTCGTGGCCTACCAGTGGGCTTGGAGCGCCGTTTCCTGGCGGGGACCGCCCAGCACCTCGGCTTCGGTGGCGGCACAGCGCTGGGGCGCTATCGCGGAGATGAGCGGGCGATGCCTTGCCTGGGTCACCGCGCTGGATCGACGCGCTGGAGCTCCGGTGAGCTGTGACCGCCGGGATCAACACCTCCGGGCTGCGGATCTGCGGAGCGGGTGGCGCCGACTCTAACATCGGGAGCCTGGGAGCTCCAAACCGGCGCGGCCTTGTCGGCTTCGGAAGCCGCGGTCCCCAGTCAGGAAGCGGCCGTTCCAGGTGGCCCAGCCGCTGAGAGGACTCTCCCGACGCTGGGGCAACACCACCCGGTGAGAACGGCCAGGAATATCGGGCCTCCGTAGAGGCAATAGCGGTGGCCTCAATAGGCCTGACTTTGGGTGAACTGGGGATGGAGACTGGACATTGTGCCTTCCCCCACAGTGGTAACCATTGTGGGGGGATGATTTTTGTGTGTGTCAGTAAACATGTTAGTCTGTGTCCAAGATGGCTGTCGGAAGGGAGAGTGGACGCTGGCGCGCTTTAGCTGCCGCTGCTCTCTCTTCACATTGTGTTTTTGATTTTTTGTCTTTGGATTGAATTCTGTTTTTAATTTGTGTTTTGGTGATGTCTTTATTATATATATTTTTTTCCGATTATATGTTTTATTATTCTTGTTAATCTCTGTAAGGTGTCCTTGAGATTTTTGAAAGGAACCCAAAAATAAAATGTATTATTATTATTAATGGCCTTCCCAAAGTGGAACTCATTCTTGTTTAGAATCTCAGCGTTACAAAATAATGCAGCACAACAGAAGCTATTTAGGCTGAAGTGGCTGTGAAAGAACAACACACTTAATCCTGCCCCCTCCCCCAGATCTTTCTTCAAATCCCTCACATTTTGTTTTCTCTCTCCAAGCATTAATCTAATACTGTTTTGAAGGCCATACTTTAAGCCACACCAGTCATTTCATTTCTGTTCATTTCTGGCCTTGGATGCTGTCTCTGTGGAGTTTACATATTCTCCCTCACTGGTTTCCTCTGGGTGCTCCAGTTTTCCCCACATTCCAAAGACATGTGGGTTGCCAAGTTAATTGTTTGCTGTAAATTGCTCTTTTCATGTGCAGTTGAGTGGTAGAATCGGGGAGGGGGAGTGGGATTGGTGACAATGTGGAGAGAATAAACTTGGGTTAGTGTAAAAGGATAGTTGATTGTCAGTGTGGACGGTGGGCCAAAGGACCTGTTTCCATGTTTTATCGTTCTTTCTCACCACACGATCAGGTCGCGCAATGCAAATCACATCCACGTTGCAGAAAAGAGGGTTTTTTTTTTTGCCATGACATCCCTATCACTTTCGCAAATGATATTGCAACTTTAATGTTAAAGGCATGGTTTGCTTCTAAGGAAAACTCTTGTAATGGTCCAATATGACAAGAAAAATTATCAGATGACCTAAAATCCTGAGGGGAACTTTCTTTTAGTATTTTGATTCTGCTTTTGGGCACTGAGATATCAACAGTGGCCAATCAACAGGAAAATAAGGAAGGGTCAATGTATTTTACACTGAGTTCACGGTTTATTATTTTAAAAGGCATCATTATACTATTTGTTGGAATTTACTGTTTAAGCAGAAAAATATAACTGTGGTTGTCCGCGACTTAAATTATTGTGCTCATAATATGAAATTCATTGAAAAATAATTGCTGTGCTAGGAATGTGATGAAATCTTCTTGCTTTCAAGACGTCACAATGATGAGATCAAGGCGTTTAGTCTTGGAGAGAATAGACACAAAATGCTGGAGTAACAGCGGGACAGGCAGCATCTCTGGATAGAACGAATGGGTGATGTTGCAGGTCAAGACTATTCTTCTGAAGAAGAGTCTCGACCCGAAACGTCATCAATTCCTTCTATCCAGAGATGCTGCCTTTCCCGCTGAGTTACTCCAGCATTATGTGTCTATGTTCGGTGTAAACCAGCATCTGCAGTTCCTTCCTGCACTGATCTGGAGAGGATCTGGTTTTGTTGGTAGTCCATGTATTTCCAGTTTGTGAAACTTTCGGGGCAAATACTAGTTTCTTGTTATTTAAAAGATTAGATGTGCCAAAAAAAAGTGATTGAATGAAAGTTCAATCACTGCAATCCCTGGCTGATGTATGTTATTATCTAGAAATAATATTAATTCCACAAAGTTGTGTTCGGCACGGACTAGAAGAGTCGAGATGGCCTGTTTCCGTGCTGTAATTGTTATATGGTTATATGGTTATAGAACCAATAGCTTTAGTATTGGTTGCCATAGTTCAATTGTTAAATCTTTGTGTTTGGTTAAAAATCAATTTTATTTTTCTTGGGGATCTTTTCAAAATTTTATTTTACAGTTAGTCTAAACTGGAAACATCATGTGATATTTAGTTTATTCTTTCATTGTGGCTGGTGGATATCAGGTTTTGGCCCTGAAGATGTATCGCTGGCACTGAAACCAGTCACTGTCCAAATGTGTCAGGCAACAATTACTCCGGATTGATTTTTATCACAGTCAGTAATAGAAAATGTATTTGTCTGAACCCAGTGTTATGTACATACAGTATTGCTTGCTTTCAAACGTTTCAAAGGTATTTTATTGTCACGTGTATCACAAGGTACAGTGATATGTGAATTACCATACAGCCATACTAAAAAAAATCACCGACACACAACTACATAAAAGTCAACATATACATCCAACATATATATACAGCGGATTCCCCACATTCCTCACTGTGATGGAAGGCAATAAAGTCCAGTCTTCGTCCTCTTTATTCTCCCACGGGTGGGGCAGTCGAACCATCCGTCGGGGTGATCGAATCTCCTGCAGCCGGCTATCGAAGCCCCCGCGTCGGGGTGATCGAAGCTCCCGCGTTGGGGCGGTCAAGGTACCCGCGTCGGGCCGGTCAAAGCTCCAGAGGCTTGGAGTTCCCAAAGTCGGTCTCTAATAGAGACCGTGAGCTCCGCAATGTTAAAGTTCGCAGGGGCCCGCGGTTGGAGCCCCAAAGTCGACGCCCGACAGGGATCGTGAGCTCCGTGATGTTAAATCCGCAGGCTACCGTGGTGGAGCTACCGTGGTGGAGCTCTCGAAGTCGGACTCCAGCATAGACCGTCAACTCCTCGATGTTAGGCCACAGTGCGGACGGAGATACGATATAGAAAAAAATCACATCTTCGTTGAGGTAAGAGATTAGAAAAAGTTTCCCCCGCCTTCCACCCCCCATATAAAACAAGCTAAAGAACACAAAAAACATAAATTTAACACATATAAACAAATAACAAAGAAGGAAGGGACAGACAGATTGTTGGCGAGGCAGCTATTGCTGGCGCCACCCTTTCTTTATTGGAAGTAGCTTAACATTTTTAGCCAATAGGTTAGATAATTTGCAAAGGAAAAATTACCTCAAGCCAGGTTTTTTCCAAAAGAATTGCAGACTACTACCATTTTCCATGAAAGCTTTCCCGTTAAGCCCCTGTCCCACTTAGGAAACCTGAACGGAAACCTCTGGAGACCTTGCGCCCCACCCAAGGTTTTTCTGGGAGGTTCCCGGAGGTTTTTGTCACTCTCCCTAATGGTCGAAAGTGGTCTCTGCGTAGTCGAGCTTCTTCTATGTTCCGGCGATTATTTCAAAAAATTCAAAACCGGCCTCGACTAAAAATTGGTTGCCGTTTTAAAAATTGGTAATTTTTTAGTCGAAGCCGGTTGCGATGCTAGTTGAAGGTGGTTACCGGAGGTTGCAGGTAGTGTAAGGTAAGACCTCCATGGTGGAATAAAACTGGGTGGCAAAAAAAGGTTAATATTAACATAAGCATGTGACCTCTGTCACTCCTGGGCGTGCTCAATCATAGTTGCAGAGTTCTTTTAGCAGAGAAAAGTTATTTTTTCTTACAATAAAAGTCTCCCAGGTTTTTTTTTAAATAATTCTGAACCATGAGAGCAGGGAAGGAACAAGTTACGTGGATGTTACTAAAAGTACATCTACTGCTGTTAGCAGCAGCCCTTTTGCTTCATCAGCCTTTCAGGAAAGGCAGAAGGGAAAGCACAAGGGTGAAGAAGAAGTAGAATAAGAGGTGTCAGTGGGTGAAGCCCTTCTTGCAAAGAAGATTGATGCTTGGACAGTATGATAACCTGATGAATGTGCTGCAAGAGGACGATTTGTCTGCCTTTAAAAACTTTCTACGAATCACACCTGAGCTGTTTAATGAGCTGAAGGAAACTGTGGGTCCCCTACTGGAAAAAAAGGAGACCTATATTCGTAGAAAGTTTTAAAATGCAGACATATCCTCCTCTTGGGGTGCAAGGTCTCCAGAGGTTTCCTTTCAGGTTTCCTAAGTGGGACAGGGGCTTTACTGTCACCCGATCTCTCGTGTCCTTAGCTCTGCTGGAGAACTGTAAAGAAACATGTACAGCAGTATTAAATTAAATGATTTTTGTGAGGCAGTAAAGTAGATTGAAACATTGATATATTTACTCAACAGTATTTTAGGCTTTTTACCCCAAATTCAGCAGCACAGCCTGGAAACAGGAAACCTGATGTACAGATAACCATCGTTGAACGGACCTTAGGGGAGGGAATGACAAACGTTATTGCCAATTGTCCACTATAACTGAGTGAGGATTCGTCCCATCCACGTAGTGATCACTCAATGAAACAATGAGTTGTTTTGAAATACAAAGTTTTCACCTGCTTTCCGTGGACACGGCTGGGCAATATTCTGCATTGTTGCATTGACACCACATTGCCGAACAATTGAAGAACTATAGACAAAAGTCGAGGCACAGGTTAGAAATAAGCTCTACAGAATTTGGTTGTGAATCGTAGCGAACGATGAATGAACTGAAACTCAATGACCATCCCCATCCTCAACAATGGAAAAGACAAGGCTGACATTGGCAGCTATCTTCAAAAGGGAAGATATCACTGTCAAGCGAACAGTCTAATTTTGCCACCACCCAAGGCCCAACTATGATAGAAAGACCATCTCTGCCGATTCATTTCCCTTCATATGATTTCACAACGTAGCACATTCATGAGGATGTAGGCCCCCAACAATATTGTGGTTGTGGTGCTGAAAGCATGGCGTCCAATGTGAACTGAGGCTCTTGCCCTGCTGCTCCAGTACAGCTGCAGTTGGCAATGTCCTGGCAAAGTGAAAGGGGACATCCTTCTGCAAAGCAAAGAATGAAGCCAGTCCAGACACTTACAACCTTATGAGCCAACATCCCATCAGTAAATTGATGGAATATGTCACTGATTGGCACTATCTTGTGATACTTAGACAATAAACTGTTCAGTGATGCTCAGTTGGCATTTTGCCATGTCCACTTAGCCTCAGAACTCATTACAGCCATTTAATGGAGTAAAGAGCTGAATTCTAGAGAACAAGTGTGGATGATTATCCCGGGCATAGAAATAGACCGAGGCGTCTTGGTAAAACAAGTAGGAATCAGGGAGCAATTCACCACTTACCAAAGTCCTATCTATTGCAAATAAAGATGTTTGTGGTTATTGGAAGTCAGCCATCTTCTCCTCAAAACATCACTGTAAGTGTTCCTCAGAGTAGTCTTTACCATCTTCATCTGCTTTATTATAAGCCTTTCCTCTCTCGTGGCAGAAACGAGAATGTAGCTGATTTATTGCACAAATTTCATCTACAGTTCATTAGAAAATGTTCCCAAAATACACCGAGACATGGACAACATTCAGCTAATAGGTTTTGTTCGACAATAATTCACACCACATGCATTCAAGACAATGACAACCTCTAATAAAGAACATAAAGACAATTTACTTGATATTTAGTGGTATTAACATTGCCAAATCCCCATTAAATATCCAGGAGGTCACCAGAAACTTATTCAGCTGTATAAATAGTTCAGAACTGAGATTAGAAACATAGAAAATAGGTGCAGGAGTTGGCCATTCGGCCCTTCGAGCCAGAACCGTCATTCAATATAATGGTGGTTGATCACACAAAATCAGAGTTCTGGCTTTGTCCCCATATCATTTGATTCCCTTAGCCCTCAGAGCTAAATCTAACACTCTCTTGAAAACATCCAGTGAATTGGCCTCCACTGCCTTCTGTGGCAGATAATTCCACAGGTTCACAACTCTCTGGGTGAAAAGGTTTTTCCTCATCTCAGTCCTAAATGGCCTACCCCTTATTCTTAAACTGTGACCCCTGGTTCTGGACTCCCCCAACATCGGGACCATTTTTTCTGCGTCTATTTTGTCCAATCCTCTAAGAATATTACATGTTTCTATAAGATCTCCTCTCATTCTTCTAAATTCCAGCGAATACAAGCCCAGTCGACCCATTCTTTCATCATATGTCAGTACTGCCATCCCGGGAATTAACCTAGTGAACCTATGCTGCACTCCCTCAACAGCATTAATGTCCTTCCTCAAATTAGGAGACCAAATTTGCACACAATGCTCCAGGTGCAGTCTCACCAATGCCCTGTACAACTGCAGTAGGACCTCCTTGCTCCTAAACTCAAATCCTCTTGCAATGAAGGCCAACATGCCATTAACTTCTTTCACTGCCAGGTCAGAAGCTGAATATCTTGCAGTGAGGGGTTCACATCCTGACTCCCCAAATCCAGGAATATGCTGGGGTTCCCTCCATTTATGTGGATGAGTGCAGCTCCCATAGCAGTTAAGCACCATTGGCATGTCTAGGGTCTTGATCAGCATCGTAAACATTCCCTACTGTTGGTTTACCTTACCATCCATTGGCAAGGTAACTCTGCAGGCACCTGCCCATCCCTGTTTTACCACGAGAAGGTCAAATGCATCAGGGTCATGAGAACTCCACCATTTTGGTGGGGAACTGTACATCATTCCCATAATCTGTTCACCAAAATACTGGAACTCATTAACAGTATAGGGTTCATACTCTACATCAACTGCACTGGTTCACCTGGTTGAAGTGTAAAGAGCATTATCTTTTCTAGAACAATTAGGGATTGAAGAATAAATGCTGGATTTACTCAAATCTCTTATAAACAGTCCAATTAAAAATGTGTTAAGGGCGGAGCAGCGATTGCTGCAGAGTTGCTGCTTCACAGCGCCAGAGACCCGGGTTTGATCCTGACTATGGGTGCTGTCTGGAGTTTGTATGTTCTCCCTTTGACCGTATGGGTTTTCTCCCGGTGCTCCGGTTTCCTCCCACACTCCAGAGACGCACAGGTTTATGGGTTAATTGGATTTAGTAAATTCTACATTGGCCCTAGTGCATAGGATACTCTTAGTGTATGGGATGATCGCTGCTTGGTGCAGACTTGGTGGGCCGAAGGGCCTGTTTCCACACTAATAATAATAATAATAATAAATTTTATTTATGTGCGCCTTTCAAGAGTCTCAAGGACACCTTACAAAAATTTAGCAGGTAGAGGAAAAACATGTAAGGGGAATGAAATAAATAGTAGAGACATGACTAGTACACAAAGTAAAGACAGAATTCAATTCAAAACACAATATGAGGCAATTAATGCACAGATGAAAAGGGAGGGGGACGTGGGGCTAAGGATAGGCAGAGGTGAAGAGATGGGTCTTGAGGCGGGACTGGAAGATGGTGAGGGACACGGAATTGCGGATCAGTTGGGGGAGGGAGTTCCAGAGCCTGGGAGCTGCTCTGGAGAAGGCTCTGTCCCCAAAACTGCGGAGGTTGGACGTGGATGGAGAGGAGACCGGCTGATGTGGATCTGAGGGACCGTGAGGGTTGGTAGGGGGAGAGGAGGTCAGTGAGATATGGGGGGGGGCCAGATGGTGGAGGGCTTTGTAGGTGAGGATAAGGATTTTGTAGGTGATCCGGTGGGAGATGGGAAGCCAGTGAAGTTGTTTGAGGACTGGAGTGATGTGATGCCAGGATTTGGTGTGGGTGATGAGTCGGGCGGCTGCGTTCTGGACCAGTTAGAGTCGGTTGATGTAGGTGGAGCTGATGCCAAGGAGAAGTGAGTTGCAATAGTCCAGTCGGGAGGAGATGAAGGCATGGATGAGTCTTTCAGCAGCGGGAGGTGTGAGAGAGGGTCTGAGTTTGGCGATGTTGCGGAGATGAAAGAAGGAGGTTTTAATGACATGGCGGATGTGAGGCTCAAGGGAGAGGGTGGAATCAAAGATCACGCCAAGGTTGCGGGCCTGGGGAGATGGGGAAACAGTGGTGCCGTCGATGGTGAGAGTGGGGTTATTGATTTTGCTGAGTGTGGCTTTGGAGCCTATGAGGAGGAATTCTGTCTTATCGCTGTTGAGTTTGAGGAAGTTATGTTGCATCCAGGTTTTTATAGCTGACAAACAGGAGTTGATATGGGAGAGGGGGGGGTTGTGGGGGGATTTGGTGCCGAGGTAGATCTGGGTGTCATCGGCGTAATAGTGGAAGTCCAGGTTGAAGTGGCGGAGTATCTGACCAAGGGGGAGGATGTAGATGATGAAGAGGAGGGGGCCGAGTACGGAGCCTTGAGTGACTGTGGCTGTAGCAGAGGTGTGGTTGTGGAGAGAGATGAAGTGGGATCTGTTGGAAAGGTAGGAACGGAGCCAGCTGAGTGCAGAGCCTTCAATGCCGAGGTCTTTGAGTCTGGTGAGCAGGATGTTATGGTTCACTGTATCGAATGTCACTGTATCACTAATGTCTAAAGTGTAAAAGGGATTGTATGGATTAGATTAATTCAGTATGTTCCTTGGAAATGGATGTCATCTTGAGTCCCGGTACACTCACTATACAGATTAAATCATGATTAGTAGTGGAATATCAAGGATTGTTTGACACTCGCAGAGTGGGTAAAATGTATGTAATGAAAAAGCAGTGCCTGGCATTTGTAAAATGCTCAGATATTTTGGCTTAAAAATGAACAGTCAAATTTTACAACATGTTCAGATTAAAATTACACCTACTTCAAACAAACGAGCCTGATGCAATTCTTTTTCCCCAGTAAGGTACTTAAAGAGTTACAATAGATTAGTTATATAGTAAATCCAGCTGAAATAATTTGTTGTTTCAGTAAATGCATGAATCTATAAAATTTGCATGAAAAAGCTAGAATTCCAATATCTGCAGATTCTTAAGTGAGAATTGAATATTCTGACAGTACCAAACATCCAAAGAAACGAGGATTTACATTTTTTAGTTTCAGGCTATATAAATTCAATAAGTTTTTAGTCAAATATAATTTTCAATAAAAATACATCCTTTTCATAGAAAAATATTCAGAATTGTCGCCAGCTTTAAACATGACAATTCATTTATTTGGTGCAGACAATGCCATGTTAGAATACTCTGCATTAATCTACAGCCTGAAGAAAATCAGTATAATATAGTTCAACAGTCTGTGACTGAGCTTTGGTCTATCTTGGGATCATTTGGGAGGTGTTTCATATCCCTTCACGTGAAAGTGATTTATAATCTCAGCTATGATCTTCTGCTTGGCGCCAACCAGTTGCTAATATCGAACTAGCTCAGAAAGGCACATATACTGTCTTTATTTCCTTCCTAGTTCAAACAATTATGGTGCAAGCTTGTGGGCAATATTTAAAAGGTACAGAAGCGCTAAAGATTCATATTTTTACAGCATGGAAGCACATCCTTCAACCCATTGTGTCCATGCCAACCAAGATGCATAACGGTGCTTAGCTCATTTGCCTCCATTTGACCCATGTACCTCTAAACCTTTCCTATCCTGTCAAAACTCAAATATTCACTCAGAACCTACATCTGATCTGAACACTCAACAGAAATACAGTACTATTGAGAGTGTTTTAGCCCAGTGAGCAATGGTAAATTTCTAGGAACTATTATGCTGGTTTTGAAACTTATTTAGAGACATCCAAAAATACATGAAATTAATAAACCCAACACTCTCCAAACCAGAAATCTTTTCTTGAAATGTAGTTTTTATCTGTGGAATTCTCTGCCTCAGAGGCCAGTTCTCTGGATACTTTCAAGAGAGAGCTAGATAGGGCTCTTAAGGATAGCGGAGTCAGGAGATATGGGGAAAAGGCAGGAACAGGGTACTGATTTGGGATGATCAGCCATGATCACATTGAATGGCGGTGCTGGCTCGAAGGGCCGAATGGCCTACTCCTGCACCTATCGTCTATTATCTTTTTTTCTACCATTTCAACTTGCCTTAGGTTAGAAGGTTTCTCTGTTGATCATTAAGTTTCTTTATCCATTGGAGACTACAGTAAACAGTACCAGACTCCTAATTTTACATTTTGATTAGCTACAATCAGGCTGCCCATGTATAATTAAACCTCCTTTGCTGAATGTTGGCATACATAATTCATACACTGGAAGTGAGCAGCCGGGCAAGGATGTGCTTTCCTTGATCAGATGTCACGACTCAAATTTCTGTCGTCATCAATCACAGATGTGTTCAGGTACATTACACTTTACCTGCAAAGCAGCATTCCAGGTTGCGGCTGTAGATTATCAAGGTGCTTCGCGGAGCTGGGCTCATCAATTTCTATGTGTAGGACAGAACTGCAGATGCTGGTTTAAACCGAAGATAGACACAAAAAGCTGGAGTAGCTCAGCGGGTCAGACAGCCCCTCTGGAGAGACCTGAAAAGTCACCTATTTCCTTTCTCCAGTGATGCTGTCTGACCTGCTGAGTTACTCCAGCTTTTTGTGTCTATCATCATTTTTTATATCAGGCCCAGCCTGATAAATCCGGTATCTTAATAATGCATCCTGAAAATACTTTCTAATCAGTTTTGTTATTTGTGGGGCTACCGTTAAATTTAGTAGCATCCTTTATTTTGAGCTTTAAGTGGTATTGAGTTTTTTTTACCAAAATCTTGTTTTCTTTTTACATAAACTGTAATAGAATTGGATTTAGTGTTCAGTTTATTAATTTCATGTATTTTTGGAGGTCTTGCAACATTTTACAATAGTCCATAAGTTACATAATGCAGGTTGTTTAGCAACAGCAATCATTGTTTTGAGAGCTCTTGACATTTCAAACATGAGTTAAAGAGTCAATGGTTCTAGTTACACTCAACTGTATGAATTTACTGCATTATGTTTTTATGAAATGCGTTGAATTTCACTCAGTGCACCAGGGGGCTTCAAAGTTTTCCACCAATGTTAGGATCCTCCTTTGTATCAGTCAGTTATATGTCCTCATGCTCCAAAGCAGTGATAGCTGGCCATTCTTTTTGTTTCCTTTGTCCTAAGTTAAGGGAAGGCATTTTTGTCACAACAGAAACTTTAAAATGGTAACAGAATAGAAGGAAAGCCGACCCTATGTTACCTTCTCTTCCTTTCTCATTTATTTTTCCTCCTGAATAGGTAGGGTCAAATGCATGTTCACGAACAAGCTGTATGACAGATGTGTTACACCAGATGACGATTACCCTTGCCAACAAAACCCTAGTATCAAACAATATCAAATTGGGTGACAAAAATGTAACAACTTGTATTTGTTACCACTTCCTTCTTTCTAATAACTGCCTGTGGACGGATGTCCAAAGCAAAGATTATAGAGGTTCCTCTATAATCTTTGGTCCAAAGCTAACAACTGCAATTTGAGAGGGAGAAGGTTTAAATCAGAAGTGTCAGTGTTGCAGTTGAACAAAGGGGACTATGGAGGCATGAGAGAGGAGCTGGCCAAGGTCGACTGGAAAATAATACTCGCAGGAATGATGGTGGCACAGCAATGGCAGGAATATTTGGGCATAATCCAGAAGATGTAGGATCATTTCATTCCAAAGAGGAAGAAAGATTCTAAGGGTAGTAAGAGGCAACCGTGGCTGACAAGGGAAGTTAAGGATGGAATAAAACTAAAAGAAAAGATGTATAACATAGCAAAGAGTAGCGGGAAGCTAGAGGATTGGGAAACTTTCAAAGGACAACAGAAGGTAACAAAGGGCAATACGGAGTGAAAAGATGAAGTACGAGAGTAGGCTGGCCAAAAATATAAAGATGGATTGTAAACTCTTCTTTAGGTATGTTAAGAGAAAAATATTAATAAAGACAAATATGTGTCCCTTGAAGGCAGAAACAGGTGAAATTATGGGGAACAAGGAAATGGCAGAAGAGTTGAACAGGTACTTGTTGTGTGAGTTTGAGATAGGTTGAGATTGTTTATGTCTTCACTAAGGAAGACACAAACAATCTCCCAGATGTACTATAGGACAGAAGATCTAGGGAGACAGAGGAACTGAAAACATTTTGCATTAGGAGAGAAATAATATTGGATTGACTGATTGGACTGAAGGCTGATAAATCCTTAGGGCCTGATGTTCTGCATCCCAGGGTACTCAAGGAGGTGGCTCTAGAAATTGCGAATGCATTGGTGATCATTTTCCAATGTTCTATAAATTCAGGATCACTTCCTGTGGATAGGAGGGTAGCTAATGTTATCCCACTTTTCAAGAGAGGAGCAAGAGGGAAAATGTAGAATTATAGACCAGTTAGCCTGACATCGGTGGGGAAGATGCTGGAATCAAATATTAAAGAAGAATAACGGCGCAGTTTGGATAGCAGTAAAAGGATCGGTCTGAGACAGCATGGATTTATGAAGGGGAAATCCTGCTTGACTAATCTTCTTGAATTTTTTGAGCATGTGACAAGTAAAATGGATGAAGGAGAGTCAGTGGATGTAGTGTATCTGCTCGTTCAGAAACCATTTGATAAGGTCCCACACAGGAGATTAGTGGGCAAAATTAGAGTACATGGTATTGGGGTAGGGTATTGACATGGATAAATTTGTTGGCAGACAGGAAACAAAGAGTAGAAATAAACGGGTCCCTGTCAGAATGGCAGTCAGTGGCGAGTGGCGTGCCGCAAGGCTCGGCATATATATATTTACAATATATATTAATGATTTAGATGATGGAATTAAAAGTTACTCTAGCAAATTTGCAGATGGCACAAAGCTGGGTTGCAGTGTGAACTGCAAAGAGGATGCTAGGAGGCTACAGGGTGACTTGGACAGGTTGAGTGTGTTGGCAGATGCAGAAAAAATGTAGATAAATGTGAGGATATCCACTTTGGCAGCAAGAGCAAGGAGGCAGATTATTATCTCAATGGTGTCAATTAGGAAAAAGGGAAGTGCAACGAGACCTGGGTGTCCTTGTACACCAGTCACTGAAAGTAAACATTCAGGTACATCAGGCAGTGAAGAAAGCCTTCATAACAAGAAGATTTGAGTATAGGAGTAATGGCCCTGTCCCACAATGCGAGTTCATTCAAGAGCTCTCCCGAGTTTAAAAAAAAATCAAGCTCGTGGTAAGCACGGAGAATGAACGTAGCGGGTACATTGGAGCTCGAGGACATCGCTTAGCGGCTCGTAACTCTAAGGGCAGGTACTCGGGAAGACTCGCTAACGACATGTTGAAAAATGTCCACGAGAACCCCGAGTACCGACGAGCGGCCATTACCATAAATCTCCGAGTGAAAATCAGGGCAAACTCGGGAGAACTCTTTGAATGAACTCGTACAATAGGACAGGGCTTTTAAGAGGTCCTTCTATAGTTGTACAGGGCCCTGGTGAGACCATATCTGGAGTATTGTGTGCAGTTTTGGCATCCTAATTTGAGGAAGGACATCCCTTGCTATTGAGGCAGTGCAGCGTAGGCTCACGAGGTTAATCTCCGGGATGGCGGGACTGTCATATGAGGAAAGATTTGAAAGACTGGGCTTGTATTCCCTGGAATTTAGAAAGATGGGAGGGGTTCTTGTAGAAACATATAAAATTATAAAAGGACTGGACAAGCTAGATGCAGGAAAAATGTTCCCAATGTAGGGGGAGTCCAGAACCAGGGGTCACAGTCTAAGAATAAAGGGGCTGCCATTTAAAACTGTGATGAGAAAAAACTTTTTCACCCAGAGAGTTGTGAATTTGTGGCATTCTCTGCCACAGAAGGCAGTAGAGGCCTTTTCACTGGATGAATTTAAAATAGAGTTAGATAGAGCTCTTGGGGCTAGCGGAATAAAAATATATGGGGAGAAGGCAGGCACGGGTTACTGATTGTGGATGATCAGCCATGACTACATTGAATGGGGGTGCTGGCTCGAAGGGCCAAATGGCCTCCTCCTGTACCTATTTTCGATGTTTCTATGTCTATGTTTCTATGACATGACACATCATTACACAGCTAAAAAAGTTATTGTGCCAATTACAGCCTAACCAATGGAGGTCCAATTGGTAATTTAAAGATGCACATGGGCAGGATATGTCACATGTGTATTGGCATTTGAGTATCAAGTTTATACTGGCACAACCTTGTCCTTATCTTCAGACTATCCTGCACCCACCCTTCAATAACTCAGGTGTGGGTCAGTTGACTGATCCACCAAGACCAAGATCAGGATGGCTGTAGTTTTTCCTTGGTTGCAGATGCCTCTTTGACACAAGCCAGCTGACCAATTATTTCTACTAATCAGCGACCTAGACGACACAATTGACTTACACTTGGTTCCCTCTTGTTAGCAAACTTCCTACAGTTAATTCACATAGCTATTGTTTGCTCAGTCTGAAGAAGGATTTTGACCCGAAGCGTCACCTATTTCTTTTCTCCAGAGATGCTGCCTGGCCTGTTGTGTTACTCCAAAACGTGTGTCTGTCGATTGTTTTTCTGTAACTGATTAATGATCAATTAACAGGGTCCTGAATCGACAGTTCCCGCTGATTTACATTGTGGCACTGCTGTTATCTATTTCAGATACTTTTGGTTAATCATTATTTTCTTACTTTAATGTCAAGAATAGTACCACGTAACCTTTAAGTTGTCATTTGCATTTCTGTTAAAAAATAAATACAATCGGGTTGAGAAAGATTGCAAATAATTGAATAGATTTGAAAACTGACAAGGTAGTGGCAGCATTAAAAAAAAGATTGCAATTGCAACCAATAAATTCTTTTCTACTGTATATGAGGATTAGGTGCAGAAAAACTTTAAAAAAATAAAATACTGCAAAAATAGAGTGTTTTAACTTAAATGCAATTTTAGTTTTGGCTTTCCTTTGAGAGAAATAATGGAATGGCATCAATAGTGAGATCTAATAAACACAGGAAGTCATCAAAGTCAGAGGGTGTTATGAAGGCCAGATTTTTGGTTAAAACAGCAGCAATTAATGGCAGACCTTTCATATAATTTGCACCACAGCTGATCAGCCAACAATTTATTTTTATGACGGTTTAGGAATGTTGCCTGGAAAATAATTTTATGGATATTGCTTGTTAAAACCTTTCTGTTACAATGCATTTGAAAACTGTATTTTATTGAAAGAGAAGTACATGCAGATCTGCACTTAGCAGTACCCTCTTCTAAATTTTATTTTTCTCTTTCACATCAACAGATGCAGCAGCTCTTCTATGAGAATTATGAGCACAACAAAAAGGGGTACATTCAGGATTTGCATAACAGTAAGATTCATAATGCTATCACACTCCATCCCAATAAAAGACCCTCCTATCAATATAGACTGCATAACTACTTGCTAACCCGAAAAGTTTCAGAGCTACGCCATCGCACCATCCAGTTGCATCGAGAAAGCGCTTCCATGAGCAAGCTCAGCAATACTGAAGTGCGCAAGGAGGATCAACAGCTTGGTATGATGCCTTCTTTTATGCGTTTCCAGCCTCAAGACAGAAACGAGGTCCTTGAGTGGGAATTTCTGACTGGGAAGCACCTTTATAGCATGGTGGAGACACAAATCCCTCGGCAAGGCATCAACAGTATGCTGCGTGCAGCCCTGGATGACTGTATAATGCAAGTTATGGAAATGATCAACTGGAATTCTAAGACAAGAGGGCGTGTAATTGAATTTAAAGAAATTCAATATGGCTATCGCAGAGTTAATCCCATGTATGGTGCAGACTACATCCTGGATCTGTTGCTACTTTACAAGAAGCATAAAGGGAGAAAGGTAACTGTTCCTGTGAGACGCCATGCTTACATTCAACAATCGTTCAGTAAACCATTCATGAAGGAGGCTGAAGAACTTAATGCCAGAGAGCTTGCAGAAAGCATAAACAGCGAGGCTCAGTCATTCTCCTTCCTCTCAAACTCACTGAAGATCTTTTCACCGTTCCAATTCACAGAGAGCACCAAAGAGCTGAAGCAGCGTAATGACCAGAAAGTTCACATCCTAGTCCCCCTCACTGGAAGGTACGACATATTTGTCCGGTTCATGGAGAACTTTGAGAAAACTTGCCTTATTCCAAAGCAGAATGTAAAATTATCCATATTGTTATTCAATTCTGATTCAGTCCCAGACGAAGGCAATCACTTGCAGTTAATGAATGAGCTCAGCCGAAAGTATCCTACAGCAGATATGACCATTCTCCCAATGAGGGGAGAGTTCTCCAGAGGCTTGGCCCTAGAAATGGGCTCCTCTTCATTACATAATGACAGTTTGTTGCTCTTCTGCGACATCGACTTAATTTTTATTCCAGACTTTCTGCAGAGATGTAGGGACAATACAATTCAGGGAGAACAAGTTTATTTTCCTGTAATTTTTAGTCAGTATGACCCAAAAATAGTTTATGGTGGGAACCCTGTAAATGATAACAACTTTGTTTTCACGAAGAAGACCGGTTTCTGGAGGGATTATGGCTTTGGAATTGTTTGCATATACAAGAGCGATTTATTGCAAGTTGGCGGATTCGATACTTCCATTCAGGGTTGGGGGCTGGAGGATGTTGACCTTTTTACTAAGGTGATCTCTTCCGGCTTGACTGCATTTAGAAGCCAAGAAATTGGGGTTGTTCACATTTACCACCCTGTTCACTGTGATCCTAACATAGATCCTAAGCAATACAAGATGTGTCTAGGGTCCAAAGCAAGTACATTTGGATCGACAATGCAGCTAGCTGAACTCTGGCTTGAAAAACATCTAAATGGTGGATACAACAGAACTATATCCTGACATTCAAGCTCCTTATCTAACTCTTCAAAGGGTTTTACCTCAGATTTTTACATTGTTATGCTTTTGGTTCTCCAGTCACCTCTTCCAAAGAAGATTTTCAAAGCATTAAGACAAGGTGAATAACATTCATGAATATTTTAATGTCCTATGGAAAGTGCTTTGAAAATGGGTTTTTTTGATCATTGCCTAAAAGTGGGGAGATTCAAAACACTTGGGAGTACTGTTGGTCGTATTTCTCCTGTAGGCTTCGTAAAAGTGCTTCTTGTGTCAGAATCTGAACTGCAAGTCAAATCTGATACGTTGGAAATAATGCCACAAAAGTGCTTTAAGCTTCAAGTGGGAAAGAACTATTGTAGACTTTTTAATTTATGTTCAGACTTTAAAATTGTTGACATTCACCATCTGCAGTATTTTTTAATAACTATGTGAACAAATGTATGATTGTATGTTTGCTTTTAAAAACTTTTATGTGGGAATATATTCTCGCAAGATTACAGGTACTGGTGACCAAGCTCGAAATGTCAGAAAATGTATGTATTCCGTATAATGTGTACAGCGAGTTTAGATGACTCCTGGTTTCTTCAATGGAAACATGCTGCAAGTAGGCATGTATCCTCATTCCTTTAGCTTTGTGTCTTTAAATGCCCCTACAGTTTGCCGCTTAGAAATCATCTGAGAACAATCTTATTTATAATAAAGTATCTGCATAACATTATTTCACTTCTTAAATATGGTTGGATTGTTTTTGTCGATTTTATGAAAATCACTCATTCGAGGAACAACTCGCTGTTTTAATGAAGGTGTTTTATTATTTCATTAATAATTTTTGCATAGGTCAAGTTGTCTTTGGAAATACCCAGATCTACTGCTGAAAATAGATTGGAAATTTTCTGAAAAGCCATTGTTACTATACACCTGAAATCCCTCTACTTTTCCATGGTTACTTTACCCAGTTGGGTGTTGTTGCTCTTTGTGCCATATTTCAGTATGCTGCCACTTGGGGTGGAATGCTATTGTTCATAGAGCAACCAAAATGGTCAGAGTAGCTATGTTGAGTAGCAAGATGAATTAGTCAAATCTGAGTGTGCCGTGGCAGTGAGTCAGTGCGACATCTTGAGCTGAAATTAAAACAGACTGTGCTGGAAAGATGCCCATCTGTGGAGAGGAAAGTAGGGTTGACACCAGAAATGGAAAAGTAAGATAAATGTGCTTTAAGTTGCAGAGAGAGGGAGAAGGGTAAAAAGATCAGAGGGAATATGAGAATATCTATGTTAGATACAAGACCAAGGCTGTCCAGATGATTAATACCTTCGTTCCTTTGATGAATTAAAGTGAGACAAAGAATAGACCAGTTCTGACACAAACATAAGGTTGGAAGTGGCTATCAGGGTCACATTAGTAGACTGAATTTAGTAGTCATCACCCAACATGTGTTTCGTTTCTCCAGTTTAGAGGATACTACCAAATGCAGTGTACTAAATTCAAAGAAAGGCAAGTGATTTGCAGCTTCACCTTGAATGGTGGCTGGTTCCATGGATAGTGCAAAGAAATAAGATGAAAGAACAAGTGTTCCTGAGAAAATGCTGTGAGAAAGGGATTTGCTTTGAGGGAACATTCCCTCAGAAAGCCAAAAGAAGAGGGGAAGATGCATTGAGAGGTGGAATTTTAATAAAGTTGTTAGGGATTTAAAGAGGAATGTGGAGGCAGGCAGGGCAGAGGGCGAGAGCAAGGTAAATCTATAC
The DNA here is from genome assembly GCF_010909765.2 of Amblyraja radiata. Taxonomy (NCBI): domain Eukaryota; kingdom Metazoa; phylum Chordata; class Chondrichthyes; order Rajiformes; family Rajidae; genus Amblyraja; species Amblyraja radiata. Next base: position 48,007,237 of record NC_045958.1, on the reverse strand, counting down.
TTGGTTTCACCACCAAGGGAGGGGAACACATGAACAGAGGTGGCATCTATACCCAGCTTGTAAGTTTCCCCTCTGCCCTTTGCTCCAGCAGGACTTAATAAATTAAGTGGATTTTTAATGCAATTTTCTCTTTTATATACAATGGCATAATTCCAAAGTTGCCAGTAACTTGGGGGTTGATGCCAACAGAGTGGCATAAAGATCGAGGTCAGTGTAGTCATTCAACACGGGTTTGGGGATGCGAGTTATTGTGGATGTCGCCAAATAGTTATCTGGGGAGGAGAGTGTTCAGGCGGAGTTAAGTGTTTGGGGAAAGGTAGAGGATTATGATCACTATACAAAATGCTACAAAATCCTGCTTCTGTCTGGAGGTCCCAGAACAGGATGAAGATCATCAATGGAAGAAACTAATTCAATTTCTCTCTCCACAGATGTTCCCTGACCTCAAAAGTTCCAGAGCATGGAAATAGACCCTTCCACTCATGCCAACCTATTTATACCAATTCCATTTACCAGCACTTGGTCTGTATTTAGGAGTGTGATGATAAAAAAAAATCTTCCCGTGGATAATTGCCAATCTACAGATCTCTCAATCCCTGAAGCCTTTGAATACACACACCAAGATTCATAATTAATCTCCTGTTTAGCATCCCTCTATACTCACAACTTTGCACACCTCCACAGCCATTCATTTTTCCTTCCAATCTGCTCCATCATACACTTCTTCAGAGATCATGGTTTGCAAATAGGAGTTTGGGTAAGAAAGCCTTTGAAACAAGTTTAGTAATGCAAAGTCATTCATCAGTGCATAATTTATCGATTAATTAAAAGGCAGAGCATGGAAAAAACACCCTTTGGCCCACTGAGTCCACAGTGACCCGCGATCACCAGTTCTATGATATCACATTTAAGCTTCAACTCCCTGCACATTAGGAGCAATTTAGAGAAGCCAATTAATCTACAATATCACAAGGTGGGAGGAAACCGGTGCACCTGGAGGAAACCCACAGAGTCTAAGGAGAACATGCAAACTCAACACAGACAGCACCCGAGGTCACGATCCAACCCAGGTCTCTCGCGCTGTAACAATTCTACAAGCTGCACCACGGGTGCAGCATTTAATATTTGACCCTCTGGCAGAACTAAAGATTAATGCCAAGAAGCTAACGGGAATTTTTAGGCATGTTACAAATGTCACATTTTAGTGGAGGCTAAAGGGCCTGTTTCACTTGGGCCATCATTAACGCGACAGGCCGGTAGTGACTGACGCGCGATGGTCGCGCGTGCCATCATGCGTCTGCAGCCGTCTGGAGCGTGTGACATCATTTGAAGATGGACACAAAATGCAGGAGTAACTGCGGGGCCGGCAGCATCTCTGGAGAGCAGGAATGGATGACGTTTCGGGTCGAGACTCTTCTTCAGTCTGAAGAAGGGTCTCGACCCGAAACGTCACCCATTGCTTCGCTCCAGAGTTGCTGCCGGTCCCGCTGAGTTACTCCTGCATTTTGTGTCTATCTCCAATCGTCTTGGCCCCACTCTGGTAGTAGGAGTGGGGGCAGATCCGGATCCGCAACGGCTGTGAGCCCCAGGCTGAGTTAGGCGAGTTTGCCTGCTTCTGCTGCTGTTGGAGGTGAGACGTTGCGCCGCGCCAGGGTCTTGGCCTGTCCCACTTTGGCCGTCAGTTACGCGACAGGCCGGTGACGCATGAAGATTTCGTTCAGGACGAAGTCCACACTCCTCCACACCACTCCATGCGCTCGTCCTGCACTACCCACACGCTACCCACACGCTAGCAGGTCTCGTAAATGGCGCGCGAATGACAGCCAAGTGGGACAGGCCCTTAAGACATTAAAAATGTGTACGCCTAACGCACAAGGGTTCAGAAATTGCACTGAGCTGTTACCATTGAAAGGTGTGTGGTTTAAAACAAGCAGGAATAGTGCAATAGTGGGGTGGGCCGAGAGCTCTGGACAGACAGCTTTCATCTTGCAGTTGGAACTTCTTTTTCAGATTAAAATGCAGGCGATTTCAGAACAAATAGATCTGAAGCAGTGGAAGGACACCAACGATGTTGCAGAAAATTAGTTCATGAGGGAGCACATTCACTAAACGTGTGACGGCACAAAAAACACCACACGTCTGTTTGTGTGTGTGTCACTTTCTCATAAAATAGGTTTTTCAATTAGCACTGCCCTTTAAATTATTCTGAACAAGCATGTCCCAGAAATGTTAAACTCTCTCCACAGAAGCTGACATGCTGAGCACATGATGAATTTTATTTTTATTTCAGATTTTCAGCATCTGCAGTATTTTACTTTTGCTTTACAGGTATTTTGCCTCTCAAGATGCACATAACAAAAGCATAAAACTAAGCTGCAACACAGAAGTCTACTTGCCACTCAGTGCCTCAAGCTGCATTGGAAACAATCCACAAAGGATTATAGTGCACCATTAAACCTCTTTCCTTACCACTTGCCTAATTATTTTTTAACATAGAGTACAAACAACATACATAATGAAGACTCGCTCTGCTGTTGCTTTCAGGTCTGCTCACTTGTGGGACACAAATCATGTCTTTGTAAATCTATCCTCTGTTCTGGTAACAAAGTGCTACAACATGAAAATATATTCAATTATACAGTAATTAAGTAGCTGTCACACCTGCTCAATGTTCAGTGAAGAAACAATTGAGATAAATGGAGGATATCTACACCATCACAAAACGAATCATCCTTGTTAAAGTAGAAACATGGGGAATGAAAACGAAATTATTCCGTATCAAAATCAAACTAAAAAAATAATTGGAATGCAATTAGACTCAAAGAGAAAAAAAAAAACACTTTTGTACCAGATGTAGAGAAAAAAGAGATTTATGAGTAGGAATTATGGAGTCAGATGAAATAAAAGTGGAAGAGAAGATGAAGAGCCCATCAAAGTCAGCACGAAGCACTGCATGGCACAGATCTCCCTCCTACTGTCACTTACTTGGCAGAGTAGTCCCAAAGCTACTGGAATCAAACCACAGCCAGCCTGCTGTGTTCCTGAGGAATGCTCATCGGCTTAGTGCAGAGGAGTGTTTGCTAATGAGGGATTTCATGCCTACAGATACTGCACTGCGGCTGAAGCCACCTCAGCCAGAACTGCAGCTATGTACATCATGGGGCAATGAGTCTGGAAAATGAATGTGATAGTTCCAGGAATCAACCCAAGACTAAAACAACCTGAGGGAAACCCTGAACACTTGTGACAAAGACAAAGCACTGATGTCAATACCCCAAATTTCTGCCATGAATGGAGTTCATACTCAGCCCTCAAATCATATAGTCATACGACACAGAAACAGGTCCTTCTGCCCAATACGTCCAAGCTAACCCCATGTAAGCTAGTCCCGTTTGCCCGTATTTGTTCCATATCCCTCTAAACCCTGTGTAGGAAGGTTTTTTTTCCTTTGTCCTGTTTTCACACCTTACACTTCCTTACCAGCTAATACAGCGTAATCCAGGCATCATTCGGGTAAACCTCTCCCTGCACCCTCTCCCCTGACATCAGTCCGAAGAAGGGTCTCGACCCGAAATGTCACCCATTCCTTCTCTCCAGAGATGCTGCCTGTCCCACTGAGTTATTCCAGCATTTTGTGTCCCTCTAAACCTTTCCTATCCATGTTCCCGTCCAGGTGTCTTTTAAATAATATCCAGATGCTGAAACAAAAAAGGTGACATGAGATGGTTGTAAAGGCATAAAAAATAAAGATTAGAAGCATCTCACAGCCACATTAGAATGTTGTTCATCCAACATCATACCATAAACAATCATCGTCGTTCATTATATGATTTCCATTTGGAAATCAAAGCAGGTGCAGTCTTAATTGACTCGAATCTTTATAATGTATTGGATGTTGGGATCTTGAGTCATAGAATCATACAGCAATGAAACAGACCCTGCAGCCCATCTTGCCCATGCTTACCTAGATGGCGAGTCCCACCACATTTGGCCATTATCCCTCTAAACCTCTCCTATCCATGTTGGCTGTGGAAGACCTCCATTATTACCTCTTCCATAGTCCAACAATGGACTGTTGTGGGTTCCACCTCTCCTGAGTCATTGGTGCTGGCTATGATTTGCTCGGTACCTTTTCATATCTCTAGTTTCCCTCTCCCCTGACTCTCAGTCTGAAGAAGGGTTTTTACATGAAATGTCACCTATTCCTTTTGACCCGCTGATTTTCTCCAGCATCTTGTGTCAACCTCTCCCTGTAGCTAATACAGCGTAATCCAGGCATCATTCGGGTAAACCTCTCCCTGCACCCTTTCCAAAGTCTCCATTTCGTTACAGTAATGGGCCAACCAGAACCACATGCAATACTCCAAATGTGGCCGAACCAAAGTCCTGTAAACCTGCATCATAACTTCCTCACCTTTGTACTCAATGTCCAGACCAATGAAGGCAAGCTTACCATATGCCTTCTTTACCACTCTATCTACTTGTGTTGTCACTATCAGGGAGTTATTGACTTGGACCCCAAGAACTCTCTGCACATAGGTGCTGTTAAGGGTCATGCCATTAATTGTATGATTTCTCGTTACATTCAATCCCCCAAAATGCAGCACCTCACTATTGCTCAGATAACTAAACTAAACTCCATCTGCCATTTCTTCACCCATTTCTGTAGCTGATTTATATTCTGCTGTATACCATTTGACAGCCTTCCTTACAGTCCACAACCCCAGCATTTTTGGTGTTATCTGCAAATTTACTAAAAAGTACATTTACTGTTTACGTCCAACTAACTTCTATATATCACAAACATCAGAGTTCCTGAAGAACTCCACTGGTCACAGATTTACAGCTCTAATTATCCTTTCACTACAACCCCCTGTCTTCTTTTAGTAAGCCAGCTCTGAATCCAAACAACCAAGTCACTATTAATCCTGTGCATTTTAATGTTTTGAATCATTGTACCATGGGGGACTTTATCAAATGCTTTATTAAATTCATGTGGGCAACCCTATCTTCATCGTTCACCATCATCTACTCAAAAAACTCGATCAAGTTAGTAAGACAAAGCCTACCATGTACAAAGCCATGCTGATTGCCTCCAATTAACCCATTCTCCTACAAATGGAAGTAAATAATATGCCAAAGATTCCTTTGCAATAGGTTCCTTTCCATTGACATGAGGTACACCAACCTATAATTCCCTGGATTCTCTCGACATCCCTTCTCAGACAAAGGAATAACATTAGCCACCCTCCAGACTCCAGGAATTTGCCTGTGGCTAGAGAAGACACAAAGATCTTTGCCAACACTCCCGCAATCTCTATTGCTTCTCTCAATTACCTCTCACACCACCTGTTTGAAAAAGTTACCCCTCAGATTCCTATTTAATCTTTTCCCCTTCACCATAAATCTATGTCCTCTGGTCCTCGATTCACCTACTCTGGGCAAGAGACTCTGCATCTACCCGATCTATTCATCTCATGATTTTATGTACCTCTATAAGATCACCCCTCATCCTCCTGCGCTCCAAGGGGTTGAGTCCCAGCCTACTCAATCTCTCCCTATAGCTCAGACCCACCAGTCCTGGCAACATCCTCGTAAATCTTCGCTGCACCCTTTCCAGCTTGACAACATCTTTCGTATAACATAGTGCCCAGAACTTAACACAATACAGCCTCTAAACATCTTATACAACTGCAACTTGACCCCCCCCCCAACTTCTATACTCAGTTTTCTTCGGGTGCTCCTGTTTCCTCTCACACTCCTAAGACGTACAGATTTGTAGGTTCATTGGCTTCTGTAAATTGTCCAAAGTGTGTAGGATAGATCGGCGTGGACTTCGGGCCGAATCTCTAAACTAAACTTAAGATCTCAACAAGCCTAAGACTTTATCCACCTTCATTTTCTCCAAGAACCCCAACACCTCCTCCTTCTTAATCTCAACCTGTCCTTGCTTAAAAGTATTCTCTGCACTGATCTCACTGTCCTCCATGTCCTTCTCCTTGGTGAAAGAATTTAAAGTATCTGACCAAATAATGTTTAGTATCTGACCAATAACCCCTGACTCAAGCTCAAGCACAAATTTGGTCTATTAACCTTGAGTGGTCCTACCTTCTCCCCTGGATACTTTCTTTTTTTTAAGCATAGGTATAAAAGCCTTGGGATTTTCTTTATTCCGACTTATTTCATGGCCCCTTTTGGACTATCTAATCGCCCGTTTTAGAATGGAATGCTCCGGTTTCTTCCCACACTCCAAAGACGTACAAATTTGTAGGTTAATTGGCTTTGGTAAAATTGTAAATTGTCCCTAGTGTGTAGGATAGTGCCAGTGAACGGGGTGGAGCAGTGGTTGGCGTGGGATCGGCGTGCTAAATGATCTGCTATGCTGTATCTCTAAATTCTAAAATCTAATCTCATTCTACCGCCCAAAATGTTTTTAAACTTTCCCTCACTATTACCCACCACTTTAGAAATAGCAAATCAAAAGAGGCAATATCCAGTGGCCATGCCCACAACTCTGCAGCAATGAATGTAACAAAAAATAAATTATACACATCCATGGCAATTTCCAGCATTGGTGGTTTTTTCCAGCATAGGTAATACTGGCATCATATACCAGCTAAACACTACTTGAATTAAAATATTTGGCACTCACTGCATTCATGGAGTTCTCACTGGCCTTGGAATGTTGTCAATTGCTTTCTAGGGTGAAATACTGGAATTACAGTGCATTCAGAAAGTATTCAGACCCCTTCCCCTTTTCCACATTTTGTTACATTACAGCCTTATTTTTAAATGGATTAAATTCTTTTTTTTATCATCAAGCTACACACAATACTCCAGAATGAAGAAGCGAAAACAGGTGTTTAGAATTTTTTGCAAAGTAATTAAAAATAAATAACTGAAATATCACATTTACATAAGTATTCAGAACCTTTGCTATGACACTCAAAATTGAGCTAGGTTCATCCCGTTTCCATTGATTATCCTTGAGATGTTTCTACAACTTGATTGGAGTCCACCAGTGGTAAATTAAATTGATTTGACATGATTTGGAAAGGCACATATCTGTCTATATAAGGCCCTGCAGTTGACAGTGCATGTCAGAGCAAAAACCAAGCCATGAAGATGAAGGAATTGTCCATAGACCTCCGAGACAGGATTGTGTCGAGACACAGATCTGGGGAAGGATATAAAACAATTTCTGCAGCATTGCAGGTCCCGAAGAGCACAGTGGCCTCCGTCATTCGTAAATAAAAAAACTTTGGAACCACCAGGACTTCATAGGGCTCTGCCGACCGGCCAAACTGAGCAATCGGGGGAGAAGGGCTTTGATCAGGGAAGAGAACAAGAACCCGATGGTCACTCTGACAGAGCTCCAGAGTTCCTCTGTGGAAATGGGAGAAACTTTGAGAAGGACAACTATATCTGCAGCACTCCACAAATCAGGCCTTTATGGTAGAGTGGCCAGACGGAAGCCACTCCACAGTAAAATTTCTAAACACCTGTTTTTGCTTTTTTATTATGGGGTATTATGTGTAGATTGATGATAAAAAAAAAAGAATTTAATCAATTTTAGAATAAGGCTGTAACGTAACAAATGTGGAAAAATTGAAGGGGTCTGAATACTTTCTGAAAGCACTGTATGTGGTCCTGGAATGCAACACTAATTATTGTATTAATTCACTAGAAGGTTTCATCATGAAGTTCACATCAGCATTAATCAATCAATCAATCAACCTTTATTATCATCTAGCAAAGCAACAGTTGTACAGTGCAAAATGAGAAGACGTTTCCCAGGGAATACAAGAGCATCGCACATAAAACTTAAACATTTCACACATAAATTAAAAACAATAAAAACAAACCAGTCCCTGATAAAAACAATACGAATAGTTCAAAAGTACAGGTAAAAAACAGCAACATTAAATTACAAGTAAAAACAGTCATAAATTGTCCAGGGCAGCTGATTTAAGTGGCCAGTGCCAGAGTTGTTATTAAATTGTCAGTGCAATTTAGCTGATATATAATATATACTCGACTAAGTGGGACCCAAGCATCACACGGGAGGGCTGGTCCCCCAACGCAATATTCCACCTCTCTACCAATTCCAATATTGGTGGCCAGTGGGGGGTGGGGGTGGGGGAGGGGGGGCTTTCTGGAATGCTAGTATAGGTGTTGTGGGCTGAAGGAACTGGTTTCCAGAGGGCTAGTATGGACATTGAGGGCCAAATGGATTATTGGGCTGGCGGCTCAGTCACTCAAGCCTGTTGTGCTGGCAGCTCACTCACTCACTCACGGCTGGTGGTCTGGCAGTTGACTCACGGCAGTTCCTTAAAATTCCATTTCAAGCAGGGTGCAAGGCCACCAAATTCAAGTGCAGTTTTTTACCACTTCAGGCAGGGTGCAAGGCCACCAAATTCAAGTGCAGTTTCTTACCATTCAAGCAGGGTGCAAGGCCACTAAAGACAGCGAGTCGTGACCTCTCCCTCCTCCATCTTGCAGAGACTGAGCCACGCCCACACTTCTGGGTTTTATAGCCCCTCCCACCAGTAGGGACGTGGCCTTCATGGTGTGATTGACAGGAGAGAAAATCTCAACATTTTTTAAACACTAATAACTCTTTTATTTTTCATCGATGGGAAAGATCCTCGGCACCTGATGAGCGGAGGGGGACTCTCAGTAAGATGGCCAAAATTCACAGCCGTACGTGGTAGCGTTTTTTTCTAAAATCAATATAAAGCGCAAACAGGAAGTGGTCAAGATTAGACATTTAATTATATAGAAGGCAAGGAAACTTTAATTAGGCAAGGCAACTTTAATTAGTCAACACAGCGTTAGCATTTCCAAACCAAAGGCAACACAGCTTTAGCATTTCCAAACCAAAGGCAACACAGCTTTAGCATTTCCAAACCTTATTTTCAAACTACATTAAGGGCACTGACAGGTCAGTAAAACCGCTCATAGTTTAGTAGACATATGTTCAGTGTTATTCACAGCTCAGACTGAGAGACGTGACCCTCTCGCTCCCCCATTTGCAGAGACTGACTCAATACTTGCAGAGAGGCACTCAATACTTCCGGGTTTTATAGTCCCTCTGAAAGGGGCGTGGCTTCAGGAGAGAATCTCAACATTTTTTAAACACTAATAATTCTTTTATTTTTCATCGATGGGAACAATCCTCTTGTCCTGTGCAGCAGAGGGGGACTCTGAGTAAGATGGCCAAAAATCACAGTCATAAGTGGCAGCGTTTTTCCTAAAATCAATATAAAGAACAACAAGAAGTGGTCAAGATCAGACTTTTAGTAATATAGATATATATCCTACTTTAATACATTCTCCATATTTACTCCCAGCAGTTCAAACACAAAATTTCACTTTAAATTCTCCATAATATGGAATTTACAATGGAGAAAACAGTGGTATGAACATTGATTTTAGATAGCCCTTGCTTTCTCCCTCCTTCCCCCCCCCCTTCCCAGCTCTCCCACAAAGCCTACTGTCTCCGCCTTTTCCATTCTTCCCCTCCCCCCCCCCCCCAAAGCAATCTGAAGAAGGGTCTCGACCCAAAACATCGCCTATTTCTTTTCTGCCTCACCCACCGAGTTTTTCAGCATTTGATGTCTACCAACACTTTATTCCAAGTAACTTTATCTTACATGGAAACTCAAATGGTAACTTTCCTTTAGCATTGCAGACATCTCCATCCTGATCAAACCAGTCCACCTGAGACAAGTCTAATACACAGATCTGGCTTGATCATGTTGTTATGTTGCAGATAGCAGACTGAAACTAGTATCTGTTTACTGGTCAGGACTTATAATGGTGCAATCAAGATCAGAAGAATGCAGGATAAAAGTCTCAGGGTTGACAAGTCAAGTGGCTTATTTCTGTGCTGCAACTGAACTGCAACTTCAGTATGACACAGCTGCCAGTTGAAATAGTTGACTTAGGCACAATAACAACATTTAAAAGACATTTGGGCAGGTATATGGATAGAAAAGGTTTAAAGTTTTGTGGGCCAGGCACAGGCTAATGGGACTATCTTAAATGGGACATAAAGTGCTGGAATAACTCAAAAAGCCAGGCAGCATCTCTGGAGAACATAGATTGGTGATATTTTGGGTCGGGAGGCTGAGCATCTTGGCATCTTATTTTGCTTGTACGAGTTGCACCAAAGAGCCTGTTTCTGTGTTCTTTGACTCTAGGACTAGACTGATCAATTTCCCTCCAGCGTTAAATAAAATTCTATTTTATCATATCGTACTATAAAGGTTTCCTGATAAATCAAAGTGATGTAATTGCTGAAGAGCTGAATCTGAGGACCGGGCTGAAAGATTAACCACTCTCATTCAAGAACATAAACAGTGGCTATTTGTACATTCAACAAAAGTAATGATGAAATGGATTTGACACAGTTCAAAACTAATATGTTTACATTCGACCAATTTCATCACTCAGAGTCATGTACTGTACAATTGTGACATTTAAAAGACAGGCACAGCATTTTGGAACATTTTGAGTGGCCCAAACACAAGCAATTGGTACTAGATTTGTAATAAAATCTAGTCAGCTTGAATAAGTTGGGCCCAAGAGCCTTTTTCCATGCTGTATGGGTCTAGATTAGATTAGATTAGATTAGATTAGATCCCTTTATTGTCATTCAGACCTTTCGATCTGAACGAAATTTCGTTGCCTGCAGTCATACACAATAATAGTAAATACCAAAACATACAATAAACACAAATTAACATCCACCACAGTGAGTTCACCAGGCACCTCTTCACTGTGATGGAGGCAAAAGTCTTAGGCTCTGTCTCTTCCCTCCTTGTTCTCCCTCTGCGCTGAGGCAATCCAGGCCGAAGATGCCGCCCTCCAGTCCAGCAGACCTCCGAAGTGATGTCGCCACCACCTCAGCTCCGAGTCGGGCCGCTGCCGAAAGCTGGAACGCCACCTCAGCGAGTCGGGCCGCTGCTGCCTCAGCTCCGAGTCCCGCCGCCTCAGCTCCGAGTCCCGCAGCCTCAGCTCTGAGTCGGGCCGCCGCCGGAACGCAGCCTCAGATCCGAGTCGGGCCGCTGCCGAAAGCTGGAACGCCGCATCAGCGAGTCGGGCCGCCGCCGCCTCAGCTCCGAGTCCCGCCGCATCAGCTCCGAGTCCCGCCGCCTCAGCTCCGAGTCCCGCCGCCTCAGCTCCGAGTCCCGCCGCCTCAGCTCCGAGTCGGGCCGCCGCAGCCTCAGCTCCGAGTCGGGCCGCCGCCGCCTCAGCCCCGAAGTCAGCCAGCCTCGTCCTGGATGGTTCTGCCTCCGGAGCCTCGAGGTCGGTCGCAGTTGGAGATCGCCAGTTCCGCCATTAGGCCTCAGCGCAGACGGTGGCAGGGAAGGGGGATACGACAAGAAAAAGTCGCATTCCCCTGAAGGAAGAGACGAAAAAACATGTTTCACACCCCCCCCCCCCCCACACATAACACAACCTAATAAACTAAAATGTAACTAAAACAAGACAAAAAAAACAACAACAAAAAAAGTAAAAACAGACGGACTGCAGGCAAGCCGCAGCTGTTCAACAGCGCCGCCACTTCCGGAAGTCTATGTGTATGACAAGTGTTTTGGAGGATTCTGCTTCAAATCACCTGTAAGCTAAGGGCTTTTGATCAGGCACTGCTCACTTCCAATGACATAAATCAGAATTATTCCAACTTTAAAAAATGTTGATAGCGAATGAAAATTAGACGCATAAAATGTGGTTTTGCGTAAATCCAGAATAATACTGCACTAAATGCGATACTTTAGTTTAGTGTAGAGATACAGCATGGAAACAGGCACTTTGGCCCACCGAGTTCACGCAAACCAGCGATCACCCCAGGCATTAACACTTTTCTACACACTCTGGACAATTTACAATTTTTACCAAAGTGAAAATTAACCTTGTACTTCTTTGGAGTGTGGGAGGAAACTGGAGCAGAGAAAACCCAGGCTGTCACAGGGAGAACGTACAAACTTCATACACACAGCACCCGTAGTCACCTAAGGGACGTCAGGGACAGTATAAAAATTAAGAAGAAGTACAACGTAGCAAAGATGAGCGGGAAGCAAGAGGATTGGGTAATGTTTAAAGAACAACAGAAGATAACCAAAAAGACAATACGGGGAGAAAAGAAGAGGTATGAAGATAAGCTAGCCAAGAATATAAAGCAGGATAGTAAAAGCTTCTTTAGGTATGTGAAGAGGAAAAAATCAATTAAGACCAAAGTTGGACCCTTGAAGATCAAAAAAGGTGAATTTATTATGGGGAACAAGGAAATGGCAGATGAGTTGAACAGGTACTTTGGATCTGTCTTCACTAAGGAGGGCACTAACAATCTTCCTGATATAGTAGTGGCCAGAGGATCTGGGGTGACTGAGGAACTGAAGGAAATCCACATTAGGCAGGAAATGGTGTTGGGTAGACTGATGGGACTGAAGGCTGATAAACCCCCAGGGCCTGATGGTCTGCATCCCAGGGTACTTAAGAAAGTGGCTCTAGAAATCGTGGATGCATTGGTGATAATTTTCCAATGTTCTATAGACTCAGGATCAGTTCCTGTGGATTGGAGGATAGCTAATGTTATCCCACTTTTTAAGAAAGGCGGGAGAGAGAAAACAAGGAATCATAGACCAGTTAGCCTGACATCGGTGGTGGGGAAGATGCTGGAGTCAATTATAAAAGATGAGATAGCCGAACATTTGGATAGCAGTAACAGGATCGGTCCGAGTCAGCATGGATTTACGAAGGGGAAATCATGCTTGACTAATCTTCTGGAATTTTTTGAAGATGTAACTAGGAAAATGGACCAGGGAGAGCCAGTGGATGTAGTGTACCTGGACTTTCAGAAAGCATTTGATAAGATCCCACATAGGAGGTTAGTGGGCAAAATTAGGGCACATCGTATTGGGGGTAGAGTGCTGACATGGATAGAGAAGTGGTTGGCAGACAGGAAACAAAGAGTAGGAATTAACAGGCCCCTTTCAGAATGGCAGGCAGTGACTAGTGGGGTACCGCAAGGCTCGGTGCTGGGACCGCAGCTATTTACAATATACATCAATGATTTGGATGCAGGGATTCAAAGTAACATTAGCAAATTTGCAGATGACACAAAGCTGGGTGGCAGTGTGAATTGTGAGGAGGATGCTATGAGAATGCAGGGTGACTTGGACAGGTTGGGGGAGAGGGCAGATGCATGGCAGATGAAGTTTAATGCGGATAAATGTGAGGTTATCCACTTTGATAGGAAAAACTGGAAGGCAGATTACTATCTAAATGGCGTCAAGTTGGGAAAAGGGGAAGTACAACGGGATCTGGGGGTCCTTGTACATCAGTCTATGAAAGTAAGCATGCAGGTACAGCAGGCAGTGAAGAAAGCGAATGACATGTTGGCCTTTATAACAAGAGGAATCGAATATAGGAGCAAAGAGGTCCTTCTACAGAGCCCTAGTGAGACCACACCTGGAGTATTGTGTGCAGTTTTGGTCCCCTAATTTGAGGAAGGACATTCTTGCTATTGAGGGAGTGCAGCACAGGTTTATAAGGTTAATTCCCAGGATGGCGGGGCTGTCATATGATGAGAGAATGGAGGAGCTGGGCTTGTACACTCTGGAGTTTAGAAGGATGAGAGGGGATCTCATTGAAACATATAAGATTGTTAAGGGTTTGGATACGCTAGAGGCAGGAAACACGTTCCCGATGTTGGGGGAGGTCAGAACCAGGGGCCACACTTTAAGAATAAGGAGTAAGCCATTTAGAACGGAGACGAGAAAACACCTTTTCTCACAGTGGTGAGTGTGGAATTCTCTGCCTCAGAGGCGGGTTCTCTGGATGCTTTCAAGAGAGAGCTAGATAGGGCTCTTAAAAATAGTGGAGTCAGGGGATATGGGGAGAAGGCAGGAACGGGGTACAGATTGGGGATGATCAGCCATGATCACATTGAATGGCGGTGCTGGCTCGAAGGGCCGAATGGCCTACTCCTGCACCTATTGTCTATTGTCTATTGTCTAGTCAGATTATCCCAAGTATATGGCGCTGTAAGGCAGCAACTCTACCTCTGCATCACTGTGCCGCCCTTTAATGAAGTTGAAAAGCCCTTCCCTGAGGTGACTCCAAGTTGTACTTTCTCTGGCATCAACATGTTTACAAAATATAAAACATCAATTGAAAGTAACATGGAACAACAATCACCAAAGAAATTGATCAGTCAAATGTGACATGTGCAGTGACATTTTACCTTGGGACAAGTATATTCAGACATCAATGTGCAAAAGTGCCAGTCAAAAACTAAAATCCATATAGGATGAAGTTTTACTTATGTGTGTTTGCATAGAACAAAGAGGGCACATTAAATTAAAACTATGGAAATTAAGTGAACATCCACGTCTCTTTGGTGTGATATGAGATCAGGGACAAAGGGCCTTCAATAAGCAGTATGAAGTAGTAAATTAGCAGAATTTTCCTTTGCTTATGCAGAAAGTTGTTGAAGCATGAAATACTTTGCCAATGGTTGAGGCAGAAACTACTTAATCTATTAAAGGAGAAATTGGATAAATAATTGAAGCAAATGGATCTTCAGGGTTATGGAGAGCCTGAGTGCAAAGATATGGACACAATTGGCTCCAACAATCTGCTCTGTGCAGCAAACCTCCACGGTTCCATTATCCAACAGTTCAAAGACATTTCTTTGAAGTAGTAATGAATATGAATCGTCAATTTACATATGCTCTAAAAGATTTGCACTACATATTGCTGCAATGCAAATCATTCAATATGTAAGACGAATAGCTGTGGCTGTCAAAAAATAATAAGGTATCTTCATGAAATGTTTGCAATCTTAAGAAAGGTAGTGAAGCTGAATGATGGGATTGGTCCTCATTTCCTTCCAACAACTCAGATAATGTATTCCCCTTTATCATTGCAAATGAGTTTTTAAAGTTCTTAGAATCTTTCCGCCTTAGTCAGTGACTTTTTACACCCAGAGTGCATAAGGCTTTTTAGGCATCTTTAGTTACAGCTTGAGCTTTTGTGCCAAGATGTAAACGTTCAGCTTTGGAAACTGTCAAGACTCAGAGCGTCAAAATCAAAGACCAGAGTTTATTCCATCTCCTCATGCATTATCTGATTTGGCATTCCGTGTTACCCATCTATACTTGGACGAGGAAGTCAGCCACGTGTTTAAAATAAAATCTGACTAAAAGACACTAGTGACATAAAAGAAGGATTCTCAAGGATAGATTGTTAACAGCAACAAATATATATTCGTGGGATGTGTTGGAGGAATGTGCGTGCTAATAGAATCAGTGCTAACTGGGATCATTATCCATATCGAGATGTGCTGCTGTGTGGGGACTTGGTGTGAATGTTTGCCTTCCTTGCTGCTGCTGCTGTCTCCATTGTGGGAAACCTGCTGCAAATTTTGCAAAGAATCTCTCACTGTTCCATGCAGAGAGGCATGACCTGTGACCAGTGAGGGCCGGTGTTGGGTGAGCTGAGCCAAGTCGTGAGTCTGTTCAGCATTTGGATGTTGAATGGGGAGCTGCCAGATGGCCAACACAGTGAATGGGCGCCATTGCCGGCACTGCTAGCCTCTGCTCCATGCAACGACAGACTACATGTATCCACTCTTAGTCTGCAGAAAGGTCTCGACCTGAAACGTCACTTATTTCTTTTTCTCCAGAGATGCTAGCTGACCTGCCAGGCATTTTGTGTCTATCTTTGGTGCAAACCAGCATCTGCAGTTCCTTCCTACACACATGGATTCTCCGTTCTCTCTCAACCCTTCCTGCAGATGTGATGGAAGCTGCTGCCTCCCTCACTTTTTGTTTTGCTGCACGGCCTTTTCTAGCAAAGATTTACCTTTTATTTTATCAAGTGCAGAAATGATAGATGAGAATGCTGCCAGGACGTGAGAGACTGAGCTAACGGGAATAGCTTGGGCCTGCTGTGTCTTTATTCCTTGGAGTGCCAGAGATCTTATAGTGGTGTATAAAGCATGAGGGCCATAGATAAGATGCATGTACTTTTTCTCATGGTTGGGGAATCAAGAGCCAGAGGTTTGAGCTGAGAGTGCAAACATGAGGGGAACCTGAGGGGAAACTCTTTCACACAGAAAGTGGTACACATGGAATGAGCTGCCAGGTGGAGTGGCAGAGACAGGTACAATAGCAACATTTAAAAGAAACTCGACAGGGACATGGATAGGAAAGGTTTGGAGGGTCGGGAAGAAGAAAGGAAGATGCGGATGCAGTAGGCTGTGGGAGAGCTGGGAAGGGGAGGGGAAGGAGGGAGAAAGTAAGGAGTACCTGAAATTGGAAAAGTCAATGTTCATACCGCTGGGGTGTAAACTACCCAAGCAAATTATGAGGTGCTGTTCCTCCAATTTGTGGTGGGACTCACTCTGGCCATGGAGGAGGCACTGGACAGAAAGGTTGGATTCGGAATGGGAGGGGGAGTTGAAGTTAGAATGGTTCTTGCATTACTAATCAAGGAGAATGTCACAGCAGCTTTCAGAGAGGACACACTGGAGAATTCATCCACTGAGACAATATGGGTAGAGCTCAAAATAAGAAAGGTCCAAACTCTTTAATGGGATCTCCACTCACAATAGCCAGTGGAAAATAAAGGAACATATATGTAGATAGATTCCCCAAATATATAGAAGCAAGAATTGTTGTAGTGGGTGACTTTAACTTCCCCGATATTGACTAGGATTTCCCCAGGCTTGAAAGGGGCAGAATTTGTTTAGCGTGTCCAGGATGGGTTTCTTAAAGCTGTATGTGGATAGTCCAACTCTACGAGTGTACATATTGGATCTTGCAGTTAGAAAGAAGCATGTGATTGATGGGAGAGCAATTTGGGAACAGTGACACAACTCTGTAAATTTTAAGCTAGTTAAGAATAACGATAAGTCTGGACCCAGCGTATTGATGCAATTATAAAGAAAGTCCTTAGAAGATTGAGGAGATTTGATATGTCGACAAATACTCTTTTGAACTTCTGCAGCTGTACAGTAGACAGCATATTGACTGGTTGCATCATGGCCTGGTTTGGCAACTCGAATGCCCAGAAATGAGGGAGATTACAAAAGATGGTGAATGCTGCCCTGTCCATCACGGGTACTGACCTCCCCACCATCGAATGGATCTATAGGAGGTGCAGATCAAAAAAGCAGCCAGCATTATCAACAACCCATATCATCCTGGACACACTCTCATTTCACTCTTGCCATTGGGAAGAAGCCATAGGAGTCAGAAAACCCGTGATCTCCAGGTTCAGGAACAGCTTGTTCTGTACAACCATCAGGCTATTGAACACTATGCACTCCGACTAAACTCCGAACTACAAACAGCCTTGATTGCACTGGGGACTTGGGGCTTTGTTTTTGTTTTTGCACTATTTTGCTTATCTTTATTATTGAGCTTCCATTTGTTGTTTCTTATAGTGTCTACTGAGTACTATGTTTACATTTCTGTTGTTCTGCAAGTAAGAATTTCATTGTTCTGTTTCTGGACATATGACAATAAAATATTCTTGACTCTTGACTCTTGACTTTCAGGGAAAGTACTAAATTGGGGTAAGGCAGATTAATGCATTATTAGGCAAGAGCTAGGAAGAGTAAATTGGGAGCAGCTGATAGTGGGTAAGTCTACGTCCGATATATGGATGTCATTTAAAGACAAGCTGATCAGAGTTCAGCATCAGCAAGTTCTTATAAGGAGGAGGGATAAAGAAGGCAAGGTAAAGGAACCTTGGATGACCAGAGATGTTCTAACATTTCAAAAGGAAACAGGAAGTTTGTGTAAGATTTCAGAAGATGAAATCAGACAAAGCCTTTGAGGAATGTAAAGCAAGCAGAACAGACCTTCATTTAAGCAGGGGAGTGGAGTTAATGCAGGAACTTATATGTCGGTGAACGTCATATCTTTAGCAGAGAAGCTAATGGAAAGGATTCTTCCGGGTAGGATTTAATTGTATTTGGAAGAGAATGGGATAATGAGAGGCAGTCAGCATGGTTTTGTCTGAGGAAGATCATTTCTCACCAGCCTGAATGAGTTTATTGAGGAAGTAATGAAGATGGTTGATGAGAATTGACCAGTGGATGTTGTCTTTGTGGATTTTAGTAAGGCATTTGATAAAGTACCTTATGGTAGGCTGATCCAAAGATTATGATGCATGAAAGATTTTGATTATGATTCCACAGAGTTTGCTAGTTTGGATTCAGAACCATTTACTGATAGAAGACAGAGAGTTGTGGTGGAAGGACAATAATCATGCTGGAGGTCTGTGACCTGTGGAGTTCTACAGGGAGATGTACCTGGACCTTTGTTGTTTGCTAGTACATAAATGTAAATTGGTTGGTTAGTAAGATTGTAGACAACATTGGTAGAGTTGCAGACAGTGAGGAAGGCTATCTGAAGATACAGTGGGATTTACATTGGTTACATGTAAGGGCAGAGAATTGGCAGATTGCGTTTTATTCGAGCAAGTGTGAGATATTGCACTTTGAGAGGTCGAATGTAAGGGAAAATTTACAGTTAATGGAAAGACCCTTAGCAGCATTGACATACAGAAGGCTCTTGGGTTCCAAGCACATAACTCCCTGAAAGTTGCAACATAAGTAGATAGTGGTAATGGTATACTTCTCTTTATCAGTCAGGGGATTCAGTATAAGAATCAGAAAGTCATGTTGCAGCTTTATAAAACATTGCTTTAGATGCATTTGGAGAACAATGTGCAGTTTTGGTTGTCCCATTACATAGAAACATAGAAACATAGAAAATAGGTACAGGAGTAGGTCATTCGGCCCTTCGAGCCAGCATCATCATTCAACATGATCATGGCTGATCATCCAAAATCAGTACCTCGTTCTGACTTTTTCCCCATATCCCTTGATCCCTTAGCCCTAAGAGCTAAGTCTAACTCTCTCTTGAAAGCATCCAGTGAATTGGCTTCCACTGCCTTCTGTGGCAGAGAATTCCACAGATTCACAACTCTCTGGGTGAAAAAGGTTTTCCTCATCTCAGTCCTAAATGGCCTACCCCTTATTCTTAAACTGTGATCTCTGGTTCTGGACTCCCCCAACATCGGGAACATTTTTCCTGCATCTACCCTGTCCAATCCTCTAAGAATTTTATATGTTTCTGTAAGATGCCCTCTCATCCTTCTAAATTCCAGCGAATACAAGCCCAGTCGACCCATTCTTTCATCATGTATCAGTCCTGCCATCCGGGATTAACCTGATGAACCGACGCTGCACCCCCTCATTAGCAATAATGTCCTTCCTCAAATTAGGAGACCAAAATTGCACACAATACTCCAGGTGCGGTCTCACCAGGACTCTGTTCAACTACATTAATACCTCCTTGCTCCTCAACTCAAATCCTCTCGCAATGAAGGCCAACATGCCATTTGCTTTCTTAACTGCCTGCTGTACCTGCATGCTTACTTCCATTGACTGATGTATAAGCACTACTAGGTCTCGTTGCACCTCCCCCTCTCTTAATCTGACATCATTCAGATAATAATCTGCCTTGCTGTCTTGCCACCAAAATGGATAACCTCACATTTATCCACAATATACGACATCTGCCATGCTTCTGCCCACTCACCCAACCTATCCAAGTCACCCTGAAGCCTCATAACATCCTCCTCACAGCTCACACTGCCACCCAGCTTTGTGTCATCTGCAAACTTAGAGATGTTACATTTAATTCCCTCGTCTAAATCGTTAATCTATATATTACTAAAAGTCTGTTCTTGACCGGTTTTGGCCATCTGTGCTGCGATTTCCGAGAGAACGCCGCCACCTACGGCCATCATTTTTGGCCACCTTGCTCAGAGCCCCCCTCCGCTGCATGTGTGCCGAGGATTTTTCCCGTTGATTAAAAATGACAGAGATATTAATGTTTTTACAAAACTCCCCATTCTCTCTGCTGCCCCCGCTGGCGGCAGGGGGAGGGACTATAAAACAAGGAAGTGGTGTGCCTCACTCACTCTTCAAGATGGAGGAAGGCAGAGGGTCACGTTTCTCTGAGCTGTGAATAACACTGAACACATGTCTACTCAAATGTAAGTGCCCTTAGTGGTTCTAAAATGCTTGCAAAATGTGTCTATTGGTTCTAAAGCTTGCAAAAAAATGTCTATTGGTTCTAAAGCTTGCAAAATGTGTCTCTATTGGTTCTAAAGCTTGCAAAAAAAATGTCTATTGGTTCTAAAGCTTGCAAAAAAATGTCTATTGGTTCTAAAGCTTGCAAAAAAATGTCTATTGCTTCCAAAGCTTGCAAAGAAAATGTCTATTGGTTCCAAAGCTTGCAAAAAGTGTCTCTGTTGCTTCTAAAGCTTGCAAAAAATGTCTCTATTGGTTCTAAAGCTTGCAAAAAAATGTCTCTATTGGTTCTAAGCTTGCAAAAAAATGTCTATTGGTTCTAAAGCCAGCAAAAATATGTCTATTGGTTCTAAAGCTGGCAAAAAAATATGTCGCTATTGGTTCTAAGCTGGCAAAAATATGTCCATTGGTTCTAAGCTGGCAAAAATATGTCTATTGGTTCTAAATCTTGCAAAAATATGTCTATTGGTTCTAAAGCTTGCAAAAAAAATGTCTATTGGTTCTAAAGCTTGGAAAAAAAATGTATTGGTTCTAAAGCTTGCAAAAAAATGTCTATTGGTTCTAAAGCTTGCAAAAAAAATGTCTATTGGTTCTAAAGCTTACAAAAAAATGTCTATTGGTTCTAAAGCTTGCAAAAAATGTCTATTGGTTTCTAAAGCTTGCAAAAAGTGTCTCTATTGATTCTAAAGCTTGCAAAAAATGTCTCTATTGGTTCTAAAGCTTGCAAAAAAATGTCTCTATTGGTTCTAAGCTTGCAAGAAAATCTATTATAAAGCTGGCAAAAATATGTCTATTGGTTCTAAGCTGGCAAAAATATGTCTATTAGTTCTAAAGCTTGCAAAATGTGTCTCTATTGGTTCTAAAGCTTACAAAAAACGTCTATTGGTTCTAAAGCTTGCAAAATGTGTCTCTATTGGTTCTAAAGCTTGCAAAATGTGTCTCTATTGGTTCTAAAGCTTGCAAAAAATGACTATTGGTTCTAAATCTTGCAAAAAAAATGTCTATTGGTTCTAAAATGATTCATACTAGCGCACCAGAAAGCCCTCCCCCCCGGTTGGCTTGGCTTGGGTGTGTCTTGAAATTGAAAGGCACTACTTACTGCAAATGGTGGCATGAAGTTGAAAGGCACTACTTACTGAAAATGGTGGCTTGGGAGCTTTGGCTTGAAGTTGAAAGGCACTATTACTGCAATTGGTGGCTTGGTTGCTTTGGCTTGAAGTTGAAAGGCACTACTTACTGCAAATGGTGGCTTGGTTGCTTTGGCTTGAAGTTGAAAGGCACTACTTACTGCAAATGATGACTTGGGTGTGGCTTGGGTGTGGCTTGAAGTTGAAAGACACCACTTACTGCAAATGGTGGCATGAAGTTGAAAGGCACTACTTACTGCAAATGGTGGATTGGTTTGATTTGGCTTGAAGTTGAAAGGCACTACTTACTGCAAATGGTGGCTTGGGTGTGGCTTGAAGTTGAAAGGCACTACTTACTGCAAATGGGGGACGTGGATGCATTGGCCTGAAGTTGAAAGGCACTACTTACTGCAAATGGTGGATTGGTTTGTTTGGCTTGAAGTTGAAAGGCACTACTTACTGCAAATGGTGGCTTGGGTGTGGCTTGAAGTTGAAAGGCACTACTTACTGCAAATGGGGGACGTGGATGCATTGGCCTGAAGTTGAAAGGCACTACTTACTGCAAATTGTGGCTTGAAGTTGAAAGGCATTACTTACTGCAAATGGTGGCATGCAGTTGAAAGGGATTACTTACTGCAAATGGTGGCTTGGGTGTTTTGGCTTGAAGTTGAAAGCACTACTTACTGCAAATGGTGGCTTGGGAGCTTTGGTTTGAAGTTGAAAGGCACTACTTACTGCAAATGGTGGCTTGGGTGTGGTTTGGGTGTGGCTTGAAGTTGAAAGACACCACTTATTGCAAATGATGGCTTGGGTGTGGCTTGAAGTTGAAGACACC
The DNA here is from genome assembly GCF_010909765.2 of Amblyraja radiata. NCBI lineage: Eukaryota > Metazoa > Chordata > Chondrichthyes > Rajiformes > Rajidae > Amblyraja > Amblyraja radiata. The sequence continues at coordinate 47,985,150 of NC_045958.1, read as the reverse complement.
ACTTACTGCAAATGATGGCTTGGGTGTGGCTTGAAGTTGAAAGACACCACTTACTGCAAAAGGTGGCATGAAGTTGAAAGGCACTACTTACTGCAAATGGTGGCTTGGGAGCTTTGACTTGAAGTTGAAAGGCACTACTTACTGCAAATGGCGGCTTGGGAGCTTTGGCTTGAAGTTGAAAGGCACTATTACTGCGAATGGTGGCTTGGTTGCTTTGGCTTGAAGTTGAAAGGCACTATTACTGCAAATGGTGGCTTGGGTGTGGCTTGAAGTTGAAAGACACGAATTACAGCAGATGGTGGCTTGGGTGCAATGGCTTGAAGTTAAAATGCATTACTTACTGCAAATGGGGGTGTGGGTGCATTGGCTTGAAGTTGAAAGGCATTACTTACTGCAAATTGTGGCTTGAAGTTGAAAGGCACTACTTACTGCAAATGGTGGCTTGGGTGCTTTGGCTTTAAGTTGAAAGGCACTGCAAATGGTGGCATGAAGTTGAAAGGCACTACTTACTGCAAGTGGTGGCTTGGAGCTTTGGTTTGAAGTTGAAAGGCACTACTTACTGCAAATGGTGGCGGGAGCTTTGGCTTGAAGTAGAAAAGGCACTATTACTGCAAATTGTAGCTTGAAGTTGAAAGGCACTACTTACTGCAGGTGGTGGCTTGGGAGCTTTGGCTTGAAGTTGAAAGGCACTATTTACTGCAAATGGTGGCTTAGGTGCTTTGGCTTGAAGTTGAAAGGCACTACTTACTGCAAATGGTGGCATGGGGTTGACAGGCACTACTTACTGCAAATGGTGGCTTGGGTGCATTGGCTTGAAGTTGAAAGGCACTATTTACTGCTAATGGTAGCATGAAGTTGAAAGGCACTACTTACTGCAAATGGCGGCTTGGGAGCTTTGAAGTTGAAAGGCACTACTCCCTGCAAATGATGGCTTGGGTGTGGCTTGAAGTTGAAAGCCACTACTTACTGCAAATGGTGGCTTGGATGCAATGGCTTGAAGTTGAAAGGCATTACTTACTGCAAATGGTGGCATGAGGTTGAAAGGCACTACTTACTGCAAATGGTGGCTTGGGTGTGGCTTGAAGTTGAAAGACACCACTTATTGCAAATGGTGGCATGAGGTTGAAAGGCACTACTTACTGCAAATGGTGGCTTGGGTGCTTTGGCTTGAAGTTGAAAGGCATTACTTACTGCAAATGGTGGCATGCAGTTGAAAGGGATTACTTACTGCAAATGGTGGCTTGGGTGTTTTGGCTTGAAGTTGAAAGCACTACTTACTGCAAATGGTGGCTTGGGAGCTTTGGTTTGAAGTTGAAAGGCACTACTTACTGCAAATGGTGGCTTGGGTGTGGTTTGGGTGTGGCTTGAAGTTGAAAGACACCACTTATTGCAAATGATGGCTTGGGTGTGGCTTGAAGTTGAAGACACCACTTACTGCAAATGATGGCTTGGGTGTGGCTTGAAGTTGAAAGACACCACTTACTGCAAAAGGTGGCATGAAGTTGAAAGGCACTACTTACTGCAAATGGTGGCTTGGGAGCTTTGACTTGAAGTTGAAAGGCACTACTTACTGCAAATGGCGGCTTGGGAGCTTTGGCTTGAAGTTGAAAGGCACTATTACTGCGAATGGTGGCTTGGTTGCTTTGGCTTGAAGTTGAAAGGCACTATTACTGCAAATGGTGGCTTGGGTGTGGCTTGAAGTTGAAAGACACGAATTACAGCAGATGGTGGCTTGGGTGCAATGGCTTGAAGTTAAAATGCATTACTTACTGCAAATGGGGGTGTGGGTGCATTGGCTTGAAGTTGAAAGGCATTACTTACTGCAAATTGTGGCTTGAAGTTGAAAGGCACTACTTACTGCAAATGGTGGCTTGGGTGCTTTGGCTTTAAGTTGAAAGGCACTGCAAATGGTGGCATGAAGTTGAAAGGCACTACTTACTGCAAGTGGTGGCTTGGAGCTTTGGTTTGAAGTTGAAAGGCACTACTTACTGCAAATGGTGGCGGGAGCTTTGGCTTGAAGTAGAAAAGGCACTATTACTGCAAATTGTAGCTTGAAGTTGAAAGGCACTACTTACTGCAGGTGGTGGCTTGGGAGCTTTGGCTTGAAGTTGAAAGGCACTATTTACTGCAAATGGTGGCTTAGGTGCTTTGGCTTGAAGTTGAAAGGCACTACTTACTGCAAATGGTGGCATGGGGTTGACAGGCACTACTTACTGCAAATGGTGGCTTGGGTGCATTGGCTTGAAGTTGAAAGGCACTATTTACTGCTAATGGTAGCATGAAGTTGAAAGGCACTACTTACTGCAAATGGCGGCTTGGGAGCTTTGAAGTTGAAAGGCACTACTCCCTGCAAATGATGGCTTGGGTGTGGCTTGAAGTTGAAAGCCACTACTTACTGCAAATGGTGGCTTGGATGCAATGGCTTGAAGTTGAAAGGCATTACTTACTGCAAATGGTGGCATGAGGTTGAAAGGCACTACTTACTGCAAATGGTGGCTTGGGTGTGGCTTGAAGTTGAAAGACACCACTTATTGCAAATGGTGGCATGAGGTTGAAAGGCACTACTTACTGCAAATGGTGGCTTGGGTGCTTTGGCTTGAAGTTAAAAGGCACTACTGTAAATGCACTTACTTCCTGTTTGCACTCTATATTGATTTTAGATAAAACGCTATCACTTACGGCAGTGATTTTTGGCCATCTTACTCAGTCCCCCTCCGCTGAGCAGATGCAGAGAATTCTTTCCATCAATGAAAAATAAAAGTGTTATTAGTTTTTTTTTAAATGTTGAGAATCTCTCTCCTGTCAATCACTCCGTGAAAGCCACACCTTCTCCGGTGGGGGGAGGGGTTATAAAACCCGGAAATGTGGGTGTGGCTCAGTCGCTGCAAGATGGAGGAGGGAGAGGTCACGACTCGCTCTTTAGTGGCTTTGCACCCTACTTCAAATGGTATGAAACTGCACTTGAATTTGGTGGCCTTATACCCTGCTTGAAATAGAATTTCAAGGATTAGCCGTGAGTCAACTACCAGCCCACCAGCCATGGGTGAGTTGCCAGCACATCAGGCTTGATTGACTGAGACGCCAGCCCAAGAATCCATTTGGCGCACAATTTGCATACTAGCCCTCTGGAAACCAGCCCCTTCAGCCCACAACACCCATACTAGCGCTCCAGAAAGCCCCCCCCCCCCCCCCCCCCAACTGGCCACCAATATTAGAATTGGTGGAGAGGTGGAATATAGCGTTGGATGACCAGCCCTTCTGTGTGATGCTGGGACCCAACGGGTCCCACTTAGTCTAGTATATATTGTAAACAACTGGGGTCCCAGCACTGAGCCTTGCGGCACCCCACTAGTCACTGCCTGCTTTGATGTTTGGTGGACTGTGTGGGGTGGGAGGACCTGTTGCTCCTCCCGTGCAGCAGGTGGCGCTGCACAGCACAAATGGAGAAGTTTTGTATATAGTTTTATCTGTATGTAGTGTGCAGCCATTTTGAGTTGTCTTGAGTAATGTAATAAAGAATTCTGTTGTACCTTGAAGACTCTCAAGCTATATGCAGACCTAGAAAAAGAACACGAAAATGGTGTCAGGAGTGGAATACTTCGGTTGCATCCATAGATTTCTGTCTGATGAGTCTTCACCTCCCAGGTTTTTGTGGGTGTAACTCCTACCCACCAATCTTGATAGTTCATTGGTCCTTGATCCATAATAGGGTGGAGAATTTCTAAGAAAACCTGTGAGGAAACAAGTTAATTACACATACCTTCACTAATAGGTTTACAATGATTAAAATGCATCCAGGCATTTCTTCCATCTACTTTTACTGCTGTCGGAGTCATCAGATTAACTTGGTAAGGTCCTTCCCAACGAACGTCTGATCCTTTCCTTACCCAATTCTTCACTAAGACATAGTTTCCAGGTTTTACTTAAATGGGAGTTACTAATGAAGGCATATCACCATAGGCTGCTCTCACTCTGCAATGTAAATCCCTTAAGGCTCTGGTCAAGGCTCAGATATAATCGGTCATCCCTGCAGTCATATGGTGGAAATTAACTATTTTCATCGCATTCTGGTTCCAAGGAGTTTTTAAAGGTCACCTGGGCTTAATCTAGATTTCCCTGCAGGCATGACTCTCATCTGAAATAGGGCTATTGGGAGTAATTTAATCCATCCAGGTCCAGTCTCCGCATTTAATTTGGTTAATTTAGTTTTAAGGGTCTGGTTTTCCCTTTCTACAAGTCCAGCAGCCTGTGGTCAATAAGCACTGTGTAATTGCTGCTGGATCCCTAGCTGTTCACAAAATTCTTTATTGATTTGTCCAATAAAGTTATCTGAGCTAATTTGAATAGGAATACCGAATCTAGGGACAATTTCTCTCATTAGCACCTTGACAACAGTAGCCGCTTTATTGTCAAGAGTTGGGTATGCATTGATCCACCGGCTGAATACATCGACTATGACAAGAACATATTTATATCCTTGGCATCTTTCTAGTTCAATATAATCCATTTGCAATGTCTCAAAATGACCCATAGGCAATGGGGTTTCCCTCCTTCACATCCCATTCCTTTCCCTGGATTGCATTTCTGTCAGACCAGACAATTACTGGTTACCTTCTGAGCAGAAAATTGTAATTTTGGATGCCACCAAGTAGCCAATAGAGTCTCCCCTACTGCCCTTGCACCACAATGGGTTGCACAGTGCATACACTCTATAACCCATACTGCTAATGAGTCTGTCATGCAAGTTTGCCCTGTGGTCCACAGCCCAGTCATACAATCCAGTACACATCCCAGTTGTCTCCACCTTTCCTTATCTCCTTCAGTAGCCTCCTCCTGTAATCGAACGATTTCTTGGATGGTTGGCATCAGTTTCTCCAAGGGGGAACTGTTAGTTACAATTTTAGTCTGCCCCATCATTTTAGGTACCCCCACCTTATGTTCCCAAGATATTTTCTGAGCTACTAAGTTGGCATTCCAATTTCCAATGTCTACTGGGGTCTGTCCTTTAGTATGGGCGCTACACTTCATTACAGAGATTTGTCTAGGTAGCATTAAGGCCTTCAATAAATCTGTCACCAATTGTTCGTTTGATATTTGGGTACCTGCAGAAGTTAGGAATCCCCTATTTTTCCATAATTGTCCAAATAATGTATCAATGTAAATATTTACTTTTAGATTTTCCCCAATAATACAAGGCCAAATTAAAGGGAATAATTCAGCTTGCTGTGCTGAATAGGGTGACTCAAAGGCAGCTGCTTCTACAATCTCCGTCTTTTGATCAACAATTGCATACCCAGACAATCTCTCACCGCACGGTTCAATCGATGCACTCCCGTCCACATATAATGTGGTGTCAGAGTCCTCCATGGGTGCATCCCTCAAGTCCTCTCACACTGCTGTTTCTTCCTCTATAACAAATAGACAGTCATGTCCTGCTTCTGATTGCTCTTCTGGGGGTGAAATAAGAAAAGAGGCTGGGTTAATCAATGTACAATGTTTGAACTGCAATTTCAGATTGTTCAACAGATAGATCTCATACTTATTTTGGCGGGCCATTGTTAAGTGCTGCCCCAACAATGCCGATACCGAATGTGAACTGTACACTACAATTTCCTGGTGTCAAATTCGCAGCTGATTGTAAACTATTGTAGATTGCAGTTAAGATTTGAGTGCAAAGAGGAAGTCTCCTAGCTATTGGATCTAATTTAGAGGAGTAATATGCAACTGGTCTATGTCTATCCCCATGCTTTTGAGTTAGTACCGAAGTGGCACAGTCAGATAGAATTGTACAATACAGCTGGAAAGGACGATCGTATAATGGTCTTCCCAATGCCGGGGCTTGCATCAATGATCTTTTTAAGTTTTCAAAGGCCTCCTGTGCTTTCTTTGTTAATTTAAATTTGCCCTCCTTGCGGGTTTAGGGTGTTAGCTCTTTTGTTTCTAGAGCTATATTTGGAATCTAGGGTCAGCAATAATTAACCAAACCCAGCCATTGTCTCATTTGTTTGGCTTCTTTTGGGATTGTAAATTCGCAGATAGGTTCGAGCCTGCTCTTTTCAAGACTCCTTTCAGTGGCCGAAATTATAATTCCTAGAAATTTTACTTTCTTCTGAGCTACTGGTACTTTTGATGGTGAGACTACATATCCTAGATCAGCTAAATGGTTTAGTAATTCTGCAGTATCTTTCCGATTACTGGATTCATTTTTGCTGGCCACTAATAGATTATCAACATACTGCACTAATGTTGAATTCATTTTGAACTTCAAGGTAGTCAGTTGATCCTGCAGGCCTGGATACACCTGGAAAATAAAGTAGGCAAATTGATAAATCCTTGAGGCAATCTGGTCCAGGTGTATTGTTGGCCCTTGTATGTGAAGGCAAACAAATATTGGCTGTCTTCAGGAAGAGGAAGAGAAAAGAATGCATGTTGCAAGTCGACTATTGAAAAACATTTTGTTTCAGCCGGTATTTGGGCTAGGAGTTGGGCAGCGTTTGGCACTAGGGCATGAAGTGGTTCCACAACAGAATTGATTTCCCTTAGGTCTTGCACGAGTCTATATTGGCCCTCCTTTCCCGGTTTTGGAACGGCAAGAATAGGGTTGTTACAGATTGATTGGCACTTCACCAATATTCCTTGTTCTAGCAAACCCCAAATTAATTTGTCAATGCTGCTGATGGCCTGTAGTTATAATGGATATTGTTGGATTGAAGGAAGTGTTACTCCATTCTGGAGAGCTACACGGATGGGATTGATGTTCATGCATCCTACCTGAGCTGTGTCCTCTGCCCACACTTGAGGGTCCACATACTCGTATACCTCACTCCCTAGATTATGACGTAAGCGGGCAACAACTTTCCTTGGGGCCTAATAAAATTCAACAACATATTGATTAGACAAATTTTGTTTTTGATAATTATTTGTGTCTGCCAAGGTAATTGCCTTTCTTACCATCGTTCCTAGGTCTTTAGTTTTGGCCGGGAAATTCACCTTTCGGGTGACAATATTGAGGGGAATTTACTCCATTTCTGTCATCTAAGTCACCCGATTATTCCATATATAATTCAGAGAATCGTTCTAAAAATTCATCTGCTCCTTCTCCCCTTTTTGGTCTTACATCTAGTATTCTGGCTAAATCGATTGGTTTTTGAAGGGTGTTTTAACACCCCTTGGGCTGTTAAAACAGCCTCTTCCCTTGCACCATTGTCCGCTATTATATTTGCAAGAGCTTCATGCGACGGATGCCCTAAATTCGTTAGGAATCTGGCATGCTCGCTTGGGATAATTATTTGCTGGATCACCGCCAATAAATCTCGGGAGTCTGCGCGATAAACACGCATTGTAGTTCTTAAGTGATCCACAAAAGAAGCGGGTGATTTTGTACGATCGGGTATTTGACTTAAAATTGCTATCATCTCATTAGGCTTCCATGGGGAATAGACGCTAATTGTACGGGGATTATTTGCACTCACTGCTTTGGTTGGATCAAAAGAAGGATTAGGCATTTCCCTTTCAGGGAACTATCTAAGGGTTGTTTGTTTAGTTTCAAGATCTACCTTGGCTTCTTCAATTGTTGTCTCACCCCCAGATGTATCTTTCCCTTCACGGGATTCACGGTACCTTCTAAATGATTTTGTTCCTTGTCCAACTTGTCTAGAGGTACGCTCTTCTTTCTCCTTAACTAATTGAGTTATTTTTCTAGTCTGGCTTCTTGTACCGTGAACTCTAGGACTATCTCTAATGGATGGAGCGGTTGGGTTTAAGGAAGTCTGTGCCGTGGAATCTAATTGTGTATTCCATTCACAAGCTCCACAATGTGTATGTGACATGGAGATTGCAAGATGAATAAGGTGGTGGACGTGAATTCCTAATTTTAACACTTTCCCAATCTTCTAAATAATCATCGTTATCCCCCTCGTAACCAGTGTCAACAATTGGATCCTCACGCTTAATACTTATGGATGCCAGTTTCTCTGTGGAAGATTTTCTTTTCCCCTTATCTTTAATACTCTCAGGCTCCTCCCTTAAGGGCCTGTGCCACTGTACGAGCTAATTCAAGAGTTCTCCCAAGTTTCTCCTGATTTGAACTCGGAGAATTACGGTAATAACCACTCGGGGCTCTCGTGGACATTTTTCAACATGTTGAAAGATCTTCACGAGTCTTCACGAGCCTACCGCGTTTCCCGAGTACCTGCCGTTAGCGTTACGAGCCGCTAAGAGACGTTCCGAGCACCGATGTACCCGCTACGTACATTCTACGTGCTTACCACTAGTTTGATTTTTTTTTTTAATATTTTGTTATTAGGAGCATATACATATTATAACCAAAACACAATTTGTTTATCAATTACATATTAGCACAGCTTTTATTTATTTTTTAATAGATCTTTTGAAAGATAGAGCTATAGAAAGAAAAGAGAGAAAAATAAATCAATAAATAAATAAATTACCAATAACATAATTTGGAGATAGGTCCGTAGATTATAAAGTGTAATTATTCATCCAATCCTGGATTCAAGTTTCAGTCAAGCTTCCGTGTTGGACCAATTTACCCTTTCAGAAAATCAATAAATGGAGACCATATTCTAGCAAACAATTCTGGTTTGTCAATTAAGACAAGTGTAAGGTCTCAGACATCTCCATAATCCACATTTTAATTGTGGGGGTTGTTAGGTTTTTCCAAAATGTTAATATTAATTTTTTCCCAATTATTATACTATAATCAAGGAAATTTATTTGGTTTGTTGTAAGTTTTAGGCTTTGTTCTGATATTCCTAATATTAATAGTTTTGGATCAGGATCCAATTGGATATTAACAACTTCAGAAATAATTTTTAAAATATCCGTCCAAAATTTTTAAATTTTTAAACAGTTTACAATAGTATGAATTAAATTAGCTTCTAAATATTGCCATTTGTCACAGATAGGAGAAATATTTGGAAAGGTTCTATTTAATTTTGTTTTAGAATTGTGCAGTCTATGTAGTACTTTAAATTGTATTAAAGAGTGTCTGGCATTTAACGAGCATTGATGTATATGTTGGAAACTTTCATCCCATATATCTTTCATTATAGGTTGAGCTAGTTCATTTTCCCATGCTTGACTATATAGTTCCGTTGATGGGACCTCACTATCTAAAAGAATATTATAAATGTGAGATATTAATTTATCTGTGTTAGGATGTTTATTCAAACATTCATCAAGGATCTCTGGCTCCCTAGTTCTATAATCTTGTGTATGTGATTTAACATAATCTCTAAATTGCAAATATCTAAAAAAAAATATTTGAATGTAGTCCATAATTCTGTTGTAACTCCTGAAATGAAAGAAAAATACTTTTTCTGTAAAGGTGTCCCACCTTTTTAATTCCATAATTTTTCCATTGTGCGAAACCTTTATCCAACACAGAAGGTTTAAATGAAGGATTATTTACGATGGGGAGAAGGAGTGATAAATTATCCAATTTTAAAGTCATTTTTAATTGTTTACAAGTTTGTATACCACTATATATTATCGGATTTTCGCTATGTTTTTTTTATTCCATTTTGTGGGAGCTAACAAAATCGAGCCAATTTCAAATGGTAAACAATCTTCCTTTTCCATCTTTAACCAATCTGGTTGTTGATTCATATCTTCCAACCAGAAGTTCATATTTTTAATATTAACTGCCCAAAAATAAAATAAAAAATTTGGTAAGACTAATCCTCCATTCATCTTGGATGTACATAAATGTTTTTTACGTGTTCTATGGTTCTTATAATCCCAAATAAAACTTGTAACAATAGAATCAACGTAAAAAAAATAAATTTGGGGAGATATATCGGAATTGATTGAAAGAGGTACAGTAATTGTGGTAGGAAAATCATTTTTATGGCATTAATTCTACCGAGCATTGAGATGGGAAGTGTTTTCCAATACTGAATATTCTTATGCAGTTTATTAAGTAAAGGGGGAAAATTTAATTTAGTCTTAGTCACATAAATTCCTAGATATTTAAATTTTTCGTAGACTATTTTAAAAGGAGATTGTTGCAATGTATGTAGGTTAAGTTCCGTTATTGGCATAATTTCACTTTTGTTCTAATTAATTCTATTTCCCGAAAATGAGCCAAATTGAGATATAAGGTTCAGCAAGTTTGGAATGCTAGTTTCTGGGTTTGTAATGTATAATAATACATCATCTGCGTATAAAGAATTTTTTAAAATTGTATCTTTAGTATTATACCCATAGACTTCTGGATGGGCTCTAACACTTTCTGCAAGTGGTTCAATAGCTAGGGCGAATAACAACGGAGACAATGGGCATCCTTGTCTACAACCTCTAGATAAATTAAATTTGAGTGATAACATTTGATTTGTCAATATTCTAGCTGTTGGGTTAGTATATAGGAGTTTAACCCATATACAAAACTTCTCACCCAATTGAAAAATTTCCATCACCGAAAATAGATAGGGCCATTCCACCTGATCAAATGCTTTTTCAGCATCTAACAAAGTAACTGCTAAATCTACCTTAGCTATTCTATTTGAATATATAATATTAAATAATCGTCTCAGATTATAAAATGAATAACATTTTGGGATAAAACCTGTTTGATCGGGATGTATTAATTTATGAATCACTAAACTTAATCTATGATTCTTTTTAAAACTCGGGAGAGCTCTTGAATTACCTCGTGCAGTGGGACAGGCCCTTCATGCTACCTGGAGGTTCAAATGCTTCAGTATCCTCTAATTTTATCTCCCGCTTTAGAGTTGCTTCCTTCCAACTTGCCATTCTTTCCACCGCTCTACTCCCTTTCTGTTCCTCGTAATAATTTTTCCACAATTCAATTAATTATTTTGCCTCTGCACTAGCGCTGCATTGCCAGACAAGCAGCTGAATATATTTCAATCCTTTTACTGTATCTATGCCTCTTTGGGCCATAATTTGCTCCCTAATTCTCTATTTAATACTCCGGAAAGAATTCTCAATCGGTCAGCTTTTTGTAGAAATTCACTGCATATTTCTTGTAATGGATTTTCCAAGTCAGCAGTCATATCTTTATTTATGTGGTTCCCCATTCTATTGGATATGGAAACAACTCTCAAGCTACTCACACCTCTTAACATTTTACCCCTTTCTAATTTCCAAAACTGCCAAGGTGATTTTTAAACAATATTTAAAAATTAAGGTGCTCCAGGAAACAACCAACCACAATCGCACATGTTCCCGCAGCCCGTTTCCTATCCCTGACAATCTATGCAAATGAGCTTTAAACACGCAAGCAAAATCAAATACAGAAAATATATTATTCCACTTTTTATAAGTATGCTTAACCACATTCCTGTATAAACCATAAGCATTCGTCTAATAGAGCATTTGTTAACGATATACTCAAAATTAAATTGCAGTATTTTCAATCCCTCCTCATGGTGTGGTCAGTCAATGGAACGATTCCTCCCCCGACACAGCGATCAAAAGAATACAAACCCTGATCGAACCACTAAGAATCAGATTCCCACAATACTACGATCCCGATTTACACAGATCCAAATATTCAATTCAAACGCACTTTTACTCAAATTATCTAACACCCAAAAATCCTTAAGCACATACACAGACAATACAAGTAACGGTACGTGATCTTAACACACTTTAAATCTTAACACACTCTAAATATTTTTACACAATAATAATAATAATAATAATAATAAATAATAATGAACTTTATTACGGACTCGAGGTCCCGACAAGGGGAAACATTACATAAAAATGCATTGCATATTAAAAAATATCATAAAGTACATATAAAATCTTAGTATATCACTTATAAAAGCATTATAAATTATATATAAAAAAAACACAATACATGAGTTAAAAATCCAGATTAAAAGAATGGTCAATGTCCTACAATGAGACAATGATACCAGTGTCTCCACAGCTGGGATTCGGAGCATGTAGTGCTAACCCTTATGTTTGACAAGGCCACAATAATTACATTTTTACAGTCATTTATCCTGCAAATGAATTTATACATGTGATTTCTTAGGATAGCGTCTAAAGTACCGACTCCTGCAGCCACAAACATATTATTAGCACTACACCATCTAGGTTTCCTTAGCAGTGTTCTCATGGCATCGTTATATGCCACGTTTAGTCTCTGCAAACTTGTCTTTCCATAGTTCGACCACAGGTGCGCAGTGTAGAGTGGTGTGCAATATGCTCTAAATAGAGACATCTTCACCACATCTGCACACGCACCAAATTTACGCAAGAGAATATTCGCCTGTACATACAGCATGCGTCGTTGCCTATAAATATCCTCATCATCTGTATAGAGTATAGAAGTTGGGATGTAATGTTAAAATTGTACAAGGCATTGGTGAGGCCAATTCTGGAGTATGGTGTACAATTTTGGTCGCCTAATTATAGGAAGGATGTCAACAAAATAGAGAGAGTACAGAGGAGATTTACTAGAATGTTGCCTGGGTTTCAGCAACTAAGTTACAGAGAAAGGTTGAACAAGTTAGGGCTTTATTCTTTGGAGCGCAGAAGGTTAAGGGGGGACTTGATAGAGGTTTTTAAAATGATGAGAGGGATAGACAGAGTTGACGTGGAAAAACTTTTCCCACTGAGAGTAGGGAAGATTCAAACAAGGGGACATGACTTGAGAATTAAGGGACTGAAGTTTAGGGGTAACATGAGGGGGAACTTCTTTACTCAGAGAGTGGTAGCTGTGTGGAATGAGCTTCCAGTGAAGGTGGTGGAGGCAGGTTCGTTTTTATCATTTAAAAATAAATTGGATAGTTATATGGATGGGAAAGGAATGGAGGGTTATGGTCTGAGCGCAGGTATATGGGACTAGGGGAGATTATGTGTTCGGCACGGACTAGAGGGGTCGAGATGGCCTGTTTCCGTGCTGTAATTGATATATGGTGATATATATATGGTTATCTGTCATTTGTTCTGTAATAAAATGCCCTCGATATTTTACCTTATTACAGACACTAAGATTATTGTCAGACAATTTAAAATCAGGAAATTTTAGACATTTAGCCTCTTTGGTTCTACAGATCATGACAGCACTCTTACTAGCATTATATTTAATATCATGTTCCACACCATACACAGAACATATAGTAAGGAGCTGCTGGAGACCAGCGCTAGATGGACTAAAGACCACAAAATCATTTGCATACATAATATGGTTCACTAAAATATTACCAATCACGCACCCAGTGTTACAGGCTTTCAATTGTTTGGACAGATCATCAATATATAGATTAAAAAGGACTGGGGACAAAATTCCCACTTTTTAAGAAAGGTGGGAGAGAGAAAACATGGAATTATAGACCAGTTAACCTGACATCAGAGGTGGGGAAGTTGCTGGAGTCAATTATAAAATATGAGATAGCTGAACATTTGGATAGCAGTAACAGGATCGGTCCGAGTCAGCATGGATTTACGAAGAGGAAATCATGCTTGACTAATCATCTGGAATTTTTTGAAGATGTAACTAGGAAAATGGACAAGGGAGAACCAGTGGATGTAGTGTACCTGGACTTTCAGAAAGCATTTAATAAGGTCCCACATAGGAGATTAGTGGGCAAAATTAGGGCACATGGTATTAGGGGTAGAGTGCTGACATGGATAGAGAAGTGGTTGGCAGACAGGAAACAAAGAGTAGGGATTAACGGGTCCCTTTCAGAATGGCAAGCAGTGACTAGTGGGGTACCGCAAGGCTCGGTGCTGGGACCGCAGCTATTTACAATATACATCAATGATTTGGATGAAGGGATTCAAAGTAACATTAGCAAATTTGCAGATGACACCAAGCTGGGTGGCAGTGTGAACTTTGAGGAGGATGCTATGAGAATGCAGGGTGACTTGGACAGGTTGGGGGAGTGGGCAGATGCATGGCAGATGAAGTTTAATGCAGATAAATGTGAGGTTATCCACTTTAGTAGCAAAAACAGGAGATTACTATCCAAATGGCGTCAAGTTGGGAAAAGGGGAAGTACAACGGGATCTGGGGGTTCTTGTACATCAATCTATGTAAGTAAGCATGCAGGTACAGCAGGCAGTGAATTAAGCGAATGGCATGTTGACCTTTATAACAAGAGGAATCGAATATAGGAGCAAAGAGGTCCTTCTGCAGTTGTACAGAGCCCTAGTGAGACCACATCTGGAGTATTGTGTGCAGTTTTGGTCCCCTAATTTGAGGAAGGAGATTCTTGCTATTGAGGGAGTGCAGCGTAGGTTTACAAGGTTAATTCCCGGGATGGCAGGACTGTCATATACTGAGAGAATGGAGCAGCTGGGATTGTACACTCTGGAGTTTAGAAGGATGAGAGGGTATCTCATTGAAACATATAAGATTGTTAAGGGTTTGGACACTCTAGAGGCAGGAAACACGTTCCCGATGTTGGGGGAGTTCAGAACCAGGGGCTACACTTTAAGAATAAGGAGTAAGCCATTTAGAACGGAGACAAGGAAACACTTTTTCTCACAGAGAGTGGCGAGTCTGTGGAATTCTCTGCCTCAGAGGGCGGTGGAGGCAGGTTCTCTAGATGCTTTCAAGAGAGAGCTAGATAGGGCTCTTAAAAATAGCGGAGTTGGGGGATTTGGGGAGGAGGCAGGAACGAGGTACTGATTGGGGATGATCAGCCATGATCACATTGAATGGCGGTGCTGGCTCGAAGGGCCGAATGGCCTATTCCTGCACCTATTGTCTATTAGTGGCCAATATACAAGGCTTTTAGATAGGCACATGGATATGCAGGGGATTATCTTTACATCATGTTCAGGCTTTGTTGGCCGAAGGGCTCCTGTGCTCTTCTATGTTTTAAAAGCAATGTCTTTGACTAAGTTACCCTAATAGCTCCTCAGAGCCTCCTGTCAGATCTGGTTTGATTACATTTTTGTTCACATTTTTTTAAAAAGTGAAAGCTCAGATTAAAATGTCTTTTCAACATCCAGTAACGGATGGACAATCAGTTTGACAAATCTCAGACAGCTTAGTCAAGGGAGGTGGTGGTAAAGAGGTGGAGATGGATGGCTTTGGGCCGACACTAGGAACTGGTGCTTAATTTTTTTTGTGAAGCTGTCAAGGAGCAGTACATAGACGAGAAAGCTTACGAACCAAGGATAGATTTTTTGAAAGTTTGAGGTAATTGTGCAGAAGTGGGAAGAGAAACCATCACAGGTAGACACTGGAAAGAAAGGATTTTGTCCAAGAGAGCATGGATTCACTTAGTTCTGATGTGTTGGAGGAGGTCACAGGACAATGAGGCTATGACATCCATCCCATCAGTTCAAGTGTGCCTCTTCCCTGGGTCACTGTTGCATGTTAGATTAACTTTCCTGAGAGTGAGCCCACGGAGAGCAATGGGCCCACATGTAGTGCCTGGGCATGTCCTTAGGAACCGTGTGGACAAACTGGCGGGAGAGTTCACGGGCATCTTTAAGCTCTCCCTACTCTGTTCTGAGGTGCCCACCTGCTTCAACAAGACCACTATCATCCGGTGCTGAAGAAAAGCAAGATCTCATGCCTTAACGACTACTGACCAGTGGCCTTGACTGTCGTGGCCTTGATATCTATCATCATGAAGTGCTTTGAGAAGCTGGTTATGGAACGCATTAAATCCCTTTTACCAAGCAATCTTGACCCACTACAGTTCGCCTTCCGCCACAACAGTTCCACGGCGGATGTCATCTCTCCGGCCCTGCACTCATCCATAGACCACCTGGACAATAAAGACACCTACGTCAGACTTCTATTCATTTACTGCAGCTCTGCTTTCAATACCTTTATCCCATCATGCTCATCTCCAAATCGTGGAACTTGGTCAGATCACTTTTGCAACTGGATCCTTGACCTCTTGACCAACAGACCACAATCAGTAAAGATACGTGGCAAATCATCATCGACGATAATGCCCCGCAAGGAAGCGTTCTTAGCCCCTTACTATACACCTTATACACTTATGACTGTGCAGCCAAAATACCAATCCAATTCAATTGACTAATTTGCAGATGACACCATCGTAGTGAGCCGGACATCGTCTGGAGAAGACGGAGTACAGGAAAGTGATTGGGAACCTCGTAGCCTGGTGCCAAGACAACAACCTTTCCCTCAATGTCAACAAGACAAAAGGAGATTTGGACAAGTACATGTATAGAAAAGGTTTTGATGATTATAGGCCAAATACAGGCAGATCGGCACAGCCTCTCCTTTGAAATTGACCTTTATGAATCACTTCTGCACCTTTCCAACTGAATAACATTACATGCCGATCAAAGTAACTTGGTTAGCATGGACAAATTGGACTGAATGGCTTGTTTCCAGGCTGATTCTTCAGGGATGACAGCAGATCTGATCAGTTGCAAGGGAAATGGAACTATAAATATTTGCAGTCAGTATAAGTAACCATAGCAATACTTATACCACTGTTAGTGATGTTTCTTAGGTGCCCAGACATCCCAAAGAGGAAAGGAAGCAGGAAAGGCTGGATCAATTAGGTAATTGCCTTTGCGACACTGCTGGGGGCCAGGATGAGAAGGATCATTTCCCTCTGTAACCTTGCCCCTCCCCACAATCTGTCTGCTCTTCATCCATGACCATGCTCTGAAATCAGAGTGCATCACCTATCCACCCAACTTCCATCCACCCCAATCTGATCACCAGCAGTACTCACCCCATCTGCTCCTGTTTCTCCACAGATTACTGCTGGATCCTACATTTGACTACTATTTGCTCCCATCAGCTGCCATTCATTGTTGCCAGAGACTGTTAGCGGCCCCAAGTGACCAGCTCACACAACCATTCTCTCACTCTACCTCCCAGGCTCAGCTCGATCATTTGTAACAAGACACATTCATGAATTTAGACGGAGCTATTATTCTCAACGTTTCTTGTAAAATGGGTCCTGACAGTTCATGATTAAAAACGTTTCAGTCTTTAGCCATTGCCAATTTATATATTGAGACAAACTGCTTTCTATCTATGAGACTGAGCAGCTCCATGATTTATCTTGATGAGGGGGCATGAAGGGAATTTTCTTCCTACTTGGTAAAATATAATGAGTAGTGTGGCATAGGGATCGGTGCTGACTTTTTACAATTTGCAATAAACACTTGTATGAAGGAACTAAAGGTACATAGAGTAGTATGCGCCTGACTAAATGGCTATTCAATGTCATAATTGAGTCTATTTTCTCCATCTCCTCTGCCAGCCCACTCTGGGCACCTCCCACTCGGAATATAAAGCAAATTTAAGATGGTGCCATTGAGACAGGGCTAGAGGAAATAGATTCATCGAGTCATCCAGCGCAGAAACAGAGCCTTCATCTCAACTTGCTCACACCGACCAACGTGTTCCATCTACGCTAGCCCCACCTGCCTGCGTTTGGCTCATATCCCTCTAAATCTGTCATATTCATGTACCTGTCTATAAGCGTTGCAATAGTGCCTGCTACCTGCTAAATGATTATGTATAGTTTATTGCAAACACCAAGGTCAATATATTAATTGATGTGATAAGACCCTGAAGCTATTCACATAGACAATTAGACTTCAATTATAGGCGGGCTTACAAGGAAGGCCTAAAGAGCCTGTCCCACGAGCATGCGACTGCATGCGGCAAGCGCGACCTAACATGGTCACACTTCGATCGCCGGAGCAGTATGGAATTGTGCGGAGCTGGTCCCGACATCGTGCTTGCCGCATGCCGTCGCATGCTCATGGGACAGGCCTTTTACTTTGCCACCACACTATTTGTTAGAATGATCACAAGTGTTTTTCTTTTCCCCAAGATCTTTAAAGGCAATATATCAAACATTATATTCCTCACTCAGATCTTTTAATGCATCTTTCATGTTACATTAATGCAGTACATTAAGTACTGATGTTACTCCTGCTTTTTGTGTCTATCTTCGGTTTAAACCTGCATCTGCAATTCCATTAAGTGGTCCCTTTGGTAAGATGCTGGAAATATCATGGTATGTGATACATTGCAGACAAACAATGTGGTACTACATCAATATACATGCATTCCTTTCAAAATAACAGCATTGTTACTTATCTCCTATTTTTCTTTTCCTGAAAGCACCTCACATGAATCTAATTGTTCTCTGTGTCCCCATGAAACCAGAGACATTATCCTTACAGTCATTCAGTGTATGAATGAATGTCATTCTTCCCTTCCCTCCCGCACCACCCCCTCCCCGGGCACTTTCCGTTGCAACCGCAAGAAATGCAACACCTGTCCCTTCACCTCCCCCCTCGACTCCATCCAAGGTCCCAAGCAGTCGTTCCAGGTGCGACAAAGGTTCACCTGTATCTCCTCCAACCTCATCTACTGCATCCGCTGCTCTAGATGTCAGCTGATTTACATCGGTGAGACCAAGCGTAGGTTGGGCGATCGTTTCGCCGAACACCTCCGCTCAGTCCGCAATAACCTACCTGACCTCCCGGTGGCTCAGCACTTCAACTCCCCCTCCCATTCCCAATCCGACCTCTCTGTCCTGGGTCTCCTCCATTGCCAGAGTGAGCAACAGCGGAAATTGGAGGAACAGCACCTCGTATTCCGTCTGGGGACCTTGCGTCCTTATGGCATCAACATAGAATTCTCCCAATTTGGCTAGCCCTTGCTGTCTCCTCCCCTTCCTTAACCCTCTAGCTGTCTCCTCCCACCCTCCCATCCGCCCGCCCTCGGGCTCCTCCTCCTCCTCCCCTTTTCCTTCTTTCTTTCCCCCACCCCCCATCAGTCTGAAGAAGGGTTTCGGCCCAAAACGTCGCCTATTTCCTTCGCTCCATAGATGCTGCTGCACCCGCTGAGTTTCCCCAGCAATTTTGTGTACCTAATGAATGTCATTGTTCTGTTTCAGGACATATGACAATAAAACACTCTTGACCTCTCATAACTTCTTGAAATCAAAAGGCATCACAGCCTCACCTGATGCACAGAAATAAACAATCAAATAAGTGACTGCTCCTCGTGGTGTATAAAAGGAAGGCAGGCATTGGTGGAGCGGTCTATTGTGTTTTGAGTAGAATGTTTGAGGGAAAGTGCTGAGGCTTTGGCTCGAGAGGCTTCGGCAAGTAGGCTGAGCAGAGGGTGATGGCAAGATAAGCTAAGGTCTTTTTTCTGTAAGTCTTCCTTGGTCTTAGTGCAGTATGGATGGCAGTTTGAACACAGGTGTGTGCTCCTCCTGCAGGATGAGGGAAGTCAGGGAGACTTCCAGTATCCCTGAGGACTACACATGTGGGAAGTGCATCCTACTGCAGCTCGTGGCTGACTGTGTGAGAGAACTGGAGTTACAACTGGTTGAGGTCAGGAAAATCCAAGAGACTGAGAGCTTCATAGATAGGATTCATAGTGAGTTAGTCACACCTAAGGTGCAGGCATAACGTATATGGATGGCCACCAGGAAATGGAGTAGGCAGATAGTGCAGGTATCCCCTGTGGCCATTCCCCTTGAAAACAAGTATACCCTTTTGGATGGTGGTGAGGGATATCTGTTCCAAGAAAAGCAGCTTTATGGTCTGTGTCTCCAGGCCTGGCTTCTAGGCACAGTGGAGTAGGGTGGTCAGATAGGGCTATTGTTAGAGATGCAGACAGGAGATTGTGTGGTGAATAACGGGATCCCAGGGTGGTCTGGTGCTTCCCTGATGCCGGGTCCAGAATGTCTTGGAGCGGCTGCAGAGCATCTTCAAAAGGGAGGGCAAGTAGCCAGAATTTGTAGGAAGGAACTGCATATGCTAGTTTACACCATAGATAGACAAAAAATGCTTGAGCATCGCAGCAGAACAGGCAGCATCTCTGGATAGAAGGAATGGGTGACGTTTCAGGTCGAGACCTTTCCTCAGACTGAGAGTCAGGGGACAGGTAGTCACAGAGATAAGGAAATGTAAGGTGTGAAAACGAGACATCAAAGGGGATGAGTTCGAGGAAAATGTAGAATAGATTATTGTTAGCTAGGAGAAGGTGACAACGAAGCATACTGTGTGCACGTTGGCCCAAACGTCATAGGTAGGAAAAGGGATGAGGTCCTGCGCAGTGAATATAGGGTTAGGCAAAAGGTTAAAAAAAAGGACCACAACAGTAAAAATCGTCGGATTACTTCTGGTACCACATGCTAGGGAGGTAGAAATGGGAAGATAGGACAGATAAATGTGCGGCTGAGGAGTTGGTGCAGAGGGAAGGGTTTCAAATGTTTAGACCATTAGGAGCTCCTAGTCCATAAGTGACCTGTTCAAGAGGGATGGGTTAGACTTGAACTGGAGGGGGTCCAATATCCTGGCAGGCAGGTTTATTACTTGGGAGTTGTGTAGGAATGAACTGCAGATGCTGATTTAAACCAAAGATAGACACAAAAAGCTGGAGTAACTCAGCGGGACAGGCGGCATCTCTGGATAGAAGGAATAGGTGACGTTTCAGGTCGAGACCCTTCTTCAGACTGGTTAGGGATAAGGGAAATGTGAGATATAGACGGTGACGTGGAGAGATAAAGAACAATGAATAAAAGATATGCAAAAAAGTAACGATGATAAAGGAAACAGACCATTGTTAGCTGTTTGTTGGGTGAAAACGAGAAGCTAGTGGCACTTGGATGGGGGAGGGATAGAGAGAGAGAAGGAATGCCGGGGCTACCTGAAGTGAGAGAAATCAATATTCATACCACTGTGCTGTAAGCTGCCCAAGCGAAATATGAGATGCTGTTCCTCCAATTTGTGTTTAGCCTCACCCTGACAATGGAGGAGACCAAGGACAGAAAGGGCTGTGTAGGAATGGGAAGGAGAATTATAGTGTCCACAACCGGGAGCTCAGGTAGGTTCAGGTGGGCTGAGCGAAGGTGTTCCGCGAAACGATCGCCCAGTTTACACTTGGTCTCGCCGATGTATAAGACTCCACATCTTAAACAACGGATACAGTAGATGAGGTTGGAGGAAGTGCAAGTGAACCTCTGCCTAACCTGAAAGGACTGTCAGAGTCCCTGGACAGAGTCGAGGGAGGAGGTATAGGGACAGGCATTACATCTTCTGTGGTTGCAGGGGAAGATACCTGGGGAGGGGGTGGTTTTGGTTGGAAGGGATGAGTTAACCAGGGAGTTACGGAGGGAATGGTGTTTGCGGAAGGCTGAAAGGGGTGGAGATGGGAAAATGTGGCTAGTGTTGGGATCCTGTTGGAGGTGGCGGAAATTTTGGAGGATTATGTATGCGATGGCTGATGGGGTGGAAGGTAAGGACTAGGGGGACTCTGTCTCTGTTGGGACTAAGGGGAGGGGGAGCAAGGG
This sequence comes from Amblyraja radiata, assembly GCF_010909765.2. Taxonomy (NCBI): domain Eukaryota; kingdom Metazoa; phylum Chordata; class Chondrichthyes; order Rajiformes; family Rajidae; genus Amblyraja; species Amblyraja radiata. The sequence goes on along the minus strand of NC_045958.1, from coordinate 47,963,872 downwards.
CGGAGCTGTGCGGTATTGAGGAGACATGAGTGAGGGCCTCATCTATGATGGAAGAGGGGAACCCCCATTCCCTAAAGAATGAGGACATCTCGGATGTCCTGGTGTGGAACACCTCATCTTGGGCGCAGATGCGGCGTAGACAGAGGAATTGGGAGGAGGTGATAGAGTCTTTGCAGGAAGCAGGGTGGGAAAAAGTGTAGTCAAGATAGTTGTGGGAGTCAGTGGGTTTGTAATAGATGTCAGCCAATAGTCTTTTTCCTGTGATGGAGACTGTGAGATCGAGAAAGGGGAAGGAGATGTCGGAGATGGTCCAAGTGAATTTGAGTGCAGGATGAAAATTGGTGGTGAAGTTGATACAGTCTATGAGTTCTGCACAGGTGCAGGAGGTAGCACTGATGCAATCATCAATGTAACGGAGATAGAGTTCAGGGATAGGGCCAATATACGCCTGAAACAGGACCAGGGGGGATAGGATGGATTCGAAGTACATATTAGAGAGACAAAGAGCATGTGAGGTATCTTGGACACAGGTCAATTAAATAGATGAAAGGCATGAAAGGTAATTAAAGAGACGAAGGGCATGTGAGGTAATTAAAGTGAGGTGAGGTGTTACTTGGGAGGGTTTAAACTAGAAAGGCAGTCGGATGGGATACGATGCAGTATTGAGGCAGGTGGGAGGCTGGGAATTGGTACAGAAATCAATAACGGCAGGCTCAGTAGGTGGGAGCATGGCAGGGAGTGAGGAAAGATGGTCAGATTAAATTGTATTCATTTTAATGCCTGTAGACTGGTATTAAGGCAGTTGAACTCAGGCCATGGATAGGTACATGCAACTGGGAAGTTACAACCATAGCAGAAACTTGACTAAGGGAGGGGCAAGACTAACAGCTTAATGTTCCAGGGTACAGGTGTTCCAGGTGATGGTAAAAGAGGAGGGTGAGTTGCTTTATTGATTAAAGAGAATAACTCTTAACGTTAATGGCTCTTAAAGCACCTCATATTTTGCTTGGGTAGTTTACACCCCAGCGGTATGAACATTGACTTCTCCAATTTCAGGTAGTCGTTGCTTTCTCCATCTTTCATCTCCCTTTCCCAGCTCTCCCACAGCTCACTGTCTCCGCCTCTTCCTTTCTTCTTCCCGCCCCCACAAGCCCCACATCAGTCTGAAGAAGGGTCTCGACCCAAAACGTCACCTTTTCCTTCGCTCCATAGATGCTGCCTCACCCGCTGAGTTTCTCCAGCATTTTTATCTACCTTCGATTTTTCCGGCATCTGCAGTTCCTTCTTAAACATTAATTCAGGTAAGTGTGAGTTATTTCATTTTGGGAGGTCAAATCGGGGCAGGGCCATCACAGAGAGCAATAGGGTCCTGTGGAGTGTTAGAGCACAGTTTTAATACATAATTCCCTGAAAGTGGTATCGCAGGTGGTGAAAAAGGCTCTTGGCACACTGGCCTTCATTAGTCAAGGAATTGAGTATAGAAGTCGGGACATTACAGTTGTAAAAGATGTTGCTGTAGTCGCATTTGTAGTATTATGTTCAGTTGTGGTCATGCTGCTACAGGAAACATATCAATAAGCTGAAAAGAGTGCAGAGAAGATTTACAAAGATGATTCCAGGACTCGAGGGCCTAAGCTATAGGGAGAGATTAGGTTGGCTGGAGCACTGACGAGTGATCTTACAGAAGTATATAAAATCAGGAGGGGAATTGATGAGGTGAATGCACAGAGACATTTTTCTAGGGTAGAGGATTGAAGAACTAAACATAGATTTTACTTCGGAGTCACGTGAGTGACTACGTGAAGAACCCGGCAGCACGCATGCGCGACATATCGTCTCACGCATTGCGCAGCGACAGGCGGGGTGAAGAGTTCTCCCGCAGCGGCAAGGTTTAAATATGGGACCTGCAGGTAAGTTACTATTCTGAGGTCGTGTATTTTGCCTTTGTCTTCTCTGTTTCAGAAAACCATGGACAAGGGCAAGAAATCGAAACGGGTTGCATCTCGACTGGCTGCGGGGGTCCGCGAAAGTTCCGGCAGTCAACAGCAACCGGCGGCACCTGGACCGCAATCTTTGCGGTCCGTAGTCACCGACGTAACATCTGCTCAGCTGGGACCAGCGCCGCGAGCTGCACAGCCCGAACCAGTGCAGCGGACTGGGGGAAAAGTGAAGCAGAAGTTGGTCCGGCCGGTTGACTCGGATGATTCGGGCCAGGAGGACTCGCTGCCAGGGAGCAGTGGATGTAACCGCATTTCCTGCATGGAGCGGTTGATGGAGCAAATGCTCCAACGTGACATGCTCCGTGAGATGGTATATGGTCACCATGGGAGTCTTTGGACACCCATTACAGCACCTTACCCAGGGCTGTATAATGCATCTCCCTCGACTGAGGGGAGCATTACGGGCCAGGGCTGGGCTGGCCCCGAAGAAGGTGGTATGGCTGAAGAAACCGGCAGTGTGCTGGGGGTGCAGGATCTACAGCAGCTGCTTGGGGTCGTCACGAAGTTTACGGTGCCAGCGCAAACGGGACAGTCGTTACAACCAAAGCTGGCAGCCAGCATCGACCACCTGTCCTTTAATCAACTACAGGAACAGGTAGTCCATGAGACAACAGCAAAATACATGGCTCCTGAGAACTGTGTCTCATTAAATGTCCCTGCAGTGAATAGTGCTATCTGGGGGTACATTGGAGCCGGCATCAGAACCCAGGAGGTGAAGATGCAGAAGATATTAAAACTTCTAACATCGGGTATAACGGCATTTGCTCGTTCCGTGGATGGAACAGAGATGACGGAGACTGAACAAGAAACTCTGGCGCTGCTCTGTAACACGCAATACGAAATGAATTGTCTGAGGAAGAGCGCGATAAGACCTGCGTTGAACCCCAAATTTGCTGGGTTGTGTAAGACTGCCACTGCACAACCGCAAATACTGCTATTTGGAGGTAATCTATCCAAGCAGGTCAAAGAGCTCGACGAAGAGGCTAAAGCCGTCAGGCTCATGAAGGCACCATCTATGAGCAAGACCACATATCCCAGACGGCAGCACCCCTATGCAACCACTAGCAGGCAATGACACCAGGATGCTGGTGAAAGCATGAGGGCCGCGCAACAACCACGGAGGTCTTTTTTAGGCCAAGGCCCAGAGCGACCCTCATGGAAGATGCGCCAACCCCGCACTCCGGCGCCTCTTCCGCAGAAGAGGCAGAAACAGAAGAAGTGAATACTCCACTGGTAACCATGGAGGTAGGTGGGTCTGGTTCCTTCCAGAACATAAAGGGTGTAAGTTCTGTACTACACCTGTAGGTTCACCTGTTTTGGGAGGCATGGAGGTCTCTTACTACTGACCCTTATATACTACAAAGTATTCAGGGATATAAAATTGAGTTTATTCATAAAGACATTCCCCCAGTTCAACATGTGCCCAGCCGAGAGTTTGTGCTTTCACAACAGGAAAAACTGGAAGGTCATGCAGAGCTTTGGAGGCTATATGCTAAAGGAGTAATAGAGAGATTAGAACATGACTCTCTAGAATTTGTATCCAACATATTTACAAAAACCAAAAAAGATGGTGGATGCCGCATCATCATTGATTTAACAAAACTGAATACTTTTGTAAAGTATATTCATTTCAAAATGGAAATATTTGTTACTGCCAAGCAATTGATTTCCAAAGGTTACTTCATGGCTTGCATCGATCTAAAAGATGCATACTATTCGGTACCTATACAGAAGGATCATCGCCGATATCTAAAGTTTAACTGGATGGGGCAGCAGTGGCAGTATAAGGCGTTGCCTAATGGTTTAACCTCAGCCCCAAGACTATTTACCAAGATATTAAAACCAGCCTTGGCACTTCTCCGGAAACAAAAACATATTGTCATGGCGTATCTTGATGATATATTAATTGTGGGGAAAACCCTGGAACTAGCTAAATCAGCTGTTTCAGCTACCAAACTATTGTTTGAAAAACTGGGTTTTATCATCCATCCAGATAAATCTAAATTGACGCCATCCCCAACTATGGATTATCTGGGGTTCACCATTGACTCTACCCACATGTCTGTAACATTGTCAAAAAACAAAGCAGCAGACTTAGTGGAGGCCTGCAACAACCTGGTTGTCATGAGTCAACCATCTATTCGACAGGTAGCAAGGGTAATTGGGAAACATAGCTGCATTTCCAGCTACACAGTTTGGACCTTTGTATTATCAAAATTTACAAAGGGCAAAGGTGCAAGCACTAAAACAACATGCAGGTCATTTTGACAGACCAATGCAATCACCAGCAAAAGCAATTTTGGAGTTACAATGGTGGAAGCAAAATATTTGGCATAGCTCCAGCCCCATCATTATCAGTAACCCATCATTTATATTACAAACTGATGCCAGCGCTCACGGCTGGGGTGCTACTAATACCATATCCAGTAGTGGTGGTAGAAGGACTACACATGAAGCATCGTTACTACAAACACTGGGTATAAACTATTTAGAGATGTTGGGTGCGTTTTATGGGCTAAAAGCATATTGCTCAACAATGCACCATCTGCATGTCCGCCTACAAATTGATAATACCAGTGGTGGCATATATGAATCATATGGGTGGAATTAAATCGATATCATGTGACAATCTGGCTAATACAATCTGGCAATGGTGTATCAATAGAAATATTTGGCTATCAGCGACTTACCTACCAGGTAAACTCAATACAGTGGCAGACACCGGGTCACGAAAATTTAATGACAACACTGAATGGATGTTGGACCACAAAGTATTTGCTGATATTGTAATGCGATATGGAACACCAGATATCGATCTCTTTGCATCTAGACTAAGTCACCAGTTGCCAACATATGTCACTTGGGAACCAGACCCTGGGGCAGCAGTGATGGACGCTTTCTGGCTGGACTGGGGAAAATTGTTTTTCTATGCTTTTCCCCCCTTCTGCCTCATCAGTCGGGTTCTACGCAAAATACAATTAGACTCTGCGTCAGGTATTTTGGTGGTACCCAATTGGCCTACTCAGCCATGGTTCCCTGTGATTCTTGACATGGTCTCGGAACCATGTATGTCCGTCACCAAACGACCAGATCTGTTGGTCCATCCTGTAACAGGCGAGAGTCACCCATGCCATGACAGGATCAATCTTTTGATTTGTAGAATCTAAAGAGACCATTCCTGGATCTGGGGTTGATGGATAGAACAATGAACATGACCACGGCGGCTTACCGGGAATCGACGAAGAAGCAATACCTCTCATATATCAGGAAATGGGAGATGTATTGCACAAGGACTGATATATCATACAACTCAGCCACTGTCACCAATGTCCTAGAATTCCTGGCCAGCCTTCATTTCGATGAAGGTCTCAGCTATAGTGCTATCAACTGCGCCAGAAGTGCCCTATCAGCATACTTGTGGCAGGGACCAGGACAGCACTCCATGGGATCTCACCCTCTAGTTTCTAAACTTATGATGGGCATATACAACACAAACCCTCCTAGAGCGAGGTATTCCCAGATTTGGGATGTCAGTGTTGTTCTAACGTTGCTCAGGGGTTGGTCACCAGCAACGTCTTTGTCCCTGGAGAAGCTGACTCTTAAAACAGTCATGCTGATGGCTCTGGTTTCAGCTCAAAGGGTCCAGTCCCTACATAAACTGAGACTGGATAACATGGTAATTTCAACAAACAAGATACATTTTCGAATCTTGGAGTTGGTAAAGCAAAACAGGCCAGGGTCATCAGGCCTTAATTTGGAATTTCGGGCATACCCTACGGATACCCGTCTGTGTGTAGTGACACACCTATTGTTATATTTAGAGACCACTAAAAGCCTGAGAGGTAGTGAATTGGGATTATGGATCAGCCATAAACAGCCTCACAACAGGGTATCGGTGCAGACCATTTCTAGATGGCTCAGACAGGTTTTGGGTGCTGCAGGGGTGGATACTGACACTTTCAAATCTCATTCCACCAGGGCTGCAGCAACATCGGCAGCAAGAGATATGGAAGTGCCTGTGGACCACATCCTCGTTACAGCAGGCTGGTCTAGGGAGAAGACCTTCCAACTTTTTTACAGTAAGCCGATTGCCAAACCTGCGGTATTTGCAGAAACATGTTTAAGTTCTGTAACATGATTTTATCCCAAATGAGAGGGAGTACTATTATTTGGTAAAATAAATTCACTATTGTTTTTGAATTTCTGATTCATGTTTGAATACAATAACATACTTCCTCCCCTGGTCAACTACGGCAGTGAGTGAAGCATGGACTCGTTCCACGGCATGAAATCACAGATCTTTAAAACCTTCACGTAGTCACTCACGTGACTCCGAAATAAAATGATATGATTAAACGAGAACTTACCAGTTTGAAGTTTGATCTTTATTTTATGAGGCGATTATTTCAAAAAATTAAAAACTGGCCGCGACTAAAAATAGGTTGCCGTTTTAAAAACCAGTAATTTTTTAGTCGAAGCCGGTTGCGATGCTAGTTGAAGGTGGTTGCCGGAGGTTGCAGCAACCACCTTCAACTAGCTTTGACTAAAAAATTACCGATTTTTAAAACGGCAACCTATTTTTAGTTGCGGCCAGTTTTTAATTTTTTTAAATAATCGCCGGGACATAGGAGAAGCGGAAACCACTTTCGACCATTAGGGAGACTGACAAAAACCTCCGGGAACCGCACGGAAACCTTGGGTGGGGCGCAAAGTCTCCAGAGGTTTCCGTTCAGGTTTCCTAAGTGGGACAGGGGAATAAGACTGTGGCCCCTGGTTCTGGACTCGCACCACATTGGGAACATTTTTCCTGCATCTAGCTTGACCAGTCCTTTTATAATTTTATATGTTTCTATAAGATCCTCCCTCATCCTTCTAAACTCCAGTGAGCCTAGTCTTTTCAATCTTTCCTCATATGACAGTCCCGCCATCCCAGGGATCAATCTTGTGAACCTATGCTGCACTGCCTCAATCAGAAGGATGTCCTTCCTCAAATTAGGAGACCAAAACTGTACACAATACTCCAGATATGGTCTCACCAGAGCCCTAAACAACTGCAGACTCTTTACAACTCTTTACTCCTATACTGAAATCCTCTTGTTATGAAGACCAACATTCCATTAGCTTTCTTCACTGCCTGCTGTACCTGTACGCCAACTTTCAGTGACCGGTGTACAAGGACGCCCAGGTCTCTCTGCACCTCTCCCTTACCTAACCTAACCCCATTGAGATAATAACCTGCCCCCTTGATTTTGCAGCCAAAGTGGATAACCTCACATTTATCTATATTATACTGCATCTGCCACGCATCTGCCCACTCACTCAACCTGTCCAGGTTACCCTGCAACCTCCTAGCATCCTCTTCACAGTTCACACTGCCACCCAGCTTTGTGTCATCCGCAAACATACTAGTGTTGCTCCTAATTCCCTCTTCCAAATCATTAATATATATGGTAAACAGTTGCGGCCCCAACACCGAGCCTTGCGACACTCCACTCACCACTGCCTGCCATTCTGAAAATGACCCGTTCACTCTCCTACTCTTTGCTTCCGGTCTGCCAACCAATTTTCTATCTGTGTCAACACCCTACCCCCAATACCATGTGCTCTAATTTTAGTCACCAGTCTCCTGTGCGGGACCTTATCAAAGGCTTTCTGAAAGTCTAGATACACTGCATCCACTGGCACCCCTTCATCCATTTTACTTGTCACATCCTCAAAAAATTCCAGAAGATTAGTCAAGCATGATTTCCCTTTCGTAAATCCATGTTGACTTGGACTAATCCTTTTACTGCTATCCAAATGCCCCATTATTACCTCATTAATAATTGACTCCAGCATCTTTCCCACCACCGAAGTCAGGCTAACTGGCCTGTAATTCCTCTTTTCTCTCTCGCTCCTTTCTTGAAAAGTGGGATAACATTTGCTCTCCTCCAATCCACAGGAAATGATCCTGAATCTATTGAACATTGGAAAATGATCACCAATGCGTCCACTATTTCTAGAGCCACCTCTCTGAGGACCCAGGGATGCAGACCATCAGGTCCAGGGGAATTATCACCTTTCAGTCCCATTAGCCTACCCAATACTATTTCTCGCATAATGAAAGTTTATTTCAGTTCCTCTACCCCCTCAGACCCTCTGTCCTCCAGTACATCTGGGAGATTGTTTGTGTGTTCCTTAGTGAAGACAGATCTGAAGTACCTATTCAACTCTTCTACCATTTCCTTGTTGCCCATAATAATTTCACCCGCGTCTGCCTTCAAGGGAGCCACATTTCACTTTGTTACTCTTTTTCCCTTAACATATCTAAAGAAGCTTTTACTGTCCTTCTTTATATTCCTGGCCAGCTTCCCTTCGTACTTCATCTTTTCAGCCCTTATTGCCCGTTTTGTTTCCTTCTGTTGTCCTATGTAAGTTTCCCAATCCTCTGACTCCCGGCTACTCTTTGCTATGTTATACATCTTTTCTTTTAGTTTTATTCTATCCCTAACTTCTCGTGTCAGCCACGGTTGCCTCCTACTCCCCTTAGAATCTTTCTTCCTTTTTGGAATGAAATGATCCTGCGTCTTCCGGATTATGCCCAGAAATTCCTGCCATTGCTGTTCCACCGTCATTCCTGCTAGGATCCCTTTCCAGTCTACCTTGGCCAGCTCCCCTCTCATGCCTTCATAGTCCCCTTTGTTCAACTGCATCACTAACACTTCCGATTTAACCTTCTCCTTCTCAAATTGCAGATTAAAGCTAATCATATTATGATCATTACCTCCAAGCGGTTCCTTTACCTCGAGTTCTCTTATCATATCAGGTTAATTGGACAACACTAAATCCAGAATTGCCTTTTCTCTGGTCGGCTCCATTATAAGCTGCTCTAAGAATCCATCTCAGAGGTATTCAACAAACTCTCTTTCTTGGGGTCCTGAACCAACCTGATTTTCCCAGTCTACCTGCATATTGAAATCTCCCATCACCACAGTGGCATTACCTTTGTTACATGCCAGTTTTACCTCCTGCTGCAACTTACACCCTACATCCGGGCTACTATTTGGGGGTCTGTAGATAACACCAATTAGTGTCTTCTTGCCTTTACAATTCCTCAACTCAATCCACAGTGTCTCTACCTCGTCAATCCCTATGTCTTCCCTCGCAAGAGACTGAATTCCATCCCTCACCAACAGAGCTACCCCCCCCCCTCCTCTGCCCACCTGCCTGTCCTTTCTATAGGATGTATAATCCTGAATATTAAGTTCCCAGGCCCGATCCTCCTGCAGCCACGTCTCAGTAATCCCCACAATGTCATATCTACCAACCTCTAACTGAGCCTCAAGCTCATCTACTTTACTTCTTATATTTCGCGCATCCATATACAATACTTTTAATATATATATAACATATATAACAATTACAGCACGGAAACAGGCCATCTCGACCCATCTCGACCCTTCTAGTCCGTGCCGAACACATAATCTCCCCTAGTCCCATATACCTGCGCTCAGACCATAACCCTCCATTCCTTTCCCATCCATATAACTATCCAATTTATTTTTAAATGATAAAAACGAATTCCTTACGCATCTCACCTTTGACATCGATCCCTATTACACTTGGCCATACTCTCCTAGCCCTTTGTGAGCTTCCTTTCCTGTTAATTCTGGGGTCATTAACCATCCATTTACTCTCTTCCCCTTTAACTCCATCCTCGACTATCCCATTTGACACCCCACCCCCCTTATTCAGTTTAAAACCACCCGTGTAGCAGTGGCAAACCTGCCTGCCAGAATGCTGGTCCCCCACCTGTTAAGATGCAATCCGTCCCTTTTGTACAGTTCCCCCTTACTCCAAAACAGATCCCAGTGATCTAAGAATCTAAATCCCTGCCCTCTGCACCAGTTCCTCAGCCACACATTCAGGTCCCGTATCTCTCTGTTCCTGCTCTCGCCAGCACGAGGAACTGGAAGCAAACCAGAGATAACAACCCTGGAGGTCCTGCTTTTCAGCATTTTTCCGAGCTCTCTAAAGTCACGCTGCAGAATATTCATCCCCTTCTTTCCGACATCATTTGTGCCGACATGCACTGCCACTTCGGCTGTTCACCTTCGCCCTTGAGGATTTTCTGCACTCTGTCCGTGACATCCTGGATCCTGGCCCCAGGAAGGCAGCACACCATCCTCGAATCCCGTCTGTTCCTGCAGAAACCCCTGTCCATTCCTCTCACAATGGAGTCTCCAACTACAATGGCGTTGCCTGACGTTGGCCTCTTTGGTTTTGGCTCAACAGCCTTTTTTACTTCGCAAGCCAGTCCGCCGCTCAGTGTGATAACGTATTTTGTCCCGACAGCTTCTAAGTGGGTGAACCTGTTCACAAGAGGCACAACAACTGGGGACGTTTGCATTCCATGTTTCCCTCCCTTTCTCACCGTCACCCACCTTCTCTCTTCCAGTATCTTAGGTGTAACAATCTTACTGTAGGACTTGTCGAGGAACGACTCCGTTTCTCGGACGAACCTGAGGTCATCCACTTGCTTCTCCAGTTCCCCAACACGGTCCTTCAGGAGCTGTACCTGGATGTACTTCTCACATTTGTAGCATCCAGAGGCACCAGCAGTGTCCTTGACTTCCCACATACTGCAAGCATCACACTGAATCAGCTTGCTTGATATCTCCTTCTTTCGTCACTCCCTCTCCAGCGTTTTGCGTAGCCTCCTCTCCTCAACCTCCTCGCGAAGACTCTCGAGCCAATGACTCGCACTTCCCTCACAAGGCACTTCCCTCACAAGGCCACTCCCTCCCTGCCGCTCCCTACAAGCCGGCCTCAAAGCAGAGGTTGTTAGAGTAAATAAACTAAACAAACTGACTTGGAGAGCCAAGCATTGGATCTCTGCTCTGTGTTGTTAGCTCATCTCGTCAATTAGTTACAGCACTGCTCTAATAAACCTCAAATGCATTTGGAAAGGCCGTGCAACATGCTAACCCGGTCACTGGCAGCTATAGAGTTTACATGTTAAAAATAACAGTACAGTGGTTAAATTACTGAACTGGACATTTATAGACACAAGTTCAAATCCCATGCTAGCACTTGAATAATTTATATTCAATTCATAAAATAATCTGACGTTAAAGTAAAAGTAATGATGATCATGAAGCTACTGAATTGTTGTGGAATCCCATCTGGTCCGGGTAGGGGAGGAAATATCAGACTAAAATTGCAGCTTGAATCTTTCCTTAGTTTAGTTTTGTTGTCATGTGTACCATATATAACCATATAACAATTACAGCATGGAAACAGGCCATCTCGGCCCTTCTAGTCCGTGCCAAACACTTATTCTCCCCTAGTCCCATCTACCTGCACTCAGACCATAACCCTCCAAAACCAAGGTAGAGTGAAAAGTTTTTGCTGTGTGCTAATCAGTCAGCAGAAACACAATGTATGATTACAATCGACCCATTTACAGTGTAAATCCTCTTGAAATAGAGTCATAGATTGATACAGTGTGGAAACAGGTCCTTCGGCCCAACTTGCCCACACCGACTGGCATGTCCCAGCTACACTAATTCCACCTGCCCATGTTTGGTCCATATTCCTCCAAACATGTCCCATCCATGTAACTGTCTAGCTGTTTCTTAAATGTTAAGATAGTCCCTGCCTCAACGACCTCTTCTGGCAGCTTGTTCCATACTCCCACCACCCTTTGTGTGAAAAGGTTACCCCTCAGATTCCTATTAAATCTTTTCCCCTTCACCTTAAACCTATGTCCTCTGGTCCTCGATCCAGCTACTCTGGGTAAGAGACTCTGTGAATCTACCCGATCTATTCCTCGCATGATTTTATACACCTCAATAAGATCACCCTGCATCCTCCTGCATTGCATGGAATAGAGTCCCAGCCTGCTCAAGCTCTCCCTGTAGCTCAGACACCCTAGTCCTGGCAAAATCCTTGTAAATATTCTCTGTACCCTTTCCAGCTTGTCTGCACATTTTCTAGCTTGGTAAGAAACATAAAGCAGGTCAGAATGCCTACTTGGAATAACTCCACATAGACAACTCCCAAGGTCAGGATCAAACCCAGGTCTCTGGCCTTGTGAGGCAGCAACTCAACCAGCTGTTTTTCACTGATAAAACTCCACGCTGGCAATAAATGACATCCATGTAGAATAAGTACTTTTCTTTCTGAATGCTGCACAAGACTTTCATATTTTCAGACAGAGCTTTGGGGTTAGGAGGAAGAGATATGTCATGAGGGATAGATCAGCCATGATTTAAAGGCGGAGTAGACTTGATGGGCCAAATAGCCCAATTCTACTCCTATCCCTTATGACCTTATGACATGACACCATTTAGCCATGGAGTGTGCTGGTAACTGGGATGTGGCTGATGAAACATTGAAGTGTAGGCTAGATTCCTGAAGGTGTGCAGGTGAGTTGTTTTACAAGAAGGTTTGCAGTGAGAATACTGGCAAGCACACTTGTAAGCATTTGCTTACTTTTGAAAATGCTTGGCAATGCAACCATGTAGAGTAAATATTTTAAAAACTCCCCTTGATAAAAGCCAGGAGCTACATGGTGATTGGGTAAAAATATCCTGTCTTCATTTTATGTTGCCAAGCATAAAAATAGGAAGAGCGCTGAACAGGCAAATATAGACATTTGGCAAAATATGCAGTTCTTTTTTTGGGTTAACATTGGACCATATCTCACTGGGGACATAACCACACAAATGTTCTGCTGTGTGTATTTGCTGCTGAGGATACCCCAGAAAGCTGTGTAGGCTACAAATGACAATGAGACAACTGGTAATAGGAAGCAAGACCCTGCTTATGAATTGTCCTGTGGTATTGCTAAAAGGTCTTTCCATTGTACCAAATATCTCTGATGAACAGATGCGTAAAATGTTTTAAATATAATTAAAAAGGAATAGCGTGTTGACTGTAAACAGATTTAGCTGCTGTAAATTAATAAAATAATCCTAATGTTAATTGAAATAAAGTCAAATAACAAATTGGCTTCTCACACTTACCTTTTAATGAATCGGGATAACTCTCTGGAAATAAGTGGGGTTGTGCTTGATATGCCAGCGGTGGCTGGCAGAAAACTTAGCTGCCGGTATGAAGTGCATCAAGTCCCACAGCTCGGAAAGTTACAGTAAGACTCGGACTCGAGAGCAAGAGGTGAGGTAGGAAACGTCTTTCAGAGCATGGCCAGCTTGATAAGTGTTTGTGTTATCAAGCCGCTCTTGGTGATTGGCATTAAATTCTCCACCCCTGAAATATTAGTTTATACTTACAGCATGGTAACAGGCCCTTTGGACCACTGAGGCCACACTGACCATCGATCACCCATTCACGAGTCCTATACTATCTCATTTTCCCATCCACTCCCCTACACATTATGGCGGCACGGTAGCTCAGTGGTAGAGTTTCTGCCTTACAGTGCCAGAGACCCAGGTTTGATCCTGACTATAGAGTTTGTACATTCTTCCCGTGGCCTGCGTGGATTTTCTCCAGGATCTCTTGTTTTCTCCCACACTCCAAAGACGTCCAGGTTTGTAGGTTAATTGGCTTGGTATAATTGTAAATTATTCTTAGTGCGTGTAGGAAAGTGTAAGTGTGTGGGGATCGCTGGTCGTCAAGGATTCAGTGGGCCGCGTTGTATCTCTAAACCTTTGAGCTAATTTTACAGAGGCCAACCTACACAGGGCCAATTTACATTTATACCAAGCCAATTAACCAACAAACCTGTACGTCTTTGGAGTGTGGGAGAAAACCGAAGATCTTGAGGAGAACATCCAAACTTCGTACAGACAACACCCGTAGTCGGGTTCAAACGGTGTGGCAAGTGCTGTAAGCCAACAACTCTACCGATGCGCCACCGTGCCGCCCTGTAAAAATTATCCTTCAAGCCAGAATCGAACTGGCGACCTAAGGATTTTTGGGGCTCTACCAGCTGAGCTATCGAAGGAACATAGGTAGGACACGACGCTCTCTGCAACTTAAAAGTATATTTTTCTCTCTTTCCAAATTTCAATGAGTCATAGTCTTAGAAATTGAAAACAGGCCCAGGGCCCAATTGCCCACGCCAACCCACACGTCCCATCTACACTAGTCCCACCTGCCAGTGTCTGTCTCCCTCTAAACCTATCCTATCCATGTACCTTTCTAAATATTTCTTAAATATTGTGATAATACCTGCCTCAACTACCTCCTCTTGCAGCTCGTTCCATACAACTACCACCATTTGTGTAACAAAACGTTGCTGCTCAGGTTTCTATTAAATGTTTCCCTTCTCATGAAGGGTCTTTCATCTGAGCGATCATCCCTGTTTCTATTTCCATGGATACTGCCTGTCCTGCTTTCAGCATTTTCTGTTTTATTTCAGATTTCCAGCACTTATAATTCTTTTGATTTTCAATCTAGAGGAGATGTTTAGTAATTAAGGTATGTTATATTGTGATAAATGAATATTCTGAATTGTCTATTGTTTAGCTTTCACTCATACTTTGGCATGTATAAAGTAGCTTAATTTGTTTGTGTGAGCTTAAAACAAAGTTTGATCAATCTGCAAAAAAAAACATTTGGCAAAATTGGCAGCATACTTTTTGCATGCCTGCATCAAATTTCAATTCTGGAGTAGAATTCATGAATTTAAACACATTTATTTAGTATAAATACTGTTTTCAGAATAAATTAAATAGTTAATATCCCACTGATATTATTCTGAGGCATTTTGAATGAAGGAAAGTGTGTTCACTTAAAAATCCCCTGGTCCCTCGGAGACTTTCCTGGGTTTCCAGGGTTTTCATGGTAATTCGGCAAATTGGATCCAAAATTGGCTTGATGATGGGAGCTAGTGGGTAGAAAACTGCAGATGCAGAAGTACAGGATATAGCAGTCTCAACGCACCTACCTCCAAAAAAGTTCCCTTAATTTTAACCTTATTGAGGTTTTATTCACTGCTCGAATTGTGGAGGCAACTATTCTCCCGACATTTAACGGTTGCTTAGATGAGCACTTGAAATGCCATGACGTTGAGCTCTATGGGATGAGTGCTAGGATTTGGGATTAGTGTAGATATAGACTTAAAGGGCAGCAGGCCCTGGTAGGCAACCTGTTGCTAGAATGAAATTTTAGATCATTGTTGATTATCACTAAGTAAAATTAATAAAATTTTCTTATTCTAATTTACAAAAAAGTTTGTTTTTAAATTTTACAGAATATTTACTCCCCTGGAAACACTCCCAGGGAACAATGGAGAGAGAAGAGTCTGCAGATACTGGAATCAGCAACAACAAACGATCTGTTCAGGCAGTATCTGTAGAGGGAAATGAATGGTCAATGTTTCTGATCGGGACCCTTCATCTGGACAAAGGGGATGAATTTTCTTAATTACCTTGTGATCAAATAGCTTTCATTATTTCAATACTAAATTCCAGAACTATGTAGATTGGAAAGAACTAACAAGATCGGTCAAAGTGCTCCTGCGTTTTGCTCAATTAACACCTTTAGCATTAAAGCTACCCTATCTAATGAACAAAGTCCTCTGGTGTACATTTAAGTATAATTTATTCATGGGGAAAACATGGCAGCTCCTTAGCAAGTGTCAGAAACCATTAAGGACGAATCCACTCTTGTATTCTTTGGAAAAAAGAATAACTTTATCATTAAGTTAAATTAAGATGTCCTTTACTGATTAAAGGGAAGGTGAAATTCATTACTAAGAGCGGGCAATTATAGAAGCCCAGAAAAGATCTCCCCACTGGGAACTGCTTCAAGGGGATGGATTTTCTCATTACATTGTTAATTTAAATTTAGAGTACACATTCTTGAATAAAGGGAACAGAAATTGGGAATGTCAAAACAAAAAAAGCTTTCAAGTGTTCTTTTAAACAAATACTTTATTCATTAAAAGTATTAGTTGAAATGAAGCTAAGAAACACTTTTGTGCAAAATCACAGAGTTCACTCCTTAAAAGCGATAACAAGGATTTTCATATGAATGGATCTATATCCTAGTTGTTAACATAGTGTTTTGCAATGTATGTTAGACATTTTCTTTGTTGCTCTTAGTTCAATTTAGAGAAACAGCATAGAAACAGGCCCTTTGGCCAACTGAGTCAGCACTGACCAATGATCACCTGCACACTAGTTCTGGATGCAAAGGGATCTGGGTGTCTGAGTACAAGATTCGCACAAGCACAGAATGTGATTGAGAAAGTGATGGACAAATTGAACACAAAAGACGGGCGTTTATGCTTCATTTATATGGGACATTGTTGAAATAATTTCTAGCTTTGACGTCCTCAATCTAATGTTGCAGTAATTCAGAGAAGGTTTACTCGCCTTTGATAAGTTTAGTTTAGTTAAGAGATACAGTGTGGAAACAGGCCCTTCGGCCCACCAAATCCACGCCGACCAATAATCACCCATTCTCCAGTTCTCTCCTGCACTCTAGGGACAATTCACAGAAGCCAATTAACCGACAAATCTGCACGTCTGTGGGATGTGGGAGGAAACCGGAGCACTCGGAGAAAACCCACATGGTCACAGGGAGAATGTACAAACCCGTACAAACAGCACCTGTAGTCAGGATTGAACCCAGTTCTCTGGAGCTGTAAGGCAGCAACTGTACCACTGAGCCTCGGTGCCTCCCCTGCAAAAGTCAACATTTTAGAAACACTAATTTGTATGGGCCCAAATAAATTCTGCCAAGGGGCGCATGTTATTATGACTGCTGAGATGTAGTCAACAGCAAATGTTGCCAGTGAGCCTGAGAAAATGTCTTTGGTCAAAAAAAAGTTTACATATTCTGCCTACTGATAGCTGATTCGCAATCCAGTAAAGATACAACTTAGTGCCCATTTATTAAAGTCTGGTCTGCAAGGCTTGCTTGGTCCACTGGAAACACTGAATTGTTATCCATTGGTATTGGTTTGGCTTAATATTGCTGCGTGTAGTGAGCTACAGTGAAAAATTGTATGAAAAACTTTGCTTTGCATGCTATCCAGGAAATTCATCCATATACGATTACAATCAACCCACTTGTGAGTACAACAAATATTGCAAAAAGGGAAAGGGAAAGTGCAGATTATAGTATGGTATATTCTGAAGAAGGGTTTTGACCCGAAACGTTGCCTATTTCCTTCGCTCCATAGATGCTGCCTCACCCGCTGAGTTTCTCCAACATTTTTGTCTACCTTCGATTTTCCAGCATCTGCAGTTCGTTCTTAAATGCAGGCTATAGTATTGCAGTTTCAGAGAAAGTACAGATAGAAAATAGACAGGGCCCATGTGAATGCCCATGGCTACAGGCACTTGCACGGTCCTTCCTACATATTTTATCCGCTCCACTGCTAAATCTCAAGGTAGTAGACATCTTCACCTCCTCTCTCCCATGAGAGTTCAGCAACATCATCTCTCACTGCTCCCCCTCTGTGATTCCTCATGCTCTCCGACTCTACGCCTATTTTCACGCCCTACACTTCCTTATCTATGTATCTCCCCCTCCCCTGACATCAGTCGGTAGAAGGGTCTCGACCCAAAACATCACCCATTCCTTCTCTCCAGAGATGCTGCCTGTCCTGCTGAGTTACTCCAACATTTTGTGTCTATCCTAGGCCTGCCTTTTTGCTGGTTACTTCAATCTGTCCTTGTTCCAAATGCACATTAGTCCTATCACCCAATACTTTCCCCGCTACATCAACAACTGCAATGGGGCTGCCTCCTGCACCCATGCAGATCCCATTGATTTCATCATCTTTACCACTCACTTCCACCCTGCCCTCAAATTCATTTGGACTATCTCTGACACAATTCACAACTCTTCAATCCTTTTGATGACACCTTCTATCTTTTCATCTCTGTTCTTTCTTTACCCATCTGCCTATCAATCCCCCCACCCCTCCCCAACCCTGACCAATATTTGTCCTGCCCCTCCACTCTTCCCCCCCTACCACCTGTTCCCCCCCCCCCAGCTTTCTTCCACCAACCACGCCCCTATTATCGTTCTAATGAAGGGTCACACCCAAAACATCACCTATCCATGTTCTCCAGAGCTGCTGCCTGGCCAATTGAATTTAGTTTAGTTTAGTTTAGAGATACAGCACGGAAACAGGCCTTTCGGCCTTCCGAGTCCGCACCAACCAGCAAACCCCATACATTAACACTTTCCTACACACACACACACACACACACACACACACACACACACACACACACACACACACACACACACACACACACACACACACACACACACACACACACACGGAACAATTTACAATTTACTGAAGCCAATTAACCTACACACCTGTACGTCTATGGAGGAGAGGAGACTGGAGTATCCAGAGAAAACCCACGTGGTAACAGAGAGAATGTACAAACTCTGTACAGACAGCATCTGTAGTCAGGATCAAACCTGGGTCTCTGGCGCTGTAAGGCAGCAACTCTGCCACTGCGCCACCATGCCGCCTTTTATTACTCCAGCATTTTGTGTCTTTTGTTGTAAACAAGCTTCACCAGTTCCTAGTTTCTACAATTTCCATACCAAGCTGTGATGCACCCCGAAAGGTTGAATTGGTGAATCATCAAAATTGGTAAGTCATTTGAGACAAGCTGAATTTCCTTAGGAAATAGAGGCGTTGATGTGTTTTCTTGGCGGTAGTATCAATGTGTTTGGACCAGGACAATCTGACGGTGAACAAGCACCTTGGTTTTTATCCCTAGTTTGGAGCAGTTTTCGTTTTCTTTTTACCTGCACTTATTCCTTTATATTTGCAAGCCACAATATTGAGTAGTTCAACTTGTTCCGTGTAAAATCTCACTCAGGACCTGGCTCATGAGAAGTTCCAGTGGAAGGAATCTGCCCACAGCTCCAATCCTCTTATTCACATAATCATGTTTGGGATAGTTAGGGGGTCTGTCTTCCAAAAAAGCAAAATGAAAGCTTCAACAAAAAAACTGGGCCTTTGGGTGTCTAGACTGTGGTCTGGATTCCCGCCCTACCTACTTCTCCTCTCTGATGTCATGACAGCAGTGTGCTTGAAAAACTGTTGATTTTGGGACCTCTTTAGACCTCCTTCGTGTAATACCAGAACCAAATTAAGCCTTTATTATGTTCTATGTTTATTTTGTGGCCATTACAATAATTTTGGCACTATATGAGATAAAAATAAATACTTTTGTTGCCAAAAATATCCAATTAGAGCTAATTTACGGATGCAAATCTAAATGAAATTTTAGATTTCTATGATCATATGAGCAATGATATTTACATCTTCACTGGCATCTTTTGCAAGTAAATTGCCAAATGCTTTGCAGGGACACCGTTTTGTTTTACAGTGCCTATATAAGATTTCCTAGTGCTTTGGAACCATAAACATAGATAATTGTGTCCTTTGAAAATACTTTAAATATAATGGCTTTCTGTAGGCTGGTAATAAAGTTGAAAACATAGATCACCATAATAAAACTCAATAAATACATACGATTTAATATCAATGAACCTGAACTTCCTGTGCTGTTAAGAACCTCCAATGCACTACAGATATAACAGGAGTTCCACTTATTACTACAAATAATGTTGTCAGACTTCCTTTATTAAGTCTCTTTATTTCTAAGACAATTTAGAATAACTGTTACATAAAAGATCCTTTCAATGGCTTTACAATTTCTTCCAACATAATGGTGGCTTGAGAAAGTGTAGGAGTAGCTCAACATCTCAGGCAGCATCTCTGGAGAACATGGATAGGTGATGTCTCAGATCAGGACCCCACCTCAGAGTTCAACCACAAGAGACACAAACAGCCAGGGCATCGCAAGGAGTCTCTCAAATCCACACAAAAAAGCTTTGGGTTTTATTATTTGATAATGGTATTAGCATTAGTTTATTATTGTTCCGTGTGCCACAATTACAGTGAGAAACTTTAGTGTGCAAGTCTCAGGAATTGGATTTGAACTCAGAGGTTCTGCTTTAGAGACTAGAGTGCAATGATGGCTGACATCAATTTGAGATGTGGAGTAACAGGGACAACAAGCAGTGGGGTCCAGCACTTTGGCCCTTGATGAATAAAGGAATGGCTGGCGAAGGTAGAGTATAACGCATAAAGACAATTTGGGGGAGAGAAAGCTGGGAAGATTGACGGATTGCAAAACATGACAGATGGGGGAGTAAAATATAGACACAAGGATCTAAAAAAGACATAGAGTGATGGAGTAACTCAGCGAGTCAGGCAACATCTCTGGGGAACATGGATAGGCAACATTTCGGGTCAGGATTGAGGACCAGGAAGGACTTAAAAATAAGTTTGAGAATTTTGAAACCAAAGTATTGGTTAATCTTGAGACAATTTTGATCACTACCCACAGTTGTAGTATATTAACACAATCATAAATATTACGCAGTGATTGTATATTAATTCAATCCTAATTATTGCACCAATGCAGTGTTTGGAAGAAGAATCACAAAATAATATATATTTTTAATAAAAATGGCAAGTACATTGTAAAATTGTGATTATGATATCTGCAAAGTCCCGTTATTTAAGAAACCATTCCTTCAAATCACAAAATTGCACGTCACTCCACTATTTAGGAAAGGTAAGAGAGAAACCAGGGAATTACAGGCAGACTTTTTTCAGGAAATTACTAGTGACTGTAATTAAGAGTAGAGTGACAGATATCTTCAGAAAAGTTTTAGCTCATCAGAAAGTGTCAACCTAGATTTGTAAAAGGTAAATCATGCTTGACAAACCTGATTCAATTTGTCGAGAACATGATTAAAGTAATAGATAGGGAATGGTATGGATGTTATTTTATAGATGCAGAGAGTGTTTGCTTAATTCCCTTATAAGAATATTCAAGATAAGGATCATGGGGCAGAATTGACTGGGAAATCAAGTGAGCAATGGTAAACGGAGAGTAGGTGTAATGGGCCAGATATTACTCATTTATGCTCATCCCATTTTATTCACCATACTATTCCATCAACTCCTCCCAGATCCCAACACACATCAACAACCAACCCACACTTCTTTGGGATACAAGTCAAAAGCACATGGAGTCAAGAGTCACATCATAGAAATGTGCCTGTCAGCCCACCACATCGCATGCTAATATTTGCCTGTGTTTGGACTATATCTTTCTCTGGAAGATAGATACAAAATGCTGGAGTAACTCAGCAGGGCAGATAACATCTCTGGAGAGAATGAATAGGTGATGTTTTGGGTTGAGACCATTCTTCAGACCATATCTTTCTATGCCTCACCTAGTTAAGTGAGGCAATCAGACAGGCATTACTCCAGAGATGCTGCCTGACCCATTGAGTTACTCCAGCACTTTGTGTCTTTACTTGTAAACCAGCACCCGCAGTTCCTTGTGTCTACACTTGATTATGTAGGGCATAGGATGAGTATCTGATTAGACACAAAATACTGGAGTAACACATCAGAAATCTGAAGAAGGGTCTTGACCTGAAACATCACCCATTCCTTCTCTCCAGAGATGCTGCCTGTCCTGCTGAGTTACTCCAGGATTTTGTGTCTGTCATCGATTATTATATTATAATATTGATTAAGAGAAATGGTTAACCTTTGCCAAATAGATTTTTGATGCCATCAATTTGGGAGAAAATCAAAAAGGCTAACTAAAAGGCTAAATTGTTCTTTATATCTTGAGTGATAGAACAGAGTGGAGTGAAACTTATGCAACAGATATATAATATCCCTATTGGACCTCAGCAGGTGAACAAGTAGAATTTATTGGAGGGACTTAGTGCTGGATATATTTACCTGGAGAATACATGGACACTGAGGGTAGTAACTTCAAGAAATTGCACAAATTAAGGTTACATCCAATAGAATTAGCAAGAATAAAAGTGATTTATTGAAATGTTAAAGACATTGAGAGGAATGGACAGAAACTTTGAGCTGCCTAGGACAAGCTGACATTGTATAAAGTCCTTGCTGGAATGCAGTTAGGAAATACTTTGATATTTCAGTGTCATGTTGGCAACTGCAGCTAATTCAGCGGTTTCACGCATACGGGCTTTCAGGTTTAGCTGTACCTTCTCATGTTTAGGTGTGGCCACAACATTGTGTGTTCAGTGTGGTTCATCAATGTAATATTGCACCCTGTTTCAAGCTCAAATATCATGTCTCTGTCATTCACTTTCACTACAACAATCAGTGGTTCGACATCTATTAAGTCGGTCCCTTTGTCATAAAACATTGTTGACACATCTTCTACATTACAGCCTTTAGTTGCTTCATTATGTGGCGAGAACAGAGCAGACTTTAGAAATTCTGCGTAACTTTAAAAAATGTCTTACTCTCGTTTTGTTGACTCAGTTTTATTTCGCAGTGATTTAGAGTTATAGTGTCAGGGAGTTTTACAACACAGAAGCAGGCCCTTTGACCCAATTTGTCCTTTACCAACCCTAGCAAGTCCGTGTTTGGTGCATATCCCTTAAACCCATTTTCATCCATGTACATGTCCAAATGTCTTTGAAACATTGTACTTGTCCTCTCCTCTACCATTTCATCTGACAGCTCATTACATCTACTCACCATGGCGGAACTGTGGTGCAGCAGTGGAGTTGCTGCGTTACAGTGCCAGAGACCCAGGTTCGAACCTGACTATGGGTGCTGTCTGTACGGTGTTTGTATGTTCGCCCTGTGACCACGTGAGTTTTTATCCGGGTGCTCCAGTTTCCTCCCACATTCCAAAGGCATGCAGGTTTGTAGGTTAATTGCCACTAGGTAAATTGTCCCTAGTGTGCAGATATCAAGTTGGGAAAAGAGGAAGTACAATGAGTTCTGGGGGTCCTTGTTCAACACTCACTGGAAGTAAGCATGCAGGTGTAGCAGGCAGTGAAGAAAGCTAATGACATGTTGGCCTTCATAACAAGAGGAGTTGAATATAGGAGCAAAGTGGCGGCGCTGTTAACAGCTGCGGCTCGCCTGCAGTCCGTCTGTCTTTACTTTTTTCTGTTGTTTTTTTTGTCTTGTTTTGGTCAAGGTTTAGTTTGTTGAGTTGTGTTAGGGGGGGGGAACATGTTCTCTGTCTTCCTTCGGGGGAATGCGACTTTTTTGTGTCGTATCCCCCTTCTCTGCCTCCGTCTGCGCTGAGGCCTAATGGCGGAGCTGGCGGCCTCCAGCCTGCGACTGACCCTGAGGCTCCGGAGGCAGAGCCAGCCAGGACTCACCAACGAGAGGCTGGCCATCTTCGGGGCTGAGGCAGCGGTGGCCCGACTTGCTGGTGCGGCGTTCTGGCTTTCAGCGGCGGCCTGGAGCTGATGCAGCGGGGCTCGGAGCTGAGACTGCGGGACCCGGAGCTGGGGCAGCGACCTGGAGCTGGGGCGGCTGCCCGGAGCGGAGACTGCGGGACCCGGAGCTAGGGCGGTGGCCC
Source organism: Amblyraja radiata (assembly GCF_010909765.2). Taxonomy (NCBI): domain Eukaryota; kingdom Metazoa; phylum Chordata; class Chondrichthyes; order Rajiformes; family Rajidae; genus Amblyraja; species Amblyraja radiata. The sequence goes on along the minus strand of NC_045958.1, from coordinate 47,940,483 downwards.
GGAGCGGAGACTGCGGGACCCGGAGCTGGGGCGGCAGCCTGGAGCAGAGACTGCGGGACCTGGAGCTGGGGCGGTGGCCCGGAGCGGAGACTGCGGGACCCGGAGCTGGGGAGGTGGCCCGGAGCGGAGACTGCGGGACCTGGAGCTGGGGCGGCAGCCCGGAGCGGAGACTGCTGGACCCGGAGCTGGGGAGGTGGCCCGGAGCGGAGACTGCGGGACCCGGGGCTGGTGCGGCGGCCTGGAGCTGGGACGGCTGCCCGGAGCTGATGCTGTGGCGGGCCGTCTCGGAGCGGAGACGGCTTTCCGGCTTTCGGCGGCGGCAACATCACCACGGAGGTCCGCTGGACTGGAGGGCAGCATCTCTGGCCTGGATCGATCGCCTCAGCGCAGAGGGAGAACAAGGAGGGAAGAGACGGAGACTAAGACTTTGCCTCCATCACAGTGAGGATGTGCTTGGTGAACTCACTGTGGTGGATGTTTAATTTGTGTTTATTGTATGTTTTGTTTTTATTGGTTCTGTGTATGACTGCAGGCAACATAATTTCGTTCAGACCGAAAGGTCTGAATGACAATAAAGGAATCTAATTCTAATCTAATTCTAATTCTAAGAGGTCCTTCTGCAGTACAGGGCCCTAGTGAGACTGCACCTGGAGTGTTGTGTGCAGCAAGATAACGGAGTCAGGGGATATGACGAGAAAGCAGGAACAGGGTACTGATTGTGGATGATCAGCCATGATCATATTGAATGGCGGTGCTGGCTCAAAGGGCTGAATGGCCTACTCCTGCACCTATTGTCTATTGTCTATTGTCTATGTCGATGATCGCTGGTCGGGGCGGACTCGCTGGGCTGTACGGCTTGTTTCCATGCTGTAACTCCAAAACTAAAACTTAAACCGTCTGTATAAAATGTTTGTCCCTTTGATCCTATTTAAATCTTTCGTCTCTCACCTTAAATCTACATCCTCTAGTTTTAGACTCCCCGACTCTGGGAAAAGCATTGTGACCATTCAAATTATCTATACCCCTCATGATTTTGCACACCTCTGTAACGTCATCCTTCAGCCTTCTATGTTCCATAAAAGAACCCCAGCCTATCCAATCTCCCCGCTAATTCACGACCTCCATTCTTCTGAAGTTTTTCTGCACCCTTTCTAGCTTAATGACATAATTCCTTTAGCTAGGCTACCAGAACTGCACACAATACACAAAATGTGCTCTCGTCACCATCTTGTACAGTTGTAACATGACTTCCCAACTCTTGTACTCATTGTCCTGACTAATGAAAGCAAGTATGTAAATGCCTTCTTCACCACTCCTGATACCAGCCATTTCTGAATTAGGACATGGTTGATTCCTCACATTAATTTATCCCTTCCCATCTGAGAGAGGGTGTTGCTATAATTACCATCTGGAGTTATCTTCCTCAGCTCAGTGTTATAAATGTTTCAGCACCATTATGTAGCACCACAATAGGTATTTCTCTTTAAAGGCAAGAAATATTTTGCTACAATGGGAATTCTCTTTAACAGTAGGAAACCTTCCTTACAAAAAGAGGCGAGTGTACTCACATGCTGGAAACCTTATTTTCCAGCTTAAGAAAGATTTACCTAATTCTCCTCTCACTCATCCTCAATATGAATGGGGGGCCAGTGGTTGACATGGACCTGATAGGCTGAAAGGATGTCTCCATGCTTTATAACACTACGATTCCATGACTGTATGCAAAATAAAATAATCACTACAAAAGCAATAAGCTTCATTTTAGTCCAAGTGGAACCTTTACCTGAGAGTGCTATCAACACCACAGAATTGATTTGAATGAATTTCAGAAGTTTTCACACTTCCTTGTGATCAGAGCAAAAGAGTCGATCCTTCAAACATCCCAATATGAATTCCCAGCACATGCTTTGCTCTCGATGAAAGGGCGCCACTTGGCGCAGCTGGTAGGTCCTCTGCCTCACAGCTCCAGAAGCCCAGGTTCGATCCTGACCAGGTGGTGTCTATGTAGAGTTTGCACGTTCTACCCGTGACCCCATAGGTTTCCTCCAGGTGCTCCAGTTTCCACCTACAACCCAAAGACATGAGGGTTTGTAAGTTAGACACAAAATGCTGGAGCAAAGGGCCTGTGTTGGAGTAACTCACCGGGTTAGGCAGCATCTGGCGAGCGCGGATAGGTGACGTTTCAGGTCGAGATCCTTCTTCAGATCGATTGAGGGGGGAAGAAAGTTGAGAGAGAATTGATTTACAAACTTTCAGCATTTTTCGTGCCTGATAAGTAGTCAGCCCTGCTTACTTGCCTCTGACAAAACATGGCAATTGGATATAGTGTCTAAGTATTTGGAAGTATTTAAAAGTACTTTAAGATGTTCAATGGTGTTTCATTTAAAAAAAAATCTTGACTTTATTTTTTAAAAACTTATTTAAGTCACTTTCTGGGTAAAATTGGCACTTCTGAATGTCTTGGGAACAGTGAAAAACTACTGGAGAGCTTTTAAAAGATTTAATGCCTTAACATTTCCAGCTGTCAGATGAAATAACTCAGCTGATGATCAACTTCATTACTAGCTGTAAGTAGAGTTGGTTTTGCCCACTTGATATAATTCTCCTTATCAATCAGAAGGATCTTACGATGTATAATTATAAAAAATTAACAAGATTGTATCATTTTTTTTACATGTTTATTATTAGATTTTTCAGCCAATTGTCCTTGATTCCTCTTTCCCCTTTTTTTTCCAATTAGAACACAGTCTGAAGAAGGGTCTTGACCCAAAACATCACCCAGGGACATGCCACAGCAAACTCTCCCAAAGTTTACTGCAAATTCTCGTGAGGAAGATTGACTAAAAGTGAATGTAATTTATTTTTTGCAGTCAGCAGTGGTGACCCAGGTGCAGACTCAGCTGACTGCTAAATCTCCTCAATAATAGTTCACCTGATGAGAATGTGGCAACAGGATTAGGTCTAGACTGGGATCACCTCATTGCTACCTGTAGCACCTGCCGGGCAGGTGCTTCTAGTCATGTCTTATACATATCACAGTACTGGTATAAAAAAAACGGTAGAGGAATGAGTTAGAATTGAAAAGAAAGGAGGAAGAGGAATCAAGACCGAATAACCTAATAATAAACGTAAATAAATATACAATCTTGGTAATTTTTTAATAATTATACAATCTTGAAAACTTGAGCTGCTGATAAAATGATTCCCGTAGATGAAAGCAGGAAAACCAAGCACGTGGCAGAGTGGCACAGCTGGTAGAGCCACTGTATCACAGCAGCAGAGACCCGGGTTTAATCCCGACATCAGTTTCTGTCTGTGTGATAACCCACACCCCACCTGTAAGTGAGTGGGTTTCCTCCTAGTGCTCCGGTTTCGTACACATCCCAAAGACGTGTGGGTTTGTAGGTTAATTGGCCTCTGTAAATTGCCCCGCGTGTGTAGGAAGCGGATGTGAATGTGGGATGACATAGAATCTATGATGGTCGGCATAGACCCGATTGGCTGAAGGCCTGTTTCCACGCTGCATCTCCAAACTAAAATAAAATAAAATAAAATACACTAAACTAAACTAAGCTAAACAAGGAGTACAAACACAAGAAAGATATTAATGACTGGCTGGGGCATTTCTGGAAACAAGATTTTAAACAGAATGTCATGACTTTGAGACGGTGCTGAAAATGTACACAAAACAAATCACACCATAGACAAGATATTCAATGAGTGAAGAGGCAGTAAGTGTTTAAGAAGGAACTGCAGATGCTGGAAAATTGAAGGTACACAAAAATGCTGGAGAAACTCAGCGGGTGCAGCAGCATCTATGGAGCGAAGGAAATAGGCAACGTTTTGGGTCGAAATGTTGCCTATTTCCTTCGCTCCATAGATGCTGCTGCACCCGCTGAGTTCCTGAAGAGGCAGTAACTCTGGTTGGAATTCAATTCAATTCAATTCAATTCAATTCAACTTTATTGTCATTGCACAAATACAAGTATAGGTACAACGAAATGCAGTTTAGCGTCTGGTCATAGTCATAGTGCAAGATAGTAGAAGTAAAAATAAAAATACAAAGTTGGCATACAATAAAAGTTAAAAAAAAATACTGGTTAACAATGTATGGATTGTGGATGAATTAAAACTGATACATAGGCAGATAACTGTATAAAAGTGGGAGAGTCTAAGGATGGCTAGTGTCGGGACTCCGAGTTCAGCAGTGTAATGGTGTTGTTGAAAAAGCTGTTCCTCAGCCTGCTTGTTCGAGACCTGAGGCTCCTGTACTGCCTCCCTGATGGGAGGAGGGCAAACAGTCCATGGTTAGGGTGAGAGGGGTCCTTGATGATTTTCCCAGCCCATCTCAGACACTGTTTTCGGTGGAGGGCATCCATGGCAGGGAGCGGGGCACCGATGATGTGCTGAGCGGTTTTCACCACCCGTTGCAGTGCCTTCCTGTCAGCTGCGGTGCAGCTGCTGTACCATACCGTGAAGCAGGTGGTCAGGATGCTTTCGATGGTACAGCGGTAAAAGTTGGACAGGGTCTGGGGGGACAGGTGAGCTTTCTTGAGCCTCCTCAGAAAGTAAAGGTGCTGCTGCGCATTTTTGATCAATTTGGTGATATTGAGGGACCAGGACAGATCCTCTGGGATGTGTACCCCGAGGAATTTGTAGTTGGAGACGCGCTCCACCTCAGTCCCGTTTATGTGGATGGGGGTATGTCTGCCCCCTCTGTTCTTCCTGAAGTCAACAATTAGGTAAAATAAAAAAATAAAAAAATAAAAAAATTAAAAGGTAAAATTAACCAAAGGTTTGATCATTGTGAAATGTTGCATCAAAATAGGTTAAGAAGGAAATGCTTCTTGTGGCTGAAGAGTCAGTAAGCAGAGTATAACTTTAAAGGAACCAGAGATGATGTGAGAAAACGCTCTATGAGACTAGTTTCATGAACAGGGACAGAATAAGAGAGCAGATTCAATAGCAATTTTCAAAAGCAGCTTATATATAAAAGAGAAATATAATAAACTATGAGAGGAAAAAGTAATGAAGTGAATCTGGTTGGATAGCTCCAGCAAAGTGTCAGCAGAACATGATGGAATCAAATCTATAGCCTTCGCCAGTGCTGCCTCCACGGTTTCCTGAAGTATTTATCTATGTCATTGTTAGAAACCACTGCAGATGGTGATTTCACCATTCTGTGTATGTTCAGCTTCTCCATTACATTGGCAACAGTGGGATAAAGGGAACAGTGACATTTATAAGAATAAATTAGGGGCTTTGATCTTCCAATGGCAGTGTAGGACATAATTATCCTGCTCATTTTAGTCATACGTCATCAGGGAGCCCATCCACACTCCACTGCTTAAACGATGCCTACAACTGTTCGAGTGGGATGTTGCGCGTGGTGGCAGGAGCTGCCTGGGAAACAGTGAAGAAACGTATTTCACAAGTAACAGCAGACTCCATCGTATTGGGACACTGCACTGGATGCCTTGGGAATCTCAAAGATTGCTCACTTCCTCATATTGCCATTAAAGATAAACACAAAATGCAGGAGTAACTCAATGGGACAGGTAGCATCTTTAGAGAGAAGGAATGGGTGACATTTGGGGCCGAGACCCTTCTTCAAACGTCACCCAATTCTTCTCTCCAGAGATGCTGCTTGTCCCGCTGAGTTATTCCAGCATTTTGTGTCTATCTTCGGTGTAAACCAGCATCTGCAGTTTCTTCCTATTTGTATTCCCATTATTCAATTGTCATAGTCCTGCCGCAATACAGCACAGAAATAGGCCCTTTGCCCCACTTGTCCTTGCTGACCAGGATATTTACCTGTTAGTCAAATTTGCCTGCGTTTGGCCCAAAATCTCTAAACCTTTCCTATGCCCGAACTCATCTAAATGTTCTTTAAACATTGCATTTATATTGATGTATTGATGTGTTATATTGATGTATTAATATTTGTATCGATGTACAGAGGAGTTTTGGGGTCCAAGTCCATAACTCCCTAAAAATAACAACACACATAGACAGAATGGCAAAGAAGGCACATGGTATGTTTGCATTCATAGGACGGGGCTTTGAGTGTAAGAGTCAGGTCGATATGATGCAACTTTATTGGACTTTGTTTTGGCCACATTTGGTATGTGGCATTCAGTTCTAGATGCCTCACTACAGAAAACATGTGGAGGCTTTAGAGCAGGGATGTGCAGTCAGGGGAGGCAGAGTGTCACCTGTCATACTCCAATGAAAATAGCTGTTACGAAAAGTAAGGAAAAATAAGAATAAAATAAAATAAATATTAAGATTTTTCCACTGATCTGTGTTATAAATGTATGTATGATTCCAATCATTTTTTATAGTCAAAATCGCCAAATTTGCGGAGCTCCGCTGCAAATACAGGGTGAGACGAGAGGTGAAGCAGCGGCGAGCTGAGCCTCCCCTCTGATTGCGCAACCCCTCAGAAACTGGATGGAGCGTGGGCAATAAGCGTGTGCCTGTTACAATCTCTCTGTATGTCATCAATGTAATGTTTGTAGACCCCTTCAGTACATGTCCCCGCCTTCCATAGTCCAGGTAACATTTCACGTATAAAGATATTAAATTTAGGCTTGCTGGTCTCGTCATAAAACTGCAATGAAAAAGCACCAGGGGAGGCAGCTATCACATCTGCTTCACTGAAGGGGTCGTGTCTTGAGCCCAGTGGAGGGAGAGCGAGCGTTAATTCCGTGGGCTCAGCCCACGTAATTGACGCTGCCTCGCTCTCCCTCCACGATAGCTAGCTCTAGCAAATAATTTCCAGCGGCTGCAAAAATGGAAAACGTTATATCTAACCTTAAAAATTTCTCAAAATTGGACCTTCAATCAAAACAGGGAGTGATAAACACTGGAAGACCAATGCCTGAGCTTAAGGACCTACTTCAAACAAAGGGACAGAAAAAAACACCGTCGTTTCAAATGGAGTGGTACCAACGAAAATACTGTCTGTGTGGCTGTGCTATGAAGAATCGCCTTTACTGCTTTCCCTGCCTTCTGTTCTTCACTACCGACAACGTTTGGACTATCGCAGGATTTTGTGACGAAAAATCTATCAAGGAGCCTCAACAAACATGAAAAATCGACAACTCACATTCAAAGCCAAAGTGCTTTAAAAACTATTGGAACTTCAAGGATAGATCTGGCTTTGAATGAACAGCGGAGATTAAATATCAGCATCCACAATGCTAAGGTAAAAGAAAACCGTGAGATTTTAATTGACCTTATTAATGCGACCTGCTTCCTAGCCAAACAGGAATTAGCATTTAATGGTAACGATGAGAGTGCAAGCTCTTCTAATCGTGGCAACTATGTGGAGCTATTACATGCTTTTGCTGAGAAAGATAAAAAGTTAGCTAGACATTTGGAGACATCCACTGTGTTTTCTGGCTCATCAAACAGAATACAGAATGATTTAATCGAAGCAGTCGGTGATGTAATTAGAAATGATATCAAAGAGGAGATTAATGCAGCCCCATTTGTTGCAGTCGAAGTAGACGAGACAACGGATGTCACAAACAAAGCCCAGGTCTCTGTAGTTTTGCGTTATGTGGCTAAAAGTGAGGTGACTTGTGAGGTGAGGATTTGATGATGTGAGTGATGCAAGATGAGCACCGGCTATTGCTGATTATGTTTTGGGAGTGTTGGGGAAATACAATTGCGTTGAAAAGCTGGTAGCTCAGACTTGCGACGGAGCCTCTGTGATGACACCAGATCTTAATGGGGTGCAGGCCAAGATTAAAGAAAAGATACCTGAAGCCACGTTTACCCATTGATATGCACACAAATTGAACCTGGTGCTCTCGCATTCAGCAAAATGTATGCCTGAGTGTAAAACTTTTTTTAAAACAGTTGAGGGACTTGCGACGTTTTTTCAATAGGTCGACCAAGCGCACTCACCTACTGGATGATGTTGTGAAGCGACGTTTACCAAGAGCAGGGCCCACGGGATGGAGCTCAAATTCTAGACTAGTGCAGACGATCAGCATGTACCAATCTGATCTGCGTGCTGTGTTCCAGATTGTGAGTGAAAATCCCGATGGTTGGGACAATGACACCCTGATGATGGCCGCCGGATATGATCTCTGGCTGTCCAACGCATCAACCTGCTTCTTCATAATGGCATACGAGGGCATTTTCAATTAAAACAATGCACTCTTTCATGTGTTACAGAATAAAGTAATGGACATTGGATTCTGCTGTGCGCGAATCCGCAACGCAATGGGAGTTGTGGAACGCCAGAGACAAGAGTTTGACAGTGTCTATGATCGATTCAAGCAGAAATGCATCACACTTGGCCTGACAGACAATGCCCGAAGTAAACAGCCGATCAGTGATGAGAGGGAATGAATGTTTTATAACATTCTGGACAATATCAGTGTTCAAATGAAAGCTAGGTTTGATCATTTCGGTGAGCTAACTTTCCTTGATTTGGTCGATTGCACAAAATTTTATGAAATGTCACAACATTTCGATGACACCAAATTGCAGAGCCTATCAAAATATGCAAGGTACTTTGACTTTGTTAGACTAAAGGCTGATCTTATCGGATTATATTGTTCACAAATGGTGAGGAACGAATGCAAATCACCCAGACTGCTCCTCAGCTTTTTGGCCCAGAATGATCTGATGCAGATGGTTCCCGAGGCGACAAAGTTACTCCAGCTGGTGCTCACTATACCAGCTATAACAGCGTCCGTTGAAATGTCGTTCTCTTGTTTGAAACGACTCAAAACATACAGTCGGAATCGGACTGACCAAGGACGACTTTCATCCCTGGCAATCATCTCTATTGAGATGGAGAGACCTTTAAAATTAAAAGAACATAAAGAGGACCTGCAACAAAGTCACTGACATTTTTGTCCAGAAGGATAGGCGAATGGACTTCATTTACAAGTAAAAGTAAGATCATGCAATATTTATTTTCATTCGTGTTGAATGAGTATGAATAGTGGAACTGCATTTGCCTATAAAACGTGAATCGAATACGTAACTTACTTGTATGCGCGTGTTGTAAAGAATGCTGATATGAAATATGAAACATACAGTCGCCTAACCAATAGTCATTGTGCAACCTGCCAATTGAATGGTGAATTTAAGCTACCTCTATCGGGTTCATATGTGTGTAAATCTGGCTCTGATACTAGCCAGTGCCTCCCCAGCCATTGACCTCACCGCACGTCACCGCTTTAGAGTAAGTGTGGAGGAGGAGGTTTACCAGAATGATGCCTGGATTAAGGGGCCTCAGCTACAGGGAGAGGTTGGACAGACTTGGATTGTTTTTTCTGGAAAGCCAGTTGCTGCAGGCAGGCCTGATAGATGTATATACATTTATAAGAAGCATAGATAGGGTAGATCGCCAGAGGATAGACCTGCTCTAGAGGATATAGCTTTATGGTGAGAGGGGCAAAGTTTAAAGGAGATGTGCCGGGCAAGTTTTTTTTACACTGAGTGTGGTGACTGCTTGGAGCACGCTGCCGGGGATAGTTGTTGAAGCATATAGGTGAGTGGCAGCTCCTACACTCCAGGGACAAAAGTCCAAGCTTATCCAGATCTCCTTATAACTCGAGCCCTCCTGTCTGATAACATGCTCATGAATCTTTTCTGCACCCTTCCCAGATTAATGACATCCTTCTTAAAGTTGGCGACTCGAACTGTGCCAACACTCCAAGTGTAGTTCCACTGTTGCAACTTAACAGTACAATTCCAACTCCTGTACTGAATGCTGCAACCAATGAAGGCAAGCGTGCCATTCACCTTCTTTACCACTGATGACCTATGGCACTACTTTCAGGGAATTATATATCTGTAACCATAGGCCTCTCTGTTCTACAAAACTCTCCAGGGCTGTAAACTATTTACAATGCAAGTCCAAGAAAACAAAGTGTTGGAGTAACTCAGTGGGTCAGGCAGCATCTCTAGAGGCAATGTTTCAGGTCTTCTTCAGACCTATATCTTCTGAGTGTTCAGAGTCTGAAGAAAGGTCCCAACTTGAAAAGGCGCCTACTAATATCCCCTCTGGAGATGCTTCAAGAATCACTGAGTTACTCCAGCACTTTGTTTTCTGTACAAGAATCCAAGTATCTACAGTTTATTGTGTTTTTGTTGTTCAAGTCCTTCCCTGGTTTAACTTGCCAAAATGGAACACCTGGGACTTGTCTGAGTTAAACACAATACTTTGGACCAGTTCCCCCATTAATTTTTGATGTAACCTTAAATAATGTTATTTCACTGTCCACTATACCATCAGGTTTGCTTGGGCATCCTCAGGGGGCTCTGATTTCCTCCCACATCCCAAGGAGATGCAATTTAGGAGATTAATTTGACACAGGAAATTGCCCTTATTGTGTTCGTGAGTAGTAAAATCTGAGGGGAGTTGATGAAACGCGAGGAGCATAAATATGGATTAATATTGGATCAGTGTAAATAGGTGGTTGATGGCTCGTATGGACTTAGTTGGTCTAAAGGGCTGTTTCAATATTGTTTCATTCTATGACGTACAGAAAATAGTCTGACTCATTTGCACACTAGATTTCCATTAATCATGTTATAGTGGCACTTACTTTTACCAATGATCACATTATGGACCACCACAGAGGGGAGATGAGATGTGGGGCATCACTGATTTGTTGTGCTTTCTGGAATTGCACTTCAATGAACTCTTCACTGGGAGTCCATTTAGGAAATGCCACACCCCCTCTTCCTAATGCCTCTGCTCCTGCTCTTCAGTTGCTTGCTGTGCTATCATTTGCACTGGCTGGGCCCGCATGATGGTAAGTTTGTGCTGCAGACCACAAGCAGTCTTGACTTCTGTCATGTTGAACAGATGAGGGCTTCTCCACAGCAGCTCAAGATTAGGAGGTTTCCAGTAGCATTGCCCTGTCATGCGATTACAAATGTTACTGTAGCAGATAATGAGCATATCTTTAGTAAGAGATTTCTCCTCTCTGGGGACTAGCTAAGAAGATAGCTTCCTGAACACCATGGGTTAACATGGCTCCCTCATGAGAACACCTCTCCATTTATCCTGCCTCCCACTCCTGACAACTCGTCTGTCCTCTGCATATTCCCGCAGTAATGCTGGATTCCAGGAATTGCTGCTAATCCCCAAAAGTCTGGCAGCAGCTGGCTTTTGCAGAAGCCTTGAAGTTGATAAACTCCTTCTGCACCTCCCACACAATCCTGGCAGGCGCTGAATCTTGAATTATCTGTGTAAAGCATCAGGCATTTTTGGAGTCAGAGCAACTGTCAGAGGAAATCATTCAGCAACTAAACTGTAATCTGTTAATGATCTCTTTAAATGGGGCAGGCATTGGTGGAGGGTCCCACTGAAAATTCACCCGGCATATAGGTTTGTATTTCAAGCATAGGAATATCCTGACCTCCAAAAGTGTCAGCACCAACATCAGTGCACTACAGCAAAACCACTGGAGTATCGGGTAGCATATTAGCTTGTGTAAGTTCCATTGACCCAATTTTGGATCACTACATGTTGCTGTTACACCTGGACTGGGACTTAGTTCATCCCCAATGTGTAATACATGACATATCATTGCATAGAGCATGGAACAATATAGCACAAGAACAGGCCCTTCACTCCACAATGGCTGTGCCAGCCATGATGGCAATTTAAACTAATTCCACATCTCTGTTTGTAGTCTATATCCCCCCCATACCATTTGTAGATATCAGGCACACTTACAGGTCATTCAGAATATTACGGGCTCATACCCGACTCTCTGTTCACGGGCACAAGCAATGATACTGAAAGAACTGCAGATGCTGGTTTAAATAGAAGGCAGACACAAAATGCTGGAGTAACTTAGCAGGACAGGCAGCATCTCTGGAGAGAAGGAATGGGCGGCGTTTCGGGTCAAGACCTTTCTTCAGACTGAGACCTTTCTTCAGACTGAAGTCTGAAGAAGGGTCTCGACCCGAAAACTTCACCCATTCCTTCTCTCCAGAGATGCTGCCTGTCCCACTAAGTTACTCCAGCATTTTGTGTGTACCAATGAGACTGATACTTGGAGTCAATATGGAGAGAAACTGCATGGTTGGCGATGATTCCTTTAGAATGTCACTTTAAAAGGCAACTTCATCAATCTTTCAGGTGGCTGTAAAGCATTTCACAGCACTATTTTGAATCTGTTTCAAGGAGTTTCCCCTATTGTCCTGGATGGTAAGTGTTCCTCAATTTACATCACTTAAACAGATGATCCAGTGATTATCACATGGCTTTGAAGCATTCTGTTTACAAATTGAATGCAATGTTTATACCGAGGTTAATATTTTCATCACTGTGGCCCTAGTTACACTCAGCCAGCTTCAGCGGACAGACTACAAAACTGGAATTTAGGTAGATAAACACAAAAAGCTGGAGTAACTCAGTGTCTTTGGAGAGAAGGAATTATAGATGCTTCCTGTCCCGCTGATTTACTCCAGCTTTTTGTGTCTATCTTTGGTTTAAAACCAGTATCTGCAGTTCATTCCTACAACACTGGAAGTGTTGGATGTGTTGAACACTGGGTGCTGGCTTTGTCATTGGATTATCAGAAGAAAGGATTCAAAGATGTGCTCAAAGCCTCCATGAAGAAATGCAACATTCCTACTGACTCTTTGGAAACTCTTGCCTTTGACTGCTCTTGCTTTGAAGAAGCATTCAAGAAGGTATTGAGAACTGAGTGGCCTTGTACCGACAACATACAGAAGTCCCGCATAAGAAGTAGAAGGAGTGCACCAGGTGGCAATCTTACCCACCTTACCTGCTCTGTCAGGCACTTCTTGCACCATCTGTGGAAGAGATGGCAGTTTCCACCATTGACCTCAACAGACCTCTCAGAACCTAGAATATCAGCGCAGGAACAAGAGATCCTCTATCTTAAGGGAAAGGAGATGCAGAGCGCAAGATACAAAACTCATTACGAGTTACATTGAGCATGGATTAGAACATAGAAAGGTACAGCACAGGAAGAGGCCCATCGGCCACATTGTCTGACATCATGTTTGGCACAGACACTGAACCATAATGCCTGTCCCTGTGCTGTACAGTTCCATCTTCAATGTAATACAAATGCAAAATGATTTTTTCATTTTTCTGTAAAATTACATATCTGTAACTCATTATGCGTTTAGAAGTAGGATTCCTGTCAGTACAGAAAATTGCCACATTCATATTTCTATCAAAGTTTATCTTTTTATAGCTATATGTGGTTTTGAAATCATCAATCGAAATATGGTTATACTTTCATTAAACTATTTGTGAAGTAAAGTTTTCAAAAATTCCAGAAAACAGCACCAAAGACTGTGCTGCAAATGTTGTAAATTATCTTGACTGGGGGTAGACTGAAAATGTATCCAGTTCTGTACAACTCTGCCCTCTTGGGAAATACAACGGGCCTTTTTGCAAGGATTTTCATTTACTCTTGCACCTTCCTTCTGGCACAAAGCTCCCGCAAATTAATTAACAGTTGTGCAACATGTACAATTCAACCCAGTGTATGAAAAACAGCAGGTTTAATTTATTCACACAACTAATGCTTCTGACCCATTTCCCCTGAAAGCAGAGCTGTCACATTCTCAGCTGGAAGTAGATAAGGCAGGTCATGTTATTTCACAGTTAATACATGAAACAACCTTTCCAAGTAGGGAATAATCCATTTAAGCTGCAGATTAATTTTCTTTTTCTCTCAGGGGCTCATAAGTCTTAGGGTTTCTTCACCCCAGAGTGCTATGAAAGATCAAGTCATTGAATATGTTCTGAGACTGAGAGAGAGAGGCAGGTAAGAAGGTACGGCTGAGGCAAGATCAGGTCAGCCATGATCTTACAGAATGGTGGAGCAAGCTCTGGGGCCAAATGTCTCTATCCACTTAAACCCCTGTCTCACGGTGCGAGTAGTCCCACGAATGAGCCCGAGTTGAAAACAAATTAAACTCATGGTAATCACGTACAATTAACGTAGTGGGAACGTCCAACCTCGTGGACGCAACTTAGCGACTCGTGGCGCTAACGGCAGGTACCCGGGAAACTTGTTAACTCTTGAAATTTTATACATGTTTAATGATTTCCACAAGTCAAATTTACTCTTGAAGTTAAAATTTGAAACATTTAAACTCGTTGTAAGGACGTAGTGACCCGTGAGTTCACCGTAGTGACTCTTGAGTCTACCGTGGGTTTGGCCTGGGTGCCAGAAGTGAAATGTTGAAGATTAGTCAGATCTTAATTGAAAATGAATGAATGGATGGGTGGATAGGGGTCTGAAATTAACTTGGATACTTTCGATGGGAGAGAGCCGTCGATGAAGCTGAAGGTACAGAGCGAAGATGGGAAGGGTTGATGGGAAGGGTTAACACGGGGCGGGACGCGTGAAAAGTGACCATACTGAGGGAATTCCCACGTATATGAAGCAGAGAGAAACATGAGTTCGACATAGATTATGTTTGAGCCAGCGTGGAGACATTTCTTCAGATAATGATTTTACAATGTGAGGTGACATTATAAGCCATGGGAGATAGACACAAAATGCTGGAGTAACTCAGCGGGGCAGACAGCATCTCTGGAGAAAAGGAATTGGTGACGTTTAGGGTCGAGACCCTTCTTCAGACTGGTTTTGTGCTGTGCTGTTGCCGTATCTCTGGACAGAAGTAATGGGTTGCGACCCGAAACGTCACCCATTCCTTCTCTCCAGAGATGCTGCCTGTCCTGCTGAGTTACTCCAGCATTCTGTGTCCATCTTCGCTGGCGAGCAATCTTCACCTGCCCTTTGCAAGTTTTCGCTCTCGAACACAGATAGCAGCAAATTATTAGGGGAAGAAACTCGCGTTCATGCCGCACAACGTGTTTGACCACCTGCCCCCGCTACTCAAGGAGCTTGTGCTGAGCGGTAACCAGCTATGGAGCTTCAACTGGGGCAGGCTTTACCTGCTAGGCTGTTTGGAGCTGCTGGACCTTGGTAGCAACCTGTTGACCACGGTGCCTCGCATGCTGTCCAACTGCACCCAGACCCTGCGTGTCTTCAACCTCACCCGCAAACAGATCTCCAAGCTGACCAAGGACTTCCTGCGGGACGTGACCTCCCTGCAGTACCTGGATCTCAGCTGCAACAACCTGAAGACCATCCAGGCCTCCAGTTTCCCAGAGAGCGCCATCAAACACCTTCGGGAGCTGCAGCTAAGCGGCAACCACTTTCTTTGCACCTGCGACGCCAGGTGGTTCGTGTGGTGAATAAATCAGACCACGGTCTACATCCCTCACCTGGTCACCGATGTCACCTGCACCTCCCCCAAAGCCCACCGCGGCCACGGCGTCATCATGGTGGACCTGCACTCCTGCGACTTGGACTACCTGGGCATTGGCCTCTACACTTTCTCCACCTTGATCACCTTCTTGCTCCTCTATTTGATACTTAAAACAGGCCTTCAATCATGGTGGTGCAGCTGCCTGACAGAGAAGGCAGCGTCAGAGACCCGGGTTTGATCCCGACTACGGGTGCTGTCTGTACTGAGTTTGTAAGTTCTCCCCGTGACCTGCATGGGGTTTCGCCGAGATCCTCCCACACTCCAAAGATGTACAGGTTTGTAGGTTAATTGACTTGGTGAATGTAAAAATGTCCATAGTGGGTGTAGGATGGTGTTAGTGTGCGGGGATCGCTGGTCGGCGCGGACCCGGTGGTCCGAAGGGCCTGTTTCCGCTCTGTATCTCTAAACTAAACTAACAGGGGAGAACACTGGACCTTCTTGGTCAGTTTATTATTTTACACTTGTATACATTACACAGATCACGGAGTGTGAAATAAAGCTGGCAAGCCGATGTCATGCAAGAAACGGAGGAAAATGGGAGACGATTTTATTCAGCAACTCCGTTCTGGCAGAACATCTATCCTGTGTTAAGAAACCAAACTTTCAGGGGATTTAAATCTTGAGTTCAACTTCTACCTGAATTTAATCGATTAACAAAAGCTTTGAAGTTCTCCCTGCAGTCCGTTTCTTAAACACCTTTACGTTTTGCGCTTTTTCTGACAGCCAAGTACTTTAAATGCCATTTATTGCATTGTAGCAATGATAGGCAAAGATTTGATAAAAGCTGTTAATTACATGACAAGAGAAGCATGCGGCTACATAAGAGACACGGAGAAGCTGATCATCGGGGCAGTTCTGTCCATGGTCATGAGAGGCTTTTATAGTAAAAAAAAACTGCATGACATTTTTATCCATGTGATGATTTATCCACACGTCGGTAGTCGTTGTTGGCTCAAGAGTAACTCGGGAGAGGAACTTGGTAACTCAGGAGAGGAACTTGGTACATCGCAGAAATGAGAAGTAAACGGCAAACTTAGACATACACGTGGGAACTCGTTTAAACTCGTGAACATAAACTTGGAATCTCGTAGACAACCACGAGTTGGATTTTTTCTTTCACTCGGGATCACTCGTGGGTGGACTCGCACCGTGAGACAGGGGCTTTATTCACTTACATTCTCATAGTGTGAAATTATCACTAGAGATCTCTTGACTATCATGGGCAAAATACTACCATTTATAGATTGTCCTTAAGCTAATGTCTTAATAGGAAAGAAAAACAAAATGAATTGTGGAATAAATGAATACAATGTAGAACTCAAATGAGACATGAGGTTTGAATCATAGAGACTGTAATTTCTCTTGGGCTGATAGATGCAAGTCAGCATTCGAAGGAGAAGTGATAGATATGGTGAAGGAAAAGAAACCCCTGAAAACAATGCAGAGGGGAGGTACAGAGGTGCAGCCTCACAACGCCAGAGACCTGGGTTCAATCCTGACTTTGAGTGCTGTCGATGAGGAGTTTGCATGTTCTCTCTGGGACTACATGGGTTTCCTTCAGGTACTCCAGTCTCCTCCCACATTCCAAAAGACGTGTGGGTTTGTAGGTTAATTGGCACCTGTAATTTTTTCCGAACTGTGTAGGGGAGTGGATATGAAAGTGGGATAGCATAGAACTAGTATGAACGGGTGATCAATGATTGGCATTGTCTTGGTGGGTTAAAGGACCTGTTACAATGTTATATCGCTAAACTGAACTAAACTATACTAAAAATAAATCATCTTGGGTAAGATATATTTCTATGTTAATTGTTGCTAGATGTTGCAAAATTATTGACGTCAATACATCAGTTATTGACAAATAGATGGGGAGATGAGCGCGAAGAAGGGCAAATGGATATGACTTGCACTCTCTGTCATAGAGTTAAACAGCACAGAAGCTGGCCCTTTGGCTGGACATCCATGTCGACCAAGATGCCCCGTCTAAGGTAGTCCCATTCTGCTGCATTTGGCCCACATCTCTCTAAATCTTTCCTATCCATGTATCTGTCCAAGTGTCTTTGAAATGGTGATATAGTACCTGCCTCGACTACTATCTCTGGCAAGAATTTCCAGGAGATATTAATATAATATCAAGGGGGGTGGTTAGCGTGTGAGCGGGGTGGTAGTTAGTGTGTGTGATGCCACATGCCGCCCCCCCCTGCCCCCCCCGCAACCACACATTGGGGGAACAGACCCAACGGGTCTGCACTTGGTCTAGTACTTCTTAAAAGTGTCTTCTTCTCCCCCCCTTCTCTACCCTTCTCTCCCCTCCCCCTGCTCTCTAAAGGACTTACCGTTACTATGCAGCCGTCTTTTACCTTCTTCTTCATCGCGGGTGTGAATTTCAGACAGCGCTCCCCCACTTTCCCTGGCCCCCGCCTTTGCGATGTGTTTGTGTATGTGTGTGTGTGTGTGTGTGTGTGTGTGTGTGGTCGGTCGATCCAGCTCGCAGTTTCAACGCTGACGGTTGATCCAGCTCGAGGTTTTCCAGGCGAGTGCCCTCGAGCTTGAAGGTCGAAGACACTCTTTTTAACTCACAGATTAGGTCGTCGCAGTGGGACAGCCCCTAAGTCTAATGTTAACAATGAGGTTAATCAGGTTAATCAGCTAAAACAGGTATCAAGAGCACAACAGTGGACTAATTTCACATCTCACTATAATTATACAATTGAAAATATAAGTTCAAAATAAATTCCACAGCAGATGTGTTGTGAAAGTTTAAATTTGACAAGGCTTTTATATTTCTATTTAAAAAAAAGTCCTAGCACCAACCCTTGTGGTATACCAGATTTCAAGTCAGAACCTATGTACCACTCCCTTCTTTCAAATTTTCTCTGATTTTTTGTGCCTTAATTTTCAGGACTAGTTTACTAGACCTAAGTAAACTTAAGGCCTCACCTAGTAAACTTGTCCGGAAGAATAAGGCACAAGAGATCAGAGACAAGTTGGGAGAAAGGGTGCATGGGTATTATTCTGACTTGAAAACTTGAAATCATTAACATGTGATATACAACAAGGGTTGGTGCTAGGACCTTTTTTAAAAATATAAATATAAATGACTCAGATAAGAGTGTTGGTGCCATGATTAATAAGTTTGCAGATGACAAGAAAATTGGTGGAATTGTAGCACACGGAGAAGGTTTAAAGATACAGTAGGACGTAGATCAGGTGGAAGGCTGGGTGGTAGATGGAATTTAATCCAGACAAGTGTGAGGTCATGCACTTTGGGAGGACAAATTCTGGAAGGACATATTCAGTAAATGGCACATATCTTATGTGCATTAATGTACAGGGAGACCTTGGGATGCAGGTCCATCTATATTACTAAACTAGACTAAGTGGGACCCGTTGGGTCCCAGCATCACACAGGAGGGCTGGTCATCTAACGCAATATTCCACCTCTCCACCAATACTAATATTGGTGGCCAGTTGGGGGGGGGGGGCTTTCTGGAGCGCTAGTATGGGTGTTGTGGGCTGAAGGGACTGGTTTCCAGAGGGCTAGTATGCAAATTGTGCGCCAAATGGATTCTTGGGCTGGCGTCTCAGTCAATCAAGCCTGATGTGCTGGCAACTCACTCACGGCTGGTGGGCTGGTAGTTGACTCACGGCTAATCCTTGAAATTCTATTTCAAGCAGGGTATAAGGCCACCAAATTCAAGTGCAGTTTCATACCATTTGAAGTAGGGTGCAAAGCCACTAAAGACAGCGAGTCATGACCTCTCCCTCCTCCATCTTGCAGAGACTGAGCCACACCCACATTTCCGGGTTTTATAACCCCCCCCCCCCCACCATGGAAAAGGTGTGGCTTTCATGGAGTGATTGACAGGAGAGAGATTCTCAACATTTAAAAAAAAACTAATAACACTTTTATTTTTCATTGATGGGAAGAATTCTCTGCATCTGCTCAGCGGAGGGGGGCTGAGTAAGATGGCCAAAAATCACAGCCGTAAGTGGTAGCGTTTTATCTAAAATCAATATACAGTGCAAACAGGAAGTAGGTGCATTTACAGTAGTGCCTTTTAACTTCAAGCCAAAGCACCCAAGCCACCATTTGCAGTAAGTAGTTCCTTTCAACTTCATGCCACCATTTGCAATAAGTGGTGTCTTTCAACTTCAAGCCACACCCAAGCCACCATTTGCAGTAAGTAGTGCCTTTCAACTTCATGCCACCATTTGCAGTAAGTAATGCCTTTCAACTTCAAGCCATTGCATCCAAGCCACCATTTGCAGTAAGTAGTGGCTTTCAACTTCAAGCCACACCCAAGCCATCATTTTAAGGGAGTAGTGCCTTTCAACTTCAAAGCTCCCAAGCCGCCATTTGCAGTAAGTAGTGCCTTTCAACTTCATGCTACCATTAGCAGTAAATAGTGCCTTTCAACTTCAAGCCAATGCACCCAAGCCACCATTTGCAGTAAGTAGTGCCTGTCAACCTCATGCCACCATTTGCAGTAAGTAGTGCCTTTCAACTTCAAGCCAAAGCACCTAAGCCACCATTTGCAGTAAGTAGTGCCTTTCAACTTCAAGCCACACCCAAGCCACCATTTGCAGTAATAGTGCCTTTCAACTTCAAGCCAAAGCAACCAAGCCACCATTCGCAGTAATAGTGCCTTTCAACTTCAAGCCAAAGCAACCAAGCCACCATTTGCAGTAAGTAGTGCCTTTCAACTTCATGCCACCATTTGCAGTAAGTGGTGTCTTTCAACTTCAAGCCACACCCAAGCCACCATTTGCAGTAAGTAGTGTCTTTCAACTTCATGCCACCATTTGCAGTAAGTAGTGCCTTTCAAATTCAAGCCACACCCAAGCGAGGGGGGGGGGGGGGGGTTGTTTGCCAGCTTTAGAACCAATAGACATTTTGTTTGCCAGCTTTAGAACCAATAGACATTTTGTTTGCCAGCTTTAGAACCAATAGACATTTTGTTTGCCAGCTTTAGAACCAATAGACATTTTGTTTGCCAGCTTTAGAACCAATAGACATTTTGTTTGCCAGCTTTAGAACCAATAGACTTTTTTGTTGCCAGCTTTAGAACCAATAGACTTTTTTGTTGCCAGCTTTAGAACCAATAGACTTTTTTTGTTGCCAGCTTTAGAACCAATAGACTTTTTGTTGTTGCCAGCTTTAGAACCAATAGACTTTTTTGTTGCCAGCTTTAGAACCAATAGACTTTTTTGTTGCCAGCTTTAGAACCAATAGACTTTTTTGTTGTCAGCTTTAGAACCAATAGAGTTTTTTGTTGCCAGCTTTAGAACCGAGAGACTTTTTGTTGCCAGCTTTAGAACCGAGAGACTTTTTTGTTGCCAGCTTTAGAACCGAGAGACTTTTTTGTTGCCAGCCTTAGAACCGAGAGACATTTTTGTTGCCAGCCTTAGAACCGAGAGACATTTTTGTTGCCAGCCTTAGAACCGAGAGACATTTTTGTTGCCAGCTTTAGAACCGAGACATTTGTGTTGCCAGCTTTAGAACCGAGAGACATTTTTGTTGCCAGCTTTAGAACCGAGAGACATTTTTGTTGCCAGCTTTAGAACCGAGAGACATTTTGTTGCCAGCCTTAGAACCCATAGAGACACTTGTTGCCAGCCTTAGAACCCATAGAGACACTTGTTGCCAGCCTTAGAATCCATAGAGACACTTGTTGCCAGCCTTAGAACACATAGAGACTCTTGTTGCCAGCCTTAGAACCCATAGAGACACTTGTTGCCAGCCTTAGAACCCATAGAGACACTTGTTGCCAGCCTTAGAACCCATAGAGACACTTGTTGCCAGCCTTAGAACCCATAGAGCCACTTGTTGCCAGCCTTAGAACCCATAGTGACACTTGTTGCCAGCCTTAGAACCCATAGAGACACTTGTTGCCAGCCTTAGAACCCATAGAGACACTTGTTGCCAGCCTTAGAACCCATAGAGACACTTGTTGCCAGCCTTAGAACCCATAGAGACACTTGTTACCAGCCTTAGAACCCATAGAGACACTTGTTGCCAGCCTTAGAACCCATAGAGACACTTGTTGCCAGCCTTAGAACCCATAGAGACACTTGTTGCCAGCCTTAGAACCCATAGAGACACTTGTTGCCAGCCTTAGAACCCATAGAGACACTTGTTGTCAGCCTTAGAACCCATAGAGACACTTGTTGCCAGCCTTAGAACCCATAGAGACACTTGTTGCCAGCCTTAGAACCCATAGAGACACTTGTTGCCAGCCTTAGAACCCATAGAACCCATAGAGACACTTGTTGCCAGCCTTAGAACCCATAAAGACACTTGTTGCCAGCCTTAGAACCCATAGATACACTTGTTGCCAGCCTTAGAACCCATAGAGACACTTGTTGCCAGCCTTAGAACCCATAGAGCCACATTCTGCAAGCATTTTAGAACCACTAAGGGCACTTACATTTGAGTAGACATGTGTTCAGTGTTATTCACAGCTCAGAGAAACGTGACCCTCTGCCTTCCTACAGCGGGGGCAGCAGAGAGAATGGAGAATTTTGTAAAAACATTAATATCTCTGTCATTTTTAATCGACGGCAAAAATCCTCGGCACACATGCGGCGGAGGGGGGCTCTGAGCAAGGTGGCCAAAAATGACGGCCGTAGGTGGCGGCGTTCTCTCGGAAATCGCAGCACAGATGGCCAAAGCTGGTCAAGAACAGACTTTTAGTAATTTAGTAATAATTTAGTAATTTAGTATAATATAATATAGATAGATCTCTGTTCTTGACCGCTTTTGGCCGTCTGTGCTGCGATTTCCGAGAGAACGCCGCCACCTACGGCCGTCATTTTTGGCCACCTTGCTCAGAGCCCCCCTCCGCCGCATGTGTGCCGAGGATTTTTGCCGTCGATTAAAAATGACAGAGATATTAATGTTTTTACAAAATTCTCCATTCTCTCTGCTGCCCCCGCTGGCGGCAGGGGGGAGGGACTATAAAACGAGGAAGTGGTGTGCCTCACTCACTCTTCAAGATGGAGGAAGGCAGAGGGTCATGCTTCTCTGAGCTGTGAATAACACTGAACACATGTCTACTCAAATGTGAGTGCCCTTAGTGGTTCTAAAATGCTTGCAAAAAGTATCTATTGGTTCCAAAATGTTTGCAAAAAATGTCTATTGGTTCTAAAGCTTGCAAAAATGTCTATTGGTTCTAAAGCTTTCAAAAAATGTCTATTGGTTCTAAAATGCTTGCAAAAAATGTCTATTGGTTCTAAAGCTTGCAAAAAAATGACTATTGGTTCTAAAATGCTTGCAAAAAATGTTTATTGGTTCTAAAGCTTGCAAAAAATGTCTATTGGTTCTAAAATGTTTGCAAAAAGTGCCTCTTTTGGTTCTACAATGCTTGCAGAATGTGTCCTTTTTTGGTTCTACAATGTTTGCAAAAAGTGTCTCATTTGGTTCTACAATGTTTGCAAAAAAATGTCTATTGGTTCTAAAGCTTGCAAAAAAATGTCTATTGGTTCTAAAGCTTGCAAAAAAAATGTCTATAGGTTCTAAAATGCTTGCAAAACGTGTCTCTATTGGTTCTAAAATGCTTGCAAAGGTGGGAGGGGGAGGGACTATAAAACCCGGAAGTGGTGTGCCTCACAGTCTCTTCAAGATGGAGGAAGGCAGAGGGTCACGTTTCTCTGAGCTGTGAATAACACATGTCTACTTAAATGTGAGTGCCCTTAGTGGTTCTAAAATGCTTGCAAAAAGTGTCTATTGGTTCTAAAATGTTTGCAAAAAGTGTCTATTGGTTCTAAAATGCTTGCAAAAAGTGTCTATAGGTTCTAAAATGTTTGCAAAATGTGTCTATTGGTTCTAAAATGTTTGCAAAAAGTGTTTCTTTTGGTTTTACAATGCTTGCAGAATGCGTCTTTTTTGGTTCTAAAATGCTTGCAAAAAAATGTCTATTGGTTCTAAAGCTTGCAAAAAAATGTCTATTGGTTCTAAAGCTTGCAAAAAAATGTCTATTGGTTCTAAAGCTTGCAAAAAAATGTCTATTGGTTCTAAAGCTTGCAAAAAAATGTCTATTGGTTCTAAAGCTTGCAAAAAATGTCTATTGGTTCTAAAGCTTGCAAAAAAATGTCTATTGGTTCTAAAGCTTGCAAAAAAATGTCTATTGGTTCTAAATGCTTGCAAAAAGTGTCTATTGGTTTTAAAATGCTTGCAAAGGTCGGAGGGGGAGGGACTATAAAACCCGGAAGTGATGTGCCTCACAGTCTCTTCAAGATGGAGGAAGGCAGAGGGTCACGTTTCTCTAAGCTGTGAATAACACATGTCTACTCAAATGTGAGTGCCCTTAGTGGTTCTAAAATGCTTGCAAAAAGTGTCTATTGGTTCTAAAATATTTGCAAAAAGTGTCTATTGGTTCTAAAATGCTTGCAAAAAGTGTCTATATGTTCTAAAATGTTTGCAAAAAGTGTCTATGTTCTAAAATGTTTGCAAAAAGTGTCTATTGGTTCTAAAATGTTTGCAAAAAGTGTCTCTTTTGGTTCTACAATGTTTGCAGAATGTGTCTTTTTTGGTTCTAAAATACTTGCAAAAAAATGTCTATTGGTTCTAAAGCTTGCAAAAAAAAGTCTATTGGTTCTAAAGCTTGCAAAAAAAGACTATTGGTTCTAAAATGCTTGCAGATAGTATCTCTATTGCTTCTAAAGTGTGTATGCGCATTGTCTGTCTGTGCGTGCGTATGTATGAGTTGCTGCGTCTGTGTAAGTGTATGTGAATGAGTGTGAGTGTCTGTGTATGAGTGTGTGAGTGTCTGTGTATGTGTGTGAGTGTTTGACTGTGTCTCTGTGTATGAGTGTCTGTATGTGTGTCTACGTGAGTGTCTGAGTATCTGTGTGTGTGTGTGTGTGTGTGTCTGTGTGAGTGCGCGTGTGTGTGGAGAGCCACTAAGAGTGCATGGGGGAGATTGAGGGGAGATGGACTGAATGCGTGTGGGGGAGGGGAATGGCATGGAGCAGAGTGGGGGGGAGAAGGGAAGAGGGGTGACTGAGTGAACTGCCACCACCAGCTGTGAGTGACTGGGCTGCCAGCCCACCAGCCATGAGTAAGTGAAATGCCAGCCCACCAGCTGTAAGTGACTGAAGTGCCAGCCCACCACCCATGACTTAGTGAACTGCAAGTCCAAAAATGCATTCAGTCCACAATGTCCATACTAGCCCTCTGGAAACCAGTTCCTTCGGTGCACAACAGCCTGAGTGACTGAGCTGCCCAGCCAGAGTGACTGAGCTGCCCGGCCAGAGTGACTGAGCTGCCAGCCCAAGAATCCATTCAGCACACAATGTCCATACTAGCCCTCTGGAAGCCAGTCCCTTTGACCCACAACACACATACTAGTGCTCCAGAAACCCCCCCACTGGCCAGCAATATTGGAATTGGTGGAGAGATGGAATATTGCGTTGTGGACCAGCCCTCCCGTGTGATGCTGGGACCCAACAGGTCCCACTTAGTCTAGTAGCTCTCTAAAAGTGCCGAAACAGGTGGAAATGGTGGTGAAAAAAGCATTTAGTTTGCTTGCCTCATGGGTCGAGACAATGAGTAGATGAGATAGGATGTTATGTTGCAGTTTAACAAAACTGCATTGGATTATTGTGTTCAATTCTGGTTGCCACGCTACAGGATGTGGCAGTTATAGTGAGAGTGTAAAGGAGATTTATCAGCATGGT
Source organism: Amblyraja radiata (assembly GCF_010909765.2). Classification (NCBI taxonomy): domain Eukaryota; kingdom Metazoa; phylum Chordata; class Chondrichthyes; order Rajiformes; family Rajidae; genus Amblyraja; species Amblyraja radiata. Next base: position 47,915,490 of record NC_045958.1, on the reverse strand, counting down.
GCCTGGAATAGAGGACAACAGTTATAAGGGGACATTAGATTGGCTTGGTTTATTCTCATTGCAATGCAGAAGGCTAGCATTATAGAGGTTTACAAAATTATGAGGTGCATGGATAGAATAAATAATCAAAATTGTTTTCCCAGGGTAGGGAAATCTAGAAATAAAGGGAGTAGGTTTAAGGTGAGAGGCAAGACATTTAAATGTCTTTAAATTTTTGGTTGGTTCTTCGAGGAGATAGCACAGGTAGATAATATTCCAACTTTTTAAAGGCATTTGGACAGGTACTCAGGAAAGGAGCAGAGGTGTATGGGCATAATGTGAGCAAATAGCTAATAGAAACATAGAAACATAGAAACATAGAAATTAGGTGCAGGAGTAGGCCATTCGGCCCTTCGAGCCTGCACCGCCATTCAATATGATCATGGCTGATCATCCAACTCAGTATCCCGTACCTGCCTTCTCTCCATACCCTCTGATCCCCTTAGCCACAAGGGCCACATCTAACTCCCTCTTAAATATAGCCAATGAACTGGCCTCGACTACCCTCTGTGGCAGAGAGTTCCAGAGATTCACCACTCTCTGTGTGAAAAAAGTTCTTCTCATCTCGGTTTTAAAGGATTTCCCCCTTATCCTTAAGCTGTGACCCCTTGTCCTGGACTTCCCCAACATCGGGAGCAATCTTCCTGCATCTAGCCTGTCCAACCCCTTAAGAATTTTATAAGTTTCTATACGATACCCTCTCAATCTCCTAAATTCTAGAGAGTATAAACCAAGTCTATCCAGTCTTTCTTCATAAGACAGTCCTGACATCCCAGGAATCAGTCTGGTGAACCTTCTCTGCACTCCCTCTATGGCAATAATGTCCTTCCTCAAATTTGGAGACCAAAACTGTACGCAATACTCCAGGTGTGGTCTCACCAAGACCCTGTACAACTGCAGTAGAACCTCCCTGCTCCTATACTCAAATCCTTTTGCTATGAAAGCTAACATACCATTCGCTTTCTTCACTGCCTGCTGCACCTGCATGCCCACTTTCAATGACTGGTGTACCATGACACCCAGGTCTCGCTGCATCTCCCCTTTTCCTAGTCGGCCACCATTTAGATAATAGTCTGCTTTCCTGTTTTTGCCACCAAAATGGATAACCTCACATTTATCCACATTATACTGCATCTGCCAAACATTTGCCCACTCACCCAGCCTATCCAAGTCACCTTGCAGTCTCCTAGCATCCTCCTCACAGCTAACACTGCCCCCCAGCTTAGTGTCATCCGCAAACTTGGAGATATTGCCTTCAATTCCCTCATCCAGATCATTAATATATATTGTAAATAGCTGGGGTCCCAGCACTGAGCCTTGCGGTACCCCACTAGTCACTGCCTGCCATTGTGAAAAGGACCCGTTTACTCCTACTCTTTGCTTCCTGTTTGCCAGCCAGTTCTCTATCCACATCAATACTGAACCCCCAATGCCGTGTGCTTTAAGTTTGTATACTAATCTCTTATGTGGGACCTTGTTGAAAGCCTTCTGGAAGTCCAGATACACCACATCCACTGGTTCTCCCCTATCCACGCTACTAGTTACATCCTCGAAAAATTCTTTAAGATTTGTCAGACATGATTTACCTTTTGTAAATCCATGCTGACTTTGTCCAATGATTTCACCACTTTCCAAATGTGCTGCTATCCCATCTTTAATAACTGACTCTAGCAGTTTCCCCACTACCGATGTTAGACTAACTGGTCTGTAATTCCCCGTTTTCTCTCACCCTCCCTTCTTAAAAAGTGGGGTTACGTTTGCTACCCGCCAATCCTCAGGAACTACTCCAGAATCTAAAGAGTTTTGAAAGATTATTACTAATGCATCCACTATTTCTGGAGCTACTTCCTTAAGTACTCTGGGATGCAGCCTATCTGGCCCTGGGGATTTATCGGCCTTTAATCCATTCAATTTACCCAACACCACTTCCCGGCTAACCTGGATTTCACTCAATTCCTCCAACTCCTTTGACCCACGGTCCCCTGCTATTTCCGGCAGATTATTTATGTCTTCCTTAGTGAAGACGGAACCAAAGTAGTTATTCAATTGGTCCGCCATATCCTTGTTCCCCATGATCAACTCACCTGTTTCTGAATGCAAGGGACCTACATTTGTTTTAACTAATCTCTTTCTTTTCACATATCTATAAAAACTTTTGCAGTCAGTTTTTATGTTCCCTGCCAGTTTTCTTTCATAATCTATTTTCCCTTTCCTAATTAAGCCCTTTGTCCTCCTCTGCTGGTCTCTGAATTTCTCCCAGTCCTCCGGTATGCTGCTTTTTCTGGCTAATTTGTACGCATCATCCTTCGCTTTGATACTATCCCTGATTTCCCTTGTTATCCACGGATGCACTACCTTCCCTGATTTATTCTTTTGCCAAACTGGGATGAACAATTTTTGTAATTCATCCATGCAGTCTTTAAATGTCTTCCATTGCATATCCACCGTCAACCCTTTTAGAATTAATTGCCAGTCAATCTTGGCCAATTCACGTCTCATACCCTCAAAGTTACCTTTCTTTAAGTTCAAAACCATTGTTTCTGAATTAACAATGTCACTCTCCATCCTAATGAAGAACTCAACCATATTATGGTCACTCTTGCCCAAGGGGGCACGTACAACAAGACTGCTAACTAGCCCTTCCTCATTACTCAATACCCAGTCTAAAATAGCCTGCTCTCTCGTTGGTTCCTCTACATGTTGATTTAGATAACTATTGTACGTGTGTGCCATGTGCTATAATAAACTACCAGTAAAGGTTACAGTGTGTCAGCTATCACACCTTTACATGGTGTCAGAAGTTTAAAACTCGCGTTTCCCGTTTACCGGTTTTCATTTATTTTGTCCCCGTTAGTGCCCAGTGTTGGGTTTCCCTTGACATGGCATCCTCATGCCGAAAGCCATCTCCCCTTGTCTTCGACGCTGACATTGCGGAGCGATGGTCGACTTTTGTGATGGACTACACTCACTACGTCAATATTGCGCACCGGAACGACCCAGCCGCGGTCAAAGCATCACTCCTGCTCAACCTGGCCGGTCCCGACGCAATGAAGAGAGCTCAAGCCTTTGTCTACGAACCAGCAGTCCTGGATGACAACGAGCAGCCGGTCGAGCCAGCTGAATCGGCCGACGACCCGGTATGTCTTTTGCGCAAGTTCGCGGAGATATGTGACCTGCCCTCCAACCGTATACTGGAGCGGGCCAGGTTCTTCTCACGCAAGCAACAGCCGGATGAACCTGTTGAGTGCTTCATCGCCGACCTGCGGCACCTTGCCCAGCGGTGCCGATTTGAAATCATGCGCGACCAGCTCACCAGAGACATTCTCGTCACTGGCATGATTGATCAGAAGCTACGTGCCGACCTGCTGCAACGGCCTGACCTAACCCTGACTCAGGCAATGCATGCGTGCCGCATTGCCGAAGTGGTCACCCCGCCGCATGGACAGAGGGGGTCTGACAGCCGAGCCATAAATCTAACTGGTGTTGCTGGACAACGTCGTATAAGGGACAACTTTCGCCCTCCACCGCGGCCCGTTCGTACATCCCGGGACCCGAGATCTAAAAAGTGTCCAAACTGCAATTACGTGCACTCCACAGAATCACAGTGCCCAGCCCTTGGGAAGACCTGCAATTTCTGCGGGAGAAGGAACCATTTTGCAGCTGCCTGCCGGTCCCGTGGGAAAGTGCCCTCAGCTCCCAGACAACTCCTAAACAACCTTCTGCAAGTTGATAGCGAGATGGATTCTCAGTCCTCTGTTGACGCTGCCCCCGACTCTGAACTCAGCTATTCCACGGGAGATGTAAGTATTGACACTCTCCTCCACAGCCGATCTCGCCTCCCTGATCCTTCTGTGAATATAACTGTAAACAACAAGTCCTTCTCTGCTAAGCTGGACACGGGGGCGAAAGTGAACGTAATGTCAACAAAGCTGTTCCACCAGATAAGGAAGAATGAGCTGCTGATTGCAGATCACTCTGTTTTGCGTGCCTATGGGGGAGAGGAACCTGTGGGGAGGGCGACCTTCCACTGCGTGCTGCAGAAATCTTCCCAGGACCTGTCTTTCTTTATTCTGGACAGTGACTGTGTGACGTTGCTGAGCAACCAGGCATGCCAGGATCTTGGTCTGGTGTCGTTTGACCGTACAGTCCACGAGGTGCAAGCTGTGATGGATCCACTATCCGAGTACCCAGACTTGTTTGACGACAAGTTGGGGAAGCTGCCGCTGGTGTACAAGATCGTGACTGACCCATCTGTAGTGCCTGTGATCCGTCCACCCCATAGGGTGTCGTTCGCCATGAAGGGCAAGGTGGAGAGTATGCTGAAAGACATGGTCAACATGGGAGTGCTGGAGGCTGTCAGCGATCCAACCGAATGGGTCTCCACCATGGTCGCCACGTTGAAGAAAGGAAAAAATGAGATACGGGTATGCATCAACCCCAAGGACTTGAATATGGCGATTAAACGGCCCCACTACCCCATGAGGACTGTCGAAGATGTTGCCGCCCAGGTGGGACAAGCCACAGTGTTCTCCGTCCTCGATGCCAGAAGTTCGTTCTGGCAGATACCCCTGGACAAACGCTCCACGGACCTGACCACGTTCAGCACGCCCTTCGGCAGGTTTAAGTTTTTGCGGATGCCGTTCGGCATCAACTCCGCCAGCGAGGTATTTCAGCGTTCAATGGAACAATTGTTTGCAGGTCTGCCCGGCGCGATCATTGTGGACGACATACTGGTCTATGGGAGGGATGTGGCCGAACATGACCGCAACCTCCGACGGATTTTGGACCGTGCTCGGCAGATAAATTTGAAGCTTAATCGGTCAAAGTGCAAGTTCCGGGTGCCTGAGGTCACATATGTTGGCCACATTTTCGCGGCCCAAGGGTTGAAGCCAGACCCGCAAAAGACCAGCGCCATCTCAGAGCTGCCCGCCCGACAGACGTTGTCAGTCTGCAGCGTTTCCTGGGTATGGTGAATTACCTGGGGAAGTTTATCCCCGACCTCAGCGAATTGAGCGCACCCCTGAGACAGCTCACTAAAAAGGACATTGCCTGGGCATGGTTTCCACACCACCAGCAGGCGTTCGACCTGCTAAAGACAAGGCTGGTCAGCACACCTACCCTGAAGTTCTTTGATCTACGGCGCCCGATCGTGGTCACTTGCGACGCCTCTCGATTTGGACTGGGTGCTGCCTGCCTGCAACCCCACGCTGATGACTCGCTGCTGCCCATCTCCTATGCCTCTAGGACCATGACGGACACAGAGCAGCGCTATGCTCAGATAGAGAAGGAGCTGCTGGCGGTGGTTTTCGCGTGTTCGAAGTTCAAGGACTCCTATTTGGCACCAGATTCACCGTTGAGACGGATCACCAGCCACTGGTAACGATACTGAACAAACCTATACACTGCGCTCCTGCCAGGCTACAGCGGATGATGCTGCAGCTACAGCGCTTTGACTTTAAAATCATATATAAGAGGGGCACCGAGATGCATGTGGCTGATGCACTGTCCCGGGCCCCCCAGGCCTCCTGCGACCGGCACCCCTTCGAGCAGTCGGACTTACAGGTACTGAACGTTAACTTCGTCCCTTCTCAGCAACTACAGTGCTTGGTTGCACATACCGCAAACGACCCCGACCTGCAGCAGCTTGCTGCTGTCATCAAGCGCGGGTGGCCCACCAAACGGAATTCGTTACCTGCTAGCGTCCACCCCTATTTTTTGGTCCGCGATGAGTTGGTCCTCCGGGACGGCATTATTATCAAAGGACACAAAGTGGTCGTCCCTGCTTCGCTGCATGGCTTGTATTTTGACGCCGCCCACATGGGGCATCCCGGGGCAGATGCCACTATCTTGCATGCCCAGGAACAGTACTACTGGCCGGCCATGGCTAAGTACATCCAGGCCAGGGTGGATTCCTGTCCGGACTGTAACTCTCTTGCCCCGCATCAGCAAAGACAGCCGCTTTTGCAGCAGCCTGCCCCTGACATGCCCTGGTCTTCTCTGGCTGCCGATATTTTCGACTGGCGTGGGAAGCAATACCTTGTGCTAGTAGACTCTTACTCAAATTGGTTCGAGGTGGACCTCCTCCCTGCCATCACCTCCAAGATGGTGATCAGCAAACTTCGCCGTCACTTTGCCACATTTGGTTCCCCTGTCCGGCTGCAGACAGACAATGGACGCCAGTTCACCAGCGCTGAATTTCGTGCGTTTGCTGCAAAGTGGAACTTTAATCATTTCACCAGCAGCCCGGAGTACCCGCAGAGCAATGGTCTAGCTGAACGGGCGGTCCGCAGCGCTAAGCACCTGCTTGAACAAACCCGCCTCTCGAACGGGGATTTCTATCAGGGTTTCCTGAACCTTCGGAACATTTCCAGAGACAGTACCATGGGATCCCCTGCCCAGCGACTCATGTCCCGTGTTGTCCGCCCTCCGATGCCTATTGCCCAGCAGTCCCTGATGCCCAAAGTCCTGCAGCCTGCTGATGTTCAGCAACGTATTGCCCAGAAGCACGAGATCCAGCGCCGCTCGCATGACAAATCCTGCCGCCCTCTTTCACCACTGATGCCTGGACAGGTCGTCCGTTTGCAGACGCCCACCGGCTACTCCCGACTTGCCACCGTCGTCGGGTTTGACAGCGCGCCACGGTCCTACCTCGTGGATTTTGAAGGGACTGTATACCGACGCAGCCGCCAGCACCTGTTGGCGGTTAACGAGCCCAAACCACCTCCTGCGATTCTGTATACCCCTCCATCGCGTGTCGAGCCTTCCTCCACTAACGTACCCTCTGCTCCCTGCATGCCACGGTCGGTCCTTTTGCCTCGGGTACCCCCCCCTGCTCCTCCCGGTTTGGCTCCCCAGGCTCTGTTGTCCCCTGCAAGGTCTTCTCTTTCTCCCACTTCTGCTCATTCTACCCCTTCTGTTTCACCTGGCTCACCTGTGCCTCTCCGCTCCCCCTCCAAGCTGGGTTCTCCGCCCACCTTTTCTCCCCGTCCTGTTTCTGTTCCTGTCCCTCCTCCTATTCTTTCGGGTGGGGAGGGTGAAGGTGCTGTGCGCACTCGCTCGGGTCGGATTGTAAAACCTCCGGCTCGCTACGGAGAGTATGCTTAGCTTTGCAGGTTCTGTATAACAAACCTGCCATTGTTGTAACTTGTTTAAATTGTAAGGGGAAGGATGTAGATGGGTTATGCATGCAACCTATAATGTAGTTACCTCATCACCACTAACCACGCCCCATCATATTAGTATAACTGTAGTATCCTCCCTTTGTCCCTCCCACTAGGTCTCAGTACGCCTGAAGGCTGGATGCAGTCAGTGCTGGGACGTGTGTGCCATGTGCTATAATAAACAACCAGTAAAGGTTACAGTGTGTCAGCTATCACTCCTTTACAACTATCCCGCATACATTCCAAAAAATCCTCTTCCTCAGCACCCCTGCCAATTTGATTCACCCAATCTATATGTAGATTGAAGTCACCCATTATAACGGTTTTGCCTTTGTCGCACGCATTTCTAATTTCCTGTTTGATACCATCTCCAACTTCACTACTACTGTTAGGTGGCCTGTACACAACACCCACCAGCGTTTTCTGCCCCTTAGTGTTTCGCAGCTCTACCCATACCGATTCCACATCCTCCAAACTAATGTCCTTCCTTTCCATTGCGTTAATCTCCTCTCTAATCAGCAACGCTACCCCACCTCCTTTTCCTTTCTCTCTATCCCTCCTGAATATTGAATATCCCTGGATGTTCAGCTCCCAGCCTTGGTCACCCTGGAGCCATGTCTCCGTGATCCCAACTATATCATAGTCATTAATAGCTATCTGCACATTCAACTCATCCACCTTATTACGAATGCTCCTTGCATTGAGACACAAAGCCTTCAGGCTTGTTTTTACAACACTCTTACCCCTTATACAATTATGTTGAAAAGTGGCCCTTTTTGATTTTTGCCCTGGATTTTCCGGCCTGCCACTTTTACTTTTCACCTTGCTACCTATTGCTTCTACCCTCATTTTACACCCCTCTGTCTCTACGCTCACACATTTAAGAAACCCTTTCCCTTTAACTCCATCCTCCACTATCCCATTCGACACCCCACCCCCCTTATTCAGTTTAAAACCACCCGTGTAGCAGTGGCAAACCTGCCTGCCAGAATGCTGGTCCCACACCTGTTAAGAGGCAATCCGTCCCTTTTGTACAGTTCCCCCTTACCCCAAAACAGATCCCAGTGATCTAAGAATCTAAATCCCTGCCCCGTGCACCAGTTCCTCAGCCACACGTTCAGGTCCCGTATCTCCCTGTTCCTGCTCTCGCCAGCACGAGGAACTGGAAGCAAACCGGAGATAACAACCCTGGAGGTCCTGCTTTTCAGCATTTTTCCGAGATCTCTAAAGTCACGCTGCAGAATATTCATCCCCTTCTTTCCGACATCGTTTGTGCCGACATGCACTACCACTTCCGGATGTTCACCTTCGCCCTTGAGGATTTTCTGCACTCTGTCCGTGACATCCTGGATCCTGGCACCAGGAAGGCAGCACACCATCCTCGCATCCCGTCTGTTGCCACAGAAACCCCTGTCCGTACCTCTCACAATGGAGTCTCCCACTACAATGGCGTTGCCTGCCTTAGGCCTTTTTGGTTTTGGCTCAACAGCCTTATTCGCATCACAAGCCAGTCCGCCGCCCAGTGTAAACACCTCTTCTGTCCCGACAGCTTCTAAGTGGGTGAACCTGTTCACAAGAGGTACAACACCCGGGGACGTTGGCATTCCATGCTTCCCTCCCATTCTCACTGTCTCCCACCTTCTCTCTTCCAGTACCTTAGGTGTAACAATCGTACTGTAGGACTTGTCGAGGAACGACTCAGTTTCTCGGACGAACCGGAGGTCATCCACTTGCTTCTCCAGTTCCCCAACACGGCCCTTCAGGAGCTCTACCTGGATGCACTTCTCGCATTTGTAGCAGCTAGAGGCACTAGCGGTGTCCTTGACCTCCCACATACTGCAAGCATCGCACTGAATCAGCTTGCCTGACATTTCCTTCTTTCGTCTCCTCGCCGAAGACTCTCGAGCCAAAGACTCACCCTTTTCTCACAGGGCACTTCCCTCACAAGGCCGCTCTCACTGCCGCTCGCTAAGAGCAGTCTTGCTTAAATTGACTGATAAATTGCCTGATTTACCAATTTACAAACCAAATTCCTCAGTTTTCAACTGTTTTCCCAGCACTGACTCACTTCTCTCCTCCCATTTGGGCTAGAGCCAATCAGTCGTATCTCTTGCTAACCTCCTGCTGCTGTTGTTGCTCCCAAAATCTACAGCAGTTCTGAGTCAAGTCTACCTGTCCTTGGCCTTAACTTTAACTGTTTTCACTTCTCTCCTCCCACTTGGGCTAGAGCCAATCAGTCGTATCTCTTGCTAAGCTCCTGCTGCTGTTGTTGCTCCCAAAACTACAGCAGTTCTGAGTCAAGTCTGCCTGTCCTTGGCCTTTACTTTAACTGTTTTCACTTCTCTCCTCCCACTTGGGCTAGAGCCAATCAGTCGTATCTCTTGCTAAGCTCCTGCTGCTGTTGTTGCTCCCAAAACTACAGCAGTTCTGAGTCAACTCTGCCTGTCCTTGGCCTTTACTTTAACTGTTTTCACTTCTCTCCTCCCACTTGGGCTAGAGCCAATCAGTCGTATCTCTTGCTAACTCCTGCTGCTGTTGTTGCTCCCAAACCTACAGCAGTTCTGAGTCAAGTCTGCCTGTCCTTGGCCTTTACTTTAACTGTTTTCACTTCTCTCCTCCCACTTGGGCTAGAGCCAATCAGTCGTATCTCTTGCTAACTCCTGCTGCTGTTGTTGCTCCCAAATCTACAGCAGTTCTCGTAACGAGTACTGACCTCCTCGTTGTCTACAGGAGTCGCTAACTCAAAGAGGCAGCTAGCATCATACAGAGACCCACAACACCCTGACCACACTGCCAGTTCACTCCCTCCATCAGGAATAAGGTATAGGAGCCTGAAAAGCAGTTCACCACTTTTTGCAATCTTATTCATTCCTGGGCATTTGAGTTGCCAAACCAACTGTGATGCAACCAATCAATGTGCTCTCTCGTGTTCAAGAGACTCTCGAAGTTCAGAAGAGTATTCATTGACATACTGAATGTCCTCAATCTTACATAATGAATGATAAGGGTTATCAAAGAAACAAAGTTGTGTTAAATGTGGATATGGAGTTGTTATTCGAGTATATTATGAAAATAAGTTTAATTTACTTTAGTTTAGTTTAGAGATACAGCATGTAATCAGGCCCTTCAGCCCAATGTGACCATGCTAACCACCAGTTTCCCATATACACTAGTTATATGCTATCCCACTTCCGCGTCCACTACCTACACGCGTGGGGCAATTTTACAGAGACAAATTAAATTTCAAACTGTCACGTCTGTGGGATGTGGGAGGAAACCGGTGTACCCAGAGGAAACACATGTGATCATAGGGAGAACATGCAAACTCCACATAGCCAGCCCTTGAGGTTAGGATCAAAGCTGGGTCACTGGCGTTGTGAGGCAGCAGTTCTACCAGCTGTGTTACTGTGCCAAACTTATTTAATTTCACAATGAATAATCTGGAATTGTGAGCATTAAAGTAATTTGCTACAATTTGGTATATTGGCCTAGATTAGATAAAGAACACAGAGGTCATATACTGTAAAGTCTACTGCCAAGACTGCAGTTTGAAGTAAGTAACACACCTTTATAAATTTCAAAATAGGCAAGAAAACTATTACAAAGAAAAAGATGTACAACACAGCAAAGAGTAGCCGGAAGCCAGAGGATTGGGAAACTTTCATAGGACAACAGAAGGAAACAAAACGGGCAATACGGGCTGAAAAGATGACGTACGAGGGGAAGCTGGCCAGGAATATAAAGAAGGACAGTAAAAGCTTCTTTAGTATGTTAAGGGGAAAAAGAGTAGCAAAGTCAAATGCGGGTCCCTTGAAGGCAGACACGGGTGAAATTATTATGGGCAACAAGGAAATGGCAGAAGAGTTGAATAGGTACTTCGGATCTGTCTTCATTAAGGAAGACACAAACAATCTCCCAGATGTACTGGAGGACAGAGGATCTAAGGGGGTAGAGGAACTGAAAGAAATTTGCATTAGGCGAGATATAGTATTGGGTAGGCTAATGGGACTGAAGGATGATAAATCCCCTGGGCCTGATGGTCTGCATCCCAGGGTCCTCATGGAGGTGGCTCTAGAAATAGTGGACGCATTGGTGATCATTTTCCAATGTTCAATAGATTCAGGATCAGTTCCTGTGGATTGGAGGATAGCTAATGTTATCCCATTTTTCAAGAAAGGTGTGAAAGAAAGATGCCGGAGTCAATTATTAAAGAGGTAATAATGGGGCATTTGGATAGCAGTAAAAGGATTAGTCCAAGTCAACATGGATTTATGAAAGGGAAATCATGCTTGACTAATCTTCTGGAATTTTTTGAGGATGTGACAAGTAAAATGGATGAAGGGGTGCCAGTGAATGTAGTGTATCTAGACTTTCAGAAAGCCTTTGAGAAGATCCCGCACGGGAGACTGGTGACTAAAATTAGAGCACATGGTATTGGGGGTAGGGTGTTGACATGGATAGAAAATTGGTTGGCAGACTGGAAGCGAAGAGTAGGAGTGAACGGGTCCTTTTCAGAATGGCAGGCAGTGGTGAGTGGAGTGCCGCAAGGCTCGGTGTTGGGGCCGCAACTGTTTACCATATATATTAATGATTTGGAAGAGGGAATTAGGAGCAACACTAGAATGTTTGCGGATGACACAAAGCTGGGTGGCAGTGTGAACTGTGAAGAGGATGTTAGCCGGTTGCAGGGTGACCTGGACAGGTTGAGTGAGTGGGCAGATACGTGGCAGATGCAGTATAATATAGAAAATGTGAGGTTATCCACTTTGGCGGCAAAAATTAGGGGGCAGATTATCATCTCAATGGGATTAGGTTAGGTAAGGGGGAGGTACGGCGAGACCTGCGTGTCCTTGTACCTGGTGTCACTGAAAGCTGGTGTGTAGGTACAGCAGGCAGTGAAGAAAGCTAATGGAATGTTGGCCTTCATAACAAGAGGATTTCAGTATAGGAGTAAAGAGGTTCTTCTGCAGTTGTATAGGGCTCTGATGAGACCACATCTGGAGTATTGTGTACAGTTTTGGTCTCCTAATTTGAGGAAGGACAGCTTTCTGATTGAGGCAGTGCAGCGTAGGTTCACGAGATTGATCCCTGGGATGGCGGGACTGTCATATGAGGAAAGATTGACAAGAATAGGCTTGTATTCACTGGAGTTTAGAAGGATAAGAGGGGATCTTATAGAAACATATAAAATTATAAAAGGACTGCACAAGCTAGATGCAGGAAAAATGTTCCCAAGACGCTGCGTACGGCGTCAAAACGCTGCGTACGGTATCGAGACGCTGTGCACGCCCATCGAGGCGTTGCGTGGGCCTCAATGTGGCTGCGGGCCGGCAGGCCATTGCCGCCCGGAATTTTTGGACAGTGTCAGTTTTTCGGAGTCCCGCGCGATGTCGGGACCAGCCCCGCACAACTCCATATGGCTCCGGCGATCGAAGTGGGACCGGCCCCGCAAGGCCGTACGGCTCAAGCGAACACGTTAGGTCGCGCTCGCCGCATGCAGTCGCATGCTGGTGGGACAGGCCCTTTAGATAGAGCTCTAGGGGCTAGTGGAGTCAAGGGATATGGGGAGAAAGCAGGCACGGGTTATTGATAGGGGACGATCAGCCATGATCACAATGAATGGCAGTGCTGGCTCGAAGGGCCGAATGGCCTCCTCCTGCACCTATTTTCTATGTTTCTATGTTTCTATGCATTAGCAATTGTGAGAAGGGAATTAACTAGTTCGTGCTCAGTCATTAAAAATTGAATGAGGTATCAATACTACAGATGAGTGTATTACCAAAAATATGTGATGCATTCTCATGTTTTAGTTTACTAGAAGAGCTAGTCTTTGATAATGACCTTCAAGATATGGCAGTGTCATTTAAGAGGCTTTGAGATATATACAAAATGGAAATGCAGGTAATAGAAGGATATGGATCATGGACATGGTGATGAGATCAGTTTAAGGTGCCATCCTGTTTTAGCACAAACATTGTAGGGTGATGGGCTATGTTAATTCTGATTTTGTTTGGGTGCTTTATGAAACAAAATGGCATCAAGTGAAAAAATCAATGTATTGTCCAAGTGCACTGAAGGAATGGGTATTGCAGGGTCCTTCAAGTTTTAAAATGATTCATCAATGACCATGCACCACATTCCACAATGGATTATACTCCTGCTGGTTTACTTCTGCAGAGAAGGCTCAGTTCATGACTGAGTTTAAGTCAGCCAAATCTTGAGGACAGCTTAGAGGTGAAGTAGATAAGAAAAAATACAGAATTGTGTATCAAGTCGCGAAGATAGACATTTAAAGCAACACACGGGGTTTATGCATGAAAACCACTTAACAAATAAGACATTTGAAAATGAGATGTAGAAGCAAAAGTAGTTTTATGTGGCTCAAAGAGATAGCATAGGAGATGAAGCCAAGAATATACAGATAAATCATTCATTCCTGCTAAAGATGTAGGAAACATATGCAATCATGAATATATTTTAAAAGTTGATCCAGTGAGATTGGAAGTAAAGAAGCATAACATTTTACAGAGCAGTTAAGAAGTGAGACTTTCTGGATCAATAAGTAAACACGACAGCCCTTGAGGAGATCATAATGAGTTAGAACATTAAGAATATGTCACACCTGTAAATTGTTTGAGTTTGTAAAGCTCTTTTATCTAAAAAAAAAAGGAAAACAGTGTAATGTATATAAAAGAATGGTGATCTATGTGTGACATGCACAAATATTCACGGAAGCAGTGTGTAGATAGTTGGATAAAAGTTGAGTCAAACATATTCTGGAAGCTCTCAGTATGTGTTTTCATTTTGTTATTTAATCTGCATTTTACAGGTGAGAAGTAGGAAACACACACATGGCCCATTTCTACTGTAAGCGTGTTTTTGTAGGTCCAACTCCATTCCTTCTCCTCAGTGAGATCTCTGATTTCATGTAACCTCAAATAAAGGGTCATACATGTTGTTTGATTGCTTTACCAATGAAAGTCAGGCTCACAGAAATTTTCATGTTCATATCGTCAGGGTTCATGTTCATATCATCAGGGTTATATCTAGCCTGTGGCTGGGAACCACAGTTTGTTCATCAGGGCTGCACTGTGGACATCAACTACACTCCAAGAAAACAGGTTATCTAATTATCCTTTAGCCCACAGAAAGGGGCAGAGAGGTCATTATTTGCCTATACTGCAGGCTGATCCAAAATGTAGTCAATCGTTTACTACGGAGTCTTCCATGGCAGCCTTCTCGAAGCAGTGCACTTAGTCAGGAAATCAGAAGGCAGAAAGGATCAATGGATGGCTTTGGCAGATAAGGTGAAGGCAAATCCAAAGAGATTCTATGTATTTGGGCAAAAGAGTAACTGAGGGAAAATAGAATCTATTAAAGATCTACAAAATGATTTATGTGTGGAGATGTTACATTTATATTCCCTGTCTGTATTTGCCCTGGAGAAAACGTGGATGTAAAAGAACTCGGGCAAGTTAACTGAGATGTCTTAAAAAGATCATGTACATCAATGATCTGGATGATGGTGTGGTAAATTGGATTAGTAAGTATGCAGATGATATTAAGATAGATGGGGTTGTGGATAATGAAGTAGATTTTCAAAGTCTACAGAGAGATTTATGCAAGTTGGAAGAGTGGGCTGAAAGATGGCAGATGGAGTTTAATGCTGATAAGTGTGAGGTGCTACATCTTGGCAGGACAAATCAAAATAGGACACACATAATAAATGGTAGGGAATTGAAGAATGCAGGTGAACAGAAGGATCTGGGAATAACTGTGCACAGTTCCCTGAAAGTGGAATCTCATGTAGATAGGGTGGTAAAGAAAGCTTTTGGTGTGCTGGCCTTTATAAATCAGAGCATTGAGTATAGAAGTTGGGATGTAATGTTAAAATTGTACAAGGCATTGGTGAGGCCAATTCTGGAGTATGGTGTACAATTTTGGTCGCCTAATTATAGGAAGGATGTCAACAAAATAGAGAGAGTACAGAGGAGATTTACTAGAATGTTGCCTGGGTTTCAGCAACTAAGTTACAGAGAAAGGTTGAACAAGTTAGGGCTTTATTCTTTGTAGCGCAGAAGGTTAAGGGGGGACTTGATAGAGGTCTTTAAAATGATGAGAGGGATAGACAGAGTTGGCGTGGATAAGCTTTTCCCACTGAGAGTAGGGAAGATTCAAACAAGGGGACATGACTTGAGAATTAAGGGACAGAAGTTTAGGGGTAACATGAGGGGGAACTTCTTTACTCAGAGAGTGGTGGCTGTGTGGAATGAGCTTCCAGTGAAGGTGGTGGAGGCAGGTTCGTGTTTATCATTTAAAAATAAATTGGATAGTTATATGGACGGGAAAGGAATGGAGGGTTATGGTCTGAGCGCAGGTATATGGGACTAGGGGAGAATACATGTTCGGCACGGACTAGAAGGGTCGAGATGGCCTGTTTCCGTGCTGTAATTGTTATATGGTTATATATGGTTATATGGAGAGTCCACATAACTTCAGAGAACTTCAAATGCATAAATGTAGACAAATCCCTTGGGCCTCATCAGAGTATCCCAGGATATTGTGGGAAGAAATTGTGGAGCTCCTGGCGGAAATATGTATATTATCAAGAGCCATGGATGAGAGGTCAAAAGACTGGAGGATGGTTAATGTTGTGCCACTAATTAAATAAGCTGTAAGGCAAAGGCTGGGAATAACAAATTGCTGAACCCAACTTCAGCGATGGGTATAATATTGGGGAGGATTCTGAAAACTTAGATCTTTTATATGCATTGGGATGGTCAAGGACTGAACAGAGATGGCAGTGTTCGTGTGAAGTTTGATTTTAGTTTTTTGAAGAGGTGACAAAGAAGATTAATGAAAGCAGCATGGTAGACGTTGCATCTCCGGAGAGAAGGAATGGGTGACGTTTCAGGTCAGACTGATGCCAGGGGAGAGAGAGATACATAGATGAGGAAGTGTAAGGTGTGAAAACAGGACAAAGGGAATGGAGACAAGGAAAATGTAGAATAGATCGGTTGCCCACCTGAACAAATCAAAACTACTGTTGGAAACACAAGGAACTGTAGATGTTGGTTTACAATTTAAAAAAAGACACAAAGTGCTGAAGTAACCCAGCAAATCATGCAGCATCTCTGGAGAATGTGGATAGGTGACGTTTTGGGCCAGTGCCTTTCTTTTCTTCACCAGTTTGTCTGGGTTGTTCTAATTCTATTGGAGCTTCTCCTATCCACCTCTCCTTATTACGACACATAGTCATTCAATTGAAACCTTCTGCAGTAGCTGAAACAGTGCAATAGGTGAAATTCTTGGCTTTTTACTTCCAGGTTAATAATGACTTTTAACAGCACAGTGCCCTGTACATTGAGGAAACAAAGTTCCAATTGGGTAAGCATCCTACAGGATGCCTCCACTCATTGAGCCATTGTGACCTTCGGCTTCATGTTGCCTGTTGATTTCATTCTCATCTCACTCAGTCTGAACTCTCTGAGCTCTACTTCCCACACAATCAGTGCAGTTCAATGTAAACCCAATCACCAACATCTCAGCTGTAGACGGGGCCCAACACAATCTTCCAGACTCAACCTGGAGGTTAACGATTGCAGTTAATAGTTTTGCTGCTCAGTTTAAACCTTCGCTGGACCTACTGCATGTAATTCAGCACCGTCATTTCTTATGACATTTAATCTTTCCTAGGTTTTGCTCCAATACAAATGTTCCTTTTCTTTTTCCTGTCTACAGCCGTTTGTTAATATCCTATTTACTTAAAACTCATTAACCCAGTTGTTTCAAGGAAAGACTAGCAGTTTGGGAATCTGCTGAAAAGACCCATACTGAGTTAGTCTGGATGCAGGAAATGTAACTCTATTCACTTGAAGAGAAGGGAATGGATGCAAGGATCTGAGGTGACTTCTATTTATTCACTTTTAAAAACCAGAGCATCCATCAAAGCCTGTTTTTTATTGTTTTAAAAAATGTACTTGCTAGTTTCAACCATTTTTAATAACATGAATGATCTGTGTATTTCATAGTTTGTGAATGGTTTTGAGAGTGAGAACATTTAAAGGATTTTGTCAATATTGATGATTGGACTGGCTGAGCCTAGGATGTGGTTTAGTCAGCTGTCGAAAAAAATATTGTTTCCATAGATGCCTTGGTTAGCATGGATGAGTTGGGGGAAGGGCCTGTTTCTATGCAGTATAACTTTGTGACCCTATGACTTTATATGGCCAATTCTGGCTTCACCATAAAGGCTGGAAATCCATATTGCTTTGCAGTTGTTTGCCCCTGAAGATAGAGCTGACTTCTGGATGTTTGCTCTTGCTAAATCATCAACCTGTCACTAACCACAAGATCCAAGCAGCTTCCAGTTCTGACGAAAGGTCATCGGCAAGGAAGATTAACTCTCTTTCCAGCCTCTGCCTTGACCTTTTGAGAATTTCTTGTCGTTTCCATGTTTGTTTCAGACTATCAACTTGTGCACCACTTTGCTTTTGCAGCTCAGCGATCAATTTGAACACTTCAAGGTACTTTGCAGTGCTCTCTGCATTTATAGACATGCTAAATCAATAGACATGTCTGGGTTTCTGTTGCAAAATGCCAAGCTGTCACAAAGACACAGATTACAATTGTATTTTAAATCTACAAAGGTTAATTTGTTAGATGTGCTAACCGATAGCTTGTACAGTCACTGGTATTGGATTGGAAAATTATAGCCAAGATTGCTCGGAGATGAAAGAAATGAGAGCAATCATGCAGAAGCAGTCGCAACATAAAATCAAAACTCGTTTACATAATAAAAGGCAGCAGCTTTTCACTGTGTATAAAATTGTGGATCTGTAACTTCATTAGGACCAAATTTGAGGAGTGTGATGGAATGCCCACACATTTATTTACTATGCTTTTAGCCAATTTGACAAAGAGTTTCTATCAGTCAGGGTCAAAATTCCTCTTAATAATACTTATAACACTCTAGTTAATGCAGCTTCACCCAAGCCATTGACCAGTGGGTGTTAAATATAGCAATTGTAGGAATTTTAATTTCCTTACAGAACAGATGCAAATGCAGGAAATGTTATGAAAGTTGTTAAAGTTTATAATCTATCATCAGAAATAATAGCGTAGAATAATGTATATACTTTTACTCCATTCATTTCACTGAATGCAAATGAACATGGTCCAATTAACTACCACTGTTGTTTCCATTGAGCGCAGGTATATGGGACTAGGGGAGAATACGTGTTCGGCATGGACTAGAAAGGTCGAGATGGCCTGTTTCCATGCTGTAATTGTTATATGGTTATATGGTTATAACCCCAGAGATGATTTTCTCCATTTGCCTCTTCCAAATAGTAAAGATTTTCTTTCAATCTCAGTAGGAAATAATAAAATCAAAATCTTCAGGATGAGTTTAAATTCTGCTTTTAATTTACTTAGGCATTCGTGTTTAAAAACATTGAAATTATTTTATGCTTGAGATGGTGATTATGATCAAGTTAGGTTCGCTGAGATAAACTTGAGAAGGGATAGCAAAATTTTAAAAAAGACTTTTGCATTTAACCATGTCCCACCTGAAAAAACACATACATTTCTCTTGCTTTTGAAGCCTTCTTGACCTTAGCCAAAGGCAAGATTTCACTTAATTAACCCAGTTTTGCTTTTCAAGGGTACTGCCTGACCTGCTGAGCAATGCAAGCATTTATGTTTATTTCATGTTCACAAGTTGTAGGAGGAGAATTAGGCCATTCGGCCCATCAAGTCAACTCTGCCATTAAATCACGGCTGATCTATCTTTCCTTCTCAACCCCCATAACATCTGACACATGTACTAATCAAGAATCTATCAATCTCCACCTTCAAAATATCCATTGACGGCCTCCACAGCCTTCTGTGGCAATGAATTCCATAGATTTACCACGCTTTGGCTAAATAAACTCCTGCTCATTTCCTTTCTAAAGTTGCGTCCTTTTATTCTGAAACTGTGACCTCTGGCTCTAGACTCTCTCACAAGTGGAAACATCCTCCCCATATCTCCTCTATCCAGGCCTTTCCCTATTCAGTAAGTTTCAATGGGCTTTTTACCATCTGTAGTTTATTGTTTTATAATGTAAGAAATGAACAAATAGCAAGTCAAAATATTTCTTGCCTTTGTCTCGCAAAAAAAGGTAAAAGCTAATCTGTCTTTTTGCATCTCACTATAAAAAAGGAAATTATTTTGAGTCTCGACCCGAAACGTCACCCATTCCTTCTCTCCAGAGATGCTGTCTGTCCCGCTGAGTTACTCCAGCTTTTTGTGCCTATCTTCAGTAAATATAACTGTTGTTTCCATTGAGAAGCCAAAATAATTCACTTTGGTTTAGAGAGGGGTTTGGCAGTAATGTAAATTAGACACAGTTACAAGAAATAAACTGTGTAATAAATTAAACTTGGTAGACGATATAAAGGATTCGCAGTAGAAAATTAGTTGACACTGCATCTACCACCCATATGTAGAGAGAGGCAATCATTGCATCATGGAGAAAGATGGAAATAGTTTGCTGAAGAGGAGAATTCATCTCAGATCAAT
This sequence comes from Amblyraja radiata, assembly GCF_010909765.2. Classification (NCBI taxonomy): domain Eukaryota; kingdom Metazoa; phylum Chordata; class Chondrichthyes; order Rajiformes; family Rajidae; genus Amblyraja; species Amblyraja radiata. The sequence goes on along the minus strand of NC_045958.1, from coordinate 47,895,726 downwards.
CACATAATAACATGGTGTCAGAAATCTTTCCACGAGTACCACAGATTTAAATAGAAAACGTACATCATAGGATTGATTATGTGGTTATGCACACTGAAAAGCCCACCTTTAAATAATTCAACAGAACAATATGGCAGATGATGGAAATGGCCGACCCACAACATGGTTTATAATCGGAATAAAGAACTGAGAGTGATAGAACCTTAGTGAGGATAATCAGAACCTTTTTACCAGAGTGAAAATGTCAAAGACTAAAGTGTATAGCATAGAAGTGAGAGGGGCATAGTTTAAAATAAATCTGCGGTGTAGGTTTTGTTGCACAGAGAATTGTGCGTGCCTGGAACGTGCTGCCCTGGGGTGGAGGCAGAAACATTTGGGACATTTAAGAGAATTTTAGGTAGGCACATGGATATGCAGGGAATAGAGGGATATGGATCATGTGCAGGCTGAGAAAACCTGTTTAACCAGGTACCCTGTAGGGAGTATGGCAGCACAGTGGTGCAGTGATGGAGTTGCTGCCTTACAGCGCCAGAGACCCGGGTTCAATCCTGACTATTAATTCTGTCTGTACGGAGTTTGTACATTCTCCCTGTGACCGCATGACTTTTCTCTGGGTGCTCCGGTTTCCTCCCACACTCCAAAGACGTACAGGTTTTGTAGGTTAACCGATTTCTGTAAATTAGCCCTAGTGTGTGGGATATTGGTAGTATACGGGGTGATCGCTGGTGGGCGCGGACTTGGTAGCCAGAAGGGCCTGTTTCCACACTGTATTACTAAAGTCTAAAGACTAAGGTCTAATGTTTACAGCCATTGTGGACCGAGGAGCCTGATCCTGTAGTGTTCTAAGTCCGATGTTCTAGTTCAGAGTATCTAAATGCAAATTACCCAGAAGAAACAAAGTTCATTCTCAGCATTTAGAAATTAGACAGGCATACTTAAAAAAAACCTGTAATAATAAGAAGATAGACACAAAAATCTGGAGTAACTCAGCGAGACAGGCAGCATCTCTGGAGAGAAGGAATGGGTGACGTTTCAGGTCAAAACCCTTCTTCAGTCTGAAAGTCCCAGGAAAGGGGAATGAGAGATAAAGACTATGATGTAGAGAGATAAAGAACAATGAATGAAAGATATGCTAAAAAAAAAGTACCGATGATAAAGGAAACAGGCCATTGTTAGCTGTTTGTTGGGTGAAAACGAGAAGCTGGTGCGACTTGGGTGGGGGAGGAATAGAGAGAGAGGGAATGCCGGGGTTACTTCAATATTCAGACCCAAGCTGCCCAAGCAAAATATGCGATGCTGTTCCACCAATTTGCGTTTAGCCTCACTCTGACAATGGAGGAGGCCTAGGACAGAAAGGTCAATGTAGGGAAGGAGAATTAAAGTGTTTAGCAGCCGGGGGATCAGGTAGGTTCAGGCGGACTGAGCGAAGGTGTTCAGCGAAGTGATCACCCAGTCTACATTTTGTCTTGCCGATGTATAAGAGTCTACATCTTGAACAATGGATACTGTATGTGACGTTGGAGGAGGTGCAAGTGAACCTCTGCCTAACCTGAAAGAACTGTCGGGATCCCTGGACAGAGTCGAGGGGGGAAGTATAGGGATAGGTGTTGCAACTTCTGCGGTTGCAGTGGAAGGTACCTGGGGAGGGAGTGGTTTGGGTGGGAAGGGATGAGTTAACCAGGGTGTTGCGGAGGGAACGGTCTCTGCGGAAGTTGGAAAGGAGTGGAGATGGGAAGATGTGACTAGTGTTGTGATCCCGTTGGAGGTGGCGAAAATATCTGAGGATTATGTGTTGTATGTGATGGCTGATGGGATGAAAGGTAAGGATTAGGGGGACTCTGTCTGTTGCAACCAGGGGGAGGGGGAGCAAGGGCAGAGCTGCGGTGTACCAAGGAGACATGAATGAAGGCCTCATCTATGATGAGAGAGGAGAACCACCTTAAACAATTAGGACATCTCAGATATCTACGCACATAGAAATTAATAATAAGAAAATGTTTGCACTGCACTTAAGGTTTCACAACGTGTGGCTGAGGCTTCTGCAGGGATTGTGCATTCAGAAGCTTGCTCCTCATCGAGACCGAATTCAACTGAAGTTGTACGGCTACATTGCTGGGGCTGCGGCAGGTCACTTCATTATACTGAGCCGTCAATGAGAAATAACTATGTCAACGTCATTCCTTACTATCTCAAGAAAATCAAGTTTAAGTGGTATTATCAATCAATGACAACATTGGCTCAAGCAGTTGACAAAATAATGTTTATTTAAACATAATTGCATTTGAGTTAATTTATAGAGTAAAACATCGCACATGGTAGATATAACAACATGTCTGCCCGCATAGAAATTGTTCCTGAGCTCTAAAGGCGGTGGGACTAAATTGTATCGACCGGGAGATGCAGAATCTACCCCCCATCTCCCGGTGTAACAGCAGACCAAACATCACATGCCTGATCATTTTATTTGGTTCAGCTTGCAACAACTTGAACTGTGCTGTTCAATGGTTTATCACCTCAGCAGGGGCAGCACCACAAAGCTAGAATGCATTATTGAAGAACAGCCCACACATCTTTAAGGGCAGATGGATTGGGAATGGAGTAAATGTCAGCAGGAGCGCTGACACTGAAGTCGATGTGGGAAAATGTGGTAATGACACAGCTCAGGCCGGAGCAGAGTCCATGTTTTTCCAGCTCTCCACTGGATACCTTGGTAAGGACAGATGTTTGAAAGACCAGAAGATCCTTCAAAAACTGAGATAAACTGTAATGATAGATGCTCCAGGGTAGTAAACGCAGTGCCCTGCTAGATTCGAGCGTTGCTCAATGCATCAAATCCCTCTCCCTTTGCTGCCAACAACCTACATCAATCAGGATGCATACCTGATATTAATATGCTCCATCACACAATGAGTCACATCCATATCTAACAACTTGCACATATTCATCCATGAAAGCCACAACATTCAAGTGGATTGCTCAATACCCATTGACCTGCTTTTCCCTCAGTTAGTTTAGTTTGGTTTCATTTATTGTTGTCACATGCGCTGAGGTACAGTGAAAAGCTTTTATTTGCGTGCTAGTCAGTCAGTCAAATACTAATCAAGCCATCCACAGTGCACAGATAATGGATAAAAGGGTCAACACTTCGTGCAAGATATAGATGTGTAAGGCAGGAGGCAGCATCAACTGCATGGCAGGGTTATGATGTAACTGCATCACGTTAAACCAAAGAGAAGATGGTTTTAACCATAACCAGAGTGAGAGTCCATAAACAGCACAGACAAGTAGATAGCATTCCCTTCCTGATCCTCCTTAGAACATCCCTTTTCCCCTATTCGTCCTTTAAGTTACACAAGTGGAAGATGGGGTTAACATGCATCTCTAACATTCCACTCCATCCCATTACCACAACCTCATACATGTGCCTTTTCCATTCAGATAACAGGAACAGCAACCTGGCAGGCAGTGGTTAAAGAGGGAAGTAACGAAGGAAGATTAAGGCACTGTCATTGAACAATATTTCAGTCAATGTCAATGTAATTTTGAGGCCATGGTCATATTGAATGGCAGTGCAGGCTCGAGGGGCCAAATGGCCCACTCCTGCACCTATTTTTTATGTTTATATGTCAGCTCAGAAGCAGAATCTCATTTGGAAGATTCATCAGGCAAGGACAGCCTGCAACCAGGGCAGGTGGTGTCATCAGAGCATTAAAAAATAGAAACAGTAGTACTATTCATTTCTCCATCAATAAACATCAGGACAGACCCTGAGCAGTGTTCACTTTCCACCGAATGGTCATACCTACTTATTCCCCCATACAAAATCTGACCATCACAATTTTGAATAGATGCAGTGATCTAGGCATTTCTTTCAACAGCTTAAATAACCAAGTGCCTAAACTGACACTACATTTCTCCCACATCCAGAACCACTCGGATAGATAATAGCTACCTTGCTCCATTTGGTCAATCCTTCCCACAATTGTGATGAAAGGCCATTGATCTTTGCATGGCAACCTTACATGAACCTTGGCAATTTCGCGCGTGGTAGGCTGGTCTGGAAGGTTAGATCATTTGGGATCCAGGATGAGCTGGCCAAGTGGACACAAAATTGGCTTAGTGGAAGGAGTCAGAGGGTAGTAGTAGAGGGTGAATATTCAAATTGAAAGCCTGTGGACCGTGGTGGGCTACAGAGCTTAGGTTCCACTGTTCTTTGTCATATATGTTAATTATTTGGATGACAATGCTGTTAACATGGCTCATAAGTTTACAGATGACAATATTGGTGGTGTATTGGACAGTGAAGAAGATTATCTATGATTACAATGGGATCTCGATGAACTGGGAAGTGGGCCAAAAATGGTAGATGGAATTTAACAGACAAGTATGAACTGTTGCACATTGGTAAGTTAAACTAGGGTTGGTCCTACATGATAGGGCCCCTGGAGAGTGTTGTAGAACACAGAAAACTAGGGTACAGATATATAGTTCCTTAAAAGAGGTGGCACGCGTACAAACGGTGGTGATGAAGCATTTGGCATGCTTGCCTTCATCGGTCAGGGCATTGAATACAGGAGTTGGGAGGTCATGTGCAACTGTATAAGTTGTAGGTAATTTGGAGTATTGTGTGTTGTTTTGGTTGTCCAGCTATAGGAAGGATGGCAGGAAGCCGGCAAGGGTGCAGAGAATATTCACAAGGATCTTTCTGGGACTGGAGGGCTTGAGTTATAATGAGGAGCTGGACAGTCTGAGACGTTTTTCACTGGAGTGTTGAGGAGTGCCTTCACAGGGGTGTGTAAAATTATGATGGACACATATATAATGTAAGATGGATGGCTACAGACTTTTTCCCAGGATGGGAATTACAAAGCTGGAAGGCATAGATTTTAGGTGAGAGGAGAGAAATTTAAAAGGGACCCAAAAAGGAGATTTTCTGATTACAATGTGTAAAAGATACTTTGATGGGTTCATGAAGGTTTAGAGGATATGGGCCATACGCAGGCAAATGGGACTAGCTCAGATAGACATATTGATTAGTGTGGACGAGTTGGCTGAAGGAACCGTTTCTGTGCTGCATAATTCTGTGCCTCCATTGCACCATGACTTGAAACATTAACATTGTTTCTCTTGCTGGTTATTTCTTCTCCAGCATTTTTCTGTTTTAAATCCAGATGTCCAGCATTTGTAATTGTTTTAGAAGGTTGTATTTTGGAACTCTTAAGGTCCCAATTAGTGATTTATTTTTGGCGACTGCCGGCATCATTGACTGACGTATCAGGTCACTGAAAAAGTCACGGCGTGATGCGGCGTGATCCAGCATGACGCAGCGTCGACGCTTCTTGACGAGGCATGATGACGTATTGACGTGTGGTGTTTCCTCAAGTGCCGCAACATTTATTTTGTCGCCACTGGATTTTGAAATGTTCTAAATATTTCGGCGACCCTGATACGTCAGTCAATGACGCCGGCAGTCACCGAAAAAATCGGCAAGTGGGACAGGCCCTTTAGAATCAAGTGTGTGTCAATGAGATTGTCCCCCATTCTTTAAACTGCAGTAAGGGTAGGCTAATTTAACTGAATATATTATCGAAGGACATCCACCGCTAATGTGGTGTTCAATCTAGTGATCTGCCCAGCACTGGCTCTCAGGTTAACGGACTGCTGCTGCACACTGTGGATTACATGAGGTCTCTAAACCCCTTGTACAATCACAGCAGAACTTTCTTTCGTCTTACATTCCAGTCCCCTTCTCATATACCACCAAGGTCGCTCTGCGACCCAACATGCGACCTGGCGGCCTTGCTTGAGACTGGCTTTGAGCCCCATCGTGGGGCTGTGGACTTACCATCGGAGCATTACCATCGAGAGCTCATAGTCTTGGGTAGAGACCATAGATGTCGGTAGCTCCAACGACGCAGCAGGTTCGACAAGCCCCGACCCGGGGTCCGATCACCCGGCGCGGGGGAGCTGAGATTTCCCCCCCGATGCAGGAGCTTGATCGCCCCGACACGGAGGGCCCGGCGCAAAGGGCCCGACTGCCGTCTACGGGAGTAAGATCGTCCCGTCAATGGAAGGCTCGAGGCCCCTGAACACTGGAGGACAAAGAAGGGAACAGATTGAACTTTCTTTTCGCCTTCTTTCACAGTGAGGAATCTGGAGGAGTCACTGTGGTGGATGTTTATGTTAAAATGTATTTTGTGTGTTCTGTTGCTTTTTATTTGTATGACTGACTTGACAAATGAAATTCCTCGTATGTTGCAAAACATACTTGGTTAATAAAATATTATTGTATTGTATTGTATTGTATTGTATTGAGTACCATCTCCACCACTCCATTCATCCGAGTGGGAGGAATATTGCAACCCTGAACCAGGAGCTGCTGCCTGACATGCCTTTGTAACACGGAGCATTTCTCGTGCCACCATCTGATTCATCAGATGTTCTAATTGAGACAAACGCCCAATCACATCTGCCATAGATGTGGGGACAGAATCCCCTTGACCCAAATCGTCCTACAGGACTTGTCCCACAGACTTGGCTTTGACTTTGCCCCAACTCGAGGTTGTCAAGCTGCTCCCTCTAGGAGCCAAACTGGACTAGCTGTGCAGATCGGTACTCTGTCGGTAACATCATTATACTTACCAGACAGGTTGCACCTGTTATTGACTCCGAGTCCTTGCTCCCTTCTGGAGCCCCAACGGAGTATTTCAGGGAGGAAATGGAGCACCTCTGGCCCCCATATGACTCGGATGAGCCGGCATTATAATCGGAGCCACCTCTTCCCAATAGTCCGCTAGACAGAGTGGGGGAAATACTGCAACCCTGCCAGGCGTTGTCCCAGTTCATATGATTTAAACAGAAGCATAGCCCCATTGGATCAAAGATTCAAGTGTTTTGTTGATATCCACATGGTTGGGGTCTCTTATGAAAGATCTCCAACAGTCCCCTCAAATGAGCGGAAATTATCATGATGCAACCCTGCACTAGATATTGCTCCACAGGTGTCTAATATACACAGCTGAAAAAAGGCTTCCCAAGCCAGGAGCTCTTTTCTGGAGCCTCAATGGAGTTCCTCCGAACAGCTGCTCCAGTGGAGCCCCATTCTGTGCCGTAATGGCGTCAAATCTTTACTACACCATGTGGTGTATGAAATAAATGTCCTATCTGCTGCGATAGTCACAAACGTGACCGGATAGCAACCACTGTTAAAACTGCCAGCTCTATTTTACCTTAATCAGTTCTTCAGATATTGACTTCAATTAAAGAACTATGTGTAATATAACAAAAATGCCCTTACGAATAGAGCATACACTATATGCTGGTCTCCAGCGTATGCTGCCTCAGCAGCATTTCTATGTTTAAAAATTTATAGGCGCTAAGGCAGCTGAGGCTACCTAACGTCGCTAACACCGGCCGCTGTAACTTTCACAGCAATACGAAACCTAGCTGCGGCTATAATAAAATAATAAACACTGTCTGCTGCTATTTTTAGCAGCGAGCTCCCTAGCCGTCCGGCAGCCCCAAATCCTAATAGAGTTCCCATGATGGCTTAAAAACCGGCCGCCTGCTCCCGTATAGAGCGAGCTCCCTAGCCGCACCTGCCCAAAGCCAGCAGGCAATAACGAACCCGAGCTCCTGAGGAGCTTCCTGGCGGCCCCCGAAATTTGCCCCCGAAATCGGCCACCTGCTCCCGTTTGGAGCGCCAAGGGCGGCCGCCTCCATCAGCTACTCCTGGACTGCTGTCACAGCGGCCAGCTGAAAGTAAAAATCACATCTTGCAAATCACATCACATCACATCCGACCCGCTGCATTGCGTCTTGCGAGTTTGACGCGCATGCAGACTGGCGGGGTCTTCACGTAGTCCATCACGTGACTTCGAAATAAAATTCCTTCATCTAAATCATTAATATATATTGTGAATAGCTGCGGTCCCAGTACCGAGCCTTGAGGCACCCACTAGTCACTACCTGCCATTCTGAAAGGGAACCGTTAATTCCAACTCTTTGTTTCCTGTCTGCCAACCAATTTTCTATCCATGTCAATACGCTACCCCCAATACCATGTCCTCTGATTTTGCCCACTAATCTCCTGTGTGGGACCTTATCAAAAGCTTTCTGAAAGTCCAGGTACACTACATCCATTGGCTCTCCCTTATCCATGTTACTGTCTATCTGAACTTAGTTGTTAGGGATAACATTCATTTCTTTTCATTCATTTTTGAATGACAAATAATTTCAATTCAATTCAAAATGTACAGGTCTATTACCAAGAAGATCTTGGAACATTTCACATTGTTTGTCAATGCTCTGCATAGTCTACGCTTCTGCCTCACTTTCCCAGAGTTTACTTAAATTTAGAGCCTTGTTTTCTGACTCATCCTTCTCTCTCTTAACTAGTATATCGAATACCATTCAACGGTGATTGCTAGCCAAGCGTTACTGCACCATTAACTAATTGACTAACTCAGACTAATCATTCATTATTTTAGTTAGCTGAAGAACATATCGATCCAGAAAAATTGAACACAACATTCTAACTATGGCACAACCAATGATTTATACAAGTTTTCTATTAGTTTCTTAAGCATTATTTCCAATTTGAAAATGTAGCATATCATTTGCTTTTGAAGGTTTGTATATCTAAACCCTGATTTGTTAAATGTGCACATTTTATGCATCTCCTTTCTCCAAAATACCTCCCAAAATAAATCATTGAGTTTTCGAGAGCAGGGAGAGCGGGGAAAGGGGAGAGCGGCGGAGAGGGGAGAGCGGCGGAGAGGCATGGAGGCAGAGAGGCATGGAGGCAGAGAGGTACGGAGGCAAATAAAATAAAGTGGAATAATAAAATAACGTGACTTTACCTGAACCCGAGCTGGAAATTGAAAACCAGGGGAACGCCGTACCCCTGCGTACCCCCCCCCCCCCCCCCCCCCAATTTCCATCACTGGAAACAGGCCTTTCGGCCCAACAAGTCCATGGCAGCCATTCATCACCCGTTAACTGTAGTTCTATGTTACACACGAGGGGCTAATTACAGAGGCCAATTAACCTACAAACCCACATGTCTTTTGCGATGTGTGAGCAAAAAGCACTGAGGGGAAATCAATGCAGTTACAGGGAGAATGTGCAAATTACACACAGACAGCACCCAAAGTCAGGATCAAACTGGGTCTTTGGTCCATGAGGCATTAGTTCTGTCGGTTGCGCCACAGTGCTGCCTTTTGTGACAAAGCTTAATTTATTGCCATTCCCCCATTATTGCCCTCAGTGGTGAACCACATTCGTGAATCCTCCACTTGCTGTAACAAAGATACAATACAATACAATACAATACAATACAAAACATTTATTTGTCATTTGGACCCCGTTGAGGTCCAAACGAAATGCCGTTTCTGCAGCCATACATACAAAACAAAAAAGACCCAATACCCAACACAATTTACACAAACATCCTTCACAGCGCATCTTCTCCTCGCTGTGAAGGAAGGCAAAAAAAACATATCTCTCCCCTGCACTCCCCTCTCCCCCCCATGTCAGAGTCAAAGACAGAGTCAAAGCCCCCGGCGGGCGATGTTAAATGTCCCGCAGCCATTAAAGCCACGCCGGGTGATGCAATGCCACGCACCGGGTCTTGGTGTTGGAGCCCCGGCGGGCGCTCACAAAGTCCCGCGGCCATTCCAAGCCAAAGGCCCCGCTCCAGGTAATCTTCAACCCCGCAACTCGGGCGGGAGAAGTCGCCGTTGCGGAAGCCCGGAAAAGCGGTCTCCCACCAGGGACCCGCGGGCTCCCGGTATTACTGTCCACAGACCTGCGGTAGGAGCTTCCGAATCTCCGGGTGTCGGGTCACAGCAGCGCTCCACCACAGCTACACCCGCTCAGGACTCGGCCAGCTCCGTGATGGTGAGTAGATCCGCAAGTCCACGACTGGAGCCCCAGGTCATTCCTGTAGGAGGCCGCTTCACGTTGCAGCCCCAACGACAACGGAGACCCGACAAAGAAAAGGTCGGGTCTCCCGTGCAGGGGAAAGACCTTAAAGTTCCCCCCCCCCCCACCCCCACACACATACCCCGACAAAAAACCCCCAATTAAAACTACATAGAAACAAGACAGAAAACAATAAAAAGACAGACGGACTGCAGAGGCCGCTGCTGACAAGAGTCACGCCGCACACCGGACGGATGTTCACACACCACCAATGACGGGCATCCCATTAGTTATTAAACCTGGATACTGAGTTAGTTTCTGTCACCGATCACATCCTCGGTCACAATCTTGATGTGTAATGCTTTCTAAAAATGCCTAGATAATCGAACTAAGAAATAATTGCATTCATCATTGATCCATTTTAGCCACATTTTCAAATATCTGGACTCTACATTAGACATTTATTTGGTAACTGCCAGAAAATAGATACAGCTGTTAATATAGTCACTGCAGTTTAACGTCTTAATTTGTCTACGTTATTATTGAATTATACTGTGAATCAGAAGTGATTTAGTGGAATGATTAATGTGCATGACAAGGAGCCCTTATTATCTGATCACTTTCTCCAGCTATTCCTTGCATGCCAAGATGTGACTAATTGGCTGCTTTTGGGTTGCTTGTGGCCTGTGGCAAAACGTAAAGCCATTAACTTTGACTTTCATCCCGAGACTGTGTGAAAGTCTCACAGGGATATTTATCCTGAAAGACAAGCGAATCAGAATTGCTGTAAGGGTCATGAATTTTTCATGCAAATCTATGTTCAAGGAGTGAAGGGTTTATACCAAAGATCCTAGCTCCGCTATAAGATCTTTGGTTTATACAGCACACCGTGCTTGATGGCACAGACCGAGGGCTCAGCCAATACTAACTGAATGTGAGTACACACTCACACAAAGATACTGACTGACAACTGCCTTCCAATTATTAACTCTCCCTTTGTGCCAGGGGCAATATATATTGTAAATTAACGGACTCTGCTTCAGAACACTTAAGTAAATACAAAAGGGGTATGTGTCCCATTCCAGATCCGTCGTTTAAGAGGATATAATTTAATCAAAAGGCAAAAAAAAAAAAATGGAAAATGCTGGAAATCTGAAACAAAGGCTGGAAATTCTGAAGTGCTCAAAAGATCAGAAGTTAGACACTAAAAGCTGGAGTAACTCAGTAGGACAGGCAGCATTTCAGGAGAGAAGGAATGGGTGATGTTTCGGGTCGAGACGATTCAGTCTGAAGAAGGGACTATCTCCAGCTTTTTGTGTCTATCTTCCGTTTAAACCAGCATCTGCAGTTCCTTCCTGCTCAAAAGATCAGGCAGCCGTGAATAAAGATTTAGAGGTGAGATTTCAGGCCATTCTTTAGAACTGGAAAAATTAAGAAAAATGGTAGGTTTAAATTAGGAGAGAAAGGGTAGAAAGAACAAAGAGAATGTATGTTTAAGAAAGAACTGCAGATGCTGGAAAAATCGAAGGTAGATGAAAAATGCTGGAGAAACTCAGCAGGTGAGGCAGCATCAATGGAGAGAAGGAATTAGCGACGTTTCAGGATGAGACCCTTCTTCAGACTGATGTCGCGGGAGAATGTATGTGACAGGATGGTGACCAGGGGGTGATGGATGACTCAGATTAATAATCGTGGTAGTTAATCCATCTGAAAGAGATGTAAATAGATGGAAACTGGGGCTGTGAGAAATAGAATGCAGCAGTTGCTGGAAATCTGAAATAAATGATATAATTTATTTCTTTAAACTATGCCATAATTCACTAACTACTGCTGATTATATTTGACCAATCATGTAGTTTTTAATAATAATTAATTAATTCCTCAGTTCTCCTCTGGGTTTGCTACCATCACTGCGTGACATTTTCTTCCACAAAATGCTGTGTTTGTGTTGATATAATTGTATTTGAAACACTTGTTTGCTCCAGTCTTTGATTAGAAACATTTGATTTTGCATTGGTTCTCACAGTGGCATTAGGCAAAATCAAAATTTGATGAACTCAGCTAAATAAGATGCTTAATTTGAACTCAGAACAACAAGACAAGTTTTAAGCCTTTCTTGACTAGCTTTGGTTAGTTACTTAAAATCATGAACTTCACTCAAATATCTCTGCATTGGCTACATAGAATAATGTTCACCTAATGTGCACCCTCCCCCATCCCTTTCCAAGGTGTCTTCCCATTTATAATCCGACCATTCTCTCCTTGTCTGTGGCATTGACATAGATGTGGCATACTCTTCAAATGTTTGTTTTTCATAATGCTTCCTAATTAGTCAAATCTCTGGATTACAATTATATGTGAGGCATCATATAAACAATGAAGAATCTTTTAATTCAGTATCATAACAAAAGCACACATTATAATTGTTTCCTGTTCTATTATTCAAGACTCTTTACAATCCCCCACCCAATCATACTTCATCAAAAGCAGAGCAACACAATCATATTTCAACAAAAATGAAATGAGATGGTGGGTCTTGACACTGTCATCTACCCCTTTATAGAAATATGGAACTAAAATTAAACAAACATGAAAAAGCTTGCTAAATGTATCATAAACATATCCATAAACCTGGCTACTGGAATGTCCGTTGATATTACATTAGAGCCTCTAACCATATAACAATTACAGCACAGAAACAGGCCATCTCGGCCCTACAAGTCCGCGCCGAACAATTTTTTTTTTCCCTTAGTCCCACCTGCCTGCACTCATACCATAACCCTCCATTCCCTTCTCATCCATATGCCTATCCAATTTATTCTTAAATGATACCAACGAACCTGCCGCGACCACTCTAAACCTATTAAAATCTTAAACTAAAGCTGTACCTTTTCTCTAGTACTTTACAACCTATTGAGTCAATAGGTTGTAAACTTTGAGGGAACCCCTGTTCGTTACGGAGCTGGAGCTGCCGTCTGTGAGGGAATCCCCGTTCCAGCGCAGGTCCGCAGAAACAGCAGGTACAGCAAGTACAGTACCTGGAAACAAAGGGGAAGCCTCCATTGTGTCCGGAAACATGGCCTTCGGGCAGGACATCAGGTCAGAATGAAGCACAGGGGCCTTCGGCCCCCTCTCCCTACTATCCTACTGGCTAATGTACAGTCCCTTGAAAATAAAGTGGAGGACTTAAGGGCAAGGCTGCTTTATCAAAGGGAGCTGAGGGAATGCTCTGTGTTCTGTTTCACAGAGACATGGCTCACCCCCAGCTCCCCAGACTCAGCGGTCCAGCCTGAAGGGTTCTCCATCCACCGCATGGACCGTACCCTGGCATCTGGGAAAGGGAGAGGAGGGGGCGTCTGCCTCATGGTCAACTCTGCGTGGTGTTCACACGTGGCAGTCCTGTCCAACTCCTGCTCTCCACACCTCGAACATCTGGCGGTGAAGTGCCGTCCCTTCTACCTCCCGAGAGAATTCACCTCCGTTATCCTGACCGCGGTCTACATCCCACCCCAGGCGGATGTCCGTCTGGCACTGGAGGAGCTGCACGCCGTGGTCAACAAACACAAGACGTCTTACCCCGAGGCATTTACCACCATTGCTGGGGACTTCAATAAGGCGAACCTCAAGAAATCACTCCCCAACTTCCACCAACATGTCTCCTGCTGCACCAGAGGACCTAACACCCTCGACCACTGCTACACCACCATTATGAATGCCTATCGTTCTATCCCTCGCCCTCACTTCGGTAAGTCCAACCATACCGCGGTGCTGCTTCTTCCTGCCTACAGGCAGCAATTAAAGAGCGCACCCCCAGAAGTGAGGACAGTACAGAGCTGGTCGGGGGGGGGGGGTGGGGGGGGGGGGGGGGGGGCAGAACAACTCCAGGACTGTTTGGAGTCTGTAGACTGGGCAATGTTCAAGGACTCGGCAACGGACTTGAACGAATATGCCACAGTCGTTACAGACTTCATAAAGAAATGTGTGGAGGACTGCATCCCTACAAAAACCTTCCGACTGTTTCCCAATCAGAAACCTTGGATGAACTTTGAGATCCGCACTCTCCTGAAGTCCAGACACAGGGCATTCACCTCCAATGATACAGTGGCCTACATGAAGACCAGATACGACCTTGGTAAGGCCATCAAAAAGGCCAAAAGGGACTTCTGCTCCAAACTGGAGGACGAGACAGATGTTCGGCAGCTGTGGCAGGGCCTGAATGCAATCACCTCCTACAAGGCGAAACCAGGAGGCAGCTCGAATGTTGGTGTAACATCACTCCCTGACGAGCTCAATGCGTTTTACGCACGCTTTGACAGGGAGAATACTGATGTGCCTTCCCGATCCCCCATTCGCTGTGATGGCATTTCAGTCTCAGTCACAGAGGCCGATGTCAGGAAATCCTTCAGAGGGGTGAACCCCCGAAAAGCACTTGATCCTGATGGTATACCCGGTCGTGTTCTAAAAACCTGTGCGGACCAACTGGCGGGAGTTTATACGGACATTTTCAACCTCTCACTTCTGAGGTCTGAGGTCCCCACCTGCTTTAAAAGGGCATCAATTATACCGGTGCCCAAGAAGAGTAAGGTGACGTGCCTCAATGACTATCGACCAGTGGCACTAACGCCGGTGGTGATGAAGTGCTTTGAGAGGTTGATCATGGAGCAAATCAACTCCTACCTCAACAAAAACCTGGACCCACTGCAGTTCGCATACCGCCACAACAGATCAACGGTAGATGCGATCTCGCTGGCCCTCCACTCCGCTCTGGACCACCTGGACAACAAAAACTCATATGTCAGGCTGTTATTCAATGATTACAGCTCGGCATTTAACACAATCATCCCCTCCAAACTGGTTACCAAACTCGCAGAACTGGGTCTCTGCGCATCCCTCTGCAACTGGATCCTCGACTTCCTTATCCACAGACCACAGTCTGTTCGTATTGGTGGAAATGTGTCAGCCTCGATAACAATCGGCACGGGAGCACCTCACGGCTGCGTGCTCAGCCCCTGCTGTACTCACTCTATACCCATGACTGCGTAGCGAACCACAGTGCGAACTCCATCATCAAGTTCGCTGACGACACCACTATTGTGGGGCGTATCACTGATGGGGATGTCAGAATATAGAAAAGAGATCGAGCAACCGTCCATATGGTGCCAGCGCAATAACCTGGCCCTCAACACCAGCAAAACCAAGGAACTGTTTGTGGACTTTGGAAGGAGTAGGAGGGGGACCCACAGCTCCATTTATATCAATGGGTCGATGGTTGAAAGGGTCAAGAACTTCAAATTTCTGGGCGTGCACATCTCTGAAGATCTTTCCTGGTCCGAGAACACTAACGCAATTATCAAAAAAGCTCATCAGCGCCTCTACTTCCTGAGAATATTACGGAGATTCGGTTTGTCAAGGAAGACTCTCTCTAACTTCTACAGGTGCACAGTAGAGAGCATGCTGACCGGTTGCATCGTGGCTTGGTTCGGCAATTTGAGCACCCTGGAGAGGAAAAGATTACAAAAAGTAGTAAACACTGCCCAGTCCATCATCGGCTCTGACCTTCCTTCCATCGAGGGGATTTATCGCAGTCGCTGCCTCAAAAAGGTTGGCAGTATCATCAAAGACCCACACCATCCTGGCCACACACTCATCTCCCTGCTACCTTCAGGTAGAAGATACAGGAGCCTGAAGACTGCAACAACCAGGTTCAGGAATAGCTACTTCCCCACAGCCATCAGGCTATTAAACCTGGCTCGGACAAAACTCTGATTATTAATAACCACTTTCTGTTATTTGCATTTTACCAGTTTATTTATTCATGTGTGTATATATTTATATCATGGTATATGGACACATTTATCTGTTTTGTAGAAAATGCCTACTATTTTCTGTGTGCTTAAGCAAAGCAAGAATTTCATTGTCCTATACAGGGACATATGACAATAAACTCACTTGAACTTGACTAAAGAAGGGTCTCGAGCCGAAACATCACTCATTCCTTCTCTCCAGAGATGCTGCCTGTCCCATTGAGTTACTCCCGCATTTTGTGTCTATCTTCAAGTCAATTTACTTCCTATATTCATACACTTACAAAGACACAGGGGGAGGACTCAGCCTATTGGGGCAATCTTATTCAACTATTCCCCTGTAATTTATTCTCCCTTGCACATGCCCATTGAAGTCCCTTTGATTTCTCTAGCCATTAACCTAACTAAGATCAGTTATAAGAAGTTAAGAAATACAGCATGGAAACAGGCCCTTCGGACTACTGAGTCCATCGATCACTTGTTCACACTATCGAATCCACTTCCTACACACGAGGGGCAATTGTCAGAGTCAGTTAGCCCAAAACTCCGCCTGTCTTTGGGACGTAAAAGGAGTAATTTACTGTACAATTCACCTGCCAGAACTACTCTAGTATAAGGGAAGACCCCTGAGCACCTAGCGTAGTTTACTTTAGCTTAAAGATACAGCATGGAAACAGGCCCTTCGGCCCACTGAGTCCATACCAATCATCAATCACCCACACACTAGTTCCATGTTATCCCACTTTCACATCCTACACTCTAGGAACAATTTACAGAAACCTAATTAACCTACAAACCTGCACATCTTTGAAATGTGGAAAGAAACTGGAGCACCCGGAGAAAACCTACAGGGAGAACATGCAAAACTCCACACAGGTCTGGATTGAACCCGGGTCTGATGAGAAAGGAAGAGTGGAACCAAATAAGGCAGTATGGGGGCAGATGGGAAGGTAGGAGTGAGCAATAGTGGGGGGGAGGTGATCCAATGGAGGGGGGGGGGGAGGGGGGGGGGGGGAGGGGGTGCGGCTGATGGGCAGATAGTGCAGGTGGGGGGAGGATAAATAAACTAGTTGACATGTGGTATTGTGGGAAGAATGGGGTAGTGAGAGAACCAGAGAGATAGGAGGATAAAGATAAGGACAGAGGGTGGATGAATTAACTAAACTTGGAGAATTTTGTGTTCATGATGTTGGATTGTAGACTATCCAGGCAAAACATGAGGTATTGTTCCTCACATTACCAATGTCATTTGCACCAAAAATGACTGTATACCTGGGACAGATTTTTTAAATTGCCTCTATCTGCATTCAGGAATGGAAAAAAAATGAGTACATAATGGCATGCGTACATTACATAATTATAGAGTTTATGTATGCTGTTTCTGGATACAATTAGCGTTTTGAAGATTTACAATCCAGTTTGGTGCACACCCATGAACCCCCTACCATGACACTTCTGGATATTACTGCACTGCTCTCAAACATGCTGACATTTCTTCCGTGGTGACCTTGAGGCCAACATTTAGGCTCTGTTGTTGTCATAATCACAGTGCAACTCCATGTGTTTGACGAAACAATGGATCTTATCAGGAATGAGTTGCTTAGAGTGATGGAGTCGTAGAGATATACTGCATAGAAGCAGGCCCTTCGATCCATCCTGCCCATGCTGACCAAGTTGGTACAGGCCGAGTCCCGTTTGCCTTCTTTGGGTCCATAGCCCTCTCAATGTTTCCTATCCATATATCTGTCCAAAGGTCTTTTAAAAGTCATAATTGAACCCACTTCTATAGCTTCATTTGTTCTTGGTACAGACTACCCACTGAGTGAAAAAGTAATCCTTGAGGTCCTGCTTCAATATCTCTCCTTTCACCGTAAGCCCATGCCCTCTGTCCTGGGTAGAATCCTCCACTCTGGGAAAAAGGCAGTGAGCATTCATGTTAATCATGCCCCTCATGATCTTGTACACCACAATAACGCCACTCCTCAGCCGATGCACTCCAAAGAAAAATGCTCTTGCCTACCCAACCTATCCTGAGGCCCGGGACCGTTGGAGACAGCGGAGGAGGGTCAGGGCGGTGAGTACTTAAATCGGGCACGGGGCTTGTTCTCACAGAGGCCCGGGACCGTTGGAGACAGCGGAGGAGGGTCAGGGCGGTGAGTACTTAAATCGGGCACGGGGCTTGTTCTCACAGAGGCCCGGGACCGTTGGAGACAGCGGAGGAGGGTCAGGGCGGTGAGTACTTAAATCGGGCACGGGGCTTGTTCTCACAGAGGCCCGGGACCGTTGGAGACAGCGGAGGAGGGTCAGGGCGGTGAGTACTTAAATCGGGCACGGGGCTTGTTCTCACAGAGGCCCAGGACCGTTGGAGACAGCGGAGGAGGGTCAGGGCGGTGAGTACTTAAATCGGGCACGGGGCTTGTTCTCACAGAGGCCCGGGACCATTGGAGACAGCGGAGGAGGGTCAGGGCGGTGAGTACTTAAATCGGGCACGGGGCTTGTTCTCACAGAGGCCCGGGACCGTTGGAGACAGCGGAGGAGGGTCAGGGCGGTGAGTACTTAAATCGGGCACGGGGCTTGTTCTCACAGAGGCCCGGGACCGTTGGAGACAGCGGAGGAGGGTCAGGGCGGTGAGTACTTAAATCGGGCACGGGGCTTGTTCTCACAGAGGCCCGGGACCGTTGGAGACAGCGGAGGAGGGTCAGGGCGGTGAGTACTTAAATCGGGCACGGGGCTTGTTCTCACAGAGGCCCAGGACCGTTGGAGACAGCGGAGGAGGGTCAGGGCGGTGAGTACTTAAATCGGGCACGGGGCTTGTTCTCACAGAGGCCCGGGACCGTTGGAGACAGCGGAGGAGGGTCAGGGCGGTGAGTACTTAAATCGGGCACGGGGCTTGTTCTCACAGAGGCCCGGGACCGTTGGAGACAGCGGAGGAGGGTCAGGGCGGTGAGTACTTAAATCGGGCACGGGGCTTGTTCTCACAGAGGCCCGGGACCGTTGGAGACAGCGGAGGAGGGTCAGGGCGGTGAGTACTTAAATCGGGCACGGGGCTTGTTCTCACAGAGGCCCGGGACCGTTGGAGACAGCGGAGGAGGGTCAGGGCGGTGAGTACTTAAATCGGGCACGGGGCTTGTTCTCACAGAGGCCCGGGACCGTTGGAGACAGCGGAGGAGGGTCAGGGCGGTGAGTACTTAAATCGGGCACGGGGCTTGTTCTCACAGAGGCCCGGGACCGTTGGAGACAGCGGAGGAGGGTGCGGGGTTTTTACCAAATCCCGTAACGTTCCACACTCCATAGGGAGGGTTTCTGGGGGAAGCCGCTGATTGGTGGAAGCAGACTAGAGGAAGCAGCTGATTGGGTGCAACCTCAGGTTAGCATTTCTGCTTTCTGGTTAAAGGTACAGTGCTTTAGTAGACGTACAGTGAGCTAAGGGTACAGTGGGCTAAAGGTACAGTGCTTTTTGTTTATATAATAAAGGTACAGTTTAAAGGGCAAGAGGGAGCAGTTGTTGTGAGTCAGATACCTGCTGATTTCTCCCAGCAGTTTCTATTGTATTGTACTGGTATCGGATCCAGGGTAAGGCGAGAGAATGACAGTCAGAGCAGTGTACTGTTCTAGATGTCAGATGTGGGAGGTCATGGTGTCGGATGGCCCTCCAGACGTCCACATCTGCACCAGGTGCAGAGAGATGGGGCTCCTAAGGGACCGTATTAGGTTCCTGGAGCAGCAGCTCGATGACCTCTGTCTTGTCAGGGAGAGTGACGAGGTCATAGAGGGGAGTTATAGGGAGGTGGTCACTCCAAAACCACGGGAGAGGGCCATGTGGGTCACGCTAAGGAAGGGCAAGGGGCAGAGGCAGGAACGAGGGAGTACTCCAATGTCGGTACACCTTGCAAATAAGTACTCCTGTTTGAGTACGGATGAGGATGACAGCCTACCCGGGAGTAGCAACAGCGGACGGGCCTCCAGCACAGAGACCGGCCCTGTTGCTCCGAAAGGTAGGGAAAAAAAGAAGAGGGCAATAGTAATTGGGGACTCTATTGTTAGGGGGTCGGATAGGCGTTTCTGTGGACGCAGTCGGGAGACCAGGATGGTGGTCTGCCTCCCTGGTGCCAAGGTCTCGGACGTGTCTCAACGCATCCAAGATATCCTGAAATCAGAGAGAGAGGAGCCTGAGGTCGTGGTACATATTGGTACAAATGACATAGGTAAAAAAAGTGAAGAGGTCTTGAAGGGAGGATTTAGGGTGTTGGGAGGAGAGTTAAGGAAAAGGACCAAAAAGGTAACAATCTCAGGATTACTGCCTGTACCACGCGACAGTGAGAGTAAGAATGGAGCGAGGTGGAGGATAAATGCGTGGCTGAAAGACTGGTGCAGAGGGCAGGGATTCAAGTTTCTGGATCATTGGGACTTCTTTTGGGGAAGGTGGGACCTGTACAGAGAGGATGGGTTGCACTTGAACCCGAGGGGGACCAACATCCTGGCGGGGAAATTTGCAAAGGTCACTGGGGAGACTTTAAACTAGAATGGTTGGGGCGAGGGACTCAAATAGAGAAAGCTAGTAGACCGAATGGGAGGCAGGAAGCAGTAAAGGGAAGCACTCGGACACAAGAGGAGAAAGAAAAAAAAGGAAATAAACAGAGAAGAAGAGACGGGGGGTTTCTTAAATGTGCATATTTTAATGCTAGGAGCATTGTAAGAAAGGTGGATGAGCTTAGAGTCTGGATAGACACCTGGAAGTATGATGTTGTGGCGATCAGTGAAACATGGTTGCAGGAGGGCTGTGATTGGAAACTAAATATTCCAGGATTTCGTTGCTTCAGGTGTGATAGAATTGGAGGGGCAAGAGGTGGTGGTGTTGCATTGCTAGTCAGGGAAGATATTACAGCAGTGCTTTGGAAGGATAGATTGGAGGGCTCATCTAGGGAGGCTAGGGAAGCGGAAAATCAAAATGTGACAGGAGGATCCAGAATGTGTGAAGATAAAGCTCTAGATGTAAAAGGGGCAAAAACGGGAAGGAAGGGTAGTAAAAATCATCTGAAAGTGCTTTATCTGAATGCACGGAGTATTCGAAATAAGATAAATGAATTAACGGTGCAATTAAGTATATATAGTTATGATATCGTGGCCATTACGGAGACATGGCTGCAAGGGGATCAGGACTGGGAGTTAAATATAGAGGGGTACTCGACAATTAGAAAAGATAGACAGGAAAGAAAGGGAGGAGGGGTGGCCCTTTTAATAAGGGAGGGAATAACGGCAATGGAGAGGAAGGATATTGCGTTGGAGGATCAGGATAGTGAAACAGCTTGGGTACAGATAGAGAATAACAAGGGGAAAAAAACACTAGTGGGTGTAATTTATAGACCTCCAAATAGCTGTGACGCTGTTAGTCAGAACATAAATCTGCAAATAGTTGACGCATGTAAAAAGGGAACTGCTGTAATCATGGGGGACTTCAATTTTCATATTAATTGGGCAAACCAAACTGGGCAGGGTAGACTAGAGGAAGAGTTTATAGAATGTATTAGAGACGGGTTCCTAGAACAGTATGTCACAGAACCGACAAGGGGGGAGGCAATCTTGGATCTGGTCCTGTGTAATGAAGCAGGATTAATTAAAAATGTCATAGTTAGGGACTCGTTGGGAACAAGTGACCACAATATGGTCGAATTCCATATTCAAATAGAAGGGGAGCAGGTTGAAACTCAGGCTAGGGTGCTTAGTCTAAATAAGGGGGATTATGAAGGTATGAGGACTGAGCTGATCAAAGTTGACTGGGATAGCAGACTCAAGAATAAGACGGTACATGAGCAGTGGTGTACGTTTAAGGATCTACTGTATAACCTTCAAGAAAAATTTATTCCTATGAAGAAAAAAAGGGGTAAGGGTAAGAACAGTCAGCCATGGCTCAGTAAAACTATAAAGGATAGTATTCGGCTGAAGGCAAGGGCATATAAGGTAGCCAGAGATAGTGGGAGGGTAGAGGATTGGGAAGCATTTAAAGGTCAGCAAAAAATAACTAAGAGATTAATTAAGACAGGGAAAATAGACTATGAAAGGAATTTAGCGAACAACATAAAAACTAATAGTAAGAGTTTTTATAGCTATATAAAAAGAAAAAGGGTGGCTAAGGTGAACGTTGGTCCATTGGAGGGTGAGACTGGAGAGTTGTTGGTGGGGAACATGGAAATGGCAAAGGCATTAAACGAGTATTTTGTATCAGTCTTCACCATAGAAGACACAAAAAATATTCCAACGCTGGATAAACAGGAGGCGGTAGGAATGGAGGAGCTAAATACTATTAAGATCACCAAGGAGGTGGTATTAGGGAAATTAATGAGACTGAAGGAGGATAAATCCCCTGGGCCTGATGGATTACATCCAAGGGTCTTGAGGGAGATAGCAGTGGGGATTGTGGATGCATTGGTGATAATTTTCCAAAACTCCCTGGAGGCAGGAACGGTCCCAGTGGATTGGAAAATGGCCAATGTAACACCTATATTTAAAAAAGGAAGTAAACAGAAGGCGGGTAACTATAGACCGGTTAGTCTAACATCGGTGGTGGGTAAAATGTTAGAGACAATTATTAAAGAAACACTAACGGGGCACTTGGATAAACATGACTTCATCAGACAGAACCAGCATGGTTTTGTGAAGGGGAAATCGTGTTTAACGAATCTGCTCGAATTCTTTGAGGAAGTAACAACCCGGGTGGATAAAGGGGAACCGGTGGATGTGGTATACTTGGACTTCCAAAAGGCTTTTGACAAGGTGCCACATAAGAGACTATTGCTAAAGATAAAAAATTATGGGATTGGGGGTAATATATTAGCATGGGTAGAGGATTGGCTAACAAATAGGAAGCAGAGAGTGGGGATAAATGGTTCATACTCGGGATGGCAACCGGTAACTAGCGGGGTTCCGCAAGGGTCGGTGCTGGGACCCCAGTTGTTCACAATTTATATAAATGATTTGGAGGAGGGAACCAAGTGTAATATATCAAAATTTGCGGACGATACAAAAATGGGAGGGAAAGTAGGGGATGAGGAGGATAGGAAGAGTCTGCAAAAGGATATAGATAAGCTAGGTGAGTGGGCAACAACTTGGCAGATGAAATTTAATACTAATAAATGTGAAGTCATTCACTTTGGGGGAAAAAATGATAGGGCAAGTTATTTTCTAAATGAGGAGGAGCTGCGTTGTAATGCAACGCAAATGGATCTAGGGGTTTTAGTACATGAATCACTAAAAGTCAGTATGCAGGTGCAGCAAGCAATCAGGAAGGCCAATGGAGTTTTGGCCTTTATTGCTAGGGGGATTGAGTATAAAAACACGGAGGTCTTGCTGCAGCTGTACACGGTATTAGTGAGACCACATTTGGAATACTGTGTACAGTTCTGGGGTCCATACTTAAGAAAGGATGTACTAGCCCTGGAGGCAGTGCAGCGAAGGTTTACAAGATTAATTCCTGCAATGAGGGGATTGACATATGAGGAAAGGTTAAGTAAGCTGGGACTCTACTCTTTGGAGTTTAGAAGAATGAGAGGCGATCTCATTGAAACATATAAGATCGTGAGGGGCCTTGATCGGGTGGATGCACCGAGGATGTTCCCAATGATCGGGGAGGCTAGAACTAGGGGACATAGTTGCAGAGTGAGGGGGGGCTCTTTTAAAACTGAGATGAGGAAGAACTTCTTCACCCAGAGGGTGGTTAGTTTGTGGAATTCACTGCCCCAGGGAGCAGTGGAAGCAGAAACGTTAAATATATTTAAGTCTAAAATAGATGTTTTTTTAGCTGCCAAGGGGATAAGGGGCTACGGGGAGAGGGCAGGGATATGGACCTAGGTATGGTTAGTATAGTAAGACCTGAGTGATCTCCTGGACAAGTGTCGATCGCCTGGATTGGGGTCGGAGAGGAATTTCCCGGATTTTTTTCCCGAATTGGACCTGGGTTTTTATCCGTTTTTTTGCCTCCCCCAGGAGATCACGCGGTTCTTGGGGTGGAGAGGGGTGATAGCGGTATAAAGGGGAGGGTAGTGTCTTGTGTTCTGTGTCTTGTGTCTACTGTTTGTGGGTAAGTGTGTCTGTTTAGTGTTCAGCCATGAGCGAATGGCGGTGCGGGCTCGACGGACCTGGTGGTCTACTCTCGCACCTACTTTCTATGTTTCTATGTTTATCCTGATAATTCAAGCCTGAAAAAGTTGGGCTATCATGATATAGCTGTACAAGTTGTTGATGAGACTACACGTGCAGTTCTGGTGATCAAGCTACAGATAACATCCTGGTGAATCTCTTCTGCACCCTTACCAACTTAATGACACCTTTCCTATAGCTGGATGACCAGAACTGCACAAGGTAGTCTAGGTATAGTCTCACCAAAGACGTGTATTGTGATGTTCCAACTTTTGAACTCAATACCCTTCCAATGAAGGAAAGCACATCAAATCTCACTGCTCTACAACACTCTCCAAGGCTCTACCATTTATTGTGTATGTTCTGCCCTGCCTTGACATACCAAAGTGCAACTCCTCACTATTGTCAGATGAATTTCATTTGCAATTCCTTGTGCAACCTTCCAGATCTAGATCCTGTAAACTACACTGTCCAATATGCCACCAATTTCTGTGTCATCTGCAAAGTTATGAACAATGTTAACTACATTGTCATCAAAATTAATCTACATTGTCCCTATAGCCATTAGGTTACTAAACACTACAACCGCAAATAAACTCTGAACTACATAGACTATTATTATCATTATTGCACTATTATTGTTTGTTTTTTATGTGTATATATGCATGTTTGTGTGTATAAACACACTACACTTTTTTTCTCATTTATTATATTGTTTACAGAGTACTATGTTTACATATTCTGCGGCAGTGCTGCACATAAGAATTTCATTGTTCTATCTGGGACATATGACAATAAAACACTCTTGACTCTTGACTCTTGACTAAAGGGCCTGTCCCACTGTACGAGCTAATTCAAGAGCTCTCCCGAGATTTAAAAAAAATCAAACTCGTGGTAAGCACAGAGAATGTACGTAGCAGGTATGTCGGAGCTCGGGACGTCACTTAGCGGCTCGTAACACTAATGGCAGGTACTCGGGAAACGCGGTAAGCTCGGGAAGACTCATGAAGATTTTTCAACATGTTGAAAAATGTCCACGAACGCCCCGAGTACCTACGAGCGGCTATTACCGTAATTCTCCGAGTTCGAATCAGGGGAAACTCGGGAGAATTCTTGAATTAGCTCGTACAGTGGGACAGCCCCATAAATCTTTAATGTAGGTAACAAACAACTATGGACCCAACACCGAACACTGCGATCACTTGTCATATGCCTCCAATCAGAAAAACAACGCTCCACAACTATCCTTTCGCTCCTTCTCCAAGCCAATTTTGAATCCAATTGACTAATTCACCTGGGATTCCATGCAATCTATCCTTCCAAGCTAGCCTAGCACGTCAAAGGCCTTGCTAAAGTCTATATAGACTAGGTCCACTGCACTGCCTCATTAGTTCTCTGGGGGACCTCTTCAAAATCCTCATTCAGATTCATGAGGCATGATTTCCCACACACAAACACATGCTGATTATTCCTAATCAGTCCATGACTATCCAAATACAGGTAGATCCTGTTGCTAAAAATTTCCTTACAGGGTAAGTTCCCTGGCTTTCACATTGTGGCACAGTGGCGTAGTGGTAGATTTGCTACCTTACAGCACCAGAGACCCAGGTTCGATCTTGTTTGGTGCTGTCTGTATGGAATTTGCACATTCCCCCTGTGATCGCGTGGGTTTTCTCCTGGTCTCCTCCCACATTAAAAGACATGCGGGTTTGTAAGTTAATTGGCCTCTGTAAATTATCCCTAGTGTGTAGAATAGGTCTAATGTACAGGTGATTGTTGGGCCGAAATGTCTGTTTCCACACTATATCTCTGAATTAAACTAAACCAAACATGGATGTTTGGCTCACCAGCCTGTAGTTTCCTGGATTTTTCCTACTGCCCTTCCTAAATAATGATACAACATTTGCCATCCTCCAGTATTCCGGAGCTTCACTTGTAGCTAAAGATAATGCAAATATCTCATCAAGGGCCTCCATAATTTTGCCTCTAGCTTCCCACAAGGCCCAAGGGTGTACTTGGCGAGGCCCTCTAGACTTATCCACTTCAACACCTCCCATACCATTGCTAATCCGTATCTGATCTAAGATATCACAATTCTAACGCCTCAATTCACCAGTCTCCATGATTTTCTCCTCTGTAAAAATGGTTGAGGTAGTCATCTAATATATCTCCCATCTCTTGTGTCTCTGCACCCCTGCCCCAGAAGAGATCCCATTGATTCAACCCTATACCCCCCCCCCCCCCTCCGCCACATATTCATCTCACCTATCCTATTCTTACCTTCGCTAACACATGGCACCAGGAACAATGCAAAGATTTCCACCATTGAGATCCTTCTTTGTAACCTATCTCCTTATATTAACTCCATAGCACCTCATTCCTTTTCCCACCAGCATCGTTGGAACCGATGTGCACAAGGACCTTTGGCAACTTACCCTCCTCCTTGAGAATGTCTCAGCAGACTGAATTAGTCTGAAGAAGGGTCCCGACTTCATCTATCCAAAGTTGCTGCCTGACTTGCTGAGTTACTGTA
Source organism: Amblyraja radiata (assembly GCF_010909765.2). Taxonomy (NCBI): domain Eukaryota; kingdom Metazoa; phylum Chordata; class Chondrichthyes; order Rajiformes; family Rajidae; genus Amblyraja; species Amblyraja radiata. The sequence continues at coordinate 47,869,332 of NC_045958.1, read as the reverse complement.
GTTACTCCTTTTGTGTATTATCCATCATCTGCAGTTCTTTATTTCAACTACATAGAATGATAATACCTTACTCAGCTACAATGGGCAAGGGGTAATAACGGAGACTATTCCTCGCCCCATTGGTCCATTATAATGAGGGTTTACTGTCCTTATTTTCAAAAGGAATACTTTAGGTCTAGATGCTATTAGAAACTGGATAGATTAATTATGGAATAGGTTTATTTATTTATTATCACTTCATTAACAACCCTGAAGTACCTTCTGGATGTTTAAAGATGATTTACAATTTGGCACATTCATAGTTAATTGTATTTTCATTGCCTTTAAGTGCTGCATCCCTCTTGGGTGAGGGGAGGTGAAGAGGGGACACTCATTCTGTTAATTAATAGCAAGTTCTAAAGAGCACGGGTTCTATGGGGTTTTTTTTCAGGTACCTTCAAGATCATTATACCATGCCCAGTATAATGGATCTGTTTGCAATTGACACCATAATGCAAAGTACCCTTTTAATTTTTAAATCTTCCCAGCTCTGCTACCTAAGAAACTTTGTAAGACAGAAGGACATTGACATTCCAGACATCCAGCATTGCTAAAATGTTAATGAACGGAAATGTGCTACCTGATATATTCTGGTCATTAATGTATCATTGAATATGCTTGTCTGGTGTGGGTGGACATGGGCAAATCTTCAACAACATTCTGTCAGAAAACTGCAGGGAAATGAAACAGTTCCCCACAGTATTTCTAAACCATATTTTAATCCTGTTTTTAAATTGCTAATAATTGACAGGACGAGTGCAAAGATCAGTATGGACATAGTCAGACATGAAGGGCCTGTTTCCGTTCTGTCTGACTGACGTGAAATTTATTGTATTTTATTAATTACCCTTATTTGCTGTAATCACCTACTGTACATATGGCAGAGGAAGGTCATTCTGTCCTTTCCTACTAATGTTCTGGCTGCCCTCCATCCAACCCAAAAGGTTAACATATATCTTATACAGTATAGAAACAGGCCTTTAGATCCACCAAATCTGCACTAACCATCAACCATCCATTCACATTAATCTACATTAACCCCACTTTTTATTCTCCCCATATATCCATGAATTTACCTCACTTCTGGACAATTTGGAATGGCCAATCAATTTACCAACTTGCACATTGTTGAGTAGTTGAAGAAAACAGAACCACTTGGGGGAACCCGGTTGGCCACATGGAGAACATGCAAACTCCACAGAGACAGCACCCTAAGTTCGGATCTAGTTTAGTTTTGTTTAGAGATACACACCTCTTTTGGGCAACTGAGTCCATGCTGGCCAGCAATCACCTGCCCACCGAGTCCACACTGACCAACGATCCCCACACATTAACACAAGCCTACACACACTAGGGACAATTTACACTTATACCAAGTATATAAACCCAAGCCAATAAACCTACAAACCTATACGTCTTTGGAGTGTGGGAGGAAACCGAAGATCTTCGAGAAAACCCACGTAGTCGTGGGGAGAACGTACAAACTCCATACAGGCAGCACCTGTAGTCAGGATCGAACCCGGGTCTCTGGCGCTGCAAGCGCTGTAAGGCAGCAACTCTACACGTCTCAACTGTGCTTTTCCGTGCCATCTCTGATGCTGTACGGCAGTGGCTCTACTAGCTCTGCCACTTTGCTGTCCTTATGGAGGCAAATTCCCTGTTCTAGTGCCCTTCAAATGAAGAGTTTTCTTCTTATTTATTAAAAGTGAATAACTAAAATCATAGCCCATATTTCTGCAGGTGACTGTAGCTTGCTGAAATTTGCCTTGCATCGCACACAACATAGACTTCTTCTTTTCGTGTCCATCTTGTTACAAATGTTGACCTCGCTGTCATCGCCCGACCTGAAAAGGACGCAAGCTTCCGGCGACAATCAGTGGAAGCCATCACTTGTCGCATTAGATGATGATGGGAGCAGAATTAGCTCAGGAACACAACATAGCAAAGGCTCTGCATTTCTTCCACTTCCGAAAATTATTTTTTATAAACTGTCTTTACTGCAGATTCCTCCTCTGCAATAACTGATTTAAACCTTCCAATGTCATTATTACTCCTGCCAACATATATTTTAGTTTAGTTTATTTCTTTAGTTTAGAGATACAGTGTGTGACTGTAAAATGACTTGCTTGTCACACAAAGTCTTTTACTAGATAACTTTATTATAAGCACTACACACACTATGCACTAGCTGTCCGTGGTCATCACTGGAGCTAGAGAGAGAGCTGGAGGTGGGGAAGCTACAATTATACAAGAGACAATGGGGAGTGGTTAGTAGTGGTGAGGTCACTATGTTAAAGGAGCATGCTCTGACCTACATCCTTCCTCTTGGAAACAAAAGCATTGCACTTGCACAGAGCGACCACGGCTCATACGCTAGAATCAGAAACCGCGCAGGGAACAGTTAAAACATATCATGATACAGGCTACTCAAACACCCCGTAACGGACAGGCGGCTTGACCAACCGCCCAGAGCGGGTGCGCAACCCGCCTTCCCCCTCAACCGCAGGAGCCGCAGGGATGGGGGCAGGGACAGAGATGGGAGATCCGGGTGAAGAGCGCCCAGGGGAAGGAGGAGAACGGGGAGGCGAAACAGGTACACTTGCAGGCGAGGCAGGAGAAGGAGGCTGGCGTGAGCGGGGCACAGAGAGCTGAGAGGGTAGTTTCCGGGGCATGCGAGGAGTGACAGGGGCAGGAGGAGTTTCGGGCAGGGGGGAAGGGACAGGCGGTGAAAACGGGTCTGCGGGAGGCGGAGCAGGCTCGTTGACAAGCAGCAGGTGCTGGCGGGACCGACGGTACACGGTGCCCTCGTAGTCAACCAGGTATGACCGGGGAGAGTCAGCATTGCCAACGACAACGGCCAGCCGGTGGTGACCGGAGGGGGACTGCATCCGGACAACCTGGCCCGGGAACAGACGGGGAAGGAGACGGGACGACTTGTCAAAGGAGCGCTTCTGGATGGCCTGCTTCTCGATGATGCGCTCCTTGACAGCGGCAGGGCTCCGGACCATGGGCTTGAGGGATTGCTGAGAGACCGGGAGAGGAGGGCGAGTGGTGCGGGACATGAGGCGCTGGGCAGGCGAACCGAGTGCGGGGTCCCGGGAAATGTTGCGGAGGTTGAGGAGGGCAAGGTAGAAGTCAGAATGAGAAAGCCGACAATGTTCCAGCAGCTCCTTGGCGCTGCGGACAGCGCGCTCGCAAGGCCATTGCTTTGCGGGTACTCGGGGCTGCTGGTGATGTGGCGAATGTTCCAACGGGCGGCGAAGGCACGGAACTCTGCGCTGGAAAACTGGCTGCCGTTGTCGGATTGGAGAGTCACCGGGGACCCAAAGGTTGAAAAGTGGTGGCGAAGCTTCCCGATGACGGCAGCAGATGTGAGGGAAGGCAGCTGGTCCACCTCGAACCAGCTGGAGTAGGAGTCCACCAGGACCAGGAAGTGTTTGCCACGCCATTCGAATATGTCAACTCGGGAGCCGGCTGCTGCATGAGAGGTTGGCGCTGTTGATGGGGCAGGAGACTGTTGCAGGCAGCACAGGCGGAGACCATGTCCCGGATGTCCTGAGCCATGCCCGGCCAGTAAAACTGGCTTTGGGCCTGGGACAAAGTGGCCTCAACCCCGGGGTGGCCGTTGTGGGCGGTTTGAAAGTAATGATCCCGCAGCGCGGCCGGCACCACGACCTTGTGACCCTTCACCACCACGCCGTTGTGCAGCACCAATTCATCCCGAACCAGGAAGTAGGGCACGGCACCAGCCGGCAGGGAAGAGCGTCGGTCAGGCCAGCCACGGCGGATGACGCCCGCAAGCTGTTGCAGGGCAGGATCAGCGGCAGTGTGTTTGACCAGGGACTGCATTTGCCAAGAAGGAACAATGTTAACGTTCAGTACCATCAGGTCAGACGATTCGTATGGATGGCGGGCAACGGAAGGGAGCGGCACACGGGACAAAGTGTCGGCCACGAACATATCCTTGCCCTTGCGGTACACAATTTGGAACGTGAAACGCTGGAGCTGCAGCATCATCCGCTGCAAACGGGAAGAGGCGACATGGATGGGCTTGTTCAAGATAGAGACCAGCGGCTGGTGGTCAGTTTCAATGGTGAAGGTGTTGCCCAGAATGTAGTCCTTGAATTTGGAGCATGCGAACACCACGGCAAGGAGCTCCTTCTCGATCTGAGCGTAGCGCTGCTCAGCAGGGGTCATGGTGCGAGAAGCATAGGAAACAGGCAGCTGCTGGTCATCATGGAGCTGCAGGCAGGCGGCACCGAGGCCGAACTGAGATGCATCGCAAGTGAGGACAATTGGCCTGTTTAGATCAAAAAACTTGAGAGTCGGGGTGCGTGCGAGCTTGGACTTCAGGGCCACGAATGCCGACTGGTGATGTGGGAGCCAGACCCAGGCATTGTCCTTCTTGATCAGCTCCCTCAGGGGAGCACTCAGTTCGCTGAGGTCGGGTATGAACTTCTCCAGGTAGTTGACCATGCCCAGAAAGCGCTGCAGGCCGGGCACGTCGGTGGGAGCGGGCATTTCGGTGACCGCTGCCGTCTTCTGGGGGTCTGGCTTTAGACCCCCGGCCGTGAAAACGTGGCCTACGTAGGTGACTTCCGGAACGCGGAACCGACACTTCTTCGGGTTGAGTTTGAGATTGATCTCACAAGCCCTGTCCAGGACTTGGCGGAGGTGCAGGTCGTGCTCAGCGACGTCCCTCCCGTACACCAGGGTGTCATCCACAATGATAGCGCACCGCAACCCGGCAAACAGCTGTTCCATGGTGCGCTGGAAAACCTCGCTAGCTGAGTTGATCCCAAAAGGCATGCGGAGAAAACGGAACCTGCCGAAGGGCGTGATAAAGGTGGTCAGGAAGGAGGAACGTTCATCCAGAGGGATCTGCCAGAAGGAGCTCTTGGCATTTAGGACCGAGAAGACTGTGGCCGGACCGACCTGTGCAGTGATGTCCTCCACCGTCCGCATGGGGTAGTGCGGGCGCTTGATGGCAAGGTTCAGGTCTTTCGGGTTGATGCAGATCCTGATCTCGCTCTTGTCCTTCTTGGCAGCGACGACCATGGTGGAGACCCACTGGGTGGGAGCACTCACCTCCTTGAGGATGCCCATGGCCACCATGTCACGTAGTGTGGACTCCACGCGGCCCTTCATGGCAAAAGAAATGCGGTGGGCCGGTCTAATCACCGGGTTGACCCCCGGGTCAACAACGATTTTGTAAGCACAGGGCAATTTGCCCAGAACGTCATCAAAACGGTCGGGGTACTCGCTCGGGGGGTCCATGGGGGCCTGCACCAGGTGGATGTCGCGGTGGAAAGAGACCAAGCCAAAGTCCTGGTATGCACGGGCGCCCAGCAGGGTGATGTTTTCAGAATCCAGCAGGAGAAAAGTGAGGGGCCGAGAGGTCTCAAGAACTGTACAGATAAACGTGGCCTTCCCCACAGGGACCAGAACACCTCCCCCATAGGCATGAAGGCGGGAGTCATCGGGAGTAACCCTCTCCCCAGATCTTATCTGCTTGAAGAAGCTAACAGACATAACATTGGCAAAAGCACCAGTATCGACCTTCGCAGGGAAGGAGTGGCCATTCACAGTGACATGTACAGAGGGATCTGTTATCAATGCAGGTGCACCCAAAAGCGAAAACACAGTTGAATCACCATGGGAGGAGCTCGTATCAGACTCAAGGAGTTCATCCGGCTGGTACTGGGAACCAGGCGCACTATCAGAGTCCACAAGGTTGTTTAGACTCCTTCTTGGAGCAGGGACAGGTTTCCCACGGGATCGACATGCCGCAGAAAAGTGGTTCAGCTTCCCGCAGGAATTACAAGTTTTACCCTGCGCTGGGCAAACGTTGAATTGGTGGGAAGAGAAATTGCAATTTGGGCAGTGACGAGGGGTGACCTTAGCGGGCGCAGCGGCGGTGCCCTGGCGTGGCGGGCCATTGATCCGCCGGCGGCCAGCAGCACCGGTGAAGTTGATGTCCTGGGGCACCGGTTGAGATACGGAGCCAACAGCAGAGGCCATGCGAGCGGCATGCATAGCTTCCCTTAGCGTTAGATCAGGCTTCATCAGGAGCTCGTCACGCAGCTTAGAGTTCAGGAGACCGTTGACCAGGACGTCCCTGATCATTTCGTCCGGTGTTACCGTTTCAAGGCGGCACCGCCGAGCCATATGACGCAAAGAGGCAATGAAAGCGTCAATATGCTCACCGGGAATCTGACGCCTTTGGAAGAACTTAAAGCGCTCGATAATGTTATTGGTAGGGATATCGCAGAGGGCAGTGAATTTAGCCATGAGACATACCGGGTCGTGACGGTCTTCAGCAGGGGCGAACTCGAACGAGGCATAGTGTTCCATGGCCTCCGGACCAGCCAGGTTGAGGAGCAGGTGAGCCTGTACAGCAGGAGTGGCATCAGGATGAGCGATTGCAATATAGTGTTCATAGTCGCGCTGGAAGACAGTCCAGCGGTGGACGATGTCCGTGTCAAAAACGAGCGGGAGTCATCGGGAGTAACCCTCTCCCCAGATCTTATCTGCTTGAAGAGGCTCTCCCTCTCCCTCTCTCCCCCCCCCTCCCTCTCCCCCCCCCCCCATCTCCTCCCCTCCCTCTTCCCCCCTTCTCTCTCTGCCCTCACTCTCTACCCCCCCTCCCTCTCTAGACGTGCCTGCAAGTTGGGGGCTATGCGGCAGTAGAGAGGGTGGTTATGGGGTAAAAGGAGCAAATTAATAATAATAATATATTAACAAGGGGGTAGTTAGCGTGTGTGCGGGGGGGGGGGGTAGTTATTGTGTGTGTGGGGGTGGTTAATGTGTCTGACGCTGCATGCTGCCTCCCCCCCAGACCCAACGAGTCTGCACTTGGTCTAGTTCTTAATTAAATTTTCAACTCGTAGATATGTTTTAATGCATTTTTGAGTAAAGATTCCATTATCTTCCCTCCTACTGACATTAAGCTAATTGGTTATGGTGCGTCAGCAGAGAAATATATATAAATATAAGAATTGCATTAGCTGTCTGCTAGTTCATTGACATCACTTGCTTTTCCAATTAATTTTTATTCATAAGGCATTTGTGGCTCTTCTGTTTCTTCCATAACTGTGTTTTAATAAGTGCAGATGCAATCCATCTAGTGCAGCATTTTAGCCTTTCTGAATTTGATTAGTTTATCGATTATGTACTCCCATTACATCTTTAAACGTCTTTACAGATTACTTGAATTCTTCTTCTGATGTCACATCTACCATGTTACGCTCTGGCGGTAAATACTGAAGCAAAGTTATTATTTAATATTCTGGCTTATTTTTTGTCATTGCCTATGAGTTTATCATGTATCTGCCTTTGAGCGCCTGTTTTTGATCTGATTTTTCTTTTATTGTTCCAGGTTGCAAAGCTGGGAGATGTGATACTAATTGTTTAGACATCCAAAGAGCTGATGTGCCCTCAATATGGCAACTGTTATGCATGCAGCCTTCATCTTGAGAAGGATAGGCAATGTTATAGAACATTTGACCTATTCAAATTTAGCAGATCACTACACCAAGACTGGCTAGATTGATGCTGGTATTTGTTTATTATTGTCACGTGTACCGAGTTATAGTGAGAAACGTTGTTTCTGTGTTATCCAGTCAAATCATACAATACAGCAAGCCATACACAAGTACAACATGCAGTGCGACGAGGAAAATAACCAGAGTACAGAACCTATTGTTAAAGCTACAGAGAAAGTGCAGATTAAAATAAAAGTACAAGGGCCTGGAAGATTGGGACTACATCCTTAGTTTATAAAAGGTTTGTTTCGTAGTCTGGCACCAACAGTTCCTGAATCTGGTGGTATGTGCTTTGAAGGTTTTATATCTTCTGCTTGGCGGGAGAATGGAGAAGAGGGAATGACAAGGCTGTGCGTAGTCCTTGATTATAGAAACATAGAAACATAGAAAATAGGTGCAGGAGTAGGCCATTCGGCCCTTCGAGCCTGCACCGCCATTCAATATGATCATGGCTGATCATCCAACTCAGTATCCCGTACCTGCTTTCTCTCCATACCCCCTGATCCCTTTAGCCACAAGGGCCACATCTAACTCCCTCTTAAATATAGCCAATGAACTGGCCTCAACTACATTCTGTGGCAGAGAATTCCAGAGATTCACCACTCTCTGTGTAAAAAATGTTTTTCTCATCTCAGTCCTAAAAGATTGCCCCTTCATCCTTAAACTGTGACCCCTTGTTCTGAACTTCCCCAACATCGGGAACAATCTTCCTGCATCTAGCCTGTCCAACCCCTTAAGAATTATGCATGATAAAGTATACTGTACTGATAATTTGCAAATAAATACTATAAATAAATACTGTATATTCAAAAGTCACTATTCACAGTATATGGCAAAGCATTCCAGTTGTATACAAAATTCACAATTTTTTTTAATTTTATGAGCACAGAGGTCTAGCCCCTCGATGTCTAGTGAGGAGTGATCTTAAACTGTGGCTCTTCTCCACAGAACCTTTGCAGCAGAATCACCAAGCTGCAGTCAGTACAAATCCTTGCAATTTGGAATGTGCCAGTCTGCAACACTTGGTTGTGGACAACTCCTTGTATTGGAAGTCCAGAAGGTTTCAGCAGAACAAAGGGCAGCTTTTGTGAATCAAGAAAAAAAACTGCAGATGATGGAAATCGGCAATAAAAACACAAAATGCTGGAAATACTCAACAGGACAGGCAATATCTGTGAAAAGATGGTTTCAGTGGTTTCTTTATTGTCACGTGTACCAGGTACTGTGGAAGAGAACTGTAAATGTTTTAAGTTGAAGACTTCATGAACATTATGGGAGAATGATAGACGGCAATCAGAATTGAATTGAATTGAATACTTTATTGTCACATGTGACAAGTCACAGTGAAATTCTTTGCTTGCATACCCAAGGTATGCAAATAGTCGCCATAAAGGGCACTTACAAAGTTACAAAGTTACAATCCTGGCCCTGCACATTGATGCAATCTTAAAGAACACTCACCAATGTCTCTACTTGCTCCGGAATTTCAGAAGGTTCTTCATGTTGGAGAATACACTGTCGGACATTTTCAAATATACAATGGAGAGCATGCTGACTGGTTGAATCACGGTTTGAACACTTAAGAATGGAGGCTGCAGAAAGTGGTGGATATTGCCCAGTTGATGACGGGTATTAACCTGCCCACCATCGATGTGATCTGCAGGATGTGCTGCTTCATGAAGCAGCTACTACCATCAAAGACCCACACCTACAGGTAGTTATAGTTCTTAGCATTCTACCACATTATAGCACATCACATCCATAGACAAAATACAATGTCCTCAATGGGGTAGAGGTGAATCGAACACTACTTTGGCTTATGAAAGGACCATTCAGAAGCCTGATAACAGGTGGAAAGAAGCTATTGCGGAGTCTAATTGTGGCACTTTCAAACTTCTGTACCTTCTGCCAGATGGGAGTGGCGAGAAGAAGGAATGATCGGGGTGTGACAACACTTTGATTATATTGGCTGCTTATCCGAGGAAGTGTGAAGTGTAGAAGGAGTCAATGGTGGGAAGTCTGGTCTGTTTGACAGACTGGGCGCTACACCTACAACTCTCTGCAATGGCTTGTAGTCTTGGGCAGAGGTGTTCCCCGACCAGGCCGTGATGCAACCTGACAGTTTGCTTTCTATGGTGCATCTGTAGAAGTTTGTAAAATTCACTGGAGCCGATTCGCTGATTTCCTCAGTCTCCTCATGATGTAGAGGCATTGGTGTATCTTCTTCACTGTTGCACCAAAGTGATTGTACCATGACAGATCATGAGTAATATTATTGCCAAGGAACTTGAAGCTCTCAACCACTTCCACTTCTCAAGGTTCAAGGTTCAAGTTTTTTTATTGCCACGTGTACCCATTAAGGTACAGTGATACTCGATTTACCAAACAGCCATACTAAAAAAAGCAACAAAACACACAACTACTTAAAAGTTACCATGAACATCCACCACAGCAGATTCCCCACATTCCTCACTGTGATGAAAGGTAATAAAGTCCAATCTTCTTCCCTCTTTATTCTCCCGCGGTCAGGGCAGTCGAACCATGCGCAGTCGGGGCGATCGAAGCTCCCGCAGCACGCGGTTGAAGTCTCCGCTTCGGGGCGATCGAAGCTCCCGCGTCGGGGTAGTGGAAGCTCCTGCAGCTTGGAAATCCCAAAGTCGGTCTCTAATCAGGGACTGCGAGCTCCACGATGGTAAGTCCACAGGCTCCCCGCGGCTGGAGCTCCCAAAGTTGGTCTCCAGCAGAGGCCGCCAGCTCCACGATGTTAGGCCGCAATGCGTACGGAGATACGATACGATACGATCCCTCATCTCCATCGAGGTAAGAGATTTAAAAAGGTTTCCTCCAACCCCATCCCCCACATGAAACAAGCTAAAGAACACTAAAACATTCATGTAACACGTACTATAAATAACAGAGAAGGAATGACAGACAGATTGTTGGCGAGGCAGCCTTTGCTGGCATCACCCCGCTCCACCCTGCACCATTGATGTTGATTGGGTATGTATTACTCCACAAGAGCGGAACTCGCTATCAAAACATGCAGGGGACGGGGGGACACAATTTTTGACGGCCGCGCGCGCATGCGCACACTCACACACACGCACGAGGCTTGGAGGCTCATTCTCAACTAATCCTGTCTCACCGAATTAACTACAGCCCTGTCTGGACTGACGGGACACCAGCGCTGCTTCTCCGCGCTGGCCATATTTCCCGCAAGTCCAGGGAGGTTAACCTGGCGGGACAGGCAGAGTCTGACTCCCGACCTCTCAGGCCACCTGAGAGGGGGGGGGGGGGGCACTCGGGACAGCGCTGGAGACCCGGCTGGGATCAATCCTGCCTGCGGATGAGGCGCAGGTCTGTGCCACGTCTCCCTCCTCCAATCGCCGCACTCTATCCTCAGGTCTCCCACTCCTCCCTCCTCCAATCATCGCGCCCTCGATCATCAGTCCCACCCCCACTGCCTCGCGGAATGTAGAGATTTTAAAATCGGGATCACAAAAACTTGGGGGGGGATGCCCCCCACCTCTCAAAACATGGGGGGGACATGTCCCCTCTGGCCCCCCCGAGTTTTCCGCCCCTGCTACTCCATGCTTCCTGAAGTCAATATAGTTAGCTCCTTTATCCTGCTAACATTGTGAGAGAGGTTCTTATCCTGACACCCTGTCACTAAGTTCTCTGCCTCCTTCCTGTAGTCCGTCTCATTATTTTTTGGATTCGGTCCACCTCAGTGGTGTCGTCTGCAAACTTGCAGATGGAATTAAACCCGAATTTGTCCGTGCAGTTGTGAGTGTAAAGGGAACATAATAGAGGCCTGAGAATGCAACCTAGCAGGGCACCTGTGTTGAGACTTATTGTAGAGGGAGGCGCAGTCACCTATATTCACTAATTGAGGTCTGTGGATCAGAATGTCGAGGATCCATTGGCAGAAGGGGGAGCTGATTCCTAGTTCCCAGAGTTTGGCAATGAGATTGAATGGGATGAAGGCAGAGCTATAGTTGACAAATAGGAGTCTAATGGAGGAGTCCTTGTTGTCTGGATGTTGCAGAAATGTTTTGGGCCAGAGAGTTGGCAACTGTTGTGTACCTATTGCAATGGTGAGCAAACTGCAGTGGATCAAGGCATGGGGTTGATAGCGGTCTCCCTGAAGCAGGTGGGGACCTCAGAATGGAGTAAAGAGCCATTAAAGAAATCTGCAAATACTTCTGCCAGCTGATCCACACAGGTCCTGAGGATACGGTCGGGGACTCCATCCGGACAAGTTACTTTCCCTGAACTTGTTCTGAGGAAAGCCAACATTACGCGTGGCTCAGTAACCATTGGTACAGGCACACCCGAGTGGCTGGGCAGGTGGCAATCTGCCACCGACCTTCTTCAAAGTTGACGTAGAATCCATTGAGTTCATTAGGGTTCCATTGTTGCCAACGTTACTGCAGGCCTTCGCTTTGTAGCCTGTGGCAGCATGCAAGCCTTGTCACAATCTACGGGTATCCATGACATTGCCCCGAGACTGCAACTTAGTCCTGAATTCACTCTTAGGCTGTGTGGAGGTCATGGATAGATTTCTTGTACTGCCCGGGATCGTTTGACTTGAAGGCTGCGGACCTGGCCTTCACCTGGGAGTGGACTTTGTAGTTGACCATGGTTTCCAGAGTTGGTAAAATACACTTATCATCTTTTTTGGTACATGGTTCTCTACGTACCTGCTGAAAGGTCTGTGACAGCAGTGGCATATTCATCAAGGTTAGCTGCAGATTTCTTGAACACAGACCAGTCTACTGGCTCAAAGCAGTCGCAAAGGGTGTCATCTGTCTGATTTGAGCAGCACTGCACGACCTTCTGTACTGTATCCACCAGCTTCAGTTTCTGCTTGTAAGCAGGGAGTAGAAGCACAGCCAGGTGGTCAGATTTACTAAAGTGCAGTCTGCGAATGGAGCCGTGTGTATTTTTGATGGTTATGTAGCAGCGGTCGAGGGGGTTTGGGCCTCTTGTTAGGCAGAAGATGCGCTGATAGTATTTTGGCAGCAAGCTCTTATGGTTGGCATGGTTGAATTCCATGGCTATTATGTGTATGGCTTCGGAGTATTCCATTTCAAGGCCATTGGTGACAGTGTGTAGCTTCTCAAGTACAAGCTTAGCATAGGATTGGGGCAGGTTGTAGACTGCTGTCGGGATAGCCAAAGTGAATTCCTGCAGCAAGTAGTAGGGACAACACTTCACCACAAGATATTCCACTTCTGAGGAGCAGGAACTCGCCAGGACTAAGTAGAAATTGGGTAGAAAGCCAACCCCCCCCATTCTTAACCTTGCCTGAGGAGATTGTACAGTCCATCCGGTGAAGCGAGAAGCCCTCAGGTTGAATGACACAGTCAGGTGAGGTAGGAGAGAGCACACAGCAGTCTCTCAGTTCCATAAGTTATGCGAGTCAAGCTTTAGTTTCATTCAGTTTGTGCTCAATGGTTTGTACATTTACCAGTAGTATGCTGGGGAGGTGGGGGGGGGGGGGGGGAGGGGGGGATGGGCCCAGAAGCTGGAGTGCAGAGTTAGCCATCAAGTAAGAGGTTGCACTCAGGGCAATCCGGGAGTCGGATAGCATCATCGGGCGCTCCAGCAGGTCAGGCCTCTGACATAGTTGGTCCTCGACGTCAGATTCTGCCGCAGGTTGAGGCCTGCACTCAGTTGGGCCTAGAGGCTCGATTTGCCGTCTCCCTAGCATCGAGGCCCGCACTCATTCGGGTTCAGTGATCTAGTTGGTTTGGCATTTCCTCCCAGTCCGGCCTTGTTGGGCCTGGTTGTCCAGTCCTGTTGTCAACGACAGTTCAAGCTTCTGGGTACGTGTGTAGGCCAAAGGCTTCACCGGTCAGAGTCGGCCTCAATGGTCGGGTCAGCTCATGCCAGGTAAGTTCTTCGGTCCGGGGGGGCATAGGATTGTCAGACATGCAAGAATATGAAAGAAAATATAATTTGAACGTTTAGAAATGGTGCTGTACTTACAGGTGGAAAAAATATTTAGAAGAATAGTGATTATATCGGATAGTAGTAGATCCTTCTCTGAGTAGAGCACACAAAGAATCATCTACTCATCTACTGATTCAGCTGATGGATGTCTCTGCTACTCTGAAGATGCTGAAAATCTTAAATAAATCCAACAAGTGCTTGAAACATTCCACAGGTCAGGCAGCATCTGCAGAAAAAGAACCAGTTAATGATTCACATCCTGAATCTTTCAGCAGATCAGTTCTGGCAAAGGTTCTATGCACTGACTTGTTAATGGATTCTCTTTCCACACAGACTGGCCTCCTATGAGTTTCCAATGCTTTCTGCTTTAACCTATATTACTAAAAGTCTGATTTTGACCGCTTTTGGCTCGCTGTGGTGTGATTTCCGAGAGAACGCCGCCACCTACAGCCGTCATTTTTGGCCAGCTCGCTCAGAGCCCCTCTCCACCTTACGGGACCAGAGGATTTTTCCCATCGATGAAAATTCAGAGAGATATTAATGTTTAAAAAAAAACATTGGGCTGCTGCCCAATTGTTTGCCTCGCCTTTTTAACAAGTTTGTGTTCACAAAATGAATTTTGGTTGTCGGGTGGCTGCTGCCCAATTGTTTGCCTCGCATTTTTAACAAGTTTGTATTCACAAAATTACTTTTGGTTGTCGGGTGGCTGGTGCCCAATTGTTTGCCTCGCCTTTTTAAAAAGTTTGTGTTCACTAAATGAATTTTGGTTGTCGGGTGGCTGCAGCCAAATTGTTTGCCTTGGCTTGGCTTTTAAAATCGTTGCAACAGTTGGCTGCCAGCCCAAGAATCCATTCGGCCCACAATGTCTATATTAGCCCTCTGGAAACCACTACCTTCGGCCCGCAACAGCCATATTAGCGCAACAGAAAGCCCCCCCCCCCTCCCCCCCACCACTGGCGAGCAATATTGTAATTGGTGGAGAGGTGGAGTATTGCATTGGTGACCATCCCTCCCGTGTGATACTGGGACCCAACGGGTCCCACTTAGTACTATATAAAAGCCTGGATGTGCTATCCAGTTTGCTGTTGAGTCTGCCAGGTCATCTTTACATGTTACACCCTGATCCCATTGGTATTCAAAAACCCTTGCAGTGAGGAGCATAGAAAAGCCAGAGAGATGAGCTTACCAGAGTTGGTTCCACTTTCTTGCAGCTTCCATTGCTCACCTGTCAATGGCGCCTGCCTGCGGCGACTTTTGCGGAGCTCCGGAAAATAAAAGGCTCAATTACAACTTCCAACAACTTACCTGGATCAGAAAAACGGCAGAAATCGGTGCCGTTTCGGACAAGCTGCTTGAGCACCTCAAGGCTCTCGCAATTTCGCGATCTCCCGCAGCTGCGGGAACCCCGGACTTTAAACTTTCCCACGCTGGCTGTGGAACTCCCGACCCGACTGAGGATCCCAGGTACTGTACCTTGAAACCCCGGGATGACCCCCAGAGCCGACGAGCTGGATATTCCAGGAACAACGGAGCTGCAGCTGCCGACTTTGAGGGAACCCCTGTTCGTTACGGAGCTGGAGCTGCCGTCTGTGAGGGAATCCCCGTTCCAGCGCAGGTCCGCAGAAACAGCAGGTACAGCAAGTACAGTACCTGGAAACAAAGGGGAAGCCTCCATTGTGTCCGGAAACGTGGCCGTCGGGCAGGACTTCAGGTCAGAATGAAGTGCAGGGGACTTCGGCCCCCTCTCCCAACTATCCTACTGGCTAATGTACAGTCCCTTGAAAACAATGTGGAGGACTTAAGGGCAAGACTGCTTTATCAAAGGGAGCTGAGGGAATGCTCTGTGTTCTGTTTCACAGAGACATGGCTCACCCCCAGCTCCCCAGACTCAGCGGTCCAGCCTGAAGGGTTCTCCATCCACCGCATGGACCGTACCCTGGCATCTGGGAAAGGGAGAGGAGGGGGCGTCTGCCTCATGGTCAACTCTGCGTGGTGTTCCGACGTGGCAGTCCTGTCCAACTCCTGCTCTCCACACCTCGAACATCTGGCGGTGAAGTGCCGTCCCTTCTACCTCCCGAGAGAATTCACCTCCGTTATCCTGACCGCGGTCTACATCCCACCCCAGGCAGACGTCCGTCTGGCACTGGAGGAGCTGCAGGCCGTGGTCAACAAACACCAGACGTCTTACCCCGAGGCATTTACCACCATTGCTGGGGACTTCAATAAGGCGAACCTCAAGAAATCACTCCCCAACTTCCACCAACATGTCTCCTGCTGCACCAGAGGACCTAACACCCTCGACCACTGCTACACCACCATCAAGAATGCCTATCGTTCTATCCCTCGCCCTCACTTCGTAAGTCCGACCATACTGCGGTGCTGCTTCTTCCTGCCTACAAGCAGCAATTAAAGAGCGCACCCCCAGAAGTGAGGACAGCACAGAGCTGGTCGGGGGGGGGGGGGGGGGCAGAAGAACAACTCCAGGACTGTTTGGAGTCTGTAGACTGGGCAATGTTCAAGGACTTGGCAACGGACTTGAACGAATATGCCACAGTCGTTACAGACTTCATAAAGAAATGTGTGGAGGACTGCATCCCTACAAAAACCTTCCGAGTGTTTCCCAATCAGAAACCTTGGATGAACTTTGAGATCCGCACTCTCCTGAGGTCCAGACACAGGGTATTCACATCCAACGATACAGTGGCCTACATGAAGACCAGATACGACCTTGGTAAAGCCATCAAAAAGGCCAAAAGGGACTTCTGCTCCAAACTGGAGGACGAGACAGATGTTCGGCAGCTGTGGCAGGGTCTGAATGCAATCACCTCCTACAAGGCAAAACCAGGAGGCAGCTCGAATGCCGGTGTAACATCACTCCCTGACGAGCTCAATGCGTTTTACGCACGCTTTGACAGGGAGAATACTGATGTGCCTTCCCGATCCCCCATTCGCTGTGATGGCATTTCAGTCTCAGTCACAGAGGCCGATGTTAGGAAATCCTTCAGAGGGGTGAACCCCCGAAAAGCACCTGGACCTGATGGTATACCCGGCCGTGTTCTAAAAACCTGTGCGGACCAACTGGCGGGAGTTTTAACGGACATTTTCAACCTCTCACTTCTGAGGTCTGAGGTCCCCATCTGCTTTAAAAGGGCATCAATTATACACGTGCCCAAGAAGAGTAAGGTGACGTGCCTCAATGACTATCGACCAGTGGCACTAACGCCGGTGGTGATGAAGTGCTTTGAGAGGTTGATCATGGAGCAAATCAACTCCTACATCGACAAAAACCTGGACCCACTGCAGTTCACGTACCGCCACAACAGATCAATGGTGGATGCGATCTCGCTGGCCCTCCACTCCGCACTGGACCACTTGGACAACAAAAACTCATATGTCAGGCTGTTATTCATTGATTACAGCTCGGCATTTAACACAATCATCCCCTCCAAACTGGTTACCAAACTCGCAGAACTGGGTCTCTGCGCATCCCTCTGCAACTGGATCCTCGACTTCCTCGTCCACAGACCACAGTCTGTTCGTATTGGTGGAAATGTGTCAGCCTCAATAAGAATCAGCACGGGAGCACCGCAAGGCTGCGTGCTCAGCCCCCTGCTGTACTCACTCTATACCCATGACTGCGTAGCGAACCACAGTGCTAACTCCATCATCAAGTTCGCTGACGACACCACTATTGTGGGGCGTATCACTGATGGGGATGAGTCAGAGTACAGAAGAGAGATCGAGCAACTGTCCATATGGTGCCAGCGCAATAACCTGGCCCTCAACACCAGCAAAACCAAGGAACTGATTGTGGACTTTGGAAGGAGTAGGAGGGGGACCCACAGCCCCATTTATATCAACGGGTCGATGGTTGAAAGGGTCAAGAACTTCAAATTCCTGGGGGTGCACATCTCTGAAGATCTTTCCTGGTCCGAGAACACTAACGCAATTATCAAAAAAGCTCATCAGCGCCTCTACTTCCTGAGAAGATTACGGAGAGTCGGATTGTCAAGGAAGACTCTCTCTAACTTCTACAGGTGCACAGTCGAGAGCATGCTGACCGGTTGCATCGTGGCTTGGTTCGGCAATTTGAGCGCCCTGGAGAGGAAAAGACTACAAAAAGTAGTAAACACTGCCCAGTCCATCATCGGCTCTGACCTTCCTTCCATCGAGGGGATTTATCGCAGTCGCTGCCTCAAAAAGGCTGGCAGTATCATCAAAGACCCACACCATCCTGGCCACACACTCATCTCCCTGCTACCTTCAGGTAGAAGGTACAGGAGCCTGAAGACTGCAACAACCAGGTTCAGGAATAGCTACTTCCCCTCAGCCATCAGGCTATTAAACCTGGCTCGGACAAAACTCTGATTATTAGCAACCACTTTCTGTTATTTGCATTTTACCAGTTTATTTATTCATGTGTGTATATATTTATATCATGGTATATGGACACATTTATCTGTTTTGTAGTAAATGCCTACTATTTTCTGTGTGCTTAAGCAAAGCAAGAATTTCGTTGTCCTATACAGGGACACATGACAATAAACTCACTTGAACTTGAATGTGTTGTTGAATTAGTAAGAGAATCTGTGGAAAATTTGCTCCCAACCCCTCCCAGTCCACTCAGAAAATGTCACTTACACAGAAAATCAAACGTTCAAAGTTTGGAAACTATTTACGATGATGCTGAGAAACCTCATCAATCACCCAAGGAGACATAACAAACCTGACCTTGAATTGGCTGCAGAGAGTCTATCAATTTTGAAACAGCCTGCTTCCTCAAATAATAAGCAGAGACAAACCTGATCTATTCAGTCATTCAGTGACACTTTTGTGCAACAAACTGAATAGCTTACATTAGTCTCTGTATGTAAAGAACGGAACTCAGCTCTGGACTCATTCAATATGCGTCTCAACCAATGATTTAATTTATACTGAACCTCAAAACAAGCACTGTTTTCTCATGTTTAGCTCTTTTCAGCTTTTTTTTTCATCATTCCAAACTAAATAATTAGCCTCTTTAAAAATATGTTTCCGCAGCTTGGAAAATAAACGGTAAAACGTCTGCAGAATTTCTCTTATTGAATTATGATTCAGAGCAATGAATCTTCACCTTCTAACAGAATGGTCATCTTTCCATGTGTCATTTGAGAGATTTATCATTGCTACAAATTCTACAACTGGTATTTGCATGCCACTACCCTCCAGGATTTTGAATGAAACATAAAATGTATTCATGGTATGTATAAAAAAAACCATATAGACTCACCACAGCCAACATTCCTCAAGTGGTGAAAGATTTCCAATTGCATATTGAACAACAAAACAATTTTAGTCAGCCTTTCGGTCAGTCGAGTAGTAGTACTTCTAGTGCCCAATCCTGCTGGAATTTTGACCTTGTTACCGCAATCAGAGGGTGTTTAGAACCTTAGGAGTAGAATGGTGAACAAATCAGGAGATAGAAGGTTTGGAGACAGAGGAAGATTAGGGGATGAACTAACAAAGCCCAAGAAACATAAATCAGGGAAACAAGAACAATACACATTTATTGTCATTTGAGCCCCAGTGAGACTCAAACTAAATTTTGTTCCACAGCCATACAAACAAAAACAATGTCCTGCAGACATACACACAATTAAGTTCACACAAACATCCATCACAGTGAACCCACTGTGATGGAAGGCAAAAGTCTTTTCTCTCCCCTGCTCTCCCGATGTCCAAGCCCCAGGCGGGCGATGATAAGTCCCACGGCCATTTTAGGCCGTGCCGGGCGATTTACGGCCCCGCTCCCGGTCTAAAAGTCACAAAGTTGGAGCCCCCGGCGGGCGCTGTAATGTCCCACGGCCATGAAGCCGTGCCGGGTGATGTATGACCCCGCTCCGGGTCGTTCCAAACCCCGCGACACGGGCTGGAGAAGTCGCGTTGCGGGAGCTCCGGGAAGCGGTCTCTCTCTCCCCCCGGACCCGCGAGCTCCCGATGTCCCAGTCCACCGGACCTGCGGCTGCGTTGCTGGAGCCTCCGAGCCCCAGGAGTCGAGTCGCAGCAGCGAGTCACCACCGCTCCCCACGCACCGAGGCCGGCCAGCCCCACGATGGTGAGTAGTCCGCAGCGCAGTCTCCCGAGCCCCCGGGTCGTTCAGGTTGGAGGCCGCTCCACGGTGCTAGGCCCCAACGACAACGGAGACCCGACAGGGAAAAGGTCGGGTCTCCCGGACAGGGAAGAGATTTTAAACGGTTTCCCCCACCCCCCCCCCCGCCCCCCACATATACACATTTAAAAACCAGTATTTAAAAAAACACCAAACACTACATTTAACTAGACAAAAAATAAAAAAAGACAGACAGGCTGTAGGAGCCGCTGCAACGAGTCGCGCCGCCACCAGGAAGCAAGCAACATGTCTAGTGATTTAAGAGTACTGGGCTTCAGACAAGAGAAAAAAGGGAAGATAGACACAAAAAACTTGAGTAACTCAGCAGGACAGGCAGCATCTCTGAAGAGAAGGAGTGGGTGACATTTCGGGTCGAGACCCTTCTTCAGACTGGTTAGGGATAAGGGAAATGAGAGATATAGACGGTGATGTGGAGAGATAAAGAACAATGAATGAAAGATATGCAAAAAAGTAACGATGATAAAGGGAACAGGCCATTGTAAGCTGTTTGTAGGGTGAAAATGAGAAGCTAGTGCGACTTGGGTGGAGGAGGGATAGAGAGAGAGAGGGAATGCTGGGGCTACCTGAAGTGAGATAAATCAATATTCATAACACTGGGCTGTAAGCTGCCCAAGCGAAATATGAGATGCTGTTCCTCCAATTTGTATTTAGCCTCAAGCATCAAGTCAAAAGAGTTTATTGTCAGTTGATAGGACAATGAAATTCTTGCTTTGCTTCAGCACAACAGCCTCACACTGACAATGGAGGAGACCGAGGACAGAAAGGTCTGTGTAAGAATGGGAAGGAGAATTAAAGTGTCCAGCACCCAGGAGATCAAGTTGGTTCACGTGGGCTGAGCGAAGGTGTTCTGCGAAACGATCGCCCAGTCTGCGTTTGGTCTCTTACACAAGAGAAAAATGAGAGGAAAATGATGGTTGAAAGGCTCGAGGTAGAGGGGGGGGGGGGGGGGGGGGGAGGGGACTGGCATAGGAGCAGGAAATTATTAGTGACAAACATTTTCGGACAGTTGGTAATAACTCGTAAAATCAGCATCTCCCCATTTATGTATGAAACTTGAATTTCTAAGAGCTATTGGGCAGGCTAGCACTTTATTACATGGAGCACAGGAAGATGTGGTGGGGGGTGATCTTATAGAAGTGTACAAGCTCATGAGGGGAATAGATTGGATGATTAGAGAGTCTTTATCCAGAGTAGGGTAATAAATAACCGGAGGTCATACATTTAAGGTATGAGGTAAAACCTGAGGGGCAACCTTTTCACACATCTATATTACTAAAAGTCTGATCTTGACCGCTTTTGACTTACTGTGATGTAATTTCCGAGAGAACGTCGCCATTTATAGACGTCATTTTTGGCCACCTCGCTCAGAGCCCCCCTCAGCCGGACTGGACTAGAGGCTTTTTCCCATCGATAAAAAATCAGAGAGATATTAATGTTTTTTAAAATTTCACCATTTTCTCTGCTGCCCCCGCTGGTGGCAGGGGGGAGGGCCTAGAAAATCTGGAAGTGTCGTGGCTCACTCAGTCTCTGCCAGACGGAGGAAGCAAGAGGGTCACGGCTCTCTGAGCTGCGAATAACACTGAATGCACGTCTACTCCACGGTGTGTCCCCGGGATGTGGTTTTCAGTAAATGTGTTTGTTGTTGGCAAAGTGTTTGCCCAATTGGGTTGGCTTTTTAAAGGGCTTTCTGCAAATTTGTTTTTTTGCTTGCAAAGTGTTTTTGCCCAATTGGGTTAGCTTTTAAAGGGCTTGCTTGCAACAGTTTTCGGATGGATAAAGCATGAATAAATATTTTATTAGATGAGGACTGTGTTTAATTAAAAATTGGCGCTCATTGTGTGATTTTCGTTTTGATGCAAGATGGCGCCAATGACGCCATTTCCGGTTAGTGGCATGCTGGCGCTGAGGGCGTAATTTCCGGTTCGTGGCAAAAAGCGAGAGGGTGACATAGAAACATAGAAACATAGAAACATAGAAATTAGGTGCAGGAGTAGGCCATTCGGCCCTTCGAGCCTGCACCGCCATTCAATATGATCATGGCTGATCATCCAACTCAGTATCCCGTACCTGCCTTCTCTCCATACCCTCTGATCCCCTTAGCCACAAGGGCCACATCTAACTCCCTCTTAAATATAGCCAATGAACTGGCCTCGACTACCCTCTGTGGCAGGGAGTTCCAGAGATTCACCACACTCTGTGTGATAAAAGTTCTTCTCATCTCGGTTTTAAAGGATGTCCCCCTTATCCTTAAGCTGTGACCCCTTGTCCTGGACTTCCCCAACATCGGGAGCAATCTTCCTGCATCTAGCCTGTCCAACCCCTTAAGAATTTTGTAAGTTTCTATAAGATCCCCTCTCAATCTCCTAAATTCCAGAGAGTATAAACCAAGTCTATCCAGTCTTTCTTCATAAGACAGTCCTGACATCCCAGGAATCAGTCTGGTGAACCTT
This sequence comes from Amblyraja radiata, assembly GCF_010909765.2. Classification (NCBI taxonomy): domain Eukaryota; kingdom Metazoa; phylum Chordata; class Chondrichthyes; order Rajiformes; family Rajidae; genus Amblyraja; species Amblyraja radiata. The sequence goes on along the minus strand of NC_045958.1, from coordinate 47,847,172 downwards.
CTCTGCACTCCCTCTATGGCAATAATGTCCTTCCTCAGATTTGGAGACCAAAACTGTACGCAATACTCCAGGTGTGGTCTCACCAAGACCCTGTACAACTGCAGTAGAACCTCCCTGCTCCTGTACTCAAATCCTTTTGCTATGAAAGCTAACATACCATTCGCTTTCTTCACTGCCTGCTGCACCTGCATGCCCACTTTCAATGACTGGTGTACCATGACACCCAGGTCTCGCTGCATCTCCCCTTTTCCTAGTCGGCCATCATTTAGATAATAGTCTGCTTTCCTGTTTTTGCCACCAAAATGGAGAACCTCACATTTATCCACATTATACTGCATCTGCCAAACATTTGCCCACTCACCCAGCCTATCCAAGTCACCTTGCAGTCTCCTAGCATCCTCCTCACAGCTAACACTGCCCCCCAGCTTAGTGTCATCCGCAAACTTGGAGATATTGCCTTCAATTCCCTCATCCAGATCATTAATATATATTGTAAATAGCTGGGGTCCCAGCACTGAGCCTTGCGGTACCCCACTAGTCACTGCCTGCCATTGTGAAAAGGACCCGTTTACTCCTACTCTTTGCTTCCTGTTTGCCAGCCAGTTCTCTATCCACATCAATACTGAACCCCCAATGCCGTGTGCTTTAAGTTTGTAAATTAATCTCTTATGTGGGACCTTGTCGAAAGCCTTCTGGAGTCCAGATACACCACATCCACTGGTTCTCCCCTATCCACGCTACTAGTTACATCCTCGAAAAATTCTATAAGATTCGTCAGACATGATTTACCTTTTGTAAATCCATGCTGACTTTGTCCAATGATTTCACCACTTTCCAAATGTGCTGCTATCCCATCTTTAATAACTGACTCTAGCAGTTTCCCCACTACCGATGTTAGACTAACTGGTCTGTAATTCCCCGTTTTCTCTCTCCCTCCCTTCTTAAAAAGTGGGGTTACGTTTGCTACCCGCCAATCCTCAGGAACTACTCCAGAATCTAAAGAGTTTTGAAAGATTATTACTAATGCATCCACTATTTCTGGAGCTACTTCCTTAAGTACTCTGGGATGCAGCCTATCTGGCCCTGGGGATTTATCGGCCTTTAATCCATTTAATTTCCCCAACACCACTTCCCGGCTAACCTGGATTTCACTCAATTCCTCCAACTCCTTTGACCCGCGGTCCCCTGCTATTTCCAGCAGATTATTTATGTCTTCCTTAGTGAAGATGGAACCAAAGTAGTTATTCAATTGGTCCGCCATATCCTTGTTCCCCATGATCAACTCACCTGTTTCTGACTGCAAGGGACCTACATTTGTTTTAACTAATCTCTTTCTTTTCACATATCTATAAACACTTTTGCAGTCAGTTTTTATGTTCCTTGCCAGTTTTCTTTCATAATCTATTTTTCCTTTCCTAATTAAGCCCTTTGTCCTCCTCTGCTGGTCTCTGAATTTCTCCCAGTCCTCCGGTATGCTGCTTTTTCTGGCTAATTTGTACGCATCATCCTTCGCTTTGATACTATCCCTGATTTCCCTTGTTATCCACGGATGCACTACCTTCCCTGATTTATTCTTTTGCCAAACTGGGATGAACAATTTTTGTAGTTCATCCATGCAGTCTTTAAATGTCTTCCATTGCATATCCACCGTCAACCCTTTTAGAATTAATTGCCAGTCAATCTTGGCCAATTCACGTCTCATACCCTCAAAGTTACCTTTCTTTAAGTTCAGAACCATTGTTTCTGAATTAACAATGTCACTCTCCATCCTAATGAAGAACTCAACCATATTATGGTCACTCTTGCCCAAGGGGGCACGTACAACAAGACTGCTAACTAACCCTTCCTCATTACTCAATACCCAGTCTAAAATAGCCTGCTCTCTCGTTGGTTCCTCTACATGTTGATTTAGATAACTATCCCGCATACATTCCAAAAAATCCTCTTCCTCAGCACCCCTGCCAATTTGATTCCCCCAATCTATATGTAGATTGAAGTCACCCATTATAACGGTTTTGCCTTTGTCGCACGCATTTCTAATTTCCTGTTTGATACCATCTCCAACTTCACTACTACTGTTAGGTGGCCTGTACACAACACCCACCAGCGTTTTCTGCCCCTTAGTGTTTCGCAGCTCTACCCATACCGATTCCACATCCTGCAAACTAATGTCCTTCCTTTCCATTGTGTTAATCTCCTCTCTAATCAGCAACGCTACCCCACCTCCTTTTCCTTTCTCTCTATCCCTCCTGAATATTGAATATCCCTGGATGTTCAGCTCCCAGCCTTGGTCACCCTGGAGCCATGTCTCCGTGATCCCAACTATATCATAGTCATTAATAGCTATCTGCACATTCAACTCATCCACCTTATTACGAATGCTCCTTGCATTGAGACACAAAGCCTTCAGGCTTGTTTTTACAACACTCTTACCCCTTATACAATTTTGTTGAAAAGTGGGCCTTTTTGATTTTTGCCCTGGATGTTCCGGCCTGCCACTTTTACTTTTCACCTTGCTACCTATTGCTTCTACCCTCATTTTACACCCCTCTGTCTCTACGCTCACACATTTAAGAAACCCTTTCCCTTTAACTCCATCCTCCACTAACCCATTCGACACCCCCACCCCCCTTATTCAGTTTAAAACCACCCGTGTAGCAGTGGCAAACCTGCCTGCCAGAATGCTGGTCCCACACCTGTTAAGATGTAATCCGTCCCTTTTGTACAGTTCCCCCTTACCCCAAAACAGATCCCAGTGATCTAAGAATCTAAATCCCTGCCCCGTGCACCAGTTCCTCAGCCACACGTTCAGGTCCCGTATCTCCCTGTTCCTGCTCTCGCCAGCACGAGGAATTGGAAGCAAACCGGAGATAACAACCCTGGAGGTCCTGCTTTTCAGCATTTTTCCGAGCTCTCTAAAGTCACGCTGCAGAATATTCATCCCCTTCTTTCCGACATCATTTGTGCTGACATGCACTACCACTTCCGGATGTTCACCTTCGCCCTTGGGGATTTTCTGCACTCTGTCCGTGACATCCTGGATCCTGGCACCAGGAAGGCAGCACACCATCCTCGCATCCCGTCTGTTGCCGCAGAAACCCCTGTCCGTACCTCTCACAATGGAGTCTCCTACTACAATGGCGTTGCCTGCCTTAGGCCTTTTTGGTTTCGGCTCAACAGCCCTATTCGCATCACAAGCCAGTCCGCCGCCCAGTGTAAACACCTCTTCTGTCCCGACAGCTTCTAAGTGGGTGAACCTGTTCACAAGAGGTACAACACCCGGGGACGTTGGCATTCCATGCTTCCCTCCCGTTCTCACTGTCTCCCACCTTCTCTCTTCCAGTACCTTAGGTGTAACAATCGTACTGTAGGACTTGCCGAGGAACGACTCAGTTTCTCGGACGAACCGGAGGTCATCCACTTGCTTCTCCAGTTCCCCAACACGGCCCTTCAGGAGCTCTACCTGGATGCACTTTTCGCATTTGTAGCAGCCAGAGGCACCAGCGGTGTCCTTGACCTCCCACATAATGCAAGCATCACACTGAATCAGCTTGCCTGACATCTCCTTCTTTCGTCTCTCCCTCTGCAGTGTTTTGCGTAGTCTCCTCTCCTCAGCCTCCTCTCCGAAGACTCTCGAGCCAAAGACTCACACTTTACTCACAGGGCACTTCCCTCACAAGGCCACTCACTCACTGCCGCTCGCTAAGTGCCGTCTTGCTTAAATTGACTGATAAATTGCCTGATTTACCAATTTACAAACCAAATTCCTCAGTTTTCAACTGTTTTCCCAGCACTGACTCACTTCTCTCCTCCCACTTGGGCTAGAGCCAATCAGTCGTATATTTTGCTAAACTCCTGCTGCTGTTGTTGCTCCCAAAGCTACAGCAGTTCTGAGTCAAGTCTGCCTGTCCTTGACCTGTACTTAAACTGCTTTCACTTCTCTCCTCCCACTTGGGCTAGAGCCAATCATTCGTATCTCTTGCTAATCTCCTGCTGTTGTTGTTGCTCCCAAAGCTACAGCAGTTCTGAGTCAAATCTGCCTGTCCTTGACCTGTACTTAAACTGTTTTCACTTCTCTCCTCCCAGTTGGGCTAGAGCCAATCAGTCGTATCTCTTGCTAATCTCCTGCTGTTGTTGTTGCTCCCAAAGCTACAGCAGTTCTGAGTCAAGTCTGCCTGTCCTTGACCTGTACTTAAACTGTTTTCACTTCTCTCCTCCCACTTGGGCTAGAGCCAATCATTCGTATCTCTTGCTAATCTCCTGCTGTTGTTGTTGCTCCCAAAGCTACAGCAGTTCTGAGTCAAGTCTGCCTGTCCTTGACCTGTACTTAAACTGTTTTCACTTCTCTCCTCCCACTTGGGCTAGAGCCAATCAGTCGTATCTCTTGCTAATCTCCTGCTGTTGTTGTTGCTCCCAAAGCTACAGCAGTTCTGAGTCAAGTCTGCCTGTCCTTGACCTGTACTTAAACTGTTTTCACTTCTCTCCTCCCACTTGGGCTAGAGCCAATCAGTCGTATCTCTTGCTAATCTCCTGCTGTTGTTGTTGCTCCCAAAGCTACAGCAGTTCTGAGTCAAGTCTGCCTGTCCTTGACCTGTACTTAAACTGTTTTCACTTCTCTCCTCCCACTTGGGCTAGAGCCAATCAGTCGTATCTCTTGCTAATCTCCTGCTGTTGTTGTTGCTCCCAAAGCTACAGCAGTTCTGAGCCGACATCAAGATGGCGCCGAGTGCAGGCGCCATTGAATAATTCAAGAGAGCTGACTGCTCTGTCTATCGTGAGTGTGTTTGTTGGATGTTATTTAAAGCACGTTTTTGCTTCAGCACAGGCAGCCTCTACAGGAGGCTTTAAACATTTGTTTTACACACTGTATATTCAACACGTTCTGAAGTTACTTGGCATTTTAGTATTGGGTGAGTGTGTGTGAGTGTGTGTGTGTGTGTGTGTGTGTGTGTGTGTGTGTGTGTGTGTGTGTGTGTGTGTGTGTGTGTGTGTGTGTGTGTGTGTGTGTGTGTGTGTGAATCAGTCTGTATATGTGTGTGTGAATGAGTCTGTGTGTGTGTGTGAATGAGTCTGTGTGTGTGTGTGTGTGAATGAGTCTGTGTGTGTGTGTGTGTGTATGAGTCTGTGTGTGTGTGTATGTGTGTGTGTGTGTGTGAATGAGTCTGTGTGTGTGTGAATGAGTCTCTGTGTGTGTGAATTTGTGTGTGTGAATGAGTCTGTGTGTGTGTGAATGAGTCTGTGTGTGTGTGTGTGTGTGTGTGTGAATGAGTCTGTGTGTGTGACAGTGTGGCTGCGTGTGTGTGTGTGTGTCTGTTTGATTGAGTCTGTGTGTGTGTGTGTGTGTGTATGTGTGTGTGTGAATGAGTCTGTGTGTGTGTGTGTGTGTGTGTGTGTGTGTGTGTGTGTGTGTGTGTGTGTGTGTGTGTGAATGAGTCTGTGTGTGTGTGTGAATGAGTCTGTGTGTGTGTGTGTGTGTGTGTGTGAATGAGTCTGTGTGTGTGTGTGTGAATGAGTCTGTGTGAGTGTGTGTGAATGAGTCTGTGTGTGTGTGTGTGTGAATAACAAGGAGCAGAGTGGGGGGGGTGAAGGGAGGAGGGGTGACTGAATGAACTGCCGGTGTACCAAGCGTGAGTGACTGCACTGCCAGCCCACGAGCCGTAAGTAAGTGAACTGCCAGCCCACCAGCCATTAGTGACTGAACTGCCAGCCCAATAATCCATTCCGTCCACCCTCTCCCCCTTCTCTCTCACAGTCTGTCACCTGTTTTGGGCAGAATTTCTGGCAGTTTCTCAACTGCCAGGTCCGAGTGACTGTACTGCCAGGCCTCAGGGACTGAGCTGCTAGCCCAAGAATCCATTTGGCCCACAATGTCTATACTAGCCTTCAGAAAACCAGTACCTTTGACCCACAACACCCATACTAGTGCAACAGAAATCCCCCCCCCCCCCCCCCCCCCACTGGCGAGCAATATTGGAATTGGTGGAGAGTTGGAATATTGTGTTGGGCGACCAGCCCTCCCGTGTGATGCTGGGACCCAACGCGTCCCACTTAGTCTAGTAGAAACATAGAAACATTGAAAATAGGTGCAGGAGGAGGCCATTTGGCCCTTTGAGCCAGCACCGCCATTCATTGTGATCATGGCTGATCGTCCCCTATCAATAACCCGTGCCTGCCTTCTCCCCATATCCCTTGACTCCAGTAGCCCCTAGAGCTCTATCTAACTCTCTCTTAAATCCATCCAGTGACTTGGCCTCCACTGCCCTCTGTGGCAGGGAATTCCATAAATTCACAACTCTCTGGGTGAAAAAGTTTTTTCTCACCTCAGTCTTAAATGACCTCCCCTTTATTCTAAGACTGTGGCCCCTGGTTCTGGACTCGCCCCACATTGGGAACATTTTTCCTGCATCTAGCTTGTCCAGTCCTTTTATAATTTTATATGTTTCTATAAGTTACCCCCTCATCCTTCTAAACTCCAGTGAATACAAGCCTAGTCTTTTCAATCTTTCCTCATATAATAATAATAATAATAATAATAATAATATATTTTATTGTCATTGCACATAAGCGCAACAAGATTTTGTATGCAGCTTCCATCCGATGTCATAACATAAATAACTAATAAAATTTAGATTTAGTTACCCCGAGAACATGGTTTGTAAAAGAACAGTAAAATAGTCAAATCAGTTCAAACAGGCTAAAGTGCAGATGTGTCTGTGCGACGTGACCATCCGAGGGAGACAGTCCAGGGGGGGTGGGGGCCACTCAGCAGGGCCGGTTCAGAGCCGCTATAGCTCTGGGAATGAATCCGTTCCTGAGTCTGGAGGTTCAGGCGTAGAAGGCCTTGTAACGCCTGCCGGAGGGAAGTAGTTCGAACAGTCCATTACACGGGTGTGAGGAGTCTTTATGAATGCTGACGGCCTTCCTGAGGCACCGTGTGTGGTAGATGCCCTCCAAGGCTGGTAGCTGTGTCCCAATGATCTTCTGCGCCCTGTGGACGACGCGCTGAAGAGCTCTCCTTTCCGCCTCCGTGTAGCTGAGATACCACACAGAGATGCCATATGTTAATATGCTCTCTGTGGTGCAGCGGTAGAAGGTTGTCAGCAGCTGTTGGGGCAGACCAATCTTTTTTAATGTCCTCAGGAAGAACAGTCGTTGCTGTGCCTTCTTGACCAGCGCAGCGTTGTTGGTGGACCATGTGAGGTCCTCTGAAATGTGAGTGCCCAGAAACTTAAAGCTGGACGCTCTCTCCACACTGTCCCCGTAGATGGAGATTGGGGTGTATTCTCACTTATGTGACCTCTTGAAGTCAATAATCAGCTCCTTGACAGTCCCGCCATCCCAGGGATCAATCTTGTGAACCTACGCTGCACTGCCTCAATCACAAGGACGTCCTTCCTCAAATTAGGAGACCAAAACTGTACACAATACTCCAGATGTGGTCTCACCAGAGCCCTATACAACTGCAGAAGAACTGCACACAGAATGATGAATATAAGGAATGAGCTATCAGAGGAGGTATTAAGGCAGGTACTATAACAACATTTAAAAGTCATTTGGAATGCTACACGGAGAGGAAAGGTTTAGAGATTGTAGGTTCAGAGATTGCCAAATGCAAGCAGGTGGGATTAGCCGAGATGGAGCATCTTGGTCAGCATGGGCATGTTGGGCAGAAGGGTATGTTTCCATGCTATATTACTCCCAGACTCAAACAAACCTCATGAGAAAACAAATTCCTATGGCAGAGTAGAAGTTCATTCACGCTGGTGTATTGGCAATAAAACTCAGTATTGCTTTCTACCCTCCTCCATCACCCTTAACCAATACACGTCACGTGCACCAGAAATCTTCTTTCCTGAAAGCAGTGCGAGTTTCAACTAGAATCTTCAATAACTTCTGAAAATTAATGAGAGTTTTTCTTGTCCTTGGCTCTCAGGCATAAAGGCCCCGAGGCAGTAAGACAAGGCGGGTGCGCAGCCTGTTGGGTTTTTACTCAATGTGAAGCCCAAACATGGAAAACAAAGAAGGGATGCGATTTTTCACACTATGAAAAAGGATTGCACCAGAAATTCAGTCACATAGTGCTATCTCTTTTGTTCAATGTGATAGTGCTTCTCTAAAATATTATTGTGAACTTGTGATGTATAAAAATGACTTGGATGTAAAATATAGATGGGTTGGTGAATACGTTTGCTGACAACACTACAATAGGCCTACTTGATATCCCAGTTGCTTCCATCTTATAAGTTACAGATGGTTTTAGACTCCCACTCTCACCTTACTTCACCCCTCACACAACTATACTGTTGTACTTTTCTCAACTCACTTACCAAAGGAAAAATACCCAGCTAGGCTCAGTGGTGAAACAGTCTAGTTCAGAAGAGGAAGTGGAAGGGATAGCTTCTGACACAAGTACACATTGTTCAAATCCTGGCACCACAGAGAAGAGGGTGGTTTAGCTTCTTGGATGATGAATTTGTGCATTAGTTCTGCTCTGAGAGATTATGGTGAGGTAGGCCGCAGTGGATGATCATGGTTAATGAGATGCCTGAACGTGTCAAAGATATCCTGAAATGGGAGGGGGAGGAGCCCGAGGTCGTGGTACATATAGGTACCAATGACATAGGTAGAAAAAGGGAAGAGGTCCTGAAAGGAGAATTTAGGGAGTTAGGAAGAGAGTTAAGGAAAAGGACCGCAAAGGTAACAATCTCAGGATTACTGCCTGTGCCACGCGACAGTGAGAGTAGGAATGGAGCAAGGTGGAGGATAAATGCGTGGCTGAAGGACTGGTGCAGTGGGCAGGGATTCAAGTTTCTGGATCATTGGAACCTCTTTTGGGGAAGGTGTGACATGTACAAAAAGGACGGGTTGCACTTGAACCCGAGGGGGACCAATATCCTGGCGGGGAGATTTGCAAAGGCTACTGGGGAGACTTTAAACTAGAACGGTTGGGGGGAGGGACTCAAATAGAGAAAGCTAGTAGACAGTGCGTGAGGCAGGAGGCAGAGAAGGGAAGCAGTCAGACCCAACATGTAGGGGGGAAAGAAGAAAAAGATAATACCCAAAGAATAAGAGGAGGTGGGTTTCTTAAACGTGTGAGCAGAGAGACAGAGGGGTGTAAAATGAGGGAAGAAGCAATAGGTAGCAGGTGAAAAGTAAAAGTGGTAGGCAGATAAATCCAGGGCAAAAATCAAAAAGGGCCATTTTTCAACATAATTGTATAAGGGGTAAGAGTGTTGTAAAAACAAGCCTGAAGGCTTTGTGTCTCAATGCAAGGAGCATTCGTAATAAGGTGGATGAGTTGAATGTGCAGATAGCTATTAATGACTATGATATAGTTGGGATCACGGAGACATGGCTCCAGGGTGAACAATGCTGGGAGCTGAACATCCAAGGATATTCAATATTCAGGAGGGATAGACAGAAAGGAAAAGGAGGTGGGGTAGCATTGCTGGTTAGAGAGGAGATTAACGCAATAGAAAGGAAGGACATTAGCTTGGAGGATGTGGAATCGATATGGGTAGAGCTACGAAACACTAAGGGGCAGAAAACGTTAGTGGGAGTTGTGTACAGGCCACCTAACAGTGGTAGTGGAGTTGGGGGTGGCATCAAACAGGAAATTAGAAATGCGTGCAACAAAGGTAAAACAGTTATAATGGGTGACTTCAATCTATATATAGATTGGATGAATCAAATTGGCAGGGGTGCTGAGGAAGAGGATTTTTTGGAATGTATGCGGGATAGTTTTCTTTTTATTTTTTTCTTTTTTCTTTTATTTTATTAGAAGTACAGTAAATTACAACAATACACATCAGTCAGATATATCTCATTACATTTGTTGTACCACTTCATTTTTCGAGCTTTAAAAAAGATAGAAATAAAAGAAGTAAGGAAAAAGTGAGCAAGAATCGTGAAGGTGCAGGAAAGTGTTGGGAAAAGAAAGCCCCCTAGGGAAGAAGTTAGAGAAGGAAGTAAAGAAAGTAAATAAGACCCTAGAAAGAAAAGGGAAAAAAAAGGAAAAACAATCGCTCTATTGTAACACAAAACTCGCAAAAAAGGATATACCAACCGTGTTTTAAAAAATATATATATTTTATACCCCCCGTTACCAGATCCTGGTACCATTTATATTTTAAATTGCTATTGCACCTTATGCTTGTAATAGTTCCATAAATGCACACCACGTCTTTTGGAAGTGGTCTGCTTTGCCTGCTAGGAGGAGTCTCATCTCTTCCAAGTGTAGTGTTTCGAACATGTTTGAAATCCACATTTTTATTGTTGGTATTGGAGCATTTTTCCAAAATTTGAGTATAAGCTTTTTTCCCATTATTAGCCCGTAATTAAGTAAGTTCTTTTGAAACACGTTTAATTCGGGGTTACCTTCCGATATTCCAAAAATGATCTATTCTGCTTTTGGTACAAGTTTTATTTTAACCATATAACCATATAACAATTACAGCACGGAAACAGGCCATCTCGGCCCTACAAGTCCGTGCCGAACAATTTTTTTTCCCTTAGTCCCACCTGCCTGCACTCATACCATAACCCTCCATTCCCTTCTCATCCAAATGCCTATCCAATTTATTCTTAAATGATACCAACGAACCTGCCGCCACCACTTCAACTGGAAGCTCATTCCACACCGCTACCATTCTCTGAGTAAAGAAGTTCCCCCTCATGTTACCCCTAAATTTCTGTCCCTTAATTCTGAAGTCATGTCCTCTTGTTTGAAACTTCCCTATTCTCAAAGGGAAAAACTTGATCACATCAACTCTGTCTATCCCTCTCATCATTTTAAAGACCTCTATCAAGTCCCCCCTTAACCTTCTGCACTCCAGAGAATAAAGACCTAACTTATTCAACCTATCTCTGTAACTTAGTTGTTGAAACCCAGGCAACATTCTAGTAAATCTCCTCTGTACTCTCTCTATTTTGTTGACATCCTTCCTATAATTGGGCGACCAAAATTGTACACCATACTCCAGATTTGGTCTCACCAATGCCTTGTACAATTTTAACATTACATCCCAGCTTCTATACTCAATGCTCTGATTTATAAAGGCTAGCATACCAAAAGCTTTCTTTACCACCCTATCTATATGAGATTCCACCTTCAAGGAACTATGCACGGTTATTCCCAGATCCCTCTGTTCAACTGTATTCTTCAATTCCCTACCATTTATCATGTACGTCCTATTTTGATTTGTCCTGCCAAGGTGTAACACCTCACATTTATCAGCATTAAACTCCATCTGCCATCTTTCAGCCCATTTTTCCAAATGGCCTAAATCACTCTGTAGACTTTGGAAATCCTCTTCATTATCCACAACATTGGTATCATCTGCATACTTACTAATCCAATTTACCACCCCTTCATCCAGATCATTGATGTACATGACAAACAACAAAGGACCCAACACAGATCCCTGAGGCACCCCACTAGTCACCTGCCTCCAACCCGACAAACAGCCATCCACCATTACCCTCTGGCTTCTCCCATTCAGCCACTGCTGAATCCATCTTGCTATTCCTGCATTTATACCCAACAGTTTAACCTTCTTAACCAACCTTCCATGAGGAACCTTGTCAAAGGCCTTACTAAAGTCCATATAGACAACATCCACTGCTTTACCCTCGTCAATTTCCCTAGTAACCTCTTCAAAAAATTCAAGAAGATTAGTCAAACATGACCTTCCAGGCACAAATCCATGTTGACTGTTCCTAATCAGACCCTGTTTATCCAGATGCTTATATATATTATCTCTAAGTATCTTTTCCATTAATTTGCCCACCACTGAAGTCAAACTAACAGGTCTATAATTGCTAGGTTTACTCTTAGAACCCTTTTTAAACAATGGAACAACATGCGCAGTACGCCAATCCTCGGGGACTATTCCCGTTTCTAATGACATTTGAAATATTTCTGTCATAGCCCCGGCTATTTCTACACTAACTTCCCTCAATGTCCTAGGGAATATCCTGTCAGGACCTGGAGACTTATCCACTTTCATATTTTTCAAAAGTGTCAGTACTTCTTTTACTTTGAAACTCATAGTATCCACAACTACTCTACTCGTTTCCCTTACCTCACATAATTCAATATCCTTCTCCTTGGTGAATACCAAAGAAAAGAAATTGTTCAATATCTCCCCCATCTCTTTTGGCTCTGCAGATAGCTGCCCACTCTGTTTCTCCAATGGACCAATTTTATCCCTCGTTATCATTTTGCTATTAATATAGCTGTAGAAACCCTTTGGATTTACTTTCACCTTACTTGCCAAAGCAACCTCATATCTTCTCTTAGCTTTTCTAATTTCTTTCTTAAGATTCTTTTTACATTTTAAATAATTTTGTGAAGATTTCTAATATTTCGTTCCAAAATGTTTGGATTTTTATACAAAAAACAAAAGAGTGCGCTATGGTAGCTTCTTGTGACTGACATTTATCACAAATGGGTGAGACATTGGGGAAAAGTTTATTTATTTTAGTTTTTGAATAATATAGTCTATGTAATGTTTTATATTGAATTAGAGTATGTCGTACGTTGATCGAGCATTTATGCACATATAGTAAGTGTTTATCCCAGCTCTCTTTTGAAATTTTTATAGCTAGTTCTTGTTCCCAGTCTCTTCTAATACCATCGGTTGTAGGTATTTCTATATTTAAAATAATGTTGTATAAGTATGATATTAGATTTGCTGATTCAGCCTTTGTCTTCATGGCTTCATCCAATAAGTCTGGGGACATGTTATGATAGTCTTTTGTGTATTTTTTCAGATAGTCACGGATTTGAAGATATTTAAAATATTGATTATTTTTCAAATTATATTTCAGTTGTAATTGTTGAAATGATAATAATTTTCCTAATTCATACGTCTCCGAGCGTTTTAATTCCCATTCTTTCCCATTGTGTAAATGATTTATCTTTAATTGAAGGTTTAAATGACGGGTTATTGACTATTGGCATTAAAAGAGATAGATTTCTTAATTTTAGATTCTGTTTTATTTGTTTCCAAGTTCTAATTGTGCTATGTATCATTGGATTTTTATTATAATTTTTGTTATTCAGATTCATTGGTGAGAGAAGAGTCGCTCCTGTATTACACAGAGAGCAGTCCTCTCTCTCCATTACAATCCAGTCCACCTGCTGGGCAGAATTGTCCAGCAGGTGAATCATATTTTTAATATTTACTGCCCAATTATAGTACATAAAATTAGGGAGCGCTAGACCACCCATCTCTTTTGATTTACTAAGGTGTGCTCTTTGTATTCTGTGGGATTTATAATCCCATATAAAATTTGTAATGTCTGAGTAGTTTTTTGAAAAACTTTTTTGGAAGATATATTGGAATTGATTGAAATAAATATAGGATGTGTGGTAAAAAGATCATTTTTATAGCATTTATTCGACCTTTTAAAGACATCGGGAGCGTTTTCCAGAATTTGATTAGATTATTTAGTTTCTTAAGTAAGGGGCTATAATTGGCGTTAAACATAGCGTGATAGTTTCTAGTGATTTCAATTCCTAAATATTTAAATTTTTCTGTGTCTATTTTAAAGGGGAATTTCAAGAGATGTGTTGAGTCTTTCGGTTTTATCGACATAATTTCACTTTTGTTCCAGTTTATTCTGTATCCTGAGAAAGATCCAAAGTCCTCAATTAGATTTAATATGTTTGGTATACTGATTTGGGGTTTTGTGATATACAGTAATACATCATCTGCATATAAGGATATTTTGTTGTTTGAATATTTAGTATTATAACCGTAAATATCCGGGTGTGTTCTAATTTTTTCAGCTAAAGGTTCAATTACCAGAGCGAATAACAGCGGTGATAATGAACATCCTTGTCTATTGCCCCTTGTTAATTGGAATTTCGTAGATAGTATATTATTAGTTAATATTCTAGCCGTGGGTTTGTTATATAATAATTTTATCCATGCGATGAAGTTCTCTCCCATTTGAAATTTTTGCAATACTTTAATCATATAATCCCATTCTACTTGATCAAATGCTTTTTCTGCGTCCAATGAAATGATAGCTAACTCTTGTTCTTGAGATTTGTGAGAGTGCATTATGTTAAGCAGACGTCTCAGGTTATTAAATGAATGTCTCTTAGGTATAAATCCCATTTGATCCTCATTTATTAATTTACTAACATATTGACAGTCTTCTAGCTAGTGTTTTCGCTAATATTTTTTGGTCCGTATTTAACAAAGCAATAGCTCTATATGAGCCTGGTTCTTCTATATCTTTATCTTTTTTAAGTATTAATGTAATCGTTGATTCTGCTAGTGTTTCAGGTAAGATTTGTTCTTTAAAAGCGTATGTATACATTTTCTGTAGACGTGGTGTAACTATGTCGTAAAAACATTTATAAAATTCATTACTGAATCCGTCTGGTCCTGGTGTTTTTCCATTCTTAAGTGAGTTTATTGTGTCTTCTATTTCCTTAGATGTAATTTGTGCTCCCAGTTCCTCTTGTTCCTTCAGTTCTAATTTTGGAAGGTTACAATTGTCCAAAAATTCTGAAACTTTATTATTGTCTATTAGCGTTTTTGATGTGTATAAATTCTTGTAAAATTGAGCAAATCTTTTATTGATATCATTAGGAAGTGTTAATAATTCCCCTCTATCTGATTTAATCTTTAAAATTGCATGATCTTTTTCCCGTTTTTTCAGTTGGCGTGCCAAAAGTTTATGGGGTTTATCCCCAAATTCGAAATGTTCTTGTTTTGTAATTTGGAATAATCTTATAACCTTCTCTGATAATAATTTATTTAGCTTAAATTTCAGTATTAAAATTTTATTATGTTTATCCATAGTTGGATCTTTAGCATTATCTATATCTAGTTTTCTAATTTGTTCTTCTAATTGTCTTTGTTCATTCTTATTCTTTTTGTTTTGGAAAGCTTGATACGAGATAATGATTCCTCTAATAAATGCTTTGAAGGATTCCCATAATAAAGTGGGCGATATATCTGGTGTATCGTTTGTCTCAAAAAATAGATCCATGTTTTTTTAGATATATACTCCCTTGTGGGTCTTTCAAAATTTGCGAGTTAAACCTCCAGGACGATTTGTTCGTAGACATTCCTTCTAATTTTAGAACGAAAGTTAGCGGAGAGTGATCTGAAATCGTATTGGTGTGATATTTAGGGTTCATAGTATAAGGGATTAGTTTTGTATCCACTAGGAAGTACGTGAGTATGTTTTGTGTAGCATTGAATAAAACGAGTATTCCCTTCCAGTCGGATTCGCGATCCTCCAGATGTCTGCTATATTTGTATTTTTTATATATGTATTTAAGAGTTCACTAGTTTTAGATTTCATATTACCTCTTTGTTTTTGCATCGATTTATCTAAGTACGGATCTAAAACACAGTTGAAGTCTCCTCCAATTATAACATTTTGGTAGTTAAATTCTGCAATTATATTCAGGATTTTATTAAAAAATTGAGGATCATCAAAATTGGGCGCATATATGTTTACCAAGGTGATTGGCGTAACATGGTTCTCTCCTGTAACTATAAGATATCTCCCTTCCTTATCTGATATAATGTTCTTTAATTTGAATGGTATTCCTTTGCGAATAATGATTGCGGTGCCTCTGGATTTCGAAGTATATGAGGAGTGAAATGTTTGGCCTATCCAATTCGCCCTCAATCTCATCTGATCTTGATGTTTAAGGTGCGTTTCTTGTAGAAAAGTAATGTCCGTGTTATATGATTTCAACTGAGCTAGTATTTTGCCCCTTTTAATTGGTTCATTAATACCCCTTATATTCCAGCTACACAATGTGATTCCTCCCATTTTCTTTTGTTTATCATCTTGCATTTTCTCTGATTTTAATACCCTTATTTATTACAGTGCATCCATACCTCAGGACTCTGGATATTTGGGAGGCGTTTTTATTACTAACTTCCTTGGTAGATCCCTTTTGCGATTTTCCTTGAAAAAAAACCACATAGTAGTGACATATTGTGATTTAAAAAAAATTGAACAAGTAAAATGACAGTGTCTTAAGTATTTGACACTGTAGTGCGTGTCCCACGCGTCTGTGGGGTTCGACATCTATTCGACTTCCGAAGTTGATGTTGTACAATTAGCTCCGCTCCTTTTGTTACTCTAAACCTAGGAGGGCGGTACCATTTCAAAATCAATTATATTTCACCCAATTACACTATATATATATATATATTTCATTCAGACTTATCAGATCTGTGTTCAGCTACTGTGAAATTTATTTATCTAACACTTTCATCTACTAATTATTTATAATTGGTTATACTTTTGATAATAGTAAGCTGTTAGCTGTAAGGGTTAACCTGAAACCGGCTCCTGGAATTATGCCAGGTGCCTGAGTCTTCTCCCTTCCCCACACAAACTACATAACACTTAAACATTCAGTATTATCTACTTTAATTCTAAAATTTGTTATCTCTATATACCCGCTAGTCAGTCTTTTTAGCACATTATTACATTTTGCCCATTATATAGTTCAGGTTAGTTTCCATTTATATTTCTATATTAGTATTGTTAATTATTGTTAATTCTCTATATTTTGTAAAGCTGTTTTAAGATCTTAAACCGCCATTTGTCCTTGTGATGTTTTCCAAATTCGGCTCTGCTGTTCGTCTCTGCGTTGCTTATCAGTCTTTCCTTCATTTTGAACAAAGAATGTCCTAGAGTTGAATTCCAAAGTGTCCAAAGGAGATAAGGTGTCTAGACCGGCGCACGTGGAAATGATCTTCCATTTTAAACTTTTAGAGAATAGTATTTCTTCCCTTATCTTCGGGTGTTCTCTATGAAGTAATAAAAGGAAATACATTGTCCATATCGTCCCGCTGCCTTGATTAATCTTCTGTTTCTGCCACAATCTCTTGGGCATATTTATAAGATGCGTCCGAATTAGTGAAAGTTTTCTCTTTTCCCTTGAAAGTAATGCGCATCCTGGCCGGATAAAAAACGCCACATCTGACATCTTTAACTCCGTGGAGAATCTGTCTTGTCTGTGCGAACTTTCTTCTCTTTTGCACGATCTCAAAGGGATAATCCCGGAGGAGTTTGATAGTGTCGTTTCCAAAGGTCATCTTCACTCCATATTTGATTTTTTTCATCAGCTCTTCAAGTGCTGAAATGTCCCGAAGTTTGACTATGATCTGTCGTGGGTGGGCTGGATCTGCTTGTGATCTTGGCTTAAATCTAGGTATTCGATGTGTCACTTCAATTTCCGGTTCAACGGGTAAATTGAGTACCTTTTTGATTAAGTTGGCAGTGAACTCACGGGCGTTATTTCCGTCTGCTCCTTCAGTTACTCCCAGTATTCGTAGATTTTGGCGCCTTGAGCGAGCTTCGAGATCAAGACATTTATCTGAGACTTTTACCAGTTGACTCTTGATGCTGTCTAGTTCTAGCTTCATTCCCTGCATATCTTTAGCCATTTGATCAACAACTGTTTCCATGTCTTTCATTGCAGTTACTTGTGAAGAAACAATTACATGCACAGCCTCAAACTTCTTCTTAGATTCTTCTTCCTCTTTATTAATTCTCCCCATTAGCTCTTCATGCACATCCTCAATTCGTTTTTGTATAATGCCAATGCAGTCAATAACTTTTTGATTACCAGCATTGATGTTCGACATATTTTCCATCAATATAACATTAATATTTTCCATAATTTTTGAGTTTCCAGCCTCAATATCTTTTCTCAGTTCTCTTACCGAGTTCTTTATCTCCTCCATTTCATTTTTCTCCTTAGTAGCCAACTCAGTCTTGGCCCTTGTAGCCATTCCAGAATCCACTTCAGAGGTCTGTTCTTCAGTTTTCTGTGTTTTCAGCAGTTTTGAGATTGTTCTCTGAGGGCTCTGAGCTGAAGACGTTTTTTTCATTTAAATCCTTTTCCCCTCCGTTTTAAATTGCAGCGCTTACTGATGATGTCATCAGCGCGACGTCCCGGGGCTCCGGTGAGTTTTTGAATTGGTCCCGACCTCCAGACCCGATTTTAACGCGAAAAATCGCGAATTTACAGCAGCGGAGCTAAAAGTTGCGACTGCTAGTCCAGCATGGCGCCACCGGAAGTGCGGGATAGTTTTCTAAACCAACATGTAGAGGAACCAACGAGAGAGCAGGCTATTCTAGACTGGGTATTGAGTAATGAGGAAGGGTTAGTTAGCAGTCATGTGCGTGGCACGTTGGGCAAGAGTGACCATAATATGGTCGAGTTCTTCATTAGGATGGAGAGTGATATAATTAACTCAGAAACAAGGGTTCTGAACTTAAAAAAAGGTAACTTAGAGGGTATGAGACGTGAATTGGCCAAGATAGACTGGCAATTGATTCTTAAAGGGTTGACGGTGGATATGCAATGGAAGGCATTTAAAGGCTGCATGGATGAACTACAAGAATTGTTCATCCCAGATTGGCAAAAAAATAAATCAGGGAAGGTAGTGCATCCGTGGATAACAAGGGAAATCAGGGATAGTATCAAAACAAAAGATGACGCATATAAATTAGCCAGAAAAAGCAGCCTACCAGAGGACTGGGAGAAATTCAGAGTCCAGCAGAGGAAGACAAAGGGCTTAATTAGGAAAGGGAAAATAGATTATGAAAGAAAACTGGCAGGGAACATAAAAACTGACTGCAAAGGTTTTTATAGATATGTGAAGAGAAAAAGATTAGTTAAAACAAATGTAGGCCCCTTGCAGTCAGAAACAGGTGAATTGATCATGGGTGTTAGGCGCTCCCCCCCCCCCCTGGTGAATGCTATGTACTTACCTTTCTCTGTTTCTCTCCCGAGTGCAGGCCTCGTGCATAGACACACCATCGACAGCATACTGTGGACTTGCATTAGAAGTCAGTTTGGGAATAGCTCTAATCAGGACCGCAAGAAATCCCAGAGAGTTGTAGATATAGCCCAAACAGACCAGACTTCCCACCAATGACTCTAGCAACACTTTATGCTGCCTTAGAAAAGCAGCCAACATAATCAATGACGTCCCACCCAGTCATTCCTTCCTGCCTTATCAGGCAGTAGGTATAGAAGCTTGAAAAAGCACTACACCAGACTCAGGAACAGCTTATGCCCCCCAAGCTTAATTAGGGTCCTTCCATAAGCTAGGACACTGTCTGATTTATCTCTATCCCATTGTGGACTTTGGCTCTGGAACTGATGTGCTACAATACTGAGTCCTATGGATCCAATGGATCGACTGGCCTTATGTTCACTGGAATTTAGAAGGATGAGAGGAACCTTATATCTATATAATTAAAAGTCTCATCTTGACTACTTCCTGTTTGCACTCTACTTTGATTTTAGATAAAACACTACCACTTATGGCTAAGACTTTTGGCCATATTACTCAGAGTCCCCCTCCGCTCATCAGGTGCCGAGGACTTTTCCCATCGATGAAAAATAAAAGAGTTATTAGTGTTTAAAAAATGTTGAAAATCTCTCTCGTGTCAATCGACGCCATGAAAGCCACGCCCTTTCCGGGAGGTGGGGGGGCCTATAAAACGCGGAAGTCTGAGCTGTGAATCTACTGAACAAGTAGTGTCTACTGACCTGTGAGTGACCTTTATGTGGTTTTGAAATGTGGCTTTTGCAACTCTGGCTTTTGCAACTCCGGCTTTTGCAACTGTGTTTGGAAGGAATAAATGCTTTATTATGTCAAACCGTGTTTACTGCAAAAGTCCTGCTCATTTCGTGATTTCTGTTTAGTGGACAGGTCACGCTGATTTTGTCATTTCCGGTGAGTGCAGAGGTCGCACTGAACGCGGAAGTGTTGCTGACTGTGGAAGGCCCATAGAGGAGATGCTGCGCTGAGCCGTTTGAGTATTCAAAAAAGCTTACTGCCATATGTATGGTGTGTGTGTGTGTGTGTGTGTGCGTGTGTGTGTGTGTGAGTGTGTGAGTGTGTGAGTGTGTGTGTGAGTGTGTGAGTGTGTGTCTGTGTGTGATGTGTATGTGTGTGTGTGTGTGTGTGTGTGTGTGTGTGTGTGTGTGTGTGTGTGTGTGTGTGTGTGTGTGTGTGATGTGTGTGTGTGTGTCTGTCTGTGCGCGTCTGTCTGTGCGCGTGTCTGTCTGTGCGTGTGTCTGTCTGTCTGTGCATGTGTGTCTTCCTGTCTGTCTGTGTGAGTGTTTGTCTGTTTCTGTGTGAGTCTGACTGTGTGTGTCTGTCTGTGTGTCTGTGTGAGTGTCTGTCTGTGTGTCTGTGTCTGTGTGAGTGTCTCTGTATGTGTCAGTGTCTGTGTGTGAGTGTCTGTGTGTGTGTGTGTCTGTGTGTCCGTCTGTGTGTCTGTCTGTGTGTGTTTGTGTGAGTGTGTGTGAGTGTGTGAGTGGCTGTGTGAGTGTGTGAGTGTGTGTGTGTGTATGTGTTTGTGAGTGTGTGTACATGATTTTGTGTTTGTGTGTGTGAATGTGTCTTTGTGTGTGTGTGTGAGTGTGTGTGTATATGTGTGTGTGTATGTGTTTGTGTGTATGTGTGTATGTGTGTGTGTGTGTCTGTGTGTGTGTCTGTGTGTGTGTGTGTGTGTGTGTGTGTGTGTGTGTGTGTGTGTGTGTGTGTGTCTGTGTGTGTGTGTGTCTGTGTGTGTGTATCTGTGTGTGTATCTGTGTGTGGCTGTGTGTGAGAGAGTGTGTGTGTGTGTGTGTGTGTGTGTGTGTGTGTGTGTGTGTGTGTGTGTGTGTGTGTGTGTGTGTGTGTGTGTGTGTGTGTGTGTGTGTGTGTCTGTGTGTGTGTGAGTGTCTGTGTGTGTGTGAGTGTATGTGTTTGCACTCTGCTTGAAAGGCTGTGTAATTGGATTTGCTGGCCTGCACTCAGCTTGGAGTGCTGTGAGGATGGATTTGCAGGCCTGCACTGAATTATGACTTTTGAGGTATATTATCAGATTTTCTTTGTTAAAATTTGACCGCTCAATCTCTCTATTTTAAAATTGTCTTTTTTTTATATCAACAGCAAAGAGGCATCAAGAGGCAGTGAGCAGCAGAACACAACAAGAGACACAACAAGAAATAACTTAATAAATCTCATCTTTAACATTTAAATTGTTGTTATATTTTAAGAGTCATTCACATTTTAAACTTGAATAAATCAGTTTTCCACTTGCCATGCCTGCGTGTTCTTCATCACAATGGGAACTTAATAGGCAGGAATGGCTGCGCTGTCAGAGAGCCACTAAGAGTGCATGAGGGGGGAGGTTGAGGGAAGATGGACTGAATGTGTGGGGGTGGATGGGAATGGCAAGGAGCAGACTGGGGAGGTGAAGGGAAAGGGGTGACTGAGTGAACAGCCACCACACCAGCTGTGAATGACTGGACTGCCAGCCCACCAGCCACGAGTAAGTGAACTGCCAGCCCACCAGCTGTAAGTGACTGAAGTGCTAGCCCACCAGCTGTAAGTGACTGAAGTGCTAGCCCACCAGCCATGATTAGTGAACTGCCAGCCCACCAGCCATCTCACTGAACTGCGTCCAAGAATCCATTCAGTCCTCAATGTCCATACTAGCCCTCTGGAAACCAGTCCCTTCAGCGCACAACACCCAAACTAGCGCACCAGAGATCCACGCAAAGATATACTTTCCTCCTTCATTGCTGTGATCTGTAAAAAATGATGAAAATGTCTAAAATTGTCCTCTCCCCCTTCTCTCTCACAGAGTCTGTCACCTGTTTTCGGCAGAATTTTCGGGAATTTCTCAGCTGCCAGCCTGCCAGGCCTGAGTTACTGAGCTGCCAGCCTGCCATGCCTGAGTGACTGAGCTGCCAGGCATGAGTGACTGAGCTGCCAAGTCTGAGTGACTGAGCTGCCAACCCAAGAATCCATTTGGCCCACAATGTCCATACTAGACCTCTGCAAACTAGTCCCTTCGACCCACAACACCCATACTAGCGTTCCAGAAAGCCACCCCCCCCTCCCCCCTCCCTCACTGGCCAGCAATATTGGAATTGGTGGAGAGGTGGAATATTGCATTGGGGGACCAGCCCTCCCGTGTGAAGCTGGGACCCAACGGGTCCCACTTAATCTAGAAAACATATAAAATTCTTAAGGGATTGGACAGGCTAGATGCAAGAAAAATGTTGCTGATGTTGGGGGAGTCCATGTTGGGGGGTAGGCCATTTAGGGCTGAGATGAACTTTTTCACCCAGAGAGTTGTGAATCTGTGGAAATCTCTTCCACAGAAGGCAGTGGAGGCCAATTCACTGGATATTTTCAAGAGAGAGTTAGATACTCTTAGAGCTAATGGAATCAAAGGATATGGGGAGACAGCAGGAACGGGGTACTGATTTTGAATGATCAGCCATGATCATATTGAATGGCGGTGCTGGCTCGAAGGGCCGAATGGCCTACTCCTGCACTTATTTTCTATGTTTATATGTTCTGCACTCCGTGTTGCATTGACTTGAATACTTCATTGTCACATGTGACAAATCACAGTGATATTTGTTGCTTGGGTATGCAATAGTCTCCACTTAAAGGGCTCTAGCAAAGCTACAAATTATCATGCACCAGGTGCAACCTTGTCCTCTCCCCCCCACCACCACCAACACCACCCCTCCTCATGCCCATCCCCCTATGCCGGGTCCTCTTTTGTTCTTCTCCAGACTCAGGGACAGTTTCATCCCAGCTGTTATCAGGCAACAGAACCATGCTACCACAACCAGAGAGCTGTCCAGAACTATTATCTATCTCATTGGAGATCCTCAGACTATCTTTGATCAGATTTTACTGGACTTCATCCTGCACTAAATATTATTCACGTTATACCCTTTGTCATATATCTGTAAACTGTGGATAGTTTGATTGTAATCATGTATTGTCTTTCTGCTGACTGGTTAGCATGCAACAAAGTCTTTTGACTGTACCTCGATATACTTGACAATAAAATTAAAACTAACTAAGATACCTCTCATTTTGGATACAGACCAGGATTGTTTCTACAGCAGAGGCACCACCTGTGTAACACATTCACCTCTTTACATGTCCTGCATTGTCACTTGCGCTCAATTATCGTTAGCTGAAGATTAATCTTTAAATCCTATATTGTGTGCAAGCAGGCATTTCTGCTGACATCAGGCAAGTAATCAGTCAAGCAATGTATGATCAAATACTATATTGCCATTTCAGTATGCAAGCTGAGAACAGTGTGGTAAATCTCTTCCTAATACATTGTGGATTTGAATTTATGATATAAAAATATGCCTAGCTTGGCAGTAGTTGGACAGAACACACTAAAGGAGGCCATGGAAATATTATTTATTTATTTATTTATTTATTTATTAGTTATTTATTTCGGACAGAATAAAAGTATAAAAAGCAAATGTGAAACAGCATACAAAAAAACAAAACACAAATATTTATAAAGTGTCATAAACAATATCTATAAATAAATGAAACCATATGTGTCCGAAAAGGAGCAGGAAGAAGCCAAAGCTTATTAATTGCTGCTTGTAATTATCTCATACAAATTTAGCAGCTATATGTACACTATATGTACACCAACCACTATATGTACACCAAATTATTTACATTTGAACACTAATCAAATATTTACAAAGCCATACAAAAAAGAAAAAAAGAAAAAAAACCCGCAAATACTATACAGTATCTTAGTCATATTTACAACACATCACTCTATAATCACCCTTCTCAATACAATCAGTATAACAAATATCACAATCACCTATCCTCATCCCAATATCCTTTTAAACAAGTGATTTTGTACATCTTTTTAAACTGAATTATGCTTGTGCTAAGTTTTATCTCCTGTTCCAGACCATTCCACAAATTCACACCACAGATTGCTATGCACATACTTTTAAGAGTTGTTCTGACATTGAGTTTTTAAAAATTATGTTCCCCTCTCAAATTATACCCACCCTGTCTTTCCATAAACAGTTTTTGTATATTTCTTGGAAGTAAATTATTTCTTGCTTTGTACATGATTTGCGCAGTCTTAAATTTAACCAGATCAGTGAACTTCAGTGTATGTGACTGTAAGAATAATAAATTGGTATGTTCAAGATATCCAACGTTATTGATAATTCTTATTGCTCTTTTTTGTAATGTGCATAATGGCTGTAGGTTGGTTTTGTAGGTGTTACCCCATATCTCCACACAGTAACTCAGATATGGCAATATGAGTGTATTATACAAAGTATGTAATGATTTGTGGTCCAGAATGTATCTTGATTTTCCCAATATTGCTATAGACTTTGCCAGTTTTGCTTTGTGAATGTGGCATGGAAATATCATACCTTTGTTGTATGTTGAGTCAAAGTATATCGTGATGGCTCTTTGGAATCAAGGCTTCGAGAGTACCTGATGCTACTGGTAAACATGAAGCAGTAAAAATGTGTCACATAACGCTGATGCTTTCACAAAACGTGATCGCGCAATATCTGTGCTAAGCCAAAGATTAATACATTCAAGAAGGAGAAAGAGAAAAGGAGCTGGATCACAATGGCTCAGAATCTTCTGATCAAATATAACTGACCTGAAGCATTAATGTTGTTTCTCTCTCCCCAGGTGCAACCTGACCCAACTACTTCCAGAATGTTCTGTTTTATTTCATATATCCAGTGCCAATGGTATTTGGCTTTTGCAGAGGGATTTTGCTTTCTACGGTGACACGTGAACTAAACTAAACAGGGTCTTGATTTTATCTTTCAGAATTTAGTCTCAACCACAACAACTTCAATAATGAAATACTCATACAGGCATGGGTATGGGAACCCAGGTAATGTGAAAAATCAAGAAAATCTGCAGATGTTGGAAACATAAAATAAAAACAGAAAGTGCTGCAAACACATATCAGGTTGGGCTGCATTAATGGAAAGAGAAACACATTTACTGTGTCAGAGGAGGTAAGGAGTCATATAACATTGGTTTAAGGTAAGAGGGGAAAGATTTAATAGGAACCTGAGAAGGATCTCGCGCTAAACGTCACCCATCCTTTTTCTCCAGGGATGCTGCCTGCCTTCTGAGTTACTCCAGCACTTTGTGTCTTTCTTTGGACAGGTACATGGAAAGGAAAGGATTAGAGGGTTATGGGCCAAATGCGGGCATGTGGGACTAGTGTAAATGGGGCATCTTGGTTGGCATGGACACGTTGGAACAAGAAACCTGTTTCCATGCTGCCGACTCTAGGATTCTCCATGACAATATGTCAAAAGCATCTTGTTAAGTTGCAGGAAGGATGGGGGTGGAGGTGGTGGAGTATGAGGGATAGGTGTCCAATCTTTGTAGTTAAATCCAGGTGACCAATTCAACAACTCTTCAGATAATGTGATTTCTCTGTCTGTATCAATCGCCTATCTATTATAATTGACTGCTGGTGTATTTTTTCCTCCTTTTTTTTATCTTGGAGTGGAGGACATGCCCAGCTCATTCTGCCAGATATGGCATTCTGCTCTTCCGTTCACAACTCCTAAATTATTTTGTTCACATTCTTTTTGTCCTTGCTCTTATTCTAATTGCTCCCATCCACTCACTGATCATATAATGTTTCCAGCTTACCCTCACGGTCACCCTTGGCTTTACTCCAGCATAGACATCCTCCGATCCGCTCCCAGCATCTTAACAAGATATATTTTGCCTTCTTCCCAATTCTGATGAAGACCGTTTGACCTGAAATGTTATCTCTGTTTTTTTCCCCACCGATGCAACCTAATCTTCTGGCCTATTGATTATTTCAAGAATTTTCCATTAAATCCAGGTTTGTACTTAACTTTCTGGAAAAAATACAAGATTGCTGAGCCACCGAGCCAAGAATGATTTTTTTAGAATGATTTGACTTATCAACAGTTTCAAAAATCACACAACATGCATTTATTAGTTTATTGCTCCAAATCAGATTTTGATTTGTGGACTGGTTTTCATTAGAATGCAAAAAATATATAATTGACTCAAAATGCAGAGGAAGCCCAATTTATAACCTTTTCAGCAAACCATTTTAGCAATGTTTGCCATTTACACTCTGCACAACTGAGCTAACTCCAGGACAAAGGTCCAATTTTATTTTGGACCAAGGTGATGAAGATCCACGTAAAGTTAACTCCTGATACTCTTTTCCATGTAAAGTTAGATTTCCATTCCAATCATGCTTGAATTCCCATTTGACGGGCTCAAAAGCAACGGGAATTTTGCCAGTAAAAGAATTGCAAGGGGACCAAATGAATGACCCTTGGCTCATGGTGAAAGGCGACAATTTTGATCTAGTATCAATTGGAGGAATACCCAGGGATTGGGACCTTCAAGAAGGTGTGCAAGACTGAAGAAGAGCACTCCAGATTCTCTTAGTTAACGAAACCAATAAAATAACGAGACCGCATTCATTCATGAGGCCTTTCTTGTCCCAGCGTTATGGTAGAGTAAGGTTGAGATCAAAATCCTACTTTCATCATGGGTCATCAACAGTTACTGACAACACCCTGTTTTCCCCCTTCCCCTCCTTTCTCTAGCTGCCCCTTCCCCTCCTCTCTTGCTGGCCCTGCTGAAAACCCATCAGAGTGAATGAGAAAATTCAGGTTGCAGTGGGAGGTGTGCTACCATCATTTCAACCGGATGCTACCGTGCTCCCACTGGGCAGATGGGGCTAAAATTAGGCATGTCTTCATTGCTATGAGAAGTTACCTGTGGCATTAATATTTATATTAAAATCATGAAAGTGATTCAAAGGCAACAATCAATAAATTGGACACCAACAGCTTGAAAAGATACAATGCGAAGATAAATTAGGAGCTTTTTCAACACAATTGCAAGAGTCAATAGACAATAGACAATAGGTGCAGGAGTAGGCCATTCGGCCCTTCAAGCCAGCATCGCCATTCAATGTGATCATGGCTGATCATCCCCAATCAGTACCCCGTTCCTGCTTTCTCCCCATATCCCCTGACTCGGCTATTTTTAAGAACCCTATCTGGCTCCCTCTTGAAAGCATCCAGAGAACCTGCCTCCACCACCCTCTGAGGCAGAGAATTCCACAGTCAATGCTTATTTAAATACTTCATTTGAAAATATGCAATGTAACAGACTTGTCCACATTTATTACACCAGATGGAGATTAGATACTGGTGACAGATGTAATGAGAAAAGCCTCTGTACAAAAAATGAGATTAAAACTCAACGAGTGACATAAACTTCAGCCGCTGTGCAAGAGGCTTTACGTCAAGATTTGGTGCTGACAATCATGCTGCCTCCCCTCCTCAAATGGGGGTAAGATCGTGAAACTCAAACCCAGGATCAGTTTGTGGAAAAAATATATACCAACCTTACAATGTTACCTATTATGTGTAGGAAGGATCTGCAGATGCTGGTTTAAATCAAAGATAGACACAAAATGCTGGAGTAACTCAGCAGGACAGGCAGCATCTCTGGAGAGAAGGAATGGGTGACGTTTTGGGTTGAGACCCTTCAGACTGAATGGTACCTATTATCCAGCCTGATAATTACAGAGCAAGGGCTGAATCTTAATTGCCCCAAACCTCAGCAACTATGAACTTCTATGGATTGTCTTTCGTTGTACTAAGGACATTGTTTTTGCACTAATAATTAGGTTATCGATTTATTGTGTCAAGAAAGTTTAATAGTCAGGCGTACCGACAATGGAGTAATTAAATTCTTACTTGCAGCAGCATAACAGGTCTGTAAAAGCAATACACACAAATGATATATAATAATTAATATAAAAGTATTATGCAACATTTGTGTGTATTGCTGTTAAGCTGCTGCAAGTAAAAATTTCATTATTCCATTGATAGTCATCGGTAGCGTCGATTACAGAGGGTCAAGGCCCCAAACACGGATGAACAAAAGGAGGAAGACTGACTGAACTTTATTGCTTTCCATCACAGTGATCACTGTGGTGGATGTTTATGTTAAATTCTTTTGTTCTTTTAATTATGTTGTGTTCTTTTAATTGTATGGCTGCATGGTAACCCACATATCACTGTACCTTAATTGTGAACTTGAACTTGAGCTTGAACTTGGTATGCATGATAATCAAACACTCATGACTCTCTTGAAGTGGATTGTAATTATGTCAGTGAAAAATTTGGAATAGGAACCAAACCAAACCTATTTGATAAAGGCAGGCGAGAGAGGGTAGGGTGGTGAGGAAGAAAAGGGGATGATTAATCAACTCTTGAGAGACAGGTTGACCATTTAAATGTCACAGTGAGGTTACCAACCTTTATTTTAAGCCATATTCTTTTAATTTTAGGCAAATTAGTGAAAACTTTGTTAGCACAGAAATAAAGGGCTCTGGCTCTAGATTGGGTAAATGGCTTTGTTGGTACTGAGAAACATAGAAACATAGAAAATAGGTGCAGGATTAGCCCATTTGGCCCTTCGAGCCAGCACCGCCATTCAATATGATCATGGCTGATCATCCAAAATCAGTACCCCGTTCCAGCTTTTCCCCCATATCCCTTCATCCCATTAGTCCTAAGAACGAAATCTAACTCTCTCTTGAAAACATACAGTGAATTGGCCTCCACTGCCTTCTGTGGCAGAGAATTCCACAGATTCACAACTCTCTGTGTGAAAATGTTTTTCCTCATCTCAGTCCTAAATGGCCTACCCCTTATTCTTAAATTGTGACCCCTAGTTCTGGACTCCCTCAACATCGGTAAATATTTCCTGCATCTACCCTGTCCAATTCTCTAAGAACTTTATATGTTTCTATAAGATGCCCTCTCATCCTAAATTCCAGCAAAGACAAGCCCAGTCAACCCATTTTTTCATCACATGTCAGTCCCGCCATCCCGGGAATTAACCTGGTGAACCTACGCTGCACTCCCTCACTAGCAATAATGTCCTTCCTCAAATTAGGAGATCAAAGTTGCACACACTACTCCTGGTACGATCTCACCAGGGCCCTGTACCTCCTTGCTCCTAAACTCAAATCTTCTCCAATGAAGGTCAACATGCCATTGGCTTTCTTCACTGCCTGCTGTACCTGTATGCTCACTTTCAGTGACTGATGTACAAGCACACCCATGTCTTGCACCTCCCCTTTGCCTAATCTGACACCTTTCAGACAATAATCTGCCTTCCTGTTCTTGCCACCAAAGTGGATAACCTCACATTTATCCACATTGTACTGCATCTGTCATGCTTCTGCCCACTCACCCAACCTATCCAAGTTACCCTGCAGCCTCATAGCATCCTCCTTGCACTCATCCAGCTTTGGTGCTGTTGTAATTGGTGCTGTTGCTCTATATTGTAAATATCTAGGATCCCAGCACCGAGCCTTGCGGCACCCCACTAGTCACTGCCTGCCATTCTGAAAAAGACTTGTTAATTCCTACACTTCTCTATCCATGTCATTACCCTACCCCCAATACCATGTGCTCTAATATCTTGTGTGGGACCTTGTCAAAGGCTTTTTGAAAGTCCAGATACATCTCATCCACTGGCTCTCCCTTATCCATTCTACTTGTTACATCCTCAAAAAATTCCAAAAGGTTAGTCAAGCATGATTTACCCTTCATAAATCCATGTTGACTGACCGATTCCGTCACTGCTTTCCAAATGCGTTGCTATAACATCTTTAATAATCGACTCCAGCATCTTCCCCACTACCAATGTAAGGATAACTTGTCTATAATTCCCTGTTTTCGCTGTCCCTCCTTTCTTAAAAAGTGGAGTTAGATTGGCTACCCTCCAGTCCACAGGAACTGATCCAGAGTCAAGAGAACATTGGAAAACAATCACCAATGCATCCACGATTTCTGGCACCACCTCCTGAGTACTGTGGGATGCAGACCATCTGGCCCTGGGGATTTATCTGCCTTCAGTCCCAACAGTTTACCTAACACCATTTTCTGTGGATTTCCTTCAGTTCCTCCCTCCCACTAAATCCTCGATGCCCTAGTATTTTCGGGAGATTGTTTGTGTCTTCCTTAGTGAAGGCAGAAGCAAAGTACTTGTTTAACTGGTCTGCCATTTCCTTGTTTTCCATTATAAATTCACCTGTCTCTGACTGTAAGGGACCTACATTTGTCTTCACTAATCGTTTCCTTTTTTTATACCTATAGAAACCTTTACAGTCAGTTTGAAACTTTTACAGAATGTGCCTCTCAGTAAGCTTTCAGAGGCTGGGTTCAGGGAGAGAAGCAGGTAGTTGGGCTCATTACTTGAGTGGGGGGGATGGTGTCTGCAGTGTGGGTGTTGGTTGTGGACAAGCAAGATCTACATCAGCAGAATTGGTGAAGGTGTGGGGACTAGGGATTAGGGTAGTGATTGCCGATAGGGAAACTAGGGAGCAGCATTTTGAACATGATAGACACAAAAAGCAGGTCAGGCAGCTTCTCTGGAGAAAAGGAATAGCTGACGTTTTGGATCGAGACCCTTCTTCAGACTGAGAGTCAGGGGAGAGGGAAAAGAGAGATATGAAAAGGTTCAAAGAAACAAATGAATGAGAGCCAGACAGCAGGAGGAATTACAGAGGGAGAGGAGTGAGAGAGGGTGTTGAAGAACTCTCATCGGACAGAGGAGGAAAACTTCTGTGGAGCAGACAAAATGTGAAGGAAAGAACTGCAGATGCTTGTTTACATTTGTTGTACTTTGAAGAAGTTCTCCTCCTCTCCCACAAGGGGTTTGCAATACCCTGTCTCTCTGCTCCCCCTCTGTGATTCCTCCTGCTCTCTGACTGTTATTTGGAACGGATGGTTGAATTGCAATGGTGATGTGAGAAATCTCATAAATAGTCATTATTACATTCCCTGCTGGGAAAATATTTGCTTTAAATAAGTGGCAAATAACTTTCATTGAACATAGAACAATGCAGCACAGAAACATGTGAAGGAAGGAACTGTAGATGCTGGTTTAAACCGAAGATAGACACAAAACGTTGGATTAACTCAGCAGGACAGGCAGCATCTCTGGTCGAGACCTGAAACGTCACCCATTCCTTCTCTCCAGAGATGCTACCTGTCCCGCTGCGTTACTCCAGCATTTTGTGTCTATCTTCAGCACAGGAACATGAGTTTCAGTCCACAATCTCCACC
The DNA here is from genome assembly GCF_010909765.2 of Amblyraja radiata. Lineage (NCBI taxonomy): Eukaryota > Metazoa > Chordata > Chondrichthyes > Rajiformes > Rajidae > Amblyraja > Amblyraja radiata. Next base: position 47,816,166 of record NC_045958.1, on the reverse strand, counting down.
CCAAACCTGAGGCCAAATTAAACTAATCACCTTTGCCTGAACATGGTCCATATCCCTCCATTCCCTGCATATCCATGTGCCTATTCAAAAGCCTCTTAAAAAGCCATGAACAACTGCTTCCACCACCACCACCCCTGGCAGCACATTCCAGGTACCCAGCACTTTCTGTGTTAAAAAACCTGCCCCGCACATCTCATTTAAACTTTGTGCCTCTCACCGTAAACATTTTATTCAAGTGACGGGCAATGATCAAATACAACAGGAGAAACTCTAACGTTCCAAATCACCATCAGATGTAGTGGCAGATTATTATATCGTTCAAGAGATCACTCCTTTATCTCTCTAGCCACTCTGGAGAAAACATGGTATTAGGAGAATGTCGTTTTGATACTGAAACTTACAAAATTCTTAAGGGGTTGGACAGGCTAGATGCAGGAAGATTGTTCCTGATGTTGGGGAAGTCCAGAACAAGGGGTCACAGTTTAAGGATAAGGGGGAAATCTTTTAGGACCGAGATGAGGAAAACATTTTTTACACAGAGAGTGGTGAATCTCTGGAATTCTCTGCCACGGAAGGTAGTTGGGGCCAGTTCATTGGCTATATTTAAGAGGGAGTTAGATGTGGCCCTTGTGGCTAAAGGGATCAGGGGGTATGGAGAGAAGGCAGGTACAGGATACTGAGTTGGATGATCAGCCATGATCATATTAAATGGCGGTGCAGGCTCGAAGGGCCGAATGGCCTACTCCTGCACCTATTTTCTATGTTTCTATGTCTATGATACGCATGTAAGCTCTCCATGTCCTTCAGGTTCAAAGCTTCTTGAAAGAGAAATCTTCATAATACAGTCTTTTGATTAATAGTTTCTTTATTGTAGAAGAAACACAGTAAGATATTCATTCAACCTTCTAACTCGTACATTTTAAACCATCAAACTTCAGTTATCGCTTAGAAACATTAGAAAACTTTCATGGTCAAAAGCTACACTCTCAACCATCGTCCTCCGAACTAAACTAACTAACTAACAGCTTCTGCGCAAGAAGCCCAGCCGCCAACACGCCACCGACTACGCAATAAATCCCACCCACATAATTACGGGCAGTCTAAAATTTAAAGGCAAATGCCATAATTAATGACACACAAAATAAAGCCAAATGTCCACTATATCAGATTCCTCCTATCCTGCAGTTAGGATATACTAGCTCACCCACCCCAGTTCCTCAATCATCAATGGATGTTAGTCATTGAATTATAGGGTCTTACAGTGTGGAAAACTGGCCCTTCAGTCAAACTTGACCACACCAGCCAACATGTTTCATCTACGCTAGTCACACATGCCTGCATTTGGCCTATCTATATACAATTAAAAGTCTTGTCTTGTCTGTCTGTCTGTCTGTCTGTCTGTCTGTCTGTCTGTCTGTCTGTCTGTCTGTCTGTCTGTCTGTCTGTCTGTCTGTCTGTCTGTCTGTCTGTCTGTCAGATCAAGAAACTACGGCAAAACGGTACACAATAGCGCAATCTATTTTTGCAGAATCTAACTCAGCTTTTTCCCGTGGTTGTTTGTATCAAGTTTATTCACATTTGATGTTATATTTTACAAGAAATGTAACATTTTTAAACAAAAATTCAAGGTTTGGGAATAAAGTGGGGACCTACGCCAAAACGGTATATCGTAGTACATAAATGTTTGCATCACCTTACGCACCTTTGTCCTGTGGTCGTCCCTGTCAAGTTTCCTTCAGATTTGATGTTATATTTCACGTTATTGATATTGAAACGTTTCAAAAAGCCAAATTCTCAGAATAACTGTTACTGTGCTATGAGGTTTCTGACAGTTGCAGGGATGACGTCACAATGGCATCTCACAAACCAGTGTGTCGGGGGGACGAGCTAGACAAAGAGACAGGGTCTCCACTCTTCAACCTTCGGGATGAAGACTGGGAACCCTGAGTTCCTAAAGTCTATAGAAGACACTGATATAATGATATTAACAGAAACATGGTATCCAAAGGATACGTTCATTCACTGTCCCTCATGGTGCCCTCAGTAAAAACTACTGATATACATAAGGGCATAACCTCTGGGGGGGTCTTGGTGTGGTACAAAGAAGAACTAGACAGTTACATTACATCAATAAAACAGGGGAAATCACATATATGGTTGAAACTAGATTTAAAAATTGGAATAATTGGAAAAGATATTTATCTATGTGCCGCCTACATACCCCCAACAGAATCGCCATATTTTGAAGAGGATATATTTGAAACTCTCCACAGGGAAATCAATCATTTCCAGGCCCAGGGAAATGTGCTACTATGTGGAGACCTAAATGCAAGGACTGGATGTGAACCCGATTCCATAGACCCACAGGGCAACAACCATATGTTCGGTCAAGCCCCCTTGTATGTCACGCCAACTATCATTAACCGAAACAACCTTGACTGTGAAATAAATAAAAGTGATAGAGAGGTAGTGCATCTCTGTCGAGCCTTGGGCCTGTACATAGTTAATGGTAGGCTCAGAGGGGACTCGCTGGGAAGGTTTACATATTCCTCAGCTCTTGGGTCTAGCGTGGTAGACTACGCAATTACTGACATAGACCCCTGCACTATCAATGCATTCACTGTTAGGCAGCTGTCCCCTCTTTCAGACCATAGTCAAATCAACGTGTACCTAAAATTTCCTGTTCAAACTAAAGACGTAAAAAAGGAACCCAGTAAGCTGTATAAACTAAATCAGACTTACAGATGGGCTTCAGTCGGTGGAGATAAATTCATCATGGCCCTGAACTCACCCGATCTCACAAATAAAACACTGAAATTCAAGACAAACCCATATAAGATTACTAGAGATGGTGTAAACATGGCTATAAATGACATTAATATGATCTTTCACAAGGCAGCCATCAAAGCTGACCTTGTGAAACAGAAGTGAAAAATTATCAAAAAACACAACCATGAAAAATGGTTCGACCATGAGTGTAAAAGTGTCAGAAAAGACCTGAGGAAAATATCAAACCAAAAACACCATCAACCAAACAACCCAGACTTACGTATTAGATATAATGAAACTCTTAAAAGGTATAAACACACGATTAGGAACAAAATACAAAATTACACTCACAAGAGACTTGAAGAAATTGAAAATTCCATATATCAAAACCAATTTTGGGATATGTGGAATAACCTGAGCACAACAAAACTACAAACACTACCAATTCAAGACGATGATATCTGGAGAGCATACTTCAAAAATCTATATAAAGACATCCCAATAAATAAAATAAACTCAAATGATTCCCATATCAAAGAAAAACTCCAAACACTAGAAACAGTAATTAAAGATTATCAAAACCCTCTTGGCTCCCCAATTACTTTGGAAGAACTGACCATAAAAATAAAATCTCTCCACTCAAAGAAAGCCTGTGGTCCAGACAGCATCAAAAATGAAATGCTCAAGTACAGCACTCCGGAGATGCAGGACATAGTGCTTAGGCTGTTCTACATCATACTACGTTCAGGTTATTTCCCTGATATTTGATGTCAAGGGCTTATTTCACCCATTTATAAGAGTGGAAACAAATTAGACCCAAATAATTATCGTGGCATCTGTGTCAGTAGCTGCCTAGGGAAGTTATTCTGCAGTATCATAAATAACAGAATGCAGGATTTCCTTAACAAACACAACATTCTCAGTAAAAAACAAATTGGCTTCCTCCCAAAACAGCGTACCACTGACCACATTTATACCCTCCACACTCTCATTGAAAAACATGTACACCAAGCGAAAAATGGGAAAATATTTGCCTGTTTTATTGACTTTGAGAAAGCATTTGACTCTATTTGGCATGAAGGGCTCTATTACAAACTCCTCGGCTGTGGTATAGGAGGAAAGGTATATGACCTTATCAAATCAATGTATCTGAATAATAAATGTGGCGTTAAAATTGGGGACAAACGCACTGATCTCTTCACCCAGAGAAGAGGCGTCCGGCAAGACTGCAATCTGAGCCCGACACTGTTTAATGTATATATCAATGATTTGGCAGTAAAGTTGGACCAGAGCACAGCGCCGGGCCTCTGTCTTCTGGACGGAGAGGTAAAATCCCTGTTTTATGCGGATGACTTGGTTCTGCTGTCCCCCACAGAACAGGGACTGCAGCAACAGTTGGACCTACTTGATGAGTACTGCCAAAATTGGGCCCTGGCAGTAAATTTAAAGAAAACCAACATCATGATTTTTCAGAAAAGACCCAGATGTCAGGAAGATAAATACAAATTTACTCTCAACAGTACTGTTATCGAACACACTATGAGCTATATTTACCTTGGTCTAACTGTTTCAGCATCAGGGAGCTTCAATATGGTAGTGAATGCACTAAAAGAGAAAGTTCGAAGAGCTCTGTATGCAATAAAAAGAAGATTCTACAACATCCAAATTCCAATTAAAATTTGGCTTAAAATATTTGACAGTGTAATCCAGCCTATTGCGCTTTATGGTAGTGAAGTATGGGGTCCGCTCAGTCACCATAGTTATAGTAAATGTGAAAAACATACAATGGAGGCCCTGCATGCGGAATTTTGTTGGAACATCCTCCGTATCCAAAGGAAAACACCAACAAACGCATGTAGGGCGGAACTAGGCAGATACCCACTGATAATAAATATCCAGAAAAGAGCACTAAATTTTTGGAATCACCTTAAATCTAGCCCCCCAGGTACCCTCCCGTTTAAAGTCCTTCAAACACAAGAGGGGAACCCAGAAAAGAGTTCCCTGTGTCAGTTGGTACTGAGACTAACTACCCCTATTCAGTTAAACCCTATCCAGTTAAACCCTGACCAGCCTCAGATCAATACTGACCCCCAATCACCAGTTAGAGTGAACCAAATTATCAAACAATGTAAAGAAACGTATTTGGAACATTGGGATAAAGAAACCAAAAGCCAAAGCAGATTAGAATGTTACCATGCCCTAAAAAGAGATTATAAATTGGCAGACTACCTCTCAACTGTTAGAGACATAAGGCAGAGACAGACCCTCACCAAATACAGGTTAAGTGACCACTATTTGGCAGTTGAAAAAGGAAGACAAAAGAGATTCTGGCAACCAAGAGAAAACAGAATATGCGGCTGCTGTTTGACAGATGAGGTTGAAACAGAGGTGCACTTCCTCCTAAAATGCAAAAAATTTTACAAAACAAGGAAAGCATACTTTGACAAACTCAGTGTGGCAACCCCTGATTTTAAAGAACTAGATGATACATCAAAACTAAGAATAATCCTTGGCGAAGGAAATACGGCACATCTTGGTGCACAATACGTAACTGCATGCCATAACCTGAGAGACAGTGAATGACCAACATGCACCTATATACGCACACACTAATTGACATTAACTAACACTAAGAAATTACTATTGAATTGCTAAATTTGCTATTGTGTTGTACTGCTTATAGTGCAAGAACGTGTAGCAATCAATAAAGGGCTATAGGCCTATTGCGAATTTATGTACAGGGACATATCTATCCATGCACTGTATACTTGTATTTATACTTATGCATTTTAAACATGTATGTCATGTTTTATATTTTGGCAATATAATAATGTTTTTTTTATCATGCCAATAAAGTTTTTAAATTGGAAAAAAAAATTGTAGAGAGAGGGAGAGGGGGAGAGGGAGAGGGAGAGGGAGAGGGGGAGAGGGAGAGGGAGAGGGGGAGAGGTGAGGGAGAGGGAGAGGGAGAGAGGTGAGGGAGAGAGAGAGGGAGAGAGGGAGAGGGGGAGGGAGAGGGAGAGGGAGAGGGAGAGGGAGAGGGAGAGAGAGAGAGGGAGGGGGGGGGGGGGGAGGAGAGGGAGGGGAGGGGGAGGGGGGGAAGGGGGGGGGATAGGGAGAGGGAGAGGGAGAGGGAGAGGGAGAGGGAGAGGGAGAGGGAGAGGGAGAGGGAGAGGGAGAGGAGAGGGAGAGGGAGAGGAGAGGGAGAGGGAGAGGGAGAGGGAGAGGGAGAGGGAGAGGGAGAGAGAGAGGGAGAGGAGAGGGAGAGGGAGAGGGAGAGGGAGAGGGAGAGGGAGAGGGGCGGGGGAGGGGGGGAGGGGGAAGGGGAGGGGGAGGGGGAGGGGAGGGGGGGGGGGGGAGGGGCGCGCGGGCGGGGGGGAGGGAAGGGAGGGGAGGCGGGAGGGGGGGGGGGGGGAGGGGGGGGGGGGGGGGGGAGAGGAGGGGAGGGGAGGGGAGGGGAGGGGAGGGGGAGGGGAGAGGGAGAGGGAGAGGGAGAGGGACAGGGACCCAATGGGTCACACTTGGTCTAGTATTTCTATAAACCTGTCCTATCCATGTACCTGTCTAAATGTCTCTTTAACATTGCAATAGTACCTGCCTCAACTACCTCCTCCGGCAGCTCTTTCCATACACCCATGTGAAAAAGTTACCACTCAGGTTCCTATCATAATCTCCCTATTCCTGGATCTCCCTCAGGGAAATGTTTATATCCCTTATTCAGTGGCCACAGCTTCTCCACATGTGCTCCTTCTTTCTGATTACATCTGATTTCTCAACTAAATTTCAGTAATGACAAAACAATTATCAGGGAAAATCAGCTTCCCTGACTTCCCAACATACACATCTCGGCAGATCTACCCTCCAGCTAAATTCAAATAAAAATTATTTCAGTTTTAATTATGCATATTAGGTTTTTCCAATGCTTTCAGATCACACAATAAATTTCGACCGTGGAACTCAAACCACTTGATCCATAAAATAAAAAAATTGAATTAAAAATTAAAGCTGAATGACAATAAAACAACAATAACAGTGATGTAATATAACCTATGTTCCTGAATGTTCCAGCAAAATAAGGAACATGTGAGGTGTCCATGAATTGTAAGACTCAAATTCATCAAATGGACTGACAAAAGTGTGCTTGAACAAGATGCACGTTTTAAAACTTTCATATGCCCAAGAGGCAAGCACAGGTGTGGGAACTGGAAACATGTAGATGTCTCTTTATTTTCCTGGCCTGTTTCAGCAATAGGGAAAAGTCCTTATGATCCCCGCCGACAAGGGTGGTGCCATGGTAGTCTAGCAAGCTGAACTCTACCACATTGAGCCAGGCACCAGCTCTCGGACACCTCCTCCTACCTATCCTTGGACCATGATCCCACAGATGAGCACCAAGCCATAATCTCACAGACCATTTCTGATTTTATCTCTTCTGGCTGTCTGCCTCCCACAGCCTCCAACCTTATCATTCCCTAGACCCGCACAGCCCGATTTTATATTCTCCCCAAAATCCATAAACACAACTTCCGTGGCAGACCCATTGTTTCTGCCTGCTCCTGTCTCACTGAAATGATTTCTACGTACCTCAACATCATCCTATCCCCCCTGGTCCAATCTCTCCCAACCTATGTCCCTTTAATGACTTACGCTCCCCGAGCCCCCACCCCCTCATCTTTATTATGGTCGTTCAGTTACTCTATACCCCCATCTCCCAGCAGAAAGGCCTTAATGCCCTCCGTTTCTTCCTCGACCGCAGAACAATCCAATTTCCCTCCAACACTCTACTCTGCCTATCGGAATTGGTTTGCATCCTTAACAACTTCTCCTTCGACTCCACCCACTTCCTCAAAGTCAAAGGCATAGCTATGGGCATCCACATGGGCCCTAGGTATGCTTGCCTCTTTGTAGGGTACTTGGAACAATCCCTGTTCCAGGCGTACACTGGTCCTATCCTATCCACTACATTGATGACTGCATCGGTGCTACTTCCTGCACCCATGAGGATGCAGGGTGACTTGGACAGGTTGGGTGAGTGGGCAGATGCATGGCAGATGCAGTTTAATGTGGATAAATATGAGGTTATCCACTTTAGTGGCAAAAACAGGAAGGCAGATTATTATCTGAATGGTGTCAGGTTGAGAAAAGAGATCTGGGGTCTTTGTACATCAATCACTGAAAGTAAGCATTCAGGTACAGCAGGCAGTGAGGAAATGGCATGTTGGCAAGCTGATTCAGTGCGATACTTGCAGTATGTGGGAGGTCAAGGACACCGCTAGTGCCTCTGGCTGCTACAAATGCGAGAAGTGCATCCAGGTAGAGCTCCTGAAGGGCCGTGTTGGGGAACTGGAGAAGCAAGTGGATGACCTCCGGTTCCTCCGAGAAACGGAGTCGTTCCTCGACAAGTCCTACAGTACGATTGTTACACCTAAGGTACTGGAAGAGAGAAGGTGGGAGACAGTGAGAACGGGAGGGAAGCATGGAATGCCAATGTCCCCGGGTGTTGTACCTCTTGTGAACAGGTTCACCCACTTAGAAGCTGTCGGGACAGAAGAGGTGTTTACACTGGGCGGCGGACTGGCTTGTGATGCGAATAAGGCTGTTGAGCCAAAACCAAAAAGGCCTAAGGCAGGCAACGCCATTGTAGTGGGAGACTCCATTGTGAGAGGTACGGACAGGGGTTTCTGCAGCAACAGACGGGATGCGAGGATGGTGTGCTGCCTTCCTGGTGCCAGGATCCAGGATGTCACGGACAGAGTGCAGAAAATCCTCAAGGGCGAAGGTGAACATCCGGAAGTGGTAGTGCATGTCGGCACAAACGATGTCGGAAAGAAGGGGATGAATATTCTGCAGCGTGACTTTAGAGAGCTCGGAAAAATGCTGAAAAGCAGGACCTCCAGGGTTGTTATGTCCGGTTTGCTTCCAGTTCCTCGTGCTGGTGAGAGCAGGAACAGGGAGATACGGGACCTGAATGTGTGGCTGAGGAACTGGTGCACGGGGCAGGGATTTAGATTCTTAGATCATTGGGATCTGTTTTGGGGTAAGGGGGAACTGTACAAAAGGGACGGATTGCATCTTAACAGGTGTGGGACCAGCATTCTGGCAGGCAGGTTTGTTACTGCTACACGGGTGGTTTTAAACTGAATAAGGGGGGTGGGGTGTCGAATGGGATAGTGGAGGATGGAGTTAAAGGGAAAGGGTTTCTTAAATGTGTGAGCGTAGAGACAGAGGGGTGTAAAATTAGGGTAGAAGCTATAGGTAGCAAGGTGAAAAGTAAAAGTGGCAGGCAGACAAAACCAGGGCAAAAATCAGAAAGGGCCACTTTTCAACATAATTGTATAAGGGGTAAGAGTGTTGTAAAAACAAGCCTGAAGGCTTTGTGTCTCAATGCAAGGAGCATTCGTAATAAGGTGGATGAGTTGAATGTGCAGATAGCTATTAATGACTATGATATAGTTGGGATCACGGAGACATTGCTCCAGGGTGACCAAGGCTGGGAGCTGAACATCCAGGGATATTCAATATTCAGGAATAGAGAGAAAGGAAAAGGAGGTGGGGTAGCGTTGCTGATTAGAGAGGAGATTAACGCAATGGAAAGGAAGGACATTAGTTTGGAGGATGTGGAATCGGTATGGGTAGAGCTGCGAAACACTAAGGGGCAGAAACCGCTGGTGGATGTTGTGTACAGGCCACCTAACAGTAGTAGTGAAGTTGGAGATGGTATCAAACAGGAAATTAGAAATGCGTGCGACAAAGGCAAAACAGTTATAATGGGTGACTTCAATCTACATATAGATTGGGTGAATCAAATTGGCAAGGGGTGCTGAGGAAGAGGATTTCTTGGAATGTATGCGGGATAGTTATCTAAATCAACATGTAGAGGAACCAACGAGAGAGCAGGCTATTTTAGACTGGGTATTGAGTAATGAGGAAGGGTTAGTTAGCAGTCTTGTTGTACGTGCCCCCCTTGGGCAAGAGTGACCATAATATGGTCGAGTTCTTCATTAGGATGGAGAGTGATATAATTAACTCAGAAACAAGGGTTCTGAACTTAAAAAAAGGTAACTTAGAGGGTATGAGACGTGAATTGGCCAAGATTGACTGGCAATTAATTCTAAAAGGGTTGACGGTGGATATGCAATGGAAGACATTTAAAGACTGCATGGATGAACTACAAAAATTGTTCATCCCAGTTTGGCAAAAGAATAAATCAGGGAAGGTAGTGCATCCGTGGATAACAAGGGAAATCAGGGATAGTATCAAAGCGAAGGATGATGCGTGCAAATTAGCAAATTCAGAGACCAGCAGAGGAGGACAAAGGGCTTAATTAGGAAAGGAAAAATAGATTATGAAAGAAAACTGGCAGGGAACATAAAAACTGACTGCAAAAGTTTTTATAGATATGTGAAAAGAAAGAGATTAGTTAAAACAAATGTAGGTCCCTTGCAGTCAGAAACAGGTGAGTTGATCATGGGGAACAAGGATATGGCGGACCAATTGAATAACTACTTTGGTTCCGTCTTCACTAAGGAAGACATAAATAATCTGCCGGAAATAGCAGGGGACCGCGGGTCAAAGGAGTTGGAGGAGTTGAGTGAAATCCAGGTTAGCCGGGAAGTGGTGTTGGGTAAATTGAATGGATTAAAGGCCGATAAATCCCCAGGGCCAGATAGGCTGCATCCCAGAGTACTTAAGGAAGTAGCTCCAGAAATAGTGGATGCATTAGTAATAATCTTTCAAAACTCTTTAGATTCTGGAGTAGTTCCTGAGGATTGGCGGGTAGCAAACGTAACCCCACTTTTTAAGAAGAGAGGGAGAGTGAAAACGGGGAATTACAGGCCAGTTAGTCTAACATCGGTAGTGGGGAAACTGCTAGAGTCAGTTATTAAAGATGGGATAGCAGCACATTTGGAAAGTGGTGAAATCATTGGACAAAGTCAGCATGGATTTACAAAAGGTAAATCATGTCTGATGAATCTTATAGAATTCTTCGAGGATGTAACTAGTAGCGTGGATAGGGGAGAACCAGTGGATGTGGTGTATCTGGACTTCCAGAAGGCTTTCGACAAGGTCCCACATAAGAGATTAGTATACAAACTTAAAGCACACGGCATTGGGGGTTCAATATTGATGTGGATAGAGAACTGGCTGGCAAACAGGAAGCAAAGAGTAGGAGTAAACGGGTCCTTTTCACAATGGCAGGCAGTGACTAGTGGGGTACCGCAAGGCTCAGTGCTGGGACCCCAGCTATTTACAATATATATTAATGATCTGGATGAGGGAATTCAAGGCAATATCTCCAAGTTTGCGGATTACACTAAGCTGGAGGGCAGTGTTAGCTGTGAGGAGGATGCTAGGAGACTGCAAGGTGACTTGGATAGGCTGGGTGAGTGGGCAAATGTTTGGCAGATGCAGTATAATGTGGATAAATGTGAGGTTATCCATTTTGGTGGCAAAAACAGGAAAGCAGACTATTATCTAAATGGTGGCCGACTAGGAAAAGGGGAGATGCAGCGAGACCTGGGTGTCATGGTACACCAGTCATTGAAAGTAGGCATGCAGGTGCAGCAGGCAGTGAAGAGAGCGAATGGTATGTTAGCTTTCATAGCAAAAGGATTTGAGTATACGAGCAGGGAGGTTCTACTGCAGTTGTACAGGGTCTTGGTGAGACCACACCTGGAGTATTGCGTACAGTTTTGGTCTCCAAATCTGAGGAAGGACATTATTGCCATAGAGGAAGTGCAGAGAAGGTTCACCAGACTGATTCCTGGGATGTCAGGACTGTCTTATGAAGAAAGACTGGATAGACTTGGTTTATACTCTCTAGAATTTAGGAGATTGAGAGGGGATCTTATAGAAACTTACAAAATTCTTAAGGGGTTGGACAGGCTAGATGCAGGAAGATTGCTCCCGATGTTGGGGAAGTCCAGGACAAGTGGTCACAGCTTAAGGATAAGGGGGAAATCCTTTAAAACCGAGATGAGAAGAACTTTTTTCACACAGAGAGTGGTGAATCTCTGGAACTCTCTGTCACAGAGGGTAGTCGAGGCCAGTTCATTGGCTATATTTAAGAGGGAGTTAGATGTGGCCCTTGTGGCTAAGGGGATTAGATGGTATGGAGAGAAGGCAGGTACGGGATACTGAGTTGGATGATCAGCCATGATCATATTGAATGGCGGTGCAGGCTCGAAGGGCCGAATGGCCTACTCCTGCACCTAATTTCTATGTTTCTATGTTTCAATGTTTCATAACAACAGGAGTTGAATATAGGAGCAAAGAGGTCCTTCTGCAGTATTACAGGGCCCTAGTGAGAACACACATGGGGTACTGTGTGCAGTTTTGATCTCCAAATTTGAGGAAGGACATTCATGCTATTGAGGGAGTGTAGCGTAGGTTCACAAGGTCAATTCCCGATATGACTGGACTGTCATATGTTGATAGAATGGAGAGGCTGGGCTTGTATACTCTGGAATTTAGAAGGATGAGAGGATATCTTATTGAAACAGATAAGATTATTAAGGGATTGGACACGCTAGAGGCAGGAAACATGTTTCCGATATTGGGGGAGTCCAGAACCAGGGGCCACAGTTTAAGAATAAGGGGTAGACCATTTTGAACAGAGATGAAGAAAAACTTTTTCACCCAGAGAGTTGTGAATCTGTGGAATTCTCTGCCTCATCAGCATACTTTTACCCATCATCAGACTGATGGAGGAGGTGAGTGACAGTAATATCAAGTGATCAGTGGAGGCCATTTCTCTGGATGCTTTCTTTCTTTCTTTCTTTTAAAATCTTTTGATTAATTTTTTTCAAAAGCAAAAACAAAACAAAAAAAAAAGTATGATAAACATAACAGTGATATTGATACATAGGGATCAGGATTACATTAATAACAAGTATAACCTAAGTATGAGTCCAGTGTCAAAATTCACATTGAGTATAGACCTCCTGGTCTCTATGTAAATATAATTAAGTGTTTAAAAGAGAACTTGTCTATATAAAACAAAAAGATACAAAGAAAAAAAAAAGAAAAAGAGAGAAAAAAGAGAAAAATAAAACCCCCTAAACTAGAAAAAAAAAGCAAAACAAAATGCTGGGCTGCAAAGAATTTCAACAATTTAAATCCCTGTTTGTCATCAAGTTCGTTCCACCGTATGAAAGTAAAATAATTATTATAGCGGCTGGAGAGGGGACAATTTATATCGTGTGAAAATGTTGAATAAAGCTTCCCTAAGTCCTATCGAATTTAACCAAGGGTTCAACAATGTCACTCCTAATTTTTTCTAAGTTTAAACATGATATCGTTTCAGAGTACCAATGGAGTGTGGTAGGATGATTAGAGTATTTCCATTTAAATGAAATAGGTAGCCCAAAAATTGCAGTAATAGGATGAGGTTGTAAATCGATACCTAAAACTATAGAAATAGTATCAAAAATGTATTTCCAATATTTTTCCAAAAGTGGGCAAGCCCAAAACATATGAGTCAGTGCGGCCACTTCAGAATTACATCTGTCATAGGTAGGATTTATATGACCATAAAAACGAGCTAACTTATCTTTTGGCATATGAGCTCTGTGAACCACCTTGAATTGTATCAAAGCGTGTCTTGCACACATTGAAGAAGTATTAACTAATTGGAGAATCCTCTCCCATTTCTCTATAGATAGAAACATTTGAAGTTCTCTTTCCCAGTCATTCTTAATGTTATCAAATGTATCTATTTGTAATTTCAAAATCAACTCATAAATAGTCGTTATTAAACCTTTCTGATAAGGGTTCAAATGTAAATTTTTTTCCAAGATTTCGGTTTGATGTGGTAACGGAAAAGAGGGTAGAGTAGCCTTCAAAAAATGTCTAATTTGTAAATATCTAAATAAATGTGAGTTAGGTAGATTATATTTATTGGAGAGTTGATCAAAAGACATAAAACAACCATCCAAAAACAAATCACAAAAAGCTGCTAATCCCTTCCTCTTCCATAACAGAAATGCTTGATCAGTACTAGAAGGTTGGAAGAAAAAATTAGATATGATAGGACTCAATAAGATAAAATCATTCAATCCAAAAAACTAACGAAAATGAAACCATATTCGGAATGTATGTCTTATTATTGGGTTAATCATATATTTATTCAATCTCGTAATTGTGAAAGGTAACGAGGCCCCTAGGATAGAAGCCAATGATAGCCCTTGCATAGAATCACGTTCAAGATTTATCCATCCTGGGCATTGGGTATCTTCTAAATCTTTTGTTGAAAACATTAAATAGCGAGCATTAACTGCCCAATAGTAGAATCTAAGGTTCGGCAATGCCAAACCACCATCTTTTTTTGATTTCTGTGAGTATTTTTTACTTAGTCTAGGATTTTTATTCTGCCATATATATGAAGAAATTTTGGAGTCAATAATATCAAAGAAAGATTTAGCAATAAAAATTGGTATCGTCTGAAATAAATACAAAAATTTAGGCAGGATAATCATTTTAATAGCATTGATTCGGCCAATTAGAGATAGGGACATAGGTGACCATTTAGTAAACTGTTGTCTAATGTGGTCAATTAGGGGCGTAAAATTGGCTTTAAATAACACCTTGTGTTTCTTGGTAATCTTAATGCCTAAATAAGTTAAACAGTCGGTAGTCAATCTAAATGGAAACTGTCCATAATTTGTAATTTGATTGTTTAATGGAAAAAAACTCACTCTTACTAAGATTTAGTTTATAACCAGAAAAACTACTAAATTGATTAAGTAGTGCTACTATTGCAGGAATAGATTCATCTGGGTTAGAGATAAATAATAACAGATCATCTGCATAAAGAGATAGCTTATGTGTCTTATTCTCACGAACAATACCAAAAATATTAGGGGATTAGTGGCCAAAGGTTCCAAAGCGATATCAACAATAAGGACTTAAAGGACAGCCCTGTCTAGTACCTCAAAATAGCCTGAAAAAAGGGGATCTCTGATTATTGGTAAGTACAGAAGCTTGAGGCATATGATACATCAGCTTGATCCAAGAGATACATTTAGGACCAATCTTAGATTTTTCAAATGTATTGAATAAGTATTCCCATACTACTCTATCAAAGCCTTCTCAGCATCAGTGAAATTACACATTCTGGAGTTTTATTTGAATGCTGTATATACAATATTCATTAATCTCCTAACGTTAAAGTATGTAACAATTTTTAATAAAACCTGTCTGATCTTTAGAAACAATTTGCGGTAAAATATTTTCCAATCTCATAGCTAATATTTTTTAAAGAATTTTGGAATCTACATTTAACAGTGATATAGATCTATATGATGTCACTTCAGTAGGGTCTTTTAAGAATTAAAGAAATAGATGCTTCATAAAAGGATTGTGGTAATATATTCATTAAAAAGACTTCTTTAAAAACCTTGCATAGCCAGGGGGACAGTAAACTTGAAAAATACTTTAAAAATTCCACTGTAAACCCATCTAAACCAGGAGCTTTACCAGAATTCATCGAAAGGATTGCTTTCTGTATTTCTTCCTCCGTGATGGGTTCATCTAACAACAGAGACTCATTATAACCATATAACCATATAACAATTACAGCACGGAAACAGGTCATCTCGGCCCTACAAGTCCGTGCCGAACAACTTTTTTCCCTTAGTCCCACCTGCACTGCACTCATACCATAACCCTCCATTCCCTTCTCATCCATATGCCTATCCAATTTATTTTTAAATGATACCAACTAACCTGCCGCCACCACTTCCACTGGAAGCTCATTCCACACTGCTACCACTCTCTGAGTAAAGAAGTTCCCCCTCATGTTACCCCTAAACTTCTGTCCCTTAATTCTGAAGTCATGTCCTCTTGTTTGAATCATCCCTATTCTCAAAGGGAAAAGCTTGATCACATCAACTCTGTCTATCCCTCTCATCATTTTAAAGACCTCTATCAAGTCCCCCCTTAACCTTCTGCGCTCCAGAGAATAAAGACCTAACTTATTCAACCTATCTCTGTAACTTAGTTGTTGAAACCCAGGCAACATTCTAGTAAATCTAAGTATGTGGTAAATTTGGCAAGTTCAGTTTCATTAAAAAGGGAAGGGAATGGAGGGTTATGGTATGAGTGCAGGCAGCTGGGACTAAGGGAAAAAAGTTGTTCGGCACGGACTTGTAGGGCCGAGATGGCCTGTTTCCGTGCTGTAATTATTATATGGTTATATGGTTATAAAAACTCATGCATTATATAGGAATCAGTAGGAAATTCTGATTGGTATTGGGAGGTATAAAATTCCTGAAAGGATTTATTAATTTCATCATGATCTACTGTCAATGTACCATCCCGTTTACTCACTTTAATAATCTGACGTTTGGCTGACAAAGCTTTCAACTGATTGGCAAGTAATTTGCCTGATTTATCACCATGTATATAAAATTGACTTTTGGTTTTAAGTAGCTGATTCTCAATCGGTGATACCAATAACAAATCATCTCATTTGAATTTCAACTCTATTCTTATAGAGCTCTAAACTAGGAGCTTTTGAATACTTTTTTATCAATTTCTTTAATCTCATCAGCCAATATACATATTTCATTTTTAGTTTGTTTTTTTAATGAAATAATTTGTCCACGAATATATGCCATAAAAGCATCCCAGACTACACCATTGGATATTTCTTCAGTAGAGTTTGTTAAGAAAAAGAAGGCAATCTGATCTTTAAGCAAAGTAGTATTAAATCGCCATTGTTTAGCACTAAACTTGGAATCAGGTAGTTTGATTGATAGTTTCAATGGTGCATGATCAGAAATAGCAATTGCATCATACTGTGACCGATGAAACTAGCCGAGAATCTATTATAAAGTAGTCAATCATAGAATAACTATGACATACATGAGAAAAAAAAAAAAATTCTTTGTCATTTAGGTGTAGGAATCTCCAGACTTCTAACATTCCCAGAGTCAAGTAAAAAAGAATTAACCATATAACCATATAACCATATAACAATTACAGCATGGAAACAGGCCATCTCGACCCTTCTAGTCCGTGCCGAACACGTATTCTCCCCTAGTCCCATATACCTGCGCTCAGACCATAACCCTCCATTCCTTTCCCGTCCATATAACTATCCAATTTATTTTTAAATGATAAAAACGAACCTGCCTCCACCACCTTCCCTGGAAGCTCATTCCACACAGCCACCACTCTCTGAGTAAAGAAGTTCACCCTCATGTTACCCCTAAACTTCTGTCCCTTAATTCTCAAGTCATGTCCCCTTGTTTGAATCTTCCCTACTCTCAGTGGGAAAAGCTTATCCACGTCAACTCTGTCTATCCCTCTCATCATTTTAAAGACCTCTATCAAGTCCCCCCTTAACCTTCTGTGCTCCAAAGAATAAAGCCCTAACTTGTTCAACCTTTCTCTGTAACTTAGTTGCTGAAACCCAGGCAACATTCTAGTAAATTTCCTCTATATTGATAAAATTGATAAAACTAGCGGATTTATTTGGAAGCGCCTGATCAGAGGCAGATCTGTCCATCGAGGGGTTCAAACAACAGTTAAAATCTCCACCCATTATCAAAAGATGTTAATTTAAATTAGGAAAGGATGCCAATAATTGTTCAAAACACTCAGGGCTAGGTGCATAAACATTCACCATAACAACTTTTTGGTTATGAAGAACACCAGTGATCATCAAAAATCTACCATATGGATCAGAAATTGTTTCATTATGAACAAACGAGATTGAGGAGTCAATAAAAATAGAGACTCCTCTCACTTTCGCCTGTGAATTTGAATGAAACTGCTGTCCTCTCCAAAACTTAAAGAATCGTTGATTGTCATCTTTCCTTACATGAGTTTCCTGAACAAAGATAATCTGATCATTTAGTCAAGAAATAGTTAGATAGAGCTCTTAAAGTCAGGGGATATGGTGAGAAGACAGGAACGGGGTACTGAATGTGGATGATCAGCCATGATCACAGTGAATGGCGGTGCTGGCTCGAAGGGCCAAATGGCCTGCTCCTGCACCTATTGTATATTGTCTATTGATACGGAAACAAATTGCATCTCCGTCGAGGTAAGAGATTAGAAAAAGTTTGCCCCCACATAAAACAAGCTAAAGAACACTAAAAAGATGCATTTAACACATACTATTTAAACACAAAGAAGGAAGGGACAGACAGACTGTTGGCGAGGCAGTCATTGCTGGCGCCACCTGGTGGTCTACACCTGGAACAGCGGATACGGTAAATGAGGTTGGAGGTGTGCAAGTGAACGTCAGTTGGAGGAGGTGCAAATGAACTTCTGCCTCACCTGAAGAGACTGTTGGGGTCCTTGGACGGAGTCGAGGGGGGAGGTATAGGGACAGGTGTTGCATCTCCTGCGGTTGCAGGGGATGGTACCTAGAGAGGGGGTGGAATGAACGTGTTGACCAGGGAGTTCACCAGGGTGTTGCGCAGGGAATGGTCTCTGCAGAATGCGGAAAGAGGTGGAGATGGGAAGATGTGGCTAGTGGTGGGATCCCGTTGGATGTGGCGAAAATGTGCTGTATGCGACGGCTGATGGGGTGGAAGGTGAGGACAAGGGGGACTCTGTCCCTGTTATGAATGGGGGGAGGGGGAGCAAGAGCAGAGCTGCGGGATATTGAAGAGATCCTAGTGAGGGCCTCATCTATAATGGAAGAGGGGAACCCGGTTCCCTAAAATGCAGTTCAAATGCAGTCACTCTCTCGTCACTTTAAGCTTTTATTTTAGTTTTAGTTAGGCGGTGCAGGCTCGAAGGGCCGAATGGCCTACTCCTGCACCTAATTTCTATGTTTCTATGTTTCTATGTTTAGAGATATAGAGTGGAAATAGGCCCTTCAGTATCCCCGTACACTAGTACTATCCTACATACTAGGGACAAACTACAATTTTACCAAAGCCAATTGTATGTCTTCAGATTGTGGAATGAAACGGAGTACCCGGAGAAAGTACAAATTCCATACAGACAGCACCCATATGGATCGAACCTGATCTCTGGCACTGTAAGGCAGCAGCTCTATCACTATGCCACTTTTCCACCATTCTGTCTGAAGCTGTTGGGTTGGCGGCGCGACCGACGTCGCAGCGGCCTCTGCAGTCTGTCTGTCTTTTTTTATTTTATTGTCCTGTTGAGTGTATAGTTTGTGGTGGGTTTTTGACTGTGTATGTGTGGGGGGCGGGGGGGGGTGGGTGGGGGAAACTTTTAGACCTCTTCCCTGTACGGGGACCCGACCTTTCCCTGTCGGGTCTCCGTTGCCGTTGGGGCCTAGCACCGTGGAGTGGCCCCAACAGCTCAAGTCACGGAGCCTGCGGAGCTGCGGACCTACCATCGTAGAGCTGGCCGGCTTTGGAGCGTGGAGAGCTGTGGTGGCGCGCTGCTGCGGCCCGACTCCGGTGGATGGTGACACCGGGAGCTCGCGGGTCCCCGGTGGGAGATTGCTTTTCGGGGCACCGGCAACGACGACTTCTCCCGCTCGAATTGCGGGGTTGAAAGTGACCTGGAGGGGGGCCTTACATCGCCCCGCGCTGCTTTATATGGCCGCGGACTTGCTAGCGCCCGCCGGGGCTCCAACATCAGGACCCGGAGCAGGGCCTTACATCGCCCGGCGCGGCTTTAAGTGGCCGTGGGACTTGCTAGCGCCCGCCGGGGGCTTTGACTTTGACTTCGGGAGAGGAATGGAGAGCAGGGGGAGAGACAAGACTTTGCCTTCCATCACAGTGAGGAGGAGATTCACTGTGATGGATGTTTGTGTAAATTGTGTTGGTGTGTGTCTTGGTTCTTTTCTTGTATGACTGCAGAAACCAAATTTTGTTTGAACTTCATGTGAGGTTCAAATGACAAATAAACGGTATTGTATTGTATTGTATTGTATTGCAATGAGGTAGATAGCAGAGTCCTCCAGGTGTAACTTAAACCCAGCACCAGTAAACAGCTTATTGAATAGGTATCACTTGATAGTACTGTTGCTCACCTCCTCCATCAGTCTGATGATGGGTAAAAGTAAGCTGATGAGGCAGTAATTAGTTGGAATGGATTTGTCCTTTTGTGGACAAGATGTATAGGAGCTATGTTTCACATTGTTGGGTGGTCACCAATATTGTTGCTGCATCACAATGGTTACAGGTACAGCCTTTTGTGGGCATAGGTCTTGGCCGCTATTCCTCCATTTTAATGTTCAACACTCCAAGTTCTCCATATCACATATCATTGTGATATTGTCACTGGCTCAGTATTCCAGAAGTTCCCATTTTAACATCGTTATGTGGTCTCTCCAAACACTGTTACGATTATATGAGTCATTCCATCATTATTTATTGGGGACAGCCATAGAGGGACTAATAATACTGTCGTGTCAACGATCATTCATATACCAAGAATGAACAAATAAAAATTCTCAAGATTGTGCCATTCCCCAGGTAATGATACTTAGCATTTTTCAGAAAAGATGACACGTATCATATTGACTACTAGTCATTGAGTCTTGCAAACTTCTACATTTAAACGGTTCTTGCTTTTACAGTGAATGAGCTAAACATCTGGTTCACAGCACATACATCAAGGTCATAATAAATAGCCTAAACAGTGATAGTAAATCTTCTCCATACCATTTTATATAATGCTTTTACAAACTCCTTGATGTGTGCAACATTCTAGCTGAGGCCTGATCATTCATTTTAACTAACTTGACATAGACTTGCCTAAGGCTGCTTGCATGAAACATGCCATATCATTGTGACTTTGTGCTGTACTCTGCTGTTAATTTCATGACTTCAATAAAACTACATTTCAGAAGCAGAATGCAAATATTCTATCTTAGTCTCTTTGTTTATATATTCTCTGCACCTATTTATAAACCAAGTATCTTTTATTCACCTTGACAACTTGCGCTGCTGCCTTTAAAGATTTGTGTATAACGGACACTAAAATTTCTCTACTCGCCTACACTTTCAAAAATAATGCCATTTACAGTATATTACATTGGCTGTTTATATTAATTCTTCTAAAGTGCATATCTCCCATTGAACTGCCATGCTTACTTTCATCCCTGTAATATATACACAAACTTCCATTTAATATTATGACAAATCATTTGGATTTAGAACTATATTACCCGTTTTCATGTGTTGCATGCCCCTTAATTAAAACCAGAAGATGTTAAAAAAAAAACTCTTAAGCTCTGCCAAAATCTTGTTTGATTTCCAACATGCACAGTTCTTTTAAATTTTCATCTTGATCATTCCTTCATCACTGGGTTTCCTGCAGAAATATCTGAGGAATATGTTGATACCTGCCGTGGGATAAAACAAACCGCAACAGAAGCTTGAGCAGTAGGATTCAATCTAGAATTACAGTTTAAATACAACAGTTTAGCACCTTTTGGCATAATCTGAGCATTACCACACAAACTTCACATGATAGCATATAAACATAAAAAATAGGTGCAGGAGGAGGCCATTCGGCTCTTCGAGCCAACACCGCCATTCAATATGATCATGGCTAATCATCCAAAATCAGTATCCCGTTCCTGCTTTCTCCCCATATCCCTTGATTCTGTTAGCCCTAAGAGCTATATCTAACTCTATCTTGAAAACATCCAGTGAATTTGCCTCCACTGCCTTCTATGGCAGAGAATTCCACAGATTCACAACTCTCTGGCTGAAATTTTTTTTTCCTCATCTAAATCCTAAATGGCCTACCCCTTATTCTTAAACTGGTTCTGGACTCTGGACTGGTCCTGAACAGTTGAAACTGGTTCCAACATCGGGAACATTTTTCCTGCATCTAGTCTGTCCAATCACTTAAGAATTTTATATATTCCTATCAGATCCCTTCTCGTCCTTCTAAATTCCAGTGCATATAAGCCCTGTCGATTAATTCTTTTAATCATGAACTTTCTTGTTTGTGGTACATGCAGGCTACTAAACAGGAACCAATATTAAATCGTAACAGCAAAGGTCACCCCATGAAGGTAGAATTCCTCTTCCGGTCTTCCCCTCCAGAAGCAGGCAAACTCATTGCTTTATTATGCCCATTATGTTTCACTCAGACAGCAATGTCAATGTCAAAGTGCTTGAATTTCCGGACAAGGGCAGGACACCTCAACTCATTCTCTGCTAAATCTTCCATACATGAGGAAATATGATAAATGTTATATAAATGGGGGATCAAGCCATCCTTTGCAATAATCAGGATACCCTTCACTTGAAGTAATTTGTTCAAGGAATATACGGTGAAGTTTTATTACGTTTACAATTGCAGCAGAATTTTGTTGTTAAGTAATAAAGGAAAAAAAACCTTGGCAATGTTTTAAATTTTTTTAAATATTATCTGTTGAAGTAGCGGACAGAACATTTAGATTGCATTATAACAATGCTCTTAATTTATTTTCTGTCTTACTTCTTTAAACATTGATAATATACTACACCATATTCCTTTTACTTATTTACCCATCATCATTTAAACAGAGGAAATATTATTATTTAGTTTTACCTGAGCAGTGGGCAGGTGCTATAAACCTGCACGGGAAGGTAAACGCTCCCGCCCCCACGAGTCTCGGGCAGATGGGGCTCATCAGCCTGGGAAGGCAGTCCATCTAGGAGAAGGAAAACTGAGATTTAAAACCTCCATTGCCTTGTGGCCATATCCAGTCATGGAAAAGACTCCAGGAGTAAACCACAAGAAAATCCGGAGTCGGAGCCCCTAAGGCAGTTTGTCGTGTCTACAACCTCGCTCTGGCAGCTCCTGCAACGGCGCTTGTGCCAAACTGTAACGTTCCTGCTGTTCCTTTTGATCGATCAGCGACGTGGAGAGGGGGGACGTGCTGCATGGGCAACATCCTGTCCTCCATATGACATCACCCAGGCTTGCATCCGACCAAGATGCATCACCCATGGTCAGTCGTGACCGAGGAGGGCCTACTGCCAGTTTTAGAGATTCACCGTAGAAATAGGCCATTCACCCCACTAATCATTAGTTCTATCCTACACAAGGGACAATTTACAGAAGTCAATTAACCAACAAACTTGCACTCATTGGAATATGTGAGATAATTGGAGCACCTGGAGAAAACCCACGTGGTCTCAGGAAGAACATACAAACTCAATACAGACAGCACCCATGACCAGGATTGAACTGAGGTGTCTGGCACTGTAATGCCACTGTCCCACTTAGGAAACCTGAACGGAAACCTCTGGAGACTTTGTGCCCCACCCGAGGTTTCCGTGCAGTTCCTGGAGGTTCCCGGAGGTTTTTGTCAGTCTCCCTACCTGCTTCCACTACCTGCAACCTCCAGCAACCACCTGCAACCTCCGGCAACCGCACGGAAACCTTGGGTGGGGCGCAAAGTCTCCAGAGGTTTCCGTTCAGGTTTCCTAAGTGGGACAGGGGCATAAGACAGCAATTCTATTGCTGTGCCACTATGCTAGTCTATTGTGAATAGAGATTCACGAGGGTAAAGTTGGATCTTTCTAGCACACCCACTGCATCAATAATACATGGACATTTTACTGGTTTAGTAATACGGGCAACTTTATTTGAAGCAACATAAACCTATGGCTATTATCTTTATGATCTGTAATTAATCCAAAATGAAGCAGAATTAATATTCCTCCCACAAGGAGTCTTGCTTCATTTGGTTCTGGTGTCAGATTAGGCATGGATTCCACAATACCACAAGCCAGCTTTACTGACTGTATAGCATATTGATGAACTTTGAATAATATGAGTATGCTTCTGAATATCATAGAACTATTATATAATTTGTAATGCACTTTTGTTACATGCAAGATATCGCATCATATATTAGCCTTACTGCAAAGCAATTCATTTCACGCTGTCATTACAAATTTCCTTTGATGCATTTTAAGATAAGAAATATGAATATGAGGGCATTTTGTTATCCCCATCAGCCCTACAGCTAGCAGGGCGAAATAATTTTCACCACATTAATTTATTTTTGTATTTCTTATCTCTTTTTACGGAAAAGTTTATAACGATGCACACACTGATTTTAAGCTCAAGGTTATTTAATTTGTCAATCATAATATCCTGATGTAAACAAAATTTCAGAACTTTCATTAAAATCTCCAGCTTTATTTTGTCATAACAATTATATGGGCCCTGTCAGTCTTTTATATATAAATTAAACACTTTTATTCTATAAACAAATAGACACATGGATTTTAACCTGTTCTCTTACGTGGCATTTAGTGATTCTGTTGCAGTTCAACTTTTCAGGCCAAGATTACAATGAGTCATATCTAATGCAGAGGATTTCCTCTGTATAAATGCTTCATGGCTGTTTATTTGTATTATGTCCTATCAGTCACAAGCCTCTCCTGCTTCTCACTCAAGCCATCCATGTCCATTCTAATCTCTGCAGTTTCTTGTACCATTCCTCCTCAAAGCAGAGAAACATGACAGTGGCACCAGGTTTTTTTAACCACACTTGTCCCAATTCCTGTTAGCACAAGCTCTTCATCAGCTCCTCCCTGATAGTATGCTGAAGTCTCTTTGTTTCTCCATTCATTCCTGACACCCAAGGCTATTAATTGGACATCGCTGTCCCAACATTGTGCACTAAGACAATCCTCTGCACCTCTACCATTAAGCTAATCACAACCAGGGCCGGATTTACGTATAAGCTCGACAAGCTTAAGTTTAGGGCCTCGAGATCTAGGGGGGCCTACTCACCTCGCTGCCTCACCGGACCTGTCGAACCTTGCCGCCCCACCGATCATCCGCCCACTGGGACCTCCTACTCTTTGCCCGCTGACCCTAGCCACTCCATCGCCCTCCAGCAGCCCGCAGCCGTCGCCTTACCTGCAGCCTGGACTCAGCACCGGGCCTGAAGTTTCCACGCTGCAGACTCCCACTCCTCTGGGTTTGACTGCGCTGGGTCCTAGTGCTAGTCCTCATAACTCTGGTAATCTCAGTGGCTGTTTCACTGGGTCTTTCCCATTCCCCACAAACCATGTGACCCCAGCCCTTCCCCACCCACACTACAGTCCTCATACCCACTTACCCCCTGACCACCCACTACCCCTCCACCAGACATCGCCTTGGCCTCAGTCTACTCACCTGCCTTCCTCCGGCCCCAACCCCCATCCCTGCCGTGCGTTCACCATCCCCCCTGACCTCCCCCTTTCAGATACCAAACGGTCTGTCCTCAGCAGAGGTCTCACCTTTGTCCCCCTCTGTCCCCACCTCAATGAGTTCCGCGCCCGCCATGATTTGGAGCTCTTCTTCCGTCGCCTCCGCCTCACACCATTCTTCCGTGGGAAGGAGTCCTCACCCACATTGATGATCCCTTTTCCAGTCTCCAACGGACCACCTCCTCTAGGACCCCCCCCCCCCCCCCCCATGGCCATTGGTACAATGAAAATTGGGGGTCACCATCCGACGTCAGAATGGGAGAACATTCTCAGCGGCTTGGACTTCTGAGTCGGTCACTTCCGATCGGAGACCGCGGTTCCCAAAGTCCACAGGCTGAGCTGGGCGGAGATTCACGCTGGCGGCCCTCGGCAAAGGGATCCCACGGCTCCACGATATTAAAATCAGCGCGGCCCGAGGCTGGGAGCTCCGCAAACAACAGCTCCATGATGTTGAAGCAGCAGGCCCAACACTCCAGAGCTTCAAATGGCGATCCAGGTAAAGCATCGCTCGCTCCGAGGTGAATCCAATATGTATTTTAAAACCAACTGTTTAATGACAACATGCAGTAGGATCTAAAAGTATCGCACTGTCACTGTCGGGTAGTCATGGTCCTCTAGTCGTGGGGGTGGGGGTGGGGTGGGGGATGGGGTGGGGGATGGGGGGGCTCACAAGTGAAATGGTTTAGGGCCTCTCTTCATCTAAATCCGGCCCTGATCACAACTATCTCATTAAATTATCTTCACTCTTTTCCTCTCTCAGCCTTGGGACCTGTCATCATCAGCACCTGTTGTGCTGCTGCTGCAAGAAATAATTTCATTGTTTTGTTTTTGGCACGTATGGCAATAAGACACTGTAAACATACTAAATCTGAGTTCATCTTGCACTTTCACCTCTGAGTCCACCATTCTTCTACCTTTTGTTAATCCTTCTCTCCCTCTATATGCACATTTGTTAGATAATTGTTCAGAACAAAAGAGGTTGTTACTCTACCTACTCCTCCCACATACTTGCAAATTGGGTCATCCGCGATGTAGCCCTTCAACCTTTCCCTTTCTCATCTGCATCCTTCGGGACCTATCGCCATGGTTAAAAAATAAATAACCTCCCAATTCCATTATGTTGGGGTGGCTCAGTTGCTGCCTTACAGCGCTAGAGACCTAGATTTTATCCTGACTACGGGTGCTGTTTGTACGGAGTTTGTACATTCTTCCTGTGACTGCATGGGTTTTCTCTGGGTGCTCTGGTTTCCTCCCAAACTCCAAAGACGCACAGATTTGTAGGTTAATTGGCTTTTGTAAATTGGAAATTGTCTCCAGTGTGTAGGATAGAGCTAGTGTACAGGGGATTAGTGGTCGGTGTGGACTCAGTGGGCCAAAGGGCCTGTTTCCACACTGTACGTCTAAAGTCTAAAGCATCTGAATCTCAACCATCACGCTTTTCCCTTCTCTTTACTTTATGTTTATGTAGCTACCGATCTGTTTATTAACAGCAATACTTTCCTTGATTTAGTTTGACCCGAGGTGGAGCTGCAACCTGAGGACATGTTAATGCTGTCTACTGAAGTGCTATGATTAAATACTATTGGTAAACATCCCACAAGTGGCTTCCCTTCGTACAAGCTTCAATTTCATTACCCAGGCTATTATTAACAATGCTTCAGCTCAAGGTCCTGACTTGGCGACATTGTCCAAATCAGACATTAAAATTCTACACCACAAAACTCCACAGTGGGATGCCCAGGATAGCTGGAGAGCATTTACAGCCATACAAAATCACATAAACATGATCCCCATTCATCATCAACTGGCACAATAGGCTCTGCAATCCTTCTTGATTAATTGCTTGGAGCTATATCACCTTTAAGCATTAGTTCAAACATCTTCATGCAACAAGGAATGGCAATAATTTTCTGTGGTATGAACATTGACTTCTCTAACTTCAAGTAACCCTTGCATTCCCTTTCTCTCCATCCCTCCCCCTTCCCAGTGCTCCGACCGGTCTTATTGTCTCCGACTATATTTTATCCCTGTTTGCTTTGTTGTTACCTTCTCCCAGCTAACAATGATCTAATCTATTCTGCATTTGCCTTGATCGTCCTTTGCCCTGTACACCTTCACACTTCCTTATCCATGTATCTCCCTCCACCCTGACATCAGTCTGAAGAAGGGTCTTGACCCAAAATGTCACCCATTTCTTCTTTCCAGAGATGCTGCCTGTCCTGCTGATTACTCCAGCATTTTGTGTCTATCTTCGGCAATATTTTACTTATT
This sequence comes from Amblyraja radiata, assembly GCF_010909765.2. Taxonomy (NCBI): domain Eukaryota; kingdom Metazoa; phylum Chordata; class Chondrichthyes; order Rajiformes; family Rajidae; genus Amblyraja; species Amblyraja radiata. The sequence goes on along the minus strand of NC_045958.1, from coordinate 47,788,975 downwards.
ATTTATATGTGAAAGGCTCCTGGACAATACAGTATAACACATGGAACACCTTAAGGAAGTTGATAGGTGCCACTGTGGGAAACTATTATTAGAGCATTGATAACCGATTGTTGTGGAGTCTGCTCCATTTTTGATATTCTGGTGTAAGCACAATGAAGGTGGTCATTTCATAGCACATGACCAGGATACGTAACGCAATTCTCAACTAAATAAATGAGCTGTTAAGCTTGGTCCAGCAGTGTGAAATTTCATTAAATATAGTTGTAATGTGTCACCAGTACAGCAACAAAAATTTTAGACCCATTGACCCATTGAACTTGTTCTTTCATTTTAATATTCATGGCAATTTCTGGTCTCATTCCCCTTCTTGTTTCATAGTTGTTCATTTAAAATAATTACTTACTTGGGAATTATGTCTCACAAAAGCACTGTATAACAATAACAGAACCACTTTGCTGTTATATTTTATGTGCTCCTGGAGACTTTAACCTTTCCGATGGTATTTTTTGTCTTCAAACTTGTTATTTATGACACGTGCCTTTCTGAATTCATCTTGCTCATTTGTTGCACTTTCCTTCCAATTTAATTGCAATTGTCAATCTAAATTAGTTTGATGAATACAATTAATTCATATAGATGTGATGAAAATGTGTGTGTTAATAGCATTGGATGAACTTTCGTAAAAGTAGCCATTATTTCAATATTGGGGAGATGATTTCCATCAATGTATTCAAAATAAAAAGCTATTTTTATCATAATAACTTTGCTCTATTTTTGGAGTGCTGAAATAGGGAATTACAAACCAATTTGGCTATCACCTAATTTTAATTAGCTCTCTGCCTCTTATGCAGCCTAAAATCTGTGTGCTCATGCACTATTAATTTGTTGTGACCACAATAACATGCGGCATGATTAATCTGTCCATCAACAGGAAATTAGCCGCATTAACTTTACATACCAATACTCACTTTGATTTTCATACTTTATTAGATATGGTGGAAGACTTGAATAGTCACGCTGGCAACATGCTACAACTCCAATTAACTCAAAGTGGGAGGTTACCATCGGCCATCATGAATCATTTTAGCGAGGATGTGGGAGAGTCTATGTCTAAAGGTCATAGCCTCAGAATTAAAGGGCATTCCTTTTAGGAAGGATAAGAGAAGGAATTTCTTTAGTCAGAGGGTGGTGAATCTGTGGAATTCTTTGCCACAGAAGGCTGTGGAGGCCGTCAATGGATATTTTTAAGGCAAAGATAGACAGATTCTCGGTTAGTACTGGTGTCAGGGGTTATGGGGAGAAGGCAGGAGAATGGGGTTAGGAGGGAGAGATTAATCAGCCATGATTGAATGGCAGAATAGACTTGATGGGCCGAATGGCCAAATTCTGCTCCTATCACTTATGGCATGACCTTATGACCTTCACTTTCTGGAAGATCTTTTGTTTGAGGGCTGATGGAAATCTCATGCTCTTGAAGACTTGCCCGATGCTATGGAACGATGGAATTTAGATTAGTACATGCGGTGTATAACCCATAATGATTAATTATTGCTAACACTGGGAGTAACATCCTCTGGTGGTTTAAGCTGCATCTTGTCTTCTGGCCTACAGCGAATCCTGCAACACCTGCAAGAGTTTTTGCTTTTTCATTGTCATTAATGGATTCTTATAGTGATATCCCCATGGTCACTTTGCTGTAAACTTTTGGCATCCAGATATTTCCTGGGAAATGTCACTCAGTAAATATGGACACAAGTTATGTTACATAAAGACATTCCGCACTAATTTCACTAGAGAGGACAACAGAGAAAATATTTTAACAGGTGAAATTTTAGCCACATCAATGCGTAAGTAACTTGAGCACATAATCTTAAACACAATTTTCAAGGAGCGCTGAACTATTATTGGTGGCATCTTTTGAATAGAATAGAATAGAATAGAATAGAATACCTTTATTTGTCATTCAGACCTTTCGGTCTGAACGAAATGCTGTTGCCTGCAGCCATACATGTAATAATAACAAAACACAATAAACACAAATTAACATCCACCACAGTGAGTTCACCAAACACCTCCTCACTGTGATGGAGGCAAAAGTCTTAGAGTTACTGTCTCTTCCCTCCTCTTCTCCCTCTGCGCCGAGGCGATACCCCACCGGGCGATGGCGGCCCGGGGGGTGGTCGAAGCTGCCCGCAGCTGTTGCAACGGGTGCTCCGGAAAACAGGCACCAGCCAGTGACCTGCGAGCTCCCGACATTGTCCTCCACCGGCCCGCGGCCGAGCCCAGGATCCAGGTCGCCGCCGCCAGAACGCCGCCTCAGCCGCCGTAGCACCGTCTCCGCTCCGCACCGGGCCGCCCACAAGGCAGCGTCTCAGCCCCGCACCGGGCTGCTCACACGGAAGCACCTTCCAGCCGGTAGCCGGTCCGCCCACAAGGCAGCGTCTCAGCCCCGCACCGGGCTGCCCCCACGGAAGCACCTTCCAGCCGGTAGCCGTGCCGGCCGCACAGGAGTGTCTCAGCTCCGCACCGTCCGCCCTCACCGGAGCGCCGAGTCGTGCCGCTACCCGGACGTCGCCACAGCTCGAAGACGGCCAGCCTCGCGTTGGTGAGTCCTGGCTGGCTCTACCTCCGGACCCTCGAGGTCGGTCGCAGGTTGGAGGCCGCCAGCTCCGCCATTAGGCCTCAGCGCAGACGGGGGAAGAGAAGGGGGATACGACAAAAAGTCGCATTCCCCCGAAGGGAGAGACAGAAAGCTCTGTTTCACCCTCCCCCCACACACATAACACCACCTAATAACCAAAAAAATTACTAAACTAGACAAAAAAAACCGACATAAAAAGTAAAAACAGACAGACTGCAGGCGAGCCGCAGCTGTATCACAGCGCCGCCACTTCCGCTTGAGGCTTTAATCGAGTTTCACTGTACCTTAATTGGTACATGTGACAATAAACTGACCTTGAAACCTTGAAATATAGGTTCTGCTACATACATCTCCTCTGATTGAAAGTGTGATCTTATAGTTATTTAGTTTAGAGATACAGCACAGAAACAAGCAATTTGGCCCACCAAGTCTGCGCCAACCAACAATCACCCCATACACAAGTTCTATCCTACAATTTACAGAAGCCAATTAATATGCAAATCTCACATCTACGGAATGATACACCCATCTATGGAATGGTTGCACCCAGAGAAAACCCACATGGTCCCAGGAAGAACGTGCAAACTCCGTATTGACAACACCCGTAGTTAGGATCAAACCCGGGTCTCTGTTGTTTTCAAAGGAGAGTCAGGGAAAGTTAATAGATTACATTTCCCCACTTATGTGCCAGCAGAATTGGGATACCTGTGCAAGCAGGTGCAAACGTGGAGATTCCCAAACTTCCTGATGGCTGTTACCCTGTATTTCACAGGTTAGTCGATTCATCATGGAGAAAGTGGAAGAGGTTTCCCTCTGCTTCATATATTCACCAAAGCACAGAGAAAGCCTGGCCGAGAACCACCATAGAAATTTCCACAAATTAGATTTACTTTTACAAGGCAAGGATATCAGATCTAGCCTGTCACCAAGCTCGTTGCTGTCTTACTCTGTCTGGGGCAGGGCACTGATCACACTGGTTCTTTCCAACCTTAAGGCAGTGGACAAAGTCTCCGAGGAGATTACATCTAAACCAGCATCCCACCACAGCTCTCCCTGAGATTTATTTGCTTTGTCACAGGGCTGTCCAGGATATTAACCATTTTAAAATGTCTCTGACTCTGTCTCTGACCTTCAGTGACAAGTACAAAAAAATAGAAATATTAAATAATTAAACCAAACTGAAATCTATATTACTAAAAGTCTGTTCTTGTCCGGTTCTGGCTTTCTGTGCTGCGATTTCCGAGAGTACGCCGCCACCTACGGCCGTCATTTTTGGCCACCTCGCTCAGAGCCCCCCTCCGCCGCATGTGTGCCGAGGATTTTTCCCGTCTATGAAAATTGACAGAGATATTAATGCTTTTACAAAATTCCGCATTCTCTCTGCTGCCCCTGCTGGAGGGAGGGGGAGGGACTATAAAACCAGGAAGTGGTGTGCCTCAATCAGTCTCTGCAAGTGGTGTGCCTCAATCAGTCTCTGCACGTGGTGTGCCTCAATCAGAGCTCTGAATGACACTGACAAATGTCTACAGCACTGTGAGTACCCTTAATTTGGTTTGAAAATGAAAATATGGTTAGAGGTAAAAAAGCACTACCTGCAAATGGTTGTTTGGGTTGAAGTAAAAAGGCACTCTCTCCCCCCCCCCCCTCTCCCTCTTCTCCCCCCCCCTCTTCCTGCCCCCCCCCACTCTTTCCCCCCCTCTCCCCCCCCTCTTCCCCCCCCTCTCCCCCCCCTCTCTTCCCCCTCTCTTCCCCCCCTCTTTCTACCCCCTCTCTTCTCCCCCCTCTTTCTTCACCCCCCTTTCTCCCCCCCTCTTTCTCCCCCCCTTTCTCCCCCCCCCCTCTTTCTCCCCCCCTCTTTCTCTCCCCCCCCTCTTTCTCCCCCCCTTTCTCCCCCCCCCCCCTCTTTCTCCCCCCCCTCTTTCTCCCCCCCCTCTTTCTCCCCCCCCTCTCTTTCTCCCCCCCCCCCTCTTTCTCCCCCCCACCTCTTTCTCCCCCCCCACCTCTTTCTCCCCCCCCCACCTCTTTCTTCTCCCCCCCCCACCTCTTTCTCTCCCCCCCACCTCTTTCTCCCCCCCCCACCTCTTTCTCCCCCCCCCCTCTTTCTCCCCCCCTCCTCCCTCTTTATCTTGCTTAGAAATCTCATTATTTTCCATTTGGTGCCAGGAATGAGCTGCTGTGAGGCCCGGATAATTCCCCATAAGGATTCCCCATACAATCCTGAGCAATCCCTGCAAGACTATTTCCTGCTGTTCGACTCCAAGTGGAATCTGGCAACAGCGACAAATGAGTCACCATCTATTAGTCAATAATTCCAGGACTTTTGCATTCACCAGTATGGGGATATCCAAGACTGACTGAAGTTTCGCCAGAAGAAGTTGTTGAGTTCTATTAGAACCACCAGTTCAGTCAAGTAAGTTCTGTCCTAATCTGTGCCTAATGCTTTTGAAAATATTGATTGAAAGACACAGCGTGGAAATGGACCGTCTCGTCCACGCTGACCATCAATCACCCGTTCACACTAGTTCTGTGTTGTCACACTTTCTTATCCATTCCCTACACACTAGGGGCAATTGACAGAGGCCAATAAATTCACGCATCTTTGTGATGTTTTGTTTCCGGAGCCCCCCTCCCGGAGGGAGAATGTGCACAGGAAGAATGTGCAAACTCAACACAGACAGCACGCAGGGTCAGGATCAAATTGGGATCCCTATCTCTATGAAGCAACAGCTACCAGTTGTGTCACTGTGCCCTGTATGAAAGGAATTTTGTTTACAGTAGTGAGCATGCAAATGTTTCAAATTTTATGGAGAAATTTGGAAAATATTAATAAAGGTGAACAAGAATTTCTGTAAAATCAACTTTCTTAAATTGCATTCAGTGTTCTAAAACATTGAGCTCAAGGGCGTTATTTTATCTGGATCTAATCTGTGATCTATAATCTATATTCTGTCATCTGTGAAGAGATGGAGACTATATGCTCCATGCAGTTAAGTGGTTACAAACGCTTTGAAAATAATATGGTGTGTGGTGCATATGTTGGGAAATGTGCATAATTCCATTATTTGGACAGGTACATGCTTCATAGCCAGTGGCAACATGAGACAGAGGAAGATTATGACAAGAAATATGTGCAATGCTGATCTTACACCCCATTTCCATTATGGAACTGAACTCCCAAGTCAACATCCACCTTAAAAACAGATAACTGAATAATTTAGTAAATAGAATGAAAGCCATTCTCTGTAACTCAAGCCATATAACCATATAACCATATAACAATTACAGCACGGAAACAGGCCATCTCGACCCTTCTAGTCCATGCCGAACACGTATTCTCCCCTAGTCCCATATACCTGCGCTCAGACCATAACCCTCCATTCCTTTCCCGTCCATATAACTATCCAATTTATTTTTAAATGATGAAAAAGAACCTGCCTCCACCACCTTCACTGGAAGCTCATTCCACACAGCCACCACTCTCTGAGTAAAGAAGTTCCCCCTCATGTTACCCCTAAACTTCTGTCCCTTAATTCTCAAGTCATGTCCCCTTGTTTGAATCTTCCCTACTCTCAGTGGGAAAAGCTTATCCACGTCAACTCTGTCTATCCCTCTCATCATTTTAAAGACCTCTATCAAGTCCCCCCTTAACCTTCTGCGCTCCAAAGAATAAAGCCCTAACTTGTTCAACCTTTCTCTGTAACTTAGTTGCTGAAACCCAGGCAACATTCTAGTAAATCTCCTCTGTACTCTCTCTATTTTGTTGACGTCCTTCCTATAAATAGGCGACCAAAATTGTACAGCATACTCCAGAATTGGTCTCACCAATGCCTTGTACAATTTTAACATTACATCCCAACTTCTATATTCAATGCTCTGATTTATAAAGGCCAGCACACCAAAAGCTTCCTTTATCACCCTATCTACATGAGATTCCACTTTCAGGGAACTGTGCACAGTTATTCCCAGATCCCTCTGTTCACCTGCATTCTTCAATTCCCTACCATTTACCATGTACGTCCTATTTTGATTTGTCCTGCCAAGGTGTAGCACCTCACACTTATCAGCATTAAACTCCATCTGCCATCTTTCAGCCCACTCTTCCAACTGGCATAAATCTCTCTGTAGACTTTGAAAATCTATTTCATTATCCACAACCCCACCCATCTTAGTATCATCTGCATACTTACTCATCCAATTTACCACACCATCATCCAGATCATTGATGTACATGACAAACAACAGTGGACCCAACACAGATCCCTGTGGCACCCCACTAGTCACTGGCCTCCAACCTGACAAACAACCATCCACCATTACTCTCTGGCATCTCCCATTCAGCCACTGTTGAATCCATCTTGCTACTCCACCATTAATACCCAACAATTGAACCTTCTTAACCAACCTTCCATGAGGAACCTTGTCAAAGGCCTTACTGAAGTCCATATATACAACATCCACTGCTTTACCCTCATCAATTTCCCAAGTAACCTCTTCAAAAAATTCAAGAAGATTAGTCAAACACGACCTGCCAGGCACAAATCCATGTTGACTGTTCCTAATCAGTCCCTGTTTATCCAGATGCTTATATATATTATCTCTAAGTATCCTTTCCATTAATTTGCCCACCACTGACGTCAAACTAACAGGTCTATAATTGCTAGGTTTACTCTTAGACCCCTTTTTAAACAATGGAACAACATGCGCAGTACGCCAATCCTCCGGTACTATTCCTGTTTCTAATGACATTTGAAATATTTCTGTCATAGCCCCTGCTATTTCTACACTAACTTCCCTCAATGTCCTAGGGAATATCCTGTCCGGACCTGGAGACTTATCCACTTTTATATTTCTCAAAAGTGTCAGTACTTCCTCTTCTTTGAATCTCATAGTTTCATAGCTACTCTACTTGTTTCCCTTACCTCACATAATTCAATATCCTTCTCCTTAGTGAATACCGAAGAAAATAAATTGTTCAATATCTCCCCCATCTCTTTTGGCTCTGCAGATAGCTGCCCACTCTGACTATCTAATGGACCAATTTTATCCCTCGTTATCCTTTTGCTATTAATATAGCTGTAGAAACCCTTTGGATTTACTTTCACCTTACTTGCCAAAGCAACCTCATATCTTCTTTTAGCTTTTCTAATTTCTTTCTTAAGATTCTTTTACATTCTTTATACTCCTCAAGCACCTCATTTACTCCATGCTGCCTATAATTATTGTAGATCTCTCTCTTTTTCCGAACCAAGTGTCCAATTTCCCTTGAAAACCATGGCTCTTTCAAATTTTTACTATTTCATTTCAACCGAACAGGGACATAAAGATTCTGTACTCTTAAGCCGAGCTTACTTTAGTTTAGTTTACAGAATCAGCATCCACGACTGTGCAGTCATGTACAAATCTAATTCAATTTTCAAATTCGCAGATGACACCACCATTGTGGGCCGGATATCAAATAATGATGAGACGGAGTACGGGAAGGAGATTGAGAACATCATGTCCTGGTGTCGAGCCAACAACCTTTCTCTCAATGTCAGCAAGACAAAGGAGATAGTGATCGACTTCAGGAAGTGAAACGGTACACATACCCCAGTTTGCATTGACCGTGTTGAAATAGATATGGTCGAAAACTTCAAATTCCTTGGTGTCAAAATCACCAACAACTTCTCCTGGACCCATATTGAAGCAACAACCTAGAAAACACACCAATGCCTCTCATTCCTTAGAAGGCTTAGGAAGTTTGGCATGTCCTCAACAACTCTCACCAACTTCTACAGATGCACCATAGAAAGCATTTTATCAGGATGCATCATAGCTTGATTTGAGAACAGCTCCATCCAAGACAGCAAGAAATTGCAGCAAATTGTGGACGCAGCCCAGGCCATCACACAAACCAACCTCCTTTCTATTGACTCAATTTCTACCTCACGCTGCCTTGGCAAGGCCAGTAGCATAATCAAGGACAAGTCGCACCCTGGTCACACCCGGGGATGGCTGCCGTGAAGAGAGAGTGGACGCTGGCACGCTTTGGCTGCCGCTGCTCCCTCTTCACACTGTGTTTTTGATTTTCTGTTTTTGGATTGAATCCTGTTTTTAATTTGTGTCTCTGTGATGTCTTTATTACTTGTTATATTCCGATTATATGTTATTCCGATATACTATGTAAGGTGTCCTTGAGATGTTTGAAAGGCGCCCATTAAATAAAATTTATTATTATTATTATTATTATTCCATCAGGCAAAAGGAGAGAAGTGTGAAAACGTACACTACCAGATTCGGGGACAATTTCTTTCCAGCTGTTATCAGGCAACTGAATCATCCTCCCACAACCAGAGAGCAATGCTGAACTACTATCTACCTCTCTGATGACCCTTGGACTATCCTTGATCGGACTTTGCTGGCTTGATCTTACACTAAACGTTATTCCCTTATCATGTATACTCTCTAGAATTTAGGAGATTGAGAGGGGATCTTATAGAAACTTATAAAATTCTTAAGGGGTTGGACAGGCTAGATGCAGGAAGATTGCTCCCGATGTTGGGGAAGTCCAGGACAAGGGGTCACAGCTTAAGGATAAGGGGGAAATCCTTTAAAACCGAGATGAGAAGAACTTTTTTCACACAGAGAGTGGTGAATCTCTGGAACTCTCTGCCACAGAGGGTAGTCGAGGCCAGTTCATTGGCTATATTTAAGAGGGAGTTAGATGTGCCCCTTGTGGCTAAGGGGATCAGAGGGTATGGAGAGAAGGCAGGTACGGGATACTGAGTTGGATGATCAGCCATGATCATATTGAATGGCGGTGCAGGCTCGAAGGGCCGAATGGCCTACTCCTGCACCTAATTTCTATGTTTCTATGTCTATGTTTCTATGTAGGGGCAATTTACAGAGGCCAGTTAACCTACAAACCCACACATCTTCGGGATGTGGGAAGAAAACAAGAGCACCCGGTTGAAACACATGTGATCACAGGGAGAATGTGTAAACTCCACACAGACAGCACCTGAGGTCAGGATCGAACTCGGGTATCTGGCATTGTGAGGCAGCTGCTCTACCAGCAGTGCCACTGTGCCGCCCTTCGGGAAGAAACTGAATTTCTAAACTTAATATCTGTCCAGGCACTCGTGATTCACAATTTTCTTTGTTTCTGTACAGCATTAAAGACCATATTCTGTCATACTGACATTATACTGAGTCACAATTAATATGATGGCCCTCCATTATTCAAGTTTGTATTATTTGCACCATGTTTATTCACAATGGCTTTAAGAATTAATGTTGCAGGTGTCTTTGTGGAAGAATATCGAGATAAGAGTAGTCATGTTATAAATATATTTAAAGAAAATACAGAAAGAGATAAAGAAACATTAAAGATAAAAAGAGAATGAGTTTTTGTAAGTCAAGAAAGGATCTAGCACAGATAAAAATGATGGAAACTGTGCCCAAAAAACATACAAATAAACCGTGGCAGGTAGTGGTAGTTGGATACAAAGCTACTGTAGAAGATTCCCACTGGGAGAATAGATAGTGCTGCCATAGCTGTACCTGCTTCCATTGAGATGAAGAAAAAAGATGTTGAATTAAAGCAGAAAAAGAAGGATTATAACAAATGTGTAGAAAGAAACTGCAGATGCTGGTTTAAATCGAAGATAGATACAAAAAGCTGGAGAAACTCAGCGGGCCAGGCAGCATCTCTGGAGAATAGCAATGGGTGACATTTCGGGTTGAGAGCCTTCAGCCTGAAGAAGGGTCTTGACCCGAAACGTCACCCCTTCCTTCTCTCCAGAGATGTTGCCTGGCCCGCTGAGTTACTCCAGCTTTTTGTGTCTATTTTAGCATTAAAATAAATATCAGGTACAGAATCCACACGATAAATGAAGTAGGGCACAGAGTAAAGAGAAAAGGGAAAAATCATAAATAAGACAGATGTAGAAAGGAATGTGAGAATTGTGCATAATGTTTAAAGAAAATGTAAAAAGTATTTATATAGTATAAAGGTGGCAAAAAGATAGTCAAATAAATAATGAGGCGACTTTAAGACAAAGTGCAAATATTCTCATGGGCACAGAGGAAACAACAGAGGCACTGAATGAGGAGTTTGCATTTGTCTTTAAAAGTAAAAGACAAAGTCACTCTTGTGGTAAAGATGAAAGATTGGATGTTTTGGATTTGATAAAAATTAGCCACATACAAGCCACATACAAGGGTCTGAATGGACTGATGTTATTTATTAACAAGTCACCTCGTCAGCAGCAATAACCCATATTTATATAGAGCCCGTAACATAGGTAAACACATCAATGGCGGCGGGTAAACAATTGATGTTAGATACTCCCTCAACTTTCAACAAGTATCCAGATGAGCATCTCAATATGAACCAAGTGCCAGCAAATGGGGTTTATATAGATAGGCCCCCATGGGAATGGTGGGCTGATGGGCCTGTTTCTCAGCTGTATGACTCTATGGCTATTTACATGGAGTCATGTTGTTGATATTAAGACAGCAGACCAAATAGTTGGTAACAGAATTGGATTTCAAGCCAAGATAGATGAGGCTGAAGATCAGGAAATGCAGAGCTTAGGACCCAGGCAACTAAAAATGTTGTCTCTAAAGATCTAAGATTTTTCTTCAGCGTAGTCTTTCTCCTTGCCCCTGTTTCTTTTTTGGCTTCTTCAGTTTGCATTTTGTGTCATATGATCTACATGAGCTTTTTGCTCAAACAATTTCCATTAAGGCAACTGATAGAGGAACCTGGAACATGCGTACAATATCTGCATAGTCAAGAACTGTGTTCAATCTCAATGTTCCTGTGGTACACAACATTGCAGTCACTTTCTTCCATCTGCTTGTCCTCAGCATCAATTTTAAAAACCATAAGCATTCCATCTGATTATTTACAAAACTCTTGAAGTTGGCAACCAGGCGTGCCATATAAAACATTACGTCTAATCCACACTGTCTTTGCAAAGTATCTATACCACTTGTAGGCAGTAGATTTATTAAACTCAGCAACACACATGAAACTATAAAACTCAAATATTTGTGCTACTTTAGCATTCACAGTCATCAAGGCAAAACTGCATACGTACGGTTCTTTGTTTAAGAAGGAACTGCTGGAAAATCGAAGGTACACAAAAATGCTGGAGAAACTCAGCGGGTGCAGCAGCATCTATGGCGCGAAGGAAATAGGCAACGTTTCGGGCCAAAACCCTTCTTCAGTCTGAAGAAGGGTTTCGGCCCGAAATGTTGCTAATTTCCTTCGCTCCATAGATGCTGCTGCACCCGCTGAGTTTCTCCAGCATTTATGTGTACCTATGTACAATTCTTGTTTAGTTCAGAATAATTTAGAAATACAATGTGGAAACAGGCCCTTCGGCCCACCAAATCTGTGCCAACCAGCGATCCCTGTACACTAACGCTCTCACACTAGCACACTAGGAACAATTTTTGCCGCAGCCAATTAACCTACAAACCGCACATCTTTGGAGTGTGGGAGGAAACCGGAACACTCAGAGAAAACCTATGAGGGTCACAGGGAGAACATACAAACTCCGTACAGACAGCACCCACAGTCAGGATCGAACACGGGTCTCTGGCGCTGTAAGGCAGCAACTACTGCTGCGCCACTGTGCCACTCTTAATTGTGTCACCTCAACATTAATTTGCTCTTTCCTTTGAGCACAGTACAAATTTTCACCAGAAACTAAGGAGTTACAGAATGCAATTTGGAACGGCAAAAGCATGTTGGCACATAAAGTTTCACACCAAAGCAAATTTTGCTGTGAGATAAAACTGCATGGTGCTCAATAATTAATGTCAGGTGGCCTGAGGATGATGTAATCAATCCAAAAAAAGTTATGAAAGCAATAAATTATTACCTATTATTAAATGTTGTTCTCAATTAAATCAACAATTGGCTTTTGCAATAATGGTGGGAAGGTAATATATTAATTAATGCAACAGTAAATATTGGAAATGAAGTGCTCTGTTATTGATTGCACAGTTTCTAAACGTTGACTGAAGATGTGACTGAAGTCCATGGAACAGACGCTGGCATGTTGTAATAGTTGTTAACAAGCTGCACACTTCTCATATAATAAATGCCCAAAGCAGCACAGGAAATGGTGGGCATTCAGCAGTTAAAGTAAAGAACTCGTACGAGCTGCCTGAGGTGTGGCTGAAACAGTTGGCTTTCAAAAGTTTACAAAGGTAGGGAAAGATCGTTAATATAAAGAGACAAAGAGCCATGTTCAATGGGTGCAGGGCATTCATGACTGAAGCATCTGCTTTTAGATCGGAAAGAGAGCAAAATAAATAATAGACTTGAGCCAGAGAATACTAATATTTATGACAATGGGAAAACAAAGATTGCTGGATGAACAAATTTAAAAATGGGAATATTGAAATTAATATAAGGAGATATAAGACTCCAGATGTTCATGAAGAACGATGGGATAGAAATGAAAAATCTATACATGATTAAGACCTTAAGTGGTAAGTTATTAAGTTTTGCTTTATTGTTGTCACATGTGCCAAGGTACAATGAAAAGGTTTGTTTTGCATGTTATCCAATCAGATCAGATAATACTATATACAGTAGGTGCATCATCACCAGTCACTTGACGCACTGCATGAGGACAGATGTCAGATAGTCATTAAGGCTATTGTATATACTTTAAGGCTACATTACTTTACATTAAGGCTATATACTTTATACTTTGAAGCTGGTGGGGAGCTGAAAATGTAGTAGTGAGCGGATAAAGATATCTATGAATATCTGTCAGCTAATTCACTCAGGTCCTGAGGATATGACTAGAGACTCCATCCAGAGCAGTTGCATTCTCAGGAAGGCTGATCTTATGTCTTCCTTAGTAACAGTTTGTACAGGCGTACCCAAAACTGGTGGGGTGGGTAATGTTCCTCCACCGATCTTCCATTCAAAGTGGGTGTAGAATGCATTGTGCTCATCAGGGATAGACCTATCATTGCAACAATATTACCCACCTTTGCTTTTTAGCCCGTTATAGTGTGCAAGCCTTGCCACAATCTACGGGTGCCAGTGTCATTGCCCAGGACTCCAGGCTGGTCCTCTTCGCATTCTTAATGGATCTAGAAAGGTCATAGATGGATTTCTTGTACCGCTCAAGAGTAGGGTATTGGTTTATTATTGTCACATGTACTGAGATACAGTGAAAAACATTCAAGAAAACAGTGAGTTAGAAATGCTGGTGGTGATACTCTAAATGTTGGAGTCAATACGCTGGAAAAAATGATGATTAAGTAATTACAAATGTAAGAAATATAGTCAAATTAAATTGTATTTATTAATATTGTATTTATTGGTATTGGTTTATTATTATCAAGAGTACTGAGATACAGTGAGAAGCCTGTGTTTGCATGCTATCCAATTAAATCAGATAATAAGTTTTTATAGATATGTGAAAAAAAGATTAGTTAAAACAAATGTAGGTCCCTTGCAGTCAGAAACAGGTGAATTGATCATGGGGAACAAGGACATGGCAGACCAATTGAATAACTACTTTGGTTCTGTCTTCACTAAGGAAGACATAAATAATCTGCCGGAAATAGCAGGGGACCGGGGGTCAAATGAGATGGAGGAACTGAGTGAAATCCAGGTTAGTCGGGAAGTGGTGTTAGGTAAATTGAATGAATTAAAGGCCGATAAATCCCCAGGGCCAAATAGGCTGCATCCCACAGTGCTTAAGGAAGTAGCCCCAGAAATAGTGGATGCATTAGTGATAATTTTTCAAATCAAATCAAGCTGTGATGCAGCACGATAATATACTTTCCACGGCGCATCTGCAGAAGATATAGGAGCCGTTGAAGACATGCCGCACATCCTCACATCTTAAGAGGCAGATGCTTCGATGAGCTCTCTTGGGCATAGTTTCAATGTGGTTGGTCGAGGACAGATAGTTGGTGATGTTTATGCCTCGGAACCTGAAGTACTTGACCATTTGCACTTCAACACCGTTGATGCTGATTTGCCCATTTACTCCACCATGTTATAAGGTCATATGGTCATAAGGTCATAAGGAAGGTCAGAAGGGATAGGAGTAGTTTAGTTTAGTTTAGTTTAGAGATGCAGTGCGGAAACAGGCCCTTCGGCACACCGACACCGACCAGCGATCCGTGCACATTAACACGATCCTACACCCACTAGGGACAATTTTTACATTGACCAAGCCAATCAACCTACAAACCTGTACGTCTTTGGTGTGTGGGAGGAAACCGAAGATCTCGAAGAAAACCTACACAGGTCACGGGGAGACCAAACAAATTCCATACAGACAGCACCCGTAGTCAGGATCGATCCTGGGTCTCCAGCGCTGCATTCGCTGTGCCACCAAGTCTGCTCCGCCTTTCAATCATGGCTGATCTGTCTCTCCCTTCTCCATTCTCCTTCATTCTCCCCATTACCTCTGACACCTGTACTAATCAAAAATCTATCTATCTCTGCCTTAAAATTATCCGCTGACTTGGCCTACACAGCCTTCTGTGGCAAAGAATTCCACAGATTCACCACCCTCTGACGATAGACATTTTTCCTCATCTCCTTCCTAAAAGAATGTCCTTTTATTCTGAGGTTATGACCTCTAGTTCTAGACTCCCCAATTAGTGGAAACATCCTCTCCACATCCACTCTATCCAAACCTTTCACCATTCTGTATGTTTCGATGAGGTCCCCCCTCAATCTTCTAAACTCCGCCTAGTGCCAACAGACGCTCATGATAGGTTAACCCACTCATTCCTGGGATCATTTTTGTAAACCTCCTCTGGACCCTCTCCAGAGCCAGCACATCCTTCCACAGATATGGTGCCTAAAATTGCTCACAATATTCCAAATGTGGCCTTACCAGCGCCTTAGAGAGCCTCAACATTACATCCCTCTTTTTGTATACAAACCCGCTTAAAATAAATGCTAGCATTGAGTTTGCTTTCTTTACTACTGATTCGACTTGCAGATTAATTTTTGGGGAATCCTGCACCAGCACTCCCAAGTCTTTTTACATCTCTGATTTCTGGATTCTCACCCCATTTTAAAAATTAGTCTACGCCTTTATTCCTCCTATCAAATTGCATGACTCCACACTTTGCTACACTATATTCCATCTGCCACTTCTCTGCCCACTCTCCCAACCTGTCCAAGTGCTTCTGCTGAGTCCCTGCTTTCTCTACACTATCGGACCTTCCACCTATTTTCGTATCATCCGCAAACTTTACCACAAAGCCTTCAATCCCCTCGTCCAAATTATTAATATATAATGTGAAGAGTAGCGGCCCAGCATCAAGCCAACCAGAAAAAGCCCTGCTATTTACTTCTTCATGGCACGTCCTCACATAATCATCATTTGTTCGGGTGTAGTCACTCCAACTGTGTCCCACCAACATCTCTACCGCATATTGCACTTCATCTCTCCAGTCAAAACTTGATTAATTTAATATTCCCTGCATTAGGTGCTTATAAACTGCTACTTAAGGTTATATCCACCTGTAGATTGTTCATGCGTAGGAAGGAACTGCAGATGCTGGTTTAAACTGAAGATAGACACAAATAGCTGGAGTAACTCAACGGATCAGACAGCATCTCTAAAAGACCAAAAATACGACTTAAATGGAAAACGCAACTGGAGTGAAAGAGCAATAATTCTACGTTAGTTTTTGTCTACAAGAATGCCAGATAAAAACAATGGTTAATTATTGGATTGTTTAGTACTAACTGATTTCAGAACTGTGGAATCCAAAGTGACTTCAGGTGATTTAAGTGTTGATAGTATGCCCATCGAGGTTGGCTGCAGAGGTTTAGCAGGGCAATCGCTCTACAACGCCTTGAGTGCACTGGGCATCAACGGAGTGGCAAGGAGAAGGGCCATCAAGAACACCACAGAGGCAGCGAAGAAGGCCTCGAGATGGCTCTGGATCAGGAGAGGAGGTCTATGGGGGGGAGCGAATGCCACCTGAACATAAGTCGTGGTCTGATCAACCATGGCTGGGTCGCCTGGGTGAGGGTGTCTGATGTTGAAAGACCCGAAACACCCAATGACCCCAGGTTACATCACTGATGATGTGTTCAGGAGCATCTACCGATGTATTTGTATCAATTTCTGAATGAATTTGCAGCCATTGTAAATTCCTGCTTGTAATCCACCCTGAGACATCTTAAATTTGACCAGCATGAGACATGCTCAAAAGAACATAAATAAAGGGCAATGATCAGCTTTGCTTGTGGCAATATAAATTGGAGCTCATATCCCCATGTATTGACAGCCACGGAATAGTAACAAAGCTAGAAGCATGTCTTGTGACATTTTTGCTCTGCTCATGATCAACATAAGCATTCTGCTGACTTTGGTACATCTCACACGGAACAGACTGTACTCTGTTCAAATACCCCTTAAAGTACATAGAGTGTTTAACAACTAACAGGAAGTGTTTATTACAGTATTTAGCTGCTTTTAATGCCTGGCTCAGTGGTAGTTGGGGCAGCACTCCATTACCGCAGGCTTTCAGGCCGGCATGGCATGCTGCACTGTAGCCAATGTAGCTGTGAGAAAGCAGGTCGCATAGTATTGTTCAGTATCTATTTTTATATATGTACCTCCCAGAGTTTGGGGATTACATCTTGAACAGCATTAATTAACTGTTCCTTTTCCCCCAGTGAGTAGCTGCTGCTGAGCCACCTTCTGGAATTGCTGGAGTGTTTCTAGTAGAGGTTCTTCTCTAATGCAGTACAGTTAGGGGGGGAGTGGGGTTCCAGGATTTAGACCTAATAACAATGAAGAAAGGGCAAAGTATTTTCAAATTAGGATGATGTGTGGCTTGGAGGGGAACCTACTAATGGTGCTTCCATGCACCCATTGGCCCTGGAGTTTCTCAGTGATAGTGGTCACAGGTTTAGAAATAGCCTGCCTGAGTAACTGCAGTGTGTTTTGTAAATGGTGCAATTAAGCCAAGGGGTATCAATGGTGAATTAATTAAAACATGACGTATGTGGTCCTGGATGGTATCACACCTCTTGGGTATAATTGGAGTAGCACTTATCCAAACAGGTGGAGAATATTCCTTTGCACAACACATGTCCAGTAGAACATTGGAAGCTTCATGGTGTCCGGAAATGAATCATTTGCTTCATATACCCAGCCTCCAACAATCCTGTACTGGTCAATGGTGACATCCAAGATAGTGGGGAGTTCAGTGACGGCAATGCTGGTGAATATAAAGGACAGGTACACAAACTCTTGTAGTAATTGGTAATTGTAATAAACATTACTTGTCACTTATCCGTCCATACTTGAATTTGTCCAAACTATAGTTTTCCAAGATTCAAGAGAGTTTATTGTCATGTGTCCCAGATAGGACAATGACATTCTTGCTTTGACCATACTTGAATTTGTCCAAACAATAGTTTTCTGAGGAATTGAAAATGAATTAAATATTGTTTAGTCATGATGGAGTTTCCCAGCTTCTTACCTTATAGAGGAAGGAAGGTCATCAATGAAACAATTGAAGATGGTTGAGCCTAGAACACTGCCCTGCAGGATTCCAGCAGTAATGAGCAGGGGATGCAATGATTGGATTCCAATAACTACATCTTTGCTGAGGTTAAATACCAACTATCAGTGTTTTTCCATTGATGTCCATTGACTTCAGTTTTACTAAGACTCCTTGATAATACACTGCTGTTAGCTTGGGTATCAAGACTAGTCAATGTGGAGACACAAGAGACTGCAGTTGTTAGTTTACAAAATAAAAGCTAAAATTATTGGAATAATTCAACAGATCAGACAGCATTTCTAAAGGACATAAGGCGACCTTTCAAGTCAGGAGCAATCTGAGAGAAGGGTACCGACACGAAACGTCACTTAACAATGTCCTCCAGAGATGTTGCCTGACGTACTGAGTTACTCCTGTTTTTGTTTATATTTTACAGTTGATCTCTAGTGGCATAGAGGCCAACTTGCATAAGAATACATTTGATACAAGTTTTTACAACATTTATGTTTAGTTTAGTTTAGTTTAGAGAAACAGCCCAGAAACAGGCCCTACAGCCCACCCAGTCCGTGCTGACCAGCGATCCCCGTACATTAGCAATATCCTGCACACTAGAGACAATTTACCATTGTTACCGAAGCCAATTAACCTACAGATCTGTACGTCTTTTGAGTGTGGGAGGAAACTGGACATGGAAAAAATCCACGGGATCACGGGGAGAATGTATAAACTACATACAGACATTAACCCTATTCAGGATCAAACCCGGGTCTCTGGCGCTGTAAGGCTACAATTCTACCGCTGTGCCACTGTGTCACAGTAATTGAGATAAGCTATTTAAAAAATAAAATCATGTTTTATTTAATTGAAGAGGTGGCATAGTAGCACAACTGGTAGGTCTAGCACTTACTCTTAATCTCAGGCACTATCTACATGGAGTTTCAATTTGTGACCATGTGGGGCTGTTCCAGATGCACCACTCTCCTCCAACATCCTGACGACACAGGTATCTGTAAGTCAATTGACAACTGTAGATCTACCTCTTTGATGTTCCTCGGCTTTACCTTGCACTAAACGTTATTCCCTTATCATGTACCTATACACTGTAAATGGATTGATTGTAATCATGTATTGTATTTCTGCTGGTACACAAAATTGCTGGAGAAACTCAGCGGGTGCAGCAGCATCTATGGAGCGAAGGAAATAGGCGACGTTTCGGGCCGAAACCCTTCTTCAGACTGATGGGGGGTGACTGGTTAGCATGCAGCAAAAAGCTTTTCACTGTACCTGCTCTTTTGAAGGTGCCACAATTTGCCCTGCATGCTAAATACCTTTAGAGTTCTGATGTTTTACGGCTGTAAAAAATGAGAGCTCCGGCTTCCAGGCAAATGAGTTATATTGAAAATATTTTTTTTAAGTAAAAATGTAGAACATGATGAGAACATGACGTAAGAATGCAATGAAGCCTGCGATATTCCATGGGAGCAAATGGTACTTTGTTCTTAATGATATGCAATGTTGAAGATTGGAGTTACGCTTTTATGCGAGCAACTGTCCACAACATACTGCCTCTCGTTGCTGCCTCTCGTACTGCTTGAAACTCTCTCTGATGAGAAAAGCATGCCTACTGTGACATGATATCTTTCACACGTTGTGAAAGACCAAGAAAGCACAAATTTTACAGAAACAAACTTGAATGAACTCCTTTAGAGAAGTTTAGGGAATGCCCAATGAGATCTGGTTCTTCATGGTTTATATTCAGTTTGTTCTGGAAAGCATCACATGATAAGCGCTGTCAAGACACATTCAACTAATCCAGTTTTCATTCGCAAACAGCTAATTATGACATTCGAGCAATGATATCATCAGTAACATTAAGAAGAAAGGAATGCAATGTATTTATAAATTGGCAATGATAGCAAGGTTAAAATAACTGTTCCTAAACATTTCCATACGGCCTTAGACATTCTTCTCTTTTTTATGGCGGTTGGTAAACATGATGCCAGCAGTTACTTTCTCATTGTGCACAAGCCGAGTGGAGTTTTCTTTTCATTCAATGATAATATTTTCAAAGATCAATCATCAAGGCAAATATTAGTGGTAGTGTAATGTTGTGGTCGCGGTGTTGTATTATCTTATTTTGAAACTATGTTGCTGTTGCCATTGCTATGATATGCCATTGAGTGACACACGTTTTGCACTCCATACTGACTTCATTTGAGCAGAGCACAACAGAGCAGTGCAGAGTAGTAGCCATTAAAAGTAAACCACAACACAAAGTGCTGTTCAGCGTTAGTTTTTGCCAGTTGGTGCCTTCATCTCACAGAAAACTCTTACCTAGAGCTGACTCGGTTTTAGTATGTCTGCCATGTAGTTCAAACCAAAGAGCTGACGTTCTGATACTTTGACTATGTACTTCTCCGCATTTATGCCAGTTTTTCTGGTCTTCTCCGTTGCTTTGTGGAGGTTGTGGTCATGGACTTTGTCATTTTGTCCAAAGATCCGTCATCCGCTATCCCAACTGCTCCTTTGCAGTCATGGTAGATCTCATCTCCCTTTGTTGGAAGGCATTTTGGCTCACCAGTTCAAATGGGAGGTGTTGAAATCAGTATCTTCCGAAGGGATGACTATTTGTTGATATTGATATTCTAATATCCGTGTTTGGTGTCCAACTTGGT
Source organism: Amblyraja radiata (assembly GCF_010909765.2). Taxonomy (NCBI): domain Eukaryota; kingdom Metazoa; phylum Chordata; class Chondrichthyes; order Rajiformes; family Rajidae; genus Amblyraja; species Amblyraja radiata. Next base: position 47,768,146 of record NC_045958.1, on the reverse strand, counting down.
GAACACCTTGGCTCCAGCGAATGAAGGAGTCATTTCTTTAACAGTAGGTGTGGGGTAATGATCCCTCTTTAAGCTTCTGTTAAGATCACAAAGATCAAGACATATCCTCAACCTGCCATTGGGCTTTTCTTTCACTATAATGGAGTTGACACAATCTATTGTTGTCAACTTTGGCAATTGCTCCTTTCTTTTCCATTGTTTCCAACTCACCTTTGAGTTTGTCTTTCAGTTCAAGTGGAATTCTCCGTGCAGGATTGATGACTGGTTTCACTGTCGGATCCAGAGCACTGTGGTGCTCATAGTCCTCAAAGCAGCCAATGGTGTCATCAGGGCAATCGGGATACATTGTCATGTAATCATCTCTGTTTCTGATCGGAGGTTGCTCAATAAGAAGTTGTTTTCATCCATTTGCTGTGCAGATGACAGTGTGTCAGTGATCTCGCAGGGTAGGGATATGAGGTCTAAGTCCTGGCACGCACACAGTCCCAGGCATTGCCGGCCTTAGGAGGTGCGGAGCCAATTGGGAACAATTTTCATATAAATATAAATAAATAATTATAAATGAGTCACATGTCGTGAGTAATATGACACAGTCGGCTTTAAAAAATCTTAAACCGCGCATGCGCAGATTGTTCTCTCCATAAAAATAAAAAGAATAAATAAAGTAACAATTCAATTTGCCCAAGGCTTCCAAATCTCCTTCTTTCTGAATTACTGAATGGGTGGGGGGGTGGAGGGTGACGGCAGGTGGAAATATGGTGGGGAAAATGGGAGCACACCGGGACAACATGAATCAGTTGTCATCTTATTGAATGACAAAACTAGTTCAAGGGACCAATTGAGGTGTGGAGAGTCTAGCCAGGGGTAAAGTTGCGGGGAGAGCAGGAGCGTTGAGAAGGAGGGGATCGGATTCATGCCAGTAACTCACTCACTCACCGCTGCCGTGGCGCTCTGGGCGCAGAGCCACCGCATTGTGGCCGGGGAGGGAAGCAGCACGCAGCGCCTTCTGTTGGCCCGCTCACCTCTGGCAGTGCTCTCCATCTGAACAATGAGGGGACCAGCTCAAGAGCAAAGATCATAGAGCGGAGTGGGTCAGCGGGTGATGGATAAAATCACAGCGGGCGGTGGAGCTTACTCCTGTGTCAGCGCGAACAAGGAATCAATTGAGGTTACTCGCCCTGACATATGGAGTAAGCTCCACTGCCCGCTGTCCTGTTATTCATCGCCCGCTGACCCGCTCTTGAGCTGGATGATCACCGACCGCGTCCTTCTCAACGCTCCTGCCCTCCCCGCAACTTTATCCCTGGACAGACTAGCCACACGCTGTGAAAGGAACTCTCCCCCCCCAGCTGCTAGCAATGAGGGATAGACTTGGCTATCCCTCAGTGCAGCAACATCATTCTTGATGTTGCTGTACTGAGAGATAACAAAGTCTATCTTTCTTTGCTAACAACCTAACCTTCGGCCTCCAAGATGCAGGTACATTTTCTAGCAATGTTACAAAATTTTGAGATTTTAAAAATCAAGTCTGTAATTTATTCCATCAGATAAAGCATAAAAAGAAGTAATTTGGCACCTAATTCACTTTTATATCTTCAGTATTAAAAAAGTTATGGCCATTTTCATACTCGGAAATTAGCATCTTGTTCCCTATTGCTTTTCCATTGACTTAACACAAAAGCTGTGATCGAGAAGTCAAAAGCCCATAACTTTCTTAAAAATTAAGAGAACTGAATGAAATTTCCAGTTATTATAGATTGAAGAATTCTGAAACAAATATAAAACATCTTACTTGGATGACCTGAAATTAAAGCATCTAATAAGTTAATTACCTAATTGTAGCTAATTACAAAATTGACCATTGTGATGGAAATAATAATAAGCACCCAGATTGCCTTGAAAATTCAAAAGTGTGATATTCTCAAGATCAGAACTTTAATATTATTGTATAATATGCTGTAAGTCCGTATCAGATAGGTAAATAAATTACAATTTCTAGCAATAGACCAAGTCTTTATGGAGAAGATCAGTTGCTAGCTGGTACATTGGCATATCATAATCAGTAGTGTCATCATATTCCTCAGATTGTAACCAATAAGCAACTCTGTACACCTTGTTTTTCCTCAACTTTTCAATTTTGGCATTGTAAACTACAAGTTTTTGCTCTACAAACCACGCATGACATGCCTTTCGGCCCACTAATTTCCCATTAAGAATGTCCTGTAGATTCCATTTCTTAAGAAAAGGATAATTTTTAAAACTAGCCTAAGTATCCAAATAACAAACTAATTCCATTCACACAAGAATATAACATGATTTTTAAATCTCACTGTCATGAATTCATATGCCAGATCAGTGATGGAAATGGTTTAGGAATTAGGGGTACGCTGAGGTCCGTGAGGCTGAGGTTGGGAAGGAAGGGGATGGGGGTGGGGGGGGGGGCATGTGCAGTGGTTGTTATCCATGTTCATTTTGTAAAAAAATCTGTATGGCGAATGTTTTTTAAAACCTTTATTTAACAAAGCAAATTTGTATTTCCGTATGAAATACAGAAAATTAACACAGGCCCCCCTTATGCGCGGGGCCCGATTGGGAGAAATCGGTCCAATCGGTCCAATCGGTCCAATCGGTCCAATCGGCTTAAGGCCGGCCCTGGTCCCAGGATTGCTGGGCTATCAGCATCAGTCACAAAGAAGATGCAGTTAGCTTGCTTCTCGACATGCAAGCAAGTGATCAGAATCGTTCCTAGCTGTCTTATTTTTGTGCCTCCATAAGCAATTAGGATTGTTTTATTCTGCTGTAGAGCATCTGTACTTGGCATCCCCTTCTTATCCACTTTGTCAGGATGTATCTGTCTGAAGATGTGGAGAGGCAAGATGTTGCTTTGTACGCCGGTGTCAACCTTGCACCTCAGGTTGATCTTTGTGTCAGACTTTAGACTTTAGAGATAGAGCGTGGAAACAGGCCTTTTGGCCCACTGAGTCGACGCCAACACAATACATTAACACCATCCTACACACAATTTACAGAAGCCAACTTATCTATAAACCTGTACGTCTTTGGAATGTGGGAGGAAACCAGAGCATCCAGAGAAAACCCATGCAGACTCAGGGAGAAAATACAAATTCCGTACAGACAGCACCCGTGGTCAGGATCGTACCCGCGTCTTTGGTACGGTAATGCATCAGCTCCTCCGCTGCACCACTGTGTCGCCCTGTGCTGTTCCTCTGAATACAGACCTTTGTGAAGATCTCTTCACAATGATACTTATCATCCAAGTTATGAATTTGAATGACCCCAACTCTGAGTTCGAGGAGCTCCTCATTGTTTGTTCCTGTGAGTGCACATTTTTCCCTTTATCTCTTGGTTTGCTGCGGCTTGTGTCCAGCTCTGCAGACTGACTGCCAGTGGTTCTGTTTTCTACACTTCCTTTATCACTGAAAACATGCGTTCTGCCACAATTGCTGCAAGTTTGCTGTTTGGCTTTGGATGGTATTTGAGACATCCTCTCAGATCTTGGGTGTATGGGTCCATATTGTGAACAGGCCTTCAATGTACCACATTGGAGACATGTGCCTGTTTGTAGCTTTGTGTCCTCGTGCTATGATAATGGCATCTTGGAGGGTCAACTTCCCATCCCTTCCGACAAGAGACTTTTGGATGTCTTTGCGGATTGTGCCCCATATAAATTGGTCAAGCACCCTGTCATTCATCCCTCGCATATCTCTGAACTAACACTTTGATGCAACGTTCTTCAGCTTTGTGAAGTAGTCATTCACAGATTCATCAGTAGCTTGAGTTAGCCCTTGAAATGTGTAGCGATGTATGCAATGGTGTATCTTTGGTTAGAGGTGTTATTCAAACTTATCTAAGATAACTTTTGTCTTCTCCTCTTGCTCAAATGTCCAACTGTTGAACAACTCTTGTCCCTTCTCTCCTGTCCAGAGAAACAGATAGCTAGCTTCCTCAGTCTCACGGTCATTCTTTAAAACATTGTTGAACATCAGGCCACATTTCTGTCTAAATCTGGTGAAGGCATTCACTATATCAGCATCTTCCCAGTTTATTATTGGCACTAGAATGGGCATATTCATCGCAGCCATGCCTCTGCTATGCCATTTCAAATGTACATGATCGGAAAAAAACAGTGTGGTTACTCATTCTTTATCGCCAGCATATAGCAACTAAACAAAGTCAGTCAGTTGGTAAACATTTGAGTCCTCGATAGCTGGTTAAAGCATGTTTAGCACTTGTGGGTCATCATAAGAATCTTAACCGCTGCAACCATGTTTTGTTTTGTGGTTGCAAAGTCCAAATAAAAAGGAACAGAAAAAAGAACAGAACTGGATGGACAGAAATCAACCTCAAGCCCAATCTCATGATCGCGAAAGAGCACTTGGAGTAAAAGCAATAATTTAAACCATGTTATATTTTGTGGTGGCAAAGTCCAAATAAATAAAAACGGAACAGAGCACTTTGTGTCGCGGTTCACTTTTAATGGCATCTGCTCTGCACTGCTCCGCTGTGCCCATGTCATGTTACGTCAGTACGGAGCGCCAAGTGCGTGTCATTTAAATGGCATGTTACAACAATATAGTTTCAAAATATTTCTGTAATGATACGAGAGTTGGCTTTAAATCAGGTGGTTGTAAGATCAGGCCCCAGGAATAAAGAATATATTGTGGCATCACCTGATGGTCCAACCATTTACTGTTGAACCCTCGTCAGTGGTTACGAGGACTGTCACGTGATGTCATGGGTTAAGGGGAGTGTCCTGCTACATCATCAGATCTTACCTTGAGATCATCAGTCAATAGGAAGCTGAGCTCGAGTCAAAACCCTCGCTCAGCAGCAGCAGCAATGACTCAATATGTAAGAGAGTCCCAAACTCACATGTAAGTCAAACTTATCTTACCGAATAAAGTAGGTAGACAAAATGGCTGGAGAAATTCAGCAGGTGAGGCAGCATCTATGGAGCGAAGGAAATAGGCGACGTTTCGGGTCGAGACGGTAATCGTTTGATCACAAAGTTTGGACTCGCTACATTGGTGACCCGCAACGATCCAAATAAGGATTTTGGATTTCTCCCGACGCACGCAGCCAACACTACCATGATATCTGCAACAGCTCAGCCCTGCTGGACGATGCTGCCACCAACCCTACCGTAATGTATGCCGCCGCCGACCACCTCAAAGCGCTCCTGTGACTGGTCTTGCTGTTCGTAGGCCGCCATGGTCGATGGGCTCGATCCGGGCATTGTTTCACAGCTGGCAATTACTCCCACAGGGCCCGTCCAGAGCCGACCACTGGGGCTGAGAGGCCGTGGCTGTCGCCACTCCACCACCAGCCACCGTTCCCCCACCAGCTGCTGCAAGAGCTGCAAGTTTATCAGCCCCCCGCCTCCAGCATCGCTGCCCGCCGACCCAGGGAGCAGGGAGAGAGCGGGTCCACCCTTCACCCCACCGGCCGCTGCTCAAGCCCCGCAGGCCACCGCCTCCCTATCAAGCGGGCCTACCTGGTGGTTGCCTAAAGACGTTCTTCTGCTCCTCGCTGGAGCGGATTTCGACGATCCCCGGCCGCTGGCAGCCCGTTCAGTTGGGCTGTGGTCGGCCCAACGCCACCTCAGGTCGGATGGTGTCTCTGCAGCCTGACCACCATCAACAGCACCACTTCAAGTTGGAGGGTGTCACTGCAACCTCCAGTTTTCCAGCTTCCAGCACATCTTCTCATCAGACATTGGACAATTTGAATATTTAGTTTCCGACCACTTTGAACTTGTTTGCTCACTGTAGTTTGTTTTTTCTCTTTTCACTTTTTACACTGTAATGACATCGCCGGGTTTAGCTATTAGTTTATCCTTATTTTCTTGTTGTGTTTTCTTTGGTTTGCATTGTTGCCGACGTCTCCCAGCCGTTACTGGGTGCCGTATTTCTCGGGACACGATCCCGTGCTGTTCGATGAGATGCAACTGTGTCTCGTCCATCCTGCGGCTTTTGCACTGGTCTCCTTGCACCTCTCGGCATACGGCCAGGATGGCCCACATCCAGAGCGTCTACTGCGCGCACGGGCCCTACCGTCCCTACCCATGGCCGGGGTGCCCCCGACCCACAGCAGGAGCCGCCCTCGACCATGCTTGCACACCTTCTGGTAGAAGGTGAGCGTGTTCTATCCCATTTCACCTGTAGACTTACGAGCTTTGGCTGCTGCGTTTTCTTGGCCTACTCGTTTTCCTTCCTCCTGTTCTGGGGGGGCCCTGTGGCGTCACCTGATGGTCAGACCACTTACTGTCGAACCCTCGTCAGTGGTACGAGTACTGTCACGTGACGTCATGGGTTAAGGGGAGTGTCCTGCTACATCAGCAGATCTTACCTTGAGATCATCGGTCAACAGGAAGCTGAGCTCGAGTCAACACCCTCACTCAGCAGCGGCAGGAATGACTCAATATGTTAGAGAGTCCCAAACGCACATGTATGTCAAACTTATCTCACTGAATAAAGTAACCGTTTGATCACAAAGTTTGGATTCGCTACAATATATTTGTTACATAAAATTAGCCATGCAGCCCATCCAGTCTGTGTTCGTCACATAAAATAAGATGACTATCAGTCCAGTATTGAAGATACAAAACATTGTTGGAAGCATAAGATGAGATGTTACACTGAACAGGAAGTCAACAAACCTAAAGTTAGAAGATCTGTTAGAAGAGTTCATAAATTCATAAGTTCTTGGAGCAGAATTAGACCATTCAGCCCTACAAGTGGAGAGGCGATTTTTTCAGGTCGCCTCCCCCGTGGCCTAACCGCAAGGATCGGCGCGGACTTTCCCGGAGACGCGCCCGGAGCTTCAGCGGCGGGCGCAGCGTGGACTCTCGTTGTGGAGCGGGTGAGACCTCGCTGGAGGGGAGCGCTCCGTTACGCTGGCCCGCGGCAGCTGGCAGCCTGAAGCCGCGGTCTGCAGAACTCCAGCTGGTGCGGCGTCTACAGCCCGGGATCCCTCGTGGAGGACCCGGGTGGAAGAAGAAGCTTCCACCGCCGGCCCGCGGCCGTCTTCTACCGTGGGTGCGGCATGGACTTACCATCTCCCCTGGAGGGGAGCTTCGACCGCTGGCCCTGCAGACTGCGGTGCTTCCGGCTGCGGCACGGCAGGTACTTTAAAACTTTGACCGCCGGCCTGCGGCCTTCACCAGCCTGAAGCCGCGGTCTCTGGTTGGGAAGAGCCGATCCTGGACTCACCTTGACTTTGACTTTGTCCCTTACCATCTGGACGCCCGCAGCAACGGCTGTGGAGGGTGGTGGTCCCGATCACGGGGGAAAATGGAGGAGGACTGGCCAAGCTCTGTGCCTTCCACCACAGTGATGAATGCTGTGGTGGATGTTTGTGTAAAATTTTTATTGTGGTTGTGTTCTTTATTATTGTACCGCTGCTGGCAACCCAAATACCACCGACCTTGGTTGTGTGGCAATTAAATTATATCAAAAAAAAAAAAGTCTACTCCGTAATTCAATCATGGCTGATCTATCTTGCCCTCTCAACCCCATCCATTGCCTTTTCCCTATAACCCCTTGGAGGAGATGCATTGTTTGAAGGCCGTGAGGTTTAAATTGGGAAGCAGCAAGGCAGAGTATTTTTAGATAACTATTTCAGAGACAGAAATATAGATCTCTGAGGCAGGAAGAGTAATGTGAACGGGAAAGTATTGTGCGTATAATGTTAAGGTAAACCTATGGAGAGATTTGAATTTGAAGAATAAGTTCTTAAATTCAGTTTACTGAAGGGAGCCAATGAGGGTGGAAAAGTACAAGCTGATGTGTGAGAAGATCCAAGCCACAATATTCTACTCTAATTCAAGTTCATGGCCAGAGTTGACCGCAAAGCTAAAATAGGATAAGATTCCATGAATCTTAAAGTCCCAGATGACATTCAATTAATTTTCCTTTGAGCTGGTGCACCTTCAGTCCAAATCTTACTCATGTTTCACTTTCACACCTCTCTGTTCTATACATTTCAGGCAGATGAAACACTTCAAGCTTGGCTTCGGTGAAATAATGTCTATAGTCTGGAGACATGACTAATGACTCTCTTGGAGCATAACGGCAAGACTGCAAAGGATGATTGAGACCCAGAGCCAAAATTTCCTCTTTTTTTACCCAAAAAATGTGTGAATAATTCTGTACCTTTTAAGTGTTTAACGACTGTCGATCAAAGTGTCATCTGAGCAAATCTGCCTCCAGGCAACAAAAAACAATTTCATTACTGAGTACTTACTGTAGGAAACCACTTAATCACAAAGCTTGTATTCTAAAGCATCCTACCGACGTATTGAAAAGATAAAGAGCCAGTTTATGTATATAAATGTGTATAAATGCTGTATGGATGAGCTGTTTAGCTTTAAGATGAATGACGTTTAAGATTATGGAAATGGAAATAAAATTGTTAACTTGCTCACAAAGAGAGCATTTGCCAGGTTTTTAATACGGACTGAAAAATCAACCAGTCCACAGGGTAACCTTAAAGGCCTTGCTCATCCATTGGGAACCAGGGTCTACAAATTGCTACCTGATACTTGCACTGCTTCTGAAAGTGATATCTGTGTTAATAGAAAACCTCACATTGCTCCCCAGGCTTTTAAGCTACTTCTGGCATTTCAGAAATGCAGCAACCAATTTGTATTCAGCATACTCCCAAAAGCACAATGAAATGGAGGGCAAGATCATTTTTTAACTATTTTGGTTGAGCAATAAAAGCAGGCCAGAGCTCCAAAGAGAAATGTGTTGCAAAAATTCAAAGGGCTGGAGAAACTCAACTGGTTAGGCGGCATCTGCGGAGGAAATTCATGGACAATGTTTCCGGTAGGGATTCTTTTTCAGTCTGATGGAGTAATGGGACATAAGAAGTGGGAGTGAGGCAAAGCCTGGCAAGTGATAAGTGCATGCAGCTGAGGGGGTAGTGATTGTCAGATGAGTGGAGTAAGTGGCAAAAATTAGAGCTGAAAAGGAGACAAAAAGAGGCCAGATAAGGAAACAAGAGGAATAGTGAAATGTAAAGTCGGAGGGAGGGATATGAATGCAATGGGATGGGGAGGAAAAGGTATGGAAAACAGTGGGAGGAATATGTGTGCAGTGGCTTAAGCGGGAAGGGGAAAGGGAAGGGGCTGGAGGGGGTGCGGGTAGTTTACTTGAAGTTGGAGAATCCAATGCTCACAGCGTTGGGTTGTACATTACCCAACTGGAATATGAGGTGCTATTCTTTCAGATTGCTTGTGGCCTCACTCTGTCAGTGGGGGAGGCCCAGGACAGAAAGCTTAGTATGGGAATACAAAGGGAAGTCCAAACAGCTGATAGCCTTGAGCTCCAGGAGGACTTAGCCTGCAGAATGCAAACAAATGCGAAACATGCAGCAAACAATTGCATAATCACTGCTTGGTCTCACCCATGTAGAAGAGGTTTACATTAGGAACACCGCATGCAATAGATGAGGTTGGAAGAGGTGCAAGTAAACCTCTGCACTACCTGGAAGGGCTGCTGGGCACTCTGGATGGAAGTGAGAGAGAAGATGTAGAGAATGTTTTGTGCTTCTTTGACCAGTGTTGTAAAAACCCAACAAATAATGTTAATGACATTAACCTTGCACTTTCGAATGATATTTCTTTGCTTGCTATCTGATAGGCATTGGTTGATTTATTTTAAATAGATTAATGCCTCTGCTAAATTATTAAATAAAGTAATGTGAACCAAATATACTAGATGAGAGACTGTAGTTAGATTATAGAGTGGGACTGTTTTCTCTAGAGTAGAAAAGGTTGAAATTTGATAGAAGTATATAGGTGCAGGCTCGAAGGGCCGAAGGGCCGAATGGCCTACTACACCTATTTTCTATGATGGACATTTTATATGTCTGGACAGACTGGAGAGTGGAAGGCTGTTCCCATTGCTGAAAGGGTCAAAGACTGAGATTTACAGGTATAACACAAAGAGAAAGAGGATTAGTAGTGATATGATGAGAAAGATATTTATGTAAGCTTGATTGGAATCAGACATAGTAGAAGCAGGTTTCAAAGAGGCCTTCAAGAGAGAATTGGTTAATCAAATGGTGAATATATATTTGCAAAACTATGAAGAAAGGGCCAGGTTGTTGAATTAGGTAGTTTCTCTGGTAGAGAGATAGTGCATACATGATGGCACAAATGCCCTCTGTCTATGCTGTAACTGTTCCATGTACCATGACTTAAGCTAGCATCAACAACACTTATTTCTCAGGTGGTGGAGCATGGATTACTGATAGAAAATGATTGCAGACCACTCAGCCCCAATCTTCCAATACTCAAATACAGCCATTTTCTTTTAGTTGAACACACACACACACAAACTGAGCCTCACCAGTCACAAGTATGTACCTGGACTGGTGATTCTGGCATATGATATTCCAAGTGTGCATGCCCAACAAGTACTATACCTGTGTAAAGTTTCTTGACAGGAACTAAATCAAAATGACCCCTAATATTCCTGGGAAATTGCACTCCACATTACTGCCTTGTGTCCCATCCTTACAGAAATCAGGGTTTGCTCATGTTTGTACCTCCAGCTCCTATCATGTCCCTGTAGCTGGCCTACAATGGCTTCTTGTGGTATTAATCCAAAAATATCTGACTGCATTCAATCTGCTTCTTGATGCAGAGATTCCCTATTATATTGTCTGGTCCATTTTTTTTAAATGATAAGCAGAAAAAATACAAGAGCAGCTGAATATTTGAAATACATAGTGTGATTACAAAGCTAAACAAACTAGAGAATTCCTAGTTTTGATCCAGTACGCATGATTTTTGCCAATCTGCATGAGATAGTTGTAAATGCGGCAAATAATTGACCATTGGTTCCCAAAAGAGAAGACGTTGGCCAGATTCCTGCCTTTAAAGGCAACTGTGACCTAATGTGACACTAAGAAGCCAGAGCAAGCTGCCAGAGGAAGTGGTTGAGATGGGTACATTAACACCATTTAAAGGTCATTTGGACAGGTGCAGAGTTAGGAAAGGTTTAGTAGGATATGAGTCAAATGCAGGCAAATGCGGCCATTGAAGATAGGCAATTTGGTCGGTGTTGCAAGTTGGGCCATTTCCGTGCTGTTTGACTCCATGACTCTATAGAAGACACATGGAGGATTGGATTTAAATATAACAGGTCCATCCGTTCTGTGCAAGCTCATGAGTAAAATTGACCACCTGGGATCGACACTCACAGCTAGAGTATTATCAGACTAAGATGGCAGGCTTCAGCATATGGCACTGCTGGAGCGGAGAGGCTTCTCCTACACCAGTTATACGGCTTCAATGAATTCACCTTTATATTTTCTGGGTGGAAAATGTAATGGGATAATCAATGGAAAAAAATGTTAAAGAAGTTAAGAACTAAAATACTTAAAGGTTTATTCAATATTTTACTTGTATTATTGATTCTCAGTGGTAGTGGTGAAAGTTACTTGGGTTATATGCTTATAATTAATAATGATGAAAAAATTACATTTATATGACACATCCTAATTTAAAAGCAACATAAAACATGATGCAGACAATTAAATACATTTTTATAGTGCCATAGCTATTGTAATGTCTGGAAACGAAGATGTCTATCCATGCACAACAGGTGCTACAAACACAATGGAATTAATTTATAAAATAAATATTTTTTATTTGATTGTGTAGGAAGGAACAGCAGATGCTGGTGTAGCCTTGATTAGTACAGGTGTCATAGGTTATGGGGAGAAGGCAGGTGAATGAGGTTAGGAGGAAGAGATAGATCAGCAATGATTGAATAGTGGAGTTGACTGATGGACCAAATGGCCTAATCCTATTCCTATTCCTTATGACCTTATAAGCCAAAGATAGACTCAACATGCTGGAGTTACTCATCGGGACAAGCAACATCTCTGCAGAGAAGGAATGGGTGATGTTTCGGCATCTCCACCAGCAGCGCCACTGTGCCACCCACTTGCTGAAGTGAAACTGTGGACAACCTTTAGGAGATTATTCTTGAGTCCATTTTGAAGATACACAAAACAATGTTGTCTCCTTCCCCTGAGCTAACAATGTACCATTCTACATTCCCTTTGTAATCATCCTCTTTGATCTGTGTTTTCACACCTTACCCTTCCATCTCTCAAAAGGGCCTGTCCCACTTACACGACTTTTTCGGCGACATGTTGAAAATTCAGCGGCGACCAGAAAGACGCTACGACGCTTTGGGCGACTGAGGAAACTGCTCACGAACATACAGGTGACACCCTGACGACATGTCGCGGGGTGGAGCCTGTATGGTCGTGAGTAGTTGCCCAAAGAGTCGTACCTTTTTCTGGTCGCCGCTGGATTTTCAACATGTTGAAAATTTTCGGCGACCTGTAACGATCTATGATGGGTGCCGGCAGTCGCCAAAAAAGTCACGTAAGTGGGACAGGCCCTTAAGTCTCCCTGCACCCTGATTCTAATGGGCCTGTCCCACTTAGGCGACTTTTTAGGTGATTGCAGGAGACTATGCAGTCGCCACATGGTCGCCACATATTCGCAGGTGGTTGCCGGGGAGTCACCTTCATGGTCGTGAGGAGTTCCCGCACTCTGGGAACTAGTCGCAGCCTCATTATGGTCGCCGCAAATTTCTCATCATGTTGAAAAATTAGCGGCGACTAGAATGAAGCCGCCATGGAGAGTAGCGAGAATTCTCGTGCAGGAGGTGGGTCGCCAGGAGGTCGAAGGTTCTCGTAGGATCTCATAGGTTGTAGCCGGTGCTGACCAGTGAATTTCATTGGCTCATGGGGAAAAAAACGTAGGCGGTAGTTTTCAGTACCAAGGATAACCGACCGGTAAAACCGTCGAGCTTCACAGCCGTGCATCTCTGGCTTATTAAAAGTTGTCACCACTCCTTCTCCCTCCTTCTCCCCCCTCTCCTCCCCATCTCCCCCCATCTTTTAAATGACTTACCGTACACTGTGCTTTAGCCGTCTTAATTACAGCGCCAACCTTCCTGTTCATCGCAGTATCACCTTGGCTTTGCACCGTGTGAATTTTACTCAGACAGCGCTCCCCCCGCTTGCCCTGATCCCCACCTGCATAACGGGCTGGTGAAGGAAGCGATGTGTGTGGGTATGTGTGCGTTAAACTCTGACAGTCGCTGTTCCAGTTGCCGGTTTTTCAGGCGACTGCTGGCAACTGACAGTCGCAGGCAGTCGCCTGAAAAATCGCCTAAGTGGGACAGGCCCATCAGTCTGAAGAAGGGTCTCGATCCGAAACGTCACCTATTCCTTCTCTCCAGAGATGCTGCCTGTCCCATTGAGTTACTCCCGCATTTTGTGTCTACCTTAATTTATTGAATTCAGTCAGGACTTTTTGGATCGGTGCCATGGGACATTTCAATTGCAGTTTGAAATGCTGACTCTTCCCAAACAGTGCATGAGTAGCCAGCTGAATCATCCTGTGCACAGCGATCTGACTGATGTTGCTGTCGCTGGAAACAGTTTGAAAGGAAGCAGAAGTACAAACATTTAAGCCCAACATGACCTTCACTGTAACAGATACTATAGTGCGGCAAGGGAGCATAATACTTCCAACATTTATCTCTATACCAATTATTGCTCTGAAATTTGGCGGCAAAGTAGTGGTTCTTGCCCTTTTCCAATGCAGTCCCTTTATTCACTGTTCCTGTGTGAGGTTACGGTATAATGATCAGAACAGAGCTCACAGACCATCATACCTTCACATTGACCATTGCACTGTAAAACCTTGGTGTAAAGTGCCTTGGTAATCTACAAATTCAAGTCTTACTGTCATAGAGGAGAATTCTGCTGCTATTTGCAGTAGGCACCTGACCAATATGGCATCATGTGCATTCTGGTGCAGAATGGTATAATGTTGAATGTGACACTGCAGCACATGAGCCACTTCTAAAAGCAGATGGAAATATGTTGCAATCATACCAAGCAATCTGCAGCAAACATAAACCATCCCGAACGTTGCAAAGTGTCTAATACTGTCTCTGCATTTTTACAATACTGCTATGCGTTCCGACATGTCTGATGATAACCCAAATCATAAAGGGGATCACATTTTGACTGGTTGAAGCTTGATTGCAAAAGTTTAACTAAACCTATTTCTGTGTTCAAGGACAAAGTCTATGCACATAATGAATGAAGTGGTTTGGGGACTGTGCAGGAAAGTGACTTTGGTTAAAGGATCAACCATGATCTCCTTTAATGCCAGGGCAGGCTCAGGGGTGAATGGCTTTAGAATTAAGACATACAGCATGGTAACAGGGCAGCACGGTGGCGCAGTGGTAGAGTTGCTGCCTTACAGAGATCAAAGCGCCAGAGACCCAGATTTGATCCAGACTACAGGTATATTCTTCCAATGACCACGTGGGTTTTCTCTGAGATCTTCGGTTTCCTCCCACACTCCAAAGCCATACAGGTTTGTAGGTTAATTGGCTTGGTATAAATGTAACTCAACCGGACAGGCAGCATCTCTGGAGAAAAGGAATTGGGTGACTTCAGGTCCAGACCATTCCACCTCTCCGTAGATGTTGCCTGAGATGCTGTTACTCCAGCTTTTTGTGTCCAACTTCGGCTTTAACCAACATCTGCAGTTCCTTCCTAAACTAAACACTGAGTCTGTGATGACCAGCAATCACCTGTACACTAGTTCTATCCTACAAACAAATCACAGAAGGCAATTGCCTACAAACCTGCACATCTTTGGGAAGTGGGAGGAAATCGGAGCACCCAGAGAATACCCACGCAGTCACAGAGAGAACATACAAACTCCATACAGGCAGCACCCGTAGTCAGAATCAAGCTCGAGTCTCTGGCGCTGTAAGGCAGCACCACTACCACTGTGCCACCGTGCCGCCCACTATGCTGGCTCTTGTTTATTTCTATCTTTTTTTCTTCTTATCAGTTTCAGATGGCTTACCGTGACAGCCATAATAGAACTGGATTTTTGAGGCAAATAACCGATTGGCAATGTTGAACATTTCCCTGATATTTAACGTTCTGACAAATGGTAATGATAAACGTATGATCAACGAAGTCATGAAAATCTGTTCTAATTTATGAACATGTGTTGCTCCTGGAATAGGGATGTTCTGTTGCTCCTGGAATAGGGATGATTCTCCCGACAAAATATTTCTGGGGTTAGGGGGGTGGAATTGCAGGTTAAGGATGGGCTGGTATTTGGATCCCTGTATCCATGTGTCAGCATTATATTTTATTGTGTGTTATTTTGAATCCCAACACATGTTTCAAATCATTAACTGATTTTCAAAATATCTCCTCATTCCAAAACTTGGTGGAAACTTTGGTCACTGCAATTGCCCAGCCTTTTCAATAGACTTCTGTTGTCTGCTCTGTTGTTCTGTTTCCAGTAAATGTGTCATTCCGTCTCATAGGCTGGCCCATTGGAACAGCCAACTCAGTCTCGGTGATCCACACCCAATTTATACCTTTCCTTTCAGTCTGGTGCAGTTACCAGAAATATAACGAATATTGGCATAAATCAAAGTGACTCATTCCTGGTCCCAGAAGCTGTGAATGTGAATTATTTCATCCAGTACTTTTAGACAATCCTTTACCGTTTGCAAACCAATGAGCATTAATACAAAAACTATTTATTTAAATACTGATTATTGATTTATCTCTGCAAATTTAATTCAGTAATAAACAGCAGCAAGAATTAACATTTATAGAGTGATTTTTACAAAAAGTTGCTATGCATAAATTTGGCAGCTGTGTTTAAAACTTTGCAACAGTGCCTACATTTCACAAAGCCGCTTCACACTTGCTGGTGAGAACATTGAAAGACATAAAAAGCTGGAGTAACTTAGCGGGTCAGACAGCATCTCTGGAGAAAAGGAATAGATGACGTTTTAGGTCGAGACCCTTCTTCAGACTCAGAACTTCTTCAGAACTTTGATAAGTCTTGAGGTGGTTGGAGAATGCTTCACAAATGCAAAGCTCTCTTTCTCCTTTCTTTCTCTTCCAATGTGGCAAAATGCAAGGGTATTATTTCTAAGTTTGACACAACGTAATTGAAGGCAACAATAAGGCAAATGACCAAAATAAGGTCATAAGGTCATAAAACCCTGATTAAGGACACGGCTTGTTGAGCAGGAGATGAAGGTAGTAAAAAGTAAAGCATTAGGGAAGGATTTCCAAAGATTAGGGTCAAGCTAACTGGAAACACATTTCTTTCAGCCACGTATGATTGAACAATAAAACAAAATCAATTTTTGTTTAAATATGATGAGGAAACTGGATTGGCACTTTAACACGCCAGGGATTTCTGAAGAAGCTACATTTTAGATTGCAGACAGATTCTGAAAAATGTCAGTTTTGACGAGCTGGCTAATTATTTTCATCTTAAGCAATGTCATTGCTAGAACTGTGAGCAGATTCAATTATTTAACTATCCAGAATAAACCCATTAAAGGCATGGAACAAATATCATATAGATTTACAGTTCTACTTAAGCATTTCCCCTCTGTTTTGATTTTTATCTCTATTTGCTGCTTTCTATCCCAATGAATCTGTCTGTTTCACCATTCATTCTATTTTAGTTTAGAGATGCAATGTGGAAACAGGCCTTTGGCCCACCGAGTCCATGCTGACCATTGATCACCTGTTCACACTACTCCTATGATAATCCCACTTTCTCATCCGCTCCCTGCACATTAGGGGACAATTTACAGAGGCCATTCAACTCATGAACCTGCATTGACCTTGGGAGATGTGAGCAAAATGCTGCACCCAGAGGAAATCCACATGGGCACAGGGAGAACATGCAAACTCCACACAGACAGCACCCGAGCTCTGAATTGAACCCCAGTCTCCGATGATGTGAAGCAGCCCTCTACCAGTTGCATTAATGTGCCATCTAACCTTTACCTAACCTATAAGTTTTCAGATTTGCGATCAATTTAACAAATGTAAAAATCTGCATGTTTACTTGTAGGATAGGGTATTCAAATTACTCTCTGGTTATGCATAATGTCAAATATAATTTGTAAAATTACCCTTTCCATAACACACATTTATAGCCCACTGTCGTGTTCCCAGTGGCTTTGATGTTATTGGTTGCAAACCAATTTTGAAAGATGAAGCTGGTGGCATACAGTGCATGTCATAAAAGTAAACATCAGTTTAAATAGACAGACAACCACTTTGCTATGCTTTGCCAAACCTTTTGAATATCCAATATATAAACACTCAGATGTGATGACAACCATTTGGAGCAAAGCTTCATGCAAATTATTCCTCCATTTGACCTTTTAAAAACCACATTGGATGTTTCCCCTTTGAAATCTGTGATTTTACAATGAAACGGATGTACAAAAGCCATCCAATAATGTTTGAAAACAGAGAATGATCCCAAAATGCTAACGCTTAGGCACAAGTTCCACCTGATTGAGCATAGAACAGCTTAGCACAGGAACAGGCCCTTCTTGCCCACAATGTCTGTGCCAAACATAATGCCAAGGCCAATTCTTATCTGCCTGGACATATTCCTTATATCTCTATTCCTTGCATATCCATGTGCCTATATAAAAGAATCTTAAATGCCACTATCGTATCTGCTTCCACCAGCAGCCCATATTAAGCCTTTGATCTCATTTAAACCAAACCAGAATTCTGAAGACAAATGCTTATGAAGTCAAATTTTTCAATTGTACTTTTTCTAAAGAAATGCCATTACTGTACCGGCTCAAAGTGGTAAAGTGCAAACTTTCCCATTATGCCAAGTGTTGAGATTGTAATTTAGTTGTACTGGAGAATTTTCAGTGAAAACCAACCACTTCCTGGAAGAACTCAAAACTAATATAAATCAAACTAAGCTACACACGTTGGCTAATGCAAGATAATGAAAGAGTGAACTCATGCGCCAGTAACAAAATCAGTAAGGAGATTAAAAATTAAATTAAATATAATACCCATTAATTTGTCCAAACAATATAGGAAAGAGAGAAGCAAACTTGAGTGGGTGTCTAATGAGATACTCTTCTGGACATAAAGAGAGTTTTTCCACACAAAGAGAGTTGAAAGGATTTTCAAACCATGATGTGACTGGAATTATTTGATTTAACTTGAGTATCCAGTAGCTGTGTAAAAATTCCCTTTTTAGAATTACAAAAATCATTTACTTTCTCAACAGGTACCTTTAGTTATTTTGGATCACTTTCTCAAACAGAACTTTAAACAATCAGTCATCTCTGCTCTGGCACAGCTATTTATTGCAACCAACAGACTTGGAATTTGTATTGGCAAGTTATTCCTAAATGCTGATGGGCTGATAATTACAATGTTGTGTTTGGAGTCATTCAACCATTTAGAAAAGGCAGCTGAGGTTGAATTTAGTCTGAATTTCAGCTTCTACTTGTCAGCTGATCCATGAGTGCCAGAATAAACATACGCATTGATGGGCTGGTCTTTCTTTGTGCTGGAACAATCCTATTTATTGTCAATATAAAGCTGTTTTGACCAACTGCCAATGAACCGAACAACGCCAATATTTAATGTTTATCCCTTTCTGCACTGCTTATTAATTCTGATTATGATCACCAAAGAAAAAGTTACCTCCAGATTTTGCTGACATTATGTTTAAACTGGAAACAATGATGGGATTTCTAGGTAGGCGTTATTTTACACAAACCTGCAGAGTTGCTGACAGCAATTGAAAGTGCCTCCACAGATAGTCACGTTGTTTAACATAAGCAAGGGCAAAAAAAGTGGTGTGAAGGGCATGAACCAACTATTCTTGCTGTTTACTACCCCGTTATGATTTGAAATGTACAGTATGTGTAAGTAAAGTGGTACATAACAAAAACTGCAAATATCAATAGACATTATGTGCATGAGTAGGCCATTTGGCCCTTCGAGCCAGCACCGCCATTCAATGTGATCATGGCTGATCATCCACAATCAGTACCCCGTTCCTGCCTTCTCCACATAGCCATTGACTCCGCTAACTTTAAGAGCTCTATCTAACTCTCTCTTGAAAGCAGCCAGAGAACCGGCAGAGAATTCCACAGACTCATAACTCTCTGTGTGAAAAAGTATTTCCTCATCTCTGTTCTAAATAGCTTACCCCTTATTCTTAAACTGTGGCCCTTGGTTCTGGACTCCCCCAACATTGGGAACATCTTTCCTGCCACTAGCATGTCCAAACCCTTAATAATCTTATGTTTCAATAAGATCCGCTCTCATCCTTCTAAGTTCCAGAGTATACAAGCCCAGCCACTCCATTCTGTCAACACATGACAGTCCTGCCATCCCGGGAATTAACCTTGAGATCCTACGCTGCACTCCCTCAATAGCAAGAATGTCCTTCCTCAAATATGGGGACCAAAACTGCGCACAATACTCCAGGTGTGGTCTCACTAGTGCCATGTACAACTGCAGAAGGACCTCTTTGCTCCTATACTCAACTCCTCTTGTTATGGCCAACATGCCATTCGCTTTCTTCACTGCCTGCTGTATGCTTAATTTCAGTGACTGATGAACAAGGACCCCCAGATCCCATTGTACTTCCCCTTTTCCCAATTTGACATAATTTAGATAATAATCTGCCTTCCTGTTTTTGCCACCAAAGTGGATAACCTCACATTTATCTACATTAAACTGCAGCTGCCATGCATCTGCCCACTCACCCAACATATCCAAGTCACCCTGCATCCTCATAGCATCCTCCTCACAGTTCACACTACCACGCAGCTTTGTGTCATCTGCAAATTTGCTAATGTTACTTTTAATCCCTTCATCTAAATCATTAATATATATGCAGTCCCAGCACCGAGCCTTGCGGTGCCCCATTAGTCACTGCCTGCCATTCTGAAAGAGACCCGTTAATCCCTACTCTTTGTTTCCTGTCTGCCAACCAATTTTCTATCCATGCCAACACCCTACCCCCAATACCATGTGCTCTAATGTTGCCCAGTAATCTCTTGGTGGGACCTTATCAAATGCTTTCTGAAAGTCCAGGTACACTACATCCACTGGCTCTCCCTAGTCCATTTTCCCAGTCACATCCTCAAAAAACTCAAGAAGATTAGTCAAGCATGAATTCCCCTTCGTAAATTCATGCTGACTCAGACCGATCCTGCTACTGCTATCCAAATGTGCCACTATTTCATCTTTTATAATTGACTCCAGCATATTCCCCACCACCGATGCCTGGATAACTGGTCTATAATTACCTGTTTTCATTCTCCTGCCTTTCTTAAGAAGTGGGATAACATTAGCTAACCTCCAATTCACAAGAACTGATCCTGAATCTATAGAACATTGGAAATTTATCACCAATGCGACTCACGTTGCAGCGGCCCCTACAGCCTGTCTGTCTTTTTTTTTTGTCTAGTTAAATGTAGTTGTCGTGTTTTTTTTATACTGTTTTTAACTGTGTATATGTGGGGGGAAAACTTTAAAAATCTTATCCCTGCATGGGAGAACTGACCTTTTCCCTGTCGGGTCTCCGTTGTCATTGGGGCCTAGCACCGTGGAGCAGCCTCCAACCGGAACGACCTGGGGGCTCCAGCCGCAGAGCCTGTGGAGCTGCGGACTTACCATCGTGGGGCTTGCCGGCCTCGGAGCGTAGGGAGCGGTGGTGGATCGCTGCTGCGGCTCGACTCCGGAGCGCGGAGGCTCCAGCCGCAGGTCCGGTGGACTGTGACATCGGGAGCTCGCGGGTCCGAGTGGGAGACCGCTTTTCAGAGCTCCCACAATGCAACTTCTCCAGCCTGTGTCGCGGGGTTGGCACGACCCGGAGCGGGGCCGTACATCGCCCGCCGTGGCTTTAATGGCCGTGGGACATTCCAACGCCCGCCGGGAGCTCCAAAGTTGTGACATTTAGACCTGGAGCGGGGCCGTACATCGCGCAGCGCAGCCGTAAATGGCCGTGGGACACCATCGCCCGCCTGGGGCTTCAACATCGGGAGAAAAATCGTGCAGGGGAGAGAAAAGACTTTGCCTTCCATCACAATGATGAGGAGATTCACTGTGATGGATGTTTGTGTGAATTGAATTGTTTGTGTGTCTTGTAGGAATTGTTTTGTTTGTATGGCTGTAGAAACGGAGTTTCATTTGAGCCTCACTGAGGTTCAAATGACATGGAATAAATATTGAATTGAATTGAATTGAACGATTTCTAGAGCCACTTTCTTAAGTACCCTGAGATGCAGACCATCAGGTCCTGGGGATTTATCAGCCTTCAGTCTACCCAGCACCATTTCCTGCCTAATGTGAATTTCCTTCAGTTCCTCTGTCACCCTAGATCCTCTGGACACTACTACATCAGGGAGATTGTTTGTGTTGTCCTTAGTGAAGACAGATCCAAAGTACCTGTTCAACTCGTCTGCCATTTCCTTGTTCCCCATAATATATTTGCCTTTTTCGGTCTTCAAGGGTCCAATTTTGGTCTTAACTAATTTTTTCTTCTTCACATACCTAAAGAACTTTTACTATCCTCCTTTATATTCTTAGCTAGCTTAACTTCGTACCTCATCTTTTCTCCCCATATTGCCTTTTTAGTTATCCCAAAAATTATCCCAAAAAGGCTTATTTTATGCAAGGAAGAAATAAGTCAAATAAATATTTCCAAAATACACTGCTTTTTTAAATTTATAATATCAAAAATTGTTGTCGTTTTATGATATTTTTGCATATATATCCTGATGTTCTGAGCATTTTCTAGCTTTTATTCTTTTCTCTCTAAAATGCTAAAGTTCTGACTTCCCTTTCCTGATTTTCCATCTGACAAAATTATTCAACCAGCTTGATGACATTGATGTTGTTGGATGTCAGGGAGCAGTGGTGTCTGATAGTAACTCAGCCTGGAAAAAGGAAGTCCACATCGCAGCGATTACTAGCTTTCTTTGGGCAAAATCCACACAATTCCCTCTCCCCCATCAATGTCGCCCAACCCACTGAGCCTCCAGCAGTGTGTTTGTTGCTCCAGATTCCTACACTCTCTTGGGTCTCCATAATAAATGCCAGCCTTGCCAACAGTGGACAGAATAATACAAAAAAACCATCAGATTTCAGAATCCGAATTTTGCAATTTTTACATCAATCTTCACATCCCAGAAATAGGTCAGGAATTGGAAGGGAAGGGGGGAACTCGGGAAAATAAAAATCTCCAGGGACCAATTTGTTGGACGAGCAGGCGGACAAGTCGCTGGACTGCTGATGGACTTCATCTTAGCATCTGGAAGAAGTGGCTAGTGAGATAGATAATGCATTGGTTTTCGTGTAGGAAGGAACTGCAGGTACACCAAAGATAGCCACAAAAAGCTGGAGTAACTCAGCAAAAAGCTGGAGTAACTCAAAAGCTGGAGTAACTGGAGTAAAAGCTGGACAAAAATCTGGAATAACTTAACATCTCTGGAGAAACGGAATAGATGATGTTTCGGGTCGAGACCATTCTTCCTTGGTTTTTATTTTTGCGTTAGTTTTTATGTTTTCAGAATTCCCTCAACCTGAGAGAGGTTCCATTAATTTTAAAACAAAACAAAATGTAAAGCCAATATTAAAAAAAGGGAGACCGAAATCAGGAAATCACCTTGTTCATCGGAAAGACTTTAAAAGCTATTACTGAAAACATTACAGTGAAACACTTAGATAAATTCAAGGTAATCAAAAAAAGTGAACATGGATTTGTGAAAGGCAAATCATGTTTGGCCAGTAGTTGAAGTCTTTTAGATAAGTACCATGTGCTGTAGATTTAATGGGGACTTGTGGATGTACTCATTGCTTTTTTTTAATAAACATAAAGGTGTTGGTATGCTTATAAAAGTTCCCATGAGTGTTGTCCGCTATAAATCAATCTGGCTTTATTTTCTTTGGAGGTGCCAGCATGTCATTACAAGAAAAAAACACCGGATGTACAAAACCTAAACTCTCAGAAGTATTTGGTAAGGTGGTGCATCAAAGCCCAAGATAGACAAAAGTGCTGGAGAAACTCAGCGGGCGCGGCAGCATCTATGGAGCGAAGGAAATAGGCAACGTTTCGGGCCGAAACCCTTCTTCAGCCGAAAAAGGGTTTCGGCCCGAAACGTTGCCTATTTCCTTCGGTCTGAAGAAGGGTTTCGGCCCGAAACTTTGCCTATTTCCTTCGCTCCATAGATGCTGCCGCGCCCGCTGAGTTTCTCCAGCACTTTTGTCTACCTTTTCCAGCATCTGCAGTTCCTTCTTGAACTCAAAGCCTATGATATAGGGTACAAGTTCATGGTGTAGATGTTAACATAATGGCATGGATACAAGATTGGATAGTTGGGAGGAGACAGAGGATAGGCATGAACGGGTCTTTTCCTTCTTCAAAAGATGTAACAAATAGTGTGCCTCAGGGATCAGTGCTGAGACCATAACATTTTGGACTTGTTTTAAAGACTTGGATGAAGACCTTAATCGGACTTTGCCAAAGGTTTTCATGTAGGTCGACAAGATTTTCATTCGACAAGATTCCGCATGGTAGGCTGCTCTGGAAGGTTAGATCACATGGGATTCTTGGAGAGATAGCTGAATGGATAGCAAATTGGCTCCATGGAAGGAAACACAGAGTGATGGTGGAAGGTTGCTTCTCGGAGGCATGTGACTAGTGGTGTGCCTCAGGGTTTGGTGCTGGGCCAGTTACTGTTTGTCATCTACATTAATGATTTGGATGAGAACATACAGGGCAAGATTATCAAGTTTGCTGATGGTACAAAAGTGAGTGGTTTTGCAGATAGTGAAGATGGTTGTGAAAGATTGCAGCAGGATCTGGATCGATTGGCCAGGTGGGCGGAGGAATGGTTAATGGAGAAGTGTGAGGTGTTGCATTTGGTATGTCAAACAAGGGCAGGACCTGCACAGTAAATGGTAGGCCCCTCGGTAGTGTTGTAGAGCAGAGAGATCTAGGAGTACAAGTGCATGGTTCCTTGAAGGTTGAGTCGCAGGTAGATAAGGTGGTCAAAAAGGCTTTTGGCACTTTGGCCATCATCGGTCAGAGTATTGAGTATAGAAGTTGGGAGGTCACGTTGCAGTTGTCAGAGATGTTGGTGAGACCACATTTAGAATATTGTGTTCAGTTCTGGGCACCATGTTATAGGAAAGATATTGACAAGCTTGAAAGGGTTCAGGAAAGATTTACGAGGATGTTGCCAGGACTAGAGGGTGTAAGCTATAGGGAGAGGTTGAGTAGGCTGGGTCTCTATTCCATGGAGTGCAGGAGGATGAGTGAATATCTTATAGAGGTACACAAAATCATGAGAGGAAATAGATCAGGTAGATGCAAAAAAGTCTCTTGCCCAGAGTAGGGGAATCGAGGGCCAGAGGACACAGGTTCAAGGTGAAGGGGAAAAGATTTAATAGGAATCCGATGGGTAACTTTTTCCGCACAAAGGGTGGTGGGTGTATGGAAAAAAGCTGCCAGAGGAGGTAGTTGAGGCTGTGGCTATCCCATTGTTTAGAAACAGTTAGACAGGTACATGGATAGAACAGGTTTGGAGTGATATGGACCAAGCACAGACAAGTGGGACTTGTGTGGATGGGACATTGTTGGCCAGTGTGGGCAAGTAGGGCCGAAGGGCCTGTTTCCACACTGTATGACTATGACTCTATGACTCTAGGTACAGCAAGTAATTCAGGAGATATGAATAAAAAAAGTAGTGAGATAAGAGAAGAGTTTGAAGAATAGTCTCGACCCGAAACTCACCCATTCCTTCGCTCCAGAGATGCTGCCTGTCCCGCTGAGTTACTCCAGCATTTTGTGTCTATCTTTGGTGTATTACCAGCATCTGCAGTTCATTCCTCCAAAAAGTAGTGAGATTATGCTTCACTTATGCAGAGCACTGGTGAGAACACACCTGAGGATTGTGTAAAATATTTGTCCCTTATTTAAGAAAGAATGTTAAAGTATTAGAAGTGGTTCACAGAGGG
This sequence comes from Amblyraja radiata, assembly GCF_010909765.2. Taxonomy (NCBI): domain Eukaryota; kingdom Metazoa; phylum Chordata; class Chondrichthyes; order Rajiformes; family Rajidae; genus Amblyraja; species Amblyraja radiata. The sequence goes on along the minus strand of NC_045958.1, from coordinate 47,743,210 downwards.
TTTATTAGACACATATCATGAATGGGTAGGTTATCTAATGAGGAAAAGGACTGGATAGACTTGTGTACTCTGAATATTAGAAGAGTGACAGCAGAGATTGAAATTTATAAAATGCTGCTTGTCTTGATAGGCTGGGTACAGAGAGGATATATCCTCTTGAGGAAGAATCTGTTCAAGAGAAAATAAAGGATCGCCAATTAAAACTTTCTTCTCTCAGAAAGTCATGATTCAATGAAACTCTACCTCAAAGGGTGGCGAAGCAGAGTCCTTGAATGTTTTTGAGGTAGATGTAGATACAATACGGTACGATACGATATGTTAGAACTTTATTTGATCTGTTGGCAAATTGATCTGCCAACGTCATAAAACACAAAATACTTGAAACATGAAATTAAAGTGACGAGTGGAAAGGATTGGGGATGTTGGGGGGGCGGGGGGGGGGGGGGGGGGGGGGGGGGAGTCAGTCTACCCCATGACAGGAGGAGTTGTACAGTTTGATGGCCACTGGGAAGAAGGATCTCCTGTGGCGCTTTGCCCTGCATCTTGGTGGAAGTACTCCTCAGGTTGACCAGTGTCATACAGGGGGTGAGCTGTATTGTCCACGATGCCCTGCAGTTTGAGAAGCATCCTACCCTCCAAGACCACCTCCCTAGATCGATAGGTTCATGATAAGCAAGAAGGTGAAAGGTTACCGATCATCCGGAATGTGGAATTGAGGCTGCAATCAGATCAGCTACATTCTTAAATGGTGGATCAAGATCATGGGACTAAATGGCTTACTCCTGCTCCCAATTCATATGGTGGGATGTTCATGATGTATGGCAAACACAAATCTCAGTCTCAACATTACACTCAGCTAACTACAGGAGGAAACCATTTTCCAAGGGATTTCCATATTTAAAATGTGTAATGCACAATAAATGATTGGATTTAATTGGAATTGTGAACTGTGCTGCATTTCTAATAAGGACAAATGTTAATATGGAGAATTAATTTGAGTAAAGGATAAGGGCTCTGATAGGAAGAATTTGTCACTGAAACCTGTTTTATTAAAATGGGACGCACAGTAATAACTTTCTGAGAGGAATTATTCCCATGTTAAAATCTCTGCTATAGTTATAAATTGAAAATAATTTTAAAAGATAATAATGATAATCTCTGCTGGGAATCTTATCCAACACTGCAACTTAATGTTATCAATTTTAATGAAAACTGGCATAAAATGTAAAACCTCTGCATTAAAAACTTTCTACTAAAATAAATGTAGGCGGAAGATTCTGGCCATCTGTAAAATCTCTGCTCTTGTGCTTGCAGGAAATTAGAACTTAAGTGGAAACCTTGAATGCAGTTCAACTGCCTTCCGTTCGAATCATTCAACACTATGTATAACCATACGTCAGCCCTGTAGTCTCCTATGTGTAGGAACAAACTGCAGATGCTGGTTTGAACCAAAGAAGCTGGAGTAACTCAGCTGAACAGGCAGCATCTCTAGAGAGAAGGAATATGGAACATTTCGGGGCGAGACCCTTCTTCAGACTGAAAGTCACAGGAAAGGGAAAGGAGAGATATAGATGATGATGTAGGGAGATATAGAACAAATTAGTGAATGATATGCAAAAAAGTTACAATGATAAAGGAAACAGGTCATTGTTAGCTGTAGCAAGGTCAGAACAAAAGAACGACAAGCTGATTTGACAGGTGGCGAGGGAATGGATAGAGAGGGAATACACGGGTTACTTGAGAAATCAATATTGATACCTCTTGGGATACCCAAGCGAAATATGAGATGCTGTGTCCCGCTGAGTTACTCCAGCATTTTGTGTCTATCTTCTGTCGCCTCCTATGTTCAGCATTTAGGTTTGTCAAATGTCATTAGCTGCAAGGTGGATTGGTGAAATTTAATGCATCACTCATAACAGACAACATAATGCAACTTATCATCCTCATGCATAAAATCATGATGGGAATAGATAGAGTAGATGCACAGTCTTTTACGCAGTGGAGGGAAATAAAGAACCAGAGGACATGGGTTTAAGGTAAGAGGGGAAAGATTTAATAGGGACCTGAATGGTAACTTTTTTCACACAGAGGGAGGTTGGTATATGGGAATGAGCTGCCAAAGAAGGTAGTTGATACGATAACAGCATTTAGACAGGTACATACATCCACAGGAACGTTTTAGAGGGATATGGACCAAACGCGGGCAGGTAGGATTAGTGTAGATGGGGCATCTTGGTCGGCATGGGCAAGTTGAGCTGAAGGACCTGTTTCCGTGCTATGACTCAGATGACACAATAACTTATTTCTTTATCATAACTACTAAATATAATAAATCAGCTGTACCTTTGCCAAAATCAATCAGTAGGTTCACCAGGTTAATTCCTGGGATGGTGGGACAGTCATATGATGATAGAATGGAGCGGGTGGGCTTGTATACTCTAGAATTTAGAAGGATGGGAGGGGGTCTTATTGAAACATATAAGATTATTAAGGGTTTGGACAGGCTAAAGGCAGGAAACATGTTCCCGATGTTGGGGGAGTCCAGAACCAGGGTCCATAGTTTAAAAATAAGGGGTAAGACATTTAGAACGAAGATGAGGAAAAATGTTTTCACAAAGGGAGTTGTGAATGTGGAATTATCTGCCTCAGAGGGTGGTGGAGGCTGGCTCTCTGGATGCTTTCAAGAGAGCTAGACAGGGCTCTTAAAGATAGCAGAGTCAGGGGATATGAGGAGAAGGCAGGAACGGGGTACTGATTGTGGATGATCAGCCATGATCACATTGAATAGCGGTGCTGGCTCAAAGGGCCGAATGGCTTATTCCTGCACCTATTGTCTATTGTCTAATCACTTCATTTTACTATAATAACAGCATTGCAAAATATTTACTGAAAATTTATGGTAGAAACTAATAAATTATGCTTATGAAATGACATAATCAAAACCAACAGGCTGCATGAATGAACACATGGAATAAATAGTTCCAGGAATGTCCCTTCATTGTACTGTGTCGATCTGCACTGTGATATAAAGGGTCAATCCAAAATGGATCTGGTAGCTCAGATCTGGATATTTGTGAAGGGTTGTGGGTGTTCAGCAGCTGCAACACATTATTCCATCTCAATCTGGAATGTCAAGGCCCAGCATTTTCCTCATTCTTTGGGCCAGATTAAATTTGTCTGTAATCAATTCTTATAAAGGGAACTAACATTCATCCGAAGTTTACAGCTCAACATATCAGACATCCTTTCAACAGTTTGATAACAGTGGGAAAGAACCTGTTCTTGAATCTGATGGAACGTGCTTTCAAGCTTTTTAATCATCTGCCTGGTGGGAGAGAGGGGAAGAAAGAATGACTGGGGTGAAAGTGGTCCTTGAGTATGTTGGCTGTTTTTTTGGGCAGTGTCCAGTGTAGATGGAGTGAAGGGAGGGGTGGCGAGTTTCCATGTTGGACTGGGCTGCATTCACAACTCCCTGCAATGTCTTGTAGTGTTGGAAAGAGCAGTTGCCGTACCCAGCTGCAATGCATCCATATAGGATATTTTCTGGCAGTAACAACTCTCACAAACTTTTACAGATGCATAGGAGAAAGCATTATATAGGGATGCATCACAGCATGGTTCGGGAACAGGTCCATCCAAGACCACAAGAAATTGCAGAGAATTGTGGATGCAGCCCAGAGCATCACAGAAAAAACAACCTCTCTTCCATTGACTCCATCTCAAGTACACTTCATGCTGCCTCGGTAAGGCCACCAGCATAATCAAGAACGTCTCACTCTGAACATTCCCTCTTCTCCCCTCTCCCAGCAGGCAAGAGATACAGAGGTGTGAAAACGCATACTTGCAGATTCAGGGACAGTTTCTTCCCAGCTGTTATCAGGCAACTGAACCTATCAATCAAGTATCGTCAAGTATCCTTTATTTTCATTCAGACTTTCCAGTCTGAACAAAATTTCATGCCTTGCAGTCATAACATAGAATAAAATAACAAAACACACAATAAACACAGATTTAACATCGACCACAGTGAGTCTACCAGGCCCTCCTCACTGTGATGGAAGGCAAAAGTCTTAAAGTCCTTGTCTCTTCCCTCCTTGTTCTCCCTCTGCGTTGAGGCGATCCAGGCTTCCGATGTTGTGACCCCGCCGGGTGATGGTAAGTAAGTCCCGCGGCTGAATCCAAGCTCCGCGAACGGGCCCGTTCAAACTCTGCGGCCCGGGGTGGTCGAAGCTGCCGAAGCTGCCACCCTCCAGTCCAGCGGACGAAGCTGTCGTTGCGGGAGCTCCAGAAAACTGGGCACCAACCTGGGACCTGCGAGCTCCCGATGATGTTGTCTACTGGGCTCGCCGCCGTATCCATTGGGCCTGCGGCCGAGCCTCCAAGGCTCCGAAGTCGGGTCGCCGCCGCCGCAATGCCGCCACAGCCCCGAAGTCAGCCAGCCTCGCGTTGGTAAGTAAGTCCTGGCTCTGCCTCCGGAGCCTCGGGGTCGGTCCCAGTTGGAGGCCGCCAGCTCCGCCATTAGGCCTCAGCGCAGACGGAGACGGGGGATAAGACAAGAAAAGGTTGCATTCCCCCGAAGGAAGAGACTAAAACAAGTTTCTCCCACCCCCTCCCCACGCATATATACAGCTAAAATAAACTGTAACAACGGGACAAAAGAAAAACAAAAAAAAATGACAAACGGACTGCAGGCGAGCCGCAGCTGCTAGGGCAGTGCCGCCACTTCCGGGTCACCCGAGATAGCATCAACCCGAGAGCAGTCCTGACCTACTAATTACCTCATTGGAGACTCTCAAATTATCTTTAATCTGACTCTTCTGGATTTTATCTTACACTAAACATTATTCCATTTATCCTGTATGATTCATAGATGGCTTGATTGTAACCATGTATAATCTTTCCGCTGACTGGATAGCACGCAACAAAAAAAGCTTATCGCTGTACCTTAGTACACGTGGCAATAAACTAAACTAATATAGTTAGATGTCGAATGGTGAGGTAGCATTCAGTAGAAAGAGTTAAGTAATCCTGCAATCGAAGGATCAGTTCAAGAATCTACAGTCTTGAAAAGTAAATGATCAAGTACCACTATTAAAAAGCTAACAAGGATTGAAAATTGGTCTTTGACAGGTTGGGAGATGATAACAAGAGGTGCTTGGCCCTCAACTACATAAAATATATCAATGATTTGGATGAGCGAACATACTTTAAAGTTAGCTTCTGACACTAAACTGGGACAGATTATGAATTGTGATGCAAAGAGATTTCAAGACGAACAATGGGCGAAGATAGAAACAAAATGCTGGAGTAACTCAGAAAAGGATCATGTGATGTTTCAGGTTGAAACCCTTCTTCAGACACGAAATATCACCTACACCTTTTCTCCAGATATGCTGCCTGACCCGCCGAGTGACTCCAGCATTTTGTTTCTATCTTCGGTGTAAACCAGCATCTGCAGTTCCTTCCTGCACAATGGGCAAGAAGATGACAGATGCAATGTAGGTATAGGATAAACAGCAGAGGCAAATTACTTAAACTGTATCAGGTTGGGGAGTGACAAAGAGACTTGCAGGCCAAATATTGAAATCAAACAGGTAGTGATTGAAGTAGTTAAGAAGGTAAAGGACATGTTGGATTTATAGAAAAAGGATTTGAGTAGAGGAGCAAAGATGCCGTTATAATTAGTAGTGTCTTGGTGAGACCATCCCTGAAGTATTGTGTGTGTTCTGATCTCCCGATCTTAAATACTTGCCATTCATGGAGGATAACAAATATACACCAAGCTATTTCTTGGAAAGGTTAGACTGCATAACCTCGATGGGTTATGAGGGGAAATAGTAAGATTAAACGAGAACTTACCAGTTTGAAGTTTGATCTTTATTTTATGAGGAGTAACGTTGAGGGATTACGTGAAGACCCCGTCCAGTACGCATGCGTGTCAATCTTCAAAGCAGCGGTGTGAAATCACAGATAACAGTTGTTGAACTGAACATAGTAAGATAAGAGAACCATAATACCAGTTGAACTTTATGATAGAGGGCTGGGAGCGGAGGGCACGTAATTCCTCAACGTTACTCCTCATAAAATAAAGGTCTAATTTTTTGTCTCAGAGCTGATCCCAGACCAATAAATGGATGATTGTATCCTAACAATCAATAGTTTCAGTTGGTATCAACTTAATTTAAATTTAACTGGACGGGTGAGAACCAATTCCTCAAATATAGCTATGTGGCTGATAAGGCTAATTTAGTAAAATACAGTATGTTCAATATCGTCCAGATTGGCCATGCTACTTATTTGTTAGCTCTGTGCAGCCGAAGCACTGATAGTAGTGATTTGGTAAATAATCTGGAAACTGGAGTTAGCCCATTTTGTAACGCTGCTGAGTGTATTGTTGCCTCATCCAGTTAAATTTCAAATATCTTCAACCCTGTGAGCGGAAATGATCACATGGAAGTTATTCAGAAAAGTCTATACTGCACATGCGGGTTGAGGCTGTTGACAATGATCAGTCCACATCCCATTCTTGTGAGCCTTGTCTTGAAAGGCAACTCCAACCATAACTGTGTGCAGTATAAACTAATCTAGTGTTATCCCAAACCAGTGTAAATATTCAAACCAGTTTAATATTACCAACTTGTATCCGTGACAGGAGACATCATCGATGAGGTTCCATACCTTTATCCGAATGGGAGGACTTATGCAACCCGACCCAGGGGCTGCCTCAAACATGTGTGCATGATTTTACATCTGCTCCTGGGAGGTAGAGGAGCTCGAGTACGAGGTTGGCGTATCTTCCAGGAAGGCCGTTCTGGGCTGTGGCCTAAAAAAGACCTTTGTCCTGGTTGTACGGCCTTCAAGCTTTCACCAGCTTCAGTTCATCGTGGTTTGCTGGTGGGTGCGTAGGGGTGCTGCCGTCGAAGATGTGAGGTCTTGCATGATGATGTGGCCTTCCTGAACCCGACAGCCACTCGTCGAGCTCCTGCTGTTGGTAGTGTTGTTCCTGCACCCCCTGCACACTTGTGGTTTCTTCAGCCAAACCCCTGTCTTCAGAGTCAGCCCAGAAGTGACTCCTAATGCTCCTCTCTGTCGAGGGAGATGCATTATGCAGCCCTCAATAAGGTGCTGCCATGGGCGTCCCAGGACCCCCTGGTGACTGGGTTCCTTATACCGGAGCATGTCACATTGGAGCTTCTGATCCATCAACCGCTCCATGCGGGATATGCGATCACAATTGCTCCCGCCGGCGGTGAGTCTTCACAGCCTGACTCGTCCGAGTCTTCGGCCTGTCCGACTTCTGCTTGGCTTTCCCACCAGTCTGAGGTGTCGATTCCGACCGTGCAGGTGCCAGGTCGGAGACTGCTGATCAATAGCGATCCAGGTGCAGTCTACAGCTGCTGACTGCCCGCAATTCCGCGGTCCTCTGCTGTCAGTCTGGATGCGGTCCATTCCTGTAACATATTCTCACAAAATAGCACAAAACGACCTTCGAGTAAGGAATTTACCTGCATGTCCTTTTTAAACCTTCTGCTGCGGGGCAACGCTCCTCCCGAGCCTGGTCTCGTGGTCGTGGTTAGTTACAGCTGGGGTTCCTCTGTGGTCCTTGTAGAAACACTTCCATTGCGGGTTATTTCTCCCCCAAGCTTTTTCTCCGCGGTCCCTTATAACAGGGCTTCTTCACGGTGTTCTCCAGTCGGGGCTTTCTTCCCCCCCCCCCCCCCCCCCCATCATCTGGGTATCCCCGCAGTAACTGCAGCCGGGATATCCCCGCGGTCTCTATCAAAGGGATAGCCGCGATTTACAAATTTGGGGGGGGTATCCTGCTTCGGGGGGGGGTATATGAAGCCGCTGGTTTAACTGCCAGCAGCACAGTACTTACTGCCGTCCGCTCCTCGCATCCCGCAATCCACGGAGCTGGTTCTCAGGTCACTCTGCGTATTCCACGGTCTCCGGTGCGGCTGTCCAGGTGCTCCCGGCACCAATATGAAGCCGCTGGCTCCACTGCCAGCGGCTCGAAGGTGAATCCACCGCCGTCCGCTCCCCGCGGTCTCTGGAGCGGCTGTCCAGGTGCCTCCGGCACCAATATGAAGCCGCTGGCTCCACCGCCAGCGGCTCGAAGGCGAATCCACCGCCGTCCGCTCCCCGCTTCCCGCGGTCTCCGGAGCGGGTTCTCCACCAATATGAAGCCGCTGGTTCTACTGGGGTTCTACTGACAGCGGTTCAAAGGTGAATTTGCCGTCGCTCGCTACCCGCATTCCGCGGTTCCGAGCGCCTAGGTCCATGGGCGGGATTCCCCGTGACCGGGGTTCCCTGAAGTTCGAGACTGGGGTTTCCCCTCCGTCCCGACTTAGCCCCGGACTTTTAGCAGGACCTCTAAGTAGAGGTTCCTGCAAGAAGATTTAACCTGAAAGTTTTTTTAAAAACTTACCTCAGGTCTGTTGCTGGCAGGAGAATCACGTTCACCCTGCCAGTCGTCACGCAATGCGATAGACGATATGTAACGCATGCGTACTGGACGGGGTCTTCACGTAGTCACTCACGTGACTCCGAAGTAAAATTGGCTTGACTTGGTTTGTATCCATTAATTGTATGGAGAATGAGAGGAGATGTCATGAAATTTACAAAATGCTGTCAGGACTTGACAGATCAGATGCAGGAGGCCATTTCCACTGCTCTCCAAATGTTCACCATCACAGAGGGTCATAGAAGACATAGCGTGGAAACAGACCCTACCCTATATACCCCCCCTTTGATTCTCTCTATTCACCAACACTCAAGTACTAATTTACTATGTCCAATTAATCTACCAGCTTGCATGTATTTGGAATGTTGGAAGAAATCGGAGAATCTGGAGGAAACCCACAGGGAGTACGTACAAAGTCCACACAATTATCACCCACAGTCAGGATTGGATTAAGTCTCAGGCACAGCGAGGCAACAACTCCATGAGCTGATCAATTCTGCTGCCCAAAGGAAAACATTCTACCATGCCAAAATTCACAACTTCTCAACCATCAGCCAACATGGACAATGGATTGGAAATCATGCATACAGAACATAATGGATTAGCATTCGAAATGTGTAGGAAGGAACTGCAGATGCTGGTTTAAACAGAAAATAAACACAACATTCTGGAGTAACTCAGCGGGACAGGCAGCATCTCTGTAGCGAAAGAATGGGTGATGTTTCGGGTCACGACCTTCCTCCACTCTGAAGAAGGGTCTCGACCCGAAATGTCACCCATTCCTTCTCTCTAGACATGCTGCCTGTCCCGTTGAGTTACTCCAGCTTTTTGTGTCTATCTATGGATTAGCATTTCATTACTTTAATTTCATGGCTATCTAATGTCTTCACAATGGGTGCTTGATGGCCAATTATGATTTGATGGGCCCAAAGGCCATTTCTATGTTCTGTCTCTCAGTGACAAAGAAGGAAACCATTTGGCCCACCAAGACTAAACTGCTTATAATAGTAATCCTAACAAACCCCTGGTTCATCTACCAACCTGCATGTCTTTGGGATATAGGAGAAAACCCTAGCAACTAGGGGAAACCTACGTGATCACTGGGAGAATGTGCAAACTCCACACGGATAACACCCAAGATCAGGATTGATTCCGGGACTTTGGAATTGTGAGGCAGCAGCACTGTCTGTTGTCTCAGGTAACAGCGTACCAAATTTAGGACTGGGATTAGAAGAATTTTCTTTACTCAGACTTTGCTCTCAATGTGAGCCGAGAAAGCCACTTGGTTGAATATATGCGAGAAAATGTTAGATTTCTGGATGTAAAATACACCAAGGGTCATGTGGAGAGTGGGAATATTGCCTTGAGATAAAGGATCAGCCATGATTGTATTGATGGATGGAGCAGCTTGAGGGGTCGAATGCCCTATTTTTATTTGTAACAATCTTCAGTCAGATGTGCCAACTGCTTCTTTTTGCTGTCAATGAACTTACTCGCTCCATACGGCATCAATAAATTCCTGAGAGCTTTGGTTATAACAAATGTTACAGTGCCAAACAATATTCCAGCAGTAGTATTGAAGTGGTGTCCTTCCAGAACCAGCCATGCCTTGAGACAATATAGACACAGAATGCTTGAGTAACTCGGCAGGACAAGCAGCATCTCTGGAGAGAAGGAATGGGTGACCCTTCACCTCAAGCTATGCCTTTAGACAAGCTCCTCCAGTATAGGTTAAACAATGGGGTCTCCTCTAACATTGGAGAATTGCCTGTTTGTGTCCTGCGCACAACAAATGCAGGAGAAATCCAATCTGGCTAATTATGGCCCAATCAATCTGTCCTCAACTTTTAGCAACGTAATCTCAAATGTCATTTGCAGTGTTCTCAGGCAATACTCGTTCATGAAAGGCGAATGGAGTTTAATTCAGATTAATGTGACATGTTGCATTTTTGCATTTTTGGAAGTCAAGCCAGAAGACTAAAAGTTGGGACATAATGTTACAGTTGTACAAGACTTTGGTGAGGCCACACTTGGGGTGTTATGTTCAGTTTGACAAACCTACTAAAGGAAACCTGCTATTAAGCTGGAAAGAGTGCAGAGATCTACACGCATGTTGCCAGCATTCAATATCGTGAGTTACAGGGCGAGGTTGGGCAGGCTGGGAGCACAGGAAGCTGAGGGGTGATGTTATAGAGGTATTTAAAATCATGAGGGGAATATATAGTGTGAATGCACATAGTCTATTTCCCCAGGGTAGGGGAATCAAGAACGTGAGGGCATAGGTTTAAGTTGAGAGGGGAATGATTTAATAGAAGCTGAGGGCAATCTTTTCACACTGAAAGTGGTGGGTATATGGAGCAAGCTGCCAGACGAAGCAGGTGGGCCAGGTACAATAATGATATTTGAAAGACAAATTTGGACATACTGTATACATTGATAGGAAAGTTTAAAAATTAAATTGGACCAAACACAGGCAAATGGGACTTGCTTAGATGGGGCATTTTGGCCAGTATGTACAAGTTGGGGTGAGGGGCCTGTTTCAATGCTATATTACTCCATGAATATTTATGGCTTGGAGCCTGGCTCAAACCAAATATAGACCAAATAATTCCAGAGGTCAGTTGAGAGTGATTGCCCTTGGCATGAAAGCATGACATGACCAAATGCTGTATCACACTGGAGATGAGAATCAAAGGACACACAGTCCACTGACTCAGATCATATCTCACACAGAGGGAGGTGGGGCCCGTTGGAGGTCAATCATCTCAGCTCCAAAACTATACTGCTGGTGTTCCTGATGGCCCTAGCACTGACCCGCTTTGGTTGCTTCTTACCACTGATATTTGCATGCGCGATGAGAGTGTGGAGGAAACGCAATGAGGGGGGAAGGGGAGGAACAACGGAGGACCCGGCGTGGGGGGACCGCCGTGAGGGGGGTGGGCGGATAACAATGGACAATACGGAGGGGAGGGGCAAAGGAGGAGTCAGTGTGCATTGTAACTTTGTCAGCATCGTAGGAGGCTGCTATTTGTATACGTGTTCAAGAAGGAACTGCAGATGCTGGAAAATCGAAGGTAGACAAAAATGCTGGAGAAACTCAGCGGATGCGGCAGCATCTATGGAGGGAAGGAAATAGGCAACGTTTCGAGTCAAAACCCTTCTTAAGGAGAAGGGTTTCGGCCCAAAACGTTGCCTATTTCCTTCGCTCCATAGATGCTGCCGTGTCCGCTGAGCTTCTCCAGCATTTTTGTCTACTTGCTATTTGTATACATTGTGTATGCAAGCGAAGAATTTCACTGTGCCTAGTCACATATGACAATAAAACATTCCTATTCCTATGTTTAATTTCATTCACAATCCCTCATTAATTGAGGTAACCCATAACTACTTGCCCAAGTGGGAAAGAAAGGAACTGCAGATGGTGGTTTATACCAAAGATATGGTCAAAATGCTGGAGTAACACAGCGGGTCAGGCTGCATCTCTGGAGAAAATGGACAGATCATATGATCCGAAGATCATGAGATAGGAGTACAATTAGGCCATTCGGCCCATCAAGTCTACTCTGCCACTCAATCATGGCTGATCTATCTCTCACTCCTAACCCCATTCTCCTGTCTTCTCCCCATACAAATCAAGAAACATAGAAAATTAGGTGCAGAAGTTGGCCATTCAGCCCTTCGAGCCAGCACCGCCATTCAATGTGATCATGGCTGATCATCTAAAATCAGTACCCCCGCTTTTTCCCCATATCCCTTGATTCCTTAGCCCTAAGAGCTAAATCTAACTCTCTCTTGAAAACGTCCAGTTAATTGGACTCCACTGCCTTCTGTGGCAGCGAATTCCACAGATTCACAACTCTCTGGTTTACTTTTTTTTCCTCATCTCAGTCCTGAATGGCTTACCCCTTATTCTTAAACTGTGACCGCCGGTTCTGGACTTTCCCAAAATCAGGAACATTTTTCCTGCATCTAGCCTGTCCAATCCTTTGAGAATTTTATACGTTTCTATAAGATCTAGTCTCATCCTTCTAAATTCCAGCGAATACAAGCCCAGACGACCCATTCTTTCATCATGTGTAATTTCCTGCCATCCCTGGAATTAACCTGGTGAACCTACACTGTACTCCCTCAATAGCAATAATGTCCCTCAAATTAGGAGACCAAAATTGCACACAATACTCCAAGTGCAGTCTCACCAGGGCCCTATACAACTGCGGTAGGGCCTCCTTGCTTCTAAACTCAAATCCTCTCGCAATGAAGACCAACATGCCATTTGCTTTCTTCACTCCCTGGTGTACCGGCATGCTTACTTTCAGTGACTGATGTACAAGCACACCCAGGTCTCGTTGCACCTCCCCTTCTCCTAATCTGACATAATTCAGATAATAATCTGCCTTCCTATGCTTGCCACCAAAGTGGATAACCTCTCATGTATCCACATTATACTGTATCTACCATGCATCTGTCCACACACCCAACCTATCCAAGTCACCCTGCAGTCTCATAGCATCCTCATCGCAGCTCACACTGCCACCCAGCTTTGTGTCATCCACAAACTTAATGTCACATCCTCTGCCGGCCCCGATGGCATCTGCAGGCTGCAAGACCCGATGGCATCTCGGGGCGAGTACTCAAGTCCTGTGCTACGCAGCTAGCTCCAGTGCTCACTACATTATTCAACCTCTCCCTGGACAAGTCCGTGGTCCCTGCCTGCTTCAAAAAATCCATCATTGTACCGGTACCAAAAAATGCCTCCCCAGCCTGTCTGAATGACTACCGTCCGGTGGCCCTTACCTCAGTAGTCATGAAATGCTTTGAGAGGCTGGTGAAGAAACACATCTGCGCCTTCCTCCCTCGGAACATGGACCCATTGCAGTTCGCATACCGTCCGAACAGATCCACGGACGATGCGGTCTCCCAGGTCTTGCACACCGCTCTCTCCCATCTGGACAGCCAGAAGGGGGGCTACGTGAGGATGCTGTTCATAGACTACAGTTCAGCCTTCAACACGATAGCCCCCACCAGACTGGCCGGGAAGCTAATGGAATTGGGGTTCAACACCTCCCTGTGTGCCTGGGTCCTGGACTTTCTCACCGCCAGGCCCCAGGTAGTCAAGATGGGAGGGAATACATCGAAGTCCCTCACCCTGAGCACAGGATCGCCCCAGGGTTGCGTCCTCAGCCCCCTATTGTACTCCCTGTACACACATGACTGTGTGGTTAGGTTCAGCTCCAACTCAATAATTAAGTTTGCTGATGACACTGTGGTGGTGGGCCTGATCTCAGACAACGACGAGAAGGCCTACCGGGAGGAGGTGGCTGATCTAGCACTCTGGTGCCAGGATAACAGCCTCCTCTTGAACATCAAAAAAACAAAGGAGCTGATCATGGACTTTAGGAGGGCACATCATCCGAGGACGTACACACCATTGAGGATAAATGGGGATCCTGTGGATAGGGTGAACTGTTTTAAATATCTGGGAGTCCACATCTCCGAGGATATGACATGGGCATCACACGCCTCAGCACTCGGGAGTAAGGCAAGGCAGCGCCTTTACCACCTCAGGCAATTGAAGAAATTCAGAGTGTCTCCGAGGATCCTCCAGTGCTTCTACGCAGCGGCGGTGGAAAGCATCTTGTCCGGGAACATTACCATCTGGTTTGGGAATTGCTCTGCCAAGGACAAGAAGGCTCTGCAGAGAGTAGTGCGTTCGGCCGAACGCACTATGGGAACTTCACTTGCCCCCCTGCAGGAACTATACATCAGGAGGTGCAACTCTAGAGCCAACAATATCATGAGAGACCCCTTCCACCCCTGCAACGGACTGTTCCAGCTGCTACGGTCAGCCAAACACCTCCGTTGCCATGCGGTGAGAACGGAGAGGTTGAGAAGGAGTTTCTTCCCAGAGGCCATTCGGACTGTAAACGCCTATCTCACCAGGGACTAACTCTACTGAACGTTTTTCCTTCCATTATTTATTATGTAAAAGAATATGTGTGTTATGATTGTGTTTATAGTTTGTTTGGTTGTTTGGTTGTTTGTCTTTTGCACAAAAGTCCGCGAGCATTGCCACTTTCATTTCACTGCACATCTCGTATGTGTATGTGACAAATAAACTTGACTTGACGACATTTAATTCCCTCTTCGAAATCGTTGATTTATCTATCTATCTCTGCCTTAAATATATCCACTGACTTTGCCTCCACAGCCTTCTGTGGCAAAGAATTCGCCACCCTCTGACTAAAGACATTTCTCCTCATCTTCCTAAAAGAACGTCCTTATAAGGGATAGGAGTAGAATTAGGCCATTCAGCATATTGTCTACTCCGCCATTCAATCATGGCTGATCTATCTCTCCCTCCTGTCCCCATTCTTCTGCCTTCTCCCCATAACACTTGACACCTGTACTAATAAAAAATCTATCTATCTCTGCCTCAAAAATATCCATTGGTTTGGCCTCCACAGCCGTCTCTGGCAATGCATTCCACAGATTCACCAACCTCTGACTAAGAAATTCTTCCTCATCTCCTGCGGAAAATAACGCCCTTTAATTCTGAGGCTATGACCTCTAGTCCTAGACTCTCCCACTAGTGGCAACATCCTTGCCACATCCACTCTATCCAAGCCTTTAACTATTCTGTACATTTTCAATAAGGACCCTCCCTCATTTTTCTAAACTCCAGCGAGTATAGGCCCAGTGCCGTCAAACGCTCATCATATGTTAAGCTAATCATTCATGGGAACCTCCTCTGGACCCTCTCCAGGGCCAGCACATCCTTCCTCAGATATGATGCCCATAATTGCTCACAATATTCCAAATAGGTGATGTTTCAGGTCGGGACACTTCTTCACACTGAATGCCCAAGATTAGATGACATTCAGGCATGGGCTGATGAGTGATGCACAATGTTTGTACCCCACAAATATCAGGCAATGACCGTTTACACCACTTTAGTCTATGAAAGGTATTATAATCACCAAGAGCTTGAGTCCATTTTCAAGATAGACAAAATCAAACAATGTATCTGCCTCATTGTCTCCTTCCCCTCAACTATCAATGTACCATTCTACATTTCCTTCGTCATCGTCCCCTTTGATCTGTGTTTTCACAGTTGTGCCAGGGCATCCATCCACCTTGTCAAACTGCTTTATTAATCAATCTATACTCTATTAGACATTTTAAAAAGGATCCTTGCAATCTTCAGACAGTAATACCCCTTTGCTGTGCCTCCTTCTAGAGATTTTTTAATAAAGCAGATACAAACATTACAATTCATGCCCTTAAGATCCAAACATTTGGATTTGAAAGAAGCATATCTTGGGTCATTTTAAACACAATTCTTGGTCCAAGTTTTCTCAAACTGTCCCCAATTTCTGCCAAACCTATTTAGTTCCGCTCATAGATGAAATGAACAATCTGTGGCTTGTGCTTTTTGTAAAACAAAAGATTATTGATTTAGAATTCTAAAATATGAAACAAATGGGTGAAATGGAAATATCATAGCTGCAAAAGGAAAAATAAAAGAGTAAAAATAACATCTTTAAAACCACAGTGGCAAAAGCCCTGCCATAAAAAAGAGAAAAGTTTCAATTAAACTTTTATTTCAGGAATTTTAATTAAGTATTCTGACTAATTATTTCATTCAAAGATTTATGTAGGCAACATTCCGTACCCCAACCCCTATATCTTTGTGTCCCTCTCCCCTGACTCAGTCTGAAGAAGGGTCCTGACCTGAAACGTCACACATTCCTTCTCTGGCGAGATGCTGCCTGTCCCGCTGAGTTACTCCAGCATTGTGTCTATCTCCATTTAACAACATCCATTATTCTGCTGCCCTCCATAAATAATGGGAACAGTTTTTGAACTGCGTGTGCACATTAATTCTATTTTAGACAATCAAAGATTTCTATTCATCGTCCAAAAGTTTGAATCTTAAAGGCATGAACTCGAATAATTTTTAATTCAGTGTTTTGATTAAGGGAAGCAGAACATATGAACTTCAACATCTGTGAATTGTGAGACACCTTCTTCAGAAGCTTATCATAGCTTAAAATCTTCAATATTGACTTTGTCATGCTAAAACACTGAGGATAGATAGCATTTATCAGAACCTATTGTAAAAGACATGGGGATATTGTTGAGACACAGATAACTTAGTAAGGACATTCGACACAGAGCGAAAATGGGTGATAAGAGTGATCTGGGCAATTACAAGGCCATTACTTTAACCTCAGCTGCGTGGTTCCTAGAAATAAGCTTTGGTGTTGTTTACTCTGCAGAGACTAGGCACTCTGTAGTTAATGCAGTTTAGTTTAGTTTAGAGAGTTTAGAGCTACAGCATGGAAATAGACCCTTCAGCCCACCAAGTCCACGCCGACACGTTCATGCTAGTTCAATATTATCCCACTTTCTCATCTATTCTTTACACACTAGGGGCAAGTTACAGAGGACAATTAACCTATAAAATCCACAGGTCTATGGGATGTGGGAGGAAACTGGAGCACCTGGAAGAAAGCACATGATCACAGGGAAACATGCAAACTCCACGCACAATTTAAGAAGTAATAATTCTTGCTTTATATCAGTGTGAATTTGAGAACATTGCAACCCAAATAAACGATGTAAATCCCATTTAAACACTGAACATATTCTGCTTAAAATGTTACAAGTTAAACTCATAGCAGCCATACAATTGTGGCAATATTTGGGTAGGAAGGAACTAGCTGAAGGACGTTTGGGGAGGAGGAACATTATTTCAGAGTTCACTGTTGGCATCCCTCAGATTTCCAACAATAACCCACATCTAAACATAAATGCAAATGTGTTAAATGTGCCCGGTATAATGCTCAATAAAGCTAGTGTGCGAGCTGAATATTAATAATCAGGCAGTTGGATGGTAAAATGGCAATGAAATTCAATCCATTGACATCAGAGATAAAGTATTTGATGATGGCTGGGTTCTGGAAAGTATGGAATAATGCCCTGTCCCACTTAGGAAACCTGAACGGAAACCTCTGTAGACTTTGCGCCCCACCCAAGGTTTCCGTGCGGTTCCCAGAAGTTTTTGTCAGTCTCCCTACCTGCTTCCACTACCTGCAACCTCCGGCAACCACCTGCAACCTCCGGGTACAGCATGGAAACCTTGGGAGGGGCACAAAGTCTCCAGAGGTTTCCGTTCAGGTTTACGTTCAGGTTTCCTAAGTGGGACAGGGGCATTACAGTCCTAGATGTGTACAGCAGCCAACTGACCCAATTTTAAAAATTTCATATATTTACATAGTGTCGCTTATTATGTACAGATACCTAGGAGATTTTCTTTTCTCTTATTTTTATCCAACAGTGTAAAATGTATTCAATTTTTCATAACTGGACATATTGTATTTGTTTGGATGGCAGCAAATATATACTTCAGTAGCCAAAGTAAATACTTGGCTTGTCCAACTGAGTTTCAAGTCAATGGTGATTCAGACAGATGTTGATGGTACAGCTATGGTAATGGCATTGAATGTTAATGTTAGATAATTAGAATACCTCTTGTTGGAAATAGTCATTGTCTGTTGCTTAATGTGTTCTCCCGTAGCCACTGCAGGATAAGACGGACATGGCGGGTATGTTCCAATGCAGAGCCAGATTAGATGAGGATGTCATCTAGGTAAACGAAGACATATCGGTTCAGCATATCCCAGAGCACATCATTGACCAGGGCCTGGAAGACAGGCGAGGCATTGGTCAGGCCAAAGGAACTCGTAATGCCAATAGACAATAGGTGCAGGAGTAGGCCATTTGGCCCTTCGAGCCAGCACCGCCATTCATTGTGATCATGGCTGATCATCCCCAATCATCCCCAATCAGTACCCCGTTCCTGCCTTCTCCCCATATCCCCCGACTCCGCTATTTTTAAAAGCCCTTTCTCGCTCTCTTGAAACCATCCAGAGAACCTGCCTCCACCACCCTCTGATGCTCACTTGGTGTGTGGAATGTTGTCTTCCCTTCATCTCCTTCCTTGATGCGAACCAAATGGTAGGCATTGCGTAGATCCAGCTTGGTAAACATGGTGACATGCTGCAGGCAGTTGAAGACAGAGGAGATGAGTGGCAAGGGCAACGGTTTTTGACAGTGATGTCATTCAGGCCTCGATAGTCAATGCAAAGGCGAAGGTTGCCATCCTTCTTACTCACAAAGACAAATCCCACCCCGGCGGGAGAGGAGGGATGAATTAAACCATCTGCCAGAGACTCCGAAATGTATCTCTTTATGGCATTGGTCGCAGGAGCAGAGAGCGAGTACAGATGACCACGGGGTGGAGAAGTACCGGACAATAAGTCAATGGCACAATCCTATGGGTGGTGAGGAGGTAAAGAGGTGGCTCGGAACTTGCAGAAGACCTCTTTCAGATCATAATACTCAGATGGTACTTTGGACAGGTCAGGATTGTCACTAGGAGCAACAGACACAGAGGTGAGGGGAAGACAAGCGGAGTGAAGACAATTAACGTGACAATCCTCCCCCTAAGTGGAGATCTTGCCAGTGGACCAGTTTACGGTGGGGTTGTGAGTAGTCAGCCAAGGCCAACTCAGAACGACAGGGACACGAGGTGAATTTAGCTAGAACTGAATTCTCTCGCAGAAGTTCTAGAGGGAGAGTAGAGAGTGAAGCCATACCAATAATTCTTGCTCACCCATAGTCCCTCTCTTGCTGGGGAGCATTGGCTTTTGCCGGGCAAGCAGTGATGACGTGTGCAGGACCTCCATAGTGGAGACAACACCTCTCCGTATGCATCTCTGGCACTCGGCCTCGCTCAGGCTGGTGAGGCTAATCTGCATAGGCACCCCCTCCACTGGATCAGGACGTGGATGCATGGGGCTTCTTCCCGAGGGAAATGAGACAACTGGCTCATAATGATGAGAGGAGTGTGATGGGTAAGGACACTGAGCTGTTGACAGCTTGTCTCACTTTCGCTCTTGGAGCTGGTTATCTATCCGGATGGTTAAAACAATCAGCCCGTCCAGATCCAAGGCAAGGTCAATAGACAATAGACAATAGGTGCAGGAGTAGGCCAATCGGCCCTTCGAACCAACACGGCCATTCAATGTGATCATGGCTGATCATCCCCAATCCTGCCTTCTCCCCATATCCCCTGACTCCACTATTTTTAAGAGCCCTATCTAGCTCTCTCTTGAAAGCATCCAGAGAACCTGCCTCCACCGCCCTCTGAGGCAGAGAATTCCACAGACTCACCACTCTCTGTGAGAAAAAATGTTTCCTCATCTCCGTTCTAAATGACTTTCTCCTTATTCTTAAACAGTGGCCCCTGGTTCTTGACTCTCCCAACATCGGGAACATGTTTCCTGCCTCTAGCGTGTCCATGCCCATAACAATCTTATATGTTTCAATGAGATGCCCTCTCATCCTTCTAAACTCCAGAGTGTACAAGCCCAGCTGCTCCATTCTCTCAGCATATGACAGTCCCGCCATCCCGGCCCCGAGTGGCCAACTCATCCTTCAGGTTCTCATTGAGGCCATGGATGTTACTGAGCAGAGCTGTATCACACCAACCACTCTCTAAAGCAGTGGTTCGACAATCAATAGTGTAATCGGCCACAGAGCGTACCCCCAGGCAGAGATGCAGCATCCTCTGGGCTGTCTCTCTTCCAACCAAAGGGTGGTCGAAAATCTTTCTCAGATCTGCCGATAAACAGGCAATGTCCTGGCAGAAGTCTAGCTGTCTCTCCCAGGCAGCTGTACCCCAGGCTGAAGCACATCCTGACAGCATGGAGATGGCAGAGGCTACTTTGGAGCATTCTGCGCTGAAGCCGGATGGCTGCAGCTCAAAAAACAAGGAGCACTGGGATAGGAATGACCTGCAGGTAGAAGGATCGCCATGGTACCTCTCCAGGGTGGGAAGAACTGGTTCCAGAATAGGCTGGATATGGCTGTAAGTGGATGGAGGCACAGGCATCCGCAGAGACAAAAGGAATTGGCGGCAGTGCGAGGTGTGACAGGATCTGGCTGAACAGTGTTTGCCAACTGCTGGATGGTCGCTATGAGTTGGTCTATTTGAGCCTCATGGGTGCCAAGAGTGGAGCCTTGGTTGAACAACCCTGCACAATTGAGCCAGTAAATCCTCAGGTTCGGAACCAAGACTGATCAGAATTGCTTGCTGAGTCCATACTGGCCAACTAATCTGCCAGCAGGCTCAGAAATGGAAAGGACTCGAATACAGGCTCAATACAGAAGTACTGAAGAAAACCCAAAATCCAAATGCAAATGGAACCGAAAGCTATAGACCAGGAACCAACAGAACGAGGAACTGCTATCGAACCAACATATCTGATTAGTCAGCACCCAATTGCTGATGATCTCAGGTATTTATACCAAGTGATAGATTAGGGGAGCAGATTAAATGCAGGTGTAACTACTAATAGCTCAGGAGACGAGTGTGGAAAGAGTCTCAAGTATCTGGAGGAGTGGCAAGTGTGACACTGTTGACATTACTGTTGACAACGACATTTCGTTCAGACCAAAAGGTCTGAATGACAAATAAAGGATTCAATTCAATTCAATCCCTTGTGTTTCCAATTTGCAACAATAACCCACAACTAAACATAAATGCAAATTTGTTAAATGTGCCCAGTATAATGCTCAATAATGCTCGTGTGTGAGCTGAATATTAATGACCAGTCAGCTAGATGATAATGTGGCAATGAAATTCAATCCATTGACATCAGAGATAAAGTATTTGTGGAGAGTGTGTATGGTGGGGCAATACACAGTAAATGGCTGGGTTCTGAAAGGTATGGAAGAACCAAAGTCCTAGATGAGTACAGCAGCCACCTGCTCCAATTTTTTTAATTTTCATATCTGCACAATGTTTTGTTTATTAAGTACAGATACCTAAGAGATTTTGTTTTCCTCTATTTTGTCCAAGTGTAAAATGTATTCAATTTTCATGAGTGGACATACTGTATTTGATTGGATGGCAGCATGTGATCTGTGTTCGGAGTGTGTAGACAGACCAGATGTTGTCATGTATCTTTGCAAAAAACTACTGCTGATTGAGCAAGAAACAAACTGCTGCAGGAGCTCAGTAGGTCAGGCAGCAACGGTACAGATGACATTTTGGATTGGGACCATTATTCAGACTCGTGGAATGGAGGAAAGGAAGCTGGTAGAGTGAAGTGATGGGAAGAGTTGGGGCAAGAGCAAGGGGTGGCGCATTGGTGCAGCTGGTAGAGTTGCTGCCTTACAATATATACAATACAATACAATACAATTCAATTTATTGTCATTTGGACCCCTTGAGGTCCAAACGAAATGTCGTTTCTGCAGCCATACATTACAAACAAATAGACCCAAGACACAACATAATTTACATAAACATCCATCACATTGCTGTGATGGAAGGCCAAAAAAACTTCTCTCTCCACTGCACTCCCCCCCCCGATGTCAAAGTCAAAGTCAAAGCCCCCGGCGGGCGATGGCGATTGTCCCGTGGCCATTAAAGCCACGCCGGGTGATGCAAGGTCGCACACCGGGTCTTGGTGTTAGAGCCCCCGGCGTGCGCTCGCAATCCCGCAGCCATTCCAAGCAGCGCGGGGTGGTGATGTAGGCCCCGCTCCAGGAGCTCTTCAACCCCGCAACTCGGGCGGGAGAAGTCGCCGTTGCGGAAGCCCCAAAAAGCGGTCTCCCCCCAGGGACCCGCGGGCTCCCGGTCCCACCGCCAAACCCGCAGTTGCAGCCTCCGAAGCTCCGGAGGTCGGGCCGCAGCAGCGTCCACCACAGCTCCACCCGCTCTGGACTCGGCCAGCTCCGCGACGGTGAGGTGAGTAGTCGGCACCAGAGCCCCCGGTCTTCCTGTTGGAGGCCGCTCCTCGTTGCAGCCCCAACGACAACGGAGACCCGACAAAGAAAAGGTCGGGTCTCCCGTGCAGGGAGAGATTTAAAAGTTACCCCCTCCCCCCCCACCCCCCCACACACATACCCCAACAAAAAATAACAAAAACTACATAAAAACATAGACATAAAATAATAAAAACGCAGACGGACTGCAGAGGCCGCTGCTGACGAGAGTCGCGCCGCCCACCGCCACCTACGCTGCCAGAGTCCTAGACTCGATCCTGACCTCGGGTCTGTCCATGTGGAGTTTGCACGATCTGAACGTGACTCTGCCTGCAAGGGTTTCCTCTGGGCGCTCCAGCTTCCTCCCACATCCCAAAGATATGTGAGTTGTCGGTTATTTGGGCACTGTAAATTGCCCTTAGTGGAGTCGATGTGAAAAGTGGATATGGAGAGGTGGAGTGGAGAGCGTGGAGAAGGGGCAGCACAGTGGCGCAACAGTAAAGCTGCTGTCTCATAGCGCCAGAGACCTGGGTTTGAACCTGACCTTGGGGGCTGTCTGTGTGGAGTTTACACATTCTCCCTATTACCCCGTGGGGTTTCTCCAGGTGCTCAGGTTTCCTCCCACATTCCAAAGGCATGCTGGTTTGTAGGTTAATTGGTTTCTGTAACTTGTCCCCAGTGTATAGGATAAAACTAATGCATGGGTGAATGTTTATCTGCATGGACTCCGTGAACCGAGAGCATGTTTCCATGCTGTATCTCTAAACTAAACTAAGAAAGGGAAAGGAACTTAGTGATGGTGCAGAGCGAATGGAAAGAAAGGTTTGCACAGCAGGGGTGGAACTCTGTAGATGAGAAGTAGTGGGGAGATTTACCTGAACTTCATTGTTCATTAGGTTAGAGCCTACCCAAGTGGAATATGAGGTACCACCAGTCACAACTACGTTACCTCTTTCTAAATTTTGCAAAGACCACCCTTCCCTGATTCCATGGTTTGCTCATTCTTCTATACCTCCCCCTCCCCAAGTGCTTTTCCATGCAAAAGCTAGAGATGCAACACTTGCTTACAACCCAATGGCCTGAATGTTGAGTAGAAACAAAGAATTGCAGATGCTAGTTTATACCAAAGATAGACCCAAAGTGCTGGAGTAACTGAGTGGGTCAGACAGCATCTCTGGAGAAAAAGGATGGTTTGTGGAGGCTCCCAAGGGTCTGGCCATCCCAACTATCAAACCCCTCGGCACGGGAATGGTTGAGTCCAGAGGCGGCCCTTAACTAGAGGGATAAAAGGCAAGAGTTTGGGTGCCATCTTCTTCTCTTGCGGACTTCTCTGATACCAAGAAGGACATAATAAAAAGTACCTCCCGAAACACCTGGCTCCTCGCTTTCTATTCGGGACCTACGCCCCACAGGGTGGTGGTTTGGGTTGAGACCCTTCTTCAGACTGCAACCAGACGAAGGGCCCCGACCCAAAACGTCACCCATCCTTTTTCTCCAGAGATGCTGCCTAATTCACTCAGTTACTCCAGCACTTTGTGTCTATCTTTGGCCTGAACATTGAATTCTCTAATTTCAGGTAAATTGTTCGCGGGCGAGCGGGGCTGTGTTCCGCGAGCGGGGCTGTGTCCACGGGCGGCGGCGGCGACCACCATAACGAGCCGGGAGCATCCGGGGCCGGGAGCCGTTGGGTGTGACAGGAGCCAAGGACGGGAGCCACTGAGTGAGTCCGGAGCCGAATCCTGGCGCAGGTGAGTGCGGTCGGAGCTGGGAGCCGCTGAGCCCACACAACCCCCTCCTCCCTCTCCTACACCCCACTCTCCCTACCTACCCCACAACCCCCCTTCATCCCCCACACCCCCCAGCCCACAAACCGCCTCCCCGCCAGATGCCTCCCACCTACACACCCACCCTCTTCCCCCCACACTGCTCCCCCACACCCCCTCCCCACACCCCCTCCCCCACACCCCCATTCACCCTCTCCCCATACACCCCCTCCCCACACTCCACCTCCCCACACTCCCCCCCCCCACACCACCACCCCCCCACACCCCCCCTCCGCCACATCCCCTCCCCCCATACACCCCCTTCCCCCCATACACCCCCTTCCCCCACAACCCTCCCATCCTACACCCCCCCACAACCATCTCACTCCTCCCCCCCCCGCTCCAACCCAACCACCCCACGTCCCCCCCCCCCCGCCCGCCACACACCCACCCCGCCACACAGCGGTAGGCCACGCCAGCAGCAAGGTAGGCCACACCAGCGGCAGCGGTAGGCCACGGCATTGGCAGGGGTAGGCAGTGGCAGGGGTAGGCCATATTTTGAGTTATTCACATTTTAAGCTTTCCACTTGTCTTGCCCGTCAGCTGCGCAATGGGAACCCAATGGGCGGGAATGGCTGCACTGCCAGAGAGCCACTAATAGTGGACAGGGGGGTTGAGGGGGGATGGAGTGTGTGCGTGGTGTGGTGAAGGGCAACGGGCAGGGTGGGTTGGGGGGGTGGGTCAGGGGAGGAGGGGGGATCAGGGGCTTCACAACGGGAACCCGTCAGCCTCGCCTACGCTGTTGGGGGCTATGCGTGTGTGGTGGAATATTGCGTTGGGAGCCAGGCCTCCCGTGTGAGAATGGGACCCAACGGGTCCCACTTAGTCTCGTATAACTTTAAAGGAAAGCACAGACCAATTGAAGATGTATTGAGGAGAAATTATCAAATAGTTGGGACAAATGAAATGTTTGGTGAAGTTTGGTGACCAATGTTTGATTCTTCCATTGCAGCAATGGCCCCGTAGCAGAAGCATCCACGTCGCGGTGCAGGAAACTGGAAATATCTTGAGCTAATTCTGCTACCACCATCATCTATTGTGACAATTGATGGCTTCCACTGATTGTTGCCGGATGCTTGCGTCCTTTTCAGATGGACGATGACAGCAAGGTCAACATTTGGAACGAGATGGACACGAAAAGAAGAAGAAGATTGCAGCAGTGAATTGTAGTGCAAATGAATGAGTGAATATTCTCCAGGATACCCAGCAATATTTGATTATTAATGCCAACTCTAATCTCCAGCACCACACATTCATGGTATTAATCAGTTTCTGGACATTTTCCAAGGCCATGGATAGAATTTGCGTGTGTGACCAGAATGATGTGATTCTACCAAAGGTGCTAACATGATTAAATGGGCACAATATGAAATTACACATAAATGTGTGCCTTTGTAGAACATCATTTGAGAATGGAATGGTTTGCTGCCTACAAAAAAGGAAATATAAAAGCTTGGAATCGTGAGAATGTTGTTTTGTTTGGAAATACAGCATGGAAACAGGCTCTTCAACCCACTGAGTCCATGCCAATCATTGATCATTCATTCACCCTAGTTCTATGTTATCCCCACTTTCACATCCACTACCTCCACACAAGGAGCAATTTTACAGAGGCCAATTAATCTACAAAACTGCTCGCCTTTAGGGTATCATATACTGTATATCCTAAATCAAGTGAGTGATGATCTTCTGCTAATGTTTTTGCAAGATAAGATCCAGTTTAGAGTCATACTAATGAATTCACACTAAGAAATTAATCAGAATTGTATAGTTATGAGTGAAGACTAATTTACTTTTAATAATCTGATCAAGATTATTCAATTAGGATGAAGTAATATTTTCCAGTGCTAAAACAAAAGCGATTAACAGAATTACCTAAGAAATTTACAGGGGTAGTGGCAATAAAGCTAATTGCTTGTATCTTTTAACACTCACCAGGTTTATTGTCATCCAGAGGAGCCATACAGTCGATGTACTATTTATCAGCAATTCAGATCAATACAACGAGGACACCACTGCGATTGTGAATATGGATAAAAACATTGTTTCAATGAGTTCATGCAGTTTTCTCTGAAATGCGGCAGAACAATTTTCTCGTTCTCATTGATATTCATTCTAAGCAGGTCAAGGTTAAGTGCATGACATGAGTTCAAAACTATTTTTACTTTTTATGGTCTACCTTGGAAAATAATTTCTGACACCAGGCACAGTTTGACCCATGGCAATTTCAGGATTTCATGTGGAAAAGTGGTATCAAGCATCTAGCATTCAAAAGTGTTCTCATCTGACAAATAAACCGTTGAAATATAGAATTACTCTGTGTAATATCATAGGCGATACATTTCTTGAGCTTCTTATGAAAAATAGATTAAGCATAAACCCATGTTTGGTACTTAATCTGACTGACAGACTGGAGCAGAAAGATGAGAACCAGAAACATAGATTCCACTGATTTTGGGTCAATTATTATGTCTTAATGTTTTGAATTCCCTCAATGAAATCAAAGGAGAAAAATTGGAAATTGGGACAGTTATATTTACGGTATTAAAAGGAGCATGAAAGGGGTATTTTGCCAGAATGGTAACAAAGTGAAGAATGATTATGTGGATCATACACTTCCAGCATGAGGCATACTTGGCAATTTTGATGTACGGTCACATCTAAATAATGTGTCATATTGTGTCTTCTGACCAGAGACTGATTCCATGACAACAATGCGATCTGAACACTTACTCAAACCACAGCGGAGATGTCTCGGGAGAATAAATCTCCAAGATGTAGCTGTTCGAATAGGTTTGGAGGGCATAAAATTGTTTGTTCTGAGGATGGAGATTTGATCCATAATGAGACCAACCAGAATTCACAAACTCACTGATGGGAGGAAGCCAAACGCTAGCTTGTTAATTTAAAACGTGCAATATTTTTATATATAGAGGGGGGAGAAGATTGTAGTATGTTTATGTATATGGATTTGCAGAATTCCATTGGATAATGACAGAGTTTCTATATATAGATATAATGTTCTTGATTGGATGTTAATTCTGTGATATATCTCCACTGCACTGGATGGGCATAGTCTTGGGGGTGGGAGATTGCAACCTTCACGTGGTCCACCCTATTTCAACGAATGCAATCAACCTGGTGTGCACAAACAGAAGATCAAACAGAACAAGTTGTCTTACAACTTTTGGTTGTGCACGGCATACGCAAGAAGAAGAAGAAGCATAGTCTTGAAAGAATATAAATTGAAAGCTTAGCTTTTGCAGACAAGCCCCTACTTCTTGACATTTATTATTGGATCTAAATGTACTTGTAAATTGAATATAGATGTTGGTATTAGTTTACTATTGGCATATGTACCAAGATCATGTAAAAAGCTTTGTATGCATGCTATCCATGCCAATCATATCACATATGAGTATAATCAAACCATGCACAAGTACAACAGGTAATGTATAAAGTGAAAGGAAACAGAGTGCAGAACATAGTGAAAATGCTACAGAGAGGGTACACACAAAAAGATGCAAAGTCAGGGGTAGATTGGGAAACGGGACCACACCCTTAACTTATGAAAGGCCCATACAATAGAGTGATTGCAGCAGGGAAGAAGCTGTTCTTAAATCTGTTGTATGTGCTTTCAAGCTTTTGTATCTTCTGTCTGACAGGAGAGGTGAGAAGAGGGA
Organism: Amblyraja radiata; assembly: GCF_010909765.2. NCBI lineage: Eukaryota > Metazoa > Chordata > Chondrichthyes > Rajiformes > Rajidae > Amblyraja > Amblyraja radiata. The sequence continues at coordinate 47,715,401 of NC_045958.1, read as the reverse complement.
ATGACCAGGGTGTAAGTGGTCCTTGATTATGTTGGCTGCTTTCCTGAGGCAGCACAAAGTGTTGATGGAATCGATGAGAGGAAGGCAGGTTTGTGTAATAGACTGGCTGCATCCACAATTCTCTGCAACTTCTTGTGGTCTTGGGCAGAGCAGTTGCCAAACCAAGTCATGCTTTTAGTTAACACATCGCAGAAGTGTTCTCATGGAGTGAGCTTTAGGTGGAAATGTAATGATAACTTTATCAATTATCACCATCTGCACTGTGTTCCTGTTGCAGGTTGACAGCTGGTATCTTGACAGAAAAATATAAAGGTTTGTAAATCTTAATTAAATGACTCTATTATGGATATGTTTTTTCTCTATCACTGACAATCAGATGTACCAAAATCTGGAATATCAATGAGGACATAATGGAAGATGCTGTCAGTCGGGCCATATTTCACCTGGTCATTCCAGCATTGCTTGTTTCATCTCACACTTCTCCATATGCTGATAATAGCCCAAGCAGTCTGTAGCCCAAGCAGAAACCATAGCAAAGCCTGTGATCAGAGTGTAGTGTAGCCTCTCGTGAGACTGTAGTGCAGTCTTTGATCAGACCGCAGTCTCAGACTACAAACTACAGTCTCTTATCAGACTGTAGTGTAGTCTCTGATCTGACTGTAGCTACAGTCTCAGTGCAGTGTCTGATGAGTCTGTAGTGATCAGACTGTAGCACTGGCCCCGAGCTGCAGCATGCTTACAGAGTGACAGGTGTTGGCATACGCCTGCACTTCATCCACTGCTACATTATTTGGCAACTCTCAGGTTTAGAGATCAGTTTGCTGAATCTTTCAGGTTAATTGAGTGCAACTGCACCTGCTCCATTGAAATTAATAGGAGAAATTAGCCACCAGGGGAAATAAAATTAGAGCCTTTTAATTTGATTTAATTAAGTTAGTTTGAATGTTTTAATTGTTTTGTGTGTGTGTGTGTGTGTGTGTGTGTGTCTATCTATGTGTGAGCCTGCAAAGCTTGTACAGCCTCAACAGCTTTCTGTGAAGCTGGCAACTTGCACTGAGCACAGTCCTGAGCTGCTCTGGTCCTTACTGATGTCATAAGGTCATAAGGAATTCACACAATCACAATTCACAAGAAAACTTTTGCAACATACGTGTCGGTCATACAAATAAAAAGCAATGGAACACACAAATACATTTTAACATAAACATCCACCACAGAGACTCTTCCACATTCCTCACTGTGATAGAAGGTGAAAAAAAGTTAAAAACTGTTCCATTCTTTGCTCTCCCGCGTTCAGGGACCTCGAGCCCTCTGTTGACGGGACGATCTTGACTCCCTTAGCTGGCGGCGTTTGGACCCTCTGCATCGCGGCGATCAGCTCCTGCATCGGGGGGATGTCAGCTCCCCCTCGCCAGCGATCGGACCCCGCGTCGGGGCTGTCAAACATTCCGCGACGATGGAGCTCCCGACTAGGCCTTTCCCGAGTCTGCGAGCTCTCGATGTAAAGTCTGCAGGCAGCGGTTGGAGCGATCCCAGGCAAGGGATCAACTCCGATGTTAAGTCCACGCCCCGCGGTGGGGCTCAAGGTCAGTCCGAGGAGGCCTCCAGCTCCATCGATGTTTGGCCGCTTAGTTGAGCTTAGGTTCATCGTGTTTCATTTGATTATCCTTGAGATGTTTCTACAACTTGATTGGAGTCCACCAGTGGTAAATTAAACTGGACATGATTTGGAAAGGCACACACACGTCTATATAAGGTTCTACAGTAAACAGTGTATGTCAGAGCAAAAACCAAGCCATGAAGACGAAGGAATTGTCCGTAGACCTCTGAGACAGGATTGTGTCGAGACAAAGATCTGGGGAAGGGTATAAAACAATTTCTGCAGCATTGCAGGTTCTGAAGAGCAAGTGGCCTCTGTCATTCTTAAATGGGAGAACTTTGGAACCACCAGGCTTCTTCATAGAGCTGGCCGCCCGGACAAACTGAGCAATCAGGGGAGAAGGGCCTTGATCAGGGAGGTGACCAAGAGCTCCAGAGTTCCTTTGTGGAAATGGGAGAATCTTCCAGAAGAACAACTATATATCAGGCCTTTATGGTAGAGTGGCCAGACGGAAGCCACTCCTCAGTAAAAGGCACATGACAGCCCGCTTGGAGTTTGCCAAATGGCATGAGAAATAAGATTCTCTGGTCTGATGAAACCAAGATTGAACTCTTTGGCCTGAATGCCAAGCGTCACATCTGGAGGAAACCAGGTACCGCTCATCACCTGGCCAATACCATATCTACGATGAAGCATAGTGGTGGCAGCATCATGCTGTGGGGATGTTTTTCAGTGGCAGGAACTGGGAGACTAGTCAGGTTCGAGAGAAAGATGAACGGAGCAAAGTACACAGAGAAAACCTGCTCCAGAGCATTCTGGACCTCAGACTGGGGTGAAGGTTTACCTTCCAACAGGACAACGACCCTAAGTACACAGACAAGTCAGTGCAGGAATGGCTTCATGACAAGCCTGTGAATGTCCTTGAGTGGCCCAGCCAGAGCCCGAACTTGAACCCGATCGAACGTCTCTGGAGTGACCTGAAAATAGCTGTGCATCGACGCTCCCCATCCAACCTGATAGAGCTTGGGAGGATCTGCAGAGAAGAATGGGAGAAATTACCCAAATCCAGGTGTGTCAAGCTTGTAGCGTCATACCCAAGAAGACTTGAGGCTGTAATCGCTGCCAAAGGTGCCTCAACAAAGTACTGAGTGAAGGGGCTGAATACTTACGTAAATGTGATATTTCAGTTATTTCTTTGTAATTACTATGCAAAAATTTCTTCTTTTTTTAAAAAATATTTTATTTTATTAGAGGTAAGTGCAATCATATGGCACCAAAGTGCCTAATATATATTTTCATAATACATTTTATGTACAGCTTCTTATTTTTTTTGTTATAGTAAAGAAAGATGAGAATAAGAAAAAGAAATTAGATAGTAAAGGATAGAAAGGCGTGAGATATATAGTGTGTGAAGAAAAAGAAAAAAGACGAGTAAGTGATGAAAGTTGAGGAAAAGAAAATAGAAAAAGGAGAATAAGACATAAAAAGGTAAGGAGATCATTGTTTATAATTTTGACCATCCCTCGTCCAGTCCTGAAACAGTTAGCTTTTACAATTGTGTTGCACCATATGATTCCAAAAAGACGACAAATGGAGACCAACTCGTTATGAATTGGTCTGATTTATCCATTAGGAGGAATCGCATTTCCTCAAGATGTGCGGTGTCCAACATACTTGCAATCCACATTTTAAGCGTTGGTATTGATGTATTTTTCCAAAATGTAAGTATTAATTTTTTTGTTATTATTAAACCATAGTTAAAAAATAAATTTTGAGATGTGTTCAATTTATTCCCATCTTCCATTACTCCAAATATAATCATTTCAGTATTAGGTTCCATTCTTATCTTGAATAATTTTGTAAATATTTTGAAAATATCACTCCAAAATCTATAACGTTTTATGCAGGAAACAAAGGAGTGTGTTATAGTTGTGTTTTGGGATAGACATTTATCACAAATGAGGGATATATTTGGATAACATTTGTTCAATCTTGTTTTTGAATAATATAATCTATGTAAAATTTTAAATTGAATTAGATTATGTCTTACATTAATCGAACATTTGTGAATATATATCAAGTACTTTTCCCATGTAACCTTCGTAATTTTTTATCATTAGTTCCCGTGCCCACTCTTCTCTAAGTACCTCTGTTGATGGTAGGTCTATATTTAAAATACTATTATATAAATATGAAATTAATTTTTGTGAGTCAGCTTTAATATTCATTGCTTCTTCCAATAATTCAGGAGTTATTTTTTGATATCCTTGTATATATTTTTTCATGAAATCGCAAATCTGAAGATATTTAAAATATTGGGTTTTTTTTCAGTTTAAATTTTAATTGTAATTGTTGGAATGATAGTAGGTTTCCCATTTCGTACATATCCCCGATCCTTCTAATTCCGAGACTTTCCCATTGGTTATATGTTTTATCAATAAGAGATGGTTTAAATAAAGGGTTATTGGCATTAACAATGATACATTTCTTAATTTTAAAGATAATTTTATTTGTTTCCAAATTCTTATTGTACCATATATAATTGGGTTCTTCTTATATATTGTGTTGTTCAGTTTTTTCGGGGCGAAGAGGATCGTTCCTATATTACAAGGACGACAATCCTCTTTCTCCATTTTTATCCATTCTGTCTGTTGGGTAGAACTATCCAGCCAATAAATTATATTCTTAATATGCACTGCCCAGTAATAATACATAAAATTCGGAAGTGAAAGTCCCCCGACCTCTTTTGGTTTACATAAGTGTTTTTTTGTAATTCTATGTGATCTATAGTCCCAAATAAAATTAGTAATATTAGAGTCTAATTTAAAAAAAAAAGTATTTTGGTATATATACCTATAGACTGAAATAGGTATAGTAATTGTGGTAGGAAGATCATTTTTATTGCATTTATTCTACCTAATAATGATAAAGGAAGTGTTTTCCAAAATTTAATCAGCGTATTAAGTTTATTTAATAAAGGTATAAAATTAGCGTTGAATAATGCTTTATATTTTCTAGTAATCTGAATACCCAAGTATTTAAATTTTTCTGGTGCGATTTTAAAGGGGATCTTCAGTAAGTGTGTAGGTTCTTGAGGTTTTAATGTCATGATTTCACCTTTATTCCAGTTTATTCTATATCCAGAAAAAGACCCGAATTCCTCTATTAAATTTAATAAATTTGGTATGCTCGTTTGTGACTTTGTAATATATAAAAGTATATCGTCTGCATATAATGAAATTTTATTCTTTGAGTCCCTAGTATTATAGCCCTGAATATTCGGATGAATTCTTATACTTTCAGCCAGAGGTTCTATCATAAGGGCAAATAGCAGGGGTGATAACTGCCTATTACCCCTTGATAGTTTAAATTTTTGAGATAACATGTTAATTAAAATTCTTGCCATCGGTTTATCATACAATAATTTTACCCATGTTATAAAATTCTCTCCCATATTAAATGTTTGCAGTACTTTATATAAGTATTGCCACTCTACCTGATCAAATGCTTTCTCTGCGTCCAAAGAAATAATTGATATATCTTCTTCCTCTACTTTATGTGAGTACATTATATTAAACAGGCGTCTCAAATTATTAAATGAGTATTTTTTGGATATAAACCCCGTTTGATCAGGGTTTATCAATTTACTAGTATATTTGCTTAATCTTCTTGCTAAAGTCTTTGCTAAGATTTTCTGGTCTGTATTTAAAAGTGATATAGCTCTGTATGAGCCCGGATCTTCTGAATCTTTATCTTTTTTTGGAATAAGCGTAATAGTTGATTCTGCTAGTGTTTCAGGTAGTTTGTTTTCTTTAAAAGCGTGGGAGTATAAATTAAATAAATAAGGGGTCGTTTTCTCATGGAATTTTTTATAAAATTCATTACTAAAACCATCTGGTCCCGGTGTCTTACCATTTTTCAACGATTTTATTGTTTCACCTATTTCTTTGATTGTAATTTGAGCTCCAAGTTCCTCTTGTTCCAAAAGGTCCAGTTTTGGAAGATTACAGTTATCTAAAACATTTTTAATTTTACTATCTTCTATTTTAATTTTAGATGTGTATAAATTTTGGTCAAATTGAGCAAATCTATTATTAATATCTTTAGGTAGTATTAGTAATTCACCTTTCTCTGATTTAATTTTAGTTATAGTATTTTCCTTTTCTTGTTTTTTCAATTGGTGAGCTATAAGCTTATGTGGTTTGTCACCAAACTCAAAATGTTCCTGTTTTGTAATTTGGAATAGTCTTATTACTCTTGCCGATAAAATTTGATTAAGTTTAAATTTCAGTAATATTATCTTACTGTGTTTATCTGTCGTGGAATCTTTAGCATTATCAAACTCTAACTGTCTGATTTCTTGTTCTAACAACATTTGTTCTGTCTTATTCTTTTTATTTTGAAAACTTTGATATGAAATTATAATTCCTCTTATAAATGCCTTAAAAGTTTCCCATAATAAAGAAGGTGAGGTACCTGGTGTATCATTTGTATCAAAAAAAAAAGTTTCATTTGTTGTTTTAAATATTGATAGCCTTGTAAGTCATTTAAAATATGTGTATTAAACCTCCAAAAAGATTTTTTAGCCGGCATTCCCTCAAATTTTACTGAAAATGTCAACGGAGAGTGATCTGAGATACTACTAATGTGGTATGTTGGATTGATTGTATATGGCATCAATTTCATATCCACTAAAAAATAATCAATTCTTGAATAAGTTTTATGTACCGAAGAGTAAAACGAGTATTCCCTTCCAACTGGATTAGCAGATCTCCATACATCTATTATATTAGTATTTTTTATATATGTATTTAGAAGTTCACTAGTCTTAGTTTTTAAATTACTCCTCCTTTGTTTTGCTGATTTATCTAGATATGAATCTAAAACACAGTTATCACATTTTGGTAATTAAACTCTGATATTCTTAAAAGCTTTTTTGGGATCTGTAAATGAGCGTTCAGTGCCGTTATAAGATACCTTCGTTCTGCCAGGAAAAACGACCCCATATCTAACTCCGGGGACATCCTTCAGAGTGTTCATACTACTCCTCATTTACTTCTAAATCTAGAGGTATGGCTATTCTTATTCGAAAAGGTATACCTTTTAAATTAAAGATTACTATATCAGATAAAGAGGGAAGGTATATTATAGTTTCGGGAGAAATTTATGCAACCCCACTAACTATGATAAATATTTACGCTCCGAATTTTGACAACCCCCAGTTTTTTGATAAATTTATAGATATATTCGGATTTCATTCTCCGGACGACCTCAGGTGGGTAATCACGGAAAATTCTAATGTTATCCCCACGGTATGTCAGATTCTTCCCATGGGTAATCTTTCTCAATATAAATTCCACTGAAGAGATATCACGGAATTTCACAATTATCTGTCTTGAATAATTTGTTCCTCTTGCAACACGCCGAACTCGGTGAGCGACGTCTATTCTTGGTTCTTCCGACAGTTCAAAGACATCTTTGAGTAAATCAGTAACAAAAGTACATGTTTGAGATTCATGTCCCTCTCGTCCTTCTTCCACTCCAAGAATCCTCAGATTTTGTCTTCGAGATCTTGCCTCTAAGTCCAGACATTTGTCAGTCATTCTTCCAAGTTTTTCCTCTTCAGTTTTCTGTGATTTTTTCAAACTCCTTATTTCCGTGACCATCTTTTATCTCATTCTCCATCTCTTCCATTATTTCATCCAGTTTTCCGATATCATCCTTCACATCTTTAAATTTCTTGTTATAGTCATTTTCGATTCTAACACACTCTGACTTTAGTTTTTTTTTATCAAATTCCTTATATTGCTTCTTCAGTTCTTTTAACTCACTGCAAGTATTATCAATTTTTTGAGAAATTCTCTCCATATTAGTCTCCATACTCTGCTTATTACTCTCCATATGAGACTCCATACTCTGCATCTTTTCCAGTGTAATATTGATTGTAGCAGTCATATCTAAAAGCATTTGCTTTACCTCCTTCTCCTTCTTGTCTCCTTTTGTAGCCATTTCAAGCAGAGACCCTTGGCTGTAAGATTCTTCTTCTTCTGAACCTTCTTCTGTCGTTTGCAGAGTATCCAATACTTTCTCGAGCTGAAGACTTATGGTGTTCTTCTTAGGTGCCCTTGAGCTTTTTTCTTTGCTCATTTAAAACTCCCGATTTTTACCGTTAAGCTCCCCGATTTTCACGTCTGATGATGTCACCTTTACACGACACAAGCAGCTCAGGTGAGTTTTTTTTAAATAGGTACTGACTTTAAAACGGCTTTTTTGCGATTTTTGCGGGAGAGGAGCTCAATGCTGCGCCTTAGTGCTCCATGGCGCCACTATGCACAAATTTCTAAACACCTGTTTTTGCTTTTTTATTATGGGGTATTTTGTATAGATTGATGATTAAAAGAAAAGAATTTAATCAATTTTAGAATAATGCTGTAACGTAACAAAATGTGGAAAATGTGAAAGGGTCTGAATACTTTCTGAATGCACTGTATAGTCCGAGACTCTCCCACCAGTGGAAATATCCTCTCCACATCCACTCTGTCCAAGTCTTTCACTATTCAAATGTGCTGGAAGCTGAAATCACTGTGGCGGTATGCATCCAGGAGAATGCAGCACAAAATGATGTGGTTCATGCCCAGCAGTCTCAGCACAGCAGAAGACCTGCCCCTGTGCAGGGAGTGCATCCAATCAACTCACATCAAAAATGCAGGTTAAGTAGTGGAAGTATTCATCATGTTGGGCAACTCTGCTGGATACAGAAGATCCCTCCACCAAGATGGCTTGAAAGTTCCTGTCCTTTAATGGAAGTTGATACTGAAGAAACTTCTTATTTCTTATTCATTTTATCATTCCTTGTTTTTGTTGTGTTGTAAATGATACATGTATAATACATGGATTAAATTGGTCAATAACATTTGAAATCAACCTTTAATATCGAGGGAGTGAAAATTGTCCTACAGTTGTTCTCAGGTCGATTTGAAGATATTTATGAGATAATAGTGGATTTTTGCATTCTGCTGCCTTTGTATTATAATACAGAGTACATAGTAGTAAATAATTTGCACTGCTACCATTCCTGCCGACCATGCAAAGAGCTGAGATCAGCAACCTTTAAAAAAAATTAATTGTTTTGCCAACAGATTATGGATATTCTTGTCTTACTAGTGTCATTGTTCATTCATACTCATACTCAGAACAGAACTGCTTTCAAGTAGAGTTTCAAGCAGTTTTCAGAGTTGACCACGATAGCAAGCCTGGAGTCATATATTGGCCACACTTGGTGGTACATTATGTTTTCTTAAAGAAATCCTTGAGGTGGTTTCCTTAAGATCAGTCAAAATTGCTGTTTTTTATGATCACTAATAATGATGCTAACTTTTAAATTACAGATTTATCTGATGGATTTTAAAGTCCCCAGCACCGGTGGTGGGATTCAAGTTCTGCCTCTCTGCCTCAGAGGGCGGTGGAGGCCGGTTCTCTGGATACTTTCAAGAGAGAGCTAGATAGGGCTCTTAAAGATAGCGGAGTCAGGGGATATGGGGAGAAAGCAGGAACGGGGTACTGATTGGGGATGATCAGCCATGATCACATTGAATGGCGATGATGGCTGGAAGGGCCGAATGGCCTACTACTACACCTATTGTCTATTGTCCATTGAATCCGAATCAATAGTCCAGGTTCTTGGCTACTAGTCCAGAGCCGAAACTGCAATGTCTCTGATCTGAAAAACCATTGGATAAAAATCTGATGCACTATTATGGCCTGGTTACGAAGTATAACTGATGATTTATTGTATTATTGTTTATTTGAAGATTTATTTGTTGTGTTGTTATTGTACCTGCAAGGTTGCAACAAGTAAGAATTCCATTTTTCCATTCCTGGTGCAGATCGCAAATTAAACACTCCAGACGATTATTGATTCTGGACTTAAAGTCTCCAAAATGATGCCCGGATTTATGAGAGGTGGCACCAAGTAGCCAGAGGATGAGGAGATCCATGATTATGAGATCCATGTCAAGAAGAAGTTAAAGAGCAGCCATCCAGAGCGGATTACAACAATATGTTGAAGAGGGACTTCCTGCATCTATTCTTGAACGTACACAGGTGCACAGTAGATAAAATATTAACAGGTTACGTCATGGCCTGGTTCAGGCAACTTGAACGCTGAGGAACAAAGAAGATTGCTAAAAGTGGTAAACACTTCCCAGTCCTTCATGGGTACTGACCTCCCCACCATCGTAGGAATCTACAAGAGATACTACCTCAAAAAGGCAGTCAGCACCATCAGAGACCCACAACACCCTGGCCATGCTCTCATTTCACTCCTGTCATCAGGAAGAATGTATAGAAGCCTGAAAACTGTAACATCCAGGTTCAGGAGCTGCTTCTTCCCTACAACCATCAGGCTATTAAACACCACATCCTCCAAATAGGCTCTAAACTAGATAGACTTGGGGAAATTATTTTTGACTTTTGCACTATTATTGTCTATTTATTTGGCTGTTTTTTTAATATACTGAACTTTTTTGTTGTTGTTTATTATGCGTTTTCCAGAGTACTATGTTTACATATTTGTGTGCTGCTGCAAGTAAGAATTTCATTGTTTCATTTCTGGACATATGGCAATAAAATATTCTTGACACCTGACATCTATCAATGAATTAATTTGTCACAAGAGATATCTCACAAATGACAAATTCCTTGTTCTCATGCAGTTTTGGCATTTTGCTTCCATTTAATACCGTAAACCATTTCAGTAGATCAAACATTGTTTATATATCTGTCACAAAATGTATTTCTCTTTTCATGTTTCCCCCAGTGAATGATAAGAGAGTGCTGGATCTAAATCTCATCCTTAAAGTGCAGAGAATCCCTCCCATCCTGTTTACATTCAGAGAACAACACACTCATGGGTAAATAATAAAGAGAATGAAGATAAATTAAGGGAAATTTAAAACACAATTAACTGCAGATGCTGGTTTACCAAAAAAACACACAAAAAGTTGGAGTAGTTCAGTGGGTCAAGCAGTATCAATGGAGGAACTAAATGGGATACTGAATGTAGCAGAGGGGAGAAAGCTGAAAGAGAGGTGGGGGCTTACAAAACTTGGCAAATGATGGATGGATATAGGAAAGAGGGGTTTGATTGGCAGATGATTGAACAAAAGCAAGAGATAAGAACACTCTTCTCCCCCCCCCCCCCCCCTCTTAAGGGTCTCGACCCAACATTTCACCCATTCCTTCTCTCCAGAGATGTAGCCTATCCCGCTGGGTTACTCCAGCATATTGTGTCTATCTTCTATTTACAGAAATTTATTGGTATGATTTGGTGCTTTTGGTAAAACCAGAAGGAATGAAAGCGAGGGAATTTTTAATGAGACTCCTCACTTCTTCATCTCTCAGACTGTCTGCTGAGCAAATAGAGGTGATGTGTTTCTGACGCAATGCCATCTAAATCCTGGAAGATGTGTGAGGTGCTGACATATTAAAGAAAAAGTCCAATTAGGTTGCCTTTATAGTTATCGCTGTATAAAATAGAGCTGGTCAGTTCTATGCATCTCGAGAGAACAAATATACAGTAGTGAGCATACTGACTGGTTGCATCATTCCCTGAGTTCAGCAATTTGATCGCCCAAGAACGAAGGAGATGACAGAGAGTGGTGGACACCTCTCACTACATCACAGGTACTCACCTCCTCAATATTGATGAGATATGTAGGAGGTGATGCTCAAAAAGCAGTCAATGTCATCAGAAACCCACACCACCCTCGCCATGTGCCCATTTCGCTGCTAGCATTGGGAAGAAAGTACAGGGACCTATAAATCATGACCATGAGGTTCAAGAATAGCTTCTTCCCGGCTCTTGGACACTACACAACATGAACCTCAGCAATTTTGAACTTCTAGGAACTGTCTTTGTTTGCACAAAGGACTTCAGTTTTTGCATTAATATTTCCATCAACAAATTACCGATTTTAAAATGTTATTATATATTATCTATGAGCATTGCATTTAGTCATTAAGCTACTGCAAGTAAAAATGTAATTGTTCTGTTATCAGTACATTTGAAAGTTAAGCACTCTTAACATGTGTAAGAAGGAACTGCAGATGCTGGTTTAAACCCAAGATTGACACAAACAGCTGGAGTAACTCAGCGGGAGAAGCAGCATCTCTGGAGAGAAGAAATGGGTGACATCTTGGATTGAGACCCTTCTTCAGACTGGTCAGGGATAAGGGAAACGTGAGATAGATGGTGATGTAGAGAGATAAAGAACAATGAATGAAGGAATGAAAAGAAATGCAAAAAAGTAACGATGATAAAGGAAACAGGCCATTGTAAGCTGACAGCATTAGAGAGGACTAGACTAAGTGGGACCCGTTGGGTCTCAGTCACTTGGGAGGGAGCAAGCACGTGCCGTCAGGGTAGGCAAGCTAGGCAGAGCCTATAGGCCCTGAATAAAGTTATAAAATGGTAATTATTAAATATAAATAGTAAAGGCTCGGGAGAATTATGCTTACCTAAGAGGTCGATCTCTTAGGTAGTCATAATTCTCCCGTGCCTTTCATCCGCAGTATATTTAATATGCGGAAGCATGTGCTACTCATGTGCTGTCGATGCTGCTTCAAGCCATCAGTGGCAACGGTCTATTAAGGCAGCTGAAATTCTGCCTTTACACCGTGTGTGTGGGGGGGGAGGAGTGTGGGGGAAGGGGGCTGGGGGGGCTGGGGGAGAGGGGTTGTTGGGGGGGGGGTGTTGTGGAGACGGTGTGTAGTGTGGGGGGGGGAGGGGGTATGTGGGGGGTGGGTGGGTGTTAAGGGGGAGGGAGAACCTTCAAGACCTTCATAACTTTTGTACTATTTCACCGATCGGAACAAAACTTTTTTTGACTTGCAGCTGAGGAGAATGGTGAGTAAGGTGATGAAAAATCGTTGTGCTATGGGGGATCGTTTTTGCGTAAATTTAATTACAATGCAGACAAGAAGTGATCAAGATGAGAGTTTTAGTAATATAGATAGAAGATAAATAGATGTAAGAGATTTGCAACAATGTGCCAAGGCTGGAGGATCATAGTTATGAAGAGAGACTATCTAGAATGGAGCAATTTCCTTTGGAACAGAGGAACAAAGAAAACAGAATCTTTAATGAGATTCCTGCATTCACTGTTGTCCACTGAAAAAAACAGAAGTAATGCGTTTCTGGGCCAATGTCATCTCAGTCCAGGAAATGTATTGAATGCCTTGGCCAATAAATGCAGGCATCCATTATGCTTTCTGAACCACTTTACTCATCCTGCTATTCAGTTGTCCTCTCTAGGTTAATAGTATTGACCAACTCTTCTTGGCACAGTGGTAACTAGAGGCAAACTAATTGGCCTTTAAAAAAAATAAATATGGCAATGACCTCCACAGGGGGGGATGGGGCAATTTAATTGCAGTGTATGGAAACATGACACACATGGACAAGTTAAATAATTAGGACAATATTCCTCAGTAGAGTGATTAATGGCCAGGAACAATGACTCATATTATTTGATAACAGATTTATAGAATAATTAAGAAAATTGAGTTGTAGGATAAACTTGGTGTTCAGTAGAGTGTTGGAGGCTGAGGTGTGTGGAGGGGGGAAGGGGGGGAGGGGGGGGGGATAGTAGTTGGGGGGAGGAAGCAGGAGAAAGGTTGGTGGACATTGAGAGGCATGGATAAAATCGACGATCAGATCTTTTTCCTATGGCGGAAATGTCAAGCACTAGATGGCATAGATTCAAAGTGAGAAGGAAAAACGTTTAAAGGAGATTTGCAAGGCAGCTTGTTTTACTCGTTGAATGGTGGGTGTTTGGAATGTGCTGTCAGGAGACATGATAGACATAGATACAATTATAATGTTTAAGAAGCATTTAGACAGACACATGAACAATCAGGCAATAGGGCATTGTTGACCTTACGAGGAGGATGGCATCATTTTACATTGGCCTCATGACTCTTCTTCTTATCGAGTCCACGCACAAGATTAGAAGTTGTTCAGCCAGAGCTGAACACATTTCTCGGCATCTGCATACAATGGTGTCTGTCTTATCGCTTCTTGTGCTTCTTGTGCGTGGTGCTGGAAAGATTGGTGGAAACAGGGCCGCGACGTGAACGCTCTTTCTTTGACCCCGGCCTCATGATTGGTGCAGGCATTATGGGCTGAAGGGCCTATTCTGTGCTGGACTGTTCTAAGTTCTAGTGAGTGGTGATTTTGAGACCTCTTGCCTGGAGGACTCGTGGAGGCACAACCCTTCTTTACATTTTCAAAATGCCAGATGAACACCTGAAAAGACTTACAATGCAGGTATATGGACCATGAGCTAGAAATTAAGTTTACTGGATGTGCAATGGTGTGATGATTGTGATTTCAGTCAATCTCAAGGGTCAAGCACCAAGAAGCCCGTTGCATGCCACAAGGTAGTCAAAGTTGAAAGCTACATTCCACCAACTTCATGACAATCCTCACACACCACTCAAAAAGAACAAGTCTCCATCACTCATCCATGAACAAACTCGACGGGACTCACACCTCAATAACACATACGCCAATATGTTAGCACTACGATAAGCATCAAATGCATATGTCGCAGCTTGAACATACAGTAGCTATCTAATTGTAAAATTGTGGAGAGACGCAGCTCAGAATTAAGCCATTTGGCCCTCCATGCCTATGCTGACCTTTGAATACCCATTTATATTAATCATCATTAATCCCATTTTCATTTTTCCCCATATTCTCCACACATTCCGGAAGTGGCGGCGTTGTGATACAGCTGCGGCTCGCCTGCAGTCTGTCTGTTTTTACTTTTTGTGTTGTTTTTTTTGTCTAGTTTAGTAATTTTTTTGGTTATTAGGTGGTGTTATGTGTGTGGGGGGAGGGTGAAACAGAGCTTTCTGTCTCTCCCTTCGGGGGAATGCGACTTTTTGTCGTATCCCCCTTCTCTTCCCCCGTCTGCGCTGAGGCCTAATGGCGGAGCTGGCGGCCTCCAACCTGCGACCGACCTCGAGGGTCCGGAGGTAGAGCCAGCCAGGACTCACCAACGCGAGGCTGGCCGTCTTCGAGCTGCGGCGACGTCCGGGTAGCGGCACGACTCGGCGCTCTGGTGAGGGCGGACGGCGCGGGGCTGAGACACTCCTGTGTGAGCGGCACGGCTACTAGCTGGAAGGCGCTCCCGTGTGAGCAGCCCGGTGCGGGGCTGAGACGCTGCCGTGTGGGCGGACCGGCTCCCGGCTGGAAGGTGCTCTCGTGGGGGCAGCCCGGTGCGGGGCTGAGACGCTGCCTTGTGGGCGGCCCGGTGCGGGGCGGAGACGGTGCTACGGCGGCTGAGGCGGCGTTCTGGCGGCGGCGACCTGGATCCGGGGCTCGGCCGCGGGCCAGTGGAGGACAATGTCGGGAGCTCGCAGGTCACAGGCTGGTGCCTGTTTTCCGGAGCACCCGTTGCAACAGCTGCGGGCAGCTTCGACCACCCCCGGGCCGCGGAGCTTGAACCGCGGGACTGATGCCATCGCCCGGTGGGGTATCGCCTCGGCACAGAGGGAGAAGAGGAGGGAAGAGACAGTAACTCTAAGACTTTTGCCTCCATCACAGTGAGGAGGTGTTTGGTGAACTCACTGTGGTGGATGTTAATTTGTGTTTATTGTGTTTTGTTATTATTACATGTATGGCTGCAGGCAACAGCATTTCGTTCAGACCGAAAGGTCTGAATGACAAATAAAGGATTCAATTCAATTCAATTCAGTGGCCAACATAGCAACCTGCATGGGTATCGGATAAGGGAGGAAACTGGGGCACCCGAAGGAAACCCATCAGTCATAGAGAGAATGTGGGAAAACTTCACACAGACAGCTCCTGAAGCCTGGATTGAAACTGGGTCTTTGTTGCTGTGACACATCAGCTCTATTAGTTACACCCCTGTGCATGTAGCAGAGCCTCTGTATCACAAGCGAGGACCAGTTATGCCCAGCTATTCAGTTATGACAACAATAACCTCAAGCATAAATACATTACACTTGCTATGATGTTCCCATTCACTTATAAAACAATGTAACCTATAATTACAGGTAGTGGGAACTAATAGGCAAGGAAAAGCAAGGCTTGCATTACTTCAGTTATACAGGTGCTATTACTTCAGCTATACAGGTGCTTACATCTTCCACTGGGCTTTTACTTAATCGCAGGCGAGATAGAAACTTAGAATATGAAGGTACACGATCCTTCATCTTGTCCCCATTTCCCTCTCATCTGTCAATGTCTCTGGATTCACATTGCATATTTGATGTCATTGTGCATCCCTTAATTCCCACCATTTCCCCTCACCACAGTGCTCTTCATGGCTTTCTGCTTTTAGGTAGGCTGGAAAGCCAAGAAGCAGATTATCATCAATCAGCTAAACACACCGATTCTCGAGGCCAATACTGGCACTGCAGAATTTGGAGGTATAGTTTCAAATGCCCGTGACCAGGGATGGGAATGTGATACTACTGAAGTCATCGCACCAGTGAGCAAGGTTCCTCATATCTAAATGCAGAAAATGCAACAGTGGAATTTCAATAAGACAGTGTACAGATACAGGCTGATAGACACACAAGAATGCACTGCAGGTAAGGATTGTATAGCCATAATTGGCAGAGCAGCATGTTTTGCTGTAATGAATCATCATTTACCAAGAGTCAAGAGTGTTTAATTGTCATATTCCTCTTTTTTTTATTTAGTTTACAATATTTCATTGCTGTGGTTTGCAGTGAACATTGAATCCTCAGGTTGTGGCTACAACTTTCTTTAGTTTAGTTTAGTTTAATTTAGTTTGGAAATAAAATAAATAAATGTCTCTAAAGTTTAAAGTGAAGTCTAAAGTCTAAATACATCATGGAAACAGGCTCTTTTTATGTCAGCCAGCGATCACCCATACACTAGTTCCATCCTACACACTAAGGACAATTTACAGAAGTGAATTAACCTACAAATCCACATGTCTTTGGTGTGCGGGAGGAAACTGGAGCACATGCAAACACCGTGCAGGCAGCAGCCAAGGTCAGGAACAAAACCGGGTCCCTGGTGCAGTAATGCAGTAACTATATTACTGCACCACTGTGCCGCCCTAAACTTGCAAAGGACTGAGATATTTGCAAAGGGCAGAGAAGATGGAAGTGATTCCCTTGCCTTTACCAAACAACCCCTATTAAATTTTACTAGAATCCTTGAGTTACTTACTACTTTGATGACATCCTGCCACCTTCTGCATTCTGCAACCTTTTAGAGATGTTCCCAAGAGCCATGTGGCAGAAGAGTAATTACTTCTCCACAGACCTATCACTTGATTTGTTTGTGAAATGTAGGCCACTTGAGAAGCTGTTTATGTCCTGAAGCAAGAAAGCGATGATAAAATGAACAGAATTCACTTTTATTTTCCCCACGTGTTTTCTTTTCCTCACGAGTGTTTATTTAAAGTATATCTGTACTAATATGATCAACGTATTTATCTGTTCCCCAGAATAGTGTGTGGATTGTCATTATCGTTTATAATATGTATGTCCCAGGCAATATATCATGTAAGGCCATGCCACACGTGGGGTTGTACAGGACTGTTAAGATTTAACATAAACACAAGGTTGTTTCATAAATTCACTATCTAATCCGTAACATTTCTCTTCAGATGTGAGAAATCCCAAGGCGTCTGGTGATGAGAGATGTTACAAATAGACAGTGCAGAGAGACAAACTTTAATGTGATCTGTACCAGGAGCAATGAAAATCTCCAGCAAAGCAAACTGCTGGTGGAACTCAATGAGCCAGATAGTGAATGTGGGGGCAAAAGAATAATTGATTTTTTAGGCCGAAACCAATATCATGATCCACTTCACCTGGTTCCACCTATCAATTATTGCCCTGTCCTGTCATGCCCCTTCCTTTCACCTCTCTACACTGGCTATCTTCCTTCTATACTCTCAGTCCCAATGTCATGCTTCCACTTAAAACAGTGACTATCTCTTTGTCTCCACTGTTGTTGCCAGAAATGCTAAGTTCCTTCAGCGGCTTGTGTTTTGCTCAATTACAGAGTCCAAAATCTCTTCTGCCCCCATTAAAAATCTCAGGACTGACAAAAAGTTACATTGAAATCATCCAAGGACCCCTTGGATCCTTACATCAATAATGATGCAAAAATGAAGATAAATATAAGCTTGTATCTTTCAGAACATAAACCCATGGAACAGTACTGAACAGGAACAGGCTCTTTGGCCCACAATGTCTGTGCTGAACATGATGGCAATACAAACCTGCCTGCACATAATCCATATCCATCCATTCTCTGCACATACATAAGCCTCTCCAAAAGCCTTTTAAATTCCACTATCGTACAGTATCTGCCTTCACCACCACCTCTGGCAATGTGGTCCAGGCACCCAACTTCCTCTGTGTAAAAAAACTTGCCCCATGCTGTTCCTTTAGTATTTGATAGTTCCATCCTGGAAAAATATTCTGACTGTTCTATTAGCATTTTGACTCAAGAAGTTATTTAAATGCTGTGTCAGTAAGTTCAAGAGAAATTTACTTGACTTTTAAAAAAAAGCCAAAATTAATGTAATGGATGAATGAGTAGGTGAGGCATGTGATTTAAACAATACAGAAAACAAAGAGGACAATAAAAGGATATTTGCATTAAATGAGATTGGGGAAAACAACCAGGAAGGAAAAGAGGAAATATGAAATAAAATTGTATATAAATGTAAAAATATCAGAATACCGGATGGTATTCAATAGGTTTCTAAGTGATAAAAAGAAAACCAAGATAGCTCAGGATCCACTAAAGTTGGGATAATATGAAAAAACGTCTACGGGACACTATTCAAATTGCAGAGACAGTGTAACTGTATTTTGCTTCAGTTTTTATTGAAGGGAATTTTGGTGATAAAATGACAGCAGTGAAAAAAAATAAGAGATTGAATTTTTGACTTCATAAAGGATGCAGTTAACAACAATCAATTATTAGCAAGAATTACATCTCGGATCCAGATGGATTGCACCCAGAGCTTCACAAAGAAACAGCAGAGAAAATAGGAGAGGAATTGATAACCATATTTACATGATGAATAGAGAAGTGAACCGTACTCAGCCCTTAGTGAATGATAAATACAACTTCTGTCCAAATGAAAGTTATAATTAACCTGTAGACCTGATATCTTAATTCCTATGATAGGAAGGATAACAATTTTACTAACAAAATACCTTGAGATACCTTGGAGTGATCATACATCAGCAACATTATTGAATTCTTTGAAGAAACATCAGAAGGTATGAGCAAGAGTGTGATAAAGTGTGTGGTATTCATGGAATTTAAATGCATCATTAATGAATGAATGAATGAATGAATGAATGCGAGCCTTCAGAGTCCTGAATCGCCTCCCAGAGGGTAGCAGAGTAAAAAGGTGGTTGGCAGGGTGGGATGTGGCCTGCTTGATATTTGTGGCCCGGCGCAAGCATCGGGCCCTATATATATCATCCAAGGAGGGCAGTTGGGCGTTTGTAATGTTCTGCGCAGTTTTTATAATTCCCTGCAACGCCCTCCTCTCAGCCACAGTACAGCTAGCAAACCACACCAGGATTCCATAGGAGAGGATACTCTCCACGGCGCATCGGTAGAAGGACAACAGCAGCGGCTGTGAGATGTTTGCTCTCCGCAGAGACCTCAGGAAATACAGCCGCTGATGTGACTTCTTCACGAGAGTGACGGTGTTTATTTGCCATTTGAGGTCCTGGGAGATGTTTATTCCCAGGAACTTAAAGCCAGTGACTCTCTCCACCATGTCTCCTTTGATGTATAAGGGAGCAGGTTCCTCTCTCTTTAGAGAGCTCGGAAAAATGCTGAAAAGCAGGACCTCCAGGGTTGTTATCTCCGGTTTGCTTCCAGTTCCTCGTGCTGGCGAGAGCAGGAACAGGGAGATACGGGACCTGAACGTGTGGCTGAGGAACTGGTGCACGGGGCAGGGATTTAGATTCTTAGATCACTGGGATCTGTTTTGGGGTAAGGGGGAACTGTACAAAAGGGACGGATTGCATCTTAACAGGTGTGGGACCAGCATTCTGGCAGGCAGGTTTGCCACTGCTACACGGGAGGTTTTAAACTGAATAAGGGGGGAGGGGTGTCGAATGGGCTAGTGGAGGATGGAGTTAAAGGGAAAGGGTTTCTTAAATGTGTGAGCGTAGAGACAGAGGGGTGTAAAATGAGGGTAGAAGCAATAGGTAGCAAGGTGAAAAGTAAAAGTGGCAGGCCGGAAAATCCAGGGCAAAAATCAAAAAGGGCCACTTTTCAACAAAATTGTATAAGGGGTAAGAGTGTTGTAAAAACAAGCCTGAAGGCTTTGTGTCTCAATGCAAGGAGCATTCGTAATAAGGTGGATGAGTTGAATGTGCAGATAGCTATTAATGACTATGATATAGTTGGGATCACGGAGACATGGCTCCAGGGTGACCAAGGCTGGGAGCTGAACATCCAGGGATATTCAATATTCAGGAGGGATAGAAAGAAAGGAAAAGGAGGTGGGGTAGCGTTGCTGATTAGAGAGGAGATTAACGCAATGGAAAGGAAGGACATTAGTTTGCAGGATGTGGAATCGGTATGGGTAGAGCTGCGAAACACTAAGGGGCAGAAAACGCTGGTGGGTGTTGTGTACAGGCCACCTAACAGTAGTAGTGAAGTTGGAGATGGTATCAAACAGGAAATTAGAAATGCGTGCGACAAAGGCAAAACCGTTATAATGGGTGACTTCAATCTACATATAGATTGGGTGAATCAAATTGGCAGGGGTGCTGAGGAAGAGGATTTTTTGGAATGTATGCGGGATAGTTATCTAAATCAACATGTAGAGGAACCAACGAGAGAGCAGGCTATTTTAGACTGGGTATTGAGTAATGAGGAAGGGTTAGTTAGCAGTCTTGTTGTACGTGCCCCCTTGGGCAAGAGTGACCATAATATGGTTGAGTTCTTCATTAGGATGGAGAGTGACATTGTTAATTCAGAAACAATGGTTCTGAACTTAAAGAAAGGTAACTTTGAGGGTATGAGACGTGAATTGGCCAAGATTGACTGGCAATTAATTCTAAAAGGGTTGACGGTGGATATGCAATGGAAGACATTTAAAGACTGCATGGATGAACTACAAAAATTGTTCATCCCAGTTTGGCAAAAGAATAAATCAGGGAAGGTAGTGCATCCGTGGATAACAAGGGAAATCAGGGATAGTATCAAAGCGAAGGATGATGCGTACAAATTAGCCAGAAAAAGCAGCATACCGGAGGACTGGGAGAAATTCATAGACCAGCAGAGAAGGACAAAGGGCTTAATTAGGAAAGGAAAAATAGATTATGAAAGAAAACTGGCAGGGAACATAAAAACTGACTGCAAAAGTTTTTATAGATATGTGAAAAGAAAGAGATTAGTTAAAACAAATGTAGGTCCCTTGCAGTCAGAAACGGGTGAGTTGATCATGGGGAACAAGGATATGGCAGACCAATTGAATAACTACTTTGGTTCCGTCTTCACTGAGGAAGACATAAATAATCTGCCGGAAATAGCAGGGGACCGCGGGTCAAAGGAGTTGGAGGAATTGAGAGAAATCCAGGTTAGCCGGGAAGTGGTGTTGGGTAAATTAAATGGATTAAAGGCTGATAAATCCCCAGGGCCAGATAGGCTGCATCCCAGAGTACTTAAGGAAGTAGCTCCAGAAATAGTGGATGCATTAGTAATAATCTTTCAAAACTCTTTAGATTCTGGAGTAGTTCCTGAGGATTGGCGGGTAGCAAACGTAACCCCACTTTTTAAGAAGGGAGGGAGAGAGAAAACGGGGAATTACAGACCAGTTAGTCTAACATCGGTAGTGGGGAAACTGCTAGAGTCAGTTATTAAAGATGGGATAGCAGCACATTTGGAAAGTGGTGAAATCATTGGACAAAGTCAGCATGGATTTACAAAAGGTAAATCATGTCTGACGAATCTTATAGAATTTTTCGAGGATGTAACTAGTAGCGTGGATAGGGGAGAACCAGTGGATGTGGTGTATCTGGACTTCCAGAAGGCTTTCGACAAGGTCCCACATAAGAGATTAGTTTACAAACTTAAAGCACACGGCATTGGGGGTTCAGTATTGATGTGGATAGAGAACTGGCTGGCAAACAGGAAGCAAAGAGTAGGAGTAAACGGGTCCTTTTCACAATGGCAGGCAGTGACTAGTGGGGTACCGCAAGGCTCAGTGCTGGGACCCCAGCTATTTACAATATATATTAATGATCTGGATGAGGGAATTGAAGGCAATATCTCCAAGTATGCGGATGACACTAAGCTGGGGGGCAGTGTTAGCTGTGAGGAGGATGCTAGGAGACTGCAAGGTGACTTGGATAGGCTGGGTGAGTGGGCAAATGTTTGGCAGATGCAGTATAATGTGGATAAATGTGAGGTTATCCATTTTGGTGGCAAAAACGGGAAAGCAGACTATTATCTAAATGGTGGCCGACTAGGAAAAGGGGAGATGCAGCGAGACCTGGGTGTCATGGTACACCAGTCATTGAAAGTGGGCATGCAGGTGCAGCAGGCAGTGAAGAAAGCGAATGGTATGTTAGCTTTCATAGCAAAAGGATTTGAGTATAGGAGCAGGGAGGTTCTACTGCAGTTGTACAGGGTCTTGGTGAGACCACACCTGGAGTATTGCGTACAGTTTTGGTCTCCAAATCTGAGGAAGGACATTATTGCCATAGAGGGAGTGCAGAGAAGGTTCACCAGACTGATTCCTGGGATGTCAGGACTGTCTTATGAAGAAAGACTGGATAGACTTGGTTTATACTCTCTAGAATTTAGGAGATTGAGAGGGGATCTTATAGAAACTTACAAAATTCTTAAGGGGTTGGACAGGCTAGATGCAGGAAGATTGCTCCCGATGTTGGGGAAGTCCAGGACAAGGGGTCACAGCTTAAGGATAAGGGGGAAATCCTTTAAAACCGAGATGAGAAGAACTTTTTTCACACAGAGAGTGGTGAATCTCTGGAACTCCCTGCCACAGAGAGTAGTCGAGGCCAGTTCATTGGCTATATTTAAGAGGGAGTTAGATGTGGCCCTTGTGGCTAAGGGGATCAGAGGGTATGGAGAGAAGGCAGGTACGGGATACTGAGTTGGATGATCAGCCATGATCATATTGAATGGCGGTGCAGGCTCGAAGGGCCGAATAATAATAATAATAAATTTTATTTTTATAGCGCTTTTCTAAGACTCAAAGTCGCTTTACAATAGTAACAGACAATAGCAAACGGAGAAGCGGCGAATGGCCTACTCCTGCACCTAATTTCTATGTTTCTATCTATGTTTCTCTCCTCTTCCTCCTGAAGTCAACGACCAGCTCTTTTGTCTTTGATGGATTGAGTACCAGGTTGTTTTTGGTACACCAGACAGTCAGTATTTGGACTTCATCCCTGTAGGCAGACTCGTCGTTGTTGTTTATCAGTCCCACCACAGTCGTGTCGTCCGCAAACTTGATGATCCTGTTTGTACTGTGTGTTGGTATACAGTCATAAGTGTATATTGTATACAAGATGGGACTCAGCACACAACCTTGTGGCGCTCCTGTGCTGAGCATCAGGACTGGGGAGTAATTGGACCCCATCCTGACAGTCTGTGGGCGATCTGTTAGAAAGTCCTTAATCCATCCGCATGTATTTGCATTAACACCCAGATCAGACAGTTTGTCCACCATTCTGCTGGGGATGATTGTATTAAATGCAGAACTAAAATCTACAAATAACATCCTCACATATGAGCCAGGACGCTCCAGATGTGTCAGTGCAGAATGTAGAGCTGTGTTGATGGCATCTTCCGTTGACCTATTGGCTCTATACGCAAATTGATGCTGATCCAGGGTGGGTGGGAGTGAGGACTTAATGTGGGCCAGGACCAGCCGTTCAAAACATTTCATCACGGTCGAAGTGAGAGCAACAGGTCTATAGTCATTCAAGCTCTTAATGAATGTTTTTTTGGGTACAGGCACGATGGTAGCAGTCTTAAAGCATTTAGGGACAGTGCACGTTAACAGAGAGAGGTTAAAGATTTTACTAAAAACCTCCGCTAACTGGTCTGCACAGTCCCGCAATACTCTCCCTGGGATGCCATCTGGTCCAGCAGCCTTCCTGGGGTTGACCCTGCGGAGTGTTCTTCTGACGTCCTCCGTACTCACAGCGAGTGGCGGGTTGTCAGTGCTGGGTGCGGCTGCAGGTGCAGGCTCTGCCTCATTCAGCTCAAACCGGGCGAAAAAATGGTTGAGCTCCTCAGCTAGCGAGTTGTTACTGCTGCAGATGATCGGCCCCCCCTTGCCCTTATAGTTCGTGAGTTGCTGAATGCCCTGCCAGACACGCCGAGGGTCCCTCTCATTGAAATACCCCTCTATCCTTCTTCCATAGGCCGTCTTTGCCTCCTTAATGGCTCTCTTTAGTTTAGATCTGGCAGTGCTGTACAATTCATCACTGCCAGATCTAAAGGCTGAGTTCCGTTCTCTCAGCAGGTTCCTGACATCCCTGGTCATCCATGGTTTAAGGCACCACATAATAAATGACCAAACAGCAAGATATGGGTGGTGAGGTCCTGCTTAGAAAATAAAGTATGTAGATAACTACAAAATAAGTTTGAAGAAGGGTCTCGGCCTGAAACATCACCCATTCCTTCTCTCCAGAGATGCTGCCTGTCACGCCAGTTGCCCCAGCTTTTTGTGACTAGTACAGGGATATATTAGTTTTCCAAACCGGAAGATTATTGATGTCCCACAAGGATCATGTTGGGATCACTTTTATTCACCACATACAGCAATGATTTTGCACCACAATTTGTAAATAGGGTGAAAACTAGGAATGTAACAACATAAAAAGGTGATAAGAAAATACAGGAAACCATGAAAGGCTTGCAGAGTGAATAAATGAATGGGTAACGTTGTCCCTTATAGTATTGAAAAATTGTTAAATTTTGGCAGGAGAAATAAGAAGACTATTTAACCCCTGGAGGTTCAGACTTGTCATGGTATATACATAGTTATCAAAGCAACATTTTAATTGAACATTTTAAATAGTGAGGTCTTCAAAACCAGTCAGCTCTCCTCGCTGTTGCAGGGAAAATATAATTTAGAGTATAGTCAATGATCTGTTACAAATTATTTGTACAGTCCTGACTTGGCATTTGGGTTTGGTAATTTAAAAATATACGAATACCAAGATAGAAACTTCTTGTACCCCGGTATTGAAATGCTTGCCTGTAATATATTATACTGTCACATAGAAGCAACATAAAAATAATCTTCGACAATCTATTTAGTGCATGATCCATTCTGTAAATATTTACACTGATCATGTTTAATCTTCTACCAATGCTACTCCATGTTTAATTAGACATAGGCAGATTAGGAACTTAATCTCATATCGGGAATTGTGTTTACTTTTCAAATAACAAAAAAAAATCTTAAAAAAAGCTTGTGAAAAGGGACAAAAATTTCACAAGAATATGTGATGTTTCAGATCGAGACCCTTCTTCAGACTCTCTTTTACCAGCGGACATGCTTTCCTCTCCCTTCTAATTTCTTCATTCCAAAAGGATCATTAAATTTACAATTCCTTGACTGATGCAGATTTTTGACAGCGATGCAGCTTTGGTCACATGTAAATTATAGATGCAGGACTGTCTGAAACTCAAGGTGTATTTGCCAGCACATGGCCATTAAAAATTGCATTCAATAACCTTAGCCATTTATGTGACCTCTTATAATACTGCCTCTAGGTCCACAGGGTTTGAGTCTAGGCACTAATCTCCATGTCTACTTATTCCTATTGTTCTTTGGGATAATATCTAAAGGAACTCCTGGCATCCTGCAAATACAGCATCCCTCTCTACTTTCCACATCTCCCATAGGGCAGCACAGTGGCACAGCTGGTAGAGCTCCTACCTTTCAGTGCCAGGGACCCAGGTTTGATCCTGACCTCGTGTGCTATCTGTGGTAAGTTTAAACGCTCTCCCTGTGATCACATGGATTTCCTCCCACATCCCAAAGATGGGCGGGCTTGTAGGTTAATTGGTCTTTTTAAATTTCCCCAAGTGTGTAAGAAGTGGATATGAAAGTGGGATAACGTGGAACTAGTGTAAACGGGTGATTGGTAGTCGGCTTGGACTTGATAGGTTGAAGGGCCTGTTTCCATTCTGTATCTTTCAATCAATCTTCCACTGAAGCCATTGGGTATTATCCATAAACACAGATGCTTGCTCTTTGTCGACTCTGTTGCATGAATATTTTTAATACAAAAACAAACTTTGTTCAGAATCCACTCTCCTTTGCACAAAACTTCACGGTTCTGCTCCACTTACTGATTGCCTGTCAGTGCCTGCTTTTCAGGAGTTCCATGTTAGCTTTAGCTGGAATTAGCTGTTAACCCATGCCAAGGTGTCCAGCCAATAAATGGAGCCGTTAGTGCACACCACGTACCATAATTATCCCATTGAATGACGACAGGATGTTGGAATCATGCGTGCGTTCCCGAATTGGCAGAGGTTAAAAATACTGTATTTCTGTATTCATTTGTGGAGCTGTCTCTTATTCCGCAAACCAATTTAGATACGAGTTATTTTTCAGTACATTCAAGATAAACTATAAATTTGATTATTTGCATTAGTTCTAAAATTAAAATATCAGAGAAAGGATTACTTATAAATAATAGTGAACATAGTGTGTGTTATTTTACTCCAATAGGAATTGACATTTTTATTTATCTTCAGATTTTAAATTAAATTCAATATTAATTAAACATGAGTTATTGTGATTTATATAATAATGATCCATAAAATTTTATTTTTCATTAAGCTAAATAGAGCATATGTTCCCAAAGGATACCAGAATGCCACTTGAAATCCAACAGGCATGCCTATGAATCTAGTATGTATATCAAGTACCGAATAAAAATTCATCAAAATTCAATCATAGGCTATATTTCAATAATAACTTCAAGATACTTTTCCCAAGAGTGAGATCTCATGAATAATTAGACATAGGGAGATTAGGAACTTAATCTCATATCAGGAATAGTGTTTATTTTTCAAATAACAACATAAAATTTCTTAAATTGAGGGAAACATATTTGAAATAAGATCAACACAAACACGACTTAGCTTTAATTTATTCAGCAGTACAATTTTTGTTTGCAACTTTACCACATAAGCTGCCCTAAGTCTATTTGTTTTGGCACTGAGCTGCTGTAAAATAACCTGCAAATAATGATTAGCAAAGGCAGTCCGTGTGTTGAATTTCTCCTACATCCTTAAGTGGTAATAGTAAAGAGATAGTGAGATTCACACCGCTTGTATGCCATATTGGTGTCCAGTGATTGGTCATCACGCAATTTAGAACATCACAAAAATAAGAACTAATGTAAAAAGGCTGACCTTCATAGGTTCATAAGTGATAGGAGAAGAATTAGGCCATTTGGCACATCAAGTCTACTCTGCCATTCAATCAAGGATGATCTATCTTTCCCTCTCAATACAATTTTCCTGCCTTCTTCCCATAACCCGTGACACCTGTATCTATCAATCTCTGCATCAAAAATATCCATTGACTTGGCATCCACAGCCTTCTGGGACAATGACTTCCACAAATTCACCACCCTCTGACTAAAGAAATTTCTCCTCGTCTCCTTTCTAAAGGTATGTCCTTTTATTATGAGGCTATGTCCACTGGTCGTAGACTCTCCCATTAGTGGAAGCATCCCCTCCGCATCCACTCTATCGAGGCCTTTCACTATTCGGTAAGTTTCAATGAGGTTCCCCCTCATCCTTTTAAACTCCAGCAGGCCCAGTGCCGACAAACGCTCATCATATGTTAACCCAACCATTCCTGAGATCATTCTCATAAACCTTCCCTGGACCCTCTCCCATGCCAACACATCCTTACTCGGATATGGGGCCCAAAACTGCTCACAATACTCCAAATGTGGTCTGACCAATGCCTTATAAAGCCTCAGCATTTCATCCAGTTTTTATATTCCAGCCCTCTCGAAATAACTAAATCCGACCTTCCAGGCAAAGAGAGTACATGATTTTGTTACGTGACAATAAGTAAAAGGCTTCTTGTTAGTAACTAAAATTGGGAAAAAAACATTGAGAATTAATTCACTTGACCAACTCAAATACAACTCACCTGATCCAGAATGAGAAAGTCAGGGGAGCATTAAATTACATTTTTTTTTTTTGCACCTTGAACAGAAATGCAGTATTTGTTAATTATCAGGAGCATAGATGTAGCCTATAAATATTCAACAGATTAATTATACAAATCCATCAAAAGTAGGAGAAGATAACATCCAGGGTGTTACGATACTGATATTGTACAGATCTTCAGAGACGAACATAAATCTTGTGCTCTATGATATTAAAACAAGAACTGACATCCAAAGCTTAACCAGATATTGAAATATAAGAGGGAAATGAAAGAACTTGCCAAAAGCTTCTGTACCATTTTACTGCACCAAGCTTCAATCAGTTCATTTACTGCACATTCTGCAGTACCATTATTCATTATCACAAATCATTAAAATTAAATAAATTGATATCCAGCTAAAATGTTGCATATGCTGCAATGTCTAGAGTTCTACCCATTCCTAAATGAGCAATGCTTTTCCATAGGAGTCTGTCCATGAGATAATATATCACAATAGCAGCAAATAATGTGAAATATGCCTTAAAACCAATTATCTGATTAAGCGCTGAAAACTTAGGTAATTTAAAACAGTTAAAGTGCTTTCTCACGGGGCACCTTGACGTAAGATGTAACCAGAGTGAAGTGGTCGTGGTCTAGCACGATATCACACAATATAACGGGGGGTAGATAAAGAGTTCCCACGGGTACTCGGCATTTCTGTTATTTGTTCGAGTGACTTGTCCGTCTCCCGAGCTTTCCCGTTAAATCTTGAATGAACATTGTGAATCCCCATTCATAAAAGAGAAGGTAATTGCGCGGGAGGGTTAATAATTGACAATCAGCTGCTGCCTGCCCGCTGAGTTAAAAAGTTCCCACGGTCACGATATACAGTGTATCGTGAGTCTTGCGTGGGAACTTTTTAACTCAGCGGGCAGGCAGCAGCAGATTGTCGCTCCCTTCAGTTTCACCCCACCTACACCCCTCTGCTTCCCGGCCATGTGTGTGACCCCTTCCCTCCCCTCTTCAGCTCCCCGCCCATTGCACCGGCGCGGGGGCTTTGCACTGTCTTCACATCGGCGATGCCAGCAGGTCAGTGCCAGTCACCGGAGACGTCAGGACCAACGGGACACCGACCCCCAGGCCCACTGCAAGCACTGAGATCCCAGAGACCCACAGCCAGCAGCAGCGCAGCCCCGTTCCAACTCCAGAGGAACACGCTCCCCGTAGGGACAGAAGCTGATGGTGTGCAAGGTACGTCTTGATCTTGGGGTTGCGGATGAGGGGGCGCAGCTCGGGCTGTGACGTCTCCGGCCACCCCCCTGTACAGGAGCTGAGACTGGGAACTGTGGGGTTGTTTGCAGTTGCAGAGGGAGGGGGCAAGGGTGGTACAGTTCACAGTCTCAGCTCCAGTCCAGGGGGGTGGCCGGAGACGTTAGGACCAACGGGACACCAACTGCAAGCACGGAGATCCCAGAGACTCACAGCCAGCAGCAACTCTAGCCCAGCCCCGCTCCAACTCCAGAGGAACCCAGGTTGCGGATGAGGGGGCGCGGATTCCTCTGGAGTTGGAGGGACAGGGAGACACAGCGGCTTTTGAGAATGGTGGGCAATCACTTGCAAAGTTCTGCCCACACAGTCAGTACACCTCTCCTACACTTGTTTCCCGCACTAAGATCATCTCGCAGAGAATTATCCCAGCCTAACAGCATGTTCATTCCAGATTACTCACCTTTTGTCCCCTCTGTCCAGCTTCCGGGTTCACCGTTCGCAGGAGTTCCCACGGTAAACGCAAGAGTCAATACGGATATCGCACTGGCCACTACGTGCATATAATGTTGCAATCTTCAACCACAAGTGTACAAGTCACTCTTGGAGAAATTCAAGCTTGCTTGAATTTTCTCCCGAGTCACCAAGTTACACGAGTACCTGCCGTTAGCGCCACGGTGGTCCACGGTGGTCCACGAATGCCGTACGGTTATCGCACGGGGTTCCCACGATGTTCAACTCTGGTTAACTCTTGCGTCAAGTCGCCCCATGAGAAAGCGCTATTATGGTGAATGTAGCTTTTCATCTAAAGCATTATCGATTAGCTTGAAAATGGATATTGTTCATAAAACATGTTACTACTTTTCCAAAATATTGATATTTTCAATACTTCATTCCTATTTGGATGGTGGCCTAGCGATAGAGTTGCTGCCTTACAGCGCCAAAGACCCGGGTTCGATCCTGACTACAGGTTCTGTTTGTATGCAGTTTGTATGTTCTCCCCGTGACCTGCGAGGGTTTTCTCCGGGTGCTGTGGTTTTCTCCCTCACTCGAAAGACGTTCAGGTTTGTAGGCTATTTGGCTTGGTAAAATTGTAAATTGCCCCTAGTGTATGTAGGATAGCATTAGTGTGCAGGGATCACGGGTCAGCGCAGATTCGGTGGGCCGAGGTGTCTGTATATTAGGTGTATTAGTATACAAACTTAAAGCACATGGTATTGGGGGTTCAGTTTTGATGTGGATAGAGAACTGGTTGGCAAACAGGAAGCAAAGAGTAGGAGTAAACGGGTCCTTTTCAGAATGGCAGGCAGTGACTAGTGGGGTACCGCAAGGCTCAGTGCAGGGACCCCAGCTATTTACAATATATATTAATGATTTGGACGAGGGAATTGAATGCAACATCTCCAAGTTTGCAGATGACATGAAGCTGGGGGGCAGTGTTAGCTGTGAGGAGGATGCTAGGAGGCTGCAAGGTGACTTGGATAGGCTGGGTGAGTGGGCAAATGCATGGCAGATGCAGTATAATGTGGATAAATGTGAGGTTATCCACTTTGGTGGCAAAAACAGGAAAGTAGACTATTATCTAAATGGCGGCCGATTAGGAAAAGAGGAGATGCAACGAGACCTGGGTGTACACCAGTGGGTGGTAAACCAGTCATTGAAAGTAGGCATGCAGGTGCAGCAGGCAGTGAAGAAAGCGAATGGTATGTTAGCATTCATAGCAAAAGGATTTGAGTATAGGAGCAGGGAGGTTCTACTGCAGTTGTACAGGGTATTGGCGAGACCACACCTGGAGTATTGTGTACAGTTTTGGTCTCCAAATCTGAGGAAAGACATTCTTGCCATAGAGGGAGTGCAGAGAAGGTTCACCAGACTGATTCCTGGAATGTCAGGACTTTCATATGAAGAAAGACTGGATAGACTCGGCTTGTACTCGCTAGAATTTAGAAGATTGAGGGGATTATAGAAACTTACAAAATTCTTAAGGGGTTGGACAGGCTAGATGCAGGAAGATTGTTCCCGATGTTGGGGAAGTCCAGGACAAGTGGTCACAGTTTAAGGATAAGGGGGAAATCCTTTTGGACCGAGATGAGAAAAACATTTTTCACACAGAGAGTGGTGAATCTCTGGAACTCTCTGCCACAGAAGGTAGTTGAGGCCAGTTCATTGGCTATATTTAAGAGGGAGTTGGATGTGGCCCTTGTGGCTAAAGGGATCTGGGGGTATGGAGAGACAGCAGGTACAAGATACTGAGTTGGATGATCAGCCATGATCATATTGAATGGAGGTGCAGGCTCGAAGGGCCGAATGGCCTACTCCTACTCCATTCGGCCCTTCGAGCCTGCACCTCCATTTTCTATGTTTCTATGTTTCGATGTCTGTTTTCTTGCTGTATCTCTAAACTAAAACTATACTACAAACTTACAATTATTTATGTTTATTTGGTTTTATTACAATAAATGTTTAACTACATTTTATAATTTTTTTCTCTGCAAGTTAACAATGTATTGCATTCTATTGTGCGGGAGGCACTCAGTGGACCAAGCAGCATCTGTGGAGGGAATGGTCAGGTGATGGTTCAGGTTGGATGCTCTTCTTCTGACTGATTGTATTGGTGGCAGAAAGCTGGGTAAGCGAGGTAAAGGCAGGGCAAAGCCTGGCAAGCGATAGATGGATACAGGTGAAAGGGCTTTTGATGGCAGATGGGTAGAATAAGTGACAAAGGCTGGAGGTGAAAAGGAGACAAAAGAGTTTCAGATAAGCAAAGAAGAGGAGTGAAATGTAAAGGCAGAGAGAGAGATATTGGTGAAAGAGCTCAGGGTGGAGGGGGAAGAGGGCGGAAAAAAGGGAGATAAGAGACTAAGTGATGGGAACTAAGTTTACGAAGGAAGGGAAAGGAGCAGGGTGACATGTGGGTGGGAGAATGGGTGCACACCAGGGTGGGAGGGGGGACACAAGAAAGGGTTGTAAGCTTCCCAAGCGGAAAATGTGCAGTTTGTGTGTGGCTTCACCCTTGCAATGGAGGAGGCTCAGGACAAGGACAGTTGCACTCCATTTCCTGACAAGTAATAAAGAAAGTTTATTAATGTTAAGATTGTAAAGCAAGTAAACTGAACACAGTAGAAATGATAACTGATTCTAGAATAAATTTATATGGTTCCCATTAATTTGTGAGGAAGCCTGGTTTTATTATATTTCATCAAAGCTTGCCGACACATTTACACGCTTTAAGTTTTCTTACTGTTTCATTTTTTATCAATGCATAGCCTTCGATAAAAAGCTTTATTTTTCCCATTATCTCAATGTTCAGTTTGTTGACCGGGAAGCAGTTTGAAGCTGAAATGCAAAACACGAGTTGTAAATTATCACATTTAAGTTATGCAGTAGTGATTCATGAATAATTCCTTATAACTATTAAGTTTTTCATACAATGAGTCTTTGAAATGGTCCAAGATACATTTAATATGTGTAATCTTGCAATAAAATTTTACTTGCCACTGAACAAGGACGTGAATAGTATTTTAATTTTACTAGCCTTTGGAGAGATATGCATATGGCCTTAACATGTCCACGCTTAGATAGCCACAGAATATATAAATGCTTTTTGCTGAAAACTGGTGAAATATATTTATCTTATGAACAGCACAGATGACTACAACCTATAAACATCACTGATATTGTGCACAGTAGTAATATATGGATCTGTAGGCTATCTTCTTCGACATAATTAATCACTCTTATCTATAAAGAGCTTTATACAAGCAGTAAGGATGTGGCTGGTGAGCAATTCCAGTGACTGCCTAACAGGAATGTCTTCTATCATAAAGTAAGAGCTATGCAATAAGAACATCAATGTCTTACAAATGTCATAGATCAATCCAGTCAGTCATAGCAAAGGCAAGATTGAGGCAGAAATGATAAAGTGTTAGGAGGAACATTGCCATCCAAGAGACAGGCTTAAGCTCCCACTAAGACCAGGGATCAGAGAGAATGATCAGAATCCACACTCACTGCAAGATATTTTCTCAAAAAATCATGGATACAGTTGCTCACTGTGTAAAAATCTTTAGGCAGAGTGGCAGAGAATAGGGTTAACCATTTGAAAACACATTGCTTGGGTCTGGGATAAACTGGGTACAATTTGCTGGAGAAACCAATCCTTTACAACAAATATATATGCCCAGCCTGTGATAAGTGTTGGTCCTGATGACGTAATATGACCAGGTAAATCTTCTAACTGGTTGATTACAATAGACCTATAGGTGCAGGAGTAGGCCATTTGGCCCTTCGAGCCATCTCCGCCATTCACTGTGATCATGGCTGATCATCCACAATCAGTACCTCGTTCCTGCCTTCTCCCCCATATCCATTGACTCTGCTATTTTAAGAGCTGTAACTCCCTCTTGAAAGCATCCAGCGAATCCGCCTCCACTGCCTTTTGAGGCAGAGAATTCCACAGAATCACAACTCTCTGGGTGAAATGTTTTTCCTCATCTCCATTCTAAATGGCCTACCCCTTATTCTTAAACTGTGGCCCCTGGTTCTGGACTCCACCAACATCAGGAACATGTTTCCTGCCTCCAGCGTGTTATATCCCATAATAATCCTAATTGTTTCCATCAGATCCCCTCTCATCCTAAATTCCAGTGTATACAAGCACGGTCACTCCATTCTTTCAACATATGACAGTCCAGCCATCCCAGGAATTAACCTCGTGAACCTACGCTGCATTCCCTCAATAGCAAGAATGTCCTTCCTCAAATTTGGAGACCAAAACTGCACACAATACAGGATCCTGTACAACTGCAGAAGGACCTAATTACTCCTATTCTCAACTCCTCTTGTTATGAAGGCCAACATGCCATTCGCTTTCTTCATTGCCTGCTGTACCTGCATGCTTACTTTCAGTGACTGATGTGCAAGGACACCCAGATCTCGATGTACTTCCCTTTTTCCTAACGTGACACCATTCAGATAATAATCAGCCTTCCTGTCCTTGCCACCAAAGTGGATAACCTCACGTTTATCCACATTAAACTGCATTTGCCATGCATCTACCCACTCAACCAACCTGTCCAAGTCATCCTGATAGCATCCTCCTCACAGTTCACACTGCCACCCAGCTTTGTGTCATCTGCAAATTTGCTAATGTTCCTTTGAATCCCTTCATCTAAATCATTGATGTATATTGTAAATAGCTGCGGTCCCAGCACCGAGCCTTGCGGTACCCCACTAGTCACTGCCTGCCATTCTGAAAGGGACACGTTAATCCCTACACTTTGTGATCCTGTCTGCCTACCAATTTTCTATGCATGTCAGTACCCTACCCCTAATACCATGTTTTCTAATTTTGCCAACTGATCTCCTACGTGGGACCTTGTCAAAGGCTTTCTGATAATCCAGGTATACTACATCCACTGGCTCTCCCTTGTCCATTTTCCTCAAAAAATTCCAGAAGATTCATCAAGCATGATTTCCCTTTCGTAAATCCATGCTGAATCGGACTGATCCTGTTTACTGCTATCCAAATGTGTCGTTATTTCACTTTTTATAATTGACTCCAGCGTCTTTCCGATGTCAGGTTAACTGGTCTATAATTCCCTGTTTTCACCCTTCCTCCTTTCTTAAAAAGTGGGATAACAAGCTACCCTCCAATCCACAGGAACTGATCCTGAATCTATAGAACATTGGAAAATGATCACCAATGCATCCACGATTTCTAGAGCCACTTCCTTAAGTACCCTGGGATGCAGACCATCAGGCCCTGTTTTTTTATCAGCCTTTTGTCCCATCAGTCTACCCAACATCATTTCCTGCCTAATGTGAATTTCCTTCAGTTCCTCCATCACCCCAGGTCCTCTGGCCAATAGTACATCTGGGAGATAGTTTGTGTCTTCCTGAGTGAAGACAGATCCAAAGTACCTGTTCAACTCATCTGCCATTTCCTTGTTCCCCATAATAAATTCACCTGTTTCTGTCTTCAAGGGACCCACATTTGGCTTAACTAATGTTTTCCTCTTCTAATACCTAAATAAGCTTTTACTATCCTCCTATCTATTCTTGGCTAGCTTACCTTTATACCTCATCTTTTCTCCCCGTATTGCCTTTTTAGTTATCTTCTGTTGCTTTTAAAAAGTTTCCCAATCCTCTGGCTTCCCGCAGGTCTTTGCTATGTAATACTTCTTCCCTTTTATTATTATACTGTCCTTGACTTCCCTTGTCAGCCATGGTCGCCTCTTTCTCCCCTTAGAATCTTTCTTCCTCTTTGGAATTAACTGATCCTGCACCTTCTGTATTATTCCCAGAAATACCTGCCATTGTTGTTCCACTGTCATCCTTGCTACGGTCTCTTTCCAGTCAACTTTGGCCAGCTCCTCTCTCATGGACCCATAGTCCCCTTTGTTCAACTGTGATACTGACACTTCCGATTTTCCCTTCTCTCTCTCAAATTGTATTTATGGTCACTACCTCCTAATGGCTCCTTTATCT
Organism: Amblyraja radiata; assembly: GCF_010909765.2. Classification (NCBI taxonomy): domain Eukaryota; kingdom Metazoa; phylum Chordata; class Chondrichthyes; order Rajiformes; family Rajidae; genus Amblyraja; species Amblyraja radiata. Next base: position 47,679,821 of record NC_045958.1, on the reverse strand, counting down.
TGAGTTCCCTTATCAAATCCCCAGTTTATTACACAACACTAAATCCAGAATTGCCTTTTCCCTGGTAGGCTCCAATACAAGCTGGTCTAAAAATCCATCTCGGAGGCACTCCACAAACTCCCTTTGTTGGGGTCCAGTACCAACCTGATTTTCCCAGTCTACTTGCGTTGAAATCTCCCATAAACATCGCATTACCTTTTCTACATGCCAATTTTAACTCTTGTCAACTTACGCCCTATATCGAGGCTACTGTTTGGGGGCCTGTAGATAACTCCTATTAGGGTCTTTTTACCCTTCCAATTCCCCAGTTCTATCCATACTGACTACATCTCCTGATTCTATGTCACCCCTCGCAAGGGAATGAATTGAATTCCTTACCAAGAGAGCTATCCCACCCTCTCTGCCCACCTGTCCATCTTTTCGATAGGACGTATACCCTGAATATTCAGTTCCCAGCCCTGGCCCTCTTGCAGCCATTTCTCTGTAATTTCCACAACATCATATTTGCCAATCTCTAACTGAGACTCAAGCTCATCCACTTTATTTCTTATACTTTGCGCATTCATATACAACACTTTAACTTCGGTATTCACATCCCCTCTCACACCGGTGACTATTGCCCCTGACCTTACTCTCTTATCCCTTCTTGAACTTTCCTTCCTATTAATTCAGGAGTCTTTTGTAACTTTTCCTGTACTCACTTCCCCATTAACTCCATTTTTAAACTCCCAATTTGTCAACCCCTCCCCCCCGCTATTTATTTTAAACCTACAGGTGTAGCACTAGCAAACCTGCCTGCCAGAATGTTGGTCCCCCTCCAGTTAAGGTGTAACCTGTCCCTTTTGTACAGGTCACCCCTACCCAAGAAGAGTCAATAAATCTAAATCACTGCACCACCCCCCCCCCAGCCACACTATCTCCATGTTCCTGCCCTCACCAGCACAAGGTACAGGAAGCAATCCAGAGATAACCACCCTATAAATCCTGCTTTTCTGTCTTCTTCCTAATGGGGCCTTTTCACGGGGCGAGTTGACGCAAGATGTCACCAGAGTGAAGAGGTCGTGGTCCAGCACGAGTCTCGCACGATATAACGGGGGTAGATAAAGAGTTCCCACGGTACTCGGCATTTCTGTTATTTGTGCGAGTGACTTGTCCGTTTCCCGAGCTTTCGCGTTAAATCTTGAATGAACATCGTGAACTACACGTGACACAAATGATGTAACTTTTTTTTTCACACACTATATATATCCTCCCTTGGTTGAATTGGCTCATTTGGAGACATATTTTACTGTGTATGTGGGAGACACAGATGGACTGAGCACAGTACCTCGGTCTTACTGTGTGTGGGAGAGGGGGAGAAAGAGACATACACTCACAGAGGCAGAGTCTCTCAGCCTGTGTAAGAGGGAGGGAGAGAGAGAGAGAGGCACACACAAGGTGGATGTGAAATCTCACCTGCCTGTTTCAGTGAAAGACACCCGCCGCCAGTAAATGAAGACACCCCCATCTGTCTCCCCCTCCTCTCCATCGACTCCCCCACCTTTCCATCCCAACTCCAGTCCCGTCCCGACCCCCTGGGAAACTGAATAGAGCAACAATATAGATATAGAAACTGAAACAATATAGAAACTGAATAGCGCAACATGGCAAAAACATCTCTGACACGCTTTACCCCCTTTCTTTGAGATTTTCTGGGAGCCATCTCTGCAAGTGTTCCTGTTAAAAAGATTATCCAACAATGACAATTAGGTGGGACGTCCTCGAAGGACACATGTTCCCTTGTCGATATTGAGACCACCTGTTTTACTCACCTTCTGTCCCCTCTGTCCAGCTTCCGGGTTTACCGTTCGCAGGAGTTCCCACGCGCTATATCTCTAAAATCTGAAGTTAGGTAATGTCTAAAGGAACTGCAGACGCTGGTTAATGCTGGTTAATACGCACAGAAGGACACAAAATGTTGGTGTAACTCAGCAGGTAAGTCCGATCTGGGAAGAAAAACATAAAAAGCTGGAGTAAGTCAGCGGGTCAGGCAGCATCTCTGGAGAAAAAGAATAGGTGACGATTCGAATCGGAACCCTTCTTCAGACAGCCTAATCGGAATTGAGTCTGAAGATGTGTCTCGTCCCGAAACATCAGCTATTTTTCTCCAGAGATGCTGCTTGACTCGCTGAGTTACTCCAGCTTTTTGTGTCTGTCTTCGATTTAAACCAGCATGTGCAGTTCACTCCTTACACGGGTCTCTGTACAACATTGATTGGTAGCGTTCCGGACCCCTGGACCCGAGGACTCCGACCTGTATCTCTCAAAGAAGTACATGTGAAAAATTTCTCACGGACCATAAAAATGCGTAACCTTTCAGTAAAGTCCCTTTTAAAGTCCCTTTTAAAGTATATAGTTATTTTCTTGAATCTCATTAACATAACTCATGAATAAGTTGATGTCCATATGCGGATGCAAATCTTTATTTTTATTTATTTTTTAAATTCAATCCCACAGAAGATAATTTTTACTCACCTTCTGTCCCCTCTGTCCAGCTTCCGGGTTCACCGTTCGCAGGAGTTCCCACGGTACCCGCAAGAGTTATTACGGATATCGCACTGGCCACTACGTTCATATAATGTTGCAATACTCAACCACAAGTGTACAAGTCAATCTTGGAGAAATTCAAACTTTCTTGAATTTTCTCCCGAGTGACCAAGTTACACGATGACCTGCCGTTAGCGCTACGGTGGTCCACGGTGGTCCACGAATGCCGCACTGTTATCGCACGAGGTTCCCACGATGTTAAACTCCGGTTAACTCTTGCGTCAAGTCGCCCCGTGAAAAGGCCGCTTAACTCTCTAAACTTATGTTGCAGAACCTCCTTCCTCTTCTTTCTGACGTCGTTTGTGCCCATATGCACAACTACTTCTGGCTGCTCACCTTCCCTCTCGAGGATGTTCTGAAGTCGGGGGTTTGTGACATCTTGAACCCTGGCACCAGGGAGGCAACAGACCATTCTCGAGTCTCGCCTGCTGCCAGAGAATCTCCTGTCCGCACCTCGGACAATGGAGTAACCCACCACTATGGCTCTGGCCTACATCGGTCTCACCAGTCGAGTCTTATCGTTAGGATTCCAGTCGAGTCTTATCCAGTCCGCCGCTCGGACTGGAAGCGTTGTCTGCCCCGACAGCTTCCAAGGTACAGCCTTATGCATCCACCGAGGTCTCCTGCACTCCATGTTTACTCCCCTTTCTCACAGTCACCCACCGCTCTTACTGTATCCTTGGCATGACAACCTCACTGAAGGTCTTGTCCAGGAAGCTCTTGTTTTACCGGATGACCCTGAGGTCATCCAGCTGCTTCTCCAGTTCATTCATACGTTTATTCAGGAGCTGCACCTGGACACAATTTCTACTGGTATAGTTTCCAGAAGCACCAGCAGTGTCCTTGACTTCCCAAATCCTGCAGGAAACACACTATACCAACTTGCCTGCCATTTCTTCAGTGGGCAAAAATCACAAATTTGAATCAAGTGTAACCTTCTTGCCTCAGCCTCCTCGCCGAAGACTCTCGAGCCAAAGACTCACACTTTACTCACCAAGGCACGTCACCTCAACAAGGCCACTCCCCCTAGAGCAAGCCCTACTTTTATTTGCTGTTCGAGGCTTTAACTTCTGCAGCTAATCCACTGCACTTCATCCTTCACCTGCCGACCTTGAAGGTATGTGTTGCAGGCTGGCTCCGACCGTTTTTTTAAAATTACCTACAAAATAATTACAATTAAAATAAAAGTGAATTAGTGATTATAGCTTTGTTGGACAGAAGCTTTAACATTCTTCCAATTTCACGTGCAAGGCTGATTGTGGCATAATTACCAGCTACAATAGGCTGTGAATCACAAGGCAATATATTTTCTACAACTTATTAAAAATATTTCTGATGTTAAAATACATGGATTTAATTTCTATTATAAGGTTGCACCTTTAAAGAACTATAAGATCTAACTTCAATATTTTTAAGATTAAAAATACATTAATATCAGTAAACCCTGCAAATGTTCCAGTGTATGAGCATGACATTTAACAGCCCTCCCAGAGAGCTACAAAGCAGTGCTTCCATCTGGTATTGTGTTGTTGAAAAAGAAAAGAAATTGCAACAAAAATTCGAATATTACTTAGAAAATAAAATATGGACTCTTAAATGAAAGCAAATGTTAAAAGCAAGTATTATTTGACTAACCATTGAATATTTTAATGAAGCAATAGAGAATGGTTGATCAGGGTCATGCAAATGATCTGTGTCAAAAAAAATGGAAAATACTACATGATTGTAGTATTCTCTGGATGCTTTGAAGAGAGTGCTAGATAGGGCTCTTAAAGATAGCCGAGTCAGGGGATATGGGGAGAAGGCTGGAACGGGGTACTGATTGGGGATGATCAGCCATTGAATGGCGATGCTGGATCGAAGGGCCGAATGGCCTACTCCTGCACCTATTGTCTATTGTCTATTGATTTGTTTTGTTAACACCGTTAGAGCAGTAGTGGTAGCATAGATGATACATTGAGATAGATACAAAATGCAGGAGTAACAGCGGGACAAGCAGCATCTCTGGATAGAAGGAATGGGTGACATTTTGGGGTGAGACCCCTCCTCAGACTGAATCAGGGGAGAGGGAGATACAGAGATAAGGAAGTGTAAGGTGAGAAAACAAGACAAAGGCGATGAAGATCAAGGAAAATGTAGAATAGATCATTGTTAGCTGGGAGAAGGTAATAACAAAGCAAACAGAGATAAAAATGTAAATGAGGACAGGGAACTGCCTATTGTACTCATACTCCCATGCTGCGAGTATGAGTCAAGGGCAAACTCGCCTGAACTCACAGATTAGGTCTCCCAAGTGGGACAGGCCCTTTAGGCAGACTGAGCTGAAGTGTTCAGTGAAACGATCGATGATACATTAGCTGTTCAACAAGAAATAGAGAGTAATCGATATTGCTCTGACTGGAGGAAAGTCTGCATCGCTCTGCACTGAGGTCAGTATTGGGACTACTGATATTTTGGAATTGTGAACACTAATGGTGCATAAAAGTGAATATGGGGAATTAACCCGCACCAGGTCCTTTCAATACAGGTGGCGCACAAACCTTGTACTGCCTGCTCATCTGAGAGATTAGTGTGTAGCCACTGAAAACTGCCCTACTCATTGGTTCCACACTTCAGCAGAGCTCAATATTATTAGTGGGAAGCACTGCTTAAAGCAAACCTATCACACTTAAGGCAGGTCAACACCTTTTAAAGGGGAAAGCATTATAGCTGTAAGATAACCATATAACCATATAACCATATAACAATTACAGCACGGAAACAGGCCATCTCGGCCCCACAAGTCCACGCCGAACAATTTTTTTCCCTTAGTCCCACCTGCCTGCACTCATACCATAACCCTCCATTCCCTTCTCATCCATATGCCTATCCAATTTATTCTTAAATGATACCAACGAACCTGCCGCCACCACTTCCACTGGAAGCTCATTCCACACCGCTACCACTCTCTGAGTAAAGAAGTTCCCCCTCATGTTACCCCTAAACTTCTGTCCCTTAATTCTGAAGGGAAAAGCTTGATCACATCAACTCTGTCTATCCCTCTCATCATTTTAAAGACCTCTATCAAGTCCCCCCTTAACCTTCTGCGCTCCAGAGAATAAAGACCTAACTTATTCAACCTATCTCTGTAACTTAGTTGTTGAAACCCAGGCAACATTCTAGTAAATCTCCTCTGTACTCTCTCTATTTTGTTGACATCCTTCCTATAATTGGGCGACCAAAATTGTACACCATACTCCAGATTTGGTCTCACCAATGCCTTGTACAATTTTAACATTACATCCCAGCTTCTATACTCAATGCTCTGATTTATAAAGGCTAGCATACCAAAAGCTTTCTTTACCACCCTATCTATATGAGATTCCACCTTCAAGGAACTATGCACGGTTATTCCCAGATCCCTCTGTTCAACTGTATTCTTCAATTCCCTACCATTTATCATGTACGTCCTATTTTGATTTGTCCTGCCAAGGTGTAACACCTCACATTTATCAGCATTAAACTCCATCTGCCATCTTTCAGCCCATTTTTCCAAATGGGCTAAATCACTCTGTAGACTTTGGAAATCCTCTTCATTATCCACAACACCCCATATCTTGGTATCATCTGCATACTTACTAATCCAATTTACCACCCCTTCATCCAGATCATTGATGTACATGACAAACAACAAAGGACCCAACACAGATCCCTGAGGCACCCCACTAGTCACCTGCCTCCAACCCGACAAACAGCCATCCACCATTACCCTCTGGCTTCTCCCATTCAGCCACTGCTGAATCCATCTTGCTATTCCTGCATTTATACCCAACAGTTTAACCTTCTTAACCAACCTTCCATGAGGAACCTTGTCAAAGGCCTTACTAAAGTCCATATAGACAACATCCACTGCTTTACCCTCGTCAATTTCCCTAGTAACCTCTTCAAAAAATTTAAGAAGATTAGTCAAACATGACCTTCCAGGCACAAATCCATGTTGACTGTTCCTAATCAGACCCTGTTTATCCAGATGCTTATATATATTATCTTTAAGTATCTTTTCCATTAATTTGCCCCCACTGAAGTCAAACTAACAGGTCTATAATTGCTAGGTTTACTCTTAGAACCCTTTTTAAACAATGGAACAACATGCGCAGTACGCCAATCCTCGGGGACTATTCCCGTTTCTAATGACATTTGAAATATTTCTGTCATAGCCCCTGCTATTTCTACACTAACTTCCCTCAATGTCCTCGGGAATATCCTGTCAGGACCTGGAGACTTATCCACTTTTATATTTTTCAAAAGTGTCAGTACTTCTTTTACTTTGAAACTCATAGTATCCATAACTACTCTACTCGTTTCCCTTACCTCAGATAATTCAATATCCTTCTCCTTGGTGAATACCGAAGAAAAGAAATTGTTCAATATCTCCCCCATCTCTTTTGGCTCTGCAGATAGCTGCCCACTCTGTTTCTCCAATGGACCAATTTTATCCCTCGTTATCCTTTTGCTATTAATATAGCTGTAGAAACCCTTTGGATTTACTTTCACCTTACTTGCCAAAGCAACCTCATATCTTCTTTTAGCTTTTCTAATTTCTTTCTTAAGATTCTTTTTACATTCCTTATACTCCACAAGCACCTCATTTACTTCATGCTGCCTATAATTATTGTAGATCTCCCTCTTTTTCCGAACAAGATGTCCAATTTCCCTTGAAAACCAGGGCTCTTTCCAATTTTTACTGTTTCCTTTCAACCGAACAGGAACATAAAGATTCTGTACTCTTAAAATTTCCCCTTTAAATGTCCACCATTTCTCTTCTACATCTTTCCCATAAAACAAAATGTCCCAGTCCACTCCTTTTAAATCATCTCGCATCTCATCAAAGTTAGCCTTTCGCCAATCAAAAATCTCAACCCTAGGTCCAGTTCTGACCTTCTCCATAATTATATTGAAACTAATGGTATTGTGATCACTGGACCCGAAGTGCTCCCCAACGCATACCTCCGCCACCTGTCCCGTCTCATTTCCTAACAGGAGGTCCAGCACTGCCCCTCCTCTAGTAGGTACCTCTATGTATTGCTGCAAAAAACTATCCTGCACACATTTTACAAACTCCAAACCATCCAGCCCATTTACAGAATGTGTTTCCCAGTCTATGTGTGGAAAGTTGAAATCTCCCACAATCACTACCTTGTGCTTACTACTAATATCTGCTATCTCCTTACATATTTGCTCTTCCAATTCTCGTTCCCCATTTGGCGGTCTATAATACACCCCTATAAGTGTTGCTACACCTTTCTCACTTCTCAGTTCCACCCAAATAGCCTCCCTAGATGAGCCCTCCAATCTATCCTGCCAAAGCACTGCTGTAATATCTTCCCTGATAAGCAATGCAACACCACCACCTCTTGCCCCTCCACTTCTATCACACCTGAAGCAACGAAATCCTGGAATATTTAGTTTCCAATCACAGCCCTCCTGCAACCATGTTTCACTGATCGCCACAACATCATACTTCCAGGTGTCTATCCAGACTCTAAGCTCATCCACCTTTCTTACAATGCTCCTAGCATTAAAATATGCACATTTAAGAAACCCCCCGTCTCTTCTTCTCTGTTTATTTCCTTTTTTTTCTTTCTCCTCTTGTGTCCGAGTGCTTCCCTTTTCTGCTTCCTGCCTCCCATTCTGTCTACTAGCTTTCTCTATTTGAGTCCCTCGCCCCAACCATTCTAGTTTAAAGTCTCCCCAGTGACCTTTGCAAATTTCCCCGCCAGGATGTTGGTCCCCCTCGGGTTCAAGTGCAACCCATCCTTTCTGTACAGGTCCCACCTTCCCCAAAAGAAGTCCCAATGATCCAGAAACTTGAATCCCTGCCCTCTGCACCAGTCTTTCAGCCACGCATTTATCCTCCACCTCGCTCCATTCCTACTCTTACTGTCGCGTGGTACAGGCAGTAATCCTGAGATTGTTACCTTTTTGGTCCTTTTCTTTAACTCTCCTCCCAACACCCTAAATCCTCCCTTCAAGACCTCCTCACTTTTTTTACCTATGTCATTTGTACCAATATGTACCACGACCTCAGGCTCCTCTCCCTCTGATTTCAGGATATCTTGGATGCGTTGAGACACGTCCGAGACCTTGGCACCAGGGAGGCAGACCACCATCCTGGTCTCCTGACTGCGTCCACAGAAACGCCTATCCGACCCCCTAACAATAGAGTCCCCAATTACTATTGCCCTCTTCTTTTTTTCCCTACCTTTCGGAGCAACAGGGCCGGTCTCTGTGCTGGAGGCCCGTCCGCTGTTGCTACCCCCGGGTAGGCTGTCATCCTCATCCATACTCAAACAGGAGTACTTATTTGCAAGGTGTACCGACATTGGAGTACTCCCTCGTTCCTGCCTCTGCCCCTTGCCCTTCCTTAGCGTGACCCACATGTCTCTCTCCTGTGGTTTTGGAGTGACCACCTCCCTATAACTCCCCTCTATGACCTCGTCACTCTCCCTGACCAGACAGAGGTCATCGAGCTGCTGCTCCAGGAACCTAATACGGTCCCTTAGGAGCCCCATCTCTCTGCACCTGGTGCAGATGTGGACGTCTGGAGGGCCATCCACCACCATGACCTCCCACATCTGACATCCAGAACAGTACACTGCTCTGACTGTCATTCTCTCGCCTTACCCTGGATCCGATACCAGTATAATCCAATAGAAACTGCTGGGAGAAATCAGCAGGTATCTGACACAAACAGCTGCTCCCTCTTGCCCTTTAAACTGCACCTGAGGTTGCACCCAATCAGCTGCTTCCTCTAGTCTGCTTCCACCAATCAGCGGCTTCCACCAGAAACCCTCCCTATGGAGTGTGGAACGTTACGGGATTTGTTATGTGCTAGGAGTTTTTTGAAAAACCCAATCTGCCTACAAGCACTGCCAATGTTCATACTGGAGGAAGAGAAGAGTTATGATCTACCAACAAATGGCCAGGAGAACTGTGAGGCAACCTCTCCAAAGGCAGTGGGAGCAAATAGCCATGGCTGTCAAATCAGTAGACAAGCTTCAAAGACCATGATACGGTGCATATAGATATTTATTGTCTTTGTTTATTGGGGATCGAACCATGTCATTGAGTCTTAGAGCTATACAAAATGGGAAAAATAATCTATCTATCTCTGCCTTCAAAATATCCATTGACTTTGCCAAGATTATTGCTCCAGATTCCAACATCTGCAGTTTCTTGTACCCCCAGTCTTAATCGCACAGCTGAAATGACATTAACTAGAATGAAAGACTCCCCATTGTCACCACTTATAGTGAGCGACTCAGAGGTCAGTTGCTGGATTATTTCTTCTGGCTGCTGTTATAATTTTACACATATTTTGAACTCTTATATTTTGCTGAAGTGTGAATAGTTTATAGGGAGTGCCAAGGCTGATACTAAAATAGCTTTTGTTGATTTAAAAGTTTGCGCTGAATCGTGTTGCTTCCAGGCATTGGTGGTCTGGAAGCGCTAACTATGGGAACTTAGTATGGATATTTTTAACGCAGATATAGATTTTTTTTTGATTAATACGGGTGTCAGGGGTTATGGGGAGAAGACAGGAGAATGGGGTTAGGAGGGAGAGGTAGATCAGCTATGATTGAATGGCAGAGTAGACTTACTTGATGGGCCAAATGGCCTGATTCCGCTCCTATCACTTATGACCTTATGACCTTATGGCTGAAGGAACGAAGGGAGGCCCTGCAGAACAAGACAGATTCCAGAGGAGGGAGGAAGAGGTGATGGGCTCTTAGCAAGAGGCCATTACCATCAGCAGGTAATTGCTCACCTCAACTTCAGGCGATCTAGGTTTTGTATTCTCAGTGGGTTCTTAACCTCTCAAGGAGTCCATTATAGAGTATAGAATCATACACACATTTCACATCAGGAGCTGGGGTCAAGGAAAGAGCGTTCACGTTGCAGCCCTGTTTCCACCAATCTTTCCACCACCATGCACAAGAAACACAAGAAGCGCAAGACAGACACCATTGTGCAGATGCCGAGAAGTGCGTTCAGCTCTGGGTGAACAACTTCTAATCTTGTATGTGGACTCAATAAGAAGACATCAGGAGCTCACACAAAGTGTTACTTTCACAGGTTGTCTCTGAAACTATCTATTTTATTTCGAAGTCACGTGAGTGACTACGTGAGAAGCCCGCCATTTCGCATGCGTGTCAAATACGCGAGACGCAATGCGGCAGGTCGGAGCAGTTCGCAACTGCTCTGGCAGGTTAGTACAGTTTACTTTCAGTGGGCCACTGCAACAGCGGTCCCGGAGTAGCTGATGGAGGCGGCCGCTCTTGCGGCTGTCGCCATTGGAGCTCCGTACGGGAGCAGGCGGACAATTTCTGGAGGCCACCGTGGAAGCTCCATAGGAGCTCGGTTTCATTATTGCCGGCCGGATTTTAAGCCACCGTGGAACTACATTAGGAGTTGGGGCTGCCGGCGCGGCTTGGGAGCACGCTGCTAAAATTAGCAGCAGACGGTTAAATATAGCTGCGGCTACGCTTTAAATCGCTGCTAAGTTACAGCCATGGGCAGCGAACGATAGGTAACGTCAGCTGCCATAGCGCTTATAAATTTTTAAACATAGAAATGCTGCTGAGGCAGCATACGCTGGTATCAGCATATAGTGTGTGATCTATTCATAGGGGCATTTTGTTATATTACACATAGTTCTTTAATTTAAGTCAAAAGAACTGGTTAAGGTAGTTAAAATAGAACTGGCAGTTTTTAATAGCGGTTGCTGTTCAGTCACGATTGTGACTATCGCAGCAGATAGGACATTTATTATCATACACCATATGGTGTAGAAAAAAATTGACTTGCCATTTCAACACAGAATGGGACTCCACTGGAGCGGGTGGCTGTTCGGAGGAACTCCATTGAGGCCCAGAAAAGAGCTCCTGGCTTGGGAAGCCTTTTTTCAGGTGTCCATTAGACACCTGTGGAGCAATACGTAGTGCAGGGGTGCGTCATGATAATTTCTGCTCAGTTGAGGGGACTGTTGGAGATCCTTCATAAAAGACCCCAAACATGGGGATCAACAAAGCAGTTGAATCTTTGATCCCCATGTTTGGGGGTCTTTTATGAAGGATCTCCAACAGTCCCCTCAACTGAGCAGAAATTTAAGCTTCTGCTTAAATCATATGAACTGTGACAACGCCTGGCAGGGTTGCAGTATTTCTCCCACTAGTACAGGGTTGCGCTCTATTTCCTCTTTGAAATACTCTGTTGAGGCTCCAGAAGGGAGTAAGGACTCGGAGTCACTAGCAGGTGCAACCTGTCTGGTAAGTATAATGATGATACCGACAAAGAACCGATCTGCACAGCTAGTCCCGGTTCAGCTCCTAGAGGAAGCAGCTTGACAACCCCGAGTTGGGGCAAAGTCAAAGCCAAGTCTGTGGGACAAGTCCTGTAGGACGATTTGGGTCAAGGGGTTGCTGTCCCCACATCTATTCCAGATATGATTGGCCATTTGTCTCAATTGGAACATCTGATGAATCAGATGGTGGCATGAGAAATGCTCCGTGTTAACAGAGGCATGTACAGGCAGTTTGAATCATACGCCTGAGGCAGCTCCTGGTTCAGGGTTGCAATATTCCTCCCACTCAGATGAAAGGAGTGGTGGAGATGGTGCCAAATAATATTAAGGAAGCATGCACAGGCAGTTCAAGTCATATGCCTGTAGATATCCCTGGTTCAGGGCTGGAATATTCCTCCCACTCGAAAGACTATTGGAGATGGTGTCACTAAATATGCTCCATGTTACGGAAGCATGCACAGGCAGTCCAAGGCATACGCATGTGGCAACGCCTGGTTCGGGGTGCACCATTTCTCCCATTCTAAGAGAGTGTCAGAGATCAGTATGGAACTGACTCCGAACATGACTCTGAACATGACTATGTGCCTGAATCCCATGCTTTAATGCATTGTGTACGAGAGTCGCATAAGGAAGAGCTGCCTGCTATTGCCTCTAAATTTGCTGTTCCCTCGGGGACGGAAAAGCCACTACAAGAGGAGTTGGCCAGCGGCATCAGCTATCTAACATCACACCAGCTGAAGAAATGACAAACATGACAGACAGGGTCTGCAAATGGAACGTTGCTGAAGCTCCAACAAGCAAATCGACCCGGGTTCAGAGACGCTGGCAGGTAAGGTCTCTTTATTAACCATCATGGAACTGGCTGGCCATATGGGTCATATTGACCAGGGAAGCACTGCCTCATCATCTGTGATTGAGGTTATCAGACTGCTCAGTAGAATGTAGTTGAAGTCTTCCTCAACACATGGTTTAATTTCTCCTCAGTAGGTAGAGTTGCCGGTTCATTGGAATCATCATTGCCATCCTCTCCAGGGTAGGTGGTTACCAGCAGGAAGCTGGTCTGGCATATAATATATATTTTTTTATCTAACCTGCAGGTTCATGTTGTGAATCAACAATGTATTTATAATAATCCGTAGGCTCTCAATACCAGTATCCCTGACTGAGTGGCGGGTCGAAGAGATTGTGTTGTGCACTCTGGCGACTTAAACAAGTGGTTTCAGTCAGAGGACTGTGAGGCAATTCCTGATTCAGGCTTGCATTATACTAATTTCCACTGTGGAAGAACGCTGAGTATTCGTGGTGACTCTTATAGTCAAGAGTTGACAGGGAACTTGTATTCCCACATCAAAGGGAGACTGCGTTTTCAGCTCTAGTCATAAGGTTCTGATTATATGTTATCAGCAAAATGTATAAATATCTAGATAATGCATCTTCCGCGGCAAGAGAAGCCAAAACATTTCCGTCCGTATGGTCATCCGAGGATGAGTGGTCTGGCCAAGGACCAGAGGGGTATATCTTCTGATACTTCTCAAGATTACAGAAACATGGTGCAAGTCGAATCAGGTTAGCATTTGGCTAATCTGATCATGTGTTTAGTTACCCAGTTTAAAATGGATGATTGGCTTTCAGCAATTTAACTGATTCAGAGAATCGATCTTGAAGTGCATATTTTGCCATATCTATACACATGAGGCACAGATTATCTGATGGATTTGATAACAAAGCCAGTGGTGGAAGCCAATGCTGCCCTATTCAGACCTAAGGTCATTGTGACATCAAGTTTTAGATAACTATGAAACATTTTGCAGCTGATAAACTTGAGGGTTATCAGTAGATACCTCTTGCGATATTAAGTATGAGGCAACATGAAATTTAATAATGCTAATTTTGCCTATTCATTCAGGCCATGGTAAGGCGGCTGAAGCAACTCCTATTTACTCGCTCACGAGTAATGGCTGGGGCAGCCTGTCTTCTCGGGCAGCTAGCTCTGCACGATTGTATGGGAAATTTGTGATCAAAATATGTGAGATATTTTAAACGAAAGTAACAGAGGTTTGTGTGGCTTTCAGTTTGAGCCTAGAGTAGCATTTATGTGATAACACAATTGACACTGCTTGTGCTGCTTTGTCATTCTCTATAGTACCTTAAGTAGGACCATAAATGATTAGTTATTCACCCACAGTTCACTAACGTTATGCAGGTCTTTTATATGACCACTCTAATAGCCTACACTCATTGTAGTGTGCGATGTATATCAGTAAATTAGTATGCAAATATTCTTCTACTATATTCCTAATGGGAGCAGTATTTTTAAGATGATTATGCTTTCAGCAACTGACCTCAGCACAAAGAACACAGTCTTTACTCAATCTCTGGCTCGGTCTGGGTCATAACTGACATTAGGGTAGCTTGTTGACAGCATACCCACCAGAGCAGAGATTGGGGGGGTCATTAGGTATACAAGTGCACTGAGCTTGCTAGTACCTATGAGATGAAAGATAGTTTCTGTATTGTTATTCAATAGTCTCAAGATATTGCTGATGGCTCATTGCAGCCAATAGAATGGATATCTTCCCTTTCATCATATAACATATAACATATAACATATAACAATTAAAGCACGGAAACAGGCCATCTCGACCCTTCTAGTCCGTGCCGAACACGTATTCTCCCCTAGTCCCATATACCTGCACTCAGACCATAACCCTCCATTCCTTTCCCGTCCATATAACTATCCAATTTATTTTTAAATGATAAAAACGAACCTGCCTCCACCACCTTCACTGGAAGCACATTCCACACAGCCACCACTCTCTGAGTAAAGAAGTTCCCCCTCATGTTACCCCTAAACTTCTGTCCCTTAATTCACAAGTCATGTCCCCTTGTTTGAATCTTCCCTACTCTCAGTGGGAAAAGCTTATCCATGTCAACTCTGTCTATCCCTCTCATCATTTTAAAGACCTCTATCAAGTCCCCCCTTAACCTTCTGCGCTCCAAAGAATAAAGCCCTAACTTGTTCAACCTTTCTCTGTAACTTAGTTGCTGAAACCCAGGCAACATCCTAGTAAATCTCCTCTGTACTCTCTCTATTTTGTTGACATACAGCAAGAGGCTTACATAGTGCATGTTAATAATTATAAAATTTGGTTGAATATGTCTGGATATTTGTAGATAGAGTTCTGCACAGTGTTGCATGAGTTTTTGGCTAACTCAAAAGTCTATTGGGACTATGGTCCGGTTAAGAACAATTGCCATGTATGCAAGTTAGCATCATGGTAATAATAACCCATGTTTTTTCCACCATTAATGGTTTATCTATTTAAGTGTTTCACCCACAGATTGGGTTACTGCATGAAACCACAGAGCTTTGAAGTCTTCACGTAGTCACTCATGTGACTTCGAAATAAAATAGAATGATTAAAAGGAGAACTTACCGTTTGAAGTTTGATCTTTATTTTATGAGGTTGAAGTGAGGGAATATGTGCCCTCCACTCCCAACCTTACTTCTCATACTTCTCAAGACCATTCAGTAGTTCTAAACTCGTTAATCTTTCTATAGCTTAGGTCAGCAACTATTTTGTGGTTTCATACAGCTGCTCTAAAGTTTGATGTGCATGCGGACTGGCGGGCTCTTCACGTATTCCCTCACTTCAACTTCTCATAAAATAAAGATCAAACTTCAAACAGTAAGTTCTCGTTTAATCTTTCTATTAAAGCGCAGTCTTTTACCCAGAGTAGGGGAATCAAGAACCAGGGGACATGGATTTAAGGTGAGGAGGGAAATATTTACCAGAGGGCTGGTGGGCTGGCAGTTCACTCATGGCTATTCCTTGAGATTCCATTTCAAGCAGAGTGCAGGCCACCAAATTCAATTTCATAGCATTTCAGGCAGAGGGCAGGCCATCAAACTCAATTTCATAGCATTTCAGGCCGAGTGCAGGCCACCAAACTCAATTTCATAGCATTTCAGGCAGAGTGCAGGCCACCAAACTCAATTTCATAGCATTTCAGGCAGAGTGCAGGTCACCAAACTCTATTTCATAGCATTTCAGGCAGAGTGCAGGCCACCAAACCCAATTTCATAGCATTTCAGGCAGAGTGCAGGCAACCAAATTGCAAAACAACTCGTTGCATTGTCATTAAGGGCAATCATTTATTGCAAGTACATTGCAGACTCACAGTTCAGTTGATTCACAGCTTAGAATCACAATCCCTCGCGATCTTTCAGAGTGACTGACTAACGTCCAGGCATCCAGGGTTGTATAGTCCAGAATTAGGCTCACTTCAGATGTATTTTTGATCTCACAGTCCTCATTGCTATTTTCTCTGGTGTCATTTGCTAAAATTAAGAGCTCAATGTGGACGACTTTATGACATTTCTCTTCAGTTTTTGCAAGACTAAGGGCGGCATGGTGGTGCAGGGGTAGAGTTGCTGCCTTACAGCACTTGCAGTGCCAGAGGCCCAGGTTCGATCCCGACTATGGGTGATGTCTGTACGGAGTTTGTATGTTCTCCCCATGACCTGCATGGGTTTTCTCCGAGTTCTTCGGTTTCTTTCCACACTCCAAAGACGTACAGGTTTGTAGGTTAATTGGTTTGATATACGTGTAAATTAGGGAGTGTTGTACAGCAGAGGGAACTAGGAGTGCAGGTGCATGGTACATTGAAGGTGGAGTCGCAGATAGCTACGGTGGTCAAAAAAACATTTGGCACACTTGGCCTCGCGGGTCGGTGGAGCGGCCGACGTTGCCCGCGGCTGGGGCCCAGGTCGGCGCCATGGCGGCGTGAAGTGGGGCGTCGACAGGGTTGAGGCCCCAGCGACGGTGAAGCAGCGGCAGCGGTGAAGCCTTGTGACGATGGGGCTTCGACGGTGGTGAAGCCTCACGGTTCGACCCGGGTCGACGGTTGATGAGAGCATGGAGGACCGTGGTGATGGGGGAGGGGAAGAACAATGGAGGGCCCGGCGTAGGGGGAGAACAAAAGGAGGAGCCGGTATGCTTTGTAACTTTGTCGGTGCCATAGGTGGCCGTTATTTGTATACATTGTGTATGCAAACAAAGAATCTCACTGTGCCGAGTCACATGTGTCAATAAATATTCCAATCCTTTCCATTCCAAAATCATGAGAGGAATAGATCAGGTAGATGCACAGAGTCTTTTGCCCAGAGTAGATGAATCGAGGACCAGAGGAATTAAGTTGAATTAAGGTGAAGGGAAAAAGATTTAATAAGTATCTGAGGGGTAACTTTTTCACACAAAGGATGGTGGGTGTATGGAACAAGCTGCCAGAGGAGGTAGTTAGGGCTGGGATTAACCCAACATTTAAGAAACAGTTAGACAGGTACATGGATCGGACAAATTTGGAGGGATATGGGCCAAATGCAGGCAGGTGGGACTAGTGTAGCTGGGCCGAAGGGCCTGATTCCACACTGTATTACTCTATCACTCTATGATACACACAAACTGGAGGCAGCTTGGTTAGCTTACAACACAATTGAATACACCAATTTTAAGTGACACTCCCTGCTTTTTCTCCTTGAAATGCTCCACTCTGGTACACATTAATTTCTCCAACTATCCTACCCCCTTTTCCTTTTCCTCCCCTCCCCTTTCACTTCTATCCCCTCTTGCTGTATATTTCACTCCTCTCCTTATCTGATACCCCCTTTTATCTCTAGCTTTTGTCCACCCATCTGTCAGTCCAACCCTCCTCACGCATATTCATCTATCACTTGCCAGGCTTTGTCCTGCTCCCACTTCTTTTCCAGCTTTCCCCCTCCACTAGAATGAGTCTAAAGAAAGATCCCAACCTGAAACGTCACTATCCATGTTGTACAGAGATGCTGCCTGGCCCACCGAGTTACTCCTGCACTTTGTAGTTTTTTTTGGTAAAGCGGGATCTGCAGTTCCTTCCGTCTCTGTCCATATAGTTAATGGGTGTTAATTTAGTTCATTTTAGATACAGTGTGGAAACAAGCCCTTCGGCCCACCGTGTCCATACCAACTAACATTCCCCCATACACTAGTTCTATGTTATCCCAGTTTTGCATTCTACACAATAGGGACAATTAATAGAATCCAATTAACACAAACCTGCATGTCTTTGTATGGAAGGAAATTGGAGCACCCAGAGTAAACCCAGGCGATCTCAGGAAACATGTGCAAAAACATCCAAAGTCAGGATTGAACTCAGGTCTGGTGCTGTGAGGCACAACTAGACTGTGCTGCCTAGGGCATTTTATTCAAAAAACAAAAACTGTCTTGTTGAAGCTGTCCTAATGCTATGATGATCATCTTCTACTTCCTGTGGAGAATATACTCGACTTTCTATATTCATTCTAGCTTCTATGGGTAGTTTTTGTATGGCATTTAATCACTGCGTATGATGGGAAAGCAATGCTTTCCCCTTTAAAAGTTTCCCATTGCCACTATTCATGTCACGGCTAATCACTGCCCTGTTCTATAGTTGAAAACATTGCATGTAAGCTCTAGTACTCAATTAGTTGCACCACAAATGACATGCTGTTGTGATTTTTTGCACAGATCATAGGCTTTTTTGTGTTTATGTGTACCACTTTTATGTCTCATTCTCCTTTCCAAGCAACAAGGAACTGCAGATGCTGGAATCTCGCGCAGAACACAAAGTGCTGGAGTAACTTGGCAGGTCACGCACGTGACAAGTTGACTTTTCGAGCCAGGACCTTTCTTCTGAAGAAGGGTGCCAATTCAAAACATCACCTATCCATGTCCTCCAGAGATGGTGCATGACCCGTTGAGTTGCTCCAGCACTTTGTGTTCTTTCCTCAACTAGCCAATGGAGGTGTCAACATTATTACAAACTCTTGCAGAAATCTGGCGTAGAATTGGATCATTGTTAAAAATGAGCTGTTTCCTTCCGCTGATAAATTTCAAACAGGCATAAACCACGCTAAATTCATGTGGGAGGTTTTACTTAGTATGCTGCCAATTTCCATCTACCCTCAGACACATTGAAGTCACTTCCTTTTGTATGAAAACACATATGGTTTCTTTAAGGGTCACAATTTGCAAATGCAGTCTTTTAAACACTTAAGTACACAACAGTGCTTTAATTCTGTGACCATTGCAACTAGAATGTCACCCTGATTGTGCAAACAATGCTTGATTAGCTGTAGGATCACACTCACTGTTACTTGTAATCTTTCAAATACTGAATTTACTCCATACAATGGCTTAGTTTAGTTCTGTTTAGTTTATTGTCATGTGTACTGAGATACAGTGAAATGCTTTGGTTGCGTGTTATCAAGTCAGCGTAAAAACAATACATGATTACAATCGAGCCATTTACAGTGTATAGATACATGATAAGGGAATAACATGTAGTGCAAGGTAAAGCCAGCAAAGTCTGATGAAAGATAGCCGAGGGTCACCAATGAGGTAGATAATAATTCAGGACTGCTCTCTAGTTGTGGTAGGATGATTCAGTTGTCTGATAACAGCGTGTCTGGGCTTGGAGTGCAACGCTTTGAGGTGATAATTGTCGTAACATTAAGTTTCAGTATAATGAAGACATTTGCTTCTGACTCCTCAGCACATATATCTTAATGTGGACAGGGATGTTGATCATGATCCACCCCTCAGTTTAAGGTCATTTATAATCTCAGAGCTAGACAAGCTTTTAAGCCTTAGGTAGCATCACTACGAGAGTCATCCACTATCAGGACAGTGTTCTAGTTTTATCATAGATTGGTTTGCTATTTGACCTTTTGCAAAAATTGTAGATTTCACAATATTTGAATTCCACTGTTTGAAATAACTATTTGGCAGAAGTCATCATTCTGAGTGCTGCCAGACTCACCCCCACATAAGCTAACGACCTCTTCACTCATGCGCTGGATGCTTGGCCCAGAAACAAAAGTACCAGAAGCTATGCGAGTGGGGGAGCACACAGAGGAATCAGAGTGTGGAATGATCAGGCTAGGGGCCATGGCTCTCAGAAATAAGGAGAAATGGTGAGAGTTGTGGACTGCCTTCAGAGATGTCAGTAGCTCTACCTGTCCTGTTAGTGGGGTGAATTCACCAGGCTGGTGGGTCCTGCTCCCATTACTCAATAATGCGGGCAAATGGGACTAGCTTAGATGGGGCATCTTGGTCGGCATGGACGGGTTAAAACATAGGGCCTGTTTCCGTGCTGCATGATACTATGACTCTACGACTAGACAGCTGAGTACTGGGGCCTTGACTTCCACATCCCAGATGTGAGAGAGAGAAATGCAGTCTCCTCCTCGTATTGCATTGAGTGAGTTACATAAGAGTGTTTGCCTGCTTGCTCGAACTAAAACACGTTGCTTTTCAACAGCAGCCATTAGACAACTCCATTGTTAGCAGCTGTATAAAACCATTTAGAATATTAGCTTTTAAGTGGTTTAAGCTATTTTTTGACCCCAGAATTGAAGTTGCTGACAGCCATGCAAATTACTGTTATTAATAACAAAGTCAGTACTTGTTTACTGCAATTTTATCCATTTTATCTGCAACTCGGTTGTAATTTTTTGAAGTTCATCAACCAATTTGATTAGAGCCGTATAAATGAAATTTGTACTCTTACATGCTTGAGTATTGCTCCAAAAACATGTTTAAACATGATCCTGATGCATTTATGCTGAATGCATTTTCCAGTCCTTCCACAGTATGTGCCTTACAAATTTGATAGAATGTTTTTGAAGTGGGTCAGGCAGCAGCTGTGGAGGACAATGGACAGACAATGTTTTGGGCCAGCACTGTATTTTAGACTGACGGTGTTGTTATTCATATTTGAAGCCTGTGATCAGTGTTGTGTCACAGGAATAGATTCTGGCTTCACCGTTACTAGCCAGCTGTATTATTGATTTGGATGACAATGTTATTAATATGGTTAGTAAGTTGTATAGGAAGGAACTGCAGATGCTGGTTTAAACCGAAGAGAGACACAACAAGCTGGAGTAATTCAGCGGGACAGGCAGCATCTCTGGAGAGAAGGAATGGGTGACTTTTCGGGTCCAGTCTGAAGAAAGGTCTCGACCCGAAACGTCACCCATGGTTATTAAGTTTGCAGATTACATCAAAATTGGGTACATAGTGAAAACGATTATCTAAGATTATCACAGAACCTAGATGAACTGGGAAAGCGAGCTAAAGAATGCCAGATGGAATTTAACTAGGAGATGTTGGATTTGGTTAGTTACAACCAGGGCAAGACTCACACAGTGAATGGTAGTATCCTGCAGAGTGTTGTAGAACTGAGAGACCTCAGGGTACAAGTACATACGTTCCTAAAAGTGGTGACAAAAGTATGTAATGTGGTGATGAAGACATTTGGCATACTTGCTTTCACCGTTAAGGTTATTGAGTATCATGCCTTATAGCATTTTTGCAAAGGCAATAGCCCCAACTTTGTATTACAGAGAAGTGTTAATGCAGCTTTCTGCACTTCCGAGAGTTGAGACCCATCCACTGACTTGCAAAAGGCCGTAATGACTCCAGTGAGCAGTTTTTGGGCTCGCTGACATAATTCTTTACCTACATATCATCACTGAGATATCCCAACTGATGAAATTGACGTATGGAACATCCAAAAGTCTGGCAGTTATCTGGACTGGCATTTTTCCCGGATACTTTTAGCCAGATCTTCCTCCAATGAATCTCCTATCCCCAAAGAGATGGCAAATATGTGACAGGAGCCGGTAGCTCCTTCATATGATTAAAATGAAGCATATCCCCATTAGTTTAAGGGATTCAATTTCCTTATCGATATCCACATAGTTGGAGTCACCTATGTAATAATCTCCAACACTCCGCTCTTCTGAGCGGGAAATATTATAATGCAACCCTGAGCCAGGTGTTGCTTCCCTTCTTCTGAGCGGGAGATATTATAACGCAACCCTGAACCAGGTGTTGCTTCCACAGGCATCTGACTGGCACAGCCTGTAAGTGTCTCCTGAGCCAGGAGCACATTTCCTTTTTTCATTTTATTTATTTATTTATTCATCCATTTATTTTATTTTATTGTTTATTTATTTATACTCACTAGACAGGTTGCGCCTGCTAGTGACTCTGTCCTTCCTCCTTTCTGGAGCCTCAACAGAGTTACTTAGGTGAGGAATATAACACAACCCTGAACCAGGTGTTGGTTCCTCAGGCCTCTGGCTGTCTCCCTTTCGAAGCAACGGAGGTGACTGAACAGACCCCGCCCGTCAGATGCTCCGAACAGCTGCCTGCTCCAGTGGAGCCCCATTCTTCCACGGTGGTCGCTGTCCCGGCTGAGCCGGCAGCCGCTATTTTTTAACCCGCCAGCTCCTTTACCGAGCCTCCACGGCGGTCGCTGTCCCGGCCGCGCCGTCAGCCGAAAAATGTAAACCGGCAGTTCCGTACGGAGCCTCCACGGTGGCAGCTGCACAAGCTGTGCCAGCTTCTCCGGGCCCACTGCTCCTATTTTCGGAGCAGCGGCCCGTTCCTGAAACGAAAATTCCCCTTACCTGCCGGAGCAGTTTCAACCTGCTCCGATTCTCACGCCATGCGTCGACGTATTGACACGTATGCGGGCTGGCGGGCTCTTCACGTAGTCATTCACGTGACTTCGATATAAAATTAGAGGTCAATATTCATACCGCTGGGGTGTAAACTACCCAAGCGAAATATGAGGGCTGGGGTGTAAAGATTCACATCTGTTACTGTGCCTGGAGGGCTTGAGTTATAAAGAGAGGCTGGGTAGATTGATAGTATTTTTCTCTTAGAGCACAGGAGATTAAGAAAATGCCCTTAAGGAGGTATATAAAATCATAGGGAGCATAGATAAGCTCCCCATTGGATTGCAACCTTGTCGTGACCCCTCGAGCTATGCCAGTGGGAGATTTGTCTCCTGTTAGGGTCTCCCATGCTGGACAGGTCGAAGGGTAGAGGCAAGACGAAGAGCGATCCACTGGTCCTCCAGGTTGGAGGTTGAGCACAGAGCTAACAATCCTGTCTCGTAAAACAAATATATTATGGAAACAGCAACTGAAGGATTCAACACTACTGAGTGGAGGACCTTCGTTGCTGCCCTACATGCCAGGAGGCATAATAGGCAATAAGTAAGTAAGTAAGTAATAGATAAGGTTAATGGTCACATTACTTTTCCATAGGGTAGAGGAGTATAAAACTAGTTGACATAGATTACAATGAGAAGAGAAAGTTTAAGGGACCTGGGGGCCAACATTTTCACAGAGGGTGGTGAGTGTGTGGAATGAGCCACCAGACGAAGTAGTTGAGACAGGTACAATAACAACATTTAAAAGACATCCATGTAAATGGATTGGAGAGGTTTAAAAGGATATGGGCCAAATACAGTCAAAAGAGATTAATTTAGATGGTGTATCGTGGTGGGCATGGGCAAGTTGGTCTGAAGGGCCTCTTTCCAAATGGACCAAAGAGCTGAGATCCAGATGTCAGTTGAACGTGATTACCCTTGTCATGGCATCACATGATAGTTAATAGTGAATGATAATGACTAAAAATACCTCAAAGATACAAAATGTGCTATCACAGTAAATCATAATCATCATAATCATAATCATACTTTATTAGCCAAGTATGTTTTGCAACATACGAGGAATTTGATTTGCCATACAGCCAAACCAATAAAAAGCAACAAGACACACAAAATACATGTAAACATAAACATACAACACAGTGACTCCTCCACATTTCTCACTGTGATGGAAGTCGAAAAAAGAGTTCAATCTCTTCCCTTCTTTGTTCTCTCCCGGTCGGAGGCCTCGAGCCTTCCGTTGACGGGACGATCTTGGCTCCCATAGCCGCTGGTCGGGCCCTCCCGCATTGGGGCGATCAAGCTCCCACATCGGGGGGATCTCAGCTCCCCCGCGCTGGGCGATCGGACTTCGGGTCGAGGCTGGTCAAACCTCTTGCAACTTTGGAGCTTCTTGACATCAGTCTCTACCCGAGACTGCGGCACCTCGATGTTGAAATCAGCAGGCCGTGGTTGGAGCATCGATCCCAGGCAAGGATTCGCAGGCTCCGATGGTAAGTCCATGCGGTGGGGCTCAAAGTCAGTCTCAAGCAAGACCTCCAGCTCCATAATGTCCGGCAAGGTAAGAAATTGAAAGAAATGTTTCCCCTGACCCCCCCCCCCCCCCAATCATCCCCCACATAAAACAAACCAGAGAACATTAACACATACTTTTAAAACATACTAAAACAAAAAAGACAAAAGGACAAACAAGACGTTGGCGAGGCGCCACCTGGTGGGAATGAGAATCCAAGGTCACACTGTCCACTGGATTGAGTCATATATCACACAAAAGAACATGGTGCTTGCTGGAGGACAATCATCTCAGCTCCAAGACAATACTGTTGGAGTACTGTCTGAAGAAGGGTCTCGACCCGAAACGTCACCCATTCCTTCTCTCCAGAGATGCTGCCTGTCCCACTGAGTTACTCCAGCTTTTTGTGTCTATCTTCGGTTTAAACCAGCATCTGCAGTTCAATCAATCAATCAATCAATCAACCTTTATTGTCATCTTGCAAGCAACAGTTGTACAGTGCAAAATGAAAAGACATTTCCCAGGGAATACCGGAGCATCGCACATGAAATTTAAAACATTTCACACATAATAACACTAAAAATAATCCAGTCCCTGATGGAACAGTATAAATAGTTAAAAGCAGCTGTGGAGAGAAATGGACAGAAGGCATTGCGGGTCGGGACTCTTTCATAAACTAGGTCCCGACCCAAAACCTCATCTGTCCATTTCCCTCCATAGATTTCCCTCCATAACATCCTGGTTTCAAGATGGCGGCGCTGGCTTAACAGCTGCGGCCCACCTGCAGTCCGTCTGTTTTTTTTTCTTTCGTTTTGTTCCTTGTCATGTTTTAGTTAATTTTGTTTTATTAAGTTGTGTATGTGTGTGGGTGGGGTGGGAGAAACATGCTTTCGTCTCTTCCTTCGGGGGATGCGACTTTTTCTTCGGTCGTATTCCCCGTCCCCAGCTCCGCCGAGGCCTAATGGCGGAGCTGGCGGCATCGGAGCTGTAGCAGCGGCAGCAGCGGCGGAGACCCGACTCGGCACCGAAGCTGTGGCGGCGGCAGCGGAGACCTGACTCGGCCCCGAAGCTGTGGCGGAGGCAGCGGCAGCGGAGACCCGACTCGGCCTCGGAGCTGTGGCGGAGGCAGCGACCACCCGCGGAGTTTGAACCGTCGCCTCGGCGCAGAGGGAGAACAAAGAGGGAAGAGACAGAGACTTTAAGATTTTGCCTTCCACCACAGTGAGGAGGTGTTTGGTGAACTCACTGTGGTGGATGTTAAATTTGTGTTGATTGTGTGTTTTTGTCATTTTTAAAATTATATGTATGACTGCAGGGAAACAAAATTTCGTTCAGACCGAAAGGTCTGAATGACAATAAACAAATCTAATCTAATCTAATCTAAAACAACAACGTTAAAATACAGTAAAACCAATCATAAAAATGTCCGGGGCAGCTGATTTGAGTGGCCAGTGCCAGTTATTAAAGTGGCCAGTGCCAGTTATTAAAGTGTCCGTGCCAAGCCGCAGAATCAGGTGACTGTGAGTACAGAGTGACTGTTTAGCAGCCTCACAGCCTGTGGCAGGAAGCTGTTTAGCAGTCTTGTAGTCCGGGCTTTGATGCTGCGATATCTCTTGCCTGGTGGCAGGAGATCCAGGTGTATGTGGAGGGGGTGCAGTTTGTCCTGAGCAATTCTCTGAGCTTTTTTCAGACAGCGGCTCTGGAACAGTTCTTGTACTGAGGGTAGGGAGACGCCAATGATCCTCTCTGCTCCCCTCACTACCCTCTGCAGAGCCTTCCTGTCCAAGCAGTTGCAGGTGGAGTACCACGTATTTATGCAGTACGTGAGTACAGACTCCACCGTACCCCTGTAGAAAGTCCTGAGGATGTTGGTGGGGAGTGAGGCCTGTTTTAGTTTCCTCAGGAAGTGCAGTCGCTGATGGTTCCTTCTTACTGAGCCAGAAATGAGAATGTCCACTCACAATTGCCCAATTGTTTCATTCCATTCACAATCCCTCAGCAAGAGGTGGGTACCATTACAATGTTTAAAAGACATTTGAACAGCTTGATCTTGGTCGGTGAAGACAGGTTGGGCCAAAAGGCCTGTTTTTGTGCTAAATTACTCTCTTACCTTGCCGGAGATGCGATTGTTTCTTGGTCGTATCTCCGGTCACTCTGCGGCCTAACATCATGGACGGGAGGCCTTGCTCGGGACTGACTTTGAGCCCCACCGCGGGACTTGGAGCTGAATCCTTGCCTGGGATCAACGCTCCAACCGCGGCCTGCGGACTTTATCATCAAGCAGCTCGCGGTCTTGGGAGAGACTGAGTTGGGAAGCTCCAAAATCATACGACGTTCGTTTAGCCCCGACCTGGGGTCCAATCGCCCGGCGCGGGGGAGCTGAGATCCCCCCCCGATGCAGGAGCTTGATCACCCCGACAAGGAGGCCCGTCTCCGGCTATGGGAGTCAAGATCGTCCCGTCAACGGAAGGCTCGAGGCCCTCGACCACTGGGGAACAATGAAGGAAAGAGATTGAACTTTTTTTCGCCTTCCATTACAATGAGGAATGTGGAGGAGTCACTGTGGTGGATGTTTATGTTAAAATGTATTTTGTGTGTTCTGTTGCTTTTTATTAGTATGAATGTATGGCAAATCAAATACCTCATATGTTGCAAAAGATACTTGGCTAATAAAGTATGATTATGATTCTTATGATTATGATTATCACTGTATAACTTTCAATCAGGCCCTTCCATGCAGAAACAATTTGTTGACATAGTCAGCCTCTGGTATCAGCACGCTCATTATAGATCTAGACTTTCTATTTTTCTTCATATTCTCTCGGTCTCGCCATGTTCTCCAATTTCATTTGCCTCTGGCCATTAGCAGTTTACTAGTTACAAAAGTCATTTTTCACTCTAGTCAGCTGTCAATATTCTTATCAATTAATTGTTTATTAACCTTTCGGCTTGAAACCATTTTTTATTTGCAGTCGTGCCGCACACGCTATTTATAGGTCATCCTTGCACTTTCCATCCTCCTGAATGTCATGTAAGATCCCTCTCTGTGGTTTTCCACCATAGTGGCCTTGCTAGTGGTGGTCATGGCTTTTAACATTCATGCATCAGGCCCTGCTTTTGAAGTAAGCAAATTCTCCCAGCTTGAAGTATGCTGCTCCAAAGGGGAGCTCATATGCTTTGGTAAAGAGGAACACCTCACCTCAGGCCCCATAACCACAAATAGCCAGGGGAGCGAGAGTGATTATTTGCACAGATTGCAGGGAGCCCTTGGCACAGGCTGATGGTCTCATGCACAGACATTTTTGCGCCTTTCACATGAACACTACTTTCTTGGATCAAAAGGGGTCACATTCCCACGATGCACAGCAGGCAGCTCATTGTGCAATTAAATAGCTGTTATCATGGCAGAAGTCCTGAATTCTTCATTTGAGTGTTCTAATCCCCTGTGCTGTTAGGGATTATTCAGAGGTTATAAAATTATGTGGAAGCGGCAGCTAATAATTCAAAACAAGAACCAGATCCGCTCACTCAGCAACAATCCCAACATTGTTATTAAACCTGCTGACAATGGTGGTGCTTTTGTCTGGGGGCCTGGCTAGGACCAGGCGCCAGCTCTCGGATATCTCCTCATACCTACCTTTAGACCATGACCCCACAGACGAATACCAATCTCATCACCTCTGGCGATCTACCCTCCACAGCCTCCAACCGGGGTCAAGGAAAGAACGTTCACGTCGGGGCCCTGTTTCCACCAATCTTTCCATCACGAAGCACAAGAAGCACAAGAAGCTCAAGAAGCTCAAGAAGCCATTGTATGCCGATGCCAAGAAGTGTGTTCAGCTCTGGCTGAGCAATTTCTAATCTTGTGATGTGGACTCGATAAGAAGAAGCCTCCAACTTTATCGTTCCCCAGCCCTGCACTGCCCGCTTCTTTCTTCTTCTCCGCACCACAGAACTCATCTTCAAATATCTTGATTCCATGTACACTGCTCCACAGGGGAGCTCACATGCTTTAATAAAGAGGGACTCACCCTTCCCACCTCCATCGGAGACGTCTCATATGCCCTTCGACTCTACAATAACTTTCAATCTCTAGGCTCCATTGCCTCATCTTTACCATGGACATCAAATCCCTTTGCACCTCTATCCACCACACACGGAAGTGGCTGGGCTGCCTTGCAGCTGCGGCTCGCCTGCAGTCCGTCTGTCTTTTCCTTTTTTTTTGTTTTCTTTTGTCTTGTTGGACGTATGTTTTAGTTTATTGTTAGTTGTGTATGTGTGGGGGGTGGGGGAAACTTGTTTTAGTCTCTTCCTTCGGGGGGATGCGACCTTTTCTTTGTCGTATCCCCGTCTCCGGCTCTGTCTGCGCTGAGGCCTAATCGCGGAGCTGGCGGCCTCCAACTGGGACCGACCTCGAGGCTCCGGAGGCAGAGCTAATACTCACCATCGCGAAGCTGGCCGACTTCGGGGCTGTGGTGGCACTGCGGCGGCGGCCCGACTTCAGAGCCTCGGAGGCTTTGGCCGCGGACCCAGTGAACGACAACATCGGGAGCTCACTGGGAGCTCGCAGGTCCCAGGTTGGTGACCGATTCTCCGGAGATCCTGCAACAACAGCTTCGTCCGCCCCGGGCTGCGGAGTTTGAACCGGCCCGTTCGCGGAGCTCGGATTCGGCCGCGGGACTTACCATCACCCGGTGGGGGACTCAATATCGAAAGCCTAGATCGCCTCAACACAGAGGGAGAACAAGAAAGGAAGAGATAAGGACTTTAAGACTTTTGCCTTCCATCGCAGTGAGGAGGTGCCTGGTAGACTCACTGTGGTGGATGTTAAACTGTGTTCATTGTGTGTTCTGTTATTTTATTTTCTGTCATTACTGCAAGGTACACAATTTCGTTCAAACTAAAAGTTTGAATGACAATAAAGGAAACTTTATGCTTTATATTTTATACTTTATGTTCCTCAGGTTCTTCCTTGAACAGAAAACATATAACATATAACATATAACAATTACAGCACGGAAACAGGCCATCTCGGCCCTACGTGCCGAACAATTATTTTCCCTTAGTCCCACCTGCCTGCACTCATACCATAACCCTCCATTCCCTTCTCATCCATATGCCTATCCAATTTATTTTTAAATGATACCAATGAACCTGCCTCCACCACTTCCACTGGAAGCTCATTCCACACCGCTACCACTCTCTGAGTAAAGAAGTTCCCCCTCATGTTACCCCTAAACTTCTGTCCCTTAATTCTGAAGTCATGTCCTCTTGTTTGAATCTTCCCTATTCTCAAAGGGAAAAGCTTGTCCACATCAACTCTGTCTATCCCTCTCATCATTTTAAAGACCTCTATCAAGTCCCCCCTTAACCTTCTGTGCTCCAGAGAATAAAGACCTAACTTATTCAACCTTTCTCGGTAACTTAATTGTTGAAACCCAGGCAACATTCTAGTAAATCTCCTCTGTACTCTCTCTATTTTGTTGACATCCTTCCTATAATTGGGCGACCAAAATTGTACACCATACTCCAGATTTGGTCTCACCAATGCCTTGTACAATTTTAACATTACATCCCAGCTTCTATACTCAATGCTCTGATTTATAAAGGCTAGCATACCAAAAGCTTTATTTACCACCCTATCTCTATGAGATTCCACCTTCAAGGAACTATGCACGGTTATTCCCAGATCCCTCTGTTCAACTGCATTCTTCAAAACCAATCAATTTCCCTCGACTAACACTCTCCAACACCTGGTGAAAATTGTCTTCACCCTAAACAACTTTTTTTTTGACTCCTCTCATTTTCTCCAAGTTAAAGGTGTAGCCATGGGCACTCGCATGGGTGCCCAGCTATGCCAGCCTTTTTGTTGGTTACATCAAACAGTCCTTGTTCCAAATGTTTACTGCCACAATCCCCCAACTCTTTCTCCGCTAAATCTCTGCATTGGGTCATGCAGAACTCATTGATTTCCTTAACATTACCACTAATGTCCACCCTGCACCCCTCTCCCCTCTCTCCCCATCACAGAGTACAGACAATCGACTGATGTTTACTACACACCCGACAACTCCCACAGTTATCTGGATGACACTCGCTCCCACCCTGCCTCTTGTCAGGATGCTATCTCCTAATCGCAATTCCTCCGTCTCCGGAGCATCTGATCCCGAGATAACGCTTTCCACTCTAGGACATCCAAGATGCCCTCTTTCTTTATTAAACATGGTTTCCCCCTTGCTGTCATAGATGGATCCCTTATCCAAGTCTCCTCTGTGCCTCGTAGTTCTGCTCTCGCTCTCCCTCTCCCCAGATGGAACAAGCATATTCCCCTGGTCCTTACCTTTCACCCCACCGGCTTCCACATCCAGCACATCATTCTGCCACCTTTATCGTGATCTCACCACGAGTCCCATCATCCCATGCCCATACCTTCTCACCTTCCACAGAGGCCGCTCCATCTGCAACTCGTTGGTTCACTCATCGCTTCCCACCTAAACACCTGGAAGTATGATGTTGTGGCGATCAGTGAAACATGGTTGCAGGAGGGCTGTGATTGGAAACTAAATATTCCAGGATTTCATTGCTTCAGGTGTGATAGAATTGGAGGGGCAAGAGGTGGAGGTGTTGCATTGCTTATCAGGGAAGATATTACAGCAGTGCTTTGGCAGGATAGATTAGAGGGCTCGTCTAGGGAGGCTATTTGGGTGGAACTGAGAAATGGGAAAGGGGTAGCAACACTTATAGGGGTGTATTATAGACCGCCAAATGGGGAGCGAGAATTGGAAGAGCAAATATGTAAGGAGATTGCAGATATTAGTAGTAAGCACAAGCACAAGCACTGAAGATCTTTCCTGGTCCGAGAACACTAATGCAATCATCAAAAAAGCACATCAGCGCCTCTACTTCCTGAGAAGATTACGGAGAGTCGGATTGTCAAGGAAGACTCTCTCTAACTTCTACAGGTGCACAGTCGAGAGCATGCTGACCGGTTGCATCATGGCTTGGTTCGGCAATTTGAGCGCCCTGGAAAGGAAAAGACTACAAAAAGTTGTAAACACTGCCCAGTCCATCATCGGCTCTGACCTTCCTTCCATCGAGGGGATTTATCGCAGTCGCTGCCTCAAAAAGGCTGGCAGTATCATCAAAGACCCACACCATCCTGGCCACACACTCATCTCCCTGCTACCTTCAGGTAGAAGGTACAGGAGCCTGAAGACTGCAACAACCAGGTTCAGGAATAGTTACTTCCCCTCAGCCATCAGGCTATTAAACCTGGCTCGGACAAAACTCTGATTATTACCAACCACTTTCTGTTATTTGCACTATCAGTTTATTTATTCATGTGTGTATATATTTATATCATGGTATATGGACACATTTATCTGTTTTGTAGTAAATGCCTACTATTTTCTGTGTGCTTAAGCAAAGCAAGAATTTCATTGTCCTACACAGGGACACATGACAATAAACTAACTTGAACTTGAACTTGAACTTGAACTAGTGATTGTGGGAGATTTCAATTTTCCACACATAGACTGGGAAACACATTCTGTAAATGGGCTGGATGGGTTGGAGTTTGTAAAATGTGTGCAGGATAGTTTTTTGCAACAATACATAGAAGTACCTACTAGAGAAGGGGCGGTACTGGACCTCCTGTTAGGAAATGAGATGGGTCAGGTGGCAGAGGTATGCGTTGGGGAACAGTTCGGGTCCAGTGATCACAATACCATTAGTTTCAATATAATTATGGAGAGGGACAAAACTGGACCTAGGGTTGAGATTTTTGATTGGAGAAAGGCTAACTTTGAGGAGATGCGAAAGGATTTAAAAGGAGTAAATTGGGACAGTTTGTTTTATGGGAAAGATGTGGAAGAGAAATGGAGGACATTTAAAGGTGACATTTTAAGAGTACAGAATCTTTATGTCCCTGTTCGGTTGAAAGGAAATCGTAAAAATTGTAAAGAGCCATGGTTTTCAAGGGAAATTGGACACTTGGTTCGGAAAAAGAGGGAGATCTACAATAGTTATAGGCAGCATGGAGTAAATGAGGTGCTTGAGGAGTATAAAGAATGTAAAAAGAATCTTAAGAAAGAAATTAGAAAAGCTAAAAGAAGATATGAGGTTGCTTTGGCAAGTAAGGTAAAAGTAAATCCGAAGGGTTTCTACCGCTATATTAATAGCAAAAGGATAACAAGCGATAAAATTGGACCATTAGAGAGTCAGAGTGGCCAACTATCTGCAGAGCCAAAAGAGATGGGGGAGATATTGAACAGTTTCTTTTCTTCGGTATTCACCAAGGAGAAGGATATTGAATTATGTGAGGTAAGGGAAACAAGTAGAGTAGCTATGGAAACTATGAGGATCAAAGAAGAGGAAGTACTGACACTTTTGAGAAATATAAAAGTGGATAAGTCTCCAGGTCCGGACAGGATATTCCCTAGGACATTGAGGGAAGTTAGTGTAGAAATAGCAGGGGCTATGGCAGAAATATTTCAAATGTCATTAGAAACGGGAATAGTGCCGGAGGATTGGCGTACTGCGCATGTTGTTCCATTGTTTAAAAAGGGGTCTAAGAGTAAACCTAGCAATTATAGACCTGTTAGTTTGACGTCAGTGGTGGGCAAATTAATGGAAAGAATACTTAGAGATAATATATATAAGCATCTGGATAAACAGGGTCTGATTAGGAACAGTCAACATGGATTTGTGCCTGGAAGGTCATGTTTAACTAATCTTCTTGAATTTTTTGAAGATGTTACTCGGGAAATTGATGAGGGTAAAGCAGTGGATGTTGTGTATATGGACTTCAGTAAGGCCTTTGACAAGGTTCCTCATGGAAGGTTGGTTAAGAAGGTTCAATGGTTGGGTATTAATGGTGGAGTAGCAAGATGGATTCAACAGTGGCTGAATGGGAGATGCCAGAGTGTAATGGTGGATGGTTGTTTGTCAGGTTGGAGGCCAGTGACGAGTGGGGTGCCACAGGGATCTGTGTTGGGTCCACTGTTGTTTGTCATGTACATCAATGATCTGGACGATGGTGTGGTAAATTGGATTAGTAAGTATGCAGATGATACTAAGATAGGTGGGGTTGTGGGTAATGAAGTAGAGTTTCAAAGTCTACAGAGAGATTTATGCCAGTTGGAAGAGTGGGCTGAAAGATGGCAGATGGAGTTTAATGCTGATAAGTGTGAGGTGCTACATCTTGGCAGGACAAATCAAAATAGGACGTACATGGTAAATGGTAGAGAATTGAAGAATGTAGGTGAACAGAGGGATCTGGGAATAACTGTGCACAGTTCCATGAAAGTGGAATCTCATGTAGATAGGGTGGTAAAGAAAGCTTTTGGTGTGCTGGCCTTTATAAATCAGAGCATTGAGTATAGAAGTTGGGATGTAATGTTAAAATTGTACAAGGCATTGGTGAGGCCAATTCTGGAGTATGGTGTACAATTTTGGTCGCCTAATTATAGGAAGGATGTCAACAAAATAGAGAGAGTACAGAGGAGATTTACTAGAATGTTGCCTGGGTTTCAGCAACTAAGTTACAGAGAAAGGTTGAACAAGTTAGGGCTTTATTCTTTGGAGCGCAGAAGGTTAAGGGGGGACTTGATAGAGGTTTTTAAAATGATGAGAGGGATAGACAGAGTTGACGTGGAAAAGCTCTTCCCTCTGAGAGTAGGGAAGATTCAAACAAGGGGACATGACTTGAGAATTAAGGGACTGAAGTTTAGGGGTAACATGAGGGGGAACTTCTTTACTCAGAGAGTGGTAGCTGTGTGGAATGAGCTTCCAGTGAAGGTGGTGGAGGCAGGTTCGTTTTTATCATTTAAAAATAAATTGGATAGTTATATGGATGGGAAAGGAATGGAGGGTTATGGTCTGAGCGCAGGTATATGGGACTACGGGAGATTATGTGTTCGGCACGGACTAGAGGGGTCGAGATGGCCTGTTTCCGTGCTGTAATTGTTATATGGTTATTATTATATGGTTAAACCACCCTTCCCCAAGTATTTTCCCTGGAACCGCAGGAGATGTGACATCTGTCCCTATACCTCCTCCCTCACATCCACCCAGGGACACCAGCAGTCCTTCCAGGTGAGTCAGAGGTTCACGTGCACCTCCTCTAAACTCATCTACTGCATTCTGTGTTCCCAATATGAGCTCCTTCGCATCGGCGAGACCAAGTATACACTCAGTGACCGTTTCGGTGCACTCGGTCCACAAAGGTCTGCTAGATCTCCTGGTTGCTAAGCATTTTAACTCCCTTTCCCTTTCCCATACTAACATTTCTGTCCTGGGCCTCCTCCATTGCCAGAGTGAAGCAACACGCAAAGGAAGAACAGCATCTCATATTCCGCTTGGATAGCTTACAACCTAACAGTATGAACATTTAATTCTCCAATTTTAAGTAACTAATCTACAAATGACCCTCACCCACTCCCTCCATGTGCCTCATCTGAACGCACCCATTTCTTTCCTTCTTCCTCCCTTTCCACCTATATTCCTTCTTCATAATATTCACCTCTTCTATCCTTATCTCACACGTTCTGCCATTTCATCTTTGGCATTTGTCCAACCATCTGCGTATCAATGACCTACCTCATCAGTATCCACCCAGAGCTCACTAAGTTTGGACCTGTTCCTCTTCTCTTCCAGCTTGCTCCCTTGCCCCACCACTTTCTGCCCGAAGAAGTATCCTGACCCAAAACGTCACCTATCAATATTCTCCAGAGATGCTGCCTGACCCGCTGAGTTACACTAGCACTTTGCATCTTACCTTCAGAATATTTGTTTTCATGTACTTTGGAAGCAGTAACCAGTTTGAAATTAAAAGGAAGATAGACACAGAAAGCTGGAGTAACTCAGCGGGATAGGCAGCAACTCTGAAGAGAAGGAATGGGTGACGTTTTGGGTTGAGACCCGCCTTCAGAAATTAAAAGGACAGTTTTGCAAACAAACAGACCATCTGCAGACATGACCATGACTCAATCTCCTGATCATCAACCAAATGTAAGACAAAGGGGTATGTTAATTGTCCTACATCAAACCAGAAATCTTCGGTTTAAGTCATTTCACACCCTTGTGATAGGGATGACGGAAGCTTCCAGACCAGATTTATTTTGTTACTTGGCACATCAAGCTTGGCCACAGGCATATTTGTCTGTCTAGCAATAAATGCGGGATTTTTGTACTCAGGAGAGTTAAAGCACTGTCCCACGGTACAGCTGACTGGCAGGGCGCTGCTCCTGCCAGCGGTAAGTTTAAACCTGCAAGGTAAGTTTTAAACTTATTCCCAGGTTATGTGCTTTCTTGTAGGAATCTCTCCTTACAGAGTTTCCTGTTGGATTTTGGGGCGAATACCGGGTGGCCCGCGGGGAAACCTTTATAGACCACGGGGAATCCCAGTCGGACCGCAGGGAACCCCGGTCATGACCTCGGGGAATCTCAGCCACGGACCGTGGGGAACCCACTATGGAGACCGCGGAAGTGCGGGTAGCGGGCGGCGGTTTAATTCACTTTCCGAGTTGCTGGCGGTGGAGCCAACGGCTTCAGACTGGTGCTGGTAGCACCTAGGCAACCCTGCTTGGAGGGTTAGCCATGAAATTGTATCTCCCTCTCTGAGGAGGGGAGCGTAGGGAAGAGGAGTCACCGGGAGGATTCCTGATGGAGAGGATCCCCTCTTTCAATGGGTAGCATTTTAAACGTTCTAACCTACATGGAGCACCTGATGGAGAGGTGCTCCACAATGATATGCTCCAAAGGAGGGAGTTATATCACCGTGGGTCTCCTCGGGGGCCCACGGCAACAGCACCTGCTACAAGGCTGCATCAGGTCTCCCTCTCTGAGGAGGGGAGTATTCGGGGTCAGTTCCTGTCTGACAGAGCAAAAATCCTGGTATAGGTCCGTAGGAGGGGCCATGTCAGTGCAGGTATCCTCAGGGGCCTGCGGCAGCACCTGTGTCAGGGCTGCCTACGAAATCTCCCTCGCTGTGGAGGGGAGTGCGAGTGGTCAGTGTGTAACTGACGTCATATTCGAAGTATGTCCGTGGTACATCCTGGAGCACATGCATATGGCTCCAAGAAAATACTTGCAAACAAAAGGGTTACTGCCGTGGGCAGAAAACCTGGAAGGGGCCAGAGTTCCCCTCACGGCCGGCAGTGAACAGCACTATCAGGGGTGACATGGAAAAAAAAAATAAAAAAATAAACCAGCAGCCGAAGCTTCTCTTCTCTGTACCATGACACCCAGCGAGACCTGGGTGTCATGGTACACCAGTCATTGAAAGTGGGCATGCAGGTGCAGCAGGCAGTGAAGAAAGCGAATGGTATGTTAGCTTTCATAGCAAAAGGATTTGAGTATAGGAGCAGGGAGGTTCTACTGCAGTTGTACAGGGTCTTGGTGAGACCACACCTGGAGTATTGCGTACAGTTTTGGTCTCCAAATCTGAGGAAGGACATTATTGCCATAGAGGGAGTGCAGAGAAGGTTCACCAGACTGATTCCTGGGATGTCAGGACTGTCTTATGAAGAAAGACTGGATAGACTTGGTTTATACTCTCTAGAATTTAGGAGATTGAGAGGGGATCTTATAGAAACTTACAAAATTCTTAAGGGGTTGGACAGGCTAGATGCAGGAAGATTGCTCCCGATGTTGGGGAAGTCCAGGACAAGGGGTCACAGCTTAAGGATAAGGGGGAAATCCTTTAAAACCGAGATGAGAAGAACTTTTTTCACACAGAGTGGTGAATCTCTGGAACTCCCTGCCACAGAGGGTAGTCGAGGCCAGTTCATTGGCTATATTTAAGAGGGAGTTAGATGTGGCCCTTGTGGCTAAGGGGATCAGAGGGTATGGAGAGAAGGCAGGTACGGGATACTGAGTTGGATGATCAGCCATGATCATATTGAATGGCGGTGCAGGCTCGAAGGGCCGAATGGCCTACTCCTGCACCTAATTTCTATGTTTCTATGTTTCTATTTATCCAACAGGTATACCTGGATGAGGAAGCAAAAGCTGTCGGAATAATCAAGGTGTCGAACAAAGCTTCATCGTTTCGGCGACAACACACCTCATGCCTCATTGGCAGTAAGCAGTTCACTGAAGCTTGTGGCAGCTGGAAAGCTGGGCAGAGGTCTTTCAGGCCAAGGTCCAAGCCGGTCTCAGGAAATATGGAATCTACACACCCTACCAGTCCTACTCTTCAATCAAGGACGGGAATAGAACCCACATCAGGGGCCTTTGGGCTTACCATAAGACCACCAGTAGCCCTGGAGGTAGTTGGGTCTGGTTTTTCCAAAACATGGGGTCTGTGGACTATTAACATGTTGGGAATATTTACGCTTGTTTTTTGCACAAATGACAATGATAAGATTCAGATTCATTAATAACATGTGATTTATTTTTGCACAGTATACAAGGGTTCCAAGCATGGCTTGGAACTAGGGCCCGAGTTATCTTTCGAGGCAGGCTCAGTATAACAGCCAGGATTGCCTTCCGAGACAAGCTCAGGAATATGGCCAAAGTTGTCTTTCGAGGCAGGCTCAGTATCATGACCGGAGTTGTCTTTCAAGGCAGGCCCAGTATTATGGCCAGAGTTGTCATTCAAGGCAGTCAGTATTATGGCCAGAATTACCTTCCGAGACAGGCTCGGGAATTTGGTGAACGGTGGAAGATGTCGGTTCATCTTTGATTTAACTCATATGTGCAACAGAGAATTTCAGAATATGGAAATTTATTACTGTTAAACAACTGATTTCCATTCTCATGGATCACCCTTGATTAACTCACATTCACATGTGCAGTATAATTTTTTAATGGGAAACTTTGTTACTGTCTAATAGCGGATATTCAAAGGATACTTTATGGCATGCATTGATCTCAAAGATGCATACTATTCAATTCCCATTCACAGGGCTCACCGGAGATATTTGAAATTTAGCTGGATGGGCAACGATAGCAGTTAAAACATTGTAAAATGGGCTAACTTCCGCTCCCAGGTTATTTACCACATTACTCAAAGCTCAAAGCTCAAAAATACAGATTTATGGCCTATCTGGATGATATTCCAAAAACGCTGATTCTTGCTAAATTAGCTGTTTCAGCCGCAAAACTAACATTTGAGAAATTACGGTTTCTCATCCATCCAATTAAATTTAAGTTGATTCCAACTAGAGTTATAGATTGCGATGTACCTTTAACTATATTAATTGTCTGTGACTCCGCCCTGGGGCAAGAGATTGTGGCCAGTGTAAATTGGCAATTTAGTGGTTGTTTTTCAGCTGCGTAATTAGAGCCTTTGCATTATCAGAATTTACATCGTGCAAAGGAGCAAGCTCTCAAGTACCATGAAGGTCATTTTTCAACAGATCTATGCTATTACCAGCTGAAGCTATGTCACAATGTTGAACAATATTCAGCATTGCTTCAGTACTTTTGGTAATTTTTACCTTCAGTTTATGTTACAAACTGTTGCTAATGCTCAAAGATGGGGAATTACTATCCCACCTCTAGTCAGAGGCAGATGGGATGTGCATGAGTTACCAATCCATCAGTTATGTGGTATCAACTACCTAAAATCACTAGGTGCATTCTATGGGTTAAAGGCTTATTGTGCGAATATGCATATCTACATGCTCAACTACAAGTTGACACACTACGGTGATGGCATATTTTAGTCACATGGGTTCAATTAAGTTAATATCCTGTGATAGTTTACCTAACCTAATTTGGCGCTGGTGTATCATCACGTAAATAAATGACAACACAATGAATGTCTAGTCTCAATCAACAGTTGCAAAATTATCTGGCATGGCAACCATTCTCAGGGGCAGTGGCGATGGATACATTCTCGCTACTCTGGGGAGGAATGTTCGTTATGTTTTCCTCCATTTTGCCTCATCAGTCGGTGCTTGCTTAAAAACCAGCAAGACTCCGCCTCAGACTTGATAGTGCCTGACTGGCCTATACAGCCATGGGTCCACTCATACAGCGAATGATAACAGAGCCTTTTTATGGCTGTTCCCAAACACAAAATCTGCTGGTTTACCCCATGACTGGGGAGAACCATCCTCTGCATGAGCGAATCAAATTGTTGGTTTGCAGACAATGAGAAGACCTTTTCCTGGGGTACGGACTGTCAGGTTGTACAGTGGATGTAATCACTACGGCCTGAAGAGATAGTACCAACATAACATCTCCTATATCAAGGAATGGTAAGTGTCCTGTTTACAGTCCAATATATCGTACGTATAACAGATGTCTTGGTATTCCTCTCAAAGCTATATTTCACGAGAGATGGAGTTATATGAATTGTTACAGTAGTGCCTTGTTGTCATACTTCCTGACTGGCACTATGCTGTCGGGTCTCGACCTCTGATATCCAGATTTATGAAGGGTATCTTCAACTCAAATTCCCCCAGGCCCAGGTACACAGACATATGGGATGTTATGTCCTGCTAACGCTACGTCGCCGGTGGGCTCCAGCTACATTCCTGTCCTTGGTCTATTCACTTAGTAGTTATCCTCATGGCACTGGGTTCATCGCAACGGGCCCAGTCATTGCATAAACTGCGACTGGACAGGATGGTTACAGCTGCAAATAATATGATATTTTATGTTCATGACTTACTCTTACAGTCAGGTCTCAAACTAGTTTCATGGCATACCCCATGGACCTTTGGTGTGGGTATGGTCACACATCTACAGTCATCATGTCATCATGTCACCATAAACCTTAGAGGCTCTGAACTAGCATGTTTGTTAGTTACACACAAAAAAAAAACCCTCAAACGCAGGTATCAGTATAGACCATCCCCAGGTGATTTAACGGGTTGGCTTGTGCAGGAGTGAACACTGATGTTTCAAATCTCACTCCACCAGGGCTGCAACAACATCAGCAGCGAGGGTTGTGAATGTTTTCGCTGGACCTCATCCTAGTGGCTGCAGTATGGTCAAACCAGCGAATTTCCAAATGTGTTATAATAAACCCATTTGCCAGACCAGGGGTATTTGCCAATTTTTGCACTATTTTTAGGTTCTAATTTTTAATTCCTCCTGGATGAGTGGGATTACTATTATCATCATTAAAAGCACCAGCATGTTTCAATTTATGTCATGCTTTATTCAATTTCACTCATCCCTGGTCAATTGTTGGCAGTGTGTGACGCATGGACTCGTTTTCCACGGCATGAAATCACAGAGCTTCAAAATCTTCACGTAGTCACTCACGTGACTCCGAAATAAAATGGTAAGATTAAACGAGAACTTACCAGTTTGAAGTTTAATCTTTATTTTATGAGGAGTTACGATGAGGGATTACGTCCCCTCCGCTCACAACCCTCTCTCATAAAGATCAGCTGGTAGTTCTAGGTTCTCAAATCTTACTATATTCAGTTCATCAACTGTTATCTGTGATTTCACACCGCTGCTTTGAAGATTGACGCGCATGCGGGCTGACGGCCTTCTTCACGTAATCGTAATTCCTCATAAAATAAAGATCAAACTTCAAACTGGTAAGTTCTCATTTAATCTTACCATTCTTATTTCTAGAGCAACAGTCTTGCTATTCAATTCCTTTGTGACTTCTCCCATTGTCCCAGAACAAAAGTATGAAGGGGTTCTCCACTGATACAAATCATGTGTCTTGAAAACTTTTCCACAAAGACACTAGTGCGTAGTCTGATAACATTGAAACACTTCTTCTTACAGGTTCAACCACTGCTCGAAGTTTCACTGTTCGTAGATTTATCATAAAAAAAATTGCTAGCAATTCTGGCAGAACCCCTTTAAAGATTACAGACTGTGTTTCAGTTGCGTTAGGCATACTTAATATTCGGCGTCCTGCTGACATGTGCAATCACTGAACAGCTTGAGAAGTACTGGATGGACAAAACTATCAATTAAAAGAAAAGACGATGCCAATTTAACTTTTTGCTTGCTTTGCAATGAACTGGCATAAATTGATTGAACTGGCATTAATTGATTGCACACTGCGATCCTCGTGCCCATTTTGGGGGTTTAGCTTTTATCTCCACAGCTAACTTTGTGCATACCACACATCTATGACAAATTAGTAGAATAATATAATGGTGAGGCAGAGAAATAGGGCACTTAGTTTATTGAGAACTCACTACTTTTTCCAAACGATTGAGATTGTGTTGGCTTTTTCTAAGAGCACTGAATTAAACTATGAACTATAGACTGTCTTTGGTTGCGCTAAGGATTTAAGGGAATTTTTTCACTAGTATTGGGGATATTAATTTATTAAATTTTTGTATACACTGTTTACAGACCTGTTATGGAAATATGTAAGAATTTCATTGTGTAGGAAGGAACTGCAGATGCTGTTTACACTGAAGATAGACACAAAATGCTAGAGTAACTCAGCGGGTCAGGCAGCAACTCTAGAGAAAAGGAATAGGTGACGTTTCGGATCAAGACCCTTCTTCAGACCTTTCTTCTTAAGAATTTCATTGTTCTGTTGTCAGCACGTGACAATTAAACACTATTGCCTCTTGAGCTATCCAATTAGTTCCACTCTTTCCTCATTCCCCACAATTCTACTATGTTTAATATTTTAAGTATTTATTTCATTCCCTTTTAACAGCTGTTGTAGAATCGGGAGCCATATCACTCTAAAACTATCCTCTCAGGATTCATTTCCACATCTGTTCTGAACCCTATACAACCTTCCTGAAGTGTGATGCCACCAATTGAGCATAATCCTTCAACTGGAGCCAAAATTGTACTTTATAGGAGTTCAGCCTAACTTCTTGGCTTGCACTCTTCATTCTTACAAGAGAATTCCAGGACACTGCAGGTTTCAGTAATTGCTTTGTTAACCTGTCCTGACAACTTCAGTGATTTATACATGAGCACCCTTTCAACTTTTTGTGTTCTCTCTAACATCATACCATGTGGCTCATTTGTCTCTTCCCTATATTTGTACCAAAACTTAGAAAAGTGTGAATTACACTAAGTCCACTCTACTGTCATACCTTTGTACTCTTAATGCCTAATGTTACAATACTAATAATAATGAATATTTATAACAATTAATTATTCATTCATTCTTGCACTTCTATCAGGTGTAACATGTGCAGATTTTGAAATTACTTTTGGTTTCCCCCAGGACATTAATGCTTCGCCCAGAACCAAGACATCAATGTTCACCAAAGTCAGGAGAAATACTGAAATGGAACCTTGCCAAACTCCACAGTAAATCTGTTACGAGTCCAAAACACAATTATCTTATCCTTAGCAATTTTCTATCAAAGCTGTCATGGATACATTCCATGGACCTAAGGCGAGAAGACTATAAAAGTAGATGATTAGCAAAGATGGACATGAAAACAAATGGATAACAAATTTGGACATGAACAATCCAAACATGAAGAGAAAATGTATCCATGTATGTAACAGGATGGAATTAGCTTTTGACACAGTGTGACATCAGTAAAACTCTACGATAACATAAGAGCGACAATAAAAACTGCAGATCCTGAAAATCCAAAATAAAACAGAAATGTCAGGAGCAATCAATTGGCCAGAGAGGATCTGTGACAAGAGAAAAAGAGTTAATGTTTCAAGATGAAAAGATTGTTTGTCAGAACTGCTTTTGACAAAGCATCTTTGACTCGAAATATTATCTCTTTTTCTATTCCCCACAGATGCTGCCTGTCCTGCTGAGTTTTTCCAGTATTGTTGGTTTCCATTTGACCTCAAAAGAGTATTGTGATGCACTTCAAAGGTGCGTTATGACTTATTTTGGAACACACTATTATTGGGTTCACCGTACACTTGGCAGGACTGCAATTTTGACAGATGATTTTGAGTTTGTTATTTGCGTGGAAATAATGGATCAGATTATGTTGGACCCAGCCTGCTTGTCATGCCCGCCCGCCCACCTATATTCACCTATTTCAGATCCAAAAACTAAAAAGATAAAAATCAAGCAAAAAAATTCCAGGTGCTGGAAATTTGAAACAAAATGGAAAAATTCTGTTCAAAACCAGCAGGTGAGGAGGGATCTCTGGAAGGAGTAAGTCAATGCATCAGGTTGAAGACCCTTCATCACACCCTTTCAGGTGCAGGGGAGTGTGCTGGGGGACTAAACGAGTTACCACTCTGCACTTGAGTGGTCTTCTAGAATAGAATGCCATTTATTGTCATTCATACAAACAAGGTTCAAACGACAATTCGTTCCTGCAGTCATAACAGCAAAAATCCAAAACACACATTTAACACAATTCCACACAAACATCCATTGAATTGAATTGAATTGAATTGAATCCTTTATTTGTCATTCAGACCTTTCGGTCTGAACGAAATGCTGTTGCCTGCAGCCATACATGTAATAAAAACAAAACACAATAAACACAAATTAACATCCACCACAGTGAGTTCACCAAACACCTCCTCACTGTGATGGAGGCAAAAGTCTTAGAGTTACTGTCTCTTCCCTCCTCTTCTCCCTCTGCGCCGAGGCGATACCCCACCGGGCGATGGTAAGTCAGTCCCGCGGTTCAAGCTCCGCGGCCCGGGGGGTGGTCGAAGCTGCCCGCAGTTGTTGCAACGGGTGCTCCGGAAAACAGGCACCAGCCTGTGACCTGCGAGCTCCCGACATTGTCCTCCATTGGCCCGCGGCCGAGCCCCGGATCCAGGTCGCCGCCGCCAGAACGCCGCCTCAGCCGCCGTAGCACCGTCTCCGCTCCGCACCGGGCCGCCCACAAGGCAGCGTCTCAGCCCCGCACCGGGCTGCCCCCACGAGAGCACCTTCCTGCCGGGAGCCGGTCCGCCCTCACGGCAGCGTCTCAGCCCCGCACCGGGCTGCTCACACGGGAGCGCCTTCCAGCCGGTAGCCGTGCCGGCCGCACAGGAGTGTCTCAGCCCCGCACCGTTCGCCCTCACCGGAGCGCCGAGTCGTGCCGCTACCCGGACGTCGCCACAGCTCGAAGACGGCCAGCCTCGCGTTGGTGAGTCCTGGCTGGCTCTACCTCCGGACCCTCGAGGTCGGTCGCAGGTTGGAGGCCGCCAGCTCCGCCAT
Source organism: Amblyraja radiata (assembly GCF_010909765.2). Lineage (NCBI taxonomy): Eukaryota > Metazoa > Chordata > Chondrichthyes > Rajiformes > Rajidae > Amblyraja > Amblyraja radiata. The sequence goes on along the minus strand of NC_045958.1, from coordinate 47,635,793 downwards.
TAGGCCTCAGCGCAGACGGGGGAAGAGAAGGGGGATACGACAAAAAGTCGCATTCCCCCGAAGGGAGAGACAGAAAGCTCTGTTTCACCCCCCCCCCCACACACATAACACCACCTAATAACCAAAAAATGTACTAAACTAGACAAAAAAAAACAACATAAAAAGTAAAAACAGACAGACTGCAGGCGAGCCGCAGCTGTATCACAGCGCCGCCACTTCCGGAAACTTCAGTGAATCTCCAAACACCTCCTCACTGTGTTGGAAGGCAAAAGTCTTATTTCTTCCCTGCTCTCTGTTCTTTATTCTTCTCCCGCAGTCAAGCAGTCAAACTGCTGCATCGAGCCCCAGGTCGATTCCTGTTGGAGGCCGCCGGCTCCACGATGTTAGGCCCCAAAGACAACGGAGACTCGACAGGGAAAAGGTCGTGTCCCCGTTCAGGGAAGAGATTAAAAAGTTTCTCCCACCAACCCCCCCCCCCGCACCCCCACATATACACCGCTAAAAATAAAGTAAAACTAAAACCAAAAACATACACCTAACAGGACAAAAAGAAAGAAAAGACAGACGGACTGCAGTCGAGCCACTGCCACAAGGCGCCGCCACACCAAAGGAGGATCTATGGGGAGGATCGGATGCCCAGGGGTGAGGTCCCCATTCCAGAACACACTGAATTTTTGACATGTCGACAGTTTAGTTTAGTATACTTTAGTTTCGAGCTACAATGTGCAAACAGGCCCTTTGGCCCACTGAGCCCACTCAGACCAATGATCACCCCTACATAGAAACTTTTTTTTACAGAGGCCAATTAACTAGAAACCTGCACATCTTTGGAATGTGGGAGGAAATCTGAGCACCCGGAGAAAACCCACGCAGTGAAAGGGATACTGTGCAAATTCCATACAGACATCACTGGTAGTCAGGATCGAATCCAGTTCCCTGGTGTTGTCAGGCAGCAGCTCAACAACTGCATCACTGTCAAGTCAAGTCAAGAGTCAAGAGTGTTTTATTGTCATATGTTCTGGATGGGACTGTAATTCTTACTTGCTGCAGCACATCAGAAATTGTAAATATTTAAACATAGTACATAACGGAGGAAGAGAATAAATAGAAAAAGTTAAATAAATACCAAATATAGCGCAATAATAAAGGTCTTTTGCAGTTCAGAGCCCATTGTTGTGTTGAATAGCCTGATGGCTGTAGGGAAGAAGCTGTTCTTGAACCTGGACGTTACAGTTTTCAGGCTCCTGTTCCTTCTTCCTGATGGCAATGGTGAGATGAGTTTGTAGCCAGGATGGTGTGGGTCCTTGATGATTTTGGCTGCTTTTTGAGGCAGCGACTATGATAGATCCCTTCGATGGTGGGGAGTTCAAAGCCGGTGATGGACTGGGCAGTGGTCACAACGTTTTGTAGTCTTTTTCGCTCCTGGACTTTAAATTGCCGAACCAGGCCATGATGCAACCAGTCAGAATGTTCTCTACCGTGCACCTGTAGAAGTTTAGGAGAATCCTCTTTGACATGCCGAATCTCCGTAATCTTCACAGGAAGTAGAGTCACTGATGTGCTTTCTTTATAATTGCATCGGTGTGCTGGGTCCATCTCTGTGCTGCCTCGTCAGCTAATGATATATGTTTCTAAACGAGGTAGTTCATAACAATGTAAATAGCTTTAAAATAATTAAAAATTAAAAAACACAACATTCAAAGCACATTGAAATACTAATATAATATTAAAATGATTAAATAAAGTTAAATATGCCAGGCACTTAAATGGGCAAGGCACGGACCAATGCTGGTAAATGAGTAATAGCAAGGAATTGAAGATGCTGGTTTATACCAAAGATAAATACAAACTGCTGGAGTAACTCAGTGGGTCAGGCAGCAGCTCTGAAAAAAAATGGATAGAAGACATTTTGTACTGCAGCATTTTGTGTCAATAATAATAATAATAATAATAATAATAATAATAATAATAATAATAATAATAATAATAATAATAATAATAATAATAATTATTATTATTATTATTATTATTATTATTATTATTATTATTATTATTATAATAATAAATACATTATTGATCCCCTCAGGGAAATTCAGATGTCCAGAAGCCCCCAACCAACAAACCCACAGATTCAAAACGAATGCAGACAGAAAATACATAGAATACAATGTGGACACTACCTGAGAGCAATAAATACTGAAAAAGACCAATAATTAACCGTTAAAAATTAAAAATTGCAAAATGCATCCCCCTACAGCCTAGCGGTCCGAATTATAAAATCTAATGGCTGCAGGGGTGAAGGATCTCCTGAAGCGCTCCGTTCTACAGGGCAGGGAGAGGAGCCGGTTGTTGTTCCGAGTGCTCTTTTGACTCTCCAGAATTACATGGAGGGGATGCCCGGGGTTTTTCAGGATGACCTGCACCTTGTGCCTCATACGCCTCTCAAGCACATCTATCCCAGAGTCTACTCTCCCCTCCAGCACTGAGCTAGCGCGTTTAACCAGTTTGACCAGCTTCTAGTTGTTTTTTGCACTAATGCTGTTGCCCCAGCAGACAACAACGTAGAAAATAACACTTGCAACCATCGTGTTGTAAAACATGTGCAGCATATCATTAGACACATTGAAGGATTTGAGCCTTCTGAGGAAAAAGAGTCTGCTCTGGCCTTTTTTGTAGAGGGAGTCAGAGTTGACAGACCAGTCCAGTTTGTTATCAAGGTGCACTCCAAGGTATTTATATGTCTGCACCACCTCAATGTCGGCCCCTGTAGCGTTGACCGGCTGAAGGGGGAGATTGGACCTGCCAAAGTTAACCACCATCTCTTTAGTCTTAGTTGTGTTCAGGATGAGACAGTTCTCTTCACTCCAGGCACAAAAGGCACTGGTCAAGTTCCTGTATTCCTCCTCCTGCCCGTTCCTTACACATGCCACAATCGCTGTATCATCTGAATATTTCTGTACGTGGCATGTGTCAGACTTATAGTTAAAGTCTGCTGTATACAGGGTGAAGAGGAACGGGGCCAGAACCGTTCCCTGTGGGGCTCCAACATTGCACACCACTGTGCCAGAGACACTGTCCCCCAGCTTAACAAACTGTGGTCGACCCGTCAGGTAGTCGTATATCCAGGAGATAAATGTGGAATCCACCCCCATCTTCTTAAGCTTGTCATTCAGAATCAGGGGTTGGATGGTGTTGAACGCACTTGAGAAGTCGAAGAACATAATCCTCACATAGCCACCGGGTTTGTCCAAAAAGGAGTAGATCCGGTGCAGCATATAGAGGACTGCGTCATCCACCCCGATGTTCTCCTGGTATGCAAACTGTAGTGGGTCGAGTGCGTGCTGGACTTGTGGTCTCAGGAGACGAATGAGTAGCCGCTCCATTGTTTTCATGATATGGGATGTAAGGGCCACCGGTCTGTAGTCGTTGATCTCGGTCGGCCGCCCTGCTTTGGGAACCGGCACGAGACATGATGTTTTCCACAGACCTGGTACCCTCCCTGACTGGAGGCTCAGGTTGAAAATGGTCTGGAGCGGCTCCGCCAGCTGAGCTGCACAGTCTTTTAGTAGCCTGGGACATACACCATCAGGGCCAGCTGCTTTACCAGGGCGCAACCTCCTCAGCTCAGCTCTCACCTCGTCCGCCGTGAAGAACAGTTGAGGAGATGCCGGCATAGGAGGTGCTGCAGCTGTGGTGTTGGGGGGGCTGCCTCGTGGAGGTGATGGTGGGGGAGAGGCTGCACCTGTAGAGGTGGGAGGGGATACCAAATCAAACCTGTTATAGAACAGGTTAAACTCATTGGCCTTGTCCACGTCTCCTGGCGGCTGGCTTCTCTTCTCCTTGAAGCCAGTGATGGTCTTCATTCCTCTCCACACCTCTTTGATGTTGTTGTACTGCAGTTTCTTCTCCAGCTTCCTTTTATAGTCCCCTTTTGCCTGCTTCATACTCCTTTTCAAGTGGTGCTGTACCCTCTTGATTTTTTCCCGATCACCAACCTTGAAAGCCTCTTTTTTCTCGTTTAGGAGGCTCTTGATGTTGCTTGTAATCCAAGGTTTGTTATTGGGAAAGCAACAAACAGTTCTTACTGGCACAACAACATCCCTACAGAAGTTGATGTAGTCCGTTATGCATCCAGCCATCCTGTCGATGTCCATACAGCTGTTTAATTCCTGTGGCTCCATCAGTATGTCCCAGTCTGTGCATTGAAAGCAGTCCCTCAGTGATTCACTGGCATCTGGTGTCCACTTTCTGAAAGACCGGGTGGTTGTAGGCTGTCTCAGTACACAGGGTTTGTAAGAAGGCCTTAGATAAACCAGGTTGTGATCTGATTTGCCAAGCGGTGGAAAGGCTAAGACACTATAGGCCTCTTTGACATTGACATAGCACAAGTCCAGTGTCTTATTGTGCCTTGTGGGACAGTCAACATACTGTGAGAAGCCTGACAAGTGGGGGCTGATGTTCACATGATTGAAGTCCCCTGATAAGGCAATGAGTACGTCAGGGTGTTGGGTCTGTAATCTCACGACAGTCTCTTGGATGACGCCACATGCGACTACAGGCTCCGCTCGAGGAGGAATGTAAACAATAATGGCGACGATGTGGGAGAACTCCCTCGGTACATAATAAGTTCAAGTTCAAGTGAGTTTATTGTCATGTGTCCCTGTATAGGACAATGAAATGCTTGCTTTGCTTAAGCACACAGAAAATAGTAGGCATTTACTACAAAACAGATAAATGTGTCCATATACCATGATATAAATATATACACACATGAATAAATAAACTGGTAGTGCAAATAACAGAAAGTGGTTGCTAATAATCAGAGTTTTGTCCGAGCCAGGTTTAATAGCCTGATGGCTGAGGGGAAGTAGCTATTCCTGAACCTGGTTGTTGCAATCTTCAGGCTCCTGTACCTTCTACCTGAAGGTAGCAGGGAGATGAGTGTGTGGCCAGGATGGTGTGGGTCCTTGATGATACTGCCAGCCTTTTTGAGGCAGCGACTGCGATAAATCCCCTCGATGGAAGGAAGGTCAGAGCCGATGATGGACTGGGCAGTGTTTACTACTTTTTGTAGTCTTTTCCTCTCCAGGGCGCTCAAATTGTCGAACCAAGCCACGATGCAACCGGTCAGCATGCTCTCGACTGTGCACCTGTAGAAGTTAGAGAGAGTCTTCCTTGACAATCCGACTCTCCGTAATCTTCTCAGGAAGTAGAGGCGCTGATGAGCTTTTTTGATAATTGCGTTAGTGTTCTCGGACCAGGAAAGATCTTCAGAGATGTGCACGCCCAGGAATTTGAAGTTCTTGACCCTTTCAACCATCGACCCGTTGATATAAATTGGGCTGTGGGTCCCCCTCCTACTCCTTCCAAAGTCCACAATCAGTTCCTTGGTTTTGCTGGTGTTGAGGGCCAGGTTATTGCGCTGGCACCATATGGACAGTTGCTCAATCTCTCTTCTGTACTCTGACTCATCCCCATCAGTGATACGCCCCACAATAGTGGTGTAATAAGGTCTCAGTCCAACCGCCAGGAGCTCAATATCCCGACAACAGATCTTATCTTTCACAGTTATGTAACCTGGATTACACCATCTATTGTTCACAAGCAGAGCAAGTCCCCCACCTTTGATCTTCCCACTCGCCTTCGGGTCTCTATCTGCTCGTACCGTAGTGAAGCCGGTGAGATCCACACAGGAATCCGGGATGATGTCCATCAGCCACGTCTCGGTAAAACACATGAGACTGCACTCACGGTAGACCCGTTGGTTCTTCATAAGGGCCTCCAACTCCTCACACTTGTTAGGGAATGAGTTGACGTTCCCCATAAGGATCGATGGCAGAAACGGCTTGTATCTCCACCTCCAGGCCCTTAGCCTGGCCCTTAGCCTGGCACCTGCACGGCAACCATGGAACGGCTTCTTCAGCTCAGACGGAATATGGTGTTTTATTCCGTAAGCTGTCCGTCGCCACTTAAGGAGTTCATCCTTCCTATACGCGACTACACATGCTGTGTAAAAATTACTGCACAGCAGCAGCAGCAGCAGCCAACGCACAAAACACACTAACGCACTAAAGCACTACACAAAACACTGAGCTACAAGGACTTGTATCCAAGTCCTTGTCCTTGTCCTTCACAAAAACTAAACAAAACTAAATAAAAACACTAAACAAAACACACTAAAACGCTAAAACACTAAAACAAAACTCGGAGCTACAAGGGCTTGCTGCCTCTCAGTTCGGCGCATGCGTTCAGTCTATTCAGTCTACCTTCTGGAACTCTCTGCCACAGAGGGTAGTCGCGGCCAGTTCATTGGCTATATTTAAGAGGGAGTTAGATGTGGCCCTTGTGGCTAAGGGGATCAGAGGGTATGGAGAGAAGGCAGGTACGGGATACTGAGTTGGATGATCAGCCATGATCATATTGAATGGCGGTGCAAGCTCGAAGGGCCAAATGGCCTACTCCTGCACCTAATTTCTATGTTTCTATGTTTCTATGAGTATTTGGTGGTAGGCAGGGATGTAGTGGGATGAAGAATGTGCTTCTATACTGCTTCATATTATCATTCTGCGACTCATAATGCTTACCTGCGATTAACTTTCTCTACAGTGTTAACGACCACATTTTAAAAATGGAGTCGCCAATCCTCCACCAGTCCTCTCTGAGTTATATCCAAAGAAGACAGATATGGTTCACCAAGACCCACTCAGCTGCACGTCACAGCTCCAATGCTGTGATCAGCGCTGTGTCAATATATATATATATTTTTTTCAAAATAAACTTTATTCAGGTAATAAATATATACAATACAGGAACCGTGCAAAAAAAATTCATCCGCCATTCTGGGAGGCAATACAAACATTTAATACTGTTTACACACATTTCCCAAAATTCACAAATTTCCCCACAGCCATGTGGCCCACTGTCGTGGAATCCCTTCCTTTATTTTGAGGGGCGTTTCCATCACACCCTGCCCCCCATGTCCAGCAGCGGAAGGACCCTAGACCGTGGTCCTCCCCCACAGAGACTTTGCGTTGGCTGCACCGAGCTTCAGTTCGTCCCTCAGCACGTACTCCTGCAGTCTGCAGCGGGCCAGTCAGCAACATTCCCCGACGGACATCTCGCTCCGCTGGGAGGTCAACAAAGCTCGGGCAGACCAAAGAGCATCTTTCACCGGGTTGATGACCTTCCAGCAGCACTCGATGTCAGTCTCTGGGTCCCTGGGAACAGTCCGTAAATCACAGAGTCCTCTGTGGTGGAGATGTTCGGAATAAATCGTGACCGGGACCCTTGCAAACCTCTCTAGACTCTCTTTGCAAATCAACACTCTGCAAAGAGGTGGGCAACCATCTCCTCTCCATAGCAGCCTTCCCGCAGGCAGCGTGCGCTGGTAGTGTGGTTCCGACGGTGCAGGAAGGATCTCAATACAATAAGTATCCCCAATTCAATACAATAAGGATCTCAATACAATAAGTATCCCCAAGTATTATCCGATCGGCGTTGTTGCAGCTAGGACACCCTTCATACCCGGATGGGGGGGGAAAGGAAATACCTTTGTTGAACATCCACTGGGACAAATGCCAGTAAAATTAGCTAAAGAGGTTTACAGTTTCAAACCAGCCAAACGGGCCCTTATTCTGGAAAACTGCTTTAAACCTGTCTAAATGTGGTGAGCACATCTCTTCTCGGTGCACCATAGAAACATAGAAAAAAAAGTGCAGGAGTAGGCCATTCGGCCCTTCGAGCCAGCACTGCCATTCAATATGATCATGGCTAATCATCCAAAATCAGTACCCCATTTCTGCTTTTTCCCGATATCCCCTGATTCCTTTAGCCCTAAGAGCTAAATCTAACTCTCAATGCCTTGTTTATTTATTACTTAAAAAACAAGCACTTGTCTAACATCAAAGTCGAATTGGTGCAATTCAACAAAGATAAAATGAATGCCAGCTGTTCTTTTTAGGGATTCTGATAAATTTAGATATGAAGCATCACAGTGAAGTTATTTTGACCTAATAACGAAAATTCCCCTCAGGCCAGCTTGTTTGTACTTTAACAAGGAAGGCTCTAGTGCTGACAGGGCAAAGTTATTTTTGCTTGTAAAAGTAAACTAAAAGTTAGTTGATTTATTTGTGGTTTTACTGACAGATGCTGCCACAGAGTCTGCACTTTCTAACAGCATGAGAGCAAACATTTGTTTTCATTTAAAAGAGCTGCCATCTTGACTACAACACAGTGCCAGGAACAAAGAATTGCCATACTGATGCACCCACAGACTGCATCTGAAACACCACTCCTCTGCAGGCAAAAAAAAACGATTAACAACCTGCTTCATTGCAATAAAAGGATGCAACCTCTACTGAAATCAATTCCATACTCTGCTCAGAGTATTAATACTGTATAAAATTCAGGGCCATTTTCATGATGCATGGATATGATGACTGACAGACTTACACACAAATTGCAAGTCAACTGATAAGATGTGAGGGAGCTCATGGTGTAAAGTGGCGCTCACTATTAATGCTTCTCAGGTAATCATGTGCACACAGCTGGTGAGCCTCGAGGCATCAAAATTAATTCAAATTGTGGTTATTAAAATGAATAGATGGAAATTTCCACTCCGCCTGTCCACAAGTTTCCACCACCTGCTCCTGAGTGGAAATACCAGATAGCTGAATTAACTCCTATAATTTCGCACATGCTCAGTTCTCAAAGAAAGACATCAGCAAATATCGGGTACCTTCTATAAATAAATGTGCCAGATCCAGAAACTCCCTGGCATGTGGTATGAGGTAAAGCCAATTTGAGAATAAAGTGGAAAAGAATAAGCCTCAAATGGGTTTTATGCTGTTCAAGAAGGAACTGCGGATGCTGGAAGATCGAAGGTACACAAAATTGCTGGAGAAACTCAGCGGGTGCAGCAGCATCTATGGAGTGAAGGAAATAGATTATGCTGATCTGGGTGCTGTCAGGGAGTTTGCGTATTTTCTCCTGTGAGTGTACAGCTTTGATCTGGAAATGTTTGGCAGTTCAGAGCAGGTCAGCAGGTTAATTGGTTACAGTAAGTGAATTGTAGAATCGGGACAAGGAGGAGATTGTGGGGGAAATAAAGCACGATTAGTGTAAAAGGGTGTTTAATAGGCACCATGAACTAAATGGGTTGACGTGTCTGTTTCCGTGCTGTATGACTCAATGGATAGGGAAAATGGTGTCAGACAACAACTGTACCCCCTTCCCAGAATTGAAGATAATGGAATTGATCTTCAAGAGGTGAGCGGCAGTTGAATGCATGGTCAATGCTACCTCTTCTTTGGTGGTGTCCTGGGTTAAGGATGTCTTGCTTTCTACCCAGTTCTGTAAGGTCTGAGGTGACTGGTGTAGCTGACATGGGACATGTAGATCAGGTGGAGCAGCAGATGTTACCTGGTGCAGATCGTAGTGTAGTTTGGGAGGTGGTAAGTCCTACCACCATTCACCTGCATTGAGTGCTCCCAATAATTGGACTTGAGGTTCTTTGTGCTGTCCACAATATTCATTCTCCACTATGCATGATCAGAGACCAGGGATTCCCAGTGGATATGTTACATCTTTCAAGCCAGTTTTAAAAATATCCTTGAATCGCTGCCTCTGATCATGTCCCAATCGCTACCTATGATAGAGCTCAGAATAGAGTATCTGTTCTCGAGGTTTGACATCAGGCATGTCAACAATAAGATCTGCCTAATGGTGCTGTGTGAATATAATTAGGCCTCAATGTTGGGCATTTTGGCCTAGGAGAGGACATTTATCTTTCCAATGGATTTCAATGATTGTCTAGTTGATGGCGTCTGTCCGGTATCATACGTAGTCCAAGTCTCTTATGTGTATAGAAACATAGAAACATAGAAACATAGAAATTAGGTGCAGGAGTAGGCCATTCGGCCCTTTGAGCCTGCACCGCCATTCAATATGATCATGGCTGATCATCCAACTCAGTATCCCGTACCTGCCTTCTCTCCATACCCTCTGATCCCCTTAGCCACAAGGGCCACATCTAACTCCCTCTTAAATATAGACAATGAACTGGCCTCAACTACCCTCTGTGGCAGAGAGTTCCAGAGATGTGTGAAAAAAGTTTTTCTCATCTCGGTTTTAAAGGATTTCCCCCTTATCCTTAAGGACGACAGATGGCACAATGGGCTAAGTGTTCGGCTGGCAACCTGAAGGTGGCCGGTTCGAATCCTGCTTGGAGTGTGTACTGTCGTTGTGTCCTTGGGCAAGACACTTCACCTACCTTTGCCTGGGACTAGAGACGGAAATTAGCTACTGATTGGCTACAATCTCGCATATTTACATGCAAATGTTCATTAATATGCACTGTCCCTATAAACAAATTATTATTATTATTATTATTATTAAGCTGTGACCCCTTGTCCTGGACTTCCCCAACATCGGGAACAATCTTCCTGCATCTAGCCTGTCCAACCCCTTAAGAATTTTGTAAGTTTCTATAAGATCCCCTCTCAATCTCCTAAATTCTAGAGAGTATAAACCAAGTCTATCCAGTCTTTCTTCATAAGACAGTCCTGACATCCCAGGAATCAGTCTGGTGAACCTTCTCTGCACTCCCTCTATGGCAATAATGTCCTTCCTCAGATTTGGAGACCAAAACTGTACGCAATACTCCAGGTGTGGTCTCACCAAGACCCTGTACAACTGCAGTAGAACCTCCCTGCTCCTATACTCAAATCCTTTTGCTATGAAAGCTAACATACCATTCGCTTTCTTCACTGCCTGCTGCACCTGCATGCCTACTTTCAATGACTGGTGTACCATGACACCCAGGTCTCGCTGCATCTCCCCTTTTCCTAATCGGCCACCATTTAGATAATAGTCTGCTTTCCTGTTTTTGCCACCAAAATGGATAACCTCACATTTATCCACATTATACTGCATCTGCCAAACATTTGCCCACTCACCCAGCCTATCCAAGTCACCTTGCAGTCTCCTAACATCCTCCTCACAGCTAACACTGCCCCCCAGCTTAGTGTCATCCGCAAACTTGGAGATATTGCCTTCAATTCCCTCATCCAGATCATTAATATATATTGTAAATAGCTGGGGTCCCAGCACTGAGCCTTGCGGTACCCCACTAGTCACTGCCCGCCATTGTGAAAAGGACCCGTTTACTCCTACTCTTTGCTTCCTGTTTGCCAGCCAGTTCTCTATCCACATCAATACTGAACCCCCAATGCCGTGTGCTTTAAGGGCAAGAATCACTGCTGCAGCATAAACCATGAATTTTGTGCTGGGTTTGCGATCTTGATCTTAACATTCCCTTTCCTGCAGGCTACCAAAGGCTGTGGTGAAGTTGAAAGTGACTTTAATCAACAATTAACTTTGTTGAGATATGGCTCCCAGCGTAACGGGGCTCTAAAGTGTGGGAAGAGAAAGACATGCAGGGGAGCTAAGAGACTGGAATCATTAACATTTTCAAGAAAGCAGATTATTCCAACCACACTGACTACAGGTGAGACACCCTGCAGTGTAGTATAGCAAAAATATCACTGAGGTCCTCCTCCTAGTTGCTGTGGAGCTGTTCCACAAATCACCTTGCGGCATGACCCTCACGGCATGGTATCTCCGAGAGAAATCCAAGAGCTTTGTCAGCCATTATACGTGGCCATTATTGACTTCACTACAGCTCTTTTCTCCATCATTCAGAAGGAACTGGGGATTTTACTTCGTGGTCACGTGAGTGACTACGTGAAGAACCCGCCAGGACGCATGCTGTCATATCGCTACACGCATTGCGAAACGACAGGCGGGGTGGAACGACGTTCCCCCGTAGCAGCAAGTTTAAAAGCCGAGACCGACAGGTAAGCGAGTTACTCTGCGGTCGTTGTTATTTCTCGTACTGTTTCACAGGTGGGAAAACGATGGATAAAACCAAAAAGTTGACAAGAGCTGCGACAAAGCTGGCTGGGGAGGACCGCGGAGTTGCGGGCAGCCAGCAGCGGCTGATGGCACTAGAATCACCAGTAGTGGGATCAGCTGTGCCCGACTTGGCCCCCGCGCCGGCCAGAACAACACCGTGGCCGGGCGGGAAGGCAAAACGGAAAACTAACAGAGCTGTTGACTCTGATGAGTCTGACTTTGAGGAGATGCCGCGAGCGGCCAGCGACTGTGAGCGCTGGAGCCGAATGGAGCGGCTTATGGAGCAGATGCTCCAACATGACAGACTCCGGGAGATGGAGTCTAGTCACCATGGGTTATACAAAACACCCACAGCAGCACCTTACATAGGGGAGTACTGGGGGTCAATTCTGGGCTGACCGTGAAGAAGGGTTTGCTGAACAAGCAACAAGTGTGCAGGGGGTGCAGGAAGGAGAAAACCTACTGGACATGGTGTCCAAATACATACAGCCACATCAGACTGGAAAAAATCTAGAATAAAAACTAGCATCCAGCATTGATTTCCTATCATTCAAGCAACTACAGGAACAGGCTGTGATGGACACCACTGCCAAATATTTGGCACCAGGAAATTGTGTATCCCTGAATGTTCCAGTGGTGAACAATTGTATTTGGAAACATGTCGGAGCAGGAGTTAGAAGCCTGGATGTGAAACTCCAGAAAATACTAAAATTACTGACAGCAGGGATCACAGCATTCGCTCGCACAGTGGATGAGAAAGAAATGTCGCAAGAACAACAGGATGCACTGGCACTCTTCTGCAATACGCAGTATGAAATCAATAGTATCAGAAAGAATGCCATCGACCTGCCTTAAATCCAAAGTTTGCAGGCCTGTGCAAACCTGGAGACACGAACCACCAATATTATTATTTGGGGGCAACCTGTCCAAATAGGTTAAGGAGCTCGATGAGGAGGCAAAAACCCTGGGGCTCATAAAGGCGACAAGAGGAAGGACCTCCTACACTCAAAGACAGCACCCTTATGCACCCACCAGCAGAGCAAGACTATCAGAAGCTGGTGAAAGCTCAAAGGCCGGACATACAAGACAGCGATCTTTTTTAGGCCATGGCCCAGACCGGCCTTTGTGGAAAATGCGCAAACCCCAAACCCAAACCCAGACACCGGCGCCTCAACCTCCTCGAAGACTACACAGGAAGAAGTAAACTTTCCACTGGTAACCATGGAGGTAGGTGGGTCTGATCCCTTACAAATTATAGGAAGTGTGGATAATACACATATCGGTGGGAGATTACACTTCTTTTGGGAGGCATGGAGTGCATTAACAACAGACACTTATATCCTAAACAGTATCCAGGGATATACCATTGAATTTGTGCACAAAAATAGCCCCCCAGTTCAGCATGTACCGAACCGAACGTTCGTACTTTCACGAAAAGAAAAATTGGAAGCACATGCTGAACTGGTGAGACTGCACGCTAAGGGGGTTATTGAAAAAACCCAACACGATTCTCTGGCATTTGTGTCTATTATCTTTACCAAAAAAGATGGTGGTTGTCTCATCATCATAGATTTGACCAAATTGATTACATTTGTGCAGTATATTCATTTCAAAATGGAAACCTTTGTTACTGCGAAACAATTGATTTCCACGGGCTACTTCATGGCTAGCATCGACCTAAAAGATGCTTACTATTCAGTGCCTATACGGACTGATCACAGACATTATTTAAAATTCAACTGGATGGGGCAGCGTTGACAGTATAGAGCTCTACCCAATGGTTTAACATCAGCCCCCAGGCTGTTTACCAAAATTTTGAAACCAGCCCTAGCGTTTCTTCGGAAACAAAAACATATGGTCATGGCCTACCTGGATGATATATTAATTGTGGGCAAAACTTTGGAATGAGCTAAACTAGCTGTATCAGCCACCAAACATTTGTTTGAGAAACTGTGGTTTATCATCCATCCAGTTAAATCTAAACTAACGCCTTCCAACATAATGGATTATTTGGGGTTCACAATTGACTCAGTTCACATGTCGGTGACTTTACCAAAGGACAAGGCTACAGTCTTAACTGAGGCCTGCAACAACCTCATTGACATCAGTGAACCATCTATTAGATTGGTAGCAAGGGTAATTGGCAAAATAGTGGCTGCTTTTCCAGCCACTCAATTTGGACCTTTGTATTATCAAAATTTACAAAGGGCAAAAATACAAGCACTCAAAATTAATGCTGGTCATTTCGACAGACCAATGAAGCTACCAATCAAAGCAATTATGGAATAAAAATGGTGGAGGGATAACATTCGGCATTGTTCCAGCCCTATAATTGTCAGCAACCCCTCAGTGGCGCTACAAACTGATGCCAGTGCGCTTGGTTGGGGTGCTACCAACTCCATCTCTAGCTGTGGAGGTAGATGGAATGCACAGGAGGCATCATTACTTCAGACACTTGGCATAAACTACCTGGAAATGTTGGGTGCGTACTATGGCTTAAAATCATACTGTTCTGGAATGCATCACCAGCATGTTAGACTACAGATTGACATTACCACCGTGGTGGCATATATTAACCATGTGGGTGGAATTAAATCGACATCATGTGACAATCTGGCTAATACAATTTGGCAATGGTGTATTCAGAAAAATATTTGGATATCAGCTACTTACCTACCAGGTAACCTCAATGCAGTGGCAGACACCAGGTCACGCAAATTCAATAAAAACATCGAATGGATGTTGGATCAAAAAGTATTTGCTGATATTGTAGCATGGTACGGAATACCAGATATCGATCTATTTGCATCTAGACTCAATCACCAGTTACCAAACTATGTTTCTTGGGAACCAGACCCTGGGGCATCAGCGATAGATGCCTTTTCGCTGCATTGGGGGAAATAGTTTTTCTATGCTTTCTGCCTCATCAGTCGGGTATTACGCAAAATACAACAAGACTCGGCGTCTGGTATTTTGGTAGTGCCCGATTGGCCTACTCAACCATGGTTCCCTGTGATTCTCGACATGGTCTTAGAACCATGTATCACCGTCCTGAAACGACCAGATTTGTTGGTTCATCCCGTAACGGGGGATAGCCATCCATGTCATAATACGACAAACTTATTAATTTGTAGAGTCTAAAGAAACCTCTACTTGAACTGGGACTGACGGACCGAACATTGAACATTATCTCAGCGGCCCACAGGCAGTCCACCAAAAAACAATATCTGGTATACATCAGGAAATGGGAGATATATTGTTTCAAAAACAACATCACTTACAGCACGATGAACATAACATCTGTTCTGGAATTCCTGGCAGGCCTCCATTATGATGAGGGGCTCAGTTATAGTGCCATTAACTGCGCCAGAAGTGCCCTTTCAGCATATCTGTGGTGAGGATCAGAGCGTCATTCTGTTGGGACTCACCCCCTGGTAACCAAACTTATGAGGGGAATTTTTAATACCAATCCCCCAAGAACCAGGTACTCTCATATATGGGATGTGAGTATTGACCTAACGTTGCTAAGGAACTGGTCTCCAGCAACAGCTCTGTCCCTGCAAAAACTGACGCATAAAACAGTAATGCTGATGGTTTTGGTCTCAGCACAAAGGGTACAGTCTTTACATAAGTTAAGGCTGGACGATATGACTTCTTCAACAAGAAATATAATTTTTCATATTCACGAATTAGTCAAACAGAACAGACCGGGATCATCAGGCCTCAAAATAGAATTTAGGGCCTACCCTATAGATGATCGTCTCTGTATAATAAGACATTTATTGTTATATATGGAGAACACCAAAAATATCAGAGGCAATGAGATGGCACTACTAATCAGCCACAAACAACCCCACAAAAAGGTGTCGGTTCAAACTAATTCCAGATGGCTGAAACAGGTTTTAACAACAGCTGGGGTGGATACCAACATATTCAAATCTCATTCCACCAGGGCTGCAGCTACATCGGCAGCTATGGAATTGGACATACCGATGGACCAAATCCTGGAGACAGCAGGATGGTCTAGGGAAAAAACGTTCCAACAATTCTACTATAAACTAGTGGTTAAACCTGGAACTTTTGCAGAAACAATTTTAAGTTCTGTATTATGATTTCACCCCATGAAATAGGGGCTATAATTTGTTGTTAATAAATTTATCATGGGTTTTCAATGTCGGATTCATGTTTAAATATGTTAACACAATTCCTCCCTTAGTCAATTAAGGCAGATGTGATGCATGGACTCGTTTCCACGGCATGAAATCACAGAGCTTTGAAATCTTCACGTAGTCACTCACGTGACTCCGAAGTAAAATAGTAAGATTAAACGAGAACATACCAGTTCGAAGTTTGATCGTAATTTTATGAGGAGTAACGTTGAGGGATTACGTGCCCTCCGCTCCCACCCTTGATCATAAAGTTCAACTGGTATCCTCTTCTCTAATCTTACTATGTTCAGTCATTACTGTTATCTGTGATTTCACACCGCTACTTTGAAGAATGACACGCATGCGTCCTGGCAGGTTCTTCACGTAATCCCTCAACGTTACTCCTCATAAAATGACGGTCAAACTTCGAACTGGTAAGTTCTCGTTTAATCTTACTATTAACTTCCTCAGATTTAGTAGCCTGCAGAAACCCCTCACCATTATTTGTATTTTCCATGATGCCAAATAGCTTTAACCCAAACCCACTGCTCCATAACAGAATCAACTTCAGAAAAGATCAATACGAAACATAACTCTAACATTACTCCAAATTTTTTTAAATTTTTCTCTGTACATTGCAGCAGCTTACCCCCAAACGGCTTCACACTAAAGTGCAACTAATCTTCAGCCTTAATGGGAATCAATTCACGTTCATGCAATGTCTCCTTCTCTCTAGAAGCAAGGTCGCCCCAACTTTAATAGTGATCTACAGTATGCAGATGACACTTGCATAAACTGAGTTTTAAATCATCAAAACCAGCACCTTAGGGCAGATTTAACAACTCATCCAGAAATATGGCAGACCAAATGAAGGTAAAAGGAATGGGAAGACAAGAGAATCATGGCAGCATGCCCTCCTGATCAGTCTACTGTCAGCAAAATGCCCTGCAGCCACTCACCAAGTCTTCCAAAATTCATAATTTCTACTATTAAAAAATGATGGAGATTTAATTTACTTTAGTTTAATTTAGTTTAGAGAGCCTGCGTGGAAACAGGCCATTTGTCTCGCCATCCACACAGGCCAGCGATCATCCATGCACACTTGGGACAATTTTACAGAAGCAAATTAACCAACAAACCTGCACGTCTTTAAAATGTGGGAGGAAACCGAAGTTCCCGGAGAGAACCCACATGGTCACATGTAGACAATACAAACTCCATACAGACAGCACCCGTAGTCAGGATCAAACCTGGTTTCTGGCACTGTGAGGCAGCAACTAGAATTGGAGATAAACAAGGGCATTGGAAAATGTCTGAAGATAATCAGAGTGACGGTGTCCTTGCTGCAAACCACAATAGGCAGAACAGAGGTTGAGAGTTGAAATAGGTATTTAGCTTAGTTTAGTTTAGTTTCGAGATACAGCACGGAAACAGGCCCTTCGGCCCACTGAGTCAACGCCAACCAGCGATAGCCGCACATTAACACTATCCTACACACACTACCAAGCCAATTAACCTACAAACCTGTACATCTTTGGAATATGGGAGGAAATTGAAGATCTCAGAGAAAACACACACAGGTCACATGGAGAATGTACAAACTCCGTACACACACGTACCCATAGTCAGAATCGAACCTGGGTCTCTGGCGCTGTAAGACTGTAGCTCTATCGTTGCGCCACCATGCTGCACTATTCTTGGTGATGAACAGGATATGTGATTGGATAGAATTCAGGATTGTCCAGAACACCAAAGATAGACACAAGGTGCTGGAGTAAATAGCGGGTTAGGCAGCAACTCTGGAGAAAAAGAATGGGTGATGTTTCGGGTCAGGACCCTTCTTCTGTATGGAGAAGGGTCCCGACCTGAAATATTACCTATCCTTTTTCTCTAGAGATGCTTCCTGACCCCCTGAGTTACTCCAGTACTTTGTCTTTATCTTCAGTATGCACCTGCAACTGCAGTTCCAGTCTACACATTTTGTCCAGAACACCATGTTTCCCTTGACTTGCTTTAGTTAAAGCTAGTTTATATGTGGATGAATGGAATAAGTATAACATTTGGTTGTTGTATCACTAATAATGTGCAGAGAGTGGGGAACCAATCCACCCATAAAGCAGATATTATGAGTTAACAAATGTGATAGAATTGGGAGTTCATGATATTCTGCCCATCAACCTATCATACACAGTCAACAGATAAACAAGAAAGGAAAGGAGAGTTGCAATGTAACCATACAAAGTTTATGGTAATGCCTTTATGAATGCATTGAGACACAGCAGTTATCCCAAAAGAAGTATATACTTACAAGACAGACAGCTCTATCCCTTACATATCGAGTCCCAAAGGTATTCCTGCAAACTGAATGTTTGTGAAACTGCTAGTTGATTTAAGAAACAGGCACTACACACGACTGCATCTTCCCATTGGAATCATAAGGTAAACACAGACATAGATACAGAGATAACATGATCTCCCATTCTTAAAGATAAATTACACACTTTTTGTTAAAAAAAAATACGGAAAAACATAAGTAACACATATATTTAATAAAAGCCATCTTTAAATATTACCTAGCACTTCACAACTAGTTCAGGGTTTTCCTAATGACCTTACAGATTTTGGCATTGAATCATGTTTTGGACTGTTTAGTTACATAGAAAATAGGTGCAGGAGTAGGCTATTCGGCCCTTTGAGCCAGCACCGCCATTCAATATGATCATGGCTGATCATGCAAAATGAGTACCCTGTTCCAGCCTACTCCCCATATCCCTTGATTCCGTTAGCCCTAAGAGCTAAATCTAACTCTCTCTTGAAAACATCCAGTGAATTGGCCTCCACTGCCCTCTGTGGCAGAGAATTCCACAGACTCACAACTCTCTGGGTGTAAAAGTTTTTATTCATCTCAGTCTTAAATGGCCTACACCTTATTCGTAAACTGTGGCCCCTAGTTCTGGACTCCCCCAACGTGGGAAATTTTTTCCTGCAGCTAGCCTCCCCAATCTCTTAAGAATTGTATATGTTTCTATAAGATCCACCCTCATCCTTCTAAATTCTGTATTTAAATTCAAAGAAAGCTTACATTCTGTTCTAGAGTAGCTTGCATTTGGTTCTTTGTTTTCTGCACAAAATCCAACTAAGACTAAGCTTCATGATTGGGAGTTCACCACCAAGACTCGCTTCATCTCTGGCTAAAGTTATTTGATCTACAGGGACACAACGTATTGTCATCAGATTCAACCAAATAGTCCTTAATTTGTAAACCTCTCCTATAGTCCCATCCGACTTTCTGAGTTTGAGTTCCAGCAGGGTTAAGATGAATATGCTGACTTTGCCTGATTAATGTCATAAAGTTTATTTTTGATTTGGCTCCTTTGATATAACTCTGAAAGTCAAAAAGTCAAATTTGGGGAATAAGAGTCAAACATATTCTCTACAATAAAACACTATTGACTCTTGACTCTACACTCCATTAAGATGTGCAAATATGCATTTTGTAGAAGGAAAACAAAGATGTACTATACTTCAGCAAGAGGTTTGGCAGGTGATTTTTGTTTTAATGTTGGGTTTCTTCAATGCTTCCTTAAATATTCTGACTGACATCCCAACTGCCTCATTTGAAGTCAGAAAATACCGAAAGAACAAGATGATGTCTTATGAAATTTGATTCCATAAAGTTTGTGAGCAGAGTAGATTGAACTTGGCTTTGTCTAAATTATTTCCTTTGTCAAAATGATGACATGGACAAATAGCCTCTGTGTCCCATTGTTGTGCTCTCGCTCCCCCCCCCCCCCACCCCCCCCCCCCCCCCCCCCCCCCCCCCCCCCCCCCCCCCTTGACTCTGGGGACTCTGACAGTCCTTTCAGGTGAGGCAAGTTCACATATACCTCCTCTAATCTCATCTACTGCAACTGCGGTTCCCAATGTGGACTCCTGTACATTGGCGAGACCAAACGTTGACTCAGCGACCATTCTGATGAGACGGCTCGGTCTGCCGAGGCCGACAAGAACTCCCGGTGCCAACCATTTCAAATCTACTTTCCATTCCCACACTGACCTTTCTGTCCTGGACTCCTCCATCGACAAAGTGAGGCCACAGGTAAATTGGAGGAACAACACCGCATATTTCATTTGGGTATCTTGCAACCTAGCAGTATAAATGTTGAATTCTCAAATTTTAAGTAACTTCCACCAATGCTATCCTCCCCTCTCCCCTTCCCCTTCTCTCTTCCCCCCTTCCTCCCCACTAGTTGTTTAACCAGTTCCACATCTCTCCACATTGAATCCCTCTTGACTTCACACCTTCCCCAGCCACCATGGGCCGACCAGGATACCAACATGCCTGAGATAATTTGTGGTTGGCCATGATTAGTCCTGGTTTTTTCTCATCCCTCACCCCCTCCCCATTCCCTACTCTCTGCCCGAAACACAGCTATCCTTTTTCTCCAGTGATGCAAGCTGACTCGCTGTGTTACTCCGGCACTTTGTGTCACTCTTTGGTATAAACTAGCATCTACTGTTCTTTGTTTCTAGATCTCAACTCATCGTTGTAATGTTCAGTGGTGGCACTCATGTGTTGCAATGCAATTTACTTTAAGTGTCTATTGGTCAATATTCATCCCGTTTTTCAATAAGGTCGTGCAGTCCACGACCCTGGCAACAAAGGATGTTTTTAGTGCTTTGTGCCGACAACGTTGACAAATACTGCATTTGCTTACCAATGATTTGAGGTCATAGTCCACAATGCCAGGAAACAATACTTCTTGACCTGCTCTCATACTGATTACTCCTGAGGTTTGCCCAAAATCTTTTCTCTCAAAGTAAAAGGTGTAGTAACTTTAAATGAGGTACTCTGAAACCATAGCTGTAGCTGTAACAAGTCTTTATTCAGCACAAGCAGAAAGTGATCTAATGGGAAAATCTGTCTGAACTCCAAATGTTCACACCTATGAATACAAAGATAACAGCAGGATATTAAATATAATTTCCATAATTAAAATTGCATAGTTTATTTCAATATGTTGCCTGTAGACAAATGGTTCCATAAAATTACATATTTACTATGGGAGCAACTAACAAGTACATGCCTGAATATTCAAATATCTTTGAAAGATACAAAGTGCTGGAGTAACTCAGTGGGCCAGGAAGCATTTCTGGAGAACATGGATAAGTGACGTTTTGTGTCGGGACCCTTCGACAGACTGAATGGTCCTGACCCGAAACGTCACCTATCCATGTTCTTAGATGCTGCCTGACTGTTGAGTTACTCCAGCACTTTGTGTCTTTTTTCGGGTAAACCAGCATCTGCAGTTCCTTGTTTCTCCATTCAAACATATTTGCTGGACAAAGTAGTGATAACATTGATAATCAAGAGGTTTGGAGGACAAAAAACCTCAGACATGAATGCATCCTTCATTTAACCATAGTATTGTGAGGGGTGGTGCACTGGATATGCAAACCCCATATGTATTATGACCATGTGTGTAGGAAGGAACTGCAGATGCTGGTTAGACTATGTTTGATGTGGTAAAATAGCCAAAGTAGAACCTTCCCTGATCTCATCTCTGGGGTTTTGATATAGTCCAACTAACATAGCTCTAGTTACCCATTGTGTTCTCCTGTATTACTATGGTAGAGACCTCAGGATATTTCTTTTTTGATGTCTCGTTCCAAAGTGGTTACTCCTTTACAGGAAGGATGTGAAGGCTTTGTCCTGAATGATCCACTGTGTGGATAGATGTCACGTTATCTGACATTGTAGCTTCATACGTGTCAAGAGAATGTTTTGTCAGTTTTCAAAGTGCACCAATGAGCCTCCTATTGTGAGCCGAATATCTACTCTCTTTTACAGATGCGATGGTTGCTTATGTAGCTCTCCTAGTAATTTCCAAATGATTATTGCCTGTAGGTTACATTTGAAAATGATTTCAAGCTGATTATCGTTTGTATTCATTCTTCATCTGTATCCAGATCAAATTCTGTTCATGTTTCATTGTCTGGTCATAAACCTTTTCAACAGTATGTCTTCCCAGGTCATGTCCACAGTTTCAAATATGGTTGCTGGAATGACTTCATTGACCCCATTTAATATGGAGATACATCTTCACGTCCAAATTTCGCCCTTAGTGATGGCACAGTTTTGGTCCCACTGACTTGGGAGTTTAAGGGAGATATGCGGGGCAAGTTTTTTTTTAAACGCACGGTGGTAGATGACTGAAATGCGCTGCCAAGGGTGGTGGTGGAAGCAGATGTAATAGTGGCATGTAAGAGGCTTTTAGACAAGCACGCAGATTGGCAGAGAATGGAGGGATATTGATCATGTGCAGGCAGAGGAGATAATTTAACATCCTGTTCGGCATAGACATTGTGGGCCGAAGAGCCTGTCCCTGTGCGGAATTGTTCAATAGTCTATGAACTGTGTTCCAAACAATCTATGATCTATTCCTGGCAAGATTTTAAGCAAGTTTTGAAAGTTTTGAAGGCAGTCTTTACCCTAAGGTACAAGTAGACTTGTGTCTGAGAAGGCAATTTGATTGTATTACAGAGATAGGTTGAATAAGTTAGGTCTTTATTCTCTGGAGCACAGAAGGTTAAGGGGGGACTTGATAGAGGTCTTTAAAATGATGAGAGGGATAGACAGAGTTGATGTGATCAAGCTTTTCCCTTTGAGAATAGGGAAGATTCAAACAAGAGGACATGACTTCAGAATTAAGGGACAGAAGTTTAGGGGTAACATGAGGGGGAACTTCTTTACTCAGAGAGTGGTAGCAGTGTGGAATGAGCTTCCAGTGGAAGCGGTGGCGGCAGGTTCGTTGGTATCATTTAAAAATAAATTGGATAGGCATATGGATGAGAAGGGAATGGAGGGTTATGGTATGAGTGCAGGCAGGTGGGACTAAGGGAAAAAAGTTGTTCGGCACGGACTTGTAGGGCCGAGATGGCCTGTTTCCGTGCTGTAATTGTTATATGGTTATATGGTTATATGGTATTGATGATTTGGGAATGTTTATCATCTCTGTCGATAATCAATTGTACATGTGCATGGGACAGGACTATGATTGTGAATATTTTCAAAAGCTACTAACAATGTGTGCAAGATTACAAAGAGACATACAGCTACAGCTTGATTTAGAATGTCTCTGCTGTTTCCATATAGTCATACAGTTTTGGTGATCTTGGGTAAAACCACATTTGTTCTGTCCTGGAAACTCTAATCTGTTTTCACAAGTAATCAATTTTTTTCTGCCCATCCTGTTCCTTCTTGACTTGATTCTTAAGGGCTTGTCCCCCTTGGCGATTTTTTAGGCAACTGCCGGAGACTGTCATAGTCGTATTCTGAAGATGGGCCTCGACCCGGAACATCGCCTGTTCCTTCGCTCCATAGATGCTGCCTCACCCGCTGAGTTTCTCCAGCATTTTTGTCTACCTTCGATTTTTCCAGCATCTGCAGTTCTTTCTTAAACAACATGTCATAGTCGTAGCAGGTCGCCAAAAAACCAGCGACAACCTACGTTATCCTGGCGACAACCCATGACAGCACCTAGATCAGGAGAAGTCAAACTACGCTCATTGGCGTCAAACCCACCGTGGCCGAAAATTTTTCAGCATGTTGAAAATTTAGCGGCAACCAGAAAGACGCTACGACTTTTCACGCGACTGAGGAGACTACTCCCGGCGACCACCGGAGAACATGTGGCAACAAACTAGTTGCCTGTAGTTGCCTAAAAAATTGCCTAACTGGGACAGGCCCATGGGGAACATAGTGACTGGTCTGGCCTGTATATCATGGATTGAATATAGACATAGAACATAGAACAGTACTGCTCAAGAAAAGGCTGTTCAGCCCACAATGTCCATGCTGAACATGATGCCAGGATACATTAATCTCCTCTGTCGCATGTGATAAATTATCCCTCCATTCTCTGAAATTCCATGTGTCTATCCATGGCCCCTTAAATGCCACTATTGTATCTACCTCCACCACCATAACTGGCAGTGTGTACCAGGTATCCACTACTCTCTGCATAAAAAAAATTACTGCGCTCATCTCCTTAAAATTTGCAATTTTTACCCAGAGTAAAAGATTCTGACAGTCTACCCTATCTATGCCTCTCACAAATTGTATACTTCTATCAGGTCTCCCTCAGCCTCTGATACTCCAAAGAAAACAATCCAAGTTTGTCCAACTTCTTTACCTCCATTACCCAATATCCAGCAGCATTCCAGTAAAGGTCTTCTGCATCCTCACCAAAGCCTCCACGTCCTTCCTGTAATCGGGCAATAATATTGATTTTACGTCTGGTCTGATGTAAAATGTGCAATGCACTTTGTTACTACAGTGTAGGTTTTCTATTTATGTTGTCTTATATCTTTCAACTATATGTCAAGGTGGAACTTGAAAACATCAATGTTGAAAACCTATTTCCCATCCAGCTTCAATTGGCGCAGACAGTTCCACCATATTAATATCGACCTGTTATCATAGTTGCTACAAAGATAGGCAGCTGTATTAACTGTCCTCATTGTGCATTCCATTTGCCCTTGATGACTATAAAATTCCAACATATTAGGCTTTTAGCTTGTGATACTTTCTGTTCAGTTATACCTGGCTGAATTTGATAGAGAATGTGTCTTGACACACCAACCAACAGTTGGTAGCAGAATCAATGTGCATTTCAATATTCTATTTTTTTAATCAACACTTTACCTTAAAATTTTTCTGTTGATCGTGTACAATCATAATCTGATCAATGTCTGATTATGTCCTAGTAAAACCTTTAGGGTGGCACGGTGGCGCAGCAGTAGAGTTGCTGCCTTACAGCGCCAGAGACCCGGGTTCGATCCTGACAACAGAATTTGTACGTTCTCCCCATGACCCGTGTGGGTTTTCTCCAGGTGCTCTGGTTTCCTCCCACACTCCAAAGATGTACAAGTTTTAATTGGCTATGGTAAAAAAAAATTGTATATTGTCCCTAGTGTGTAGAATAGTGTGAATGTACGGGGATGGCTGGTCAGCACAGACTCAGTGGCCCGAAGGGCCTGTTTCCATACTGTATCTCTAAACTAAACTAAATAGAACTAAACTTCCTATTGTTGAGGATTTTAATTTCACTTGAATTGTTTTTGTTTGTCCTAATGTTGGATCCGTAACAGGTTTTGTTGGGAGTTTTCATTGGCAGCTAAAATAGACTCACCAATAAGCTTGGGGCTTAGTTTCTTGGTTTTAGATTTAGCCAAAGTTCTCTGACTGCAGGTTGCAGCAATATAGTCACTTGCAGTGAATGGGCTTTCCTAGAAAGTGTGCAGGCCACTTCCATAGACTCAGCAATCCTACGTACAAATTTGCATGACAGGTTTTACTCAACTGTTTTGACAGCATTTATTTATTAAACAGTACATATACAAACCTAATGTTTAAGAAGGAACTGCAGATGCTGGAAAAATCGAAGGTAGACAAAAATGCTGGAGAAACTCAGCGGGTGAGGCAGCATCTATGGAGCGAAAGAACAGGTGAAGTTTCGGGTCGAGATCCTTCTTCAGACTGATGTGGGGGTTGGGAGGGTGGGAAGAAGTAAAGAAGAGGTGGAAACAGTGGGCTGTGGGAGAGCTGGGAAGGGGAGGGGAAAGAGGGAGAAAGCAAGGACAACCTGAAATTGGAGAAGTCAATGTTCATACCGCTGGGGGAAAACTAACCAAGTGAAATATGAGGAGCTGCTCCGATAATTTACGGTGGGACTCACTCTGGCCATGGAGGAGGCCCAGGACAGAAAGGTCAGATTTGGAATGGGAGGGGGAGTTGAAGTGCTGAGCCACTGGGAGATCAGGTTGGTTATTGCAAACAGAGAGGAGGAAACCTAATATACAAACCTAATAAGTTATTTAATAAAACAATATACTCATGAATTGTTTCAACCTTCTACTGGTTTCAGACCCCAAATTTCTAATGGCATTGAATTTATCACTTTAATTTCATGTTTCATGTATCTTGGGTTTTACGACTGTTGGCAGACTAATTTCCCTCCTGGGATAAATAAAATTCTATTGTATCGTATCGCATAGAATTAACATAATCTTCCGATGTCTGATCTGCATCCTTAAACAAAATAGCTTTTCCCTTACACACAGTGTAAAGATTTGTCAGAGTGCCATTTGCTTCTGGCCAAATCTCTATTGAAAGTGCGGTGTTTATTAAGGTTTATTTTTCATCACGTGCACACAGACCATCACCTTCCTCATCTACCTTTGAAATATTGTTTGCTTTAAAAAAGACATTCATTATTTCATATACAAGCTGAATGGTCCTTGAGTTTGGTCATTTATGTATAGGCTCCCATTATAGCCAGTCAGGATACCCATCATAGATAGGCACAAAAAGCTGAAGTAACTCAGCAGGTCAGGCAGCATCTCTGGAGACAAAGAATAGGTGACATTTCAGGTCAAGACCCGGAAGTGGCGGCGCTGGGAACGGCTGCGGCTCGCCTGCAGTCCGTTTGTCTTTACTTTTTTGTGTTGTTTTTTTCGTTTTGTGTAGTTACGTTTTTGGTTTTTAAGCTGTGTTTATGTGGGGGGGGGGGGATTGAAACGGGGCTTGCTGTCTCTCCCTTCAGGGGAATACGACTTTTTGTCGTATCCCCCTTCTCTGCCTCCGTCTGCGCTGTGGCCTAATGGCGGAGCTGGCGACCTCGAGGCTCCGGAGGCATAACCTGTCAGGACTCGCCCTGGGCTCGCTCCCGTGAGGGCGGCCTGATGAGGGGCTGAGACTCTCTCGTGAGGGGCTGTGACACTCCCGTCGGAGTGGCCCAGCTCGAGGTGGAACGGCACTCCCGTCGGAGTGGCCCAGCCCGAGGTGGAATGGTACTCCCGTCGGAGTGGCCCAGCCCGAGGTGGAACGGCACTCCCGTCGGAGTGGCACAGCCCGAGGGTGGAACGGCACTCCCGTCGGAGTGGCCCAGCTCAAGGGAGGAACGGCACTCCCATCGGAGTGGCCCAGCTCGAGGTGGAACGGCACTCCCGTCGGAGTGGCCCAGCTCGAGGGAGGAACGGCACTCCCGTCGGAGTGGCCCAGCTCAAGGGAGGAACAGCACTCCCGTCGGAGTGGCCCAGCTCGAGGGAGGAACGGCACTCCCGTCGGAGTGGCCCAGCTCGAGGGAGAAGCGGCACTCACGTGAGGGCGATCCGGCTCGGGGCTGGAACGGTGCTCCGGTGGCTGGGACGGCGTTCTGGCGGCGGTGACCTGAGTCCGGGGTTCAGCCGCGGGCCAGCGGCTGCGTCCGCTGGACTGGAGGGCGGCAGCTTCGACCACCCCTTCGACTGGCCCGTTCGCGGGGTTCGGTGAGCCGCGGGACTGTTTGTGCCATCGCCCGGTGGGGAATCGCCTCAGCGCAGAGGGAGAAGAGGAGGGAAGAGACAGTAACCCTAAGATTTTTGCCTCCACCACAGTGAGGAGGTGTTTGGAGGATACACTGTGGTGGATGTTAATTTGTGTTTATTGTTGTTTTTTATTGTATGTATGACTGCAGGCACGAAATTTCGTTCAGACCGTAAGGTCTGAATGACAATAAAGGTATTCAATTCAATTCAATTCAATTCAATTCTTCAGATTGAGAGTCAGGGGAGAGGGAAACGAGAGATATGGAAAGGTACAATGAAACAAATGAAAGGAAGTTATGCAAAAGGATAAATCAAAGCCAACAACGATGATCAAGGAAAGGTGGAGCCCACAATGGTCCATTGTGGACTGTGGAGAAGGTGATACGAGTGATAGAAACAGTGAAACTAAGTGGGACGACAGTGAAACTAATATACTTGGTGGACCGAAGGGACTGTTTCCAGGCTGTATCTCTGAAGTGTAAACCAAAGCTCATTGAATCCACATCAACCATTGAGTACCCTTTCACATCAACCCTACTCTAGAATCATCACAGAAACAGGCCCTTTAACACATCAAGTCATTGCTGACCATCAACCACCAATTTACCCTAATCAGACAATAAGATCATAAGATCTTAAGGGATAAGTGTAGAATCTGGCCATTCGCCCCATCGTCTACTCCGTCATTCAATCATGGCTGCTCTATCTCTCCCTCCTAACCCCATTCTCCTGCCTTTTCCCCATTACCTCTGACACCTGTACTAATCAAAAATCTATCTATCTCTGCCTTAAAATATCCACCAACTTGGCCTATACAGGCTTTTGTGGCAAAGAATTCCACTGATTCACCATCCTCTGACTAAAGACATTTCTCCTCATTTACTTCCTAAAAGAACGTCCATTAATTATGAGGCTATGACCTCTAGTCCTAGACTCTCCCACTAGTGGAAACATCCTCTCCACATCCACTCTATCCAAACCTTTCACCATTCTGTATGTTTCAATGAGGTCCCCCCTCATTCTTCTAAACTCCAGCGGGTACAGGCCCAGTGCCGACAAAAGCTCATCATATGTTAACCTACACATTCCTGGGATAATTCTTGTAAACCTCCTCTGACTATCCAGAGCCAGCACATCCTTCATCAGACATGGTGCCCAAAATTGCTCACAATATTCCAAATGCAGCCTTTCCAGCGCCTAACCGAGCCTCAGCATTGCATCCTTGTTTTTGCATATAAGCCCTCTTGAATTAAATGTGAGCATTGAGTTTGCTTTCTATTCCTAATCTAATCCTATTTTTATCCTCTCTACATTCTCATCAACTCCCACAGATTCTACCACTCACTTACAGTTGGGGCAATTTACAGGAACCAGTCAATTTATCAACCTGCACATCGGTTGTGAGAAAACACATGCACCAAGCAGTCACCACATTTTAATCAATTAATTAAATCAATTCATTAAAAAATAATTGGTACTAGTAATAATCACCATGAAGCTGCTGAGTTGTTGAGTTCACTAATGTCATTCAAGGAAGAAATCTGTTTTGTACATCCTAAACGGCTTAACTGTGAGTCTAGACTCGCAAATGTGGCTAGAAAAAGTAACAGAATGAATTAGGATTAAAAATAAGTGGTCATTAGAAAGCATTAATGGGCTTCATCAAGAACTTTTCTTGTAAATTTAGAGAAGAAATATCAACAAACATTGTGGCTGGTGAAGATATTTGTGTGATGAAGAACTAAATGGGGATTGAAGATAGACACAAAACGTTGGAGTAACAGTGGGACAGCATCTCTGGATAGAAGGAATGGGTGATGTTTTGGGTCGAGATTCTTGAAGGGTCTCGACCCGTAACGTCACCCATTCCTTCTCTCCAGAGATGTTGTCTGTCCTACTGAGTTACTCCAGCATTTTGTGTCTATCTTCAGTTTAAACCAGCATCTGCGGTTCCTTCCTACAACATTAGATAAGGATTGAGTTAAGGGAAGAGTGGGCAGATCTATTAGACGGATGAGGGCTGGCTATCTAATGATACAGAAGATTATGGTGTCAAGGTTGGAACAGAAATTTTCAGCAGAATTGCCTTTGATGTTGTTAAGCTGGAAAGGGTGCAGAGAAGATTTACAATGATGTTGCCAGGATTCAAGGGCCTGAGCTGCTGTTGGGAGAGGTTGATCAAGAACTATTCTTTGGAGTGCAAGAGGTAAAGGGTGAGAATGTACAAAATCATGAGAGGAATAGATCAGGTAAACGCACAGAGTCTCTTGCCCAGAATAGGGGAATCAAGAACCAGAGCATATAGGTTTAAGGTGAGGGGGAAGATTTAATAGGAACCTGAGGTGTAACTTTTTTACACAAAACGTGGTGGGTGTATGGAACGAGCTGCCGGAGGAGGTAGTTGTGGCAGGTACTTTTGCAACAGTTAAGATACATTTAGGCAGGTCAATGGACAGGATAGGGTTAGAGGCATATGGACAAAACGCACGCATGTGGGACTAGTGTAGTTGGGCCATGTTGGTTGGGGAGAGCAAGTTGGGCCGCTGGGCCTAGATTCCACAGTGTTTGGCACAATGACTCTATAACTGAAAACCTTGGTACTGCTTTGAGGATGGGAGATGGCGAGACTGGACTCAGCTATCCCTACGGTGTATTCCTGAATTTGCACATTGATGAAAGGGACAATGGGAAGGAAGGGGGAGTAAGTCATTGGGCATGTCAATTGCAAAGGCCAGAACAAAACAGGGAAACTGCAGGAGTTAAGGGCCAGGGGGGAACTCATCAAGGGTGAGCTTGTAGAAGGACGAGGTAAGGAGGCTGTGGACGAGATGTCCAGTGCCAGCCAGATCGGGCCCAGTCAAAGGCCGGTGACAAGGGAGTCCAGCAGGGTGTTTTTATTTCCAAAAATCTGAAAGCAAAGAGGTGTGAATGCAAAGGGAGGTGAATAAATGTCCTTGTCATTTAATAAAAACATAGAAATTTAGAGCATAGAAACATAGAAACATAGAAAATAGGTGCAGGAGTAGGCCATTCGGCCCTTCGAGCCTGTACCGCCATTCAATATGATCATGGCTGATCATCCAATTCAGTATCCTGTACCTGCCTTCTCTCCATATCCCCTGATCCCTTTAGCCACAAGGGCCACATCTAACTCCCTCTTACATACGTATAGCCAATGAACTGACCTCAACTACATTCTGTGGCAGAGAATTCCAGAGATTCACCACTCTCTGTATAAAAAATGTTTTTCTCATCTCAGTCCTAAAAGATTTCCCCTTTATCCTTAAACTGTGACCCCTTGTTCTGGACTTCCCCAACATCGGGAACAATCTTCTTACATCTAGCCTATCCAACCCCTTAAGAATTTTGTAAGTTTCTATAAGATCCCCCCTCAATCCTTGGAGGAGACCCGTCGATTCATCACAACAAATGTTTCATTTTATGAAAGAAGCATCCATTTAATTACATTACATTAGACTTCTTTATATATCTTGTATCATTCCAATCGTTACAGGTCCTGAACAATCACATACACCAGTCTCCCTGCAGAATTGATTTGAAATGTAATCTGCCGGTGTATGTTTAATAAATAGTTAACAATGTTTATAGAACAACCATAATCTGTGACATTTATTACCAATGCGTCAATGTT
Organism: Amblyraja radiata; assembly: GCF_010909765.2. Taxonomy (NCBI): domain Eukaryota; kingdom Metazoa; phylum Chordata; class Chondrichthyes; order Rajiformes; family Rajidae; genus Amblyraja; species Amblyraja radiata. Next base: position 47,604,710 of record NC_045958.1, on the reverse strand, counting down.
GCTGAGACAAGCTTTTCTAGTTCTGGAATCCAACCAGTTTTCAGCCATGTCATGCTGTGAACTTAAATTTTCCTGAAGAAGGTATTAAATTCCCTTGAGAAATATTAGTCATGCTTCCATTGCACACAAGAGCCTCATTAAATTAATAAACACACCTTCGAAGTTTCTTTCATGTAGCCCTTTTTTTTCTGCTGCATCAAAATTAAAGGACTGATGAAATAAGCCAGAGATCGAGTCTTTGAACTGCCATTGATGAAATGCTACAAAGCTGGCTCAGCACATTCGCCTGGAGTGCAAGATGAAAGCTCAGAAAGCCAGCTTGTCCTCCATCCAACTATTCCCAGCTCGTGCTTCAGCTGTAACTCAATCCAACAGTCGCCTTGACACCTAACAGTTGTGTTTGAAAAATGCTTAAAGCCTTTTTGTGTATAATTCATGTTAGATTTATTCTTTTTAATATCGCAGCCAAGCTTGCTGAATGATTAATAAAATAGTACTGTTTGAAGATTGCTTGCAATGTTCATTAGGATGAATGTAATTAAACAAGATCCAGCCACATACTGTAAAATTATACACTCACGGTGTTTCCCTTCACTCATTAATGAAATGGTTACATGTTAACCCCACCAGTTATTGCTGTTCATTATTTTCCAATATGTTTGCTTGCTGTACAGTTGTCAGAATCCAGTGAATCTCACTGCAGATTAATCCCGACAAGATCAAACAGCTGTCAGTACCCTTCTATCAGCAAAGCCCATTGATTAATATTGTGCATACCTGTAAGCTTTAGAAACAGTTCCATTCAAAAGCACATCAGTACTATTTATTTCTGCATTTGTATGAAACGTAAACATCTCATTGGGTAAGGGTTCAATGCTACTTTGTTGTCATGTGTACCTAAGTACAGTGAAATTCTTTTTGCATACATTTCAAGTATTAAATCTGCACAAGTGTGTAAAGTGCTGCAAGAAAATGATGATTTTATCTCTCCTGTCTCACCCACCACCCACCGAAGCCAATGGAAAACATTACCTGAGTTGCCATAGTTCATTTCTCATCAGTACACAAAATCAAAGAATGCTCCAAAGTATGTTATATCCCACCAATTTTGTAATAAAGATAAAGGTGAAATAGTGAAATTACGGTGGCATAGCGGTCGAGCCACTGCCTTACAGCGCCAAACACCCAGGTTCGATCCTGACTACAGGTGCTTGTCTGTACGGGGTTTGTACATTCTCCCCATGACCTGCGTGGGTTTTCTCTGAGATCTTCGGTTTCCTCCCACACTCCAAAGACGTACAAGTTTGTAGGTTAATTGGCTTGGTGCAAAATTGTTGCTAGTGTGTGTAGGGTAGTGTTAATGTGTGGGGATTGCTGGTCGATGCGGACTCATTGGGTCAAAGGGCAAGTTTCCTCGCTGTATCTCTAAACTGAACTAAACTAAATTAAATAGTGTTCCATTGTTATAAAGTAAATTGGACAACCATTTCAGGAATCTGCACATGAATGGTTAAATGTAGAAATCAGTCAGTCATTTTCCAGGTTCCCCTGTTACTGCAGAAGCTTTACTGAACTGGCAACAGACCTGGCTGTAAACCGCATGGTGCCAGAGTCAGGACTGGTGCTTTCAGGTGTAAGTGATTTCTTCAGCAGCATGAAAACTCATAAGCATTGCCAAACATACCTTTTGGCACTGGAGATGTTAATGCCACATTTGGTTATTCATTGCTTCAGAATTATCGTGCACATAATTTGCTCCCACCTAATTATTAACATAATTAAAATTTGCCTTGTATCACTAAACTAAAAGCCTACAAATGTAATTCCTACTTAGTCCTAAAGTAGTTCAGGACTATTACCTGGAATGGGCAGGTTGTCTTCTGAGGGGGAATATAGAGTTGAAATTACTGTTAGATTAACCAATGACTTCATCAAATGGTGGACCAGGCTCAAAGAGGCCCAAGTGAACTGGGAAAAATCCACCTTGACCTCTGTAGATGCTGGTGCTTTTCTACTCAGTCTTCAATGATTCAATTAAACTTTTTTGTCACATGTACCTAGGTACAGTGAAATGCTTTGTTTATGGATACAATCTGGTAAAATCATACAACAGACCTATGCGATACACAAAGGGTCACCACGTTTCTGGCTCTGACAATGTTACAAAAGTTCTTAGTACAGTCTTAACTTCTCGAAGCGGCCCTTCCGCCGGGTCCCTCTTTGCTCTCGATAGCCTGAACCCTCTAGTGTGCTCCTCATCATCTCTAATCTGACCATGGATGCCCACAACTAACTACTGTCTAACTGATTCCTATAAGAAGTTCAATCAGGTTAGGCAGCATATCATTTCCCGTTTTGGGTAAGATTCTCAAAGGATTTATGGAATATACATTGCTGGAGTATTGATAAAGCCTTTTTACAGCAAGCCCATAAAACTCTGATAACTAGCACCTGAAGGATTGGAAATCCGGATGTTTCAGCATCTGGCACATTCATCACTCTAAAATGTGAACTGGAGGTCCAGAGTGCAAGTGGAATATGTGACCAGAGCCTTGGATCCAGAGTGCTGCCAGAGCCTTGGATCCAGTGCTGGTATATTTCCCATATTCTCCAGATACAGGGACAGTTTCTTCCCAACAGTTATCAGGCATTGAACCATCCTATCATCAACTAGAGAGGGTCCAGATCTACTATCTCCCTCATTGGAGACCCTCTGACTATCTTTTACTGGACTTTATCTTGCAATAAACATTATACCCTTTGTCCTGTTTTTGTGCAATGTGGACAGCTTGATTGTAATCAAGTACAGTCTTCTGCTGACTGGATAGCACCCAACAAAAAAGCCTTTCGCTGCCACAATAAGTGCACGTCACAATAAACTAAACAAACAAAAAAAACTAAAATGTTTTAAAGTGAAATAGACGGTGTTTTGATATTAATAATATCCAGTAGTCCAGAAAATCAGCTAGTCAGGCATGACTGGTCCTGAGGGTGCTGAATAATTTTACTCTATCTGCAGGGAGAGAATCTAAATGTACATACTTTAACACGGATGAGCAGCTGTGTGGTGTACAAAGACAGAAATGTACCAAGTGTCTCGCATGTGATTTATATCCCAGCATGTCCATTATATTCTGTTTAGAGGGATATGGGCCAAACACAGGCAAGTGGGACTAGCTTAGAATGGGGATTTTGGTTGACATAGATGAGTTGGGACAAAAGGCCTGTTTCCATGATGTATGAATCTATGTCCTAAGATCCAAGGCTGTACAAGCTGTAAGGACAACATGAGAGAGAGAGAGCATGTATCTAATGACTGTCATGTTCTCCACCGACCATAAGCTCCAATATTCACAATTTGCTGTCTTATTTAACCGGAGGAGTGAAAACTCTAAGTCCAACCCTGTCTACTCTGATCCAATGTTCTTGCACATCTTATAGGAAGACTTACTCAAGCCTAAAGGCCAATGCTAAAGTTAATTCTTCCAAGCTCTTAACTCCCTTTGCTGACATCAATTAATTCTGCACAAAAGATCAATATTTGAAGGGCCAATGTAATGCCTTAATATACAATGTGCTGTAAATGTTTAGAAAGTATAAAGATGTCTTAAGGCACCAGAGATATAATTAATAAATTTGCTAAAGGCACAAAGATAGCCAGGGCGAAAATACATAAGGAGGGTACAAAAGAAAATAATTAGGTTAAATGGGCGGGCATAGAGTAAAGTGGAGTAAGGTGTGGGAAATGAAAAATGTCCAATCTGGCAAGTAGATTTAAAAAAAAAGATCCCTGCAATCTAAATAGGGATATGTTGCAGAGCTCTGAGATGCACAGGGAACTGACTGTCCTGATGCATGGGTCAAAAAGACTAGTGTCGAGGCATATACAGTACATTCAGAAAGTATTCAGATCCCTTCACCTTTTCCATATCTTGTTACTTTACAGCCTTATTTTAAAATTGATTACATTCACGTTTTTATCATCAATCTACACACAATACCCCAAAATGAAGAAGTGGAAACAGGTTTAGAAATTTTTGCAAAGTAATTAAAAAGAAATAACTGAAATATCACATTTACATAAGTATTCAGACCCTTTGCTTTGACACTCAAAATTGAGCTTAGGTTCACCCTGTTTCCATTGATTATCCTTGAGCTGTTTCTACAACTTGAATGGAGTCCACCAATGGTAAATTAAATTGATTGGACATGATTTTGGACCTGTTTATATAAAGTCCCACAGTTGACAGTGCATGTCAGAGAAAAAACTAAGCCATGAAGATGAAGGAATTGTCCGTAGACCTCCGACACAGGATTGTGTCAAGACACAGATCTGGGGAAGGGTATAAAACAATTTCTGCAACATTGCAACTCCCGAAGAGCACAGTGGCCTCCATCATTCTTAAATGGAAGAACTTTGGAACCACCAGGACTCTTCATAAAGCTGGCCACCCGGCCAAACTGAGCAAACGGGGGAGAAGAGCCTTGGTCAGGGAGGTGACCCAGAAACCGATGGTCATTCCAACAGAGCTCCAGAGTTCCTCTGTGCAGATGGGAGAACCTTCCAGAAGGACAACTATATCTGCAGCACTCCACCAATTAGGCCTTTATGGTAGAGTGGCCAGACGGAAGCCACTCCTCAGTAAAAGGCACATGACAGCCTGCTTGGAGTTTGCCAAAAGGCATAGGAAACAAGATTCTCTGGTCTGATGAAACCAAGATTGAACTCTTTGGCCTGAATGCCAAGCGTCACATCTGGAGGAAACCAGGTACTGCACATCACCTGGCCAATACCATACCGACGGTGAAGCATAGTGGTGGCAACATCATGCTGTGGGGATGTTTTTCAGTGCAGGAACTGGGAGGCTAGTCAGGATCAAGGGAAAGATGAACGGAGCAAAGTACAGAAAGATTCTTGATGAAATCCTGCTCCAAAGCGTTCTGGACCTCAGACTGCGGAGGAGGTTCGTCTTCCAACAGGACAATGACCCTAAGCACACAGCGAAACAATGCAGAAGTGACTTTGTGACAAGTCTGTGAATGTCCTTGAGTGGCCCAGCCAGAGCTCCCGACTTGAACCCGATCGAACATCTCTGGAGGGACCTGAATATAGCTGTGCATCGACGCTCCCCATCCAACCTGACAGAGCTTGAGAGGATCTGCAGAGAAGAATGGGAGAAATTACCCAAATACAGGTGTGCCAAGCTTGTAGCGTCATACCCAAGAAGACTTGAGGCTGTAATCGCTGCCAAACAAAGTACTGAGTAAAGGGTCTGATATTTTAGTTACTTCTTTTTAATTATTTTGCAAAAATTTCTAAACACCTGTTTTCGCTTTTTTATTATGGGGTATTGTGTGTAGATTGATGATTATAAAAATGAATTTAATCCATTTTAGAATAAGGCTGTAACATAACAAAATTTGGAAAAGTGAAGGGGTCTGAATACTTTCTGAATGCACTGTAACAAACAGTTAGGAAATATAACAAGTAATTAGAAAAGACAACATAATATTCTTGTTGATTGTTTGGGAAATTGAATACATAAGGAAATAATTTAAGCTTCATTCATGTGGGGAAATGCCAAGATCACATCTGGATTATTGTGTGCAGTATTGGTCTTATTCAAGGAACTATCTTAAATACTTGGAAGCTGTTCAGGACTAATACCTGGAATGGGAAGGTTGTCTTGTGATAGGAATACAGCGTTGAGGTTATTGTCAGATTAGCCAATGATCTTATTAAATAGTGGACTGGGCTCCAAGAGTCTACAACTGCTCTTAATTCGTATGAATCAGGAATTCTTCAGTAAAATCGTATCTCAGTCACACAGAAATATAAATGGACATTTTATACATTAAATTCCGCATTTCGGAACTTCCGGTTGCGCCATGGAGTAGGAAGCAGGCGCCCACTTTAGCTCTGCTCCTGAAATGCACTAAAAAGTGCTAAAAGGCCTGAAAGGAAAAACTGGACCGATTTTAAAATACTCACCGGCAGATACCTGATGTCGCATAAGTGATGTAATCAGAAATCGCTGCACACCGACGGGATACCGGTATTTTTAAATGAACAAACGGAATTTACCGGCTGTACCGCAGACAAGATCAAGAACCAGACTGCTGGCCCTTCGAGAGTCAGAGAAAACAACCCCTGAAAAATCTGAGGAGGAATCTGAAGGAGAAGGATTTATTGCTACTATGGAAGAAAATATAAAAGAACAAGAACAATCTTTAAGACAAACCATGGCAAAGGACTTTGGTGAGATTCTGACTAATCAGCTGACTACTCAGCTGGGAAAGTTAGAAACACGAATGGATGTCGGGAATAAGGAAATTTGTGAAAAAATCGATATTCTACATGATCGCATTGAAGAAGTAAATACCGATTTACAAGAAAAAATCAAACGGGTTGAAGAATATCTCAGCAAAAAGTTGGAGCCTGTTCTCCTTACTTCAAAAAAACAAAACAAAGCTATTAAAGATCTGGAAGCTACAACTACGGACACCTCTGATACAATGCAAAGAATGAAGGAAGACCTAGACCGTGTTTCTGGGCAACTGGCCAGAATGACCGACAAATGCCTAGATCTTGTAGCCCGGTCCAGACGCCAAAACTTAAGAATTGTTGGAGTGAAAGAAGGGAAGGAAAGTGGAAAAGATCCTCGGGTTTTCACTGCCAACTTACTTCAACAGGTATTCAATCTGTCTGAGAGACCTAAAGTTGATGTAGCACATCGAGTTCAGGGAGCACGCTCAGGGATTGGAGCTCCACCAAGACAGATTATCCTGAAATTTAACGACATAGCAGTTCTTGAAGACATCATGAAGAAAGTGGCAATCAGAAAAAACCTGATGTTTGAAGGAGAAAACATAAGATTCTTCAGAGATTACCCAGCAGAGGTGGTGAAGAAACATGCCCTTTTTACGAAGACTCATCTGATTCTTAGAGACATTCCAAACCTGAGATATGGAATAATGTATCCCGCCAAACTGTCACATATGAAGGCTCGGAGCGTTTCTTTATTGACCCAGAAGCCGCATTCAAATATGCCCAGGACTTTTTTTAAAAAAGCACTCTCAAGGATAAGTAAAATGCCACGGCTCTGTTTGATTAGCAGGGCTACTGAATGCTTACTGAACCCGTGGGCTAAACTGCGTGTTTAATGTACACCTTTTATATATACAGTGGCTTGCAAAAGTATTCATACCCCTTGAACTTTTCCACATTTTGTCACGTTACAACCACAAACGTAAATGTATTTTATTGGGATTTTATGTGATAGACCAACACAAAGTGGCGCATAATTGTGAAGTGGAAGGAAAATGATACATGGTTTTCAAATTTTTTTACAAATAAAAAACTGAAAAGTGTGGCGTGCAAAAATATTCAGCCCCCTTTACTCTGATACCCCTAAATAAAATCCAGTGCAACCAATTGCCTTCAGAAGTCACCTAATTAGTAAATAGAGTCCACTTGTGTGTAATCTAATCTCAGTATAAATACAGCTGTTCTGTGAAGGCCTCAGAGGTTTGCTAGAGAACATTAGTGAACAAACAGCATCATGAAGCCCAAGGAACACACCAGACAGGTCAGGGATAAAGTTGTGGAGAAGTTTAAAGCAGGGTTAGGTTATAAAAAAATATCCCAAGCTTTGAACATCTCACGGAGCACTGTTCAATCCATCATCCGAAAATGGAAAGAGTATGCCACAACTGCAAACCTACCAAGACATGGCCATCCACCTAAACTGACAGACTGGGCAAGGAGAGCATTGATCAGAGAAGCAGCCATGGTAACTCTGGAGGAGCTGCAGAGATCCACAGCTCAGGTGAGAGAATCTGTCCACAGGACAACTATTAGTCGTGCACTCCACGAATCGGGCCTTTATGGAAGAGTGGCAAGAAGAAAGCCATTGTTGGAAAAAAAATCCATAAGAAGTCCCGTTTGCAGTTTGCCACAAGCCATGTGGGGGACACAGCAAACATGTGGAGGAAGGTGCTCTGGTCAGATGAGACCAAAATTGAAGTTTTTGGCCTAAATGCAAAACGCTATGTGTGGCGGAAAACTAACACTGCATTTCACCCTGAACACACCATCCCCACTGTGAAACATGGTGGTGGCAGCATCATGCTGTGGGGATGCTTTTCTTCAGCAGGGACAGGGAAGCTGGTCAGAGTTGATGGGAAGATGGATGGAGCCAAATACAGGGCAATCTTGGAAGAAAACCTGTTAGTCTGCAAAAGACTTGAGACTGGGGCGGAGGTTCACCTTCCAGCAGGACAACGACCCTAAACATACAGCCAGAGCTACAATGGAATGGTTTAGATCAAAGCATATTCATGTGTTAGAATGGCCCAGTCAAAGTCCAGACCTAAATCCAATTGAGAATCTCTGGCAAGACTTGAAAATTGCTGTTCACAGACACTGTCCATCCAATCTGACTGAGCTTGAGCTATTTTGCAAAGAAGAATGGGCAAAAAATTTAGTCTCTAGATGTGCAAAGCTGGTATAGACATACCCCAAAAGACTTGCAGCTGTAATTGCAGCGAAAGGTGGTTCTACAAAGTATTGACTCAGGGGGGCTGAATACTTTTGCACGCCACACTTTTCAGTTTTTTATTTGTAAAAAAATTTGAAAACCATGTATCATTTTCCTTCCACTTCACAATTATGCGCCACTTTGTGTTGGTCTATCACATAAAATCCCAATAAAATACATTTACGTTTGTGGTTGTAACGTGACAAAATGCGGAAAAGTTCAAGGGGTATGAATACTTTTGCAAGCCACTGTATTTATGGGGTAGTTTGAGAGATTATGTTTTTTTTACATAAAAAGATATATAAAAGTTGCAAATAAGATGGCCGACAAAATCGCACGTGCTTATGTCTAGACATTCTTATCATTGATAGATTGGAATGTAAGCGGATAGACTGTTCAAGGCCCTCGTGTTTACTAAGAAAGGTTCAAGACTCATGAATTATGCAGCATAGAAAATTAATCCAATGGGAATGTAATAATCTACTAACAAATTATATAAATAATTTTATCATTAACACATAAAAAACTAACAATCGTACTAAACCGTTTATTTTAACCTAAAACCTAATGTTATAACCCAATACCAATCCGTTCCTCTTTAAAGCTAATACTGAATAGCTTCTAGATTTATGACCTCATTGTATCGGTATATATCAAAAATATGTTTAATATCTATTCGTGGGGGCAGGTTGGAGCTTCCAGAAACTGCCAGGCCAAAGCGAGAGAGAGGCGTCGGAGCTTGGTGATGGGAGGAGCCAGTGAGAGAGAGAGTGAGACTCGCTGGGCAGGCAGGCAGGCTGGAGATTTCAGTTTTCAGTTAACCCCTTCAAGCCAGATGGTTTTCATTCGAGTATGAGTTTAAGATACGAATACCAATAAGTATGATATTGTGTTCATTAAAATCGGGTATTTAAATAGTAAATACCCAATTAGACCTAGTTAAGAAATGTAATCCTGTTAGAAAAATTATTCACAATCTCATAGTCTTTGACTGTTTAACACAGGATTATTAATAAGCAAAAAACGTTTTCTTTTAATTTAAATACAGCATTTAAATAGTAAATACCTACTTAGTCCAACCTATTAGATGAACTACTTACAGTGCATGTTCTGTTGTATTTTCTGTGCATAGAATATCCGGGTCTGGCCTGTTTTTTCTTTTCTATAATATTAGTTTGTAAGGGGCGGAGATAAATGAGATTTACACCTACGGAAGATCACACAAATTTTCCCACCAGTGGGCGGTTTCACACAGTATACTTAAATACTGCTTTTTTGTATCATTTATGTTATTTAGCACCTTTTTCGCTTTTTCTTTATAGGGCACCTTTCTTTGGGATATACCATCAGAGTTCTGAAATTGGGAGCACCCACCCAACACCCAGAAGGTTGAGTTATTGTGTTGCACCATCTGAAACAAGGGAATCCATGTAAGCTATAATGCAAGACGACCCTGAAGAAAACTCGAGGAATTACTTTTTGTAGCTGGAATATTAGGGGCGCTAATGAGCCAATTAAAAGGGGTAAGATTCTTGCCCAATTAAAATCAATTAATGCTGACATAATATTTTTACAGGAAACGCATCTTAAAGCTCAAGCTCAGACCAGGCTGAAGGCCAATTGGATCGGTCAAATATATCACTCCTCCTATCTCTCCAAATCCAAATATTTATGCTCCTAACTTTGACAACCCACAATTTTTTAATAAAATCTTGAATATAATTTCAGATTCCACCCAACAAAACCTGATAATTAGGGGAGATTTAAATTGCGTTTTGGATCAATACCTCGATAAATCCGCACAACAAAAGAGATATAATATAAAATCAAAATCCAGTGAACTCTTAAATACGTATATAAGAAATACAAATATAACAGACGTATGGAGGATTGCAAACCCATCCGGAAGAGAATACTCCTTTTACTCATCAGTACATAAAACCTATACACGTATTGACTATTTTCGAGTGGAGACTAAATTAATACCTTTCACAATTAATCCTAAATACCATAATAGTACTATTTCCGATCATTCACCGCTTATCTACTCCATAAAACTAGAAGGAATGTTTAATTAAAAATTGTTCTGGGGGTTTAACCCTCAAATACTAAATAATCCAGATAGTAGTAAATATTTAAAACAACAGATGGAAATCTTTTTTGAGACCAATGATACTCCAGGTATTTCGCCCTCGTTATTATGGGAATCTTTTAAGGCTTTTTTATTAGAGGTTCTATCATTTCATATCAAGACGGAACAATTGCAATTAGAAGAATAGATCAGACAACTTGACTTAGAAAACGCGATAGATCCGACTATAGATAAACATAACAAGATAGCAATATTAAAATTTAAGCTAAATCAAATTCTATCTGCAACAGTTATCAGATTATTTCAAATTACAAAACAGGAAAATTTCAAATTCGGCGACAAACCACACAAACCTTTAGCACGCCAGTTGAGAAAAGTTGAAAAGGACCATACTATCCTAAAAATCAAATCAGATAAAGGTGAATTGTTAACGCTTCCAAAAGACATTAATGAAAGATTTGCACAATTTTATCAAAATTTTTATACATCCAAAACATCAATAGAAAGGAGAAAAATTACAAACTTTCCTGATAACTGTAAACTACCAACACTTAATCCACTGGAACAAGAGGAATTAGGAGCACAGATTTCAATTAAAGAAATAGAAGAGACAATCAATTCATTGAAGAACGGCAAAACACCAGGACCAGACGGGTTTAGTAACGAATTTTATAAAAGATTTTATGAGGTAATTTCCCCACGTTTATACAACCTTTATACATACGCATTTAAAGAACAGACATTACCACAAACACTAGCTGAATCAACTATTACACTTATACCCAAAAAAGATAAAGATCTAGAAGATCCGGGATCATACAGAGCAATCGCCCTGTTAAATACAGATCAGAAAATATTAGCGAAAACTTTGGCAAGAAGATTAAGTAAATACGTTAATAAATTAATACACTCGGATCAAACGGGGTTTATACCAAAGAGACATTTGTTTAATAATTTGAGACGCCTTTTTAACATAATGTTCTCACACAGAACTAAAGAAGAAGCAGAACTGCAAACATTTCAGATGGGAGAACATTTTATCTCATGGATAAAACTGTTATATGATAAGCCAACTGCCAGAATACTGACTAACCATATACTCTCTCCTAAATTCCAATTATCCAGCGGCAATAGACAGGGATGTGCATTATCACCCCTGTTATTTGCCCTTGCGATTGAACCTCTAGCATAAAGTATAAGAGTACATCCGAACATTCACGGCTATAATTCTAAATACTCCAATAATAAAATATCATTATATGCAGATGATGTATTATTATATATCACCAATTCTCAAGTTAGTATTCCAAATATATTAAATCTTATAGAGGAATTCGGCTCCTTTTCAGGATATAGAATAAACTGGAACAAAAGTGAAATTATGTCAATAAAACCTCAAGAGCCGACACACCTTCTAAAATTCCCTTTCAGAATTGCTACGGAAAAATTCAAATACCTGGGTGTTCAGGTAACCAGAAAATATACCTCTCTATTCAATGCAAACTTCCCACCTTTAGTTACTAAATTAAACGCTCTTATTCAATTTTGGAAAACACTCCCGTTGTCTCTAATAGGCAGAATAAATGCGATAAAGATGATCTTCCTCCCACAAATTCTGTATTTATTTCAATCAATACCGATATATCTTCCTAAAATTTTTTTCAAAAATCTTTATTCTCTGATTACAAACTTTATCTGGGATGATAAAACATAGAATTCATAAACGGCATCTATGTAAACCGAAAGAAACGGGCGGATTGGCTCTCCCCAACATCTCATACTATTACTGGGCAACAAATATTAAAAATGTAATTTACTGGCTGGACAACTCATGCCAACAGGTAAATTGGTTAATAAGGGAGAGATAGGATTGCTCGCCTTTTAATATAGGCGCGATTCTTCTCTCTCCAACAAATTTGAAGAACACACTATATGATAAAAATCCGATTATTCACAGCACTCTACGAATCTGGAGACAAGCAAAATCAACTTTTAAATTAAGAAATTTATCTCTTCTTTCACCAATAGCCAATAACCCTTAGTTCAAGCCATCTATTATAGATAAAACGTTTACATATTGGGAAAGACTAGGAATCAAAAAACTTGGAGATCTTTACGAGATGGGAACTCTTCTCTCATTTCAGGAATTACAGTTGAAATATCACCTGAAAGGTAATCAATATTTCAGATATCTTCAAATTCGAGACTATCTGAAAACATATACCAAAGACTACCAAACTTTGCTGCCAGATATACTAGACGAATGTATGAATAGAAATTCAGAGTCAAACAACTTAACATCATATTTGTATAACACCCTTTTAAATATAGAAATCCCATCGTCAGAACCAATTAGAAGAGACTGGAAGAGGAACTAGGCCTACAAATTCTAAAAGACAGATGAGAAGAAAATCTTTTATAAATACACAATTGTTCGATTAATGTTAGACATTCGTTAATTCAATTTAAAATACTGTATACTCTACTATTCAAAATCTAAACTGAATAAGATCTTTCCAAATGTATCTCCTATTTGTGACAAATGTCTCCTTCAAGAAGCAACTATAACACATTCCTTCGCCTCTTGCATAAAATTACATAACTTTTGGAGAGATATATTTGAAATTCTCTCAAAAACATTAAAAACAAAATTGGACCCCGACATGGAACTGATTATTCTAGGAACGTCAGAAGCCTGCTCTGAGCTATCAATATTTCATTCGTTTCTTCAATTATGGTCTGATAATGGCGAAAAAACTAATACTCAAATTTTGGAAACATACATCTGCCCCTACTCTTAAAATGTGGATTACAAACACGTCTGAGACTCTACATTTTGAAAATATTAGACTTGTCTTAGCAGAAAAACCAGAGCATTTTTCGAAGACATGGACACCATTCATTGATTTATTACAAGGATAGTATGGTGCAACACAATTTTGGAGTTAAATCTAATTACGGGTTGGGTGATGGGTGGGGAGAGATACAAAGCAGGTATATCATCACCTTTTGTTTTTCTTTCTGTTTTTGTCTTTTTATTTCTCTACGTCTTTCTTATTTCTTTTACTTACTCACTCTTTGGCTACACCAATTTGGTAGTCTAGGGGTAAATCCTCGCACATCCACTTTTTCTCTCTCTTGCTTTTTCTCTCTTCTTTTCTCTTAACTTTAGCTAAAAAATAAAATTGAAGCTGTACAATAACTGTATTATGTCATATGCCGCTGGTTATATTTTTGTACACTGCTAATAAATTTTTTAAATCAAATAAATAAATAAATAGACAGATAAATAAATAAATAACTAGATAATTCGCATTTCATTGAAAATATATACACGTCAATCCTGCTGCTACAAGGAACTCTGTGATAATACCTGTACTACCTATTGCACATGTGGATGGTGCAGTGATTTATATTTTCAATACAAAAGAGCGTCGGAACATTGGATGGGGAGCAGAAGTATTAGCAGCTCAAACCTGTAATCCCATTTAGCGAAAGCAGGCTGATCCATATTTAATCTCCATTTACTGGCATTTCCTCACTGTTTAATACCCATGCCTAGCAAAACACTACCCAATTTTAAATATTTTAATTTAATGACCTCAGTAGCTTTTCGGGAACTGAGTTCCAGGTTTCCACTGGACTTTTTGTGCAGAAAGGCTTGTAGAGATAATCCTTGCTTGGCCAAGTGAAAATGTGACCACTTGTTCTATTATAGCCTTTATATTGCAGATTCCAAGAAGCTGGTGCCTTAACAGCAACTGCTATTTATTGCAGCTAATACAAAGATAGTAAGTAGAAGCAAGCGCAGATCCTCTCGAGCTTTTTATTCAACAATATCAATGCCAATTCTAACCTTAACTCTGCATTCCCACATATTTGGTAATTTTCACCCCTTTTCTTGTTCAAATTGTAGTTCAGTTCTGTTCGTTTTTTTAGAAAGATTTTTAGCTGCTGACGTAATTTAATTTTGATTGGCAACTCTTAAGATTATTATCCTATCTAAGGTAAATGTATTTGCATGAGATTAATCTAACAATTCATTCAGTCTGTGTGAGTAATTTAGGCACATAAATTATATTCTATTGTTAGATAATATGTTATGTTATATTCACCACTACTTGCCTTGGCAATGGTTTTGTTGACATGTTGTTTATTGGTTACATCTCCCAGTTCTGCAATAAGTTCTTCTCTTGAAACATGAACTTATCTGCTCTCACCACAGATGATGTTACGAATTAAATTATCTGCATCTGTGGAGTTTTAATAAGCTTGTGGTCTCTATAATTGTTTTCATTATTCAGCAATAATGCATTAGTTTGTCGAAATCTAATATATGCGGGTGAAATTACAGAATTGTCTCCTATTTATTTCATCTTATTGTTTTAAAACCTGTTTGTTCTTGATAGATTAATAACATAAAATATAAATTTTAACATTAAGGATTGATCCCAGAATTTTTTGTATGTTTATTTGCAATTTTCTTGTGTTTAAAGCTTAACCATATTTTTTATATATTAACATGAAATATGGTGTCCAAATTAAATGTGGGCAGTCTTTTCCCTGCATTTTCTGATATGAGGCAAGATATTGGTAACAGGTTGTTGTTGGGGAGATCTGTGTCCATCTCAATGGCCGAAATCTCTTGTTCCCCTTGCCCCTGACTCTCAGTCTGAAGAAGGGTCTCGACCCAAAATGTCACCAATTCCTTTTCCCCAGAGGTGCTGCCTGTCCCGTTGAGTTACTCCAGCATTTTGTGACTGTCAATGGTCTGAGTTGTTCTGTCCAAGGTAAGAGGGGAAATCTGCTTTACATTACTGTGCTCAGCTCATTGTGGGAATGAAAGTTGGTTTGAATTTTGTTAAAACGGGTAAAGGCATCATACAAAGACACAATTACAAACAATAAGAAAGTTTTTCTTTCTATAATACATACCTTAGTTCTGTAAATCCTCATTCATGCTAATCACTTTATTTTTATTTTTTTTAATTCATTTTCTACATTTTAGAAATGTATTTTCTAAACTAAACCAAAGTCAGGCTAGTAAATTAGAATGTAAAGATGTTTGCAGGTTGCAAGCTCTGAACTTGAGGAGGTAAATTGCTTTGAAGGTATGATTCAATATTAGCTTCCCTGAAGTAAAAAAATAGCATGCATGGCTTCCATTATCTTTCTTTTATCTCACATTTATGCATCTCATATTTCATGTGTCTAAAACAGAATGAAAACTCAATCATGCTGTTTTGCTGATGCTGGATCCTGTTGTATATTTGAAAGAATAAACAAACTCAGCCCAGTAGGCCTCGCGGTATTGAAGCACCATCTGTGGTAGTATAACTATGCATGAACTGCTGGTCTCATCGCCCTGTGAAACATAAGACACAAATGTAAGTCCACTGAACATAGTACTTTGTTACCAGCCATCTTTCTTCATATGGCATCTCATTATTAACCTTGCACTAGTGGGATACCAGGGATGGAGTTGAATTGTACCTTGGAGATCTATCAATAACTAATGATCAGGTATAAAATGGTTTCACTACTATTCATCAATTGAGTCTGATCCACATTTCTTTGTGATAAATCTGTCATTCCTCTGCCACACAAAATTGGTAATACAGGCTCTGATGTAGTGATTGGCAACAATAAACAGTGCTTGCTGTGCACCATGCTCACAGCTGCCCACAAAACCTTGCAGGCATTTGACCACAAGTTTGGTGTCAGAACGATTGTGGTGCCTTCTACAGTAACCAGTTGTGAGCGAGTTGGTCATAATGCTGAGGTTCTACAAGGCTCTGGTCAGGCCACATTTGGAGTTCTGTGAGCAAATTTGGGCCCCGTAACGGAGGAAGGATGTAAACGTCCTCTGGAGAGGATCCAGAGGAGGTTTACAAGAATGATCCCAGGAAAGAGTGGGTTAGCATATGATGAGCGCTTGACAGCACTGGACCTTCACTTGCTGGAGTTTAGAAGTTGAGGGGGAGACCTCATTGAAACTTACAGAATAATGAAAGTGGATGTGGAAAGCATGTTTCCACTGGTGGGAGAGTCTAGGACCAGAGGTCATAGCCTCAGAATTAAAGGGCGCTCTTTTAGAAAGGAGGTGAGAAATAACTGTTTTAGTCAGAGGGTAGTTAATCTGTGGAATTCATTGCCACAGAAGGCTGTGGAGGCCGTCAGTGGATATTTCTAAGGCAGAGATAGAGAACGGGTGTCAAGGGTTATAGGGAGATGGCAGGAAAATGGGAATAGGAGGCAGAGATCAGCCATGATTGAATGAATGAATGAATACGTTTATTGTCATTGCACAATACTGTGCAACGAAATTCCATTACATCTCCTCCGGTTAAAAAAAATACAAACACGACAACCATTAACACATATGTACACTTATTAGTAAATAATAAATAGGTATTTTAAAAGAATTTAAAAGAATTTAAAAGAATTTGGCGGCATTTCTTGGAATTACATTTTGCTTCCCCAGCGTTCTCTGTTGGAATTTAGCTCTTTTATCGCACATGGGTAGAAACTATTTTTTAGTCTACCGGTGCGAGCCTTCAGAGTCTTGAATCGCCTCCCAGAGGGTAGCAGAGTAAAAAGGTGGTTGGCAGGGTGGGATGTGTCCTGCTTGATATTTGTGGCCCGGCGCAAGCATGACATATATATGTCATCCAAGGAGGGCAGTTGGGCGTTTGTAATGTTCTGCGCAGTTTTTATAATTCCCTGCAGCGCCCTCCTCTCAGCCACAGTACAGCTAGCAAACCACACCAGGATTCCATAGGAGAGGATACTTTCCACGGCGCATCGGTAGAAGGACAACAGCAGCGGCTGTGAGACGTTTGCTCTCCGCAGAGACCTCAGGAAATACAGCCGCTGATGTGACTTCTTCACGAGAGTGACGGTGTTCATTTGCCATTTGAGGTCCTGGGAGATGTTTATTCCCAGGAACTTAAAGCCAGTGACTCTCTCCACCATGTCTCCTTTGATGTATAAGGGAACAGGTTCCTCTCTCCTCTTCCTCCTGAAGTCAACGACCAGCTCTTTTGTCTTTGATGGGTTGAGTACCAGGTTGTTTTTGGTACACCAGACAGTCAGTTTTTGGACTTCATCCCTGTAGGCAGACTCGTCGTTGTTGTTTATCAGTCCCACCACAGTCGTGTCGTCCGCAAACTTGATGATCCTGTTTGTACTGTGTGTTGGTATACAGTCATAAGTGTATATTGTATACAAGATGGGACTCAGCACACAACCTTGTGGCGCTCCTGTGCTGAGCGTCAGGACTGGGGAGTAATTGGACCTCATCCTGACAGTCTGTGGGCGATCTGTTAAAAAGTCCTTAATCCATCCGCATGTGTTTGCATTAACACCCAGATCAGACAGTTTGTCCACCATTCTGCTGGGGATGATTGAATTAAATGCAGAACTAAAATCTACAAATAACATCCTCATATATGAGCCAGGACGCTCCAGATGTGTCAGTGCAGAATGTAGAGCTATGTTGATGGCATCCTCCGTTGACCTATTAGCTCTATATGCAAACTGATGCTGATCCAGGGTGGATGGGAGTGAGGACTTAATGTGGGCCAGGACCAGCCGTTCAAAACACTTCATCACCGTTGAAGTGAGAGCAACAGGTCTATAGTCATTCAAGCTGGTAATGGCTGTTTTTTTGGGTACAGGCACGATGGTAGCAGTCTTAAAGCATTTAGGGACAGTGCACTTTGACAGAGAGAGGTTGAAGATGTCGCTGAAAACCTCCGCTAACTGGTCTGCACAGTCCCGCAATACTCTCCCTGGGATGCCATCTGGGCCAGCAGCCTTCCTGGGGTTGACCCTGCGGAGTGTTCTTCTGATGTCCTCCGTACTCACAGTGAGTGGCACAGTGAGTGCCAGGTCGTCAGTGCTGGGCGCGGCTGCAGGTGCAGGCTCCACCTCATTCAGCTCAAAACGGGCGAAAAAATGGTTGAGCTCCTCAGCTAGCGAGTTGTTACTGCTGCAGATGATCGGCCCCCCCTTGCCCTTGTAGTTTGTGAGTTGCTGAATGCCCTGCCAGACACGCCGAGGGTCCCTCTCGTTAAAATACCCCTCTAACCTTCTTCCATAGGCTGTCTTTGCCTCTTTAATGGCTCTCTTTAGTTTAGATCTGGCAGTGCTGTACAATTCATCACTGCCAGATCTAAAGGCTGAGTTGCGTTCCCTCAGCAGTTTCCTGACATCCCTGGTCTTCCATGGTTTGTTGTTTGGATAGCACCTGACCTCCCTGTCGACAGTGACGTTGTTGATACAGTTCTGTATATAGAACATGACTGTAGATGTATATTCTTGTATGTCCTGGTTTGCAAACAAGTCCCACTCGGTGCGCTCAAAACAGTCCTGAAGTTGGGCGGCAGCGCCCTCGGGCCAAGTCTTTATGTTTCTCACCCTGGGCTTGGTTCTCATAATGAGAGGTCTGTATGCCGGGGTGAGAAAGAGTGATAGATGGTCAGACTGGCTGAGGTGAGGGAGAGAGGAGGCTTTGTATCCATCCTAATGTTGCTGTACACGTGATCCAGTGTATTTTGACCTCTCGTCGGACACGTGACGTGCTGGTGGAATTTAGGGAGGACAGTTTTTTTGGCGGAGTAGACTCGATGGGCCGAATGGCCTAATTCTACTCCTATAACTAGTGAACGTGACCTTGTGAATAACTAGTCAAATTTAAATCATGTATCAAAAGCAGAATAAATATTGGAAAAGGTAAACAGATGAACAGAGAGAAACAAAAGAGACATATGACACACAAAAGAAAAACATGGCATAACTTTCAGTCTTAATTAATACATGCAGGAAAGTGATTATACATTTGCA
The DNA here is from genome assembly GCF_010909765.2 of Amblyraja radiata. Classification (NCBI taxonomy): domain Eukaryota; kingdom Metazoa; phylum Chordata; class Chondrichthyes; order Rajiformes; family Rajidae; genus Amblyraja; species Amblyraja radiata. The sequence goes on along the minus strand of NC_045958.1, from coordinate 47,585,231 downwards.
AAATGTAATATTAAATTTTCAGAACTAGAGAGGTTTTCAGTGATAGTTATTACGATCTTAAGTTTCCTGTCTCAAAGGCATATATTTGCACTCTCCAATCTACAGAAGTGATGATCAAAACTAATACATCCATTCACTCTGTATTCACTTTATTTAAAAAAAAGGATCAAAGTCATCGAGTCCAGGAGGATTCTATCCGAAGAAAGACACAAAATGCTGGAGTAACTCAGCGGGACAGGCAGCATCTCTGGAGAGAAGGAATGGGTGACGTTTCGGGTCGAGGTCATTCGTTAGCCTTATTTATTTTTCCAGTACATTTTTGTCATTAATTTTAATTACTTCAAGTTCCTGATTAGATTTTTGGTTCACCAAATTTACATTATGTTCTTTGTGATCCCCAATAGAAGATAAACACAGAGTATTTGTTTATCGCTGCTGCTATTCCCCTAATCCTCATTCATTGCTCTTGTCATTGCCTTTGAACATGTTTACTTTCTTTCATCTCTATTTACAGCTTACAAACTACTTATGTATTTTGTATTTCTTTCCAAGTTATTTGTGTCCTACTTTCTCTTCACTATCTACAGTACTTCTTCGTCATGTCCTTCCAACTTATTGTGGACTTTGGAAGGAGTAGGATGGGGACCCACGGTCCCGTTTATATCAAAGTATCAATGGTTGAAAGGGTCAAGAGCTTCAAATTCCTGGGCGTGCACATCTCTGAAGATCTTTCCTGGTCCGAGAATACTGATGCTATTATTAAGAAAGCACATCAGCGCCTCTACTTCCTGAGAAGGTTACGGAGAGTCGGTTTGTCAAGGAGGACTGTCTCTAACTTCTACAGGTGCACAGTAGAGAGCATGCTGACCGGTTGCATCGTGGCTTGGTTCGGCAAGTTGAGCGCCCTGGAGAGGAAAAGACTACAAAAAGTAGTAAACACTGCCCAGTCCATCATCGGCTCTGACCTCCCTTCCATCGAGGGGATCTACCGCAGTCGCTGCCTCAAAAAGGCTGGCAGCATCATCAAGGACCCACATCATCCTGGCCACATACTCATCACCCCGCTACCTTCAGGTAGAAGGTACAGGAGCCTGAAGACTGCAACGACCAGGTTCAGGAATAGCAACTTCCCCACAGCCATCAGGTTATTAAACTTGGCTCGGACGAAACTCTGAACATTAATAACCCATTATCTGTTATTTGCACTTTATCAGTTTATTTATTCATGTGTGTATATATTTATACAATGGTATATGGACACACTGATCTGTTCTGTAGTCATGCCCACTATGTTCTGTTGTGCTGTAGCAAAGCAAGAATTTCATTGTCCTAGCAGGGACACATGACAATAAACTCTCTTGAATCTTGAATCTTGAATGTGCAGGCTTGGTGCCGTTTTTGCAACATGTTACACTGTTTTAATTTTAATTCTGTCATTAACATGTTTAGTTAGTAATAACTACATTTCTAGTTAGTAATGGCTACAGACCGATTAACAGTGAAGAAAGGCCTCGACCCGAAACATCACCCATTCCTTCTCTCCAGAGATGCTGCCTGTCCCGCTGAGTTACTCCAGCATTTTGTAACTACTTTCAATTAACTGCGGAGTTTATTTTCCACAAGAGAATGAAAGTTGGTTGAATATAACAGTATTTTTTTTTTAAATTTATCGTTATCTATTAATGTCAGAATTATAATTTTGATTTTGATTTGATTTAATTTATTGTCATTGTCTTCAATTAAGAGACAACAATATTATTTTTCCCTTAGTCATACAAATAATTAAAAAAACACAAAAACACAGAACACAGTAGTCCACAACATAAACATCCTCACAGCAGCACCAAAGTTCCCCACTGTGAGGGAAGGAACCAAAGTCCAGTCAAGCTCCTCACTGATGTTCCCCAATGGTCACCCGTGGTCGGGGCCTCCCGAGCACCCCATAGTCGTCGCTACGGGCGGCCGATGTACAGGCCCTCTCGCCGGGAACGATGGAACCCCGACATCGAACGGGACAACATCCTCAGCGGCCTAGATCTCTGAATCGGCAACCTTCCACCGGAGTCCGCTGCTCCCGATGTCCACGGGCCGGGCTGGGCGGAGATTCGCGCTGGCGACCCCCGGCAAAGGCGATGTTGAGGTCAGCGCTGCCCGCATTGGGAGCTCCTGGATGTTGGAGCAGCGGCCCAACACTCCGGGGCTCCAAGTGGTGATCCCAGGTAGGGTCTCGCCCGCTCCGCGATGTTTCCAGTGCCTCGCCGCCGCTGCCGAAGCTCTGGTCCGGTCCGGCAGGATAGGTCGCGCCAATCCAGTTAGTAGGCCGCGAGGAGGGGGGCGAGGACGTGACTCGAATAATAGCCGCATCCTCGCCAGGAAGCGACTGAAGGACGGCTCCCCCCTAAAAGGGCCTTTTCACGGGGCGAGTTGACGCAAGATGTCACCAGAGTGAAGAGGTCGTGGTCCAGCACGAGTCTCGCACGATATAACGGCAGTAGATAAAGAGTTCCCACGGTACTCGGCATTTATGTTATTCGTGCGAGTGACTTGGCCGTTTCCCGAGCTGTCGCGTTAAATCTTGAATGAACATCGTGAACTACACGTGACACAAATGATGTAACTTTTTTTTTCACACACTATATATATCCTCCCTTGGTTGAATCGGCTCATTTGGAGACATGCCTTTACGAAATAATTTCGAGTACAGGATGTTGGTTTTTTTCATTGACGCGCTGCATGCAGCTGCCCACTATGTGCATCGAAAACGCTTGCTTGAAGGCAGAAGGGAGAGATTAATTAAAAAGAGAATTAAGAGGAAGTCTCAAGCATTACAAGTGAGAATTGCCTGCCCTCATGCATAATTCTTTTTATGGCTCTTTTTTTTTTTAGAGACATAATTCAAACTTCAAACACAGAGGGTGTAAAAGCTGTCTGCGACTTTTTTACTTTGCAGCTGCAGGGCAGACAGACAGACTTATAAGAGAAGTTTAAGTTAACTGCAAACACAGCACTTTTACATCAATAGCAATGTATGTTTTTAAATCTTGGATAATATTAAATGGTTCTCCTCTTGATGAACTTATATATCGTTATATAAACTCACATGAGCACTCGGGAAACTCGGCAGCCTTCGTCTCCAGCAGGTTCCTTTTTCTCTCCCTGTTTCTATAATCCTCTCTGGATTTATCGTAGAGAATCTCGTTAAATTGGAACCATTCTACAAGTTCCCCCTCTTGTTCCCTGGTGAAGTTATATGACTTTACCTTCTGCCATCTTCCCTTTACATAAGCGTCTGTAGAGGCTATTCCTACAACGGCTACTGGGGAGGCAATCTGAATTGCACCTTGCTCACCCTCTCCCTGCTCCAAGGAGCCCACAGGCAGTGTTATCTGTGGCATCTCCTGTTGCCCCTCCACCTGTCTCTCTTGCTGCATCTCCTCCTCATTCTCCTGCATGGCAAAAACATCTCTGACCCGCTTTACCCCCTTCCTTTGAGATTTTCTGGGAGCCATCTCTGCAAGTGTTCCTGTTAAAAAGATTATCCAACAATGACAATTAGGTGGGACGTCCTCGAAGGACACATGTTCCCATGTGTCCTTTTGAGACCACCTTTTTTAGTCACCCTCTGTCCCCTCTGTCCAGCTTCCGGGTTTACCGTTCGCAGGAGTTCCCACGCGCTATATCTCTAAAATCTGAAGTTATGTAATGTCTAAAGGAACTGCAGACGCTGGTTAATGCTGGTTAATATGCACAGAAGGACACAAAATGTTGGTGTAACTCAGCAGGTAAGTCAGATCTGGGAAGAAAAGCATAAAAAGCTGGAGTAAGTCAGCGGGTCAGGCATCATCTCTGGAGAAAAAGAATAGGTGACGATTCGAATCGGAGCCCTTCTTCAGACATCCTAATCGGAATTGAGTCTGAAGATGTGTCTCGTCCCGAAACATCAGCTTTTTTTCTCCAGAGATGCTGCTTGACTCGCTGAGTTACTCCAGCTTTTAGTGTCTGTCTTCGGTTTAAACCAGCATGTGCAGTTCACTCCTTACACGGGTCTCTGCACAACATTGATTGGTAGCGTTCCGGACCCCTGGACCCGAGGAATCCGACCTGTATCTCTCAAAGAAGTACATGTGAAAAATATCTCACGGACCATAAAAATGCGTAACCTTTCAGTAAAGTCCCTTTTAAAGTCCCTTTTAAAGATTATAGTTATTTTCTTGAATCTCATTAACATAACTCATGAATAAGTTGTTGTCCATATGCGGATGTAAATCTTTATTTTTATTTATTTTTTAAATTCAATCCCACTGAAGATAATTTTTAATCACCTTCTGTCCCCTCTGTCCAGCTTCCGGGTTCACCGTTCGCAGGAGTTCCCACGGTACCCGCAAGAGTTATTACGGATATCGCACGGATATCGCACTGGCCACTACGTTCATATAATGTTGCAATACTCAACCACAAGTGTACAAGTCACTCTTGGAGAAATTCAAACTTTCTTGAATTTTCTCCCGAGTGACCAAGTTACACGATGACCTGCCGTTAGCGCTACGGTGGTCCACGGTGGTCCACGAATGCCGTACTGTTATCGCACGAGGTTCCCACGATGTTGAACTCTGGTTAACTCTTGCGTCAAGTCGCCCCGTGTAAAAGCCGCATTACCGTACCCTCTTCCCCCCACATAAAACACTGAAAAAAGCTAAAAAAATACTTTAAACATAACAAACAAACAAAAAGACAACCAGACTGTGGGCGGAGGCAGCTAGTAACAATGCCACAGGATGTCCAATTGCCTGTTTCATCTTGGTTCATCAACATATTGTTCCAGAAAATTAACACGATTATTGCATGAATTCATTCTCATGTGAAGGGAGAAATTTTGAACAATTATTTAATTACTCTTGTATCAAGCTTCTCTTAATTTCTCACTTATACTCTGAGCTAAAGTAATGATAACTGTTTATCGATCAATAAACTACTCCCATTGTTGTCTATTATGTTTTTATCCTATAGCTCCACACAAACAGATTCCATGTCCTGATTTCCTGTGCTTAATTCCTACCCCTCAACTGCCTTAAACTCAAGTCTAATGAACACATCTCCTTCTTCATTTTGCTTACATGATCAGAACATCAATTAACCATAATTACTTAGTCCTTAGCTATAGTATCTTGCAATTATATCTCCGTAACAGCTATTAGATCAAACCCATTTATCTCTATTTGTGCCATTAACTCATTTGCCCATGCTCGGATGATTCACCCATTCAGATTTGATCCTCTAGTTTAACGCTTTCGTAGTTTTTACTTGCCTTGCCTTAATTACTAATATTTTATTACTGTAATTAAACTTTCTCTCTTTTTCTGACAGCCTATTCAATTTTATTTAAATTGCTACTCTGTGCAGCGTTCTTGTTGTTTTTATTGTCAGGCTTAAAATGTAGCTCTCACTCAAATCTCATCCTCTACCACTTTGGTTCTTTGATCCACCATGAACGGATCTGTCAACTTCATCCCCAACTGAACGTCTCATGGTTCTTCAGTGTTGGTAAAAGAGTCCCATGAATTGAAACCTCTGCTCCACTCTCCCACACCCATAGAAATGACATCTCACAACATCAATTGCATCAAATAACATCTCACAAAACATCTCACAAAATTGCAGTTCTCTGCTGCCTTGATGCTTCCCATGTGCAGAAAAATAAATTAATCCTAATCCCTCATAGCAGGAAGAAACACCAAGTGTGGGTGCTAGAGTTTGCATTGAGTGCAAGACTCCTCTTGATACCAGGTACCATACAGGCTACATCAATGTTACCTTCATCATAGAGATACAGCATGTGGATACAGCATAGAGACACAGCATGGGCCATATAACCCACCAAGCCTATGCCAAACATTTTTACACTAATCCTACCGTAAAACAATTATTCTTCCCACCACTCACCTACAGACAAGGAGCAAATTAACCTACTAAATTGTACATTTTGTGATGTAGGTGGAAATCACAGCATTTGGAGGCAACTGGTGCAGTCACAGGGAGACGATGCAAACTCCACACAGACAGCAGCTGAAGGAATGATTTAACCCAGGTTGCTGGAGCTAGGAGGCAGCAGCCATGCCACTCTGCCACTGTAATGTGAATTCAGTCATTTTCACTGACTGAAAAGGATCGTTGTCCCATGGCATCCACTGGCCATGTATGGGTGACTTCATGGGCATGAATGCCTGGTTGTCTGGCAGCAGTCAGGATTCCTTCCATCTGGGGCAGTCTCCTATGTCATTTAATTTGATGCATCACAGGTCCATGACTAACCACAAGGGTTTTCCACTCATGATGTCATATAGCTCCAGACAGGAGCTGAGACGAATGTAATTGGGTGGTGTTTCCATGCTGTGCTCCACAGGTAGACTGAGTTTGTCACCCATTCCATACCGAATGGATGGACTCCCAGTTCTGCACAAAGCTCTTAAGTAATGTAGAACTCAACATATCCCTTCACACTTCAGACTGCCACAGCAATCCCAGGATTTATGGCAGGTTTACTGTCCTCCAAACTTCTCGAGTGTACACCCACCAGCCTTCTTGCATAACTTTGCCCACTGACTTCTTCATCTGACTCCTTAAGATTAAACCTCAAGACCCAAGGAACTGCAAATTTTGGAATCTTGAGCAGTACACAAAGTACTGGAGTAACTCAGTGGGCCAGGCAGCATCTCTGGTAAACATGGACCGCCGATGTTTCGGTTCAGGACCCTTATTCAGACAGATTGTAGTAGTGGGGAGAAAGTTGGAAAAGAGTTGGAGGCGGGACAATACCTGGCAAGTGATAGATGCATACAGGTGAGGGGAGTTTGATTGGCTGATGGGTGGTCAAAGGCTAGAGATGTAAAGCAAAAGCAAAATAAATATGTAGAAGGGAATGGAGGGAGGAGAAAGGGGGGATGGGGCAGAATAGGGTGAAAATTGGGTGCACATCAGGGTGGGGGAGCCACAGAACAAAGAGGGGAAAAAAGGGGATGTTACTGAAATTTGGAGTATTCCATATTCATACCTGTGGCTTGTAAGCTAGCCTAGCGGTTGAGATGGCATTTCTCCAGTTTGCCTCACTCTGGCAAAGGAGATGGCCCAGGACAGAAACGTCTGTATGGGGATGGGAAGGGGAGTTAAAATATCAAACAACCAGGATAACAAGCAGGCCTAGGAGGTCCAAGTGCAATTGTTCGACATAACAGTTACCCATCTATATTTGGTTCAACCTGAACTGTCATCTAAGATAGACACAATAGCTGGAGTAACTCAGAGGAACAGGTTGCATCTCTGGAGAGGAGGAATGGGTGACGTTTCTGTTTGAGATTCTTCTTCAGACTGATATCAGGGGAATGGGAGGTACATAGATAAGTAAGTGTCTAGCTAAGGAAGTATACAATTATTTATGTGTAGGGATATGGAATCTATATACTTCCATATCTATGTACCTCCCACTCCCCTGACATCAGTATGAAGAAGGATCTTGACCCAAAACGTCACTCATTCCCTCTCTCCAGAGATGCTGCCTGCTATGTTCCTCCAGCTATTTGTGTCTATCTTCGGTTTAAACCAGCATCTGCAGTACCTTCCTACACACTGAAATGTAATCTGTCCATTTCCCTCCACAGATATTGCCTAGCCCACTAAGTTCCTACAGTAGTTCATTTCTTGCTCAATTCCTGTTGAACCTTATCTAATGTTTTACTGTACCCCCAATGTGATCTGCCTTTGGAATGACACAATGTTGTTTAACATGTGAATCATTAAAATTCACCAAGGCAGCATTTGCTCGAGTCATCTAGGGTGCAGCAGTCTTTTACGATTAAGGAAATATTTTGTCAAAAAATGTGGAGGCGCAGAGGCAAAGTAAACCTGGACAGGAGAGAAATAATCCCCAGGTTAAAATTCACATTGGTCTTTTTATTTTTACAAATTCCACATAATGACAAAACTGTTCAATTTCTTTTCAGATTTTTTAAAAGAATATCCAGGCATCTTGGCAGTACCCAGATGAATCTCAATAAAATTGTACATATAAAAGATTTTTGTCTTTGAATATTAAATTGTGACCTACTTTTTGGGTTCTGCCTCAGAATAATCTACTATTCTTACGCTCTTGTACTCAAATATGATCAATGGTTCAATGGTTTCTTTATTGCTGTGGTCATACATAATAAGATTTTACTGAATTGAATGCAAAAGCCGAATTTCACTAGGTACATGTGACGATAACATCCCGTTCAACAAATCTCAGAAACGCACAATTGCAGAGAAAGTGCTATTATTACAGAATTATTACATCAGCAAATAAAGTTTACCAAGTTATATTTCTGCTATGAAATGTACACTCGCAATAAAAATTGGCAAAATATAAATAAGTTTAATCGATTTAAAATATTCAATTAAATGGCAATGAATCAAACTGAAATTACAATAAATGAGCGATAGAATTGACCAGGAATTTGCAGTTAGCAGTGAGCCATGGTGCTTTCTGTAACACAGGGAGGGAAAGTTGATTTACCCGACCCAGTTCTCTCAGCAGAAACCTGCTGAAGGCACGCACTTCTGTCTGATGCAGTGGGTCCACGCATGGTGGCAGAACCTTCTGATTTTCAGAAACATTTAATACTAATTAAAACAAATGAGAAAAAAAATTAAAACAATGAATAAAAGCACGAAATACCTCAAAGATGTAAATGAATAATTGAACAAAATGTAAAACTATCAATACTTAACCCTGTTATTCATGGCTGTTCCTCCCCTTTGATATCCACGAGATAGGAATCATTGTGCTAGATCTATCCTAATCATTGAGTCATACAGCATAGAAACAGGCCCTACTCATCCATGCTGACCATGATCCCCATCTAAGTGAGTCCCATTTGCTTGCATTGGGCCCATATCCCTTTAAACCTTTATAACCATATAACCATATAACAATTACAGCACGGAAACAGGCCATCTCGACCCTTCTAGTCCGTGCCGAACACGTATTCTCCCCTAGTCCCATATACCTGCGCTCAGACCATAACCCTCCATTCCTTTCCCGTCCATATAACTATCCAATTTATTTTTAAATGATAAAAACGAACCTGCCTCCACCACCTTCACTGGAAGCTCATTCCACACAGCCACCACTTTCTGAGTAAAGAAGTTCCCCCTCATGTTACCCCTAAACTTCTGTCCCTTAATTCTCAAGTCATGTCCCCTTGTTTGAATCTTCCCTACTCTCAGTGGGAAAAGCTTATCCATGTCAACTCTGTCTATCCCTCTCATCATTTTAAAGACCTCTATCAAGTCCCCCCTTAACCTTCTGCGCTCCAAAGAATAAAGCCCTAACTTGTTCAACCTTTCTCTGTAACTTAGTTGCTATCCATTTACCTGTCCAGGTTTCTTTGTTCGAGGAGTAGACATAGGTTTAGGTTTATTATTGTCACAAGTTCTATTGAAAAACTTTGTGTTGCATGCTTTCCAAACAGATCAGATATACCATACATAAATACAATCGTCAAAATCAAGTACAATAGTTAATGCAAAGGGGAAAATACAAAGTGCAGAATAGTTCTATTCTGTGTATTCACCCTATCTATTTCCCTCACGATTTTATATACATCTATAAGATCACCCCTTCAGCCTCCTGACCTCCAAGGAATAAAGTTATAGACTGTCTAATCTCTCCCTATAGCTCTGGCCTTTGAGTCCTGGCAATATTCTTGTAAATCTCTGCACTCCTTCAAGCTTAATGAATCTTTCCTATAAAGGGTGACCAAAATTAAACACAATACTGCAAGTGCAGCCTCACCAATATTTGTATGACTAACATAATGTCCCAACTTCTGCACTCAATTCCCTGAGGAGTGAAGGCCAGCATGCAAAAGCCTTCTTCACCACTCTATCTACCTATGACCTCACTTCTGTAAGATATTACGGCTTCAGCATGTAGATAGAAACAAGCACAGGTTTCCAGTACAAGCTGTTGTCAGTGTGGGTCTTCTTTAATTTGCAAAAGTACACTGCACATACTCACACATATACACGAGACTGATAAGATATTGAATATATCAAATGAAACAAATCATACCATTCTAGTATTCAGTACTTAAAGTTACAGTTACCATTATATGCACTACACTGTTCTCCCCTTAGAAAATGAAATAACTTGTAAATTAGACAAATAAGAATAATTTTATAAATGTAATCTGATGACTGGTTTACACACTCTTTCTGATCTCCTGAGTGGTTTAGGTGGAGTGTCAGGTTGTGGTTCCAAAGGAGAGTCAAGTTCAGGATCATTTACCTTTGTCTCTACTTTCTTTGGAGATTCTGATTTTACATCTGAACTTGGAATAATACCAAAGTCTGACAGATCTGCTTCTTCGTCTATGCTTTGCTCTTGTTCATCCCTTGCTGGAATCATATGGTTTATGTGCACACTTCTAACATGTCCTCCAATTTCTACCAAGTACCTCCTGGTACCACACACACTTCAACTACTGTTCCCACCTCCATTTGATTGCTTTGTAAAGGGGGGCTGAGAACACAAACCTGATCATGTGCATTGATCCTATGTTCTTTTTGACTTCCACCTTAATGACGTTTCTGATCAGATAGTTTGCATTCAACCTCTGGAGACTTCATCCCCACAATACCTGTGTGCTCACTATGGAGTTATTTAAGTAATCTTTATCTTACACAATTGGATTATTCTCTTACTATTACTCTGTGACCCCATTTAATACACCCTTGCTCATATGACTGTCATGTCATCTATTGTGATAAAAGTTTAGTTCATTAGTACAGGTACATGGTTTTATTTCTGACCATCCACACAAAGTCTGTTTGTATACTTGTTTTAGCACTGTGTCCTTTTGAGTTTCCGCAGCAATTTCAGCTGTTGTGATTGGAAAGTCATTGTCCACTGCTTCTGTGACGTAGATAGCACCTTCAGTGCCCACATCTGATTTTTCATGAGGCAAACGCAACAATGCATGAGCGATAATATTTTCTTTTGAGCTGCGGTACTCAATGCTGTAATCATAATGTGATCCAGTTTCAGTAAGCTGAGCCAATTTTTGCCCATCAACGTTGGCCTATTGACTTAACCCGCAACAACTATTGGCAACTTCAAAGTCTTGCCTTTATGTTGTACATCACAAACTGTCTCTCCACATGTCTCCAATACTTCTCCAGAGTACGTTTTTAGCTGAACGTTTGTTTCTGCATTAGGCATCTTGCTAAACTTGGATTCATAAGTGTCTTTGCTTATAATTGTGCAATCAGCAGCGGCATCAACACACATAGTAATGTATTGATTGTTCACTTTGACCTTTGTCTGAAAGTCTTCCTTTCCAGACACACCATTCATAGTATAGATGCCGTACAGTCCAAGTTCATTACTCTCTGAGTGTTCTTTGAGGTTGTGAATCCCATGCATTTGGTTTCCGAGCCTTTTGTTTTACTTTATCCTGTGATGGTGCTCTGCATGCTGATGCAATATGGTCTTTCTTTTGACAGTTGTAGCACTTAGTGTCCTTGAACTGTACACTTTGACATGCTATCTCCATGGCCAAAGCAGCTTTGCATGCCAAATCAAAGGTGAGGGCTGGTATGTTCAGTAGTTTTGATTGGATTCGCTCATCCAGCATTCCACATACAAATCTATCACGCAAAGCTCGATCCAGAAATGTTGCAAAATTGCAGTGTAGCAACAACTTCTTCAATGAGATAATGTACTCACCTATGGTTTTTTTTTTCAATTTAATTCAATTCAACTTTAATGTAATTGCACAAACGAAATGCAGTTTTGCGTCAGTCCGTAGTAGTAGTAGAAATTAAAAAAAAGAAGATACAGAATAATCAAAAATACAGAATAATTAAACAATGGGGACGGAGGGACCGGAGAAATCTATCGGTGGGACTCCAAGTTCAGCAATGTGATGGTATAATTGTAGAAGCTGTTCCTCATCCTACTGGTACGAGACCTGAGGCTCCTGTACCGTCTCTCACCTATGGTCTCACCAGACTTCTGGTTTCTGGTTTCTTGTGTGAAATTTGTACCTTTTTGCAATGTCTATGGGGTTAGGGTTGAAGTGAGCATCAAGTTTTGAAAGAACAGTCTCAAATTAAACATTCCTTGCCTTCTCTGGGGCTAGGATGTTGGTGAGAGTTTCATACACGTTAGGACCCATTTCAGTTAATAGAATGGCTTTCTTTCGTCCAGGGATGACCTCGTTGTGTGCTCTTACCTGCACTTGATCATCATCTTCTGTTTCTTCAGCTTCAATAATATAATTTGCAATAAAAAAAACATTTCCATTTGCTCACAGTATGAGGTAAAGGTTTCACGTTTTTTGTCGAAAGTCCCTAGTCGGTTATGCATCGCATCGACGCCATCTTGCCACGTAGACACAAATCAAAGATATCCTGACAAACTCTAGACGATTTGTACAGCTGCTGTTTTAAACTACAGTCCCATGCAAAGAAGGATCTGCGGCCTATCGTGTTCAGTTCGCAAACAACTGCGACACACCTTTGTATTTGATGTTTAAAATGTTAAACAATACTGCATATTGCAAAACAGTCCTGCACTGTATTTAAAGGTTGTGTTCACAAACTCTATCCAATCCTCGTCGCCATTGTAAGATATTACGGTTTCAGCATGTAGATATAAACCAGCACAGGTTTTCAGTACACACTGTTGTCAGTGTGGATCTTCTTTATTTTACAAAAGTACACTACGCATATAACCATATAAGAATTACAGCACGGAAACAGGCCATCTCGGCCCTTCTAGTCTGTGCCGAACACGTATTCTCCCCTAGTCCCATCTACCTGCACTCAGACCATAACCCTCCATTCCTTTCCCATCCATATAACTATCCAATTTATTTTTAAATGATAAAATCGGAATTGCCTCCATCACCTTCACTGAAAGATCATTCCACACAGCTACCACTCTCTGAGTAAAGAAGTTCCCCCTCATGTTACCCCTAAACTTCTGTCCCTTAATTCTCAAGTCATGTCAAACAAGAGGACATGACTTCAGAATTAAGGGACAGAAGTTTAGGGGTAACATGAGGGGGAACTTCTTTACTCAGAGAGTGGTAGCGGTGTGGAATGAGCTTCCAGTGGAAGTGGTGGAGGCAGGTTCGTTGGTATCATTTAAAAATAAATTGGATAGGCATATGGACGAGAAGGGAATGGAGGGTTATGGTATGAGTGCAGGCAGGTGGGACTAAGGGAAAATAATTGTTCTGCACGCACTTGTAGGGCCGAGATGGCCTGTTTCCGTGCTGTAATTGTTATATGGTTATGGTTGTATGTTCTCATGTTTGAATCTTCCCTACTCTCAGTGGGAAAAGCTTATCCACGTCAACTCTGTCTATCCCTCTCATTATTTTAAAGACCTCTATCAAGTCCCCCCTTAACCTTCTGCACTCCAAAGAATAAAGACCTAACTTGTTCAACCTTTCTCTGTAACTTAGTTGCTGAAACCCAGGCAACATTCTAGTAAATCTCCTCTGTACTCTCTCTATTTTGTTGACATCCTTCCTATAATTAGGCGACCAAAATTGTACACCATACTCCAGAATTGACCTCACCAATGCCTTGTACAATTTTAACATTACATCCCAACTTCTATACTCAATGCTCTGATTTATAAAGGCCAGCACACCAAAAGCTTTCTTTACCACCCTATCTACATGAGATTCCACCTTCAGGGAACTGTGCACAGTTATTCCCAGATCCCTCTGTTCAACTGCATTCTTCAATTCCCTACCATTTACCATGTACGTCCTATTTTGATTTGTCCTGCCAAGATGTAGCACCTCACACTTATCAGCATTAAACTCCATCTGCCCACTCTTGCAACTGGCATAAATCTCTCTGTAGACTTTGAAAATCTACTTCATTATCCACAACACCACCTATCTTAGTATCATCTGCATACTTACAAATCCAATTTACCACACCATCATCCAGATCATTGATGTACATGACAAACAACAGTGGACCCAACACAGATCCCTGTGGCACCCCACTAGTCACTGGCCTCCAACCTGACAAACAGCCATCCACCATTACTCTCTGGCATCTCCCATTCAGCCACTGTTGAATCCATCTTGCTACTCCACCATTAATACCCAACAATTGAACCTTCTTAAGCAACCTTCCGTGAGGAACCTTGTCAAAGGCCTTACTGAAGTCCATATATACAACATCCACTGCTTTACCCTCATCAATTTCCCAAGTAACCTCTTCAAAAAATTCAAGAAGATTAGTCAAACATGACCTTCCAGGCACAAATCCATGTTGACTGTTCCTAATCAGACCCTGTTTATCCAGATGCTCACCGCTGACGTCAAACTAACAGGTCTATAATTGCTAAGTTTACTCTTAGAACCCTTTTTAAACAATGGAACAACATGCGCAGTACGCCAATCCTCCGGCACTATTCCCGTTTCTAACGACATTTGAAATATTTCTGTCATAGCCGCTGCTATTTCTACACTAACTTCCCTCAATGTCCTAGGGAATATCCTGTCCGGACCTGGAGACTTATCCACTTTTATATTTCTCAAAAGTGTCGGTACTTCCTCTTCTTTGAATCTCATAGTTTCCATAGCTACTCTACTTGTTTCCCTTACCTCACATAATTCAATATCCTTCTCCTTGGTGAATACCGAAGAAAAGAAATTGTTCAATATCTCCCCCATCTCTTTTGGTTCTGCGGATAGCTGTCCACTCTGACTCTCTAATGGACCAATTTTATCCCTCGTTATCCTTTTGCTATTAATATAGCTGTAGAAACCCTTTGGATTTACTTTCACCTTACTTGCCAAAGCAATCTCATATCTTCTTTTAGCTTTTCTAATTTCTTTCTTAAGATTCTTTTTACATTCTTTATACTCCTCAAGCACCTCATTTACTCCATGCTGCCTATAATTATTGTAGATCTCTCTCTTTTTCCGAACCGTGTCAAATTTCCCTTGAAAACCATGGCTCTTTCCAATTTTTACTATTTATTTTAACCGAACAGGGACATAAAGATTCTGTACTCTTAAAATGTCACCTTTAAATGTCTTCCATTTCTCTTCTACATCTTTCCCATAAAACAAAATGTCCCAATTTACTCCTTTTAAATCTTTTCGCATCTCCTCAAAGTTAGCCTTTCTCCAATCAAAAATCTCAACCCTAGGTCCAGTTCTGACCCTCTCCATAATTATATTGAAACTAATGGTATTGTGATCACTGGACCCGAACTGTTCCCCAACGCATACCTCTGCCACCTGACCCGTCTCATTTCCTAACAGGAGGTCCAGCACCGCCCCTTCTCTAGTAGGTACCTCTATGTATTGCTGCAAAAAACTATTCTGCACACATTTTACAAACTCCAAACCATCCAGCCCATTTACAGAATGTGTTTCCCAGTCTATGTGTGGAAAATTGAAATCTCCCACAATCACTACATTGTGCTTAGTACTAATATCTGCGATCTCCTTACATATTTGCTCTTCCAATTCTCGCTCCCCATTTGGCAGTCTATAATACACCCCTATAAGTGTTGCTACCCCTTTCCCATTTTCTCAGTTCCACCCAAATAGCCTCCCTAGACGAGCCCTCTAATCTATCCTGCCAAAGCACTGCTGTAATATCTTCCCTGATAAGCAATGCAACACCTCCAACTCTTGCCCCTCCAATTCTATCACACCTGAAGCAACGAAATCCTGGAATATTTAGTTTCCAATCACAGCCCTCCCGCAACCATGTTTCACTGATCGCCACAACATCATACTTCCAGGTGTCAATCCAGGCTCTAAGTTCATCCACCTTTCTTACAATGCTCCTAGCATTAAAATATACACATTTAAGAAACCCACCCTCTCTTATTCTCTGTTATAACCATATAACCATATAACAATTACAGCATGGAAACAGGCCATCTCGACCCTTCTAGTCCGTGTTTATTGTCTTTTTTCTTCTTTCTCCCCTACATTTTGGGTCAGAGTGCTACCCTTCTCTGCCTCCTGCCTCACACACTGACTGCTAGCTTTCCCAATTTGAGTCCCTCCCCCCAACCATTCTAGTTTAAATTCTCCCCAGTAGCCTTTGCAAATCTCCCCGCCAGGATATTGGTCCCCCTCGAGTTCAAGTGCAACCCGTCCTTTCTATACAGGTCGCACCTTCCCCAAAAGAGGTCCCAATGATCCAGAAACTTGAATCCATACCCACTGCACCAGTCCCTCATCCACGCATTTATCCTCCACCTCGCTCCATTCCTACTCTCACTGTCGCGTGGCACAGGCAGTAATCCTGAGATTGTTACCTTTGCAGTCCTTCTCCTTAACTCTCTACCTAACTCCCTAAATTCTTCTTTCAGGACCTCTTCTCTTTTTCTACCTATGTCGTTGGTACCTATGTGTACCACAACCTCAGGCTCCTCTCCCTCCCATTTCAGGAAATCTTGGACACGTTCAGACACAACCTTGACCCTGGCACCAGGGAGGCAAACTACCACCCGGGTCTCCTGTCTGCGTCCACAGAATCGCCTATCCGACCCCCTGACTATAGAGTCCCCTATTACTATTGTCCTCCTCTTCTTTTCCTTACCCTTCTGAGCAACAGGACCGGTCTTTATGCCAGAGGCCCGGCCGCTGTCGCTGCCCCCAGGTAGGCTGTCTCCCCCAACCGTACTCAAACATGAGTACTTATTTTCAAGGCGTACAGCCACCGGGGTACTCACCAGTCCCTGCCACTGCCCATTGCCCTTCCTAACTGTGACCCAGTTGTCTGCCTCCCGTGGTCTTGGAGTGACCACCTCTCTGTAACTCCTTTCTATGAACTCCTCGCTCTCCCTGACCAGACAGAGGTCATCGAGTTGCTGCTCCAGGTTCCTAACACGGTCCCTTAGGAGCCCCATCTCGACGCACCTGGCGCAGATGTGGATGTCTGGAGGGCACTCAGACTCCATGACCTCCCACATCTGACATCCAGAACAGTAAACTGCCCTGGCCCTCATTCTCCCCCTTATCTGAATACAATACAAAGCCTTACCCGGGATACAAGCCAATCAGCTGCTTTCTCTAGTCCGTTCGACCAATCAGCGGCTTCCTCAAGCCCACTTAATTTGAAGTGTGATCTGTGAATGGAACATTGCAAATTTTGGCTCCTCCCTCACCAACGGCTCCTGGGCCTCTGTTGAAACAAGCCCCGCGCTGGGTTTTTACACTCACCACTCGGACGTCGCTCCTCCCTCACCAACGGCTCCTGGGCCTCTGTTGAAACACATACTCACACATATTCACGAGACTGGTAAGATGTATTACATGACTCACATATATCACATGACACAAATCATACCATTTTAGTACTCAGTATTTAAAGTTACAGTTGCCATTATATACACTACATCTTCCAAGTAACTATGTACTTTGTACTCCTAAATCCCTCTACTACACAGGATAATTAAATGGAATCGCCAGCATAAGTGGAAGGGAATCTTTGCACCTTTGTGCTGCCACTATGGACTCCAGGAGAGATCCAGGATCGATGTACTACTAGCCAAATGCCAGTGAAAACCCATTAGTTAGTTTGAGGGGTTTTATATTCACCTGCTGACATGTACATATAGAGTTGCTTACACTTTACCTCAAAAGTCCATAAGTAGCAATTTAATTATCAATTGAAAATGAACATAGCAGGTTGAGTAAAATGAACCTGGATTAGCCATAAAACCAGGAAAATAATTGCATCATCAATTTGCAGCAGAGATGAAGAAGATTGGCAATTTTATGCCTGTAAAACGGGGGGAATGGATGAAAAGTTGATCTGTTACAATAGAGAAAATGTACACAATCTTTTTGTTGGCCTGGTATTAAAGAAATGGGTTTCGCTAAAGCTCAAATATGTTGAATCCATGCGCGAGTCGGAGAAATTCAAACAAGATATACAGTAGCAGTCCAACCAGCAAATATGTATTCTGAAGAAGGGTCTCGACCGGAAACGTCACCAATTCCTTTTCTCCAGAAATGCTGTCTAACCTGCTGAGTTACTCCAGTTTTTCTGTCTATTTTCATCTTAAATATATTTCCAGATTCTGCTTATACTGTACAATATTCAGTTAGTGAGATGGACAGGCTTTTAGGCAGGGATGTGCAAATTTAATGAACAGGTTGAAGGAATGTGTCTGAATAGTTAATCATTTCCAACAGATTTTTACTTAGAGTAATAGAGCAAGGATACAAGCCCTTCAGCCCAACTTGCGAATACTGACCAAGATGCCCCTGCTGCACTAGTCCTATCTGCCCACTTTTGGCCCATATCCCTCTAAACATTTCCTATGCACGTATGTCCAAATGTATTTTAAATGTTTGTACCTCCACAACTACTCCCTCTGGCAACTCATTCTATATATCCACAACCCTCTGTGTGAAATAGTTACCCCTCGGGTTCCTATTAAATATTTCCCATCTCATCTTAAGCCTATGCCCTCTGGTTTTTATTCCGCTACTCTGAGTAAAAGACTCTGTGCATCTATCCTGTCTATTCCCCTCACGGTCTTATACACCTCTATAAGATCACCCCTCAGCCTCCTGAACTCCAAGGAATAAGGTTTTAGCCTGCCCCACCTCTCACTATTAGCTCAGTCCCTCGAGTCCAGGCAACATTCTCCTAATTCTTCTCTGCACTCTTTTCAGCTAAACAACATCCTTCCTATAGTAGGGTGACCAAAATACTCCAAATGGAGCTCAACAACATTTTGAGCAACTGTATCATAATATCCCTCTCTCTTTCCCTCTCTCTTCCCCTCTCTTCCTCTCTCTATCTCCTCCACCTTCCCCCCCCCCCCCCCCCCCTCAAGCAGTCATAGAGCACATTTAAAATGTTACAAATACCCATTGTTCCCAAATCATGTGACTAGGGCTTGAAATATTGATGCCATCATATTTTTGTTTGAGGTTGTGGTTGAGGTTGTGGCTGTAATTTCAGTTATTGTTAGCATGCAGCAAAAAAACAAGTTTTTTGGTTATATTAAAAAACTTTAGGGAAATGCAACAACTTTCAGTTTCTGCAATAGATTTTAACTTAATTAGTAACGACAGCAATCATACCTACACAGTCAAAATCATTCAATGCTGGTCAGATTTTTACCATTCCATTTCTGTCCAAAGTTCCTCCTGTCACATCTCTGATTAATGTCTTCTCTTACGTATCCACTGACAAATGTGATAGGTGAACAGTTGATGCACAAGATCAGCCTTGTGATGGCCACAATATTTAAGCATTATGCATGCTGACATTTCAAAATTTATCAGCAAAGAAAATTGTATCTGTGTAAAAAATGGCAAATCTTCTCAGTGCATCTGTTTTTTTCCCCCACTTATTATCAGTGATACCAAGGAAAAATAATTTAAGCACTTCACATAAGCCTTTAGGTAGCACGAATGACTAGTTTCATTTTGGCAGCATTTTCCCATTTGGCCTGTTGCCAAGTTAAGAAGACCGATATTGGAATTAAATAGCTTTTTCTTAAACTCAAAATAGCACAAGGCAAATCTCAAACAGTTAACCTGTTTGCAAGTGTACTCACAAGAACAAAAATGGCAGAAAGTTTGTACACAAGAAAAACCCCACAATAGCAAAGAGTTAAATGACCAAATAATCAGCTTGAGTGACATCGGTTGAAGAATTTATAGTGACCAGGCATTGGGAGGAATGTTTATTCTTCAAATAGAGCCGCAGGATCTGTTTCTCCTGCATCAGAGAGAATAGTGTGCCTTCATTTACCGTTCATCTGACAGGCAATACCACCAACAATTCAAGCCACCAACTCAGCGACACGACAGGCTATATTTTGGAATTTATTCTCTCTGCTGAAGAATCTGACTCTAGTCACTCAGGTGTCCATTGAACCAAGGGTCACATCCAATGGTATCATCTCAAGTAATGAGATTAATAAATGAACTGCATGAAGATCAGTGAGCCAGATCGCGTAGGATTCAATCCGTGTCCCCTCCGTCCACACTTACCCAATGCAGAGGATCAAAAGCTGACTCTCCAGCCCTGTGAGTCAAGGGGCAAGGCAGAGCAAAGCCTCAGTGATGGGTGGGCTTAATGCTGAGGCTTGTCTTCCAGAATACACAGGCAACCCTCAGGCAAAAGGCAAAGCAGGGATGGTGTGGGGAATGTGGGGCGATTGGGGGGTAGGGGTGCAAAGCCATGTCTTCAGTAAGAGTCCTTGGTTATACTTCCTGACAATTTTTAAATGTCTGCCAATACTAAAAGGAGTTTTTTAAAGTATTTATGCCTATAATTAATTTTAAAAAATAAGAAAATAATAAATAATAAATATTATTAATGCTACATTAAAACAAAGATATCTTACGGGTAGCACATCTTGCCCAACCAATAACGGGCCATTATGGACTCCACCCTTCTGGAGGTCATGTGTATGAAGAAGGGTCTTGACCCGAAACGTCACCCATTCCTTCTATCCAGAGATGCTGCCTGTCCCGCTGAGTTATTCCAGCGTTTCATGCCTATTTTCCTGAGGTCATCTGTTGCTGGCCCTGTTTTATTCTGGCTTTCTCAGTCAGCATACTGACCGGTTGCATCGTGGCTTGGTTCGGCAACTTGAGTGCCCTGGAGAGGAAAAGACTACAAAAAGTAGTAAACACTGCCCAGTCCATCATCGCCTCTGACCTCCCTTCCATTGACGGGATCTATCGCAGTAGCTGCCTCAAAAAGGCTGGCAGCATCATCAAGGACCCACATTATCCTGGCCACAGATTCATCTCCCTGCTACCTTCAGGTAGAAGGTACAGGAGCCTGAAGACTGCAACGACCAGGTTCCGGAATAGCTTCTTCCCCACAGCCATCAGGTTATTAAACTTGGCTCGGACAAAACTCTGAACATTAATAACCCATTATCTGTTATTTGCACTTTATCAGTTTATTTATTCATGTGTGTATATATTTATACAATGGTATATGGACACACTGATCTGTTCTGTAGTCATGCCTGCTATGTTCTGTTGAGCTGAAGCAAAGCAAGAATTTCATTGTCCTATCAGGGACACATGATAATAAACTCTCTTGAATCTTGAATCAGTCTGAAGATAGGTTAAGACCCGAAATGTCACCGATTCCTTTTCTCCAAAGATGCTGCCTGACTCGCTGAGTTACTCCAGCATTTTGTGTCTATCTTCTTATGGTGGGTCTAAGTAACTCCTATGTCCTGGAAATACCAACCTACGAGTGCCAGCAACTTGGACACAGCCATCATGATTCAATCCATTAGGTGACAATACCATGGCCAAGTTACAATACAATATTGTGAATGCCTGTATTCATTGTAAAATATTCAGCAAATCCTGTTGCAGCGTTAGAGGATTTTGGTTAGGCCATATTTAGACTACTGTATGCAATCTTGGTCGTCCTATTGACGGAAGCTTCTCCGTGAATTGTCACCTTGTTGTGGTGGAGAATCTTGTGTGGTGCTGAGATCCTGAGAGCGATGCCGTCTGGAGCTATGCTCCTGGTATGGCCACCCATGGCGGTAAGGTCGAGGGAGAGTTCTCTGACAATGAGCAAACCAACCAAGACCTCAACGGTGGAACAGGCGGAGGATGATGTCACACTTTAGTGGAGCCTCACAACCGCTGGGAAAGCGGATGATGGCTGCAGCAGAAAAAGGTCTCCGATCGTCTTGGGACTCCATGCCACTAAATCCTGACCCAGATCTGTCAAGAACCATGTGATGGCTGTCTGTGCACCAGTCTCCCCACGTTAAACAAAGTCACGCACAGGTGTCCTCCATATAGGGAATCCACCTAACACCCTGGATTAAGTCCTATGGTGATCAGCGTGGCGACGGGGGCAGGATTGTGAGATCTGGAAGCTCCTAATCCTGAGCTGGCACATCAGGCGGTGGATGCTACATTCAGTCGTTGGACTCTTGGAATGAGGCAGAAGAGCCCTTCGGCAACTGCACCCATGGCTGAGCAGTCCTCTTTAGGATCCACTCTGCCCACCCCACTTGGGGAAAGGGCTAGAAAAGGTGCCCTAAAAATAGCCTGCCTCAAACTTACCGACTGGATTACCGCGTCCAGAGGTATCACCACACATGGTCAGAAACACAGAAATATGAATATAAACTTTGGAGCAACCAGTAACAGACCAGAGAGGAGAACCGCGATCATCACAAGAGAACATCGTCTGGTGCTTGCCAACAACCAGATGGCAACAGTTGTGAGTGCCTATGCCCCTATTTTAGACTCTGAAGAGGAAGTAAAAGAAACCTATGCCTGCTTGGATGAGACATTGCCTAAAATCTCCAGGGAGGAAAAGATTATTCTCCTAGGAGACCTCAATGCCAGGGTCGGCCGGGACCAACCCCTCTGGAATGGTACCATAGGAAAGGAAGGCATCGGGAACATCAACTCCAATGGAGCTCTGCTTCTCAGCAAATGTGCTCAGCATGACATCATCATCACCTCGTTCGCCAGAAAAACAAACTGAAGGCATCTTGGAGACACCCACGCTCCAAGTGCTGGCTCGAAGGGCCGAATAGCCACCTCCTGCACCTATTTTCTATATTTCCAAACAGTGGCATCTCATTGACTATGTCATTGTACGGGCCAGGGACCGCCGTGACATGAACATCACAAGGGCCATGATCAATGCAGATCTGCTGGACAGATCATCACCTCATCCACTCCATGATGTCCATCAAACTCAAGAGGAAGAGGGGGATTCAAACAAAGCAGATCCGGCCAAGGATAAACCTTGAAAGCCTGGAGGAAACTGCCACCCAGCAGCGACTTCAGGCTTCTCGTGGGGAAAGCCTCCAACAGGAATATCCTGGAGACTGCACTGGAGCCGGTTCAAATCCACCATCCTTGATACCTGTAAAAACATCCTTGGGTGCAAGTCCAAAAAACACCAGGACTGGTTTGACGAGAATGACACAGAGATAGAACAGCTCATCTCCAAGAAAATGAAAGCCTTTCGTGACTGGCAAAATGATGTAACCTGCAAGGCTAAAAGAGGGGCTCACTCTAGAGCCAAGTTGGACGTCCAGAGCCGGGTGAGAGAGCTTAAGAACTTTTGGTGGACAGATAAAGCTCTGGAAATCCAGAGACTGGCAGACTCGGCCATCTATAGTCCAAGCTACCGCGGCTTAACACCCCTGCACTCAAAAGAAGGACAAGAATTGCTGAAGGACAATGAGTCCATTAACGCCGGATGGAAAGAGCACTTCCAGGAACTCCTCAACCGTGACAGCACAACTGAACCAGGCATTACCCACCGCATCCCCCAGAGTCCCATCAGAGAAGACATGGAAGAACCTCCCACAATGACAGAGGTTCAAGATGCCAACAAGAGCCTTAAGAACAACAAGGCCACCGGTCCAGATGGGATCCCAGCTGAAATCTTAAAGGAAGGTGGACCGGAGCTCCTGGACCACATCCACGCCCTACTCCTCAAGGTCTGGGAAAAAGAAGAACTTCCCTCAGAACTCAGGGATGCTCTAATAGTGACCATTTTCAAGAAGGGGGACAAGGCTGAATGTGGAAACTACAGGGGCATCTTGCTCCTGTCAACAACAGGCAAAGTCCTAGCTCGTGTCCTCGCAAACCGACCTACCACTGTCTGCGAAGGTACTCCTAGAATCACAGTGTAGCTTCCGCCCATCAAGAGGTACAGCAGACATGATATTCACAGTGTGCCAACTCCAGGATAAAGGCAGCCTTTGTTCACGGCCATCACAGACCTGACAAAGGCTTTTGACTCGGTAGACTGCCGGGCTCTTTGGAGCATACTATCAAGGTACGGTTGTCATGACAAGTACATCAAAATATTGAGGCTTCTACATTATGGCATGTCAGTCACAATGCTCAGCAACTGCGGCTCTGAGTCCGAGCCCTTCACTGTGGAAACGGGGGTGAAACAGAGATGCATTATCGCACCCACCCTGTTTGTCGTCTTCATTGCTGCCATACTTCACCTCATTGGTGAAGAGCTGCCACAGGGGATCCCAATCCTCTACAGAACTGATGGTGTGCTCTTCAATCTTAATAGGTTGAAGGCCAAGAGCAAAGTCAGTAACACCGCCATCATGGAGCTTCAGTACGCGGATGACTGCGCCATTGCAGCACACTCTGCAGAAGACCTCCAGGGCATCCTGAATGCCTTTGCCAAGGCATACAGAGCCATGGGCCAAGCCTTAAATATCAAGAAGTCCCAGATCCTACATTAACCCCCACCCAACCAGACGTCGACCCAGCCCACTTGGCAGCATTCTTTCCTCAAAAGCTGACATTAACTCTGAGGTCAACCATTGCCTGAGTTGTGCAAATGGAGCCTACGCCAGACTCAGGAAAAGAGTCATAGAAACATAGAAATTAGGTGCAGGAGTAGGCCATTCGGCCCTTCGAGCCTGCACCGCCATTCAATATGATCATGGCTGATCATCCAACTCAGTATCCCGTACCTACCTTCTCTCCATACCCTCTGATCCCCTTAGCCACAAGGGCCACATCTAACTCCCTCTTAAATATAGCCAATGAACTGGCCTCGACTACCCTCTGTGGCAGGGAGTTCCAGAGATTCACCACTCTCTGTGTGAAAAAAGTTATTCTCATCTCGGTTTTAAAGGATTTCCCCCTTATCCTTAAGCTGTGACCCCTTGTCCTGGACTTCCCCAACATCGGGAGCAATCTTCCTGCATCTAGCCTGTCCAACCCCTTAAGAATTTTGTAAGTTTCTATAAGATCCCCTCTCAATCTCCTAAATTCTAGAGAGTATAAACCAAGTCTATCCAGTCTTTCTTCATAAGACAGTCCTGACATCCCAGGAATCAGTCTGGTGAACCTTCTCTGCACTCCCTCTATGGCAATAATGTCCTTCCTCAGATTTGGAGACCAAAACTGTACGCAATACTCCAGGTGTGGTCTCACCAAGACCCTGTACAACTGCAGTAGAACCTCCCTGCTCCTATACTCAAATCCTTTTGCTATGAAAGCTAACATACCATTCGCTTTCTTCACTGCCTGCTGCACCTGCATGCCCACTTTCAATGACTGGTGTACCATGACACCCAGGTCTCGCTGCATCTCCCTTTTCCTAGTCGGCCACCAGCCTTGAAGTCCTTGAAGACCGAGATCTAAAGGCTCAAACAAAACTGCTGGTCTACAGAGCCGTTGTCCTCTCCACCCTGTTGTATGGAGCCAAGTCATGAACCTACAGCAGGCACCTGAGAGCCCTGGAACAATGCCATCAAAGATCCTTATGAAAGATTCTGAGGATCAGCTGGGAGGACAAATGCACCAACATCAGCGTTTTGGAGGAAGCCAACATGACCAGCATCATCATCACCACATTAATGCAGCACCAACTTCGATGGACTGACCATGTCATGCACATGTCCAACACACGTCTTCTTAAACAAATCCTGTAATCTCAATTGAAGGAAGGCCGGCGAGCCCCTGGCGGACCAAAGAAACGCTTCAAGGACAACATCAAGAACAGTCTGAAGAAATTCCACATCACATCAAGCAACTGGGAGCACATTGCACTGGATAGGCGCTCCTGGAGGGATCCGTGCAGGAAGGAGCTGCACTTCACGAAATGGAACTACGCCGTGTCGCAGAGACAAAGCGACAGCACTGTAAGGAGAGGGAGAAGGGAACTCGACGACTACCAAACACCGCCAGTCTCCACTGCCCACGTTGCACCAGGGTGTGTGGATCGCAGATCGGCCTCTACAGATCCACAAGTAGACGACATTATGGAGAGGACAGTCATACTTGTTCCGAGTGCCGCCGATGCTGATGATGATTGTAGGAAGATGTGGTGGCTTGAAGAGGTTCTTGAAGAGGTCAATCAGAATGCTGCCTGGATTAATGGTGTTAGTTATAAGGAGAGATTGGGTAAACATGGAATTTTTACTGGAACATCAGAGGTTGTGGAGAGAACTGATAGAAGTATATAACATTTAAAGAGGCACAGATAGGGAAAATGGTCAGAACCTTTTTCCTTGGGTGGAAATGAAAATTGGAGGGGATAACTTTAAAATGGTAGATAGTCAGAACCTTTTTCCCTGGGAAAAGCATGATTAGTAAATTAAGAGATGATACTAAAGTGAGTGGTATCAGAAATAGCGGTTATCAAATATTACACCAGAATTTTTATCAGCTGGGCAAGTGGGTACCTGGACGTGGCATCGAAGGACGAGAAGCCGAAGCAAAGAAATGGAAGCCAACTAACTGAACGGAAACAAAGTCGAAACGGCAAATATCCAAAAGTGTACGAAGCTGAAACACCAACTAACCAAAAGGCTGCGTCGCCTAAAAGCAAACTCACCGAAAGGTCATTCTGCCGAAACGTCCTCACCGAAACTCTGCATCGCCTACAATCCATATAACCGAATGGCTGCTCTGCCAAAAAGTCAAATAACGGGCATGACGTTGCCGTGGGGGGGGAGGGGGGCCTGGACTTGTCAGCGATTGGTTCAGACCCCCGTGTTCATCACATCACTGGCCGACGGAGACGAGTGGGGGTCATTTTCCCACACAAGCCATAGGTGACTGGGCACTCTCAACCCGAGCACCAAGTTGTAAGCAGCCGAAGGAGTGCATCCCTCGGGATGCCCCCGCCACCCCCGCTATTCCCCCAACTCCCCCGGTGGCATCGGCCCCACTATCCCCCCCTCCACCCCTGGGCGGCTTCTCCCCCGCTATCCACCCCTGGGCGGCATCACCATCACCGCCCCCGCTATCCATCCCCTCACTTAATTAACCAGGTTCCCGAATGTAAGAACTATTTATACATGTAATGTTTTTGTTTTTAAATCAGTAACTCTTTTTGAGTTTTATTGCCGACCCCATCTTGTGGGAAGAGCTTGCGGCAGCTGGTTTCAAAGTGCCTTCATTGTTGGTAAGTGCTGATCTTTCACCTCAGCTCCACCCGGCGCTGCCGACACACAACCGGTCACAGTGCAGCCGCATGGGGGAGACGAGGAGGAGGTCAGCCGTGGGAGAGTGGGGGCTGTCCAAAGGGATATGCTCCTTTGGCCGCTTACAACTTGGTGCTCGGGTACAGAGTGCCCAGTCACCTATGGCTTGTGTGGGAAAATGACCCACAACCTCCCGTTTCCATCGGCCAGTGATGTGATGGATGCGGGGGTCTGGACCAATCGCTGACAAGTCCCGTCCCCCCGGCAACGTCATGTCCGTTATTTGACTTTTCGGCAGAGCGGCCATTCTGTGAGTTTGCTTTTAGGCGTCCCACCCTTTCGGTTAGTTTGCTTTTAGGCATCCCACCCTTTCGGTTAGTTGGCGTTTCGGCTTCGTACGTTTTTGGTTATTTAGCGTTTTGGCTTCATTTCCGTTTGGTTATTTGGCTTCCACTTCTTTGCTTCGGCTTCTCGTCCTTCGACGCCACGTCCGCACACGGGGCAAGTGGGCTGAGGAATGGTTAATGGAGTTTAGTGCAGATAAATGCGAGGCATTTCAATTTGGGAAGTCAAACCAAGGCCGGACCCACACTGTGAATGGTATTGAATGGGAGTGTTGTAGAGCAGAGGGATCTAAATGTTCAAGCACTTAGTTCCCTGAAAGTGGCATCACATGTAGATAGGGTAGTGAAGAAGGATTTTGGTAATTTGGCTTTCATCAGTTTCGGTTTCCTCTCACACTCCAAAGAAGTACAGATCTGTAGGTTAATTGGCTTGGTGAATGTAAAAATTGTCCCTAGTGGGTGTAGGATCGTGTTAATATGGGGAGATCGCTGGTCGGCGTGGACCCGAAGGGCCTGTTTTGGTGCTGTATCTCTAAACTAAACTTGTATAGATGGTGCACCTTGGTCAGCATAGGAGTTGGGCCAAAGGGACTGTTTCCATGCTTTATGGCATAGCTTTAACATGACCGTGGCAAAGTCTAAAGGAGATGCGCAGGGCATGTTTCTTACACAGCAGGAATGCATTGCCAGAGGTGGCGATGGAGCAGATGTGAGAGTGGCATTTTAGAGACTTTTTTTCTCGGCACATGGAAATGCAGGGAATGGAAGGATATGGGTCACCTCTCCAGCAGAGGAGATTATTTTAAATTATTATCATATTTGGAACAAACAAGGCTGAACATAGTGTTCCTATGCTGTACTGCTTTATGTTCTAAATACAGTGGCTTTTTTTATGTTGTTGAGCCAAATATGTAAATGCGTGCTGGGAATGGGCATTGAAGCAACAAAAATCTGTTCGGTCTTATGCTTAATAAAGAGCCTTGATAGAATTTTTTAACATAAAATCTGATCCTAAAAATCTGATCGTAAAAACGATGATGCTACTTTAACAAGCTATCCCAGGAAGTTCCTTGTGTGCAAACATCAGAGTAAAGATAACCCTTAGAAATAGGTAAGAGATTTTACTGCCCTCCCATCACAATGCCCAATGGTCTCAGAATACAGGACGTAATACAGGCCAAGCAACATCATTTAGTGATGTTATAATACTTACCTTCAGCGGCGCTGCAGTTTTGTCACTGGCCGTGTACGCGACTTTGGTGCCTTTGAAGGGGGGGGGCGGGATTAAAATGCTGTTTTGTATTACCTGTCGGAGGCGGACTTCCTCGGGCTGCTAGCTGATGATGAAAAATCGATCGGACATCCGTTCGCGGTATTTTCTTTTTTTAAATTTGCTGGAAAATTTAATATTTGGATTAAAATAAAATGCGACTTCTAACACCCTCTACGCCTACAGCATGACGGATCGCAAGAACGGGACAAAATAAAGGGTAAGTCGTTTATTTTACATATAATCTTGCTTCTTGGGATGGTTAAAATCTAATTTTACGTTGCGAAAATGTTATTTGGGCCCCATACGAACCGGCAATGTTTTTCCTGCCGATATGAAGTTCAACTTCACCGCCAATGCAACATTCCAATCAATCGCCTTCCAGAAGCCCATTTCTTTTGGACAATCATGTCATAAACCGTCCAAATTGTCTATATTTTGTGTTATTCTCCTATGATCATTATTTTTAAACTAATATTCACAACAGTTTGAGTCACATGTATTGTGCAAAAAACAATAATTTTGATTATGTTATGAGAGGATGTTTTGGATTAATTTATGGGAATTAAACATTAAATTCCTTCCATCTGGCATATAAATTCATGACAGTGAGATTTTAAAATTATGTTATATTGTGAATTCCTGTGTGAATGGGATTAGTTTGTTATTTGGATACTTAGGCTATTTAAAAAAAATATCCTTTTCTTCTAAAATGGAATCTACAGAACATTCTTCATGGGAAAGTAGTGGGCAGAAAGGCATGTCATGCATGGTTTGAAGAGCAAAAACTTGTAGTTTACAATGCCAAAATTGAAAAGTTGAGGAAAAACAAGATGTACAGAGTTGCTTATTGGTTACAATCTGAGGAGTATGATGACGCTACTGATTATGATATGCCAATGTACCAGCTAGCAACTGATCTTCTCCATAAAGACTTAGTCTATTGCTATAAATTGTAATTTATTTACCTATCTGTTACAGACTTACAGCATATTATACAATAATATTAAAGTTCTGATCTTGAGAATATCACACTTTTGAATTTTCAAGGCTTGGCCTGTATTACGTCCAGTCTGGGTGCTTATTACTATTTCCATCACAATGGTCAATTTTGGAATTAGCTACAATTAGGTAATTAACTAATTAGATGCTTTAATTTCAGGTCATCCAAGTAAGATGTTTTATATTTGTTTCAGAATGCTTCAATCTGTAATAACTGAAAATTTCATTCAGTTCTCTTAATTTTTAAGAAAGTTATGGGCTTTTGACTGTCCTCGATCACAGCTTTTGTGTTAAGTCAATGGAAAAGCAATAGGGAACAAGATGCTAATTCGCGAGTGAAAATGGCCATAACTTGTTTAATACTGAAGACATGAAAGTGAATTAGGTGTCAAATTAAACTTTTTTTTATGCTTTATCTGATGGGATAAATTGCAGACTTGATTTTTTTAATCGCAAAATTTTGTAACATTGCTACATCATTGTGTGAATTTCCTGCACGGGGGAATCTTGGCATTGATCCACATCTTAACAAGTCTACACAGCCAGAGGATCACAGAGACCAACTCATCTGCCAGCCTGCTGATGTGTGTCTGCCTCTGGAGATACCACCCTTTGTGTAGAGATATAGTCCGTTGTAAATCAGGAACGTGGAAAAGCAGGTGGGGGTCATTAATACGCTGGGCGACTGTCTCTTGGAGAACATTACTAAAAGAGGGAAGATGAAGAAACAAAAAACTGCAGGTGCTGATTTACCAAACCAGAGGTGCTGCCTGACCTGCTGAGTTACTCCTGTACTCTGAATCTATCATTACTAAAAGAGACCTACCAAAGGTCTATACAGAGAGTTGGTGAGTTCCTGGAACACACTGCTGGGTGTGGTGGGTGAAGCAGATTACAATAATTACATTAAAAGACTTTCTGATATGTATATGGATTATGTGCAGGTATATAAGTGATGGTCTCAGCATCATGTTTGGCACAGACGTTGTGGACTGAAGGGCCTATTCTTGTGCTGAACTGTTATAATGTTCTACGTTCTAAGGTGTGTTCCCTATTAGAATTTGCTTGGTCAGATACCCTTAATAATCAGGCCTCACAGTCTCGAGAGTAAAGAGGAGCCATTCATGTTAGGCAGTTGCACGAGTGTCATCCATTGCACACTACATACCTTGCGGGCCCTGTTTACGTTCAGACTACTCGATGCGTTAACCTATCAAATAAATACAGCATTGAGAACCCAGAAGAAAATCACAAAATTTGTTTAACTCATGGTCAGACCCTAAGTTTTCTTTTTACATTAAAATTCAGTCACTTAGCACACAAAAGTTTTGTGCTACATAATACAATTTCTAAGCAATTATTATGCAGAGCACAGTAGTTGTTTCTGGGCTAGTATCCAGAAACTAGAACGATTGATTTTCGATTTCCTCCACCACAATGAGTGAGATTTTAATCTAAATGATTAAATAAACCTGGAAATTAAAAACCTGGAGCAGTAATGATGATCATGAAACTACTGATCGGTTGTAAAAAATAATTTACTGTTACCTGTAATGAAGGAAAGCCAACATATTTACCAAATGTTGTCTGGGGGCGAATGCAGACTCATAATAATGTGGTTGACTCTTAAGGGCCTGTCCCACTTGGTGATTTTTTCGGCGACTGCCGGCGTCATATCAGTGTCGCCAAAAGATTTTGAACATTTCAAAATCCAGCGGCAACAAAAAAAATGTTGCGACACTTGAAAAAACACCGCGCATCATACGTCATCACGCCTCATCACCGCCGCATCACGCCGCAATTTTTTTGGTGACCTGATACGTCAGTCAATGATGCCGGCAGTCGCCAAAAAAATCGCCAAGTGGGACAGGCCCTTTAGTGTAGAACATAAAGTCAGTACAGCACAGGAACAGGCCATTCGACCCACAATGTCTGTGCTGAACCTGCTGCCAAGATAAACTAATCTCTTGGTTTAGTTTAGTTTAATTTAGTGATACAGCATGGAAACGGCCCTTCAGCTCACCATGTCCGTGCCGACCAGTGATCCCTGTACACTAACACTATCCTATAATAATAATAATACATTTTATTTAATGGGCGCCTTTCAGACATCTCAAGGACACCTTACATAGTAATCGGAATAAAAACATATAATCGGAATAGAACAGGTAAAAAAGACATCACAGAGACACAAATTAAAAACAGAATTCAATCCAAAAACAGAAAATCAAAAACACAGTGTGAAGAGAGAGCAGCGGCAGCCAAAGCGCGTCAGCGTCCATTCTCTCTTCACGGCACCCATCTTGGACACAGACCTACAGGACTACAATTACACAAAAAAATCATCCCCCCACAGTGGATAGCACTGTGGGGGAAGGCACAATGTCCAGTCCCCACCCCATGTTCACCCCAAAGTCAGGCCTATTGAGGCCACCGCAATTGCCTCTACGGAGGCCCGATGTCCCTGGCCGTTCTCACCGGGTGGTCTTGCCCCGGCGTCGGCAGAGTCCTTTCGGCGGCTGGGCCACCTGGAACGGCCGCTTCCTGGTTGGAGCCCGCGGCTGCCGAAGCCGACAAGGCCGTGCCGGTTTGGAGCTCCCAGGCTCCAGATGTTAAAGTCGGCACCGCTTCTCTGCACTGCCGCCTCTCCGCACGCCGCCTCTCCACGCTCCGCAGACCCGCAGCCCGGAGATGTTGCTCTCGGCGGTCCAGCTCGCCAGAGCTCCAGCGCGTCGCTCCAGCGCGGCGACCCAGGCAAGGCATCGCCCGCTCCACTCCGCTCCAGTGCCCCAACGCTGTGCCGCCGCCGAGGCCGAGGTGCTGGGCTGTCCCCGCCAGGAAACGGCGCTCCAAGCCCGCAGGTAGGCCACGAGGACGGGTCGACGGGCAGCCCGGAGAAAAGGCTGCCACACCGACCAGGTAGGGACCTAGAAATAAAGTTACACCTACCCCCCCACATTAAAAGACCATATCCCCTACAAACAAAAAAACAGGACTCACTAAAAACTATAAAAAAAAGAATTTAAAACGGACGGCTGCTGGCTAGCAGCCGTTCACCAAGATGGCTCCTCCTCCTGACACACAGTAGGGACAAATTACAATTATACCGAGTCAATTAACTTACAAACCTGTACGTCTTTGGACTGTGGGAGGAAACCGGAGGTCCTGGAGGAAACCGGAGGTCCTGGAGAAAACCCACGCAGCTCATGGGGAGAACGTAACACTCTATACAGACAAGCACCCATAGTCAGGTTTGAACCTACGTCTCTGGTGCTATAAAACAGCAACTCGAAATGAGAAACCTACTATCATTCCAACAATTACAATTAAAATTTAAACTGAAAAACAACCAATATTTTAAATATCTTCAGATTTGCGATTTCATGAAAAAATATATACAAGGATATCAAAAAATAACTCCTGAATTATTGGAAGAAGCAATGAATATTGAAGCTGACTCACAAAAATGAATATCATATTTATATAATAGTATTCTAAATATAGACCTACCATCGACAGAGGTACTTAGAGAAGAGTGGGAATGGGAACTAATGATAAAAATTACGAAGGTTACATGGGAAAAGTACTTGATATATATTCACAAATGTTCGATTAATGTAAAACATAATCTAATTCAATTAAAAATTTTACATAGATTATATTATTCAAAAACAAGATTGAACAAATGTTATCCAAATATATCCCCCATTTGTGATAAATGTCTATCCCAAAACGCAACTATAACACACTCCTCTGTTTCGTGCATAAAACATTATAGATTTTGGAGTGATATTTTCGAAATATTTACAAAATTATTCAAGATAAGAATGGAACCTAATACTGAAATGATTATATTTGGAGTAATGGAAGATGGGAATAAATTGAACACATCTCAAAATTTATTTTATAACTATGGTTTAATAATAGCAAAAAAATTAATACTTAAATTTTGGAAAAATACATCAATACCAACGCTTAAAATGTGGATTGCAAGTATGTTGGACACCGCACATCTTGAGGAAATGCGATTCCTCCTAATGGATAAATCAGACCAATTCATAACGAGTTGGTCTCCATTTGTCATCTTTTTGGAATCATATGGTGCAACACAATTGTAAAAACTAACTGTTTCAGGACTGGACGAGGGATGGTCAAGATTATAAACAATGATCTCCTTACCTTTTTTTTTAATTTTTAATTTTTTTTCTTTTTTTAATGTCTTATTCTCTTTTTTCTATTTTCTTTTTCTCAACTTTCTTCACTCATGCGTCTTTTATCTTTTTCTTCACACACTATATATCTCATGCCTTTCTATCCTTTACTATCTAATTTATTTTTCTTATTCTAATCTTTCTTTAAAAAAAAACTAAATTTAATTTTATTTTTTTTAAAACAGCAACTCTACCGCTGCGCCACCATGCCGCCACAATAGACTCTTAATTGACTACCAAACTATTTGGTTCCGAGGCAAATTCATATGTTGGCTATGCAATTATATGCATGTTCAATGAAAGAAAACAAATGAAGAGTCTAAAAGGAATTACCCTTAAAGTTAAAACTAGGTTATTCCAAAAATCAAATTTATAAACAATGGGTGGTGTAAAACTAACTCCCTCTGCTACCAACCCTGCAACATCTTCTATAAAAACTGTTAATTGGAATAATCCAAAAATAATAATTCATATCATCATATATTCAAATTATTCATTAGGAAAGGAAAAATAGATTATGAAAGAAAACTGGCAGGGAACATAAAAACTGACTGCAAAAGTTTTTATAGATATGTGAAAAGAAAGAGATTAGTTAAAACAAATGTAGGTCCCTTGCAGTCAGAAACGGGTGAGTTGATCATGGGGAACAAGGATATGGCGGACCAATTGAATAACTACTTTGGTTCCGTCTTCACTAAGGAAGACATAAATAATCTGCCGGAAATAGCAGGGGACCGCGGGTCAAAGGAGTTGGAGGAATTGAGTGAAATCCAGGTTAGCCGGGAAGTGGTGTTGGGTAAATTAAATGGATTAAAGGCCGATAAATCCCCAGGGCCAGATAGGCTGCATCCCAGAGTACTTAAGGAAGTAGCTCCAGAAATAGTGGATGCATTAGTAATAATCTTTCAAAACTCTTTAGATTCTGGAGTAGTTCCTGAGGATTGGCGGGTAGCAAACGTAACCCCACTTTTTAAGAAGGGAGGGAGAGAGAAAACGGGGAATTACAGACCAGTTAGTCTAACATCGGTAATGGGGAAACTGCTAGAATCAGTTATTAAAGATGGGATAGCTGCACATT
The DNA here is from genome assembly GCF_010909765.2 of Amblyraja radiata. Lineage (NCBI taxonomy): Eukaryota > Metazoa > Chordata > Chondrichthyes > Rajiformes > Rajidae > Amblyraja > Amblyraja radiata. The sequence goes on along the minus strand of NC_045958.1, from coordinate 47,550,343 downwards.
TGGAAAGTGGTGAAATCATTGGACAAAGTCAGCATGGATTTACAAAAGGTAAATCATGTTTGACGAATCTTATAGAATTTTTCGAGGATGTAACTAGTAGCGTGGATAGGGGAGAACCAGTGGATGTGGTGTATCTGGACTTCCAGAAGGCTTTCGACAAGGTCCCACATAAGAGATTAGTTTACAAACTTAAAGCACACGGCATTGGGGGTTCAGTATTGATGTGGATAGAGAACTGGCTGGCAAACAGGAAGCAAAGAATAGGAGTAAACGGGTCCTTTTCACAATGGCAGGCAGTGACTAGTGGGGTACCGCAAGGCTCAGTGCTGGGACCCCAGCTATTTACAATATATATTAATGATCTGGATGAGGGTATTGAAGGCAATATCTCCAAGTTTGCGGATGACACTAAGCTGGGGGGCAGTGTTAGCTGTGAGGAGGATGCTAGGAGACTGCAAGGTGACTTGGATAGGCTGGGTGAGTGGGCAAATGTTTGGCAGATGCAGTATAATGTGGATAAATGTGAGGTTATCCATTTTGGTGGCAAAAACAGGAAAGCAGACTATTATCTAAATGGTGGCCGACTAGGAAAAGGGGAGATGCAGCGAGACCTGGGTGTCATGGTACACCAGTCATTGAAAGTGGGCATGCAGGTGCAGCAGGCAGTGAAGAAAGCGAATGGTATGTTAGCTTTCATAGCAAAAGGATTTGAGTATAGGAGCAGGGAGGTTCTACTGCAGTTGTACAGGGTCTTGGTGAGACCACACCTGGAGTATTGCGTACAGTTTTGGTCTCCAAATCTGAGGAAGGACATTATTGCCATAGAGGGAGTGCAGAGAAGGTTCACCAGACTGATTCCTGGGATGTCAGGACTGTCTTATGAAGAAAGACTGGATAGACTTGGTTTATACTCTCTAGAATTTAGGAGATTGAGAGGGGATCTTATAGAAACTTACAAAATTCTTAAGGGGTTGGACAGGCTAGATGCAGGAAGATTGCTCCCGGTGTTGGGGAAGTCCAGGACAAGGGGTCACAGCTTAAGGATAAGGGGGAAATCCTTAGTGGGCTATAGGGCCAGTTTCCATGTTGTATCACTGAACTAAATTAAACTAAAACGAAGGTTAGTACATTTTTGTGTAGGAAAGAACTGCAGATGCTGGTTGAAATCGAAGGTAGACACAAAATGCTGGAGCAACTCAGCAGGACAGGCAGCATCTCTGGAGAGAAGGAATGGGTGACGTTTCGGGTCGAGACCCTTCTTCAGACTGATGTCAGGGGAGTGGGCGGGACAGAGATAGAATGTTGTCGGAGACAGTAAGACTGGTGGGAGAACTGGGCAGGGAGAGGGGATGGAGAGAGAGAGGGAAAGCAAGGACTATTTGAAGTTAGAGAAGTCAATGTTCATACCACTGGGGTGTATGCAAAATATGAGGTGCCGCTCCTCCAATTTGCGCTGGGTCTCACTCTGACAATGGAGGAGGCCCAGGACAGAAAGGTCAAATTGGGAACCTCATCTATTGTATCCGCTGTTCCAGGTGTCAACTTCTGTACATCGGCAAGACCAAGCGCAGGCTCGGTGATCGTTTCGCTGAATACATCCGCTCAGTCTGCCTTAACCTACCTGATCTCCCGGTTGCTCAGCACTTTAACTCCCCCTCCCATTCCCAATCTGACCTTTCTATCCTGGATCTCCTCCATTATCAGAGTGAGGCCCAGCGCAAATTAGAGGAACAGCACTTCAAATTTCACTTAGGTAGCTTACACCCCAGCTGTATGAACATTAACTTCTCTAACTTCAAATAGCCCTTGCTTTCCCTCTCTCTCCATCCCCTCGCCCTTCCCAGTTCTCCCACCAGCCTTACTGTCTCCGACTACATTCTATCTCTGTCCCACCCACTTGTCTGACATCAGTCTGAAGAAAGGTCTCGACCCGAAACGACACTCATTCCTTCTCTCCAGAGATGCTGTCGGTCCCGCTTAGTTTCTCCTGCATTTTGTGTCTACCTTCGATTATTTTTGTTTGGTTGTGGAACCAATGCAAAAAAGCGAATTGCCCGTGATCTTACTGAACCTTCTCAAGGCATAAATGACCTTTTCCTGTGTACATTTAGATGAAATTAAGCATATTTTTGTTTTGCATAATATGCAGATTTCTAACACAAGATTTGGGTCCCAATCACTACATTATATACTAATCTAAATAGTTCTATTTTAAGAAACTACCAGGACAATGGCCTACAACCATTATTTCTTGAGAGGAAGCACCAGGAACTGCAGATGCTGGAATCCTGAAAAAGTACTGCAATAGCTCAGCGGGTCAGGCAGCATCTCTGGAGGATATGGATAGGTGATGTTTCAGTCAGGACCCTTATTCAGACTCAAGATAATTTCCCACGTATATCTAAGACTCATGCACTCTGGTAATCTGTCTCTTTCATAATTGCAAAAACCAGCATAGAACCTGACCAGCATAGAACCTGACCAAGTCAAATTAACTTCTGAATATCACTGAATATGTAATTTATTTTTCCCTTTGGTACTACATAATTCTATGTTTCTACAAATTTAGTAGGTTATCACAAGGATAAATATTTATATGCTGCAAAAAAAAGATACAGACGAAACAAATTTTAAAAGCATCAAAGGGAACTCGTGCTTCTCTACAAATTTTTTTCTTCAATCTCCAACTTCAGGAAAATATTTCCTAAATTTGGCTCATCGACAGGAGGACCAGGAGGTTTACTTTCATCTTCACTACATTTCTGTAGGTACCTGATGCCCTGCCACCTGTTCCCTCTAATCATAAGCCCTCCCCCCTCCCCCTCCCCCCAACCTCCCCCCAACCTCCCCCTCCCCTCCCTCTCACCCCTCAACCTCCCCCTCCCGGTCTCCCCCCCCCCAACCTCCCCCCTTCCCCCTCCCAACCCCCCCCCCCCCAACCTCCCCCCTCCCAACCTACCCACCCCCCCCCCCCCACCTCCCCCCCCCCCCCCGATCTCCCCTCCTGGCCTCTCCTCACCCCCCCCCCCCCCCCCTTGCGACTAATAAATGGCTGACATTCATGATGAGCTGTCATTAAGGTGTAATAGATCCTGGCACCTTATGCAAATCATGTTAATTAGGCTAATGGCACAAAGTCTCTGGTTCGGCGCCTACAATGTCGATTTCAAGTTCCAACTTATCGCAAAGTCAATTTTTCAGAAATTTATATCATGGTTTAATGTTTACCTATAGAACAATATTTTTGAAATTTTTATCTGTAGCTTTCATTGGACATAATTTCAAATGTTGATTGAAGTTGTGTTTAATTCAGTTACATACGTGTCCATAGCCAATCTTCTCTTCATTTTATAGGCAGGCATTTAATAATGCATAGCAAGGGTACCGTTTGTAACTGATGTCTTATAAAAGTCCACATGATATTGTCACTTAGAACCTCTCTGGAGTTTCCAAATCTCTGTGCTTTTGGCATCATTAGCAGCTTGTGTAGAGCTTTGATTGCTATTTTGATTCAAAAAGGTGAGGATGGAGGAGGGAAATGTTTTATTCATCTGAAATGAGAGTAGGAGCCTTTACAAGATGACAGCTTTACAATCTGCGAGCTTATTTCTCAAAAGAGTTGTTTTCTGCTCTTGTTGCAAAAGGGAGGCATGGTTCAATAAAACTTGTATTTTTGCCAAAAAAAACAGGAGGTTCTATTATCGATGTCCTTCCATGATTTTCTCCATCTGTTAAAGACCACGAGATGACAATATTGCTTTGGCACTGATAGAATGAGGCTTGAAAAACCAGAATATTGAGCCTTATGTGGCTCCCCAATAGATTCCATTTCAGTATAATTAATCTTCAGAGATCTCTGGATTATTTTCACTCTTCAGTTCTGTACAGGAATAATTTGAGGTGTTTCTTAATTGGAAAAATTTGCTGGAAGCTTCACAAACTTCCTTCAAAAATAAGGAATTACAATTTTAAACAAATGCCCTGCAGGGTCTTGTAAATGTGACCTGAACTTTACATCTGATATTGTCATTACTGAGTCTCTTAAAAAAAGTATTAAAGCCACTAATTATAATGCAATTTATATTAAATTCCAAAACTAACACAGTAATTTCTCAGTTAAATTTGTGACTTGTGAATAGAAGGTTGTCAGCACAGGGAAAGAGAACACTTCCACGCTCTTGTGTAACTTGCGTCATAAAGCAGTGAAGCAGTCCCAGTTCAGAGTTGGCTGGCTCAGTCCATCTCCTGAATCAATTAACCCTAGTGGTAAAATAGCACCCTCTACAGCAGATCCGTGGCACTTCGGCAACTGAACTGGTTTTCACAATGACAATTTATACTGATTTATGGGCGGCATGGTGCTCTGGGCCTGCATTCATCCAACTTTGATTGAGACTATATAAACTCGTTTAACTCCTCGCGATTAGCAGCCAACAGCAAGAAAGTGGACCATTCAGAGAAAGACCCTAGAGGTAAAAGGCTGGTATTCAAACCACAGCATCACTCATTTGCGTCACCAAATTAACTGCTTGAGAACGTAGAGTACAACTCTGCAACAAAAAGCAATAAGAAATTATGAATGTTAATGCATAATGAGGGCCACAGAAAGAATATAAATAAGATTTCTTCTTTTCCCACATGGTCTGATGGATTGTTTCAACAGGTAAGGTGGTCATCAATATTGAAGACAGGCCACCAAACTCCCAAGACATCACACACAGTCTTTAAAATTACATTCTCTGTGCTTCCTTCACCATAAAGTTCAAAAATCAGTTTAGTTTATTGTCACATGTACCGAGGTACAATGAAAAGCTTTATGTTGCATGCTAACCAGTCAGCAGAAAGACAATACATGATTACAATCAATCCATTTACAGTGTATATATACACACGATAAGGGAATAACATTTAGCGCAAGGTAAAGCCAGCAAAGTCTGGTTAAGGATAGTTCGAGGAACATCAGAGGTAGATAGTAGTTCAGCACTGCTCTCTGGTTGTGGTAGGACCTACTCCAGGTGTTCAGCTATTTTTTAAAACTATTTTGATGACGAAACAGTACGGAATATAGGCTTGAGGAGACTGAAAAATGGTTTTGACACTAAACGCCGCCTGTCCATTTCCTCCCTAGATGTTGCATGACCCAGAGTTCCTCCAGCACTTTGTACTTTGCTCACGATTTCAGCATCTGCAGTTTCTTCTGTCTCTGGTAGATGTCATTGATGCTCATCATTGTGAAGTCTCTTACCATCAACATTTAGCAAGTCATCACTGACCAGAAGTCTCACCCCGGTCACTCCCTCTTCTCCATTCTCCCAACAGGCAAGAGCATACCTCCAGATTTAGGGACAGTTTTTCCCCCACTGTTATCAGGCAACTCAACCATCCTACCAACTGGAGAGTGGTCCTGACCGACCATCTACCTCATTGGAGAACCTTGGACTATCTGGTATCGGACTTTATTTTTCATTACACGTTACTCCCTTATCTTGCATCTGTACACTGTGGATGGCTTGATTGTAATCATGTATAGTCTTTTCACTGACTGGATAGCACGTAACAGAAAAAGCTTTTAACTGTACCTCAGTACACATGACAATAATATACTAAATTAAAAACTAGGAAACAAAACTAATTTCCAGTTGCCACATACCAAGACTGAATCTTTTCACCTCATCAGGGCACATTCTCAGTGGAACATTACTATTGTCAGTGGAGCACAGTGGATGTGACGTGTAATCTCGTCAGAGTCCAAAATAGATGACAAATTTAATTGACCGTTGAACCTTTTGATCTCAGCAACAAGAACCACAAGAATAACATTATCGTGAGGACATCAATTCCATATTCTTCACCACAAATTGTGTGAACTATAAATTATTTACATTTTTATTGAATGTACAAATGCTGTCGGACCATTCAAGCAAATTACCCCATTTAGACACACAATAGTTCCAGTTCACCAATTCCAATTGATTTGTCTGTGTATTATACTTAATCGGCAAAATGAAATTTACATGATTGATTTCAATAGCAACAATTTTTAGGAGTCTAATATTCTTGCATCAAGAATGCTAAATACATATAGTAGTCTCTGTATGTATGCAACATTCCCGATAAGAGAATATTTGTTTTTCTAATAAACTGGCTTTTTCTCCAACTGTAAATAGTATTCACCAATCCATTGCTTTATAGTAGATTTAGTACGTATTAAAACATCAACATTGTGGGTGTGAAATTCTGGACAAATTTTGGTGCAAAGGTTTTGTGGTTACAGAAAAGGACCCATTTTTTTATTTGGATGTCAGTCAAATGCAATGGAGTTCAATCAATTCTAAAAATTACATCAAATTACAACAGAATTACAATTTTGCAAGTTACACACTTTGCAAATGACGATATTTGAAATGGGTGCAGTAATATAAATTGAATTTACATGCAGTCCAGAGGCTTTTTACATTCTTACAACAGCAATGATTTTACATTTATTTAGCACTGAGTCATTTCACAGAAGCATAACGACAAAATTGACAATGAGCTAATTGAGGAGATATTAAAGAAACACAAAGTGCTGGAGGAACTCCGTGAGTCAGGCAGCATCCCTGGAGGACATGGATAGGCAACGTTTCAGGTCAGGACTGATTTTAGTGGGGGGAGAAAACACAAAAAGATGTGGGTGTGGGTCAAAACTGAGCAAATGATAGATGGATGCAGATGATGGGAGTTTGATTAAGAAGTCAGGTCAAGGAGTAGGCTTTAAAGACGGCCGTATTATCTAAATGGTGGCCGACTAGGAAAAGGGGAAATGCAGCGAGACCTGGGTGTCATGGTACACCAGTCATTGAAAGTAGGCATGCAGGTGCAGCAGGCAGTGAAGAAAGCAAATGGTATGTTAGTTTTCATAGCAAAAGGATTTGAGTATAGGAGCAGGGAGGTTCTACTGCAGTTGTACAGGGTCTTGGTGAGACCACACCTGGAGTATTGCGTACAGTTTTGGTCTCCAAATCTGAGGAAGGACATTATTGCCATAGAGGGAGTGCAGAGAAGGTTCACCAGACTGATTCCTGGGATGTCAGGACTGTCTTATGAAGAAAGACTGGATAGACTTGGTTTATACTCTCTAGAATTTAGGAGATTGAGAGGGGATCTTATAGAAACTTATAAAATTCTTAAGGGGTTGGACAGGCTAGATGCAGGAAGATTGCTCCCGATGTTGGGGAAGTCCAGGACAAGGGGTCACAGCTTAAGGATAAGGGGGAAATCCTTTAAAACCGAGATGAGAAGAACTTTTTTCACACAGAGAGTGGTGAATCTCTGGAACTCTCTGCCACAGAGGGTAATCGAGGCCAGTTCATTGGCTATATTTAAGAGGGGGTTAGATGTGGCCCTTGTGGCTAAGGGGATCAGAGGGTATGGAGAGAAGGCAGGTACGGGATACTAAGTTGGATGATCAGCCATGATCATATTGAATGGCGGTGCAGGCTCGAAGGGCGAATGGCCTACTCCTGCACCTAATTTCTATGTTTCTATGTTTCTATGTAAAGAAAGAGAGAGTGGTAGTGAAGTTCAGGGAGTGAATTTCAGGGTCTAGTTTTAGGCAATCGACTGTCAATGGAAGGTTGAGTGATATGCATGAATTGCTCAATGATTAACTATTTGTTGCAAAATCAGTGCTACAGATACCACAGCTGTCATACAGATGATAAAAATCTTATTGGAATGGATAGACACTATCAAGAGTCTTATGTTTGCCTTTCTGAATAACACACAGTTCTGCTGCTTTATCTGAAGAAGTCTGAGCCAAATACTGTCCACCTGGCCTTTGCAATCTGCTTCATTCAGAAGCACATGGAGAAACAGCTACAATCCCTCTTCATAGCTGCTGAAGCCTGTTGGCCCTCCCCAGAACCATCGTTCTCCTACCACAGACTGGGAATTACCCCTCGTCCCAAATCTATGACTAATTCACATCATCTGGAATAAAAAGAGAGTCCTTATAGTCAAACCAACTTTCATTTCCTGCACTATCATTTTTCATTCCCACACATGCTTCCTCTGTTCCCTCATCCACTGCCTTGGCGCCACAGTGTGGTGCAATCCTCTGATCAGATCGATGCAAGACAGACTGAAAGAGCACCCATGCTGATACTCGAAGTATTACTGCCTTCCTATTTGCGGCTTAACAACTGAAAATCTTGTAACTAAATCTTTAAATAAATGTAACTGTTGCCAAAACGTAATTTCAGCTTGTGCCAGATGCACACTGCAATATGAAGTCTTACTATTCTTCATCAGAAGGTGCCTAGATAAGTAATCTGCCCTCTTGAAAAAACAATTGCCCACCTATGTGACGAACTGTACTTATCCTGTTAATGATATTCAAGGCCCAAGGATTGACCAGATTTCTTTGTCACATAATTGTAGCCAAAACTATACTTTCCAGCACACTGACGAGATTCATTATTTTTAAGCATGAAGATAGACACAAAATGAATGAATGAATGAATCTCTTTATTGTCATTGCACCTGGTACAACAAAATTTAAAAGTCAATCCCACGGTGCGATTCACAAGAGCAATTTTAAATATATAAGAAAAGGTAAAAATATATACATATAAAAAAAATAAAATAAAAAAATAAAAAAAATAAAATAAAAATTACAGATAAATAACAATAGCAGCTGAGGTAGAACCATTCAGTTGAATGTGAGTGTTATTTCTTATTTTGCATTGTTAAGTTCACGTATGGCTATGGGGTAGAAGCTGTCTCTGAGTCTGTTTGTGCGAGTTTTGAAAGACCTGTACCGTCTGCCAGAGGGCAGCAGGTGGAACAGGTTGTGTCCAGGGTGGGAAGGGTCCTTCAGGATGTTGGCTGCCCTGCCAAGGCAGCGAGAGCTGAAAATGCTGGGGTAACCTCAAGTCAGGCAGCATAAGTTCATAAGTGATTGGAGCAGAATCAGGTCTACTCCACCATTCAATCATGGCTGATCTATCTCTCCCTCCTAACCCCATTTTCCTGCCTCCCCCCACCCCCATAACCCCTGACACTCTGTGGAGAAAAGGAATAGGTGATGTTTTGGATCAAGACCCTTCTTCAGACTGCGAGTCAGGGGAGAGGGGAACTAGAGGTAATTTTAAGCATGGCAGATAGACACCGAATGCTGGATTAACTCAGCGGGACAGGCAGCATCTCTGGAAAGAAGAAATGGGTGACATTTCAGGTCAAGAATAGACACAAAAAGCTGGAGTAACTCAGTGGGTCAGGCAGCATCTCTGGAGAGAAGGAATGGGTGAAGTTTTGGGTTGAGACACTCCTTCAGTCTGAAAAAGGGTCTCGACCTGAAACGTCACCTATTTCTTCTCTCCAGAGATGCTGCCCATCCCGCTGAATTACTCCAGCTTTTTGTGTCTATTCTCGGTTTAAACCAGCATCTGCAGTTCCTTCCTACACATTTTGTGTCGAGACCCTTCTTCAGACTGAGATTCAGGGGAGAGGGAAACTAGAGCATGTTGGACAGTTGGTTTGGTTGTTTTGTGGTTGGCCTTGGCTTAGGACATTTCTATTGCGTGACATTCTAACTTCCTCTATACCAAACTGGAACTGTTGACCCCCTATTTTCACTGATTGAGCAAGTGGAAGAATTAACAGATAAGATCAAATATGCAATTAACAGGGATATAAATGTCAGAGACCGTCAAAAGTTCAGGCCCCAGTTCAAAAATTTAGTTTTGTTTTATAACAAGATAAATATAAAGCAAACATTGGGATTATACTACATCGCCAAATGGCAGTAGAACATATAAACAGACAAACATGTGCAGCCTGATTAATGTTGACACTTACAATGCCCTCCACAATGTTTGGGACAAAGACCCATCATTTATTTATTTGCCTCTGTACTCCACAATTTGAGATTTGTAATAGAAAAATATCACATGTGGTTTTAGTGCACATTGTCAGATGTTATTAAAGGCCATTTTTATAAATTTTGGTTTCACAATGTAGAAATTACAGCTGTGTTTATACATAGTCCCTGCCATTTCAGGGCACCATCATGTTTTGGACACATGGCTTCACAGGTGTTTGTAATTGCTCAGGTGTGTTTAATTGCTTCCCTAATGCAGGTATAAGAGAGCTCTCAGCACCTAGTCTTTCCTCCAATCTTTCTATCACCTTTGGAAACTTTTATTGTTGCTTATCAACATGAGGACCAAAGTTGTGCCAATGAAAGTCAAAGAAGCCGTTATGAGACTGAGAAACAGGAATAAAACTGTTAGATTCATCAGCCAAACCTTAGGCTTACCAAAATCAACTGTTTGGAACATCATTCAGAAGAAAGAGCACTGGTGAGCTTACTAATCACAAAGGGATTGCCAAGGAAGCCAAGGAAGACCTCCACAGCTGATGATAGAAAAATTATCTCTATAATAAAGAAAAATCCCCAAACACCTGTCAGACAGATTAGAAACACTCTTCAGGAGTCAGGTGTGGATTTGTCACTGAGCACTGTCCACAGAAGACTTAATGAACAGAAATACAGAGGCTACCCTGCAAGATGCAAACCACTGGTTAGCTGCAAAATAGGATGGCCAGGTTACAGTTTACAGTTTACAGGTTACAGTTTGCCAAGGAGTACTTAAAAGAGCAACCACCGTTCTGGAAAAAGGTATTGTGGACACATGAGATGAAGATTAACTTATTTCAGAGTGATGGCAAGAGCAAAGTATGGAAGAGAGAAGCAACAGCCCAAGATCCAAAGCATACCACCTCGTCTGGTGGGAATGTTATGGACTGGGCATGTTGGTGTTGCTGAAGGTACAGGCTCACTTATCTTCATTGATGATACAACTGCTGATGGTAGTAGCATAATGAATTTTGAAGTTTATAGACACAACCCATCTGCTCAAGTTCAAACAAATGCCTCAAAACTTATTGGCTGGTGGTTCATTCTACAGCAAGACAATGATGCTAAACATACTGCTAAAGCAACAAAGGAGTTTTTCAAAATTTAAAAATGGTCAATTCTTGAGAGGCCAAGTCAATCACCTGATCTGAACCCAATTGAGCATGCCTTTAATATGCTGAAGAGAAAACTGAACTGAAGAGGACTAGCCCCCAAAACAAGCATAAGCTAAAGATGGCTGCAATACAGGCCTGGCAGAGCATCACCAGAGAAGACACCCAGCAACTGGTGATGTCCACGAATCGCAGACTTCAAGCAGTCATTGCATGCAAAGGATATGCAAAGGATATGCCACAAAATACTAAACATGACTACTTTCATTTACATGACATTGCTGTGTCCCAAACATTATGGTGCCCTGAAATGTATAAACACTGCTGTAATTTCTACATAATGAAACCAAAATGTATAAAAATGGCTCTTTAACCACATGTGATTTTTTTCTATTACAAATCTGAAATTGTGGAGTACAGAGGCAAATAATTATGTCTCAAACATTATGGAGGGCACTGTAAGTGTATGGACTAATGCCATTTTTTACTAAATAACACAATTATCGTAACTCCTCAATGTATTATAACATGCATTTTCTTTTTTTTTCCTTCACAGAATATGGACTACATCTTGCCCTGTCAGCATTTAATACCCATCCCCAATAGCCTCTCATATTTCCTTGTACAGGAAGTTATCTGACCTATCAAGTCTATGCCGGCGCAAAGTGCAATCTCATCAATTCCATTCCCCACTAATTCCACTGCAACCTGTTCTCTTTCAAATACCTTTCAATGCCCGGCAAATTCTGCCGTCTCCCAGCTACGCCAGAGGTAATTTACAGTGGCCAATTAACCTGCACGTCCTTGTACTGTGGGAGTAAACTGGAGCACATTGGCGAAGTCCACATGCTCACAAGGACACATGCAAACTCCACACATACAGTCCCCAGAGTCAGGACTGAACCTGAGGAGTCAGGATCGCTGGAGCTGTGCAAAGGCAGCGTGAGGTAGTAGTTAACTGGGCCTCTTTTACTGAAGAGGCATTGGTGTGACTGGAGTCATGCATAGACCAGACTGGGTAAAGTCGGCAGATTTCTTTCATTTACTTAGTTACTGAAATTTAAAAATCTCCAGCTGCCACAGCAGAACTTGAACAGGTGTATTTAGATCAATGCTCCTGAACTCTGGCTTGACCACTGCACCACAGGAAACACCACGGTAGGAGTATCAGTGAAGAATGTCCACAGAGTAAAGGAGAATGCAATTAGAATGGCTGAAGGGATGGAAGGATTTGATCAAAATTGCCTCCATTGGGTGGCACCGTGAGCCGGCAGCCTCGCCAGCAGCTGTTCGGCCTTTCGACTTTTTTTTGTTTTTAGCATGTCTAAAAGTGTGTTTTAGTGTCTTTTAGTGTGGGTGGGTGGTGGTGGGGGGGAAGGGGGAAACTGGTTTTCAGTCACTTACCTGGGTGGGATCCGACTTTTCTCCTAGTCGCATTTTCGCCCTCCATCGCAGCCTAACAGCTTGGATTAGTGCGGCCTCTCCTGGAGTCGGGCCAAGAGCTTCAGCCGCGGGCGCAGCGTGGACTTTCCATCGCGGAGCAGGGTGATCCCGTGCCGGGGATCGCCAGAAGAAGTGCTCCGAACGCTGGCCCGCGGACTATAACATCCTGAAGCCGCGGTCTGCGGAGCTTCTGGCCGCGGGCGTGGCATGGACTTTCCATCTCTGAGTCTGGGATCCCTCGCCGGGGAAGAGCTCCGGCCGCCAGCCTGCAGCCTATAACATCGTGAAGCCACGGTCTCCGGTAGGAAGCGACCGATTCGGGACCTCCAAGCCGCGGAGTGTCTGTCGATCCCACGTCGGAGTTTTGAGCATCCCGATGAGAGGGCCTGTACATCGGGCCATCCGTAGTGGCGACTGCGGAGGGTTCAAAGGCCCCGACCACGGATGAACAAAGGAGGAGGACTGACTGAACGTTATTGTCTTCCACCACAGTGAAGAATGTTGATTCCACTGTAGTGGATGTTCATGTTATATTCTATTGTGTATTGTGCTCTTTTTGATTGTGTGGCTGCATGGTAAATCAAATTCCACTGTACCTTAATTGTGCATGTGGCAATAAATGTGAACTTGAACTTGAAAAGGAGCATATTCTCCTAGAAAAGGGAATGATGACAGATGATATGATTGCATTGTTAACATTAAAATGAAATACACAATACTGACCTTGATAGCTCATTTCATGTGCACAGTCCAGTGGGGCAAGGCAGAAGAAATGTGATGTGTTTTCAGCATTTGGTTTGAAAATTACAACAGAAATGTTGATTCTGATTTCCTGTTGCAGCAACTTCAACACTGATAGCCTGCAGTGTGAATTGCTTAAATTAAACTTCACAGGATGGACTCGGACAAAGATGACCTGTGGCACCACTTTTGTCGCTTTTCTAGAATACAAGCATTTCTTTCTATTAAAAGATCTAACTGCTCCATAAATGAATCCAGTGTCTAGACATCAAGGTCTTCCTCTTGATTACTTTTATTTCAAAGGAAACCTTCTTGAAGGCTGTCCTAACTGGAACCTCATGCTGCTTGCTTTCTCTGCTCCATTACGCATCCTTTCCCATGAGCTCCCCTCTGAGGCTGAAAAATCATTGTTTATCAGGTTTCTCATCCTGGCTCTCCTCACGGACAACCACATTTCAACCTCATTCCTCTCTCCAAAGCCAACTCTATGCTGGGTCTTCATGTCCCAGAAACAAAACTCTATATCATATAGCAAAGTAACCACACAGAATTAGAAAAAAAAAATGTGTGTATGAAGGAACTGCAGATGCTGGTTGAAACCGAAGATAGACACAAAATGCTGGAGTAACTCAGCATCTCGAGACCTTGGGTCTCAACCCGAAACATTACCTATTCATTCTCTACAGAGATGCTGCCTGTCCCGCTGAGTTACTTCAGCATTTTGTGTATATCCTATATGATTTGTTGATTGCTACTTTGCTCTGGGATACTTGGGACTCTTCTAACGCTCTTTCATTTTTCATTCCAATATTGTACTTTGCTATGCTCATATTGAAACTTATTTGTCCTCGGGTAGCCGTCAGGTACAATAAGTTCATAAGTTCTAGGAGCAGAATTAGACCATTTGGCACATCAAGTCTACTCCGTCAGTCAAACATGGCTGACCTATCTTTCCCTCTCAACCCCATTCTCCTGCCTTCTCCCCATAACCCCTGACACCCATACTAATCAAAAATCTGTCAATCTCCACCTTAAAAATATCAATTGACTTGGGCTCCACAGCTTTCTGTAGCAATGAATTCCACAGGTTCACCACCCTCTGACTAAGGAAGTTTCTCCTCCTCTCCTTTCTAAAGGTACATCCTTTTATTCTGAGGCTATGGCCTCTGGTCCTAGACTCTCCCACTAGTGGAAATATCCCCTTCACATTCACTCTATCCAGGCCTTGCAGCTTTCCAGCTTTGATCCATTCTTCTGTGAACGTTTGTACTCAAACCTGGCCTCATGTCACCCATAACTTTAACAATCATCTATAAGCAGCGAATGCAAGTTTCCATTTGCTAGATCAGAATCTTGGCTCAGAATCTATCACCTGTTTAGGTTTCTGGCTAATCTTTAGTGGAGTGTTAGCTTAAGTGGTTCTAAAAGGCCCCATCTCCATTCCTGACCACATACTGTATCAGGCCCTGGTCTCTGGCTCATGTAATTCAGACATCCATCGCTTTCAGCATCTGTGGAAAGAGAAGCATTTAATGTTTAGGTCCAAATACCCATCAACAAAACTGGCAAAGAGGGTATACCAGTAAAACAGAGAACGTAGAACTGTGCAGCACAAAAATAGCCCTATGGCCCACAAATCCGTTGCAAACATAGTGCCAAGATAAACTAATCTCATCCGCTTCTATATGTCCATATTCCTTCATTTCCTGCACATCCCTGTGCCTTTCTAAAAAGCCTCTTGAACACGTTCTAGGCACCCACCACCCTATGTGTGAAAAAGCCTGCTCAGCACGTCTCTTTTCAACTTTGGCCCTTCCAACATAAAGCTATGCCCTCTACTCTTTGACATTTCTTTTTTTTTTTTTTTTTTTTTTTTTTTTTTTTTTTTTTTTTTTATTAGAAGTACGGTAAATTACAATAACACACAACACATATATCTTAATACATTTTTTGTACCGCTTCATTTTTTTTTTTTTTTTTTAAAGCTTTAAGAAAAAGATAGAAGTAAGGAAAGTAAAGAAGGTGCGCAAGAGTTGTGAAGTGCAGGAGAGTGTTGGGAAAAGAAAGCCCCTTAGAAAAGAAGTTAGAGAAGGAAGTAAAGTAAGAAAGTAGACCCTAGAAAAGAAAGAAAAAGAAAGTAAGGACAATCGCTCTATTATAACATTAAACTCCGCAGAAAGACTACCAACCAAGTCTGTTTTTGTTGTTTTATCTCCCAATGCCAGGTCCTGATACCATTTATTTATTTATTTATTTTTAAAATTACTATTGCACCTCATGCTTGTAATAGGTCCATAAACGTAGACCACATCTTTTGGAATTGGTTTGCTTTATCTGCTAAGAGGAATCTCATCTCTTCCAGATGTAATGTTTCAAACATATTTGATATCCACATTTTTATTGTTGGTGTGGGCGCATTTTTCCAGAATTTAAGTATGAGCTTTTTTCCCATTATTAGCCCGTAATTGAGTAAATTCTTCTGATACACGTTTAATTCAGGGATACCTTCCGATATCCCAAAAATGATCCATTCTGGTTTTTACTCTTTGACATTTCCACCCTGGTTCTGACTGTTTATCCTATCTTTGCCTCTCATAATTTTATATTCTTCTACCAGGTCTATCTATCACTCAACCTTTGTTGTTCCAGAGAAAACAATCCCAGTCTGTCCAACCTTTCCCTTTGGCTAATACTCTCTACTCCAGGCAGCAATCCAGTAAACCGCTTTTGCGCCCTGTTCAAAACATCTACATCTTCCTGTTATGGGTCAACCACCAGAATTGCACGCAATACTCCAAATGCAGTCCAACTAAAGTCCTGTAGAACTGCATCATAGCTTCATGACTCTTATACCTAACACCTCAACCCAATGAAGGCAAACACACCATGTGCTTTCTTATACTTTCTTCTCAAGTATATCATGTGTCTTTCTTGCCACTATCTTATTCAAAGTAATTTTTCAGAAACAGAGTATATTCGATATTGAGTCCTGCAGCCTGCAATGCATCCAGAAAAAAAGACAACATGTTGGTTGGATTTTGACGTAACAGACAAAAAATGGTCAGAGTGGGAGAGAATGAAAGTGGCAGGTAACAAGAAACTGAGGATCAGCCCAGTGGGCTGAATGTAAGTGTTCCACAACGTAATCAGTAATCACCTAATCTGTGTTTGATTTCACCAATGTAGAGGGGACCACTTTGTGAACACCTAATTTCGTTACACTATAAAAAGCAAGTGAATTACTGCCTTATCTGGAAAGACAGTTTGAGTCTCTGGATGGTGGGAATGAAAAAGGTGAAAGGATTGATGTTGTGAAAGACAATATGAATTCCATTTCAGGTGAAAGTGTTGAAACAGGTTATATGTTGAGCCCATTGCTCAGATTCACCCTCCACAAAATGCCCCAATGACACCACTGGTATCAAGGGATTTTTTATTGGGTTTTCAATATCTCAGAACTATTCTAAAACTGCAAAAATATATTCAAATAATTTAGATACTAAAAAACATAATCTTTTGAAAAAATTGAAATTAAATTAATTAAAAACCCCGTGATATACAGTACTAACAAATACATTCCATAAGTTCTGATAGTGAAATAATACAGACATTTACCTGCATTTGCATTTTGCCTCAGAGATGAGAACAGCATTCAATGTCACACTCTTTGTCTTGTAGCTGAGAGAGCAGATGGTGAGTCCAGTGGCGGAATGGGAGGTCAGATCTCCTGCTAATCTTTTACTTCCGCATTTGGCCAAGCGCATCCTGAATCAGTGCTGAGCTGAGCTGAGCTGGAAAGGGCTGACAGTCAGCAGCTCCATACGGAATCATCTATAGCCAATTGAGAACTGGAGGTTAGGAGTTTAAATTAAGTGATATTATATCAAGGTTAACCCATTAAAATCCAGTCGAATCCTGCACTTGGTTCCGAGATAGTGTCCTTACCCCTAATGTCCCAATGCTGCATTAGAGGAAGGATTTGAAGGAACCTTTCCACATTTCTGTTGGAATTTGAAATGCCACATGACATACTCAATTAAAAACAACAAAGGAAAGGTGTAGACAATTCACTGCAGAGAAATATAACAAAAACATTGAGAGAAAGCAAAAAAATGAGACTGGTGATGGGAACAAATTTACTGGGAATAAGGAAAGTAGGGTGGTTTCATCTTGTTGATTTCAATATCCAATTGTGGGATCTCGGAGAGCAATTGTAATTTTAGGTTAGCGCTACTGTGTAAATGCTATGGGAAATAGAAAATGTTTTGCCTGGCCAGGGTATCATAGATATTATTGCAGGGTGGGAGAAGCAGGAACAGGACTTATCTTCAGACCCAATAAAAACAATTCAGCTTTGGTTTTCGAAATACAGCATGGTAACAATTCCTACAGCTCACCGAATCGCTCACCCATTCACACTGGTTCGAGAAGGTAGAAACAAGGGGACGATCAGTCATGATCACAATGAATGGCGGTGCTGACTTGAATGGCCGTATGGCCACCTCCGGCACCTGTTTTCTATGTTTCTATGAATTGCAGATGCTGGTTTACAAAAAAAATGACACAAAGTGCTGGAGCAACTCAATGGGTCAAGCAGCACCTCTGAAGAACATGGATAGGTGAGGTTAAAACAACCAAGGAAAGGTGTGGACAGTTAACTGCAGAGGAATATAACAAAAAATCCTTTTGGGACGTTTTGGTTCAGGACCCTTCTTCAGACTGATTGTGGTGGGTGGGGGGGGGGGAAGTAAGCTGGAAGAGAGGAGGGGCAGGACAAAGCATGGCAGGTAATAGGCTGACACGTGGGGGGTTGATAGAGAGAAGGTTGGATAAAGGCCAGAGATGACAAAGCAGGTGTGAGTCTAAAGGATTGAAGAGTTGTGAAGCTAGAGGAAGGAATGTAGGTGGGGGGGAGGGGGGAGGGGAGGAGAGGGGGGAGGAGAGGAGAGAAATAGATGCCAGTCCTGGTGGGGCACAGGGGGGAGGGGGGATGAAAAAGTGGAGGTGGAGAAGAAAGGGGAGGGAGAGAGAGAGGGGTTTGTAGTTACCTGAAATTGGAGAATTCAATGTTCATACCATTGGGTTATAAGCTACATAAACGAAACATGAGAGTGTTGTTCCTCCAGTTTGCATATGGCCTCACTCCAGCGATGGAGGAGGCCCAGGACCGAAATGTCAGTATAGGAATGGGAAGTGGAGTTAAAATTGGAGTTTGCAATCAGGAGATCAGGTATGCCTTGGTGGACCGAGTGCAACTGTTTGCCGAAGAATCACGTAATTTCTTTTGAAATGTTGCTACTGTTCCGACGAGGGAAAGTTTGTGCAGAGCATGGTTTCCACAAACAGCAAATGATAGAAATAGGCAATCTCAACCTTTATTCATTGGCCTAGTAAAATGCTAGTATGATCCTCGAGGGTTAAAATCTGCTGGCTGTACTCACTGCAGTGTCGTGGCAGTCTGCAGTGTGACTGACGTCACCACTCCACAAAGCAGCTTCAGATGCCACAAGTGCAGAAGTTACTGTGTAAAACACTAAGCTCTCTGTGCAAATTTGAATCTGTTTAGTGAGAGGCTAAACAGTTTTGCCCATTAAGATGCAAGCAATGGACCATTTGTTTAATTAACAGGAATAAGATTTGTCAAAGGACATACTACAAAGTAAATGCAAGTATTTTTAAATCTATAGGTTGCCAAAATTATTTCTTATATAAATGCTACTTTCACATATGAAAGATCACAAAAAGTCCTTTCAACCACTCAGAATTTTATTTGATTTGACATGGTCCACTAACCAGCGATAAGGGGTGGGGGGGGGGAGACATCAGGGGTGTAGAATTAAGAGTGTCAATTTTACAAGGACAACATTTTAAAAACAACCAAACCTCAGATAAATTGTATCGTTAAAAATATCTTGTAGTGAGTAATTCAATTTTTGAAATAACCTCCTTGCTTACTCAATATCAGTATACACCTATTTTTTTTTTCATTGAAACATGTTACTGTAAAAGAAATAGAGGTAGACACTTCAACTTTTAATGAATGCTAGTTACTAACAATAAATCTTTGGAAATTACATTTATACCTCACTTATATGATGATAGACCCATGGACGTATCTGAATTGCATTAGTGATTTCTCCAGCAAGTGTTGTAGTAAATTTATTGCACTGCAGGGTTTATTTAGACTGATGACAGACCACATGTTGTGTTTAATTTTTGTTAAATTTGCACAACTTTCTATGCGGTGCAGCACTATTCCTTAAAACATGATGTTCTCAAACTTGTGCTCAGGGGTAAATACTAAATGTCAGCAATTGACCCTTTCTCCTCATCTATGGGTCTCTGTACCACTTTTATCTTATGTGCTTCTGAATCACTTCAGTGCGATGGAATGCAGCTGAGTCACTGACAGAATCACTGTTTGCTTAACTACTTGAAAATAAGGAAGCCCATTTTTCATGGTGATGTTTGTTATGCCTTCTTCACATTGCGTTCTGATTAAGATTCCAAGAGACCCAAATGCTGCGGAAATTGAACATTTTGGTACATCTTCATTCAGCATCTGTCTCACCCCAGAAATAGCGCTGACCTGGTCTAGAGTAAAGCTCCCTTTATCATGCGCAGAGGTCACGCACCACATGAGTAGAATGGTTCATGGCATCCTTGTGTGAAATATCCAAACTGCTCTCTGCTGTCTTAAGAAGCTTATAAAATGAAACACGCTCCCATTGACAGAGATTGCTGGGAAGGGATCTTTCCCAAAGGATAGCTAAACCTGCATTACGTTAAGACTTTTGGAAATTATGTTTACTTTCCTGCTCTGGCCATACTAGTCGCCTTAAATATCTAAAAAAGTATTGCGCAACACACTATCATTCTGATGGTGTTAAGTTTCAACAGATTTCTAAAGCAAATTAAGATGTAATTTGACTGGAATCATAAAAAACGTAAATCAATGGTTCAGTAATTGAACAAGACATCTATTCCCTGTGCCGATTCAATCATGAAGCTCTATGCTTCATTAAATATTTACCTGTCAATAGTATCATTTTATCAATGGTAAAATCACAGACCTGTGGTCACGTATGTATCACCTGTGGTCACTGTTAAAGTGTAGGGAAATTAGAAAGGCTGTGAAAAAGCTAATACAATTCTTTGATTGATCAATAAAAGCACAGTACAAAGGCAACAAAGTTACACAAAATATCTATAAATCACTGGAGAGGCTTCAACTAGAGTATTCTGTCCATGTTGGTCTGGCACTAAAGAAGCTCCAGTTATGTGTGACCTATAGATATGTTAGGATTACACCCCTTGGAATAGAACAAATACATTTCACACTATAAAAGACTTAACAAGTTATAGAGATAATTGGTAGAAGAAGCAAAGAGGAACTGTGATCACTGGCTAAACAGTCAGCAGTGAATGGAAACACATTGCAGGTAATCAGCCAAAGAGCCAGAGGAAAAATCATCTTTAAACAATGAATTGTTATGTTCTGGAAGGCATTGCCTAAAAGGATAGTGGAAATACTGTCAACACTAACTATGAAAAGTGCAATGGATCCATATGGGAAAAAATGAACCACTTCACTATAAAGTGAGCTCGTAATTGGCAATGAGCCCATTTCATCGTCGGACTGAAGATCAATTTCACCCCTTCGGGTTTGATTGTATGCTTCAACTGTAAGATCATAAAACTTTGGGAGCATCATATTTTATAATTTCACACAGATACAAGCAACTGAGATTACGGAATCTTGGGGGGAAAAAACAAACTGTTGGAAGTACTCAGTGGGTCAGGCTGCGTTCCTGGAGGGAAATGGACAGACAATGTTTTGGGTCGGGATCCTTCTTCAAGACTCAAAACTCTCTGCAATGGTCCTGCAACCCAAGATATCATCTGGCCATTTCCCCCAACAGATGATACCTTAGCTGTTGAGTTTAGTTTAGAGATACAGCATTGAAATAGGCCGTTTGCTCCACTGAGTCCATGCCGACCATCGATCACCCATTCACACTAGTTCTGTGATATTCAACTTTCTCATCCACTCCCTACACAGTAGGGGTAATTTATAGAGGACAATTAACCTACAATTCTTTAAGTCTTTGGGATAGAGGAGGAAACCTAAACACCTGGAGGAAACCCATGTGGTCACAGGGCGAATGTGCAAACTCCACATAGACAGCACACGAGATCAGGATCGAACCCGGGTTTCTGGTTCTGTGAGGCAGCAGTTCTACTGGCTGTGCCAGCATGCCGCCAAAGTGTTCCTCTATTTTATTTTTTATCGTATTATGGTCAGACTGTCAGTAAGCTTACATGAGAAAACATTCAATACAACATGAATAAACAAACATTCCAAAATGAAATGAATCGCTGGGAAGATGATGCCTCAAGCCATCATTATTGAATTGAAATATTAGGCTATATTGCACATTTAAATTTTGAGGACTACATCCCTTAAACGCCCAGCTCTGAAATATGAGCACCATCTATTGAGCATAGCTCAAGCTATTGCAGGTGCCTAGATTTTAAGCTTTATTACTTTGTCATTGGTTCATGAAGAATCATGTCAATACCATTAACGTGGCTAAGAAATTTCATGAAATAATTTGGGAAGCAAATGTGACCCCCTGATTTAAGAACTGGGAGAAAACAGGGGACAACTGACTTATTAGCCCAACGTCACACTAGGGTAAATTCTGGGATTTGTAATAAAGGATAGAGCCAGAGGGCATGGTGGAAAGAGTAATATGATTAACTAAAATCAGCATGTATTTATGAACTTAAAATTATGATTGAATAATCCATTGGAGTTCTTTGAGGGTGTGACGAGATAAGGGGAGCTGGCAGATGTGCTGCATTTGGATTAGTCTTTCAATAAAGTCCCAGAAGGTTTGTCAACAAGATATGAGCACAAGGAAATGGGGGTAACACACCAACATAAACTGAGCACTGATTATTGGACAAAGAGCAAAGAGTGTAAATAAATGGATGTTTCTCAAGTTGGGGGGCTGTGAATTGTGTGAATCTTTGCTTAGGCCCCCTGTTCACAGATGGTCAATTATTGGGCTGAAGAAGACAAATATATTTCCGAATTCTTGATGATACAAAGGAGATGGGAATGTGAACAGGGAGGAGGATGTAAAGAAACTTCATTGAGACAGAGACAAGCTGCACAAGTGGAAAAGATGATGGAAAATATAATGTTTTGTGAAAAAACATGGTGCACAAAACAGAAAAAAAAAATACAATGTTTTAAATGGTGAGAGATTGGAAAATGTTGATTATTCAAATGGACAAGATTTCCTTGCACACAGGCATTGGCAGTGAACATTGAAATGCAGGATGGAAGGCAAATATTATGTTGGTGTTTATTACGAGGATTTGGAGTTAGGGATAAATAGGTCTTATTGCAACAATATTGGGACATGATGGTACCGCACATAGAGTATTGTGTAGACACTAGGAACTGCAGGTGTTGGAATCTTGAGCAAAACACAAAGTGCTGAAGTAACTCAGTGGGTCAGACAGCATCTGTGGAGGGAATGAATAAGCAATGTTTCAGGCTGGAACCCTTTCTTCGGATTAATTGAAGTAGGTGAAGAAAACTGGAAAAGAGAGATGGGGGGCTGAGGCAAAGCCTGACAAGTGATAGGTGGATACAGGGGAGAGAGGTTTGATTGGCACAGGGGTGGTGTAGATGACAAAAGTTGGAGTTGTAAAGGAGACAAAAATGAAAGATTAGGAGAGAACAGGAGTGAAATGCAAAACCAGAGAGATGGATGCGGGTGGAAGGGGATGGGGAAGGAGTGGAAGGGGGGCAGGATAATGGAAGAAGAGGGGGTGGCACAGGATAGAGAGGGAGAGTGGGGGGGTGAGGGGTGGGGGGGATGGAGGGGGGATTGCTTATAATTGGAGTGCACTAAGTATGGTGTTCTGTTTTGGTTTCCTTATGTAAAAACGGATGTGCTTACAGTGAAGAGATTACAGATGTCCAGGGTAACAGATTTGCAATATGATGAGAGGGTGAGTAGCTTAGGCTGGGAAAAAAGAGAGGAGATCACAATGAACCTAACAAAATTCTGACATAGCTCAACAGACTGGATGCAAAGATGATGTTTCCTTTGGCTGTGGAATGTAGAACCAAGGGTTTACAGTCTCAGGCTGTCTAGAATGGAGGTGGAGAAAACCTTCTGCTGACGTTATTCAAGAATAAGTCACCATTCTGTTTCATCAGAAACTTACACTTTTGACTTCCTAATTCTTTAGCAGTTGTTCTTTCTGGACATTTGTCAAAATTGTGTCTTCATGAGTCATCACCAACACATTCCCCACACCCAACTACACACACATACACCCATCCTTCATTATCTTCTGTCACTTTAGACAGCTGAGCAACACATTTCTCCCTTGTAGATCAACCATAATAAACGGTTTAAAACCTCCCTGGTTGAATGATTTGAAACTAACTGCAGTAGCTCCGACAGGCTTAGCTGCTCAAAGTGCTAATGATTTGAATAGGTTATTGGAAGTGACGCCATTACATCCGACATTACATACTGCAGCTTGGAATTTGGGGTCAGTACTAAGTAATGATGCTAAGTGCCGAGCAAGAAGGAAGTAACACACAACGATGTAACTAATTATATGCTGAGAAATTCCCCTTCTTTTTTCCCACATCAGTTGCTATATTTGGGGAGACATAAGATAAGGAAATATTCAATAAGGAAACTGAACAGAGGGACTAGAGTTTACATCCAGAGATTCATAAAGGATGCAGGACAGGTATTTTAGACACAAGTTCATGTTCACAATTTAAAGGAGCAGAATTAGGCCATATGGCGATCGAGTCTACTCTGCCATTCAATCATGACTGCTCAAACTTTCCCTCTCAACCCCATTCTCCTGCCTTCTCCCCACAATTTTTGAATACAGGATGCTCTCCTTGATGGCAAATAGCAAAGCATATAAGAGCAGGGAGGTTTTGATGGATCTGTATGCAACTACAATTCAGCCACAACTTGAGTAACACATACAATTCTGAACACCACAGAAAAAACACGGTTGCACAACCTTTGCTTGTGCTGGCCAAGCAGGAAAATATTACCTCTGCAGTTTGCATACCGGGCCAATAGATCTGTGGGTGATGCAGACAACCTGGGCCTGCACTTCATCCTCCAGCACCTAGACCGCCAGGGGACCTATGCGAGGATTTTGTTTGTTGATTTTAGCTCTGCATTCAACACCATTGTGCCAGAGCTACTACACTCCAAACTTTCCAAGTTGACTGTGCCTGAACCCCTCTGTCGGTGGATCACCAGCTTCCTGACAGGCGGGAAGCAGCATGTGATGCTGGGAAAGCACATCTCGGACAGCTCAGTATAGGAGCACCGCAAGGCTGCATACTCTCCCCTCTCTCTACACCAATGACTGCACCTCCACTGGCACCTCTGCCAAGCTTTTCAAGTTTGCGGATGACACAACCCTGATTGGACTGATCCAGGATGGGGAGGAATCTGCCTACAGACAGGAAGTGTCACAGCTGGCGGCCTGGTGCCTTCGTAACAACCTGGAGCTCAATGCTCTTAAGACAGTGGAATTGATTGTAGACTTTAGGAGAGCTCCCCGTCCCCTCACCCCACTCACCATCAACAACACCACATCTGTGGAGTCTTTTAAGTTACTGGGAACTATAATCTCCAAGGACCTTAAAAGGGGGGCCACCATCGACTACACAGTCAAAAAGGCACAACAGGGGATGTACTTCCTGCGGCAGCTGAGGAAGCACAATCTGCCACAGGCAATGATGATCCAATTCTATACGGCCCGCGTAGAGCCTGTCCTCACTTTCTCCATCATGGTCTGGTTTGGCTCAGCCACCAAGCAGCGAATCATCTGATCAGCTGAGAAGGTTATTGGCTGCAACCTTCCCTCCATTGACAAACTATACACTGCAAGGGCCAGGAAGCGAGCGGGTAAGATCATCTCTGACCCCTCTCACCTTGGCCACAAACACTTTGAATCACTTCCCTCTGGATGGCGACTCCGGGCTATTAAAGCTGCCACAGCCAGACATAAAACAGCTTTTTCCACGAGTAGTAGCTCTACTCAATAACCAAAATTCTGTAGCCTCCTTTTGCTCTAGTATTTTATTTAATTTACATGTTTAATCGATATGTTTTATTATTAATATTTAATGTTTTGTGTGTCATTCCTGACTGCCACTGTATGTCATGTTGTCACTTGTGGGCGGAGCACCAAGGCAAATTCCTTGTATGTGAATACTTGGCCAATAAACTTATTCAATGATCAATGGATAAGGTGCAGAGAAGGTTTACAAAGGTCTACAAAGCTGTTGTCAGTAATGGGAACTTGTAGCTATGCAAACAAATTGGTTGAGCTAGAGTTCCTTCCTTTGGAACAGATGATGCGAAGGGAAGACTTAACTCGAGTCAACACTTAACTAGAGTTTAATTGTCATATGTACAGACTACAGAGCAATGGAAATCTTACTTGTCGCAGCTTAACTAGTCTATAAATGTAATGACACAGACGATATATAATAATAATTTAAAATAAAAATAAATTAATAACACAGGGTAACCATAATAGTGAAAAACTGAAACATAACCAAAGGCTCAATGTTGTGGAAATCTGTACTGTGAACTAACGGAAATGTGTAAAATTAATCTAGACAGAGTAAATAGGAGAGAGTTACATTTTTGCAAAGGGTACAAGAAAAAGAGAGACCATAGATTTAAAATAATCGGTAGGAAGTTATTTTTCATCCATAAGGTGGGAAGAGTCTGGAACTTACATATGAAAGAGTGATAGAAGCTGAAGATATCTTTACATTTTAAGATTGCTTGGATCTAGTGCTAAAATATGGGATCAGGCTGGAGTGCTCTGTGATTTTCTACTGGCAAAGATATGACGAGCCAAATGGACTTCTTATGTGGGCTTTAACAGACAGCGAGTCACCCTGCTCATGCAAGGTTTCTGTTTAAGATAGATCGCAATTGTCTGTCCCAGAATGCAGGTGCCAATGCATTTCTTAAGGAAACTAGTGACAACAAAGGTGTCCTGTTTCAGGCTGGGTGAAATGGCCGTTTCAGTCCAGCGACGATGCAGTCCTGAAGTAGAGCCGCAGCCTCCTTAGATCACTGCTATATTGTTTTTGTTGGTGCCTTGCATCTACAAGTTGGCAAAAGTAATACATACAGCAGTGGCAACAGTGTAAAGACTGGTGGCCCCTAGAGTGCAATTGAAATAGTGTTGAGAGACAGAAGTCTTTCAGTGCTGGAATTGATGACTATCAGCATTGCAACGGATAGAGGGTAGGAGACGTGAGCATAAAAGACTTTTAACTATTTCATTAGGAGCTTCACATAAAATATTGCCACTCTGCAGTGCTATCTGGAAGTATTATGGATGTTTATTACAGGGATTAAAGATCAGAGGATGGCTCCCTGTATATTTGGATATATATTAATCATGAGACAAACCACTTACATGAGAAGTGTTTTGAAAATGTATTACTGCACTTTTTTTTCCTGTTTCAAGAGGTGGAGATTGAAACTTTAGAAGGCAGGTTCAATCTGACGATTTGAATAAAAAGTGTCCATTTTATGCTGGTGGATAAACTTCTACTGAAGGATGGCACAGTGGCGCAGCAGCACAGCTGATAGAGCTGCTGCCTCACAGTGTCAGATAGCTCGGTTCAATCCTGGCCTAGCGTGCTGTCAATGTGCAGTTTGCACGTTTAATTTAGTTTAGAGATACAGCGCGGTATTCTTCAGCCCATCGAGTCCACACCAACCAGCGATCCCCACACACATTAGGGACAATTTACACTAATACCAAGTATACAAACCCAAGCCAATTAACCTACAACCTGTACGTCTTGAGTTTGGGAGGAAACTAAAGATCTTGGAGAAAATGGGGAGAATGTACAAATTCCGTTCAAACAGCAACCGTAGTCGGGATCGAACCCGGATCTCTGGCGGTGCAAGCGCAGTAAGGCAGCAACTTTACCTCTGCCCTCCACCATGCCGCCCTCGTTATGACTGTGTGGGTTTCATCCAGGCGCTCCGAATTCCTCCCACATCGCAAACATCATGCAGATTTATAAGTTAATTGGCCCCTGTAAATTGTCCCTCATGTAGGGAGTGGATAAAAAAAGTGGGATAACGTAGAACTAGTGCAAAAGGGTGATTGATAGTTAGTGTGAACTCGGTTTCCATGCTGTATCGCTAAACTAAACAATGTAGGTATGTTACAATACTTACCTTCAGCAGTGCTGCAATTCTGCCACTGGCCGTGTGCGCGATGTTGGCGCCTTTGAGGGGGGGTGGGGTTAAAACGCATTTTTTTCCTACCTTGTCCTGGAATATATTTGGTTGGAGTGCAAGCTTTTGCTGAAGAATCTTTCCGACGGGCGTTCTGTGTATTTTTTATTTATTTAATTATTTTAATATATAATCGCCCGACAATTTCAGCTCTGGAGTAATTGTAAAATCAGCTTCTAAAGCCGCCAACGCCGACAACGGGGATGGATTTCAGGTACGGGACAGGTAAAAGAAAGCCGTTTATTTTATGTATAAAAGTGCTCCTTAAGGCCTTTAATTTACATTTTAAGTTGCGAAACGGTGATTTATGATCCATACGAACTGGCAGTATTTTTCCTACCGATATGGGTATAAATTCACTGCAAACCGCAACGTTCCAAATGATCGCGTTCCAGAAAATCCCACTCGCAAGATGATTTAAATGGCCATTAATTTACAGGTATTAAACATTAAATTCCTTCCATTTGGCCTATAAATCCATGACAATGAGATTTAAAAATTATGTTATATTGTGAATTCTTGTGTGAATGTTATTTGGACACTTAGGCTATTTAAAAATGTTAATCTATTCTTAAGAAATTGATAGATGTTTAGATCTAGTAATTGAATTTTGTAATTAGCTACAATTAGGTAACTAACTAATTATATGCTTTAATTTCAAGTCATCTAAGTAAGATTGTTTCATATTTGTTTCAGAATGCTTCAATCTATAATAACTGAAAATTTCTTTCAGTTTTCTTAATTTTTAGGAAAGTTATGGGCTTTTGACTGTCCTCGATCACAGCTTTTGTGTTAAGTCAATGGAAAAGCAATAGGGAACAAGATACTAATTTCCGAGTATGAAAATGGCCATAACTTTTTTAATACTGAAGATATGAAAGTGAATTAGGTGTAAAATTAAACTTCTTTTTATGCTTTATCTGATCGGATAAATTACAGAATTGATTTTTTAAATCTCAAAATTTTGTAACATTGCTAAACAATGGTCATCTCAGTTATCTCAGTTATCTCATCTTTCATTTAACAGTGATCCCATAGACCACTGAAGGAAGTGTACAACATTGCTTTTCT
This sequence comes from Amblyraja radiata, assembly GCF_010909765.2. Lineage (NCBI taxonomy): Eukaryota > Metazoa > Chordata > Chondrichthyes > Rajiformes > Rajidae > Amblyraja > Amblyraja radiata. Next base: position 47,521,721 of record NC_045958.1, on the reverse strand, counting down.
ATCCACTGAAGTACAGAATGGTACATCTGCGGCTCAATACGTTGAAACATTAATTGAATGCAGATTTCCTTCAGTTTATAAATGACACAGGGCTTCCATGCAGAAATCTGATGTCCACGTGGCTGCAATATGTGACTATTTGAACTCTTGGCAACTGAACCACCCACATCAAAGCTGCATTCACTGTTATGCTTATGTCAGCTTTCAGGAATTGGGAAGAAAAGGTTGCATTTTGCAATCTGAGCGCTTGGTAATTCAAAGATAAATGTGTGCCCCCCCCCAGGTTGCCCAATGCAGCCGGTGTCCTCTGGGTTACTTGGAAATGTGTGGCAGCAAGAAACCTCCATGCTGTTAGTAATCACTTGAAAGGAAGATGTGCGAGGTTCATTACACAGAGCTGTGCAGAGCTCCATGATGTCCTGTATTATGAAAAAGGCACAAAGTCCTGTAGGAACTCAACAGGTCGGGCAACATTCTGGAGAATACAGACAGGCGACATTTCAGGTCGGGCCCCTCGACCCTGTATCGAGAGGTGGAGATGTTGATATCCAACTCTGACTTCACAAGTTCAGCAAAAGTCAACAGAAAGTTATGGGTCTGATCAAAACAACACTGGGTTTGCTGATTCCTTAGAACTGTTACAAAGAAATGTAACATGCACGGGTCAACATCAAAACCAGAAAGGTGGGAAACGATTGCAGGGGAATAAAAAAATGCCTATAAAGCAAAGTCAATTCATGTAGGATCTAAAATGTAGATATTCATGAAATTATTAAAAGATACTGAATGTAAACAAGCCCTTTGGCCCATCAAGTGTAGGGTGCGGCACAGTGGCACAGTAATAGAGTGGCTGCCTTACAGCACCAGAGACCTGGATTTGAACCCGAATACAGGTGCTGTCTGTACGGAATTTGTACATTCTTCCTGTGCAAGGTTCATTACACAGAGGGTTTGGGTTTTATCCAGGTGTTCCAGTTTCCTCCCACATACCAGCGATGTGCAGGGTAGTAGGCTTCTGTAAATTGTCCCTGGAGTGCAGGACAGAACTAGTGTATGGGTAATCACTGGTTGGCATGGAATAGGTGGGCCAAGGGGCCTGGTTTCATGTTGTATCTCAAAACTAAAGAACTAAACTAAACTAAGTCCACGCCAACTGTCGATCCTCCATTCACACAAATTCTATATGATCCCACTATCTCATCCACTCACACACACTCGTGGAAATTTATAGCAGCAGCACCCCAAGGAAACCCATGCAGTCACAGGGAGAACATGCAAACCCACCACGGACAACACCGGAGATCAGGATCAAACCTGGGTCTCTGATGTTGTAAGGCAGCAGCTCTACCAGTTCCACCACTGTGCTACATTAGAAAGGCAGATTAAAAATTCATCTATTAAAATAAAAACAATTCCAAAATCAACTTCCACCATTGTCTCATATAACTGGTCCCCATACAGCTGGTGCTGCAGGGCTAAAATGCACACAGTGGGTGGCAGAGGTTTTCAATGGGGAACCTATTGAGTCTATCCATAACGGCCTCATTACTTCACCATTCCACACCACGTAAAACTGGGCAAACAAGGTTAATCACCCACTATTATGAAATCCAACCAACATTTGCAAAAGCTATACAAAAGCCATATATTTTATTATTTTTTAAAGTGCTTTTGATTGCTGTCTGCAAATTTCCATCAGGGTAGACGTCACATTTGGTGATTAAATTGCTACACTTGTCTTGCCGAGTGGGTTTTTCCACAAAACAAATTATAGCCACAGCAGCGATTGCAATGTTGTAATTTTGGCTGGAAGTGCATTATCACTGTTAGAATAATAACAGGCTTACATGCAATATCCGAGGATACAAATAGCTTCCTGACATTTACTGACAAAGTTCATATTTTGAGAATGGAGCCAGTATAACAGATATTGTAGCAGTCAAAATTCATTTCAAAATGTCTTTAGGAAAAAGAAGGATGAGAGGCTATCTTATTGAAACATATAAGATTATTAAGGGATTGGACACGCTAGAGGCAGGAAACATGTTCCCAATGTTGGGGGAGTCCAGAACCAGGGGACACAGTTTAAGAATTAGGGGTAGGCCATTTAAAACGGAGATGAAGAAAAACATTTTCACCCAGTGAGTTGTGAATCTGTGGAATTCTCTGCCTCAGAAGGCAATGGTGGCCAATTCTCTGGATGCTTTCAAGAGAGAGTTGGAGAGAGCTCTTGAAGATAGCGGAGTCAAGGGATATGGGGAGAATGCGGAACGGGGTACTGATTGTGGATGATTATCCATGATCACAGTGAATGGCGGTGCTGGCTCGAAGGGCCAAACGGCCTACTCCTGCACCTATTGTCTATTGTATGAAAAGAAAAACACCTATAACTTTAATCGCATAACAGAATAGATTATTTTCCGGATTAAAACACTAACTACCATTTCAAGATTGTGTTGGACCTTCTGGACTGGTCACTCTTGCAAGTCTGATGTGATTTCTGCATCGAGAACACAGAAAGGCATCCTCCCTGTGCAAGATTTATCTCATAGCTTTGTAGGAGAATTTGAACCATGTTATCCCGTGAGTGAATGTTGTTCAAGCAATCCAATAACAGTCCCATTAGTCTGCCAATGTCAAACATTGAACCCACAAACCCTCTCAAATTGCCATGCTGTGACTCCCCCGTGTTTGCCAAGCTCCCACCCACTCATTTCTCAGTTGGTATTTTCCCCAGCTTTCCCTCAACCAACATCCATCAGTGCCAATATCTCCACCACACAAACATTTTTGTCACTACACCACTATTCCCCTCCCACCCAATAATCCAACAGCGTGTCTTTGTTATCCTCTCCCTAACCCTATTTTTCCCCACTTTCCACCATTCAATGCCACACCTCCAGAGCCCCATTTCTCCCTAGTCACACAACAGAGACAGTGTGCAAATTGTACTTAGTTTAGTTTAGAGATACAGAATGGAAACAGGCTCTTCAGCCCACCAAGTCTATGCTGACCATTGACCATTGATTCAATTTCCCTCCTGGGGATAAAAAAGTTCTATCGTATCGTATTGTATCACCCGCTCACACTAGTCTGAAGGTTTCCGACCTGAAACATCACCTCTTCCTTTCCTCCAGAGGTGCTGCCCGAGCCGCTGAGTTACTCAAGCATTTTGAGCCTAACTTTGGTATAAACCAGCATCTGCAGTTCCTTCCTACACAGAGACAGTAGAGCCTTTGGTCACTGACCATCCTTCAGATGACATACGTTTGATCTGGAAAGCATCCAGCACCAGAATGCTTCCCCAGTTATGCCCATAGCAATAGAAATTTGCAACACAAGGTCAACGATTTAAGTCATTTTTAGCGCCCTCATGCTACACCTTTTAGGGTGCACTAGAATTTCTATTATAAATGTATTTTCTTTTATAACATTTCACTGCATTTTCATTTGAGTGACAGGGCAATTTCCAAGATTATTCCTGAGCAAATTAAATTTATGCTAATACAGCTTTAATTCCAGGCAGCACACAAATCTGAAAGCTGCAAATGACTAAGCCAATAATAAATAAAATAAGCGCCAAAAATTATAACAGCCAAACTGTTCTCCATATACTTGTATAACTGGGAAAATTTATTGATGAATTAATTTCATGTTCAAATGAGATGTTATTATCATAGCACCATCATGCAGCTTTGCAGAGCTTTGCACTGTTTGAATTTGTTAGAGGTTTGTTTACTAATTATTTACATTTATCTGATGAGATATAATTAGCATAATTATATATATATTATCCAATAGCAAGCCAGTTATATTTCAAGTAATAATCCGACTTAATAATAATATAAAAAGGTGCCCTTTTGTGCAGCAATGTTACAAAAATTTTAGATTTAAAAAATCAAGTCTGCAATTTATTAGATTAGATTACATTAGATTAAACTTTATTTATCCCCTTATTCAGGGGAAATTCTGATGTCCTTGCAGCACACTAATAAAAATACAACATAGATTCAAAAAGAAGTTCAACACAAAAACATCCCCCCACAGTGATTCCCACTGTGGGGGAAGGCACAAAGTCCAGTCCCCATCCTCTTGTCCACCCAAAGTCGGGCCTATTGAGGCCTCCACAGTCGCCGCCACGGCACCCGATGTTCTCGCCGGGTGATGGTGCTTCGGCGTCGGGAGAACCCCGAGCGGCTTGGGGTGCCAGGAACGGCCGCCTTCCCACCGGAGACCGCGGCTTCCAAGCCAACAGACCGCGCCGGACGGAGCTCCGCACACTGGCGATCTCAGCAAGAGATCCCAGGCTCCGGGATGTAACGTTCAGCGTCGCAGCTGGCCGCTCCACAGAACCGCGGCTCCACAATGTTCTTATCGGCGGTCCCAGCATACTGGAGTTCCAGCGCGGCGACCCTGGAAAGGCATCGCCCGCTCTGCAATAGCGCTCCAGCGCTGCGCCGCCGACAAAGCCGATGTTCTGCGCCGCCGCCAAAGCCGATGTTCTGGCCAGGTCCCCTCAGGGAAACGTCGCTCCAGGACCCGCTGGTAGGCCGCAAGGACAGGTCGAAGTCGCTGCTCGGAGGAAGGCAACCCCTCCGACCAGGTAGGGACTCGAAAAGCAGTTTCCCCCTTCCCCCCCACCACCCCCCACACATAAAAAGATTAGGCCCCCTGACTGACTACACACTCAACGTACTAAAAATAATAAAAAAGAAGGGAAAAAAAAACGGACAGCTGCAGGACAGGCAGCCGTTCAGGACAGCGCCTCCACCAGATAAAGCATAAAATAAAGCATAAAAATAAGTTTAATTTGGCACCTAATTCACTTTCATATCTTCAGTATTAAAAAGGTTATGGCCATTTTCATACTGAAATTAGCATCTTGTTCCCTATTGCCTTTCCATTTACTTAACTCAAAAGCTGTGATCGAGGACAGTCAAAAGCCCATAACTTTCTTAAAAATTAAGACATTTTCAGTTATTATAGATTGAAGCATTCTGAAACAAATATGAAACAATCTTACTTGGATGACCTGAAATTAAAGCATATAATTAGTTAGTCACCTAATTGTAGCTAATTACAAAATTCAATTACTAGATCTAAACATCTATCCATTTCTTAAGAAAAGGTTAACATTTTTAAATAGCCTAAGTGTCCAAATAACATTCACACAAGAATTCACAATATAACATGATTTTTAAATCTCATTGTCATGAATTTATAGGCCAAATGGAAGGAATTTAGTGTTTAATTCCCGTAAATTAATGGCCATTTTAATCATCTTACGAGTGGGTTTTTGTGGAACACGATCGATTGGAACGTTGCGGGTTGCGGTTTGCGGTGAATTTAAACCTCATATCGGCAGGAAAAACACTGCCTGTTCGTATGGGGCCCAAATCACATTTTCGCAACGTGAAATGTTGATTAAAGCCATCCTAAGAAGCAAGTTTATATGTAAAAATAAACGACTTACCTTGCCTTGTCCCGTACGTGAGATCCCTTCCGCTGCCTGCGTTGACGGCGTTAGAAGTCGCTTTTTATTTTACTCCAGCGCTGAAATTGTCCCGCGGTTTTTTTTAAAAATTCCGAGAACAGCAGTTGGAACGAATTTTCAGCATTAGGTAGAAGCCCAAGAAAATATATCGCGGACAGGCAGGAGAAAATGGCATGTTAATCTCGCCCCCCTCCTCAAAGCCACCAAAGTCGCGCACACAGCCAGTGGCAGAACTGCAGCGCAGCTGAAGGTAAGTTTTGTAACATACCTATTTTGTGGTGCTCATTTTTTTTCCCCCAACAATTCCCCATTCATTAAATGAATTAAGTTACTGGAAATATGTTGGGGCACTTCTTCACTATTCCACTTGATGCGTTATCCCTTACGCTTTATATCCTTTGTGCGCTTCACAGCAGCATTAGGTAGAGAGTTCAGCCGCATCGTAAATAGTTTTGATCCTGTTACAAGTTTGCAGAAGGTAATACCTGGTGAGAAGAGGCCAGGAATGCTTCAGTTCACTGAAATTAATGCAAAGTCAAAGCAAAATCCAATATTATCATGGGCTACTATGTAGCAACTCCTAAGTTTGGATCAAAGATACGAGGCAATGAACACCTCCCACTGACAATGACATTACCTCCCAATGACATTACCGAGCCATTCTGCATCATCATCTTAGGGGCTATCAACGAAGATGAATCAATATCTAATTATACATGATTTGCAGGTATAAGAGAAGGCCCCTTTTCATTTATCTTTCAAATCCATAATGGCACAAATCTTCTAGGCACAACACGAGCTAAATAAATATCATGGCTACTAGGACAGGTCAGAGGCCTGGTATCCTCTGGTGATTGACACTCCAAACCTTTCCACCATCGACAAAGCACAGGACAACACTGAAAAAGGCAGTAGGTACATATCAACACCTTTTGCTGCAGTTCCTCTCCATGTCACATGCCATCCTGACATAAATGAATATCACTGGTCCAAAATCATCACCGAGTCAAAAACCCTACTCAGCAGCATCTTCTAACTCCGTACAGATAGCACCCATAGTCAGGATCGAACCCGAGTCTCTGGCGCTGTAAGGCAGCAGCCCTACCGCTGGACTTGGAAGAGAGAAGTCCTCACTTACACCTGCAAGTTATATACAATTCGATATTGATTCGTACATATTCTATTACATATGTTACAACAAATGGTCATGCTTATCTGCATCAAACCGAGTGGAGTCCACACTTGCCACTACTGACCCTGTCAGATATTCAACTACCCAACTTCAATGGAAATTGGCGGCGTTATGCAGTTTACTCGCGCATGACAGTTTACACTTTTTTTCCCTTGGGCAGATCAAGAAAGGTGTGAGGCTTAGTTTTGTTTAGTTTGGTTTGGAGATCGAGCATGGAAACAGGCCCTTCAATCCACGCCGACCAGTGATCACCCATACACTAGTTCCATCCTACGCGCTAGGGACAGCTTACAGAGGCTAATCAACCTACAAACCTGCACGTCTTTGGAGTGTGGGAGGAAACCGGAGCGCCCGGAGAAAACCCACTTGGTCACAGGGAGAATGTACAAACTCCACACAGACGGCACCCATAGTCAGGATTGAACCTGGGTCTCTGGCACTGTGAGGCAGCAACTCTACTGCTGTGCCCCTGCACCACCCCGAGGCATTTGATCAAACTGTGTTTTTCTTCATAACATTGATAATAAATGAACAAAATGCATGGAAAAATAAAGTTGGTCAATATTGACCTTGACTTGCTGGCATCTTTTCACCTGTGGAACAATACAGAAGTTGTTAGAGCAATTTTTCACCTTGATATTAGAAACCAATAAGATTTATTACGCATTGGAAATAGAAATGCCTTATGTTCACAATAATTCTAAAAATACTACATTACAGAATGTTAATTAAATTACAGGAAATAATTCCCTTGTAATGTACACAGTGTAAGATAGACATTAACAAATCTGTTTGATTATGATAAAGATAAGTTATCTCATTTACATACAAAATAATTATAAACAATAGCTTCTTCATATCTAGAAAAATTGAAAAATCTAAACAGTCACGACAAAACCAAAACTACACCAATATTTTGCGTTATATTCTAAACACACTGATCTTGTATTGAATCTATTTCAGTTGGTGTTGTATTCTTAAACAGTGCGCTTTGACATTCAATCCAGGAAGCCATTTGGTTCTTGGAAATTATTATACTTAAGACTGAATATATAATACTACAGCAGGTTACGAGGCTCTTCCGTCACAATCTGTGCCGAACATGATGCCAAGATAACTCATCAGTCGGCAAATGATCCATAACCTGTCATTCTTTGCATTTCCATGTGCCCATCTAAAAGCCTCTTAAATGCCCCTATCTATCATGCCTCCCTCCACCACCATTCCTGACAATATTCTCTGTGTAAAAAAACACTTGCCCCACACATCTCCTTTAAACGTTGCTCCTCTCTCCTTAAAGCTATGTCCTCGGTCTTGAAAATTTCTACCATGATAAGTTCAAACGGTCTATCTTACCCTATACCTCTCATAAATTTGATATACTTCTCCCCCCAACCTCTGACTTTCCAGAAAAAAACAATTCAATTCTGTCCAACCTCATGTTGTAGCGAACACCATCAAACCCAGGAAGCATTCTGGGAAATCTCTCCACGCCTTCCCCAATGCCTCCACATCCTTGCAGTAAAGGGACAACCAGTACTTCAACTACTGCCTATCCATTGCTGTTATCTTAATTCAATGTTCACATACCCATCTTCTATCCAAAATTACCAATTTGTAATTAGCAGAAGCCACATTGAATTATTTTATTTTCAATACAGCACCTGACCATGATCCCAGTTGATATATCCTCATAGGTGATAAAACAAAACACTATTCAGTGTGGTCCTGTTACCACCACATGAATCTTACAATTGCTTGTTGAAACTCATCAAGTCAGGTGCTTAACCTCACATGCCTCCTTTTACAAGTCGTCATAAGTAATGAGGTTGAACTGCTATTGTCGACAAACTCATTAAACCCTTGTTGAAAACTTGCACCACATGTTGCATGAACTATGGCCCTCCAGAACCAGGCACATGGAAACCTTGGGAACTCATCAGCTCAAACCAGTGGAGAATGAATTTAGTTTTGGAAGTTTTTGTAAATTAGATGAGTTTTTTCGTGTTGTTTTGTCTGCATTGCAGTGTTTGCATTAATTTACTTCACATTTAGGGAATTTTATCTTATTGCCCCCCCCCCCTCTCCCCTCCCCCCTCCTTCATTTACCCTGGCTTTGCCATTGGTTCTTACAGTGAGTAGATAGACTTACATTACACTGAACACCTTGCTGAATTGAAGTGAGCAAGAGGAAGTTGCAAACAGCCAATAAATATATCAACATGTCTGAAGGCTACCCCCAACACACTAGCTGGACTCCCATACATGACCATGTGAGGGGAAAGCCTTTATTTGGCACCTCAACTTTACAAAGCTGCAGCACTGCTTCATAATGACTTCTGCACATCTGGATTAGATATCACTCTTGTGGTGGAAGAGAAGTTTAGCATTCAAGTTATTAGAGGCAGTGTTGGCAAAGGCCCAGATGGAACAATTGCTGAAGGAGCAAGAACTCAATGGTTGACATTCCTGTTCAATAAAGTTTTATTGAATTATGCAGCAGAATCCTGACTTGTTCTATAGTTGTCAGGCTAAGTTGATTACGGCCTGCATGGAATTGTTAGTGGATCAGCATCACTCCTTCACTCTCTTTCTCTCTAGATGATCTCTCGAGATGCTTACAATTGGATAGTAATGTGGGATATCCTAATTGGAGAATTTTCCACCATTTTTAGAACAGTCATTTGGAACCTATGTGTGTATTTAATATTGTTTACATGAATCTTTGCAAGGGTCCATATCCACCAGGCTGGGCCAAAGGCAACAGTGATGATGTATCATGATGTGGCGTGGAAATTGATTGTTTAGTTTAACATTTGCTGAGATTAATTTGGCTTAAATATTGACATAATTTCAGTCCGAACTTGAATGCTGTCCATATACTGGTGTAAGTTTATAATGGCTCCCACACATGATTGAATGAATTGTAAAAGGAAACAGTGCTACAGGAACACCAGAGTCCTGTTACACATCTGGCCTCTTAGAACATAGAACAAAGAAAAATAGGTGCAGGAGTAGGCCATTCGACCCTTCGAGCCAGCACCGCCATTCAATATGATCATGGCTGATCATCTAAAATCAGTACCCCGTTCCTGCTTTTTCCCCATATATCTTGATTCCTTTAGCCGTAAGAGCTAAATCTAACTCTCTCTTGAAAACATCCAGTGAATTGGCCTCCACTGCCTTCTGTAGCAGAGAATTCCACAGATTTACAACTCTCTGGTTCAAAACGTTTTTCCTCATCTCAGTCCTAAATGGTCCACCCCTTATTCTCAAACTGTGACCTCTGGTTCTGGACTCCAACAACATCGGGAATTTTTTTTCTGCATCCAGCGTATCCAATCCTTTAAGAATTTTATATGTTTCTATAAGGTCCCCTCTCGTCCTTCTAAATTCCAGTTAATACAAGTCCAGTCGACCCATTCTTTCATCATATGTGAGTCCGGCCATCCCGGGAATTAGCCTGGTGAATCTACGCTGCACTCTCTCAATAGCAATAATGTCCTTCCTCAAATTAGAAGATCAAATTGCACACAATACTCCAGGTGCAGTCTCACCAGGGTCCTGTACAACTGCAGTAGGACCTCCCTGCTCCCAAACTTAAATCATCTTGCAATGAAGGCCAACATGCCATTAGCTTTCTTCACTGTCTGCTGTACCTGCATGCTTACTTTCAGTGACTGATGTACAAGCACACCCAGGTCTCGTTGCTCCTCCCCTTTTCCTAATCTGACACCTTCTTAAAACGTGGGGTTACATTGACTACCCTCCAGTACACAGGAACTGATCCAGTCGAAAGAACATTGAAAAATGATCCACGATTTCTGGGGCCACCTCCTTGAGTACTCTGGGATGCAGACCATCAGGCCCTGGGAATTTATCTGCCTTCAGTCCCAACAGTTTACCTAACACTGATAATCCTGGAAATAGTCAGAGTCATACAGTGTGCAAACAGGCCCAACTTGCCCACACCGACCAATATGTCCCAAATGATTGGCCTGAGAACAGTGATCCAAGGGCAATGTCAATAATATCCAACAACAGCATCAAATGACCCTAAACAAATTATCTAAATTCATGTCATCTGGGACTCTAACATTAGTTTCTCTTCACCCACAGATGCCACAATATTACAAGAATTGTTGGAACCTCGTTTGGTTGAATGTTGTTTTGTTATAAGCGACAATATCAAAGCCTCAACATTTTTTGCATATCTGAAGTGCAAATGCATTGCATAATGAGACCTAATACAAACAGCAAAGCATCATAACAAAACTAAACTAATAACCCCAGCAAAATATCCAACATTTATTGCCGCAGGGATCATACAAGATGGATCTGAACTGTAGTGAGAGTTGACACAAAATTCTGGAGTAACTCAGTGGGTCAGGCAACATCTCTGGAGAAAAGGAATAGGTAACGTTTCAGGTTCTGAAGAAGGGTCATGACCCAAAACATCGCCTATTTCCAGCATTTTGTGTCTATCTTCGATTTAAATCGGCATCTGCAGTTCCTTCCTGCACTGTAGTTCTTAGACCCCTGAGCATTGTGGCCATTTAAGCAATTCTTCCTGCCTCCCCCCCCCCCCCCAAAAAAAATAACTACTACCCAAGTGCAGTAGTTTATTTGAGGCCTTTCTTACCATTAGATGATTTTTATTAACACTTTTCACAGTACATCGATGCACATGACAATAAACTAAACTAAACTGAACTTATATGTGATATGAAGTAATAGAGCTGCGGCCTTGCAGGGTCAGAAACGTAGGTTCGATCCTGACCTCGTGTGCTATCTGTCTGGAGTTTATACATTTTCCCTGTGACCACATGGGTTTCTTCCAGGTGCTCCAGCTTCTTCCCACATTCCAATAACAAGCAGGTTTGTAGGTTAATTGGCCTCTGTAAATTGCCTCTCGTGCATAGGGGGTAGATGAGATAGTGGGATAACATGGAATCAGTGTGAATGGGTGATCAATGATCAGGATGGAGTCGGTGGGTTGAAGGGCCTGTTTCCATTCTGTATCTCTAAACTAAATTAAATTAAGTACAAATTGCACACTTCTCAGAGTGCAATCTTCATGGTCCAAGATAATACCAACACAACCAGAGTACCTAAAACTGTAGCAGACAGTGCAAAGGGCAGCACGGTGGCACAGCAGTAGAGTTGCTGCCTTACAGTGCTTGCAGCACCGGAGACCCAAGTTCGATCCTGACTATGGGTGCTGTCTGTATGGAGTTCCCTCCGTGCCCGCGTGGTTTTTTTTCCGAGATCTTCGGTTTCGTCCCACACTCCAAAGAAGTACAGGTTTGTAGATTAATTGGCTTGATATAAGTGTAAATTGTCTCTAGTGTAGTGTTAATGTGTGGGGATCGCTGGTCGGAGCAGACTTGGTGGGCCAAAGGGCCTGTTTTGACGCTGAATCTCTAAAACTAAAACCAGACTTAAAAATAGGCAAAATATCTTAGATCTAAGCACATATATCATATCCCAGTTCTTGTGGAAACTAGTGCTTAGTTTGACAATTAGACAGCCTGTTCTTGTTTGACTGTCACCACAGCAAGTGAAAAACCATTACTAGATTGGTACCCTGCTTTGAGCTACCCTTACAGAACGCAAATACAATCTAGGTCCTGGAATCGAAAAATTCAGAGCCTGTTATACATTCAAAAACTCATTTGCTCAGGCTGTAAGCTATTGTGCTGGAAACCTGGTGTAACCCCTGCTCACAGCAAGGAGCCGATAGTTACATTGGTGCAGAAATTGCGTGTGAGGGCTGGTGATGAGTGGGATGGAGTGTTCTGTGCATTGTGGCCAATGTGCTGAGCACAGCTGGGGACCAACAGCAGAGGCCCCCTGTGTCCACAGATAATCCCTCTCCTCACCTCCTGCGGGCTGTGATGGATGCTGCTCTCTTGCCCTCTCTTCGAGTGGCTGAGCAGCTGTCCCAAGCCCACAGAGTTCTTGAGCAAAGTGCTGGAGTAACCTAGTGGGTCGGGCGTCACTTCTAGAGAATGTAAATCGTTGTTGTTTTAGATCGGAACCTCAGACTGACTGCTGTAGTGAAGATGAAAACTGGAAGAGACGTGGGGGGCAGGGCAGAGCCTTAGCAAGTGATAGGTGGATACAGGTGAGGCGGATTTCATTGGCAGATGGTTGGACAAATGCCAGAGATGAGAAGGAGACAAAAGGCTGTGAGATACGGAGAGAAGAGGCGTAAGTTGTGAGGAAGGGATGTAGGGGGAAGGGGACTGTGTAAGAAGGAGGAAAGGGAGACGGGATAATGGGAGAAATTAGTGCATATCCAGGTAGGGCACAGGGAAAAGAGAGGTGGAAACAGTGGGGAAGGGAGGTTTACTAATTTGTTACCCAAAATTGGGGAATACAATATTCAAGTTCAAGTTCAAGTTCAAGTGAGTTTATTGTCATGTGTCCCTGTATAGGACAATGAAATTCTTACTTTGCTTAAGCACACAGAAAATAGTAGGCATTTACTACAAAACAGATAAATGTGTCCATATACCATGATATAAATATATACACACATGAATAAATAAACTGGTAGTGCAAATAACAGAAAGTCGTTGCTAATAATCAGAGTTTTGTCCGAGCCAGGTTTAATAACCTGATGGCTGAGGGGAAGTAGCTATTCCTGAACCTGGTTGTTGCAGTCTTCAGGCTCCTGTACCTTCTACCTGAAGGTAGCAGGGAGATCAGTGTGTGGCCAGGATGGTGTGGGTCTTTGATGATACTGCCAGCCTTTTTGAGGCAGCGACTGCGATAAATCCCCTCGATGGAAGGAAGGTCAGAGCCGATGATGGACTGGGCAGTGTTTACTACTTTTTGTAATCTTTTCCTCTCCAGGGCGCTCAAATTTCCGAACCAAGCCACGATGCAACCGGTCAGTATGCTCTCGACTGTGCACCTGTAGAAGTTAGAGAGAGTCTTCCTTGACAATCCGACTCTCCGTAATCTTCTCAGGAAGTAGAGGCGCTGATGAGCTGTAAATTACTGAGATTTCCTAATTGTAATTCATAAACTCGTGCAGTTAATACCTCATACCTAGGCCATACCTGTCAATGCCTCCATCAATATTGCTATCGATGAATACTCCTTCAAATCAATTCTAAAAACCATGTGCGAAAGCTCCTTGAATATTGCCTGAGTGAATCATTATTTAGAAATATCTCACATGATTAAATTACACTGTGAGTTTATTGATTCAACCAAAAATAATCTCTCAATTCACCGGAGAGATTGACTGATCATTATCAAGGATTCTGCAGGTTCAGTCTCCCAGTGTGTGCACCAGGTGTCAGGTACTGACAAAGCTCGGCAACGCTGGAGCTGCTGCAATAATAAGACACCAAGATAAAAAAAACAATTACCTCAGTTACAGCCATCATTGCCAACAATGATAATACATTCAATCCATTTTGTGTAACAGCCTGAACAAGTAACACAAATCCATTTACAGACCATTAAAACTCACATTTACAGATTGCAATTTGTGATTTCCTATAGTTATTGATTGTGATTAATTTTGTATATCCATATTCATCAGATTAAATGCATGTAATTAATTTTTCCGAGTTAGTCTTAAACATCAGGAAATAATTCCTTTTCATTAAGCATGACAATTTATTTTTCAATGAAGGCTATGTTGCTTCTTTCCTATAAATGTTAGTGATTCGAATAGGAAACAAATTATTCCTGCAAATTGTGAACATAGTTACATTTTACTACATCTTTAAAAGGGAGGATAACTTATATTAATAAAATTTAATTTGAGGAGAACAATTTTTGACACATTTTTACTGCTCTTTACAATTTAATGATTTGATTGATGAATTTTATCAAAATGTCAATTTCTTCTACTGTTTAACAGTTTTTAAAAGGGCTGAAAAGAAATCGCAATACCTTCATTCACCAAAGCAAATTACCATTGGAAAGAAGGACAATAAAAATCAGCTCCACTATTTCTTCACAAACTAAATTACCAAATGTTGTCTCAGGTTAACAACATTGGCGAATGAAAAATTGTAGCTGTTATAAAAATGTGAAATGATAAATGGAGTTTTCTTAATCATATGCCTGCTATTTGTTCATGCTCTGAATTTGTATTAGTTGAGTTTATGATATTTTTTGTGTTGCTATTCATACAATGTTCATCCATTTAAGGACTGGGATTATACTTCTTCTCCTCCTTTGCTTTGCAAAGTAAAAGGCCAGCCCCACTTTCCAGAGTTACTCACAAATTCTCCCGAGTTTTCCCCTTGATTCAAACTCGGAGAATGTCCGTAGCGAGTCCGTAGCGAGTCGGTAGGAGGTCGTAGGAGTCCGTAGATATTTCGTAGTGGCTCGTAATGCCAGCCGTAGGTACTCCGGGCATCAGGTAAGTCGGGACATATTTTCAGCATGTTGAAAAATGTCCATGAGTAAAAGAAATAGCCCCGAGTACCTACGGCTGGCTATTACCGTAATTCTCCGAGTTTGAATCAAGGGGAAAACTCGGGAGAATTCGTGAGTAACTCGGGAAAGTGGGACAGGGCCTTAAAGAGAGAAACAAATGATGGGGACAGAAGAGAATGTAGATGATAAGATTTAAAGTACAGAACAGCCATGATCTATTTAAACAAGAGAACTTATTTAGGGGGGGCTGAATGGCCTAATTCTTGTCCTTATAAAACTGTGCTTGAATGAAACCATCATAGAGTCATAGAGTCTTACAGCATCGAAACAGGCCCTTCGGCCCAACTTGCCCACACCGGCAAACATGTCCCATTTACACTAGTCCCACCTGCCTGCATTTACCCCATATCCCTCTAAACCAATCCTGTCCATGTACTTGTCTAAATGTTTCTTAAACATCCTCAGTTTACAACAAACATTAGCTTTCCTGCGGGATAAAGAAACTGCAACAGTTGCAGCTTCGCAAAACAATTACCAATAGTCAGAGCAGCAGATTATCAGGAAAGAGATCAAGAACATAGTGTCAGAACACTAACCTTGCCTTTAACGTCAGCAAGGCAAAAAAATGTATTGTTAATCTGAGGAAGGGGTTGGGGGTGGTTGAACACAACACTGTCCTCCTCAAATATAGACACAAAATCCTGGAGTAAATCAGGTAGTGTCTCTGGAGAAAAGGAATAGGTAACATTTCAGATTGAGACCGTTCATTCACTGTCCTCATCAACATTGCTGCTGTAGAGATGGTCGACAGCTTCAAGTTCCTTGGCATCCATATCACCAGCAATCTACCTGGTCTCTTCACACTGATGCAGTGATCAAGAAAGCGCATCAGAGTATTTACTTTCTTCGGTGTCTAAAAAGATTCAGCATTTCCACCGGGTTTTCTCGAACATCTATAGACATGTTATGGAAAGTATTCTGACAATCTGCATTGCAGCTCAGTATAGCAACTGCTCTGCTCTTCCCTCTTGCAGTTTCCTCATCCTTCACTGCCTAAAACTGCAAACAGTGGCGAACTCATCCCATCACATCACATGTTTATAATTTCCTTCCATCCAGTCCATCTTCACTGCATGTTGCATATGGAAGGCTGGAAATGTCATAGAAACATAGAAACATAGAAAATAGGTGCAGGAGTAGGCCATTCGGCCCTTCGAGCCATTCAATATGATCATGGCTGATCATCCAACTCAGTAGCCTTCTCTTCATACCCCCTGATCCCTTTAGCCACAAGGGCCACATCTAACTCCCTCTTAAATATAGCCAATGAACTGGCCTCAACTACATTCTGTGGCAGAGAATTCCAGTGGTTCGCCACTCTCTGTGTAAAAAATGTTTATCTCATCTCAGTCCTAAAAGATTTCCCCTTTATCCTTAAACTGTGACCCCTTGTTCTGGACTTCCCCAACATCGGGAACAATCTTCCTGCATCTAGCCTGTCCAACCCCTTAAGAATTTTGTAAGTTTCTATAAGATCCCCCCTCAATCTTCTAAATTCTAGCGAGTACAAGCCGAGTCTATCCAGACTTTCTTCATATGAGTCCTGACATCCCAGGAATCAGTCTGGTGAACCTTCTCTGTACTCCCTCTATGGCAAGAATGTCCTTCCTCAGATTTGGAGACCAAAACTGTACGCAATACTCCAGGTGTGGTCTCACCAAGACCCTGTACAACTGCACTAGAACCTCCCTGCTCTTATACTCAAATCCATTTGCTATGAATGCTAACATACCATTCGCTTTCTTCATCAAGGATGCCTGTCACTCCGGCAATTCCCTTTTCATTCTTCGATTTTCTGGGAGAAGATTCAGGAACTTGGAAGCCTGAATGTCCCGACAAAAGAGCTTATCAGACTCCTGAACAAATCACTCTCTTTTACACCTCATCCTCTATCCATATTTCATGCAAAGGAAAGAATGAAATATTAAAATTAATAGAAGCAATCAGTGCATTAGAGAAACAAAATTTACTATGAGAATAACTATTTTTCTCGGGAACATCAGAGGCTGAGGAGAGACCTGATAGAAGTATATCAAATTATGAGCAACAAAAATACAGAGATACAAAAATACAAAGAGACGAAACCTTTTTCTGAGGGTGGGAATGTCAAAGAGGAGAGAGCATAACTTTAAGGTGAAAGGAGCAAAGTTTAAAGGAAATGAGTGAAGCAAGTTTTTTTAAACAGATTGGTTGGGTGCCCAGAACTGGCTGTAAGCAGTGGAGGTGGTGACATTAAAGAGGCTTTCAGAATGACGTAGATACACAGGGAATGGAGGGATATGAATCACTTGCAGGCAAATGAGATTAGTTTTTCAATATCATGTTAGGTATGGACTTGTGGTCTGAAGGACTGGTTCCTGTGCTGCATTGTTCCATGTTCTATGTTCCATTACAAGTTACCTTTGATCCAATGTTTATGTGCAACTCTGTTGAAGTAAGTGAGCTGGATTTTGTTGTGTATTCCTGGTGATTCCAATCAGGACCACCGACATTCTGCCAAGTAGTCGTGGACATCCATAGATGCATGTTTAAATGCAGAAGCCTGGGACTTGTTGCTAGCTTTGAACTGGCTCTGCTGGGATTCCAGTGGGATTAAATCATTTCTCAGATTTTGTTTCTGGTTAGATGTGCACAGAACCTGAGACACAGCTACTTCAATGAGATTGGTAAGGCAGTGGGATAGGAGGAAATGGGAAATGTAAATTGTCCAATAAAAATTACTTTATTTTGGTTTATGGTCGTTGAATGGTTATTTTATTTTTTTGCTCATTGGTGTGATTTTTGTTTATTTTGTAATGTTTGATATTTTTTCATTCTTCTCCCTTGTTACTTTAATGGTTATAAATATCTCTCGAATGTCAGAGATATTTAAAGTCATAAAAAAATTAGTGACAACATTCACAGCCATCAATGCTCCATTCCGGTGTTGAAGGCTATCTGGGAATATTGATGCTGGAACTTGCCCAAAGTGCAACCACCAGTAACCACCAGAATGCTGAGATCTTAGGTTAGCTTTTTACATACAAACCAAGAAAATATGCCAGTGTGGAGTCTGCAGATGGCAATACTGGGTGGTAGGATGCGGGGGATTGGGAGCAGTATGATCAGTCCTAATCATTGCAAATGCATGTGTGCATCCATAAAAAAAAGCAATAATTTACAAATCAGGATATAAATTCTACTTGGATTACAGTCTAAAACTGACAAATAGGTGGCCAGTTTCACACTCTGCCTGCTTTTCAATCTCATTCCGTGTTTTAAGCCACATTATTTTCCTCATCGCTTTGCATTTGCAACAAACACATTGTGTCCAGTATATGAAGCTCTTTGACATGACATTTTGCTCAATGAAGTATTGGCAGGGTGTACATATAATCTTTCCCAAAAGGTCAGACATCAAACAACGATCAAAGCTGCAACTTAAAAGACAGATATGGATGGTCAGAACAGCCACAGATGCGGCGTTGAAACAGAAGAGAGCCAGAGAGAGGAGAAAGAACAGGAACAACTGTAAATATGTATATCTCTGGAGGTGAGGGAAGGGGCAGAATAACATACAGAACAGTTGGAAACGATGTGGATAAAATATGTATTTGAGCAGATATGCTTGAAATCCTAGTGAAAACGAATTGGATATAATAAAAATCATAAATACCTTTCAGAAAATTGTGTACTCGCTGGAGTTTAGAAGGATGAGGGGTAACCTCTACTTGCTGGAGTTTAGAAGGATGAGGGGGTTCCTCATTGAAACTTACCGAAGAGTGAAAGGCCTGGATAGAGTGGATGTGGAGAGGATGTTTCCACTAGTGGGATAGTCTAGGACCAGAGGTTATAGCCTCAGAATTAAAGGATGTTACTTTCGGAAGGAGATGAGGAGGATTTTCTTTATACAGAGGGTGATGAATCTGTGGAATTCATTGCCACAGAAGGCTGTGGAGGCTGTCAATTGATATTTTTAAGGGAAAGGCAGATAGATTCATGATTAGTATGGGTGTCAGAGGTTATGGGGAGAAGGCAGGAGAATGGGGTTAGGAGGGAGATACATCAGCCATGATTGAATGGCGGAATAGACTCGATTGGGCCGAATGGCCTAATTCTGCTCCTATCACTTATGCACAACATGAAAATGAAGGAAAGCTTTGAAATTGTTTTTATTTATTTTGAGAAAAGTATATTACAAAATAGTTTTAAATTATATAAGGATGGAGCAAGGTCAATGGAACCTAAGTTGATATTTCCAAAATTGGGAATTAAACACAATAGATTTTGGATCATGAAAGAGAGAGACATATTTGGACAGAGTTTTGTGGCTGTAGATTTAAATTTTAGGTTTACACCTTGAGTTAGAAACTCTCACTATTGAGGTTAGAATGAGTAGTTGGAGAAAAAAGCCACAACAATGGGAAAATTATAACAAGTTAGGGAAATGTGAACAAATTATTTACATATATTAAGTTCAAATGCTTACATAGATTGGATGATTGAGAATTGAAAGAAAATATGAGGAGATACGTATGAACAGTCCCTTTTACTCTTACTTCACTAACATTTTAATATTGTGTTTAAGCTCTCAAACATAATAGATGCGAGCTATAAAAATGTAAACTATTCAAGTATTGTAATTTCTATAAATTCAATGACCAACATAACTTATAACAATTAATTTTACACTAGAGTAGTTTATATTTATAACAAATGCAGAAATTAAATCCTTACAGTGTGAACATTTTTTGTAAATCTTTGAAGCAGAAATAGTAATTATTAGTCCAACTATAAAGAACCATGAGTGCAACACTTTATTTTGTAATTTTGTAGTTTTATATTTATATTACCAGCCTATTATTTACAGTTATATTAAACTACACATTATTAATGTTATAGAATTAAGATTTGCTGTCAGGTCTCTGTTTTACAATCTAATTAATTATATTTGCAGCTCATTATGTGCTGGAGCCTCATTTATATCTTTGGTACAAAATGCTTTTCACGTTCCATTTGAATTTAATTAAAGTCATGTCATGTTATTTTGTGCTAAAACCAATTAGTTCCATTTTCTTTAATGTGTGTTATTGATAGAACATTTAGGTTTACTACACTGTTTCTTTTCCAATGATGGATTATGCATTTTAAGCTTTGTACTAATTGCTGAATTAAAATATTCAATATTTTCCAGTCCTTTTATGAACTGAAATTTATTCATGCTATGGGCTGCCATGAATTACGAAAAAAACTTTCCGAAGTAGTTATTGCTACCAGTTCTGCGCAAGCATGCATGCATGACCCCAAACTAATAGGAGACGAAAATAAAGTTGTTAAGATGAAAAGCCTGATATGAATTCTATAACACATGCATGTGGTTATTACACTCATTATGCGTTCTGCAATACAATTTGATTATTATTTATTATGCAGTTATTGTAAATATGGATTATTCATGATATGATAATACTGCTTAACAGCTTTTGGCATGCAAGTGTTTTGGGACACTTGATTCTTATCAGACCAGAACATAAAAAGGAAGATTAGTACACTAACAAGAATATAACTTCATATTGTCCGATATTCTTGGAATTTGCTCTTCTGCTTTGCTGACTCATAATCCCATAGGAAGAGTAAATCATCTTGCACCTTGCCCAATTGATGGGTCTCCATGTTGTCCATTGACAGTATATGTTGGATGGTCTGTGTCCATATGGAGCGTCCTTCATGGTGTAAGAGGGCCATTCATAGTTCAACACAATGTGCTTCACTTTCTGCTCTTCCCAGAGGATTCATACAAACCTTCAGCTGGAGAAGGATGCCACTTGGCACATTGAGACCATATCACCCCTTGATAAAATGATGGCCAACCTAATTGTAATCTCAACCCCCAATTGTCATCTACTCACAGTAATTTGTAATCCCCTGGCTCTTCCAGATTCCAAATTTAAAAACATTCGAAAATATCCGCTCCCCATGCCTTTTGAGCAGGAGAGCGTTAAAGACTCGTGACACTCATTGAAACGTAAGGGTGACGGGGATTTTGTGTTCTTCAACTGTCTTGAAATAGAGGTAGAACTGAAGTAGAAGTTTGCAGTTAAAACTGTTTTAACTATGGGTTTGACAACACCACTGCCGAACTGAGTAGCAGCTTATTGTTCCCGGAATATTGAAGACTGAAAACTTAGAAATGGAAAGTCAGCTTCCAAGGAACAAGGCCTTCTCCCGTTAGTGATGTACTTTTCCTTGCATACGTCACTTGGCATCCCTTAGCCATAATAATTCATAATAACAACATGAATCATTTATTTGGCACATGGGGTGAAGATGATTGTATTTAGCATCTTGACCATCCATGGTCATGGATGACTGTAATGATCACAAAGCTTCCTTCTCCCATTTGCTGATGCCATTTATGTCCGGATGTGCCAATAGGCAATAGGCAATAGACAATAGACAATAGGTGCAGGAAACGGCGATTCGGCCCTTCGAGCCAGCACCTCCATTCAATGTGATCATGGCTGATCATCCCCAATCAGTACCCCGTTCCTGCCTTCTCCCCATATCCCCTGACTCCGCTATCTTTAAGAGCCCTATATAGCTCTCTCTTGAAAGTATCCTGAGAACCGGCCTCCACAGGCAGAGAATTCCACAGACTCACAACTCTCTGTGAGAAAAAGTGTTTCCTTGTCTCCATTCTAAATGGCTTACCCCTTATTCTTAAACTGTGGCCCCTGGTTCTGGACTCCCCCAACATCGGGAACATGTTTCCTGCCTCTCGCGTGTCCAAACCCTTAACAATCTTATATGTCCTCTAGAGTGTCCAAACCCTTAACAATCTTATATGTTTCAATAATATACCCTCTCATCCTTCTAAACTCCAGAGTGTACAAGCCCTGCCGCTCCATTCTCTCAGCATATGACAGTCCCGCCATCCCGGGAATGAACCTTGTAAACCTATGCTGCACTCCCTCAATAGCAAGAATGTTCTTCCTCAAATTAGGGGACCAAAACTGCACACAATACTCCAGGTGTGGTCTCACTAGGGCCCTGTACAACTGCAGAAAGATCTCTTTGCTCCAATACTCGACTCCTCTTGTTATAAAGGCCAACATGCCATTCGCTTTCTTCACTGCCTGCTGTACCTGCATGCTTACTTTCATAGACTGATGAACAAGGACCCCCAGATCCCATTGTACTCCCCCTTTTCCCAACTTGACACCATTTAGATAGTAATCTGCCTTCCTGTTTTTGATACCAAAGTGGATAACCTCACATTTAGCTTGCAGTGTTGCTGCTGCTGCTGGCGCCGACGATGGCTGCCATGGTGTACTGCTCCTTGCTGTTTTGTATGTGTTTGTTCATTTGTGTCTTCTGTGAAAACCCTACAAAGATTACTTTCACAAGAGAGGTACTCATAAAGATCAGACATACGGTTCCTACAAACATCGTTCCGGATTTCTCTCACTCGCTGGATTATTTGGACATACTCGTCGGCGGGGCTGTGGCTGCGTTCAAGGTCTTGAGACGGAGAAGGACCCATGGGAAGCGCTCTGGAGCACTCACCCGACTCCGGCGACGAGGATCACGCACACCACTCCTGAGCATATTCCTAGCAAACGTACGTTCTCTCAATAACAAAGTGGAGGAACTGCAACTCTTGCGCCGGACAAACAAGGACTTCTCTTGAGCTACTGCCCTCTGTTTCACCGAGACCTGGCTTTGTGAGTCGACCCCGGACAGCGCGCTGCAACTGGCTGGCTTCCAACATCACAGACCGCGAAGTGAAGGCAGCGGGGAAATCAAGAGTCGGTGGAATATGCTTTTATACCAACCAGGACTGGTGCAGCGACATCACGTTACTGTCAAACTTCTGCTCTCCCAACCTAGAATCCTTCTTTATGAACTGCAAACCCTTCTCCTCTCCGAGGGAATTAAACTCCTTTATTCTCGCTGGAGTTTACATTCCCCCCCATGCCTGCGTACGTGAGGCGCAAATGCAACTCGCTGATCAGGTAATGAGGGTAGAGAGTGACTTCCCAGACTCCATGGTCATTGTTTTGGGGGACTTTAGCAAAGCTGACCTCAGCCGTGACCTTCCAAAATACAGACTTCATGTTTCCTGCCCCACCAGAGGGGAGAGAACACTCGATCACTGTTATACGGCAATCAAGAACGCATATCGCTCTATTCCCCGAGCGGATCATTGTCTAGTTCACCTTATGCCGACCTACAGGCAGAAACTAAAAGCTGCTAAACCTGTGGTCAAAACAACAAAAAGGTGGACAAGCGAGGGCATTGAGAACCTACAATCCTGCTTTGACTGCACGGATTGGAATGTGTTCAGGGAAGCAACCACAAGCCTCGATGAGTATACAGACACTGTATCATCATATGTCAGCTTTTGCGAGGACAGTTGCATTCCAACTAAGTCCTGGACATGGTTCAACAACAACAAGCCCTGGTTCACTGCAGAACTCAGACAGCTGCGACGGTCTAAAGAGGAGGCCTACAGGAGTGGTGATGCAGACCTCTACAGGCAGGCCAAGTACAAGCTGAGAAGAGGAATCAGAGCTGCCAAGGAAAGGTACTCTGAGAAGTTGAGGAGCAAGTTCTCAGCTAGTGACTCTTCTTCAGTTTGGAAGGGCTTGCAAGAAATTACCAGCTACAAGAGGAAAGCCCCCCCCCCCCCCCCCCCCCCCCCCCCTCCGCTCTTTGGACAATCGTCAGCTGACCAACGACCTGAATGAGTTTTACTACAGATTTGAAAATCTGAAACGTAACCCTGGTACCCCCCCCCCCCCCCCCCCCCCCCCCCCCCCCCTCCAGGACCTGACAATGTTTCTCCCTCTACTCTCAAGCTCTGTGCTAAACAGCTGGCACCGGTCTATACAGACATTTTTAACCAGTCCCTGCAAACATGTACTGTCCCTGCCTGCTTCAAAGTCTCCACTGTTGTCCCTGTAACCCAAAAGGCAAGGATTACTTGTCTTAATCACTACAGGCCTGTCGCACTGACCTCTGTAGTCATGAAGACACATGAAAGGCTTGTGCTGGCCAAGCTGAAAAATATCGCGATTCCCCCTGCTGGACCCTATGCAGTTTGCATATTGGGCCAATAGATCTGTGGATCATCCTTCATCCTACAGCACCTAGACCACCAGGGGCCTTATGCGAGGATAGTTGTTGATTGATTTTAGCTCTGCATTCAACACCATTGTGCCAGAGCTACTACACTCCAAACTTTCCGGGTTGACTGTGCCTGAACCCCTCTGTCGGTGGATCAACAGCTTCCTGACAGACAGGAAGCAGCATGTGAGGTTGGGAAAGCACATCTCAGACCTGCAAATGCTCAGCATAGGAGCACAGCAAGGCTGCATACTCTCTCCTCTCCTCTACTCTCTCTACACCAACGACTGCACCTCCACAGACACCTCTGTCAAGCTTCTCAAGTTTGCGGATGACACAACCTTGATTGGACTGATCCAGATTTGGGAGGATTCTGCCTACAGAAAGGAAGTGTCACAGCTGGCGTCCTGGTTCCATCACAACAACCTAGAGCTCAATGCTCTTAAGACAGTGGAATTGATTGTAGACTTTCGGAGAGCTCTGATGGTCCAATTCTACACGTGGTGTCTGTTCTGACCTTCTCCACCATGGTCTGGTTTGGCTCAGCCACCAAGCACGACACCTGGAGGCTGAAGCAAATTGTCCGATCAGCTGAGAAGGTTATTGGCTGCAACCCTCCCTCCATTGATGAACTGTACACTGCAAGGGCCAGGAAGCGAGCGGGCAAGATAATCTCTGACCCCTCTCATCTGGCCACAAACTCTTTGAATCACTTCCCTCTGGAAGGTGACTCCGGACTGTCAAAGCTGCCACAGCCAGACATAAAAACAGTTTTTATCCACGAGTAGTTGCTCTACTCAACAGCCAAAAATCTGTAGCCTCCCTTTGATCTGGTATTTTGTTGGTTCACATTCTTGATCAATGGTGTTTTATCAATAATGTTTTATTATTATTAATGTTTAGTGTTTTCTGAGTCATTCGTAACTGTCACTGTATGTCATGTTGTTACTTATGGGTGGAGCACCAAGGCAAATTCCTTGTATGTGAATACTTGGCCAATAAACTTACTTATTTACTTACTTACTTTATCCACATTTAACCATCTGCCATGCATCTGCCCACTGTAACATTCGTGACCGGCTATGGCAACACTGCAGAACTCTAATCTGAATCATCGGCTGTGCATTTGCTTTCCTCTTACTCTGAAAAGCTGATTCTCCTGTTTTTTACACATTTAGCGCAATGGGCCAGCAACTTGATTTTTCTAGAGGTGCTCACGGCATTTCTTTCGCACAAGTCATTGAACCGGGATGGTCCTGGCTCAATGATAACCATAGCATGAAGGCTGCAGATCCTCCCCAGGTTACGACAGAATACCGTTCTGTGAACTGTTCATAACCTGAACACATTCCACTAAAGAAGGGTTTCAGCCCGAAACTTTGCCTATTTCCTTCGCTCCATAGATGCTCCATAGATGCACCCGCTGAGTTTCACCTGCATTTTTGTCTGCCCACTACTTTGACTAATGTTTTAGACGGTGGAACTAAGAAGAAGGCAGCCAGTTTGATGGTGTCTAATCTGGGTGATGGAAATTTGGGCAAAGCAGATAGGGATAGGACATATATAGTAATTGGTAGGGTGATGAGGAATCTTCATAAACAGAGGGACATGGGATTTAAGTCCATCATTCTCTGAAAATGGTAACAAGATAGGGTGGTGTGGAATGAATTGGTATGTTCACATTCATAATTGCAGCAAAGAATATAAGTTGAGAAGTTATATTGCAACTTTGCAGAACACTTAAGAGACTTAACACTTAATACATTTAAGAGACATTTAGACAGGCACTAGAATAAGCAAGGCGTAGAAGGTAACCAAGCTAATGTGGGCAGATGGATGTTTGCAGACGGACAAAAAGGTTGGCATGGGCATGATGCATCAAAGTCCCCATTTCTTAGCTGTAAGACTCTATGGCTCTATAGCAGAACTGAGCCTTTCATGATGAGAAGGCATCAATAGGTTTTGGAGATTAGGAATACCTTTGTATAAAAAGGATAAAGGATGGATTTTGCTGAAATTTGGAGCTTGCGGCACTGTTTTTTTTTGGGTCTGTAAAGAGGCATGAGCATTTGTACTTAGTAACCACCAGCAGCATGCAAATCATGATGCTAACACTGTTAACACATTGGGGGCCCCCGTATGCAGGGATTCTCCCCCTCTACATAGGGGACCTGGGGTGGAGGGTATTGCACCGAGGAGTCCCCTGCAACCTGTTTCTCTCGCGGTTCACAAACTCGCCAGCCGCCTGCCACTTTTGCGGGCTGGAAGAGTCTGTGTACCACGTGTATATGGAGTGTGTGAGGCTTCAGCCCCAGTTCCATTATCTGAAGGGGCTGCATTTCTCACCCACCATCCTCATCTTTGGACACCCTGTGCATAGGAGAGAGGGTAGGGCCGAAGATATCCTGGTGTGTTACTTCTGGGCCTGGCCAAGCTGACCATCTGCAAGTCATGGCACCAGGCAGAAAAGGGCTCTGTCCGAGCCGGCTGCCTGCCCCTTTTCCGGGGTTACGTCCGCGCCCGGGTGGAGTTAGAGAGGAACTCTGCCCTGTTTACGGGCACCCTGGGGGATTTCCGGGACCGCTGGGCACCGCAAGGGGTTGAATGTATCCTCAATAAGGATTGCAACATAGTTGTATAGTAGTTTATTTAGTATATTTGTTTGACTTGTAATATGGTGGTGGGTTCTGTTTGTTTTATTATATTGTAAATATTATTTTTAATAATTGAATTTTTATTTTTGATAATAAAAAAAAGGAAAAAGAAAAAAACACTGTTAACTGAACTAATGACAGTCCTACCTTTTGAAGTTCCAAGCTACACTCTATGGTGGTGTACAATTGGACTTGCATCCAACCAGGGGCGGAGGGCCAGAGGGGACACATCCCCCCCCCCCCCCCCAAGTTTTTGTAATCCGGATTTTAAAACCCGGTGAAATCTCTGCTTTCCCCAAAACAGTGGGGGTGGGGCTGATGATCGAGGGCGCCGATTGGACGAGAAAGACGTCGGTCAGCAGGCAATGGGGGCGGGACATGATTCAGCGCGGTGATTGGAGGAGGGAGACGTGGCACAGACCTGCGCTTCATCCGCAGCCAGGATCGATCCCGGCCCGGTCTCCGCCGCTGTCCTGTCCCCTCCCGAGTGCCCCCCACCCCCCGCGGGTGGCCAGAGAGGTCGGCAGCAGAGATCCTCCGGTAAAGGATCTTTGGTCGGGAATCAGACGGGCCAGCGCAGAGAAACAGCAATATACCCAGCTCAACTCAGCCTGTCCCGTCAGGTGAGCCTACAGCCTTCCTGGATTTGCAGGAAATATGGCCCAGAGTAGAGAAGCAGCACTGGTATCCCATCAGTCTAGGCAGGGCTGTAGTTAACCCGGTGAGACAGGCAGAGTTGAGCTGCATTTAGCGCTGGATTGAGCCTCCGAAGCCTCGTGCGTGTGTGTGTGCGCATGCGCGCGTGGCCGCCAAGAAATTGTGTGACCCGTCCCCTCCATGTTTTGATAGCGAGTTCCGCTCTTGCATCCAACAGTATAAAGAACTCCCTATCAGTGCTCTTAACAGGGTCCATCATCCGTTGCTTGATTCATTCTTTTAGTTGTTGATGAAGCTCTATCCATTTTGAGTGTTTTTACATTATTGTTTAAGACTACAATTAAGGTGGTAAGATTAGATCTGAACTATTTTGTAAGTACATACAAACCATATGGGCCCAACATAGATAGTTTGTGGGAATGAGTATAACTAGGAGAATTTTCTTCTTCTTCTTCTTGCGTATGGCATGCAAAGCCTAAAGTTGAAGGACAACTTGTTCTATTTGATCTTATTTGATTGTGCACGTCAGGTTGGTTGCATTAGTCGATACAGGGTGGACCACGTGAAGGTTGCAATCTCTCACCCCAGGGGAGAACGAACAGAGGGCACAAAACAAGATGGGCTTTTAGAAGTGGAAGGAAAACAAGAGTCATTCCAAGAGTCAAGAGTGTTTATTGTCATATGACCCAAAATGAAACAATGAAATTCTTACTTGCAGCAGCACAACAGATATGTAAACATAGAACTCAGTAGACAGCATGACAAACAACAAAAAGAAGTTAAATGAAAAAAAAGAGTACAAAAACAAAAACAAAGCCTCAAGTCCCTATTGCAATCAAAGCAGTTTATAGTTCGGAGCTTAGTTGGAGTTCATTGTGATTAATAACCTGATGGTTGCTGGGAAGAAGCTGTTCCTGAACCTGGACGTTACAGTTTTCAGGCCCCTATTCCTTCTTCCTGATGGCAGGAGTGAAATGAGAATGTGGCCATGGTGATGTGAGTCTCTGATTATGCCTTTGTGAGGCAGTGTCTCCTATATGTAGATCCCATCAATGATGGGGAGGTCAGTAGCTGAAATAGACTGGGCTGTGGTCACCACTTTTTGTAATCTCGTCCGTTCCTGGACGTTTGAGTTGCCGATCTAGGGCTAGATGCAGCCAGTCAATATGCTCTCTACTGTACTGTACACCTGTAGAAATTCAAGAGAGTATTCTTTGATATACCGAATCTCCTCAATCTTCTAAGGTAGTAGAAGATTAATTTCCAACAACCCTTCATGTAACTGCCAGCACATGTCCTCATGGTTAAAGGATTCTGCAGTGTTTTCTCACCCTTCCCAGTAAGTCTTACTGCATCCTGTCGTGTTCCTGTAAGAAAGAGGGAAGCCTGTCAGTGCCTGATGTGCTATATGTTCAGGTGATACACATGTCACAGTTTAATAGCCAACAGTGAGTGTGAGCAGTGACATGTGGGCGCAGGAATTATAATAATGCCAATTGCAAAAGAGTGACAAAAGGCAGATCATTAGAAGACGAGTGTCTGGGAAGTAGTGCATTGAAAAGTGGATGAGAATAGGAAGCATAAAAAATACTTCTGCACTTGTCAGATAGAATGGTCATTAGATTTATTTCTGTAATCCATCCAGGTAGTTGGGGCAATCCTCCTGGCATTGACCGGTGGCAAAAACAGGAAAGCAGACTGTTACGACTCCCGAATGCAAGTACTTCAGAGCCACGTAACACAAGTCAAAAACCAGGTTCAGGTTCAAAAAACAGTTTTAATTATTCAATGGAACACAAAACTCAAACCTGATATAAACAACCCAGTCAGGGATATGGATAAACCGACAAACAATTTAACAATGCTCCAGCCAGCCACACCATGGGCCGTCGAACCGGAGATTCCAAAACCTGCCCAAAGGGATACAACCCTGAAACCAAAATACAGGAAAACTCTAAGGTCAGCCCTTATCCGTCCCAATTCAATATCTGTTAACAAGGAATGGTGAAAATACACAAAGTTCTATGCCATGTGGTCAGGCTGCCTCGGCCCCCACACCAACAGTCTGCTCATCAGTCAGAGTCTACGACGAAGAGAAGGATCCTGGGAAGCTCTCGTATTTATACTTCAGATGAGTCACCCGTCACCTGACGCAGCTGGGCCAATCGGGTACAGGAGCCTTTAACCCCTCGATTCCAGACTCACAGCCACGAGGCCTGTACTTGGGATAGAAACAGAGAAGTAAGTACCTAGCATTCACCAAGGGGGGGGAAAGTGCCTAACACCCCCACCCAAAGATACTGAATAAGTTTCTGAAAATGAACTAAAAAAAACACCACCAAATTTCAGCAACTATTCAGTAACACAGACATCACTGGCGCGACAATGCATCAGCCAATACATCATCCTTGCCACGGATATGCCAGTCAAATGAGACAACCGCAAGGGAAGCGTCTCCAAAGCCTCAGAGTTACTCAGCTTTCCCTGCGTTACTGCCACAGACAACCGTGCCTCCCCCACATCACCACCCGTGTCAGGGGGCAGCACCACTGCAGCCAAAACATGCTTAGAAGGACTTAGCTCCGACCCATCAACCTCCACAGGCTCCTTCCTGTCGAACCTGTCCTTCATCCTAGACTGAGCAGAGGCAAGATTACCCATTACCAGTTCGCATGCCCTCCTCAGTCTAGAGCGAAAAGTACAAACGTGGTCTAAAACCCTACGTTTTGTATCCTCCTGCAACCATTTTTCCTTCAGGACCCTCAAATGTCCACCCAGAGGACCATCATGAGCCAAACAGAGTATCTCGTCCCTATACCGACGAGGCATCACAATCTGATCAACCACGCTCCAATCTTCATGCCCAGATATATCCAAGGGAGACCACTTTCGCATCAGTAAGCCATCCCTTAGAAAATACCCCTTTGTTGTGGAATCCATATCCCCCTCAGGCACCGCGCAGTCGCACAGATCAGATAAACCTGGATCACTCTTTTGCTCCTCAACCAGCCGGTCACGTGACAGTGACACCGGCACATTTCCAGACACTATCCCATCTTGAGATGGAGAAACACCCTTCACAACACAGGATCTATTGTAGGGGTTTTGCGTTTCCCTTTACTCCACAAAAGGATTCCCCTAGGTTCTAGACCTCGGAATTATGGTGGGATATGATAAAAGGTTGAATTGACCAGAGTGTGCCGATGAGAGAAAACAGAAACCAAGATGGACTCAAAGCAAGTCTAAAATTTACAGGCTTTATTAAACAATGAGAAATCGAATCTCACCAACACTACACAATGCGTGGCTAAACTTATGCTTTAAACTAAAACTATGGACGAAAACTATCGGGCACGTCGTAAAACTTACTTTAACACAAGTTACTTGCAAGCATACTCCCCCTTGACCTTTCTCCCCTCAACCTCCTATTTCGGGAAATTCACCAGGTCACCAGGATACTCACAGCGAAGTCGATGCAGGCCCACGAGCTGTCCAGCAGAGCAGGAAGAGCAGGAAGAGAGAGAGAGTTCTGGCTTGACTTCGACTTTTATACCTGAGCTTCCTTTGAAACCCCCAGGTGGTCCTCTGGATAGAAGGGGTTCTTTTGATGTTTCCCAGTTTCGATCTGGCATGAACAATAGGCTTCCGATGATAAGGGGTTTGCTGATGTCATGATCCCTCAGCCTGATCGTTATCATCCCCGATGGTGATTGTGCTTGTGCTGGCCTGTTTACCACCGTCTGCTGAAGCTTGGTTCCTCCCTTTGTGTATCCAAGAGAATCTCGTTATCTCCGTCTCAGCCTTCCCTGTTCACACCGTTGTGTGATGTCCAAGTCCACAGGCCAGACGGGTTTGATTCTTGATGTGTATTGGAGGGGGTTTTTTCCGTTGCAGCCAGCAAATTTGTCTTTTAAGATATCCATGTGCTTATTCAATTTCTTCCATAATTTTGGAGGATTTGCCCAAATAACTTACATGCCCCTACGACACGTCCAGGCTCGCACGGACCGTGTCGATTGACAAAGTTAGTGGGCAATCCTCCAGCCTCAAGAGCTGTAAACACTCCTGGTGAGAAGGTGAAATTATGTACCCCGAAAGCCCCCTTAATCGCTAAACTAGGCCCTCGAAGCACATTAACTTACACTATACACATTTTACTTTACATCAATCCCACAAACCATACAGTACCCTCACGACCATTCCCTGAAAATGCAGGGATTACAACTTATGTACAAAAACTATTGCACTAGAGTACAGACATTTTACAGTGATGGGGTGTCGTTATGGTGACGTCGGGCGGCTCGATTTACCAGCTGTTGTAATTTGGCCATCCTCCTCCGCCTTTTAAATTTGCAATTAATGCATAGCAAATACACCACAATTATCATCTGGCAGATGATCAGAACATGGGACACGATGCGGACCCATGCTGGTACTATGATCCAGGACTCCAGGTCCCACCAACTGGGAGACTTGATCTCTTCGATCTCCCTGGCGATATCCAGAGTCTTTTGTTCCAGGGAGAAGAAGTGTTTGTGCGACAACTCGACCGCCACCAGCAACTCTTTTAATTTTTCATTCACTGGGGGAATATCATACCCAAAATGGGCAACATAGTCAAATAAGTCAGTTACATTTTCTCGTACCGAGAGGTGAACCGAAGAAGGTTCCGGGATGGGTAATATTCGCTGCTGTGCCACATGGACTTCTGCCCTGGGTTTAAAGCAGAAGCTGCTGTGCGGTATCGGGCACCACAGCTGTGATCCGTGCTGATACCGCTGGGCACTTGTGGTGACACAGTACGTCCCACTGCCTATATACGCCACCTGTGGAGGGAC
Organism: Amblyraja radiata; assembly: GCF_010909765.2. Lineage (NCBI taxonomy): Eukaryota > Metazoa > Chordata > Chondrichthyes > Rajiformes > Rajidae > Amblyraja > Amblyraja radiata. The sequence goes on along the minus strand of NC_045958.1, from coordinate 47,489,309 downwards.
ATGGTCTGCCGCCATCGCCTCCATGGTGCAGTTTATAGGCTGTGCCCCAACAGTCCTGAACCCACACTGAGGCCTAGCCTCAGCGCCCATGTGCTGGGGACACAGGATTACCTGTGCTCCCCGGCTCCGACAACCCAAAAGGTCAATGCCTGTCACCGCTTGCTCCCTCACTATGACATAGGGCGGGACCTTCCCGTAGCGAATATGCACCCCCCCACGAACAACTCCCACGTTCTCCACTCGGTACAGAGGAGCTGGTCGTGCCGAGGTTCCCATCACCGGGATTCTTACGACCACTCCCATTATGGTGTGATTGGATTTTCCGCAATCCACCGGTACCGGGTAGGCCTCGGAGGCCACACGAAGCTGACAAGGACTCAAAGTGCTGTTATAAGGGTGTAGCGCTGCTAGGTGCTGGTTGCTTATCCAGGAGGGGACCCGACCTTGCCTCAGGTCTTCCAGGTTGCTCCTCCCCTCCCCCAACAACCACGCACCATACAGCCCACACACCTCATTCTGTGCAGCCTGATCGGACGCATTCCGGTCCTCTTTAATCAAAGCGTTTATCGTTTTTGCATGTGTATCCAATTGTGCTATGATTTCTTTTAGATGTAGTCATTGCCACCTCTTCGTGTAGTCCCGATCCTACCACCGCATTTTCCTCCCCCAGAACCTTTCTTAACTGGCCCTTCAACTGATTGATCTGCAAGGCCAGTTCTACGTTGTCCATGCTATTAATAATAGATGTCCCCGTGTTAAATGCTGTAAACCCGTCATTAACCACCCCTCGTCTTTGCCTACCGGACCCCAAAGTGAAATCCCCTCCCCCGCGGTACATCTCTTCTATGTCTATGTCCCCAAAATCCAGGTTGTGGAATTTCTGGAACATGTCTTTTAACAGGGCCTGATATAATAATTCCGTCTCGCGGGGGCACCATGCGGGTACTCCTCCGTGTCCCCGCGACGCGCCACGCACATCCGGAGGCACATCGTTGCCATCATCCATACGGCGGGGCTACTTATCTGGAAAACAAAGCAAAACACCTCCTTGCCTCCACAGAGCTATCTGCCTAATAATGGCATTTGGGGTTTTGATTGTCTGTTATGGTCCACTTTTCCACGGCGCATCCCTTCGATCCCGTACTGTCTGTCCCTGTACTCCCCTGTAGCTATACAAAACCTTATATCTAATTACGCTAACTACATCTACTTACACACAAACCAATGCTATATACAACGCCACCCGTCTCCGGGTGGCCAACTCATAACTGGTCCCCGTCATGCTGGGGCCACCCCTCTGGTGGGCCCTCCCGTGCAGGCCAGAACTCCTCCTGTCGAGGGGCCTGACTGCCCCTCACCTCCCTTTGCACTACGGGGTTTTGAGTTACCCCTACGTTCCCTGTGGAGACTGGGCTCCCTCCAGCCGCACTCCGTAGTGCCCTGTTTCGGCCACTCTCCTTCCCGGCCCTCCTGTGGCCGGCCCTAGCCCTAGGTTTAATTAGGGATGGGGACCACCTTACTGGGGGTTTAGTGACCCTGTCACTCCTACGTCTGACCGAGGGTTCCCACACCAGAGGTGATACCTCCCTCTCCTCTGCTTCGGCTAGTTCTGCCTCTCTTAGGCAGTCTACGGTACCTGCCTGCGGAGGGCTGGAGTCAGCCTCCTTCTCCGCTGCTTCCAGTCCTCGCCCTGGAACACAGCCGGCTACTTCAGGCTGACTACCTGTGGACTCGCCTGGCTCCCCTACGGTTTCTACATCAACCCGGGTCTGTTCTTGATCTTTACCCCCATACGGTCCCTCTATCATCTCCTGCCTGCAAATGGCTGCTGAGGCAGCCTTTAAAATGGGGTTTTGTGCCTGGACCATGGTCAGGTCCGGAGCCAAAACCACTCCCGCACTCTCCTTTTCTCGAGGCTGCTCCCTGGCTGCAGCTACCTGTCCTTCCTCATGGGGATCTAATGCTTTCCCACTCCTGGCTCCTTCCCTGGCCAAGCAATCCGCCCTCTGATTTCCCTCGCATCGTGGACTATAGGGTGCCCTACTAGATGGAGGGGATGTACGGGGGTTGTTCATGTGGACAATGCTACTGGAAGCACCAATGTCCAGCAGACAACTCCCGACCACATCCTGGACCTCCATCTTGACCCAGGGTCTCCCACATGGGCCACACTCTAACGGGCGTTGGAATGTGGGCTGTTTCGCTGGCAGTCATAAAGGTGCCGGGGGTACGGATATGGGCGCACCCTGGCCAGTTGCCATGGCTACCTGTCCAGACCCTCCCGCCTTTGACTGCAAATAGGTCAATAGATCACTTAAATCTATTGTTACCTCCGGGGCTGGGTCGGCTGTTACCGGGGTCCTACCCCCCACTGCTCTACTTAGGTTTCTGCACTCCCTCTTGTAGTGCCCGGGCTTCCCACACCCGTAGCACACCAGCCTCATCTCGGAAGAGGTCTGGCTGCCTTCCTGTTTCCACTGCCTCCTTTTGGGGGGTGCCGGTACTATTTCGTGCACCTTGCCCTTAAAGGGCTCCTCCTCACTTCTCACCCCATTGCGATACGCAAGGGTGAGCTTCCTGATCACCTCCGCCTCGTTAAGGTTTGGGTCAGCTGGGTCGAACCAGTGCTCGGCCTTTGCCCTAACTCGCGGAAGGCAATTCGCCACCAGAGACTTCAGCCAGTGAGCTGTTCTCCCATCTAAATTCTGCCTATCTAAAGGCATCCCACACGCTCCCTCATACACTGCCCACAGCCTGTCTGCGAACATGTCTGGGGACTCAGCTACCTGCTGCTTCGTCTCCCCCACCCTGGTGAAAGGACTACCCTGATTCAACCCCATGGCCTCCAGAACCGCTGTCTGTGCCGCTACCCATGTTTCAGGTCTTCCCCCTTCCCTGGAGGTCACTGCCTTGCATAGGTATGAATCTAGGGTCATCAGTAGCAGCTTTACCCGTTCTACCTCATCGCAATCGTTTATGTCGGCTGCCTGCTGCACCTCCATAAAATGCAATGACGGGTCTCCTGCCCTGGTTAACCTGGGAACCTGAGCCACCATCCCCCTCAGCACATGTGCCCCATGGGGAATGATGATATCACTCTCTATGGGCCCCCTATCTGCCTGCCCTACCGGGGGACCATATTTCCTTTGCCGTGCCGGGCACATCTGCCCTACTCTGGGCTGTTGCCCCTTTACCCCTGGCTCTCCCACCATGATCGGTAACCCCACCACCTCGTGATGTGCTACACATGGCGCGGAAGCCGCTAACTGAGGGTGCTCTCCCGCCCCTCCTTGGGCCTGTCCCTCCCCAGACAACCCGAACCCCACCTGCCGACCCGGACCTATCCCCGGCGCCTCAGGAGGCGGTCTATTCCCCTTTGCCCCTGGGGAATCATCTGCTGAGGGAAGCCCGCTGCCCCCAGGGGACCCCCCTGGTCCTACCAGGTGAACCCGTCCCCTAGTCTTGGACAGAGTCTCCTCCAGCTGCGCTATCCTTGCCTGGCAAGGCCCGTGATCGCTATTGCCTAGCTCGCTACGGGCCACCCTGTATGCTGCTTGTATATCCTGGAACTTTCCCTCCAGCTCCCTGCACTTCTGTGTACTCTGAGCCAGGAGTTCCTGGGCGTTCCATTCCCTCTCCTTTGCCTCTACCACCTGGCATTGGAGGAATTCCTGGGCATTTCTGTGGGACTCCCTCGCCTGCAAGATACACTGCCTGGCTTTACTGCATTCCTCAGATAGCCCTTCCCCTTCTCTAGCGCTTTCTTCAGCGCTGGCCCTAGCTTCTCTCAGTTGCTCTTCCAGTCTATCTACCTGTCTCTGCATATTTGCTACCTGCTGTGATAGGCACGCTAGCCAAACTGCCTTTTCCTGCCCTTTATTATACAGTTTGCTTTCCGTCCATTGAGCTGCAGCTACTGCTGGCTGATCTGCTCTCAACAGTGCTATCACCCATTGTTTGGTGAGATTGATCTTTTTAAACAGATAAGAGGAGATTCTCTCCTCCATCTTGCTACGTTCTCTCACCCCCTCTGACAAATCACATATCCCAAACCACCGAGGTCCTGCCGCGGTCGCCATTCTGTAGGGGTTTTGTTTTTCCCTTTACTCCACAAAAGGATTCCCCTAGGTTCTAGACCTCGGAATTATGGTGGGATATGATAAAAGGTTGAATTGACCAGAGTGTGCCGATGAGAGAAAACAGAAACCAAGATGGACTCAAAGCAAGTCTAAAATTTACAGGCTTTATTAAACAATGAGAAATCGAATCTCACCAACACTACACAATGCGTGGCTAAACTTATGCTTTAAACTAAAACTATGGACGAAAACTATCGGGCACGTCGTAAAACTTACTTTAACACAAGTTACTTGCAAGCATACTCCCCCTTTGACCTTTCTCCCCTCAACCTCCTATTTCGGGAAATTCACCAGGTCACCAGGATACTCACAGCGAAGTCGATGCAGGCCCACGAGCTGTCCAGCAGAGCAGGAAGAGCAGGAAGAGAGAGAGAGTTCTGGCTTGACTTCGACTTTTATACCTGAGCTTCCTTTGAAACCCCCAGGTGGTCCTCTGGATAGAAGGGGTTCTTTTGATGTTTCCCAGTTTCGATCTGGCATGAACAATAGGCTTCCGATGATAAGGGGTTTGCTGATGTCATGATCCCTCAGCCTGATCGTTATCATCCCCGATGGTGATTGTGCTTGTGCTGGCCTGTTTACCACCGTCTGCTGAAGCTTGGTTCCTCCCTTTGTGTATCCAAGAGAATCTCGTTATCTCCGTCTCAGCCTTCCCTGTTCACACCGTTGTGTGATGTCCAAGTCCACAGGCCAGACGGGTTTGATTCTTGATGTGTATTGGAGGGGGTTTTTTCCGTTGCAGCCAGCAAATTTGTCTTTTAAGATATCCATGTGCTTATTCAATTTCTTCCATAATTTTGGAGGATTTGCCCAAATAACTTACACTATCATCCTGATCCCCAAAAATGCTCTCACTCAGGTCCACCACATCCTCAAACTTCGCCTGGCTCTTAGCCATAGCCCTCGTGACAGCACAAGCTGCGAAGACCTTTGGATGCTGCATAGCCAATCTATCAGGACTCTGCACCATCGGAACAGCCGTCACCTCAGGAGTGACTAAAACTCTACCTCCTGCCAAGTCATTCCCTAAAATCACAGACACTCCCCCAACGGGAAAACACGGCCGTAACCCAACAGTTACCCGGCCTGAAACCAACTCGGACTCGAGACGCACGGTATGCAAAGGCACTACCATGTCATCCATCCCGAATCCTACCACTGGGACACTTGACCCAACCGATGATTCCCCAGAAAACGGCAGTACACCATCCAATATAAAGGACTGAGTAGCACCAGTATCACGCAAGATGGATACTGGAACTCTATCACCCCCATCCTCTAGAGAAACAAAACCATTCATGATGAACGCAGAATAATTCCTACACTCATCAGACTCAGGCACCTCAGGTACGACAGGTGCCTTCTGTGCACCCACCAAAGCCACAGGCTTTGCATTTTTCTGCTTCAGAACGGGACACGACTTTAACATGTGCCCTCTCCTTCTACAATAGCAGCATACAGGACCTTCATCAGTCCTTACATTTCCGTCAACCTTATCACCTCGGACCTCCCCCTGTATCAACGTGCTGCCACTTGCAGGCACAGAAACAGCTTTGACACTGCCACCGGCGACACCACCACGATCAACCGGCCGTGCACCAAAACTATAGGATCGCCCAACAAAATCAGATTTATGAGTCAATACATACTCATCTGCCAACACCGCAGCCTTAGACACCTCATTCACCTTCTGCTCATTAAGGTAAGTAGTAACCCTCTCAGGGAGACAGTTCTTAAAGTCTTCCATAATCATCAAGGCCCGCAGTAGCTCAAAATCCTTCACTCCTTGAGAAGCGCACCACCTGTCAAAAAGTGCCTCCTTCTCCCTAGCAAACTCCACATAAGTCTGACTATCAAACTTCCTAAAGCGCCGGAACTTCTGCCGGTACGCCTCTGGAACTAATTCATAAGCCCTTAATACTGTAGACTTCACACACTCATAGTCCAGACTCCTTTCAACAGATAAAGACGAGTACACCTCCCGTGCTTTACCCACAAGGACACACTGCAATAGCAAGGTCCACACGTCCCTAGGCCACTTCAAGGACAAAGCCACCCGTTCAAACACTGTGAAATACTTGTCCACATCCTCCTCACGAAATGGGGGAACCAGGCGGATGTTCTTGCTCATATCAAACTCCCGTTCCCTAGAAGAAACCCGGGAATTATCTATTTCTTTTTCCCGCAGCTGAAATTCAGCCCTTTTGGTTCCCTCCTCAAGCTCAAGCCGTTTCATTTCAAGAACATGCATGAGCTCTTTCTCTTTTAACAAAGAGGCAATTCTCTGTGACTCAAGCTCCATCTCCTTCAGTTTAATGACGGCCTCCATGTTCTGAACTGGCTGAACAGAAGGTGGGGGACTGTCTGCCCCACCAGGCAAAACCCCAGCCTCCACCAACGCAGCCCACAACTCCGATTTAATGGAGTGTTTCTTTGAATGCTTGTCAATAGTCACGGCATAGTTCTCAGCCAGCAAAATCAAATGCTCTTTCGTACATCTATCAAACAACTCCCGACTAGGAGCCTCAACAAATTCTTTCACCTTAAATTCCATTTTCTAATGTAGCCCCAAACCACCAGCTAAAACTTGGGCCTTAATGCTACCACAAACAGGGAAGAAAAAATTCCCTCTCAACACACAGACTTCCTCAGTCCAGAAGCCTACCAAAAATACCCCCTAAAAACGTCTAGGGTCCTCAAAACTTAGGACGAGCCCCCATTTTGTTACGGCTCCCGAATGCAAGTACTTCAGAGCCACGTAACACAAGTCAAAAACCAGGTTCAGGTTCAAAAAACAGTTTTAATTATTCAATGGAACACAAAACTCAAACCTGATATAAACAACCCAGTCAGGGATATGGATAAACCGACAAACAATTTAACAATGCTCCAGCCAGCCACACCATGGGCCATCGAACCGGAGATTCCAAAACCTGCCCAAAGGGATACAACCCTGAAACCAAAATACAGGAAAACTCTAAGGTCAGCCCTTATCCGTCCCAATTCAATATATGTTAACAAGGAATGGTGAAAATACACAAAGTTCTATGCCATGTGGTCAGGCTGCCTCGGCCCCCACACCAACAGTCTGCTCATCAGTCAGAGTCTACGACGAAGAGAAGGATCCTGGGAAGCTCTCGTATTTATACTTCAGATGAGTCACCCGTCACCTGACGCAGCTGGGCCAATCGGGTACAGGAGCCTTTAACCCCTCGATTCCAGACTCACAGCCACGAGGCCTGTACTTGGGATAGAAACAGAGAAGTAAGTACCTAGCATTCACCAAGGGGGGGGAAAGTGCCTAACACAGACTATTATCTAAATGGTGGCCGACTAGGAAAAGGGGAGATGCAGCGAGACCTGGGTGTCATGGTACACCAGTCATTGAAAGTGGGCATGCAGGTGCAGCAGGCAGTAAAGAAAGCGAATGGTATGTTAGCTTTCATAGCAAAAGGATTTGAGTATAGGAGCAGGGAGGTTCTACTGCAGTTGTACAGGGTCTTGGTGAGACCACACCTGGAGTATTGCGTACAGTTTTGGTCTCCAAATCTGAGGAAGGACATTATTGCCATAGAGGGAGTGCAGAGAAGGTTCACCAGACTGATTCCTGGGATGTCAGGACTGTCTTATGAAGAAAGACTGGATAGACTTGGTTTATACTCTCTAGAATTTAGGAGATTGAGAGGGGATCTTATAGAAACTTACAAAATTCTTAAGGGGTTGGACAGGCTAGATGCAGGAAGATTGCTCCCGATGTTGGGGAAGTCCAGGACAAGGGGTCACAGCTTAAGGATAAGGGGGACATCCTTTAAAACCGAGATGAGAAGAACTTTTTTCACACAGAGAGTGGTGAATCTCTGGAACTCCCTGCCACAGAGGGTAGTCGAGGCCAGTTCATTGGCTATATTTAAGAGGGAGTTAGATGTTGCCCTTGTGGCTAAGGGGATCAGAGGGTATGGAGAGAAGGCAGGTACGGGATACTGAGTTGGATGATCAGCCATGATCATATTGAATGGCGGTGCAGGCTCGAAGGGCCGAATGGCCTACTCCTACACCTAATATCTATGTTTCTATGTTTCTATGACCTCTGTCCCTATTGCCACGTCCCTCTAAACCTGTGCCTGGAGTGCGTCCAGCCAGCTTTACGATACAGAATTTGTCCCTACTTTCTGTCCCTTCCACCAAGATCTCCCATTCAGCGTACAAAGGCCCGTTGCGTACTTTCTCTAAAACATTGTGATATTCCAAGCAAAATAACCCAGTGTAACCCAGGCCCAGGTGCCTCAGCTTTAGCTAATGCTGCATGTCTTTGAGCAATACTGGGCATCTAGTTAAATATAGTGTTTGGTGTTTTTTAATTATGGTTTTAAAAGTGTATATGTGGGGGGCGGGCGGGAGGGGGAAACTGTTTGAAATCTCTTCCCTGTCTGGGAGACCCGACCTTTTCCCTGTCGGGTCTCCGTTGTCGTTGGGGCCTAGCACCGTGGAGCGGCCTCCAACCTGAACGACCCGGGGGCTCGGGAGACTGAGGAGCTGCGGACTATTCACCATCGTGGGGCTGGCCGGCCTCGGAGTGTGGGGAGCGTTGGTGACTCGCTGCTGCGACTCGACTCCTGGGGCTCGGAGGCTCCAGCAACGCAACCGCAGGTCCGGTGGACTGGGACATCGGGAGCTCACGGGTCCAGGGGGAGAGAGAGACCGCTTCCCGCAGCTCCCGCAACGCGACTTCTCCAGCCCGTGTCACGGGTTTGGAACGACCCGGAGCGGGGTCGTACATCGCCCGGCACGGCTTCTTGGCCGTGGGACATGCCAGCGCCCGCCGGGGGCTCCAACTTTGTGACATTTAGACCGGGAGCGGGGCCGTAAATCGCCCGGCACGGCCTAAAATGGCCGTGGGACTTATCATCGCCCGCCTGGAGCTTGGACATCGGAAGAGACATGGAGAGCAGGGGAGAGAAAATACTTTTGCCTTCCATCACAGTGGGTTCACTGTGATGGATGTTTGTGTGAACTAAATTGTGTGTATGTCTAGAAATTGTTTTTGTTTGTATGGCTGTGGAAACAAAATTTCGTTTGAGCCTCACTGAGGCTCAAATGACAATAAAATTGTATTGTATTGTATTGTATTGTATGGGGCTTTCTGCTAAAGTAAGCCAGTGAAGATCACAGGAGGCACTGGCTGCACAGAGGAACCAAGAAAAGGAGAAAGCAATGCAAGATTGGCAAGCTGCGTGAAATCAAATCAAAGCACATGACTTAATCACACGTAATGATCCCAGCAAGCATTTTTTGGGGAATGTCAAGTGTAACCTCATCAGTTCTGTCAGCAGGAATTTTGGGTTGGTACTCAAAGGATACAAATTTAAGATAATTGATAAAAAATACCTACGAGTGAATGAGAATAATTTGTATGCAGTAAAATGTCGTGATCTAAAAACCAAGGCAAACAAAAGATGTGCAGAACTATCAGTGTTGGAAACAGAACCTTGGCTCGAAAGAAAACAGAAGTGAGCATTAAATAGTTCTGGATACAAAATATTAAGAAGTAATGGGGATAGAAAACAGAGTGGTAGCTATGATAATTAAAGAGAATATTGAGAGGAGGGTAAGAATGATCACAATATCATTATATTTAGGTTAGCTGCAGAGAATGAAAAAGAGCAGTCCTATGAAAAATAAATTAATCAGAAGAAAGTGAATTTCAATGTGATGAGAGTGAATCTCGCTCTGGTAACTTGACAGGCAAAGGTGTAACAGAATAATATACTGTCTCTGAGGAAGAGATGAATCAGGTACAATGGAGGCATATTTTCCCCTGAGGAGCAAAAAAAGAACAAATCCTAAACTGCCTGGACAGTGAAAAAGATGGATTGTAAATACTGACAAGAACTGGGTTGATTACCAATCAAGTGTTGGAAACTATCTGTGTGTGAAGTTTAATCAGAGAGACTAAGAAAATGGGCAAGAAAAGATCTGCAGCCAACATAAATGGGAATGTGTTCCTTTGACATATAAACTGTGAAATGCTGCTGCATGGAGAAGTGTGGTCAATTAGAGGCACAAAGCGAACTTGCCCATGATACCAAGGGGACACGGTGGTGGAGCGGTAGAGTTGCTGCCTTACCCGGGTTCAATCCCAACTACGGGTCTTGAATGGAGGGAGTTTCTACGTTCTCTTCGTGACCGTGTGAGCTTTGCTCCGGGATCTTCTTCTTATGACCTTATGATCTTTAGTCTCCTCCCACACTCCAAAGACGTACAGGTTTGTAAGTTAATTGGCTTGATATAAGTGTAAATTGTCCCTAGTGTGTGTGGGATAGTGTGATGTGCAGGGATCGCTGGTCGGTGCGGACTCGGTGGGCCAAAGGGCCTTTTGCACACTGTATCTCTAACCTAAACTAAACTAAACTAAAAAGGAATGTTAATTTAGTAATTGTGGAAGATAGGGAGAATGGTGGTTCCAAACATATAGAGAAGGACAGGATGGTTGAGACATTAGAAATGTTGGAAAAACTGACAACATGGAGGTCTGAACGACATGGAGGCATAGTCATACAGCGGGGAAGTAGGCCCTTAGACTGAACTCGGCGACCAAGATCTGGGCTTGTCCCATTTGCCTGTGTCTCACCCTTATTCATCTAAACCTTTCCTATTCACGGTCCGAATGTCATTTAAATGTTGTTATTATACACACCTCAACTACCTTCTCTGGCAGCTCATTGCATATACCCACCACCCTCTTTGTGAAAAAGGTACCCCTCAGGTTTCCATTAAATCCTTCCCCTCTCACCTTAAACCTTTGCCCTCTAGTTCTTGATTGTCCTGCCTGGAAAAAAGACTGTGAATTCACCCTATCTATCACTCATTATTGTATAGACTTCTATAAGTTCATCCTTCAGCCTCCTGTTCTTCAAGAAGAAAATCTTAGTCTGCCTGACATAATTCCCTATAGCACAACGCCTCGAGTCCTGGCAACATCCTCATGAAACTTCTCTGCACTCTTTCAAGCTTAATGATATCCTTCCTATAATGGAGCGACCAAAACTGAACATAATACCCCAAACGCAACCTCACCAACATTTGTACAACTGTAACTTTTCAGCTTCTATACTCAATACTCTGCTGTCGTTTTTGATAGCCATCTTCACTGTCTAAGATACCACCCACTTTAGCGGCATCTGGAAACTTACTAATCATGCCTTGTACATTCTCATCCAAATAGCTGATATAAACCACAAACAGCAATGGGCCCAGCTGCGATCCCATGAGTCACAGGCCTCAAGTCCGAAATAGAACCTTGCAACATTAACATCCGTTTCTTTCCATTAAGTCAATTCTCTATCGAGTCGGCTAGCTCTCTCTGGATCCTATGCAATCTAGTCTTCCAGAGTAACCTGCCATGCGGAACCTTATAAAAGGCCTTACTGAATTCCATAGAGACAACATCTATGGCTAGTCCTTTGTCAACCTGCTTGGTTACTTCTTCGAAAAACTCAGATATGGAAAGACACATTAAAAATTAATAACATGGAGGTTTTAGAGTCATGGGGTCATACACCACAGAAACACGCCCTCAGCCCAGCTTGTCCATGCCGACTAAGATGCCCCATTCAAGCTCGTCCCATTTACTTGTGCCGAGCCCATATCCCTCTAAACCTTTTCTATCCATATACCTGTCCAGATTTATTTTAAATGATTGCAGGTGCTGTCTGTACAAAGTTTGTACATTCTCCTTGAGACCACATGGGTTTTCATCGGGTGCTCCGGTTTCCTTCCCTACTCCAAAGGCGTACAGGTTTGTAGGTTAAATGGCTTCTGTAAGTTGTAAATTGGCCCTAGTGTGTAGGATAGTGCTAGTGTACAGGGTGATAGCCGGTCAGCACGGACTCGGTGGGCCAAAGGGCATGTTTTCTAAAAGCAAAAAACTGGCAAAACGCTTAAATACATATTTTGAGCATTTGGGTGCAAAATAAGTGTGTACTGTTAAATTAATTTCTTTGACCACATTTGGCGCTCTGGTCAGCTATGTGATCTAATAGCAGCTCCAAGTCAGAATATTACTGATATAGATATTGCTTGAATGTTTTGAACATTCTCCAATGTAGCTTGCAGGAGGGATTATGTATCAAAGAGGTTCTGTGCCAGCTTCTGAGGACAGGAGAATGAGCAGACAAGTGAATCACCGAGCAATTGGCAATTCCTCACATCTCCAGCTGCAAGGCATCGGAGTATGTTTCCTTCCTTTGATCGTTCCCTTGATCATTCTCGCAGATTAAAAATTGCTGCTGTCCCTCCTTCGATGTGCAGACCTCCAGATGTGGCAAGGCTGTACGCTGCGCAGCAAACCAAAGTGATGGAGAGGACTTGCGTGGAGCATGTTGTAGAGGTTCCCCAAACCTGTTGGCACACAAACCTCCTCTCAACATCCCATTCTCCACAACTCAACACTCAGTAATGACCATGGTCTCCCGGTAAGTTGTTCAGTACTGAGGGGTTGTGGAGGGAGATCATGAAATCAAAGTGAAAACACTTATTTCCCCACATCAACATTTCTTTCGGATGATTCAATATTTATGATTGCTGAAGGGATAGAGGTTTTTTTATAATACTCTCCAAACTTTAATTGCAATGAGTAACAATTTATAAAATTCAAGAAGTCAGAACTAGTGTCATTTAAAGTGTACACTCACAGAATTAAAAATTAGTAATTCAATAGGGATGTTATTGATTCATAGTCATATTGCATGGAAACAGACCCTTCGGCCCAATTTCTCCACACTGACCAGCATGCCACATCTAAACTAATCCCACCTGCCTGCTTTTGGCCCATATCCCTCTAAACCTACCCAATCCATGTACCTGTCTAAATGTTTCTTAAATGTTGCAAAAGTACCTGCCTCAACTACCTCCTCCAACAGCTTGTTCCATATACCCACCACTCTGTGTTAAAAAGTTACCCTTCAAGTTATGTTCCCATTAAATCTTTCCCCACTCACGAGAACCAGAGGACATAGGTTTAATGCTTCTCAATTTCATACGATTTTCTCTGCCAATGAAATTTTAATACAATCTTGGATAACATTGGAATTTTTCTCTGAAGTATCAACATTAAGCTGTCAAACAACCCATTTTACACTTAGGCCAACACATCACTTCAGTTAATAATTTCAGCAATCTAATCCTGAAAGGTTTTAGATTGTGATAAATATATGTCAAGAGACCAGACAAATTGGTCAAAAAATTACGGTAGCTCAAAAAATGTTCCTTATGTTATCCAATTCAAATTGGAAATTAGTATTATTCTAACAACCTTTGATTCAGATATCCCTAAACCAACGGGCAGTGTATATTGAAGCTTTGGTCAATTTATTTTTGGTCACTAATGGAATCAAAAATCATGGAGATAAGACAAAATAAATGTGCAGCTGATTGTTGCAAGTCATCCATGATCTTATTAAAAGATGGTGCAGACTCATTAGGCAAATTTGCTCTTATTTAATGTCTTTGAGATATGTATGCAGGTAAATATGTAACTAACTAAAATATGCTTTTAATGTGATAGTGTAATTGTATGTGTCATGTAAGCATACATGGTTTTAGTTGTAGGTTTTCAATAAAGTATTAAGACAATTTAAGTTCCTGGTGTCCCTTAGTGAATACTGCATCAAATAAACTCTGAGTCCTCAATAGTGACACACTAATTCACTCACGTGGCTCTGCAGTATTCTTTTTCTAATGATATCTGAGCCCATTTTCTTGGATACCGTATCTGAGGAAGGATGTGCTGGCCCTGGAGAGGGTCCAGAAGAGGATTACAAGAAGGATCCCAGGAATGCGTGGGTTAACATATGCTGAGCGTTTGATGGCACAGTGCCTGTACTCGCTGGAGTTTAGAAGAATGAGGGGGGACCTCATTGAAACTTACGGAATAATGAAAGGCTTGGATTGAGTGGATGTGGAGAGGATATGTCCACTAGTGGGAGAGTCTAGGACTAGAGGTCAATTCCTCAGAATTAAAGGACGTTCCCGTAAGAAGGAGATGAGGAGGAATTTATTTTGTCAGCGGGTGATTTATCTGTGGAAGTCCTTACTACAGAAGGCTGTGGAGGCCAAGTCAATTAATATTTTTAAGGCAGATATAGATAGATTCATGATTAATACGGGTGCCAGGGGTTATGGGGAGAAGGCAAGAGAATGGGGTTCGGAGAGAGAGATAGATCAGCCATGATTGAAAGGCAGAGTATGGGCCGAATGGCCGAATTCTGCTCCTATCACATGACCTTATGATCTTATAACTAAAAGTCTTGGGGCGGAAGATTGCAACCTTCACGTGGTCCATCCTGTTTCGACGAATGCAATTAACACGGCGTACACAATCAAATAAGATCAAATAGAACAAGTTGTCCTACAACTTTAGGCTGTGCATGCCATACGTAAGAAGAAGATCTAAAAGTCTCTACCTGCCAAATCTTAAAAAAAGAAATCAGACATTTAATCATATGGTCTTGATTACTTATTGGTTTCTTCACAACTTAAAGCTGGGTATATGGATAATTGAAGAAATGAAACAGGGTAATCTCACAGTTTGAATGGCAAATCATAAATGTATATTATTGACATGGCCAATCATTGTGTCAAGTCATAACTTTAGTGTCTCTGATGGCTGGAGTAGTCAAAACGCTTCACCAGTTATTCTCTAATTTAATATATTTGCACTGATCGTACGCTCAGAAGTTTTAAAGAAAAATACAATATTATGACTACAAATAAACGAAAAGCATATCAGAGAAACAACCTTAGTTATTTGTAGAAACAAAGTTCTGCAGTTGCTGGTTTATACCAAAGATAGACACAAAGTGTTGGAGTAACTCAACGAGCCAGGCAGCATCTCTGGAAATAAAGGAGAGATAAAGGATACAGTGCATTCAGAAAGTATTCAGACCCCTTCACTTTTTCCACATTTTGTTACTATGGACAATAGACAATAGACAATAGGTGCAGGAGTAGGCCATTTGGCCCTTCGAGCCAGCACCGCCATTCAATGTGATCATGGCTGATCATCCCCAATCAGTACCCCGTTCCTGCCTTCTCCCCATATCCCCTGACTCCGCTATCTAGCTCTCTCTTGAAAGCATTCAGAGAACCTGCCTCCACCGCCCTCTGAGGCAGAGAATTCCACAGACTCACCACTCTCTGTGAGAAAAAGTGTTGCCTCGTCTCCGTTCTAAATGGCTTACTCCTTATTCTTAAACTGTGGCCCCTGGTTCTGGACTCCCCCAACATCAGGAACATGTTTCCTGCCTCTAGCGTGTCCAAGCCCTTAACAATCTTTTATGTTTTATATGTTTCAATGAGATTGATGATGAGATTCAATGTTATGTTACAGCCTTATTCTAAAATGGATTAAATTCTTTTTTTTATCCTCAATCTACACACAATACACCATAATAAAACAGCGAAAACAGGTTTTTAGAAATTTTTGCAAAGTAATTAAAAAGAAATAACTGAAATATCACATTTACATAAGTATTCAGACCCTTTACTCAGTACTTTGTTTAGGCACCTTTGGCAGCGATTACAGCCTCAAGTCTTCTTGGGTATGACGCTACAAGCTTGGCACACCTGGATTTGGGTAATTTCTCCCATTCTTCTCTGCAGATCCTCTCAAGCTCTATCAGGTTGGATGGGGAGCGTCAATGCACAGCTATTTTCAGGTCCCTCCAGAGATTTTCGATCGGGTTCAAGTCCGGCCTCTGGCTGGGCCACCAAAGGACATTCACAGACTTGTCACAAAACCTCTCCTGCATTGTCTTGGTTGTGTGCTTACGGTCGTCTGAGGTCCTGAACGCTCTGGAGCAGGTTTTCATCAAGGATCTCTCTGTACTTTGCTCCGTTCATCTTTCCCTTGATCCTGATTAGTCTCCCAATTCCTGCCGCTGAAAAACATCCCCACAGCATGATGCCAATACCATACCACCATGCTTCACCGTAGGTATAGTATTGGCCAGGTGATGAGCTGTGCCTGGTTTCCTCCAGATGTGACGCTTGGCATTCAGGCCTAAGTGTTGAATCTTGGTTTCATCAGACCAGAGAATCTTGTTTAGGTGCCTTTTGGCAAACTCCAAACGGGCTGTCATGTGCCTTTTACTGAGGAGTGGTTTCCGTCTGGCCACTCTACCATAAAGGCCTGATCGGTGGAGTGCTGCAGATATAGTTGTTCTTCTGGAAGATTCTCCCATCTCCACAGAGGAACTCTGGAGCTCTATCAGAGTGACCATCGGGTTCTTGGTCATCTCCCTGACCAAGACCCTTCTCCACCGATTGCTCAGTTTGGCCGGGCGGCCAGCTCTATGAAGAATCCTGGTGGTTGCAAAGTTCTTCCATTTAAGAATGACGGAGGCCACTGTGCTCTTCGGGACCTGCAGTGCTGTGTTCTTCAGGATCTGCAATGTTTCATACCCTTCCTCAGATCTGTGTCTCGACACAATCCTGTCTCAGAGGTCTACGGACAATTCCTTTGTCTTCATGGCTTGGTTTTTTCTCTGACATGCACTGTCAACTGTGGGACCTTATATAGACAGGTGTGTGCCTTTCCAAATCATCTACAATCAATTTAATTTACCACTGGTGGACTCCAATCAAGTTGTCGAAACATCTCAAGGATAATCAATGGAAACAGGATGCACCGAAGCTCAATATTGAGTGTCATAGCAAAGGGTCTGAATACTTATATAAATGTGATATTTCAGTTATTTCTATTTTAATTACTTTGCACAAATGCTGGTTTAAACCGTAGATAGACGCAAAATGCTGGGGTAACTCAGTGGGATAGGCAGCATCTCTGGAGAGAAGGTAAGGTGACGTTTCGAGTCGAGACCCTTCTTCAGACTAGTCAAGGGAAAGGGAAAGGAGAGATATAGACAGTGATGTAAAGTGATATAGAACAAATGAATGAAAGATATGCAAAAAAGTAACAATGATAAAGGAAACAGGCCATTGTTAGCTGTTTGCAAGGTGAGAACAGGAACCTGGTGCGACTTGGGTGGGGAAGGAATGGAGAGAGAGGGAATGTCAGGGTTGCTTGAAGTTAGATAAATCAATATTCATACCACTGGGTTGTAGACTGCCCAAGCAAAATATGAGATGCTGTTCCTCCCATTTGCGATTAGCCTCACTTTGACAATGGAGGCTTAGAACAGAAAGGTCAGTGTGGGAATGGGAAGGGGAATTAAAGTGTCTGGCAACCAGGAGATCGGGTAGGTCCAGGCAGACTGAGTGAAGGTGTTCAGCGAAACGATCGTCCAGTCTACGTTTGGTCTAGCCAATGTAAAAGAGCCTACATCTTGAACAAAATCTTTATATTTTATTAGATACTATCTTAAATGGCTTGAATTTTTAAGAAACAGTAAAGGAATGCGTTGTGTATACATGAAGCATCCTGGATTCATTAACACAGATTTACAGCTTGGTCATTCAAAAACATCTGTGGTTTAATTGGCTGAGAAAGCTTGTTAGCTTAGCCACTTTCCAGCATCACAGCAAGTACAGCGTCTGAACTCTATTTTAGGAGGGACATTTGCATGATGAGTTTCCACTTTAAGGGTACACAAAATTGCTGGAGAAACTCAGCGGGTGCAGCAGCATCTATGGAGCGAAGGAAATAGGCGACGTTTCGGGCCGAAACCCTTCTTCAGACTGATGGGGGGGTGGGGGGGAGAAGGAAGGAAAAATGGGAGGAGGAGGAGCCCGAGGGCGGGCGGATGGGAGGGTGGGAGGAGACAGCTAGAGGGTTAAGGAAGGGGAGGAGACAGCAAGGGCTAGCAAAATTGGGAGAATTCAATGTTAATGCCATCCGGACGCAAGGTCCCCAGGCGGAATATGAGGTGCTGTTCCTCCAATTTCCGCTGTTGCTCACTCTGGCAATGGAGGAGACCCAGGACAGAGAGGTCGGATTGGGAATGGGAGGGGGAGTTGAAGTGCTGAGCCACCGGGAGGTCAGGTTGGTTATTGCGGACTGAGCGGAGGTGTTCGGCGAAACGATCGCCCAACCTCCGCTTAGTCTCCCCGATGTAAATCAGCTTACATCTAGAGCAGCGGATGCAGTAGATGAGGTTGGAGGAGATACAGGTGAACCTTTGTCGCACCTGGAACGACTGCTTGGGTCCTTGAATGGAGTCGAGGGGGGAGGTGAAGGGACAGGTGTTGCACTTCTTGCGGTTGCAACGGAAAGTGCCCGGGGAGGGGGTGGTGCGGGAGGGAAGGGACTTTCCACTTTAAGGGTACTTGCTCTGCTAATCTTAAAGGCATGTGTTGCATAATTCATGGGACATCACCTGCATCACTTTCGCTTCCTGCAGTTATTCTGAATTTCAAAACTCTACAGCTAGCCACCTCTGACATGTTCCCCAAAAATTATATTATCACCTTCCTAAAACTGCAACCAGCACAAAATCAGAGTTGTTTGATTATATTCCATACTTATTCAGACATCAGATTTCTTAATTTCAGTACAGGATATCTGCTGGTGGTCTGTAGTGTGAAAACAACAAGAAAAAAGTTACCTCTGACTTAGGCTGATGGCTTTATGAATACAATATTTGCATTCTTGCTGGTGCTCTGCACTGACATCCCCCTGGTGATATACCTTGAACTGTTCAAATGGAGGCACAAAGTGCTGGAGTAACTCAGCAGGTTAGGCAGAAACCCTTGAGAACACAAACAGGTGGTGTTTCAGGTCAGGACCCTTCTTCAGACCTTCAGCCATTCTGATGAAGGGTCCCAACTCGAAACATCACCTATCCATGTTCTCCAGGGATGCTGCCTAATCTGCTGAGTTATTCCAGCGCTTTGTGTCATTGTTTGTACAACAATCATCTGCAGTTCCTTGTTTCTACAGTACAAATGGAGATAGTGAACAACTTCTGGAAGTAAAGTGGTACACACACCGTGGTTTGCATTGACAGCGGCAAAATAGAAATGGTTGAAAGCTTCAAATTCCTTGGGTAAATATCACTAACTTGTCCTGGACCACCTATATTGAACCAATGGCCAAGAAAGCTCAGCAGCGCCTCCAATTCCTTAGAAGGCTTAGGAAGTTTGGCATATCCCCTTCAACACTCACCAGTTGTCGAAACAGATGTGCTGTAGAAAGCAGTTTATCGAAGTACATCACAGCTTGGTTTGGGAACTGCTCCGTCCAAGGCCTCAATAAATTGCAGAGAATTGTGAACGCAGCCCAGACCATCGCACAAGCCAACCTCCCTTCCATTTACTCCATTTACACCTCATGCTGCCTCGGCAGGGCCACCAAGATAATCGAGGGTGAGTCACACCCTGGCCACTCCCTCTTTTCCCCTCTCCCATCAAGTAAGATGTACAGGTGTTAAATCGCACACGTCCAAATTTAGGGACAGCTTCTTCCCAGCTGTTATCAGGCAACTGAACCTATCATCTGCTGGAGAGCAGTCCTGAGCTGCTATCTACCTCATTGGAGACTCTTGGATTATCTTTAATTGGACTTTACTGGACTTTATCTTGCACTAAATGTTATCCATGTTATTCCCTTCATCATGTTTCTGTACACTGTGGATTGCTCGATTTTAATCAAGTATTGTCTTTCCAGTCATTGAAAGTAGGCATACAGGTGCAGCAGGCAGTGAAGAAAGCGAATGGTATGTTGTCATTCATAGCAAAATGATTTGAGTATAGGAGCAGGGAGGTTCTACTGCAGTTGTACAGGGTCTTGGTGAGACCACATCTGGACTATTGCGTACAGTTTTGGTCTCCTAATCCGAGGAAGGACATTCTTGCCATAGAGAAGGTTCACCAGACTGATTCCTGGGATGTCAGGACTTTCATATGAAGAAAGACTGGATAGACTCGGCTTGTATTCACTAGAATTTAGAAGATTGAGGGGGGATCTTATAGAAACTTACAACATTCTTAAGGGGTTGGACAGTCTAGATGCAGGAAGTTGTTCCCGATGTTGGGGAAGTCCAGATCAAGGGGTCACAGTTTAAGGATAAAGGGGAATTTTTTTAGGACTGAGATGAGAAAAACATTTTTTACACAGAGAGTGGTGAATCTCTGGAATTCTCTGCCACAGAATGTTGTTGAGGTCAGTTCATTGGCTATATTTAAGAGGGAGTTAGATGAGGCCCTTGTGGCTAAAGGGATCAGGGGGTATGGAGAGAAAGCAGCTACAGGATACTGAGTTGGATGATCAGCCATGATCATATTGAATGGCGGTGCAGGCTCGAAGGGCCGAATGGCCTACTCCTGCACCTATTTTCTATGTTTCTATGTTTCCACTGACTGGTTAGGACACAACAAAACCTTCTCACCGTACCTCGGTACATGTGACAATAAGCTAAACTTAAACTCAAACTAAAAAGATGTGATCTATTTGCTATGAGCTTCTCATGTCGATCCAAAAACCCAGGATACGCAACAGTGCATCAAAAATAGGGTGTCAGATATTTTATTGTTATTTTATCACTCCTACTCTGTTCTTGAAGCAGGAAATTATATTTCTGTATAGTGTTACTTCTTCTATTTTGGTAATGAATCAAATTATGCTCTGCCATCCTCAGATATGTATGGGTAAGTGATGTCTGGGTAAGTGCCAGATTATCTGACGGTCTGTCAATGTAGCCTCAGGGAAAGTATTGGGTTGGAGATGATTGAAGTAGGCCTGAAGGAAAGTGCACATTCAGACAAATAACTAATAAAGAAGTTCATTTAAAAGGGATGTCCAAAACTACTTTACAGCCAATGTAGTGGGATTATCAATGTAGATTATAATAGAATCAGCAGGAGGAGCCGGGCCCGGAATCACCCCATAGAGCCCGGAGCCTCCAAGTGGCGCAACTAGTCCCTCGGAACAGTTCTCCGGAGAAGGTTCGAGTCAGATGGCCTCAGCCCTGCAAGACGGCAGTCTGGCATCAGTTCGACGAGGACGTCAACAAGGTGCTAGAAGCAACTGCGAAGGGAGATGTGGATCGAAGGCTGCGGACGATGACGACAATCATCATCAGCCTAGTTGTGGAAAGGTTTGGAGCAGTGGAGAAGAAGCCGGCCAGAACACCTTTCACCATGAACCAACGAGCAACGAAGATCTACAAGATCCGGCAGGAGCTGAAGTCCCTCAAGAAGCAGTATAAAGAGGCCAGTGAAGAGCAACGTCCCCCCTTGGCTGAGCTGTGAACCATCCTGAGGAAGAAGCTGATGACCCTTCGTAGAGCTGAGTGGCACCGAAGACGCCGGAAGGAAAGAGCCAGGAAGCGAGCATCCTTCATAGCCAACCCCTTCGGCTTCACCAAACAACTACTCGGGCAGAAGCGCAGTGGGAGTTTGGTTGCTCTAAGGAGGAGATCGACCGGCACATCCAGACGACCTACAGTGACTCCGTCAGGCAGCAGGAGCTGGGCCAGTGCAACATCCTGATAAAACCACCTCCACCCATCAAGGAGTTTGATAGTAGAGAGCCACTCCTGAAAGAGGTCCAGGACGTTGTGAAGAGAGCAAGAGCTGGCTCAGCCCCTGGCTCGAGCAGAGTCCCCTACAGGGTCTACAAGAACTGCCCCTTGTTACTGAAACGGCTGTGGAAGATCCTGAAAGTCATCTGGAGGAGAGGGAAAGTGGCGCAGCAGTGGCGATTCGCTGAAGGAGTCTGGATCCCAAAGGAGGAAGATTCCAAGACGATCGATCAGTTCAAAGCAAAATTTTCTTCAGCATAGTGGCGAGGCGGCTGACCAACTTCCTCTCCAGCAATGGCTACATCGACAGCTCAATGCAAAAGGGAGGCTTATCTAGAATGCCGGGGTGTCTAGAGCACACGGGTGTGGTGACCCAGCTCATCAGAGAAGCCAGGGAGAACAAGGGTGACCTGACAGTGCTCTGGCTTGACCTGGCCAACGCCTACGGCTCCATCCCGCACAAGCTGATCCAGACAGTCATGGCCAAGCATCATGTGCCGGGCCAAGTGGCAGATCTCATCCTGGACTATTACAACCAGTTCAGCATGAGAGTCTCATCAGGGTCAGTAACATCAGAGTGGCACAGACTAGAGGTTGGGATCATCACAGGCTGTACCATCTCTGTGATCCTTTTTGCCTTGGCGATGAACATGATCGTCAAGTCTGCTGAGCCAGAGTGCCGGGGTCCTCGGACCAAGTCAGGAATACGCCAACCACCAATCAGAGCCTTCATGGACGACCTGACTGTCACCACTGAGTCAGTGCCAGGAGGCAGGTGGATCCTGCAGGGGTTGGAGAAACTGATTGGATGGGCAAGGATGAGGTTTAAGCCAGGAAAATCAAGGTCACTGGTGCTGAAGAAGGGCAAAGTCATGGACAGGTTCCGCTTCAGCATCGAAGGGTCACCAATCTCAACTGTCTCCGAAAAGCCAGTGAAGAGTCTTGGCAAGGTGTTTAACAGCAGCCTGAAGGATACAGCATCTGTCCAGGCAACCTGTCAGGAGCTGGAGAGCTGGTTGAGAGCAGTGGACCAGTCGGGGCTTCCCGGCAAGTTCAAGGCATGGATTTATCAGCATGGTATCCTGCCAAGGATACTCTGGCCACTGCTTGTCTACGAAGTCCCAATATCCATCGTAGAGAAATTGGAGAGGAAAATCAGCAGCTTTCTCAGAAGGTGGCTGGGACTGCCCAGGAGCCTTAGCAGCATCGCCCTTTACGGAAATAACACCAAGCTCCAGCTGCCCCTGAAGTCCCTGGAGGAGGAGTTCAAGGTGACTCGGGCCAGAGAGGTGATGATGTACAGGGACTCCAGCGACCCCAAGGTGGCTCAAGCAGGGGTGGAGGTGAAAACTGGGAGGAAGTGGAGAGCCGGCGAAGCCGTGCTGCAAGCAGAGTCCCGGATACGCCACAGAGTCCTGGTGGGAGCAGTGACTCGGGGAAGAGCAGGCCTGGGAATCTTCCCATCTCCCCAGTTTGACAAGGCCAAGGGGAAGGAGAGGCACAGGCTGGTCCAGGAGGAAGTGAGGGCAGTGGAGGAGGAGAGGTGTACCAGAGCAGTTGGATTGAGGCAGCAGGGAGCCTGGACAAGGTGGGAGCAGGCCATGGACTGAGCTCTGGCAGGCTGAACCACAGCGCATCAAGTTCCTGGTCCAGGCAGTGTACGATGTCCTGCCCAGCCCATCGAACCTCTTCATCTGGGGCAAAGCGGAATTTCCAGATTGCCCGCAATGCTCAGGCAAGGGGACGTTGGAACACATCCTGAGCTGTTGCCCAAAGTCTCTTGGGCAGGGCCGGTACACATGGCGTCACGACCAGGTTCTCAAACCCATTGCAGAAGCCATCAGCATGGGAATCAGCAGCTGCAGACAAGCACGCCCCACCACCCAGATGATCACCTTCGTGAAGGCCAGAGTGCAGCTGCCAAGAACCACAGCAGCCAGGAATCAGTCAGGAATCCTGGCGACTGCGCAGGACTGGCAGCTTTCCGTAGACCTGGTGAAACAGCTGCAGTTTCCACAGCACATTGCCACGACCACCCTGAGGCCAGATATCCTCCTGGTCTCAGAGGCGACCAAAAACATCGTCTTGTTGGAACTGACAGTGCCGTGGGAGGACCGTCTGGAGGAGGCCCACGAGAGGAAGATGGCCAAGTATGAAGAGCTGGTCATAGACTGCCGTAAGCAGGGCTGGAAGGCAAGGTGTATGCCCATCGAGGTTGGCTGCAGAGGTTTTGCAGGGCAATCGCTCTACAAAGCTTTGAATGCACTGGGCATCAACGGAGTGGCAAGGAGAAGGGCCATCAAGAACACCACAGAGGCAGCGGAGAAGGCATCAAGATGGCTCTGGATCAGGAGAGGAGGTCCATGGGGAGGAGCGAATGCCACCTGAACACAAGTCGTGGTCTGATCAACCACGGCTGGGTCGCCTGGGTGAGGGTGTCTGATGTAGAAAGACCCGAAACACCCAATGACCCTAGGTTACATCACTGATGATGTGTTCAGGAGCATCTATCGATGTATTTGTATCAATCAATAGAGAACAAAAACACATCCTCTGGCCCAATTCCATCTAATTTTCCCTATCCATGTACCTGTCCAAATGTCTTTTAAATGTTGCTATTGTACCTGCCTCAACTACCTCCTCCGGTGAGTCGGCTGCCCTGCCAGCAGCATGTTAGTTTTTTTCTACTTTTTTTGTTTTTTTAATGTGTCTCTATGTGTGTTTTTAGTGTTTCTCTGTGTGTCTTGTGTGGGGGGTGGTGTAGGGAGTGGTGTGGGGGGGTAAGGGGGAAACCGCTTTGGTCGCCTCCTCCACGGAGAGGCGACTTTTTCCATGTTGCCTCCCTCGTTGCCTAATATAGAGGATCAGTGCGGCCTTTCCCGGAAACATGCCCGGGGCTTCAGCAGCGGAGACTCTTTCGTCGCGGAGCGGGCGAGCCCTTGCCGGGGGGATCGCTCCGTTCGCTGGCCCAAGGCAGCCTGAAGCCGTGGTCTGCGGAGCTCCAGCTGGCTCGGCGTCCGGAGCCTGGGATCCCTCGTTGGGGACCCCGGAAGAGAAGAGTTGCAAACCGCCGGCCCGCGGCCTGCATCTAACCGCGGGCGCGGCGCGGACTTACCTTCCGGAGCGGGATCCCTTGCCGGGGATCCCATGAGAGAAGCTCCGACCACCAGCCCACGGCCTACATCATCCAGAAGCCGCGGACTGCGGTGCTTCCGGCTGGCGCGGCGTCCGGAGCCTGGGATCCCTCGTTGGGGACCCCGGAGGAGAAGAGCTCCGACCGCCGGCTCACGGCCTACTTCTAACCACGGGCGCGGCGTGGACTTACCATCCGGAGCGGGATCCCTAGCCGGGGATCCCTGGAGAGGAGCTCCGACCGCCGGCCCTGTGGTCTGCGGTGCTTCTGGCTGCGGCAGGGCGGGGACTTTAGATCTTCGACCGCCGGCCTGCGGCCTACACCATCTTGAAGCCGCGGTCTGCAATGGGGAAGCACCGATTCAGGACTTACCTGGACTTACCTTGTCTGCACATCTGGACGTCCGCGGCGGCGACTGCGGAGGGTTGAGGTCCCGACCACGGGGGAAATTGGAGGAGGACTGACCAAACTTTGTGCCTTCCACCACAGTGATGAATGCTGTGGTGGATGTTTGTGTTAAATTTTTATTGTGTTTGTGTGTTCTTTTTTAATTGTACCACTGCTGGCACGTTCATTTCACTGCACTTTATGTGCACATGACGAATAAAACTGACTTGACTTGACTTGAACTTGTTCCATATACCCACCATCCTCTGTGTGAAAATATTGCCCCTCAGGTCCTATCTTTCCCTTCTCACCTTAAATCTATGTCCTCTTGTTCTTTCTTCCCCATACTATGCGTAAAAGATATGTACATTCACACTCTCTATTGTCCTCATGATTTTATACACCTCTATATCATCACATTTAGTCTCATGCGCTCAAAGGAATAAAGTCCTAGCCGGTCCGATCTCTCCCAGAAGCTCAGGTTAAGCCCTGGCAACATCCTTGTAAATCTTCTCTGCACCTTTTCCAGCCTAATGGCATCTTAATGGTTGGGTGACCAAAACTGAACACAGTTCTCCAAATGCAGTCTCGCCAAAGTTTTGTACAACTGTAACGTAATGTCCCAACTTCTGTATTCATTTGCCTTACTGATGAAGGTCGACATGCTAAAAGCCTTCTTCAGCACCTTATCAACCTGCAACATCACTTTCATGGAATGATGTACTTGTACTCCCATATCCCTCAGCTCTACAACACTCCCTTGGGCACTACTGTTCACTCTGAAGACCCTGTGCTGCATCAGTGACAAATAGCACAGGCTTCAGTCTAAGAAGCAACTTTCCACCCAGCCTCTGCTTCCTACAATGAAGCCAGTTCTCTATCCAGTTAGCTAGCTCTTTCTTGATCCCATGCAATCTAACCTTTGAGAGTAGCCTACCATGCAGAACTTAATCAAAGGTCTTGCTGAAGTCCATATAGGCTACGGCTCTGCCCTTGTCAATCTTCTTGGTTGCTTCTTCAAAAACGGAATCAAATGTGTGAGACACGATCTCCAATGCTCAAAACCATGCTGGTAATCCCAAATCAACCCTTATAGTTTCAAATGCATGTGTACCTTCTCTCTCAGAATCCTCTCCAGTAATTCTCCCACCACAGACATTAGTTACCAATTTTTTCTTTGCAGTCCTTCTTGGATAGAGGCACAACAAATAATGATAAGAGAGCCTCTCTTAGCGGTGTTGAGTGAGGAATACATTTTGGCCAAATAACCAATAACTTCCCTGTTCCTCTTCGAAAATAGAATCACGGGATCTTTACACAATCTAGTGAGGAGAAATGAACTCCAGTTTAATTTTTCATTATTGGATGGAAAGTGAGTGTTTAACATTTATTTATTCAGAAATCATTGGCAGAACATTGTCCTTCTCGGATTACTTTTGGACCAAATCGTTTCTGTGGACACTAAGAGGCAACTGCATTGCTGTGAATTTGGACTCCCGCCCACAGCAGAGCATTAGTGAATCAGATTGTTTTGAGAGCATTCCATTAGTTTCATAGCAATCTTTACTCCTGCAATCGTATTAATTCCAATTTCAACTCTGCTGAACGAATTAACTTTTAAACAGTCTGTCATTGTGGTGAGAGTTGTTTTTTAGATCAGTTGGCCAAACCTTTGGGTTACCAGTCGAGTGACATAACCAGTCTGAAGAAGGGTCTCGACCCAAAACGTCACCTATTCCTTCTCTCCAGAGATGCTGCCTGTCCCGCTGAGTTACTCCAGCTTTTTGTGTCTATATTTGGTTTAAACCAGCATCTGCAGTCCTCTTACTTTGGAACCCACGGGTTCGTCCTTTTGGACCAGTCCTGTGAAGCTTTTTATTGTGAGACTTACCACACAGGACCTGTAGTGGTCTGGACATTATGCAGATCCACTGAGATGATTTTCCAAAATGCCCGCTGGAAATATGCTTACTGATCTCTAACCTCGTAAATTCAACAATGTTCAGTTTAGAAGCATTCTGTAGGTCAAAAAATAGTGATGTGAAAGCGTCAGAATTGGACACATCCAGAGGTTTATGTGCACCTCCTCTAACCTCATCTGTTGCATCTGGTGTTCGCGATGTGGCCTCCTCTGTGGCCCGGGGTTCTGCTCTCGATCCCACTCCCCCCAAATGGAACAAGGATAGAGTTCCCCAGGTCCTCTCCTTTCACATCACCAGCCTTCACACCCAACATGCCATTCTCTGACAGTTCTGTCACCTTCAATGTGATTGTACCACTAGTTACATCTTCCCATCCAAACTCCTTTATACCTACTCAGGAAACCACACCCTCCACAACTCCTCGGTTCACTCATCCCTTACCACCCAAACCACCCCCTCCCCCTGTACTTTCCACTGCAACTGCAGGAGATGGAACACCTGCCCACTTACCTCCCCCCTCATATGCATCCAGGGATCGCAGCAGTCCTCCCATGTAAGACAAAAGTTTACGGACAACTCCTCTAACCTCTTCAACTGTATTCAGTGTTCCCAATGTGGCCTATTTTACATCAGCAAGACCACCATAGTCTTAGCGACCATTTCATCAAACACGTGCTAAGGTCTTCTGGATCTCCTGGTTGCGAACCATTTTAACCCCCTTTCCCATTTCAATATTGACCTTTCTGCCCTAAGCTTCCACCATTGCCAGAGCATGGACACGTGTAAACGGATGGAAGACTTCCTCATGTTCTGTTTTGGTAGCTTACAACCCAATGGTATGAACATTAAATCACACATTTTGCCTTTGCAACTCTGCATATCACCCCCCCCCCCAACCCCCCTCCCCACCTCCCATCTGTATCTACCTATCACCCACCAGACTTTCTCCTACCCCTCCTCTCTTCCAACACTCTTCCCCCACATCCCATCACAATCCACAATTGACCCCAAATGTCACCGATCCATGTTCTCCAGAGATGCTGCCTGACTTGCTGAGGTACTCCAGCACTTTGTGTCTTTCTTGGCATTAGAAGTAAAGTCCTATTTTTTGAACATGAGCTTTCTGCATGATTTATTATCAAATTGCTATTCATTTTGTTTATACTTTAGTTCTAGTTTCCCTATGTGGTTTATGCCTCCGGGATTCAGTAAAACCATAATTCATAATATGCTATCACCTCTGGGTAATCTTTCAAAAGAGACACATCTACTTTTTGTGAAGGGCAAAGAGAAGAATCTAAAGGGAGAGGAACAGCAGGAGATTTACACCTGAGGTGAGTAGCTGTGGAAGGATGTCTGAGAAGTTCTTCATCTGTTAGGTAAACTTCGCAGGACTGATCAAAAAGGAAGACCCATGTGTTCCAGAGCAATTTTGCAAATTGATTTTGAAATTGGCCTGGACAGGAAGCAGAGAGTGATATATCCAGCGTTATTTTTGTAACTGGGAGGTTATAATCAGTGGGCTATTGCAGGGGGTCATCCTTGGAATCCTTTTTGTTTATTATATGCATTGACGTTTTGCATGTGAATGGTGGAAGTATGATTTACCAGGTCGCAGATGATATGAAAATTGGTGATGTTGCTAAGAGAGAGTAGGATAGTCTTCACCTATTGATTAATATTGATTGATAAGATGAGTACAGCAATGGCAAGTTGAATCTGACTTTAAAAATGTGTGGTGGCTTTGGAGCACTAATAAGTCTAGTATCTAGACAACAGATTGTCCCCGGTGGAACAAGAACATTTAGATGTACACGTCAAGGATCCCTGAAGACAGCAGCACAGATAGATAAGGTAGTTAAGAAGATGCAGGGGACAACTGTTTTCATTAGCCAAGGCATGGAATATAAGAGCAAGGAGCATGGTACAATTATGTGAAATATTATTTGGAGTAAGGGAAGTTGGAATAGTGGTAGTAATTTGTGTTTACCAGGGTGGGGCACAGAAAAGAGAGGAGAGGAGTGGTGGATGGGGGTGGGGTGGAAAGGTACTTGATTGAAACATACAAAATAATGAGGCACTTAAAGGGATAGTGAGAAGCTGCTCTATTTAGCAGAGGTATCTCTCACAACTTAACACAGGTTTTAAGCTTAGGTTTAAAAGATTTATAGGAGATGTGAGGATGGGTTTTTTTCTCACCCAGAGGGTGGTGGAAATTGGAACACATTGCCTGTGGGCGGTGAAACATTTAAGAAGCATTTAGATGAGCAATAACACCATGGTATTGGTGGGCGAGGGGTGTATTGGAAAATGGGACGAGTGTAGAAAAGTATTTGATGGTTACCATGTACACAGTGGGTTATAGGGGCTGATTCTGGGCTGATTGACTCAACGTACAAGTTCAATTTCACATCAGGAATACCTGTTATTAAATATGTGCCCACGGCTCTACAAGGGGTTAAAGAAAGCATGTTGGGAGTGCATCATCGTTTTGGTCTCCTTTTATCTTGCGTCGGATAAACAGGTGTGGTAAGTGGATTAAGCCCCGAGTTACAGATTTCTCATTCTTGTCACATCCTTGTTCCAAATCCAATGTTCAGCACTTGCAGTGAGTTGTGTGACTTCACAGTGGGCTCTCAGTGGCACAACCAGTGGATCTCCTGTTTCAAAGCTCCAGGAAATTGGATGTAATGTTGAGCTTGGGTGCTGCCTCTGTGGAGTTTGCACATTTTCTCAATAATCGCATTGGTTTCCCTGGGATAATCCAGTTTCCTCCCACACCCCAAAGATGTTGCATTTGCAGGTTAATTAGCCACAGTATATTGCCCTTAGTGTGTAGGTGAGTGGAAGGATTTGGGGTTAGATGGACCTTTGGCCCATTTCCCTCTTAACCGTTCCTATTCCTGCACCAGTCCAAATGTCTTTTAAATGGTGTTATTGTATCCACCTCAGCTTGTTCCTTACCCCCTAATCATGGACAAAAATGAGTGTGCATCAATGTTTTCCTGGATTTTATACACCTCTATTAGATGACCCCCTCAGTCTACTACACCCCAATGAATATAGTCCTTGCCTGCCCATCCTCTCCCTCAAGCCCAGGCAACATCCTTTTAAATCTTCTCTGCACACATTCCAGCTTAATGGTATATTTCCTGTTGCAGGGTGACCAAATCTAAACACGATACTTGCAGTGTGGCTTCACCAAATAAGAGGCCGAAGGCCTCATTGAATTAAAAATAGTATTATGTTATACCTTGCTATTATGAATATTATTTAATTTGTTTGAGCTCAATTTCCATTCACCATTGTCACAACAAAATACCAGATGTTTGGATCTCTGATTATCAGCCCAGTAATGGGTTCCTGTAAAATCTCAACCAGGGATTCGGAGCTGGTTTGCCTCCAGCTCAATGCTTCCACCTGATGGTTTCACTGAGATTGAGAACAGATTTCACTGAAATTGCAATGCTAAACTCATATCTAGTCTTTATGAATAAAACGTTGGGGCTGATATCACCGTCCTATCACCAGAGGTTTCAGCATTTCTTCAACTGCAATATGAAAATTATATAGAAACAAAGAACTGAAATGCTGGTTTAAAAACATAGAAACATAGAAAGTAGGTGCAGGAGGAGGCTATTCGGCCCTTCGAGCCAGCACCGCCATTCAATTTGATCATGGCTGATCATCCAGAATCAGTACGTTGTTCCTGCTTTTTCCCCATATCCCTTGATTCCATTAACCATAAGATCTATATCTAACTCTCCCTTGAATACATCCAGTGAATTGGCCTCCACTGCCTTCTGTAGCAAATATTCACAACTCTCTGGCTGAAAAAGTGTTTCCTCATTTCAGTCCTAAATGGCCTACCCCTTCTTAAATGGCGACCTCTCGCTCTGGACTCTCCATACATGGGGAACATTTTTCCTGCAATACCAAAGATAGACACAAAATGCTGGGGTAACTCAGCGGGTCAGGCAGCATCTGTGCAAAAAAAGGTTTGCCGTTGTTTTGTGTCAGAATCCATCTTCAGATTCGGAGGAAAAAGGATGAGTGATGTTTTGGGTCGGGTCCCTTCATCTAATAGTCTAAATTATATGATAGTGTTAGACCTCTACCGCACAGCAACAGGCCCTTCAGCCTAACACGTCCATGCCCACATTGTTGCTTAAAGGGCCTAGTGCTTGTGCCTGGCCCATATCCCTCCAAACCTTTCCTATCCATGTAACTGTCTAAGTGTCTTTAACTGTTGTAATTGTACCCGCCTCTATCATTTTCTCTGGCAGCTCGGTTACTCCAGCATTTTATGTGTGTACCACCCTCTGTGTGAAAAGGTTTCCCCTCAGGTCCCTTTTAAAATTTTCCCTAATTCCAATCAATATATGTTCTCTAGTTTTTGACTCGCTTGCCATGGCAAAAAAAAACCGTGCCATGGCTATTCACCTCATCGATGCCCTCTTTATTTTACGCACCTCTATAAAGTCACCCGATGGTCCAGAGAAGAAAAGATCTAGCCTGTCCAGTCTCTCCTTATAGTTCAAACCACCTACACCTAGTAGATAGACACAAAAAGCTATTCCTTCTCTCCAGAGATGCTGCCTGTCCCACTGAGTTACTCCAGCTCATTGTGCCTAACTTCAGTTTAAACCAGCATCTACAGTTCCTTCCTACACCTTTGGACCCAGTAATATCCTTGTAAATCGTTTACACATCCTGTTCCGTTTAATGACATTATTCCTATAGCAAGGCAACCAGAATGTACATAGTACTCCAAATGTGGCTGTGCAAATGTCTTGGACATCTTGCAAGACATTTTGCCAGGTGTTTTTAATTTAGTTTAAAGATACAGTATGGAAACAGGCCCTTTGGATCCTTGAGTCCATGCTGACCATCGATCACCCGTTCACACAAGTTCAGTGTTATTTCTCTTTCTCAACCACTCCCTACATATCAGAGACAATATTACAGAGGCCAATTAAACTGCCAATATGCAAGTTTTTCTGGGTGTGGGAGGAAACTGAAGCACCTGGAGGAAACACACGCAGTTACAGGGAGAATGTGCAAACTCCACACAGGCAACACCCGATGTCAGGATCAAACACAAGATTGTAGCGTTGTACGGCAGCAGCTCTACCAGCTGTGCCACTGTGCCAGATTTTATTTTTGTTATTTATTTACTCACAGGATGTAACTGTTACTGCAAGCCACACTGGTAATGAGTATCTCTTCCATCTCACAGCTCCAGAGGTCTGGGTTTGATCCTGATCTCAGTTGTTGGTTATGTTCTACTTGTCTCCTCATTCGTTTTCCCTCAGGTCCTTTTTAAATCTTTCCCCACTTACATTCAATATATGCTCTCTGGTTTTTGACTCCCTTACCATGGATATTAAACTTATCTATGCTTTTCACATTTTACATACCTCTGCAAGGTCTCTCCATAGTCAAGAGAAAAAAAGATCGTGCCTATCCAACCTCTCCTGCCTCTCCCTATAGTTCAAACCATCTAGACCCAGTGACAAACTTGTAAATCTTTTATGCATCCTCTTCAGTTAGTGTAGATGGGTACTTAATGATCAGCACTGTTATGGAGGGCTGAACGGACATTTTCTATGCTGTATGATTCTGTGCCAGTGACAATCCATTGTAAAGTAAAGAGAAATACAAACCAGCATCCACCCTCCTTGGGCATTAGGGTTAAGTCACTAGAAGCCTTAGAAACATAGAAATATAGAAACATAGAAAATAGGTGCAGGAATAGGTCGTTCGGCCCTTCAAGCCAGCACCGCCATTCAACGTGATCATCGCTGATCATCCAGAATCAGTACCCAGTACCCCGTTCCTGCTTTCTCCCCATATCCCTTGATTCCATTATCCCTAAGAGCTATATCCAAACTCTCTTGAATACATCCAGTGAATTGGCCTCTACTGCCTTCTGTGGCAGACAATTCCAGATTCACAACTCTCTGGGTAAAAAAGGTTTTCCTCATCTCAGTCCTAAATAGCCTACCCCTTATTCTTAAACAGTGACCCCTGGTTCTGGACTCCCCCAACATCGGGACCATTTTCCCTGCATATAGCATATCTAATCCCTTAAGAATTGTATATGTTTCTATTAGACCCTAAATTCCAGTGAATATAAGCCCAGTCGATCCAGTAGAGCCTTCAATGTGAATCTTGCCATAGTATCTGAAAAGTTTAAATTCAAATAATAAAGTAAATGTGGAATACAAAAGAAAAGATTAGTGTGGGTAATGATGACCATCAAAACAACTGATTGCCATTAAAATCCCACCTAGTTCACTCATGTTTTCTTCAGTGAAGGAAATTTGTCATCCTTACCAATTCTGGCCATTATGTGACTTCAAACCAAAGATTATAGAGGAGACACACCAATGTGTCAAGAGTTAAGAGTGTTTAATTATTGTATGCACCAATAGCAGAGCAATGGAATTCTTAAGCGGCTTTTTCACGGGGCGACTTGACGCAAGAGTTAACCAGAGTTTAAAATCGTGGGAACCTCATGCGATAACAGTACGGCATTCGTGGACCACCGTGGACCACCGTAGCGCTAACGGCAGGTAATCGTGTAACTTGGTGACTCGGGAGAAAATTCAAGCAAGTTTGAATTTCTCCAAGAGTGACTTGTACACTTGTGGTTGAGCATTGCAACATTATATGAACGTAGTGGCCAGTGCGATATCCGTGCGATATCCGTAATAACTCTTGCGGTTACCGTGGGAACTCCTGCAAACGGTGAACCCGGAAGCTGGACAGAGGGGACAGAAGGTGAGTAAAAATTGTCTTCTGTGGGATTGAATTTAAAAAATAAAGATTTGCATCCGCATATGGACATCAACTTATTAATGAGTTATGTTAATGAGATTCAAGAAAATAACTATAATCTTTAAAAGGGACTTTACTGAAAGGTCCCGCATTTTTATGGTCCGTGAGGAATTTTTCACATGTACTTCTTTGAGAGATACAGCTCGGAGTCCTCGCCGACTAGCGATCGATGCCTTTCCGAAGCAGGGTCCGGAACGCTACCAATCAATGTTCTCCAGAGACCCGTGTAAGGAGTGAACTGCACATGCTGGTTTAAACCGAAGACAGACACAAAAAGCTGGAGTAACTCAGCGAGTCAAGCAGCATCTCTGGAGAAAAATAGCTGATGTTTCGGGACGAGACACATCTTCAGACTCAATTCCGATTAGGCTGTCTGAAGAAAGGTTCCGATTCGAATCGCCACCTATTCTTTTTCTCCAGAGATGCTGCCTGACCCGCTGACTTACTCCAGCTTTTTATGTTTTTCTTCCCAGATCTGACTTACCTGCTGAGTTACACCAACATTTTGTGTCCTTTTGTGCGTATTAACCAGCATCTGCAGTTCCTTTAGACATTACCTAACTTCAGATTTTAGAGATATAGCGTGGAAACAGGCCCTTCGGCGCACCGAGTCCGCGCCGACCACCTATTCTTATCCGGCTTCAGAACGGTTCTTCATTCCATTCGTTTGTGCACTGACCCGACCTACCAACCTACCTCAATGCGGACATTGGACTTTTTCCCCCTGGAACTATCCTGAAAACATATATTCTGAACTCTGGTATTTTCCTCTTCGCTCTACCTGGTGTTCTTGTGCATGTGTCGGAGGGAACAGCAGATGCCGGTTTAAAGAGAATGCTGGAGTAACTCGACGGTTCAAAATGCTGGAGTAACTCAACGGGACATGCAGCATCTCTAAAGAGAAGGAACGGGTGACGTTTCTGGTCGAGGCCCTTCTTCAGACTGTACGTGGCTTGGTTATATTCATGTATAGCATTATCTGATATGATTGTATAGCACGCAAACAAAAGTTTATTCCCTGCATAGAATCATACAGTGTAGAAACAGGCCCTTCGACCCAACTTGCCCACCGACCAATATGTCCCATCTACACTAGTCCCACTTGCCCGCGTTTGGCCCATAACCATCTAAACCTATCCTATCCATGCTTCAGTCTAATGCGTCTTAAACATTGCGACAGTACCTGCCTCAACTACCTTAACGAATAGATCATTCCATACACCCACCACCCTTTGCGTAAAATAGTTACCCCTTAGGCTCTCATTAAATCATTCCCCCCGAACCTAAACCTGTATCTGCTGGTTCTCGATATGAGACAATAATAACAAACCAAAGCGAGTTAGGACATCCTGGATAAACTCAGCGCAACAGGCAGCATCTCTGGGGAGAAGGAATGGGTGACATTTCGGGTCGAGACCCTTCTGATATGCTGCCTGTCCCGCTGAGCTACATGTTGTGTCTATCTTCGTTTTAATCCAGCATCTGCAGTTCCTTCCTGGCCGAACCCGATTGAAAGATGAGAGGCTGGGCGATAGAGCACTGGGTGTGACAAGGATCAGGCTTCAGTAAGCAAAGTAAAGAGAGGTGGCAACGTTATGGAAATGAAGCGGGTAATCCGAGTGATGGCGAGACGGTATCCTCTAATGTGTCGGAAAAAACTGTAGATGTTGGTTTGCGCCGATGATAGACACAGTAATACTGGAGACAGACATAAAATACTGGACGGGCAGCATCTGGATAAAAGGAATGGGTGACGTTTCGGGACGAGACTCTGAAGAAGGGTCTCGAAACGAAACGTCACACATTCCTTCTCTCCAGAGATGCTGCCCGTCCCGCTGTGTTACTCCAGCATTTCGTGTCTATCTTCCGTATGCTCTGTGATGGGCATCTCGGAGTCAAGTGGCAACTCTGGTCTGTAGACACGAGGAACTGCAGATGCAGGAATCACGAGCAAAACACAGAGCGTTGGACGAGCCTGACCCTTTGAGTTCCTCCATCACTTTGTGTTGAAGTCAGGTCTGGACATTGCTTGGCTCAGTCTCAGGCGCCGGCTAACTAGGAAGGTCGAGTCAAAGTCCAGCACTAACACTCAAGAAATAACGTTTGCGGCCTGATGTTCCCAATATTTAATTGAAATCATTAATAAAGTAAATAAATAGATACCGGTCTAATCAGTATCTACGGGATTGGACAGGCTAGATGCAGGAAGAATGTTCCCGATGTTGGGGGAGTCCAGAACCAGGGTCCCAGTTTTACAGTCTACCGTGGGAACTCTTTAACTCAGTAAAGTAAAGTAAAGTAAAGTAATTGATTGATTGATTGATTGATTGATTATACCTTTAATAATCCTTTACAGGAAATTACAGTGCCACGACAGCTTCAAGACAGACATAACACCACACATTTCCTCAAATAGCTTCCATACTTAACAAGTTAAAATACAAGTTAAAATACAAGTTAAAATACAAGTTAAAATACAATGAATGAAAAAAAGTGCAGTTATTTTTGGGCATTATATAACCTTATAGCAGCTGGTATACAAGACTTCCTATGTCTCTCAGTTTTGCACTTTGGTGCAATCAGTCTCTGACTGAAGATGCTGCTCTTGATCACCTTCAGGGCATGGAGTGGGTGAGTGGGGTTGGTCATTATTGAACCCAGTTTGTTCAGAGTTCTGGCCTCTGCCACCTGCTGGACCGTTCGTTGCTCAGCCCCGACCACTGAGCCAGCCTTCCTGATCAGCTTGTCCAGTCTGTTTTTGTCCGCTATGCGGGCGCCATCTCCCCAACAGGCCACAGCAAAAAAACAGAGCACTGGCCACCACTGAATGGTAGACACTGCACAGTAGGGGTTGGCAGATGTTAAATGACCTCAGCCTCCTTAAGAAATACAGTCGGCTTTGTCCCTTCCTGTACACCGCCTCCATATGACACTTCCAGTCCAGCTCACTGTCAAGCTGCACACCAAGGTACCTGTGGTTAGCGACCACCTCCACCTCAGTGCCCTTAATGGTGATTGGTGTTGCTTGAGTCCTCCTCCTCCCCCTCCTGAAGTCCACAACTATCTCCTTGGTTTTTGTGGTGTTAAGATGGAGGTTATTGTGTGCACTCCACTCCACAAAGTTACTTATTATGTCTCTATACTCCTCCTCATTGCCCCCTTTAATGAGGCCGACAACAGCTGTGTCATCCGAAAATGTCTGCAAAAAGCAGCTGTTGGTGTTATATTGGAGATCCGCTGTGTAGATGGTAAACAGGAATGGAGCCAGCACAGTTCCTTGTGGAGCCCCTGTGCTGCTCAAGATGGTGCTTGAGACATTGTTCTGTAGGCGCACGTACTGTGGTCTGAGGGAAAGGTAATCCAAACACCACAGTACCAGTGATGGATCCACTTTCATCTTCTCCATCTTCTCCCCTAGCAGTCGGGGCTGAATTGTGTTGAAGGTGCTTGAGAAGTCAAAAAATGTAATCCTTACAGATGCATCAGTAGTGTCCAAATGTGTGTACACCCTCTGCAGCATGTAAATGAGGGCATCATCGACACTGATATTAGGCTGATATGCAAACTGTAAAGGATCCATTTGAGTTGACACACTAGTCCTGATGTAGGAAAGGACAAGTCTCTCAAATGTCTTCATAATATGTGAAGTGAGCGCTACTGGTCTGTAGTCATTGTGGTGAGTGGGATGGGTCTTCTTTGGGACAGGTACCAGGCAAGATGTTTTCCACAGCCTTGGAACCTTCTGTAGACGCAAGCTCAGGTTGAACAGGTGTGTTAGAATACCACACAGCTCTGAAGAGCAGGTCTTCAGTAGCCTTGGGCTGGTGTCATCGGGCCCCACTGCTTTCCCTGGCTTCAGTCTGTCCAGCATCATCTTGACCTGAGCAGTATGAAGAGCCTTTATTGTCATATCAGCGCACAGGCAGCAGTTGATTGTTGCTCTATTCAGTTTCCCAGGGGGTCGGGACGGGACTGGAGTTGGGAGGGAAAGGTGGGGGAGTCGAGGGAGAGGAGGGGGAGACAGATGGGGGTGTCTTCATTTACTGGCGGTGGGTGTCTGTCACTGAAACAGGAGGAGGTGTGCCTCTCTCTCTCTCTCCCTCCCTCCCTCTTACACAGGCTGAGAGACTCTGCCTCTGTGAGTGTACGTCTCTTTCTCCCCCTCTCCCACACACAGTAAGACCGAGGTACTGTGCTCAGTCCATCTGTGTCTCCCACATACACAGTAAAACATGTCTCCAAATGAGCCAATTCAACCAAGGGAGGATATTTATAGTGTGTGAAAAAAAAGTGACATCATTTGTGCCACGTGATGATTTAACAACACTTCACAATGTTCATTCAAGATTTAACGGGAAAGCTCGGGAGACGGACAAGTCACTCGCACAAATAACAGAAATGCCGAGTACCGTGGGAACTCTTTATCTACCCCCCCGTTATATCGTGTGATATCGTGCTAGACCACGACCACTTCACTCTGGTTACATCTTGCGTCAAGTCACCCCGTGAAAAAGCCGCATTACTTAAAGCAGTATAACAGGTTTGTAAACAGTATACACATAAATAAAATAAAATAAACAAAAAAAGACAATAAAGTGATAACCTCAATACTAGCACAAAAAGAAATAAAGTCCTTATTATAACCAAAGACAGTTTATAGTTGAGGTTAGTTGTTTCCGATGTTGGGGAAGTCCAGAACAAGGGGTCACAGTTTAAGGATAAGGGGGAAATCTTTTAAGACCGAGATGAGGAAAACATTTTTCACACAGAGAGTGGTGAGTCTCTGGAATTCTCTGCCACAGAAGGTAGTTGAGGCCAGTTCATTGGCTATATTTAAGAGGGAGTTAGATGTGACCCTTGTGGCTAAAGGGATCAGGGGTTATGGAGAGAAGGCAGGTACAGGATACTGAGTTGGATGATCAGCCATGATCATATTGAATGGCGGTGCAGGCTCGAAGGGCCGAATGGCCTACTCTTGCACCTATTTTCTATGTTTCTATGTTTCTATGTTAGTGTTGGGTACAATTCAGAAGCCTGGTGGTTGTTGGGAAGAAGAAGTTATTCTTGAACCAGGTGGTCACAGTTTTCTGAATCCTATACCTTATTCCTGGTGGTAGGAGTGAAATGAGAGAATGGCCAAGGTGGTGTGGATCTTTCATGATACTGGCTGTCTTTTTGAGGCATCGCGCCTTCTAGATGCGTTTGATGTTGGGGAGCACAGTATTTGTGGTGGATCAGGCAGTGTCTACCACTCTCTGTAATCTTCTTCATTCCCGGGTGTTTGAGTTGCCGAACAGACCATGAAGAGATCAGTCAATACGCTCTCTACCATATACGTGTATAAGAGGGTATTTGTCGACATGCCAAATCTTCGAATACCGAATATGGTTGCTTCTTGATTGGCAAATCACTAAGTACAGGAGGAAGTTAGAATAAACAAGAACTGTTTGCAATTGCCAAAGAATCGTGCAGCATCTAATTAGTGACAGTGACAGTACAGTGAATCCACTCTCCAATGCTGACTAGCTCTGCAGTTTAAATACATACCTAACCTTTAAGGGCCTTGGCGTCTCCCTTGCCTGAATCCTAGATATTCTTATACAATATTGTTGAAATCTCCCTGTTGAAATTCTTGTGGTGAAAGCTTATAGCAATCATCCAAAACTTCTAATGCATATAATTTGTATTTTTCCAGTTGCCATTACAATTTTGCTTCCTCTTTTGTCATTCTGGAATGTCATGACTACAAAGCAGTAATTGTGTTTGCTCTAATGTTTGCAGTAATATGTAGAAATTAATCATTTTGCTTTTAGGCACTCTTAAAGCTCAGTTCTGCGACAATGTAAATTTTGACATTTCACTCGAATTATTTAGACATTACTGCTGCATCGTGCCTAGTCCAAAACTCCAACAATAATAACTCTGCCGGTTCAGTTCAGTTCAGGTCTATGACCTTTTGCCAGCAATGTTACAGACAAAGCAGTTATAGAGCTGGGTAAAAGGGAGGAAATGAGGGAATGGTCCATGATTAAATATAGGACGAGAGATGATGAGGTGATTAAATGGTGTGACAAATGAGGCAATAATAACAGAATATCGGGGGTTTTTCTGCTTTCAACTACCTGCCCGCTTTTCTTGGCTTACTCTTAATTCCTCTTTGTGCTGCTTATGTTATTCAATCCCTCGTGACAGCATTGACTGATTGATTTGTAATTCATTACTTGTAGCAATTTTCAGTTCATAAATTAATTCAGTTTTTTTTATTCTGCCAGTTACAGAATATATCAAGGTTTCGGGCAGTTTATATATATTTTTATCATATTATTCCGAGCAAGTGGCCTTTGCTGACAGGATCAGCATTTATAACTTAACTCTAAGTTGTTCCTCATCCCATTGGCTTTTTCAGCCATTGCAGAAGTAACTAAAATAGAAAGATTAAATGAGAACTTACCGTTTGAAGTTTGATCTTTATTTTATGAGAAGTTGAAGTGAGGGAAGGGCCCAGCCAGCCCCCATGTGCGCCAATCTTTAGAGCAGCTGTATGAAACCACAGACTAGTTGCTGAACTTAGCTACAGAAAGATTAACGACCTTAGAACTACTGAATGATCTTTATGAGAAGTAGGGTTGGGAGTGGAGGGCATATATTCTCTCACTTCAACTTCTCATAAAATAAAGATCAAACTTCAAACGGTAAGTTCTCGTTGAATCTTTCTATTTTATTTCGGTCACGTGAGTGACTATGTGAAGACGTCAAAGCTCTGTGGTTTCATGCAGTAACCCAATCTGTGTGTGAAACACTTAAACAGATAAACCATTAATGGTTGAAAAAACATGGGTTATTAATACTATGATGCTAACTTGCATACATGGCCATTGCTCTTAACCGGACTATAGTCCCAATTGACTTTGAGTTAGACAATAACTCATGCAACACTGTTCAGAATTCTATCTGCAAATATACAGACATATTCAACCAAATTTTATAATTTATTAGCATGCACTATGTAAGCCTCTTGCTGCATGATGAAAGGGAACTATCCATTCTATTGACTGCTAATGAGCCATTAGCAATATCTTGAGACTATTGAATAATAATAAAGACACTATCTTTCATCTCATAGGTACGAGCAAGCTCAGTGCACTTGTATACCTAATGACACCCCCAATCTCTGCTCTGGTGGGTATGTTGTCAACTTCAAATGTACGCAATCATGCCCATTTCAAACTACCCTAATGTCAGTTATGACCCAGAGACCGAGCCAGAGATTGAGTAAAGACTGTGTTCTTTGTGCTGAGATAAGTTACTGAAAGCATAATCATCTTAAAAATACTGCTCCCATTAGAAATACAGTAGAAGAATATTTGCATAATAATTTACTGATATACATCGCACACGACAATGAGTGTTGGCTATTAGAGTGATCATATAAAAGACACCCTGCATAACGATAGTGAACAGAGGGTGAATAACCAATCATTTACTGTCCCACATGGTACTATAAAGAATGACAAAGCAGCACAAGCAGTGTCAATTGTGCTATCACATACACGCTTCTCTAGGCTCAAACTGAAAGCCACACAAAACCTATGTTACTTCCGTTTAAAAAGTAACTCACATATTTTGTTCACAAATTTCCCATACAATCGTGCAGAGCTAGCTGCCCGAGAAGATAGGCTGTCCCAGCCATCACACGTGTAAATAGGAATTGCCTCAGCCGCCTTACCATGGCCTGAATGAATAGGCAAAATTGGCACTATTAAATTTCATGTTGCCTCATTCTTAATATCGCAAGAGGTATCTACTGATAACCCTCAAGTTTTATCAGCTGAAAAATTTTGCATATTATCTAAAAACTCTATGACACAATGAGTGTATTGTATACACTCCAAAATAGTGTACAATACAATACAAAATAAATTGTATTGCATTGTATTGTATTGTATTGTACAATGCCCTTTGATCTGAGTAGGGCAGCATTGGCTTCCACCATTGGCTTTGTTATCAAAACACCAGATAATCTGTGCCTCATGTGTATAGATATGGCAAAATATGCATCTTCAAGATCGATTCTCTGAATCAGTTAAATTGCTGAAATCCAATCATCCATTTACCACTGGGTAACTAAACACAGGATCAGATTAGCCAAATGCTAACCTGATTCAGCATGCTCCATGTTTCTGTAATGTTGAGAAGTATCAGAAATATACCCCTCTTGTTCTTGGCCAGACCACTCATCCTCCGATGAGATGTCACTGATTCCCCTCGGAACCACTGTTCCTCCATTGACCATATGGACGGAAATTTATTTGGTTTCTCTTGCCGCGGAAGATGCATTATCTAGTTATTAATACATTTCGCTGATAACATATAATCAGAACCTTATGACTAGAGCTAAAAACACAGTCTCCC
Source organism: Amblyraja radiata (assembly GCF_010909765.2). NCBI lineage: Eukaryota > Metazoa > Chordata > Chondrichthyes > Rajiformes > Rajidae > Amblyraja > Amblyraja radiata. The sequence goes on along the minus strand of NC_045958.1, from coordinate 47,446,996 downwards.
CTTGATGGGGGAATACAAGTACCCTGTCAACTCTTGACTATAAGAGTCACCACGAATTCTCAGAGTTCTTCCTCAGAGTGGAATTAGCATAATGCAAGCCTGAATCAGGAATTGCTTCGCAGTCCTCTGACTGAAACCACTTGTCTGAGTCGCCAGAGTGGCAACTCCAACGGCGGCAGCCGCAATATTGAATCTAGCTCCTTATGCAGCCCAAATCCGGCCGCCTCCATCAGCTACTCCGGGCCCGCTGTCTGCAGCGGCCCACTGAAAATAAATTTAACTTACCTGCCAGAGCAGTTTCGAACTGCTCCGGCTCGTGCCCCATGCATTCGGCGTATTGACGCGCATGTGGGCTGGCGGGCTCTTCACGTAGTCACTCACGTGACTTTGAAATAAAATGATGGATCTGCAGTCACACAGAAAGACAGTAGGTTTCCTTCCCGAAAGAAGTCAATGGATATGTTTAAGGCAGAGATTGACAGACTCTTGATTATTACTATTGGTACATTTGGACATTTTAAATTATTCATTCATTTGTGGGATGTGTATATTATTAGCAATGCCAGCAATTATTCCCCATCTCTAATTGTTCCTGACTGTGCAAGGTGTTAAGAGTTCACTTCAATGGTAGATCTGACATCAAAAGTAGGCCAGATCAGAAACAAAAAAGAAAGTATTGGAGGAACTCAACGGGTCAGGCAGCATCTGTGGAGGGAGATGTTTTGGGTTGGGACCTTTGCAGTAGGAAAGAGAAAGCTGGGAATGTGAGGTAGGGGTGGGGCAAAGTCTGGCAAGTGATAGCTGAATACGTGAGGTGGGGGGGGGGGGGGAGGGGGTTGGTAGAGATATTGTTGAACTATACAGGTGAAATTGAGACAAAAGGATGTCAGATAAGGAAGGAAGAGGAGGAATGCAACGTAAAACTGCGGGGAGGGATATGGGTGGAAAGGGATGAGGGAGGGGATAGAGGGGGATAAAATGGAAATGGGGCACCCAGAGAAGGGAGGGATGGGAGATGAGCAGAAGGAGGAATGAAAAGGAACACCGTGATGGTGATGGTAGGCCAGATGAGGTAAGGTTGGCAGATTTATTTTCCAGATAGGTTAATTTCTAGATAAATTGACAACAGTAAATTAGTTTCAAGCTTATTATCACTGAAGCTATTTATTTTTTATTCCAAATGTATTTAATTACTTGTATGTAAATTCTCAGCAGTGATGGTGACATTTGAACTGGTTTCTGATCAATGGTCCAGAACTCTGCCTGTTGTCTTAGAAACGAACTATTATTCCACCATATTCATTACTGAAGACCTTATCCAATGCATTTCAACAGTCAGTGCTTCAGAATAACAGGCATGGTTTGAAGGATTCAAAAACTATTAAAGTAGGTAAACATTTAGTTAAACCACACAAACATATACATCAACACTTTTTTAAATTATTTCTATATGATTGCAAGCACTAATAATTTGAATTCATATTTACCTTGGGTAAAGTATATATTCCTATTTACATATTTACATATTTCATAGTAAAATATATTCATATTTACGTGAGCAATGGCGCAGCGGTAGAGTTGTTGCCTTACAGCAGTTGCAGCGCCGGAGACCCGGGTTCAATCCCGACTACCGGTGCTGTCGGTACGGAGTATGTACGTTCTCCCTGCGATCGTGTGTATTTTCTCCAAGATCTTCGGTTTCATCCCACACTTCAAAGACGTACAGGTTTGTAGGTTAATTGGCTTGCTATAAGTGTAAATTGTCCCTAGTGTGTGTAGGATAATCTTGATGTGCAGGAATTGCTGGTCGGTGCGGACTCGGTGTGCCGAAGGGCCTGTTTCCGCGCTGTATTTCTAAACTAAACTGAGCCTTATTCTTCAATACAAGTGAATGTTCCCATAGATTCTGCACCTGACCAGACCTGGCACGGAATGCCAGAGCTGAGGCCAAGTCTTTGGGTATTTTTGAAGCAGAAAGTGACAAGTTCTAACTTACTAAAGGAGTCAAACGTTACAGGGAAAAGGCAGGAGAATGGGTTTGCGAAGGAAAGACAGATCAGCCATGATTAATGGCAGAGTAGACCTAATGGGCTGAATGACCTAATTCTGCTCCTATCATTTAAGAACCTATGAGCACATCTCCCACTGTAGGTGCTGGGAATCTCAGTAAATGTTCATGGTGTGCAACAGTAGAGCGGACTGGAAAAATTGCCAGCTGGAATCTGTTAGTAAATTCCGGACTTTCGCATTTGGTCACGTGTGCATCAAGGTCCTGAACCTGCCGGCTTTTACCAGCGAGTTTCAGTTTATAATTGGCCTTCGTAGATCTTCCTACGATTGCTAGGCCACTGCAAAAGCAGTTCAGAACCAACTACATTACCATGTGTGACTACAGGAAGCGTGGTCTCTGAAATGATCCTCATAAACTTCTACAGATGCATCATACAAAACGTACTGTCGGGTTGCATCACAGCTTGGTTTCGGAACAGCTCTGCCCAAGACCATAAGTAATTACAGAGAGTTGTGAACGTGACCCAGTACATCACACAGATCAGATCCCCCACTATTGATCATTTACACTTCACGCTGCCTTGGCAAAGCAGCCAACACAATCAAAGACGTCCCAGCCTGGTCATTCCTTCTTCTCCCCACACTGTGGGGTAGATGATACAGAAACATGAAAGTGCACACCACCAGTCTCAGAAACAGCTTCTTCCCTTCTCTTATCTGGCTTCCGAAGACCCTTTAATAAGCTAGAGTATTGTCCAATTCACTTCTACCTCATTGATGACAATGGTCTGTGGCTTTGGAACTCGTGCACTAAATGCTGAGAACTATATTCTACACTCATTCCATTTGCACTACCTGTTGTACAAACTCAAATTGTACATTATATTTATGTATAGTATTATCTGATTTGATTGCATAGCATGTAAAACATTTTTTTTTAATGTATTTCAGTACTCATAACAATAATAAACCTAAACCCTAAACTATGGGGCTGGAATCACACACAAGCCAGGAAGAGGAGAGATGACAGATCGCATGTATCAAAACATACTTATGGACTAAATGTTTTTTATGACAATCAAAAACGCATGTTTGCATAATTAGTACGTTTGTGGGTGGCACAAAAGTAGTATTGTGGAGAGCGAAGATGGTTATGAAAAATTACAAAAGGATCTTTATCAGCTGGGAAAATGGGCTGAGGAAAAGCAACTGGATTTTAATGCAGATAAGCGCAATGTGTTGCATTTTTGGAAGTCAAACCAGGACAGGATCTTCACAGTGAATGGGAGGGCTCTGGGGAGTGTTGTAGAGCAGAGGGATATAAGAGTATAGGTACAAAGTTCCCTGAAAGTGGTGTCAAAGTTAGAAAGAGTAGATAGAAACATAGAAAATAGGTGCAGGAGGAGGCCATTCAGCCCTTCGAGCCAGCACCGCCATTCATTGTGATCATAGCTGATCGTCCCCAATCAATAACCCGTGCATGGCCATATCCCTTGATTCCAGATAGAGTAGTAAAGTACCTTTTTGGTACATTGGCCTTCATCAGTTCAGTGAAATTAGTATAGAAGTAGGGATGTTATGTTACGTGTACAAGATATCAGTGAGGCCACATTCGGATTTTTGTGTTCAGTTTATGATCATGTCAACAGGACTCAAAGGGCTGAGCTATGGAGAAAGGTTGAGTAGGCAAGGAATTTATTCCTTAGAGTGCAGAAAGCTGAGGGGTGATCATATGAAATCATGAAGGGAATAGATAGGGTAGATGCACAGATTTTTTTGCCCAGGGTACAGGAATCAAGAACCAGAGGGTATAGGTTTAAGTTGAGTGGAGGTTTAATCAGAACCCAGGGGGAACATTTTCATTCAGATGGTGGTCGGTATATGGATTGTGCTACCAGAGGGGATTGTTGAGGAAGGTACTATAACAGCATTGAAAAGGCATTTGGACATGTACATAGATAGGAAACGTTGAAAAAGGATGCAGGCCAAATATGGGGAAACCAGACTAGCTTAGATGGGGTATCTTTGTTGGCATGATGTTGGGCCCAGGAGGCTGTTTCCGTGCTGTATGACTTTCTATGACTATGACTTTGACTATGACATCTATGACTTTCTAACTATGACTATATGATTATTTTTCAAATGTATTTAATTCTCCGGGTGCCCTGGTGTGATTTGTGTGCAGTATCTGAGTGTTTAGGTTAATAGAGGCCTTCATTATTAATTTGAGGATATTTATTCAAATTCTATCATGGCAACTCGGGAATTTAAACTCAAATGATTAATCAAACCTGGTAGGAAAAAATGCTTGCATTGGTAATGATCAGCACTTCAGAACAGCTGATGTGATTGACTTTCAAATGTCTCCTCAACCCACAAGCAATAAAGATCGGCAATAAATGCAACACCCTCACCCATGAACCAATACATTAAAAAATCATTAATTCAGCTACCATATACTGGTGTGGCTACAATACCGAACTCAGCATAAAGATGTTAGGGCTCATCTATATTTAGGAGCTTTATTTCTTCTCACAAGGCAAAAGGCAATTGGGGAAGTAATATGCAAATGCAATGGAGCTAATGGGTTCGTTTGTGGCAAATAAATTCATGAACCCCTAGAGCTTGTATTGGCGCTGAGAGTAAAGTTGGCACCATAGGATGGTTTAAGAAGATTGGGAGATCAGCGATGAGTCATGCAATCTTAGTCCTTGCCACCACATCCATGGTTCACAACTTCATTTTGATTGGCAGTTGTTAAAATATTAAAATATTCACATTAGTAATCCTTTCCTTTAAAAAAGTATACCCTTTGCATTCTTACCCAGCTCATAGCAGGAGACTGGAGAGGAATAAGGTGCATTGAACCTGTTCAGGCAGTTCAGGATGTACTTGTTATTCAGTTTTGTTTCAGGGCAGTAATTGTCATTCGGTAGCTGGCCTTGTTCCTGCGGTTTACAGCTCACATTGATAATGCCACAGATCAAGCTGCAATTCACAGCAAAAACACTTCTCCGGCATGTAGGCATATGTTTTATTTATGAATTATCCCGGAGCAAGAATGCTTCCTATTTATTAAACTTTGAATGGTTTGGAAGTTTGAGGAACCAGTGACGATATTCTTTCTTCCATTGATGTTCCATCAACTTGATATTGTCAAGCTAGAAAGGGTATAGAGAAGATTCACGAGGATATTGTCAGGAATAGAGGGTGTGAGTTATAGGGAGAGGTTGAGTAGGCTGGGACTCTATTCCATGGAGCACAGGAGGATGAGAGGTAATCTTATAGAGGTGCACAAAATAATGAGAGGAATAGATCGGATAGATGCACAGAGTCTCTTGCCCAGAGTAGATGAATCGAGGGCCAGAGGTCATAGGTCCAAGGTGAAGAGGAAAAGATTTAATAGGAATTTGAGGGGTAACTTTTTCACACAAATGGTGGTGGGTGTATAGAACAAGCTGCCAGAGGAGGCCGTTGAGGCAGGGACCATCCCAACGTTTAAGAAACAGTTAGACAAGTAAATGGATAGGACAGGTTGGAGGGATATGGACCAAATGTGGGCAGGTGGAAATAGTGTAGCTAGGACATGTAGGCCGGTGTGGGTAAGTTGGGCTGAAGGGCCTGTTTCCACGATGTATCACCATGACTCTATGACTATTTATGTATCATTTGCAAAGATCAGTGTGTCTACAGAGTCATTGGTAATGTCACTGCCCTTTGGGTTAACGTTCTTTTGGAAGATCTGGGAGCCAAATCTGCTCCCTCCTGCTCAAGTGCCTTTGAAAGTTAATAGCATTAGATGAAAATCCGCTATTGTTCTTCAAACAGAGACCAACCTGTTTCTCCAGAGAAGCTGCCTGATTCGCTGAGTTACTCCAGCACTTTGTGTCTATCATGGGTATAAACCAGCATCTGCAGTTCCCTTCTACACAAAATATCTGCATTCATGGATTAACTAGTTAGTTATGCAAATATGAGTATCAGTTCTGCAGAATTCGCATTCAGCCATTCAGTCCTACGTTCCTGTTACACTGCTCAGTTCAAAGCTGATCTTTATCTTAACTCTAAGGTAGACAAAAATGCTGGAGAAACTCAGCGAGTGAGGCAGCATCTAGATGCTGCCTCACCCACTGAGTTTCTCCAGCATTTTTGTCTACCTTTGATTTTTCCAGCATCTGCAGTTCTTTCTTAAGCAATCTATCTTAACTCTGCTTGCTTTCCCTATTTAGACTACTTCAATTCAACTGTGCTATTTTTTAGGATCCCACCACAAAATTTTGTCTCAACCAACTATTTCACCCTCAAGCAATGCCTGATGCTGCTCATTGAACCACACCATTATGATTTTTGTATCCTCTCTGAACTGGAGCTGAATTTCGGATCACTTATTCATTAGAAGACCAAGAAAACAAACTTGGACTGTCTCTGCGGTACCTCAGCTCAACTGCTGCTGAAACACTGATCCATGCCTTAGTGCAATGAGACCTGGCTTTTCTGACTGTTTTCAGATCTTCCAAAGTAATAGTTTTGATCAAAGGTCATTGATCTGAAACATTAACTCTGCTTCTCTTTCCACAAATGCTGCCACTCATTTTTTTATAACCAAAATAAACTTTATTCAGAATAAAAAATACCTACAAAACAAAAACTGCAAAATTCCTCCCAAATTCTCAGTGGCTGTACATACTTTCATTAGTGTTGTATTTGGCAGTGTTAAGATCGTAAGATCATAAGTGATAGGACTAAAATTAGGCCATTCGGCCCATCAAGTCTACTCCACCATTCAATCATGGCTGATCTATCTCTCCCTCCTCACCCCGTTCTCCTGCCTTCTCCTATTAACATCTGACACCCATACTAATCAAGAATCTATCTATCTCTGGCTTAGATATATCCACTGACTTTGCCTCCACAGCCTTCTGTGGCAATGAATTCCATAGATTCACCACCCTCTATCTCTCTGATTACACCCTCATCTCCTTCCTAAAAGAACCCTTTAATTCTGAGCCTATGACCTCTAGTCCTAGACTCTCCCACTAGTGGAAACATCCTCGCCACATCTACTTGATGCAATCTAGTTAAATAAACTATTTGTAATACCAGACTGCTTATGTGGCCCCTAAAGGAAATATCCACCACATCTCCACCACACCCAATGTGCAGCAGCAGAAGGATCCTAAACACTGGTCCTTGCTGTTGGTTACACTAAGCTTCAGCAAGTCCCTCAGCATGTACTCCTGCAGTCTGGAGCGGGCCAGTCAGCAACATCCCCTGATGGACATCTCTATCTTCTGGGAAGTCAAAAGCCTTCGGGCAGATCAAAGAGCGTCTTTCATCGCGTTAATGACTTTCCAACAGCACTTGATGATAGTTTCCAAATGTGTCCCTGGGAACAGTCCGTAAATCAGAGAGTCTTCTGTTATGGAGATATTCAGGATAAACCGTGACAAGGACTCTTGCATCCTTCTCCAGATTATCTTCGCAAATCCACACTCTCCTCTCCGTAGCAGCCGTCCTGAGGGCAGCGTGCACTGCCAGTATGATTCTGAGGGTGCAGGAAGGGTCTGACTGCATGGCTGCTATCCAGGCTTTAAGCTGCCTGCTGCCTGGTTCTGGAACTCACCTTTCTACTACTCTCTCCTCCCTTAAGTTGTTAAAGGACACTAAAGTGGATGGGATGATGACGCTAAAGAGGGTAGTATCATAGATAATGAAGGTGGTTATCAAGAATTACAGCAGTTCATGATCAGCTGGGCAAGTGGGCCGAGGAATGGCTAATGGAATTTAATGCAGATATGTGTGAGGAGTTGCAAACCAAGACAAAACCTTCATAATAAATGTTAGGGCCCTGGGCAGTGTTGTAGAGCTCAAGGATTTGGGAGTATAGTTACATAGTTCCCTGAATGTCGCATCACAGGTAGATAGGATGGTCAAGAATGCTTTTGGTACATTGGCTTTCATCAGTCAGGGTATTGAGTATAGAAGTTGGGACATTATGTTACAGTTGTACAATACATTGGTGAGGCCACACTTGAAGTACTGTGTTCAGCTTTGATTATCCTGCTATAGGAAGGATGTCATTCATTTGGAAAAAGTGCAGAGACCATTTATGGGGATGTTGCAAAGACTTGAGTGGTTGAGCTATAGTGAGAGGTTGGGCAAACACGGACTTTATTCCTTGGAACGGGGAAGGCTGAGGGGTGATCTTATAGTGTTGTATAAAGTCTCGAGGGGAATAAATAAGATGAATGCATGTAATCTTTTACCCAGTGTAGGGGACTCAAAAACATGAGGACATATGTTTAAGGTGAGAGGGAGAAGATTTAATATGAACCTGAGGGGCAACATTTTCAGTCAGAAGGTGGTGAATACATGGAACGAACTGCCAGAGGGGGTAGTTGGGGCAAATACTATAAAGGGCCTGTCCCACCATGGTGACCTAATTTGCGAGTTTAGAAGAGTTTGCGCTAGCCACAAACTTGCAGCATGGTCGACACGTGGTCCTAAGAGGTCACTGTAACTCTCCTTCATGCTCGAGAGAGGTTCCCGCACACTCGCGGCCTCAGTTTGGTCGAGGAAAAATTTTCAGCATGCTTAAATATTTTTCACAAGTAAAAATTGGTCGGCATGGTTCTTTTGAACTCGTAGTGTAGTGATAGTGGGGTCACCATGTAGTTATAGTTAGTCGAGGTAACCGTAGGCAATCTCCTTTGCTGACCAGGCATTTTAATTGGCTCATTGGGGGGAAAAAACATAAACACGAGTTATCAGAACCAAGAAAAAATGACTGGTAATGTTAAATGCCTGCCAAACTTTATTAAAAATTGTCTGTCTCCACTCCTTCTCTCCCCCCCCTTCTCCCCCCCACTTCTCGCCCCTCCCCCCCCCCCTTCTCCCCCCCCCCCCTTCTCCCCCCGCTCTTTTAAAGAACTTACGTACACTGTGTCAGCGTCTTTTACCTTCCTGTTCATCGCCGGCGTGCATTTCAGACAGCGCTCCCCCGCTTTCCCTGGACCCCGTCTTTGCGATGTGTGTGTGTGTGTGTGTGTGTGTGTGTGTGTGTGTGTGTGTGTGTGTGTGTGTGTGTGTGTGTGTGTGTGTGTGTGTGTGTGTGTGTGTGTGTGTGTGTGTGTGTGTGTGTGTGTGTGTGTGTGTGTGTGTGCGCTGACGGTCGATCCAGCTCACGGTTTCATAGCTGACGGTCGATCCAGCTCGCAGTTTTTCATGCGAGTGCCCTCGAGCTTGAAGATTGAAGACAGTTGCTGAAATGTCGGGTAAGTGGGACAGGCCCTTAACAGCTTTTAAAAGACACTTGGAGAGGTACATGGATAGGGAAGGTTTAGAGGGTATGGACCAAATGCAGGCAAATGAGACTAACTGTGATGGGGCATCTTGGTCGGCATAGATGAGTTGGAGCAAAGGGCCTGTGTCCGTGCTGTATGACATGTTTGTTCCATAGAATATATCAACAATCATAATAACTCTTCCTGCGGTTCACACCTGATTTGCCTTAATTGTGGTCATGTGAAGCTATTAGGAATACTCCATCATGTTAAATATGGTATATAAATGCAAGTTGTTGTTGTTGTCCAATCAAATACAATAGCAGAATACAATCAAATTACATTAGCAAAAGGCAGGAAAATTTCACCTCAAATATCTAATTTTTAAAAGTATTTCACTGAGCCTGCTGGCTCTCAAGGCCTCTGCTCTGGAAGAATAATTAACAATGCCACTCAAGTCTTTGGTCTCTGGCCTTGAATACAAAACTTCCCCTGCAGTGTTGTTTCCTGACCTTTCCCAGCTCTTCAATTCATGGCCTGGAAAAACAAATTAAAAGATGGCCCAATTCCTGACATTTCAGCCCCAGGCTCCACAACCAGCTGCAGAATTGATTGTAAAATCTCCCTTTACTGACTATTAGACCTGGAGCCCTATTCTCTGGTTGTGGCAACTTTTACTTTTAAAACTGGCTCTTGAGACCGCAGTTCAGTTGAAATGTTTACTACGCTTCCTGGTAATGTTTACGGCTCCAAATCCTGGTGGCAATTTAGTGTTTGCAGTTCCATGCCTGGCTCGGATTACACTCCTTGCCCTTCAGTATCACTATCCATTCCACCTTTGGCCCCATTTTCTCCCTAAACGTTGTCTCCTACCTTGTTCTACACTCTTCCACCACTTGGCTCCAGATCCGTTTTTTTAAGTATGTATACTTTACTTCTTTCCACAAGTAAATTGAAGGGACTTGCCTCCCTTGTTGTCAGATTAAAGTCCTTTCCAACCTGAATCTGAAATACCCTCCAGACTTGATCTGACTCCCGCTCCATTCTCTTCCTAGAACTATCAATGTTCTCTGTTTCCTTTATCATAGTTACTTTTTTGCATATCTTTCATCATTGTTCTTTATCTCTCCACATCATCATCTATATCTCTTGTTTCCCTTATCCCTAACCTGTCTGAAGAAGGTGTGCTGATTGGGGATAATCAGTCATGATCACATTGAATGGCGGTGCTGGCTCGAAGGGCCGAATGGCCTACTCCTGCTCCTATTGTAGAAAAAAAAGGGTCTCGACCCGAAACATTACCCATTCCTTCTCTCCAGAGATGTTGCCTGTCCCGCTGAGTTACTTCAGCTTTTTGTGTCTATTAATGTTCTCCAATTGTGCCTCCAACTATCCTGAAAGATACTTACTTTGAAATTCCTCCTCTGGTAATAGACTTGAGCCTTCATTTAAAGAACAGCAGTGTATTGTTATCTGCCTCCAAAATTCATTCCATCCTTGATCTCAACAGAACAAATTTCAGAATATTACCCACCCAAGGTGTAAGGTGTCTGGTGGCACTGCCTAGGGATGAACTTCAGGGCAAAGGGCATTCCCTGTTGTCATTAATTGCAACAATCCGCCAATGCAAGGATGTTCACATGAAGAACTGCAGATTCTGGAATCTTGCACTGAACACAAAGTGCTGGAGTAACACCTGATCAGGCAGCATCTCTGGAGGACATGGATAGGTGACATTTGCATTTGGCACCCTTCTTATGACTGAGGATGTTCAATGGTGGATGCTGAGATGACCCAATGATCCAATTCTAGAAACAGATTCAACCATAGAAGTACAGGTCCGCCACTGATTTTCCATCATCCTTGGTTCCAGAGCCTTTCTGGATTATCCATTTTGCTGGACCACAGAGGTCATGGCCTCCGAGAGGAGTCCAACATACCAGAACGGTCTGCCTAGGCCGCTGAAGAACCAAGAAAACAGCCCGCAAAGTCGGCCTCAGAAGACGGCTATGGGAAACAATCTGCCAGTTCCAGCCAGGCCGGAGTACCAGAGCCCGAGACGCAGGGGACAAATTCAACCGACCAATCGGCACAAAAGTCCCAATGAGGTTGAGGTCGCCTGCCTTACCTGGCCTAGGCACCATATTTTGGGGGGAACTTCCAGAGGGAATTCCAAGTCCACTCTTACAATTCTGACCAGATTAAAGGAGGCTCCAGACTATCAGTTGCCAGAAAATCGGTGATGGACCTGTACCAGATTCTCCTGTGTTTCTAATTACAAGTACCTAGACAATTCTGACAGAGGTGGGCTGGAGAGGATGAATACCTACTCCTGCTCCTACTTTGTTTGTCTGTATGTTCTAGCTTCTAGTGGGAGAGGCTAGAACTTGGGCTTTCTGGGGAAGGGATCATCTACTTAAGAGAGATATGAGGTGAAAATTTTCTCTCTCTCAGAAGGCTCATGAACTTTTGGAACTCTCTTCCTCGAAAGCTAGTGGAAACAGAAGCTTGGATTATTTCTAAAACTGGATTAAACAGATTGGGACAGGCAAAATGTGAAGCTGAGATTGCATTCAGATCACCCATGATCTTACTAATGGCAGAACCAGCTCGAGGAGTCCTACTCCTAACTTGTTTCCCTGCATCTTCATAAGCCTTCAGCATGGGCGTTTAACTGCCTGAGGGTCCCGGGCCATGAGAAGGTATAAAGCTTACTTGAGGTGTCACAGCATTTAGTCTAGCAGAGTTGCTGCTCAGGACCACTGCCTCAGTATGGGTGACACTGCCATCAGTATATTGGTTTTCCCGCTTAACCCGAAGGATTTTCCGAGGCAGCATTTGGTGGTACCTCTAAAGATAGACACAAAATGCTGGAGTGACTCAGCGGGTCAGGCAGCATCTCTGGAAAAAATGAATAGGTGACGTTTTGGGTTGGGACCCTTCCTTTTAGTGGTATCTCTCCTGGCTCTTTATGTTACCCTCTGCATGTGATGCGACAAGAGAGCAACTCAGTGTAACAGAAATATGTTTGCCACCATTGTTCAGAAATACTTTTACTATCAATATTTACAATAGAAAATTAATGTTTCCATATTTCAACAAGATTTTAAGCTGGGATGAATTTTCACGTGGACTACTCAGAGTAGCTGATGGAAAGTGGCAAATTCTACAGTTGGACGCAGTGATCCTGAGTGTGCTGCTCTGCTGGGCAATTGCAAACCTGACGATACACGTGATAGACCTTTTAAATCAGGGCCAATCTCCACAGAGGAGCCCAGCTGCAACTTTTAATCCACATGATCGATACGCTTCCCTTCCAGGTCTCATGATCTCCGAAGCATTTGGCAGTGTAGACAGACAGCTGATGTTTGGGAACAAGTAACAATTTCCTCCTTTGTTAGATAATGGGTGTATTCCCATTGCTGTTTGCTCGTTCCATTCCCCCACCCATGCCACGTCACCTCATTGGGCTGTTCTGATGTGATCCAAGTTGTACAATGTGGTCCTTATGTTGTCCTTGAGGACTGCACCCGTGGGAAGAGTGTCCAGCTGCAACTCAGGATTGACCATGTGAGGGAACTTTAGCTCCAGCTGGACGAACGCGGGATAATCTGGGAGACAAAGAGTGTCGTAGATCAGAGTTATATTGAGGAGGGCACTCCTAAGGTACAGACAGAAAGTAGATGGGTGACCACTAAGATGGGGAAAGGGAGTAGGCAGAGGGTACAGGAACATCCTGTGGCCATTCCCCTTGAAAACACTTTTGGATAGTGTTGAGGGAGGTAACCATGCAGGAGAAACCAAAGCAACAGTCAGGTCTATGGCACGAGGTCTGGGTCTGAGGCACAGCAAGGTTGGGCAACATCAGAGAGGGCTATAATGATAAGACTTAGAGTTAGGGTAACATTCAGGAGCCATGATGATATTGAATGGCGGTGCTGGTTCGAAGGGCCGAATGGCCTACTCCTGCACCTATTTTCTATGTTTCTATGAAATTGTGTGGCCTCCAGCATTGGAATAAATGCAGTTGAAACCACTGGTCTTTTTCTCTTTGCATGAACTTGTCTCTCCGGTCTGCTAATCTTGCTCTCTTTGAGAAAGGACTCTGGGTTGGTACATTGCCTCCATGATGACAGGGTCCTAGATGTCCAAGGTGAGCAGCTGGTGGTCGGTGTGCACATCAGTACCAATGACATAGGTAGGGAAAAGGGATGAGGTCCCACAGAGTGAATATAGGAAGTTAGGAAAGAAGTTATAAAGCAGTACCTTGAGGGTGGTAATATGGATTTCACCCAGTGTCACGTGGTTGTGAGCACAGAAATAAAAGGATAGGCCAGATGAATAGGTAGTAAGGAACTGCGGATGCTGGTTTACACCAAAGATAAAATGCTGAAGTAATTCAGTGGTCAAGCAGCATATTTGGAGAAAAAGTATGTGATGTTTTGCGTTGAGACCCTTCTTCAGACTGAGTGTCAGGGGTAGATTAACAAACTAATTTTTTATTTGTACCTTTTCATACCTCTAGTTTCCCTCTCTCCTGACTCTCAGTCTGAAGAAGGATCTCGACCCAGAACTTCACCTATTTCTTTTCTCTAGAGATGTTGCTTGACCCGCTGAGTTACTCCTGCTTTCTCCCTCCTTCCCCTCCCTTTCCCAGCTCTCCCACAGCCTACTGTCTCCACCTCTTCCTTTCTTTTTCCCGCCCCACCCCCCCCTACATCAGTTTGAAGAAGGGTCCCGAAACGTCACCTATTCCTTCGCTCCTTAGTTGCTGCCTCGCCCACTGAGCTTCTCCAGCATTTTTGTCTACCAGCATTTTGAGTCTATCTTTGGCATCTGTAGTTCCTTCCTACCTATTCATCTGGCCTATCCTTTTATTTCTGTGCTCACAAGCACGTGACACTGGGTGACTCCATTTTTAATACCATTAGCAGAAGTGAGAGGTCCATTGTTAACCACGAGTAAAAGTTTGTCCAGTCTATAAAAATTCCACTTCAAATATTTACATAGACCTTCTAATTGAATAGTCGTTTTTTTTTCTCCCTCCCTCTAAAAGTGGCACTGTGATATCGCTGGTAGAATTGCTGTCTCACAGAGACCTGGATTTGACCATGACCTCGGGTGCTGTCTGTGCAGAGTTTGCACATTCTCTCTGGGGCCATGTAGGTTTCTTCTGGGATCTCCAGTTTCCTCCCATATCCCAAAGACCTGTGGGTTTGTTGGTTAATATGCCTCTGTAAAATTGCTCCTAGAGTGCAGGAATAATGAAAAAGTGAAATAACATAGAACTTGTTTGAACAGATCAGTATGGATTTGATGGGCCGTAAGACTTGTTTCCTTGCTGCATCTCTCGAAACTTAACTAAACTATTAAGTGTAATGAATGTGTGAATTGGATAAATACATACTAAATACCACTTCAATGTATAGGAAGGAACTGCAGATGCTGGTTTAAACTGAAGATTGACACAAAAAACTGGAGTAGCTCAGCAGGACAGGTAGCATCTCTGAAGAGAAGGAATGGGGACGTTTCGGGTCGAGAAGGGTCTCAACCTGCAACGTCACCTATTCATTCTCTCTGGAGATCCTGCCGGTCCCGCTGAGTTACTCCAGCTTTTTGTGTCTACCACTTCAATGTAACCATTTTTGAAAATGGTCTTCAAGGTTAAAAATGCAAAATGGAAATTTGAATAAGAGAAACATTAAACATTGTGAAAAGTCAACAACCTCGGTGAAGGTTTAATATTTCATCTTTAAAACTCTTCGTTAACATCCTGACCTGCAACATTAGCTCAAGTTTCTTTTTCCACAAAAGCATCCTGAGCTGCTTTTGTTTTATTTTTGAAAAGGAGTTTATACCACAGACATTAATGGGTCACACTTACGATCAATACATCAGAGGATAATTTTCTATGCCTATCAACGAAATGCTGTTGTCTGCTAAAAATACTTTGGATCACTCTACAACTTAAATACTTAAGTAAAATTATGTCTACTAAATTACTTAAAAGGAAGAATAGAATAAGCCATGAATTGGAATCCTTGCTTGCCTGCCTAAATGTTAATGCATTTTCTTTCTTACTATTTCCCAGTACACATTACCCAGTATTATTTGTGTTCTTGGCAATTTGTCGGTCATTTCTAATGCTGCTGACTCCAGTGAGATTAATCAGGGGATATCATTAAATATCATTACAGATATCATTAAATGGTTTTGATGAACCTGTGGGTGTGAACTGGAAAAATTTCATCGTTGAGTTTCTGACCTAGTAGATTTTCTGAGGAAAATCCACATTCAAAGAAAATATTTCCAGTCAGTAATTATTTTCAAAACGGAGTGCAATCCTTTTTTAGGAAGGCCTTTTCAATCGATAATGCCACCAAATAACGGAAAAGCATCTTGTGGTCATTTTCTGCTCATTTCCATAAGGTAGAGGTC
Organism: Amblyraja radiata; assembly: GCF_010909765.2. Lineage (NCBI taxonomy): Eukaryota > Metazoa > Chordata > Chondrichthyes > Rajiformes > Rajidae > Amblyraja > Amblyraja radiata. The sequence continues at coordinate 47,431,265 of NC_045958.1, read as the reverse complement.
TTACAATTCAACCCATTTTTCTGTCCAGGGGGGAAGAAGAAATACATCAAAGAAGTACAGTTCTTGTTTCTTGTAATTATGGTTAGTTAGGTACCTAGTGCAGAGTCAGGACCAATGACATTCCAATGGAGAGCAAAGCCTACTGTATGTTGGGGGTCATCGAGAGCAGACCTGCAACACTTCAACTTATCTCCTGTGATCAGCTAACAAGACAATATCCTTCAAATATTTAAACCAATTTCTACCCATTTACAAAGTCTCATTAAAGAATCACAGAAAAGGGCGGCACAGTGACAGCTAGTAGAACTGATGCCTCACAGCACCAGTTGTGGAGTTTGCACGTTCTACCTGTGACTATGGGGGTTTCCTCCGGGGGAGGGCTCCAGTAGACGCCCACATCCTAGAGACATGTGGGTTTATAGGTTGTGTAGGGAGGAACTGCAGATTCTGGTTTAAACTGAAGACAGACACAAAAGGCTGGAGTAACTCAGCGGGTCAGGCAGCATCTCTGAAGAAAAGGAATAGGTGAATTTTCAAGTCTGAAGAAGGTCTCGAGCCGAAACGTCACCCGAAAGGTCTCGACCCGAAACAAAACGAAATTTTCTCCAGAGATGCTGCCTGACTCGTTGAGTTACTCCAGCCTTTTGTGTCTGTCTTGGGTTTATAGGTTAATTGACCTCTGTAAATTGCCCCTAATGTGTGGTAAATTGGTATACAATAGAACTAGTGTGAACGGGTGATCAATGGTGGCTGTGGATTCGATGGCCCAAAGGACCTGTTTCAATGCTGTATGTCTAAATCTAAAATTAAATACCAACTGGAAGGATGTAGTAACAATTAAGAGGATGCAGAAGAGATTCACCAAGATGCTGCCTGGAATGTAGGGCAAGAGTCAAGAGTGTTTATTTTTTATATACACCAGATATGAACAGGAACAATTAAATTCTTACTTGTTGCAGCATTACATGCACAATAGATGCAACAACAATAATTATACAAAACGCTATCATTCTAAGTAAATATGATCATGATAGTGGAAAAACCCAGAATACATTGAGTAACCACAGCGGTGAAAAGTCCGTAGTGGATCGATAAGGTTGAGGCAGTTGATGTAAGATTGTGGTCAGGGTATTGCAAGAATCTGACGGTTGATGGGAAGAAGCCAGATGTAACAATTCTCAGGTTCCTGTACCTTCTTCCTGATGGTAGCAGCAGGAAGACAGCGTGGCCAGGGTGGTATAAGTCTTTGATGATTACCTGCCTTCTTGAGGTAATGTTTCGTGTAGAGCCTTCTGATGACAAGGAGGTCGCAATATGCATGATGGACTCAGCAAGTTCCTTCTTTGTTCTTGAGTGTTCAAAATACCAAACCAGGTTGAGATACAATCAACCAATAAGCTGGTTGAAGATTGACAGAGTATTCAGCGATAGGACAATTCTCTTCAAATATCCGAGGAACAAGAGGTGCTAGAGACGTATCTTAGCGATTGCTGGGACCAAGACAGATCGATCGTCAGAGATATGTATGCGCAGGAACTTTAAGCAGTTGACTCTCTCCTTTGCCGTCCCACCAACAAAGACAGGTGTATGGTCTTCATTGTATGTCAACAATCAGCTCCTTTATAGACAGAAAATGCTGGAGTAACTCAGAGGGACAGGCAGCATCTCCGGAAAGAAGGAATGGGTGACGCTTTTGAAGAACCGACCCAAAACATCACCAGAGATGCTGCCTGTCCCGCCGAGTTACACCAGCATTTTGTGTCTATAATCAGCTCCTTGATCTTGCTAATGTTGAGGGAAAGATCGTTGTTCTGCCACAACACAACCCGACTCCAAAATGCTCTCAAATACTCTGATTCATCTTTACCCATTATCCATCCAACAATGGTGATTTTAATGCATTGAAGTATGACTGGCAACAAAGCCTGTGCTTATAAAGAGAGATTGGACAGGTTAGGTTTATTCTCACTGGAAAGATGAAGGCTGAGACAGACCTTATGAGATTTATGAGATTATGAGGGGCATAGATAGGATCGATAGTCAATCTTTTTCCTTGGGCAAGGGAGTCTAGAAATAGAGGACAATGCGTTAAATGTAAAAGGGGAAATCTGAAAGGTGATCTATGCTTTTTTTTCACGCAGGAGAACAAGAGGATGGTGAATATCTGGGAAAAGCTTCAGAGGAGATGGTAGGGACAAACACAATTAGAATATTTAAAAATAATTTGGACAGATACTTGGATAAGAAAGGAACAGAGGGAATGCGTTTTAGGGACTGCCGATGCTGGTTTATACCGTAGAAAGACACAAAATGCTAATCCCAGATTTGGCTGAGTTGGAGAAGTGTTGAGGTCAGGTTTAACTTTTTTTTTAATTTTACATCAGGCTTGGACCTAACCCACTGTCTTGAGAGGAGGGGAGAGGAGTTAAAATTCACTGCAACATTTGCACCTTTTAAGGCCTAGTGCAAATGAGAAAGTATAAACAGAAAATGAGTCACTTGGCTACTTTAGGTCTTGTAATCACAGTTTAGTTTTAATTTAGTTTATTATTGTCATGTGTACTGAGATATAGTGAAAAGTTTTTTTCGATGAATGCTAACTAGTCAGCAAAAAAACTATACATGATTACAATCAAGCCGTCCACAGTGTACAGATAGATGATAAATGGAATAACGTTTAGTGCAAATTAAAGACCAGTAAAGTCCAATTAAAGATAGTCTGAGGATCTCCAATGAGGTAGATGGTAGGTCAGGACCGTTGTCTAGTTTGTGATTGAATGGTTCAGTTCCCTGATGACAGCTGGGTAGAAACTGTCCCTGAATCTTGAGGTATGCGATTTCAAACTTCTGTAGCTCTTGCCTAATGAGAGTGGTGAGAAAAGGGAGTGACTGGGGTGAGACTCATCCTTGATTATGCTGCTGGCCTTGCCGAGGCAGCGTGTCATGTAGATGGAGTCAATGGAAGGAAGGTAGGTTTGTGTGATGGTCTGGGCTATATCCATGACACTCTGCAATTTCTAGTGGTCTTGAATGGAACTGTTCCCAAACCATGCTGCAATGCATCCTGATAAAATGCTTTCTGCGGCGCATCTGCAGGTTAATGAGAGTTGTTGGAACTTGATAAACTTCCTAAGCCTTCTGAGGATGTAGAGGCATTGGTTGTTCTTTCTTGGCCATTGCTTCGATATGGCTGATCCAGGACAAGTTGCTGGTGATATCACAGATAATGAACTGCTCGGGACCGTCAGGCAGTGGTGCCTGAAGGGCCTGTCCCACTCGGCAATTTTGTCGGCGTTATATCAGTGTCACCAAAAATGTTGAACATTTCAAAATCCAGCGGAGACAAAAAAGCGGTTGTGACCCTTGAAAAACCACCGCGCATCATATGTCATCACGGCGCATCACAGCCGCGTCATACATCAACGTGCCGCGTCACCGCCACATCATACATCATCACGCCGTGTATTTTTCGGTGACATGATACATCAGTCAATGATGCCGGCAGTCGCCAAAAATATCACCAAGTGGGACAGGCCCTTTAGAATTTCCAGATTGCCCGTGTAAATAAAACCTGTGTTCTTTCAAGTAATCTTTCTTGTTTATATTAGTAATTTGTTTTAAAGTATCATTGATAAAAACACGTACCGTGTTACTTTTACCCATGGAGTATGAATACACAGTTCCTACCCAGTCCTGATTCTCCGGCAGGTTTGCTCAAGCCTCATCAGTCAGGCTGAAGTTAAGTAATTTGGATAATGACGATTCATATCAACTTATGTGCATTCGCTTCATTACAATAGAAATACTGTTCTATTATTCAGGGGAAATGTGGATTTGTTCCTTTCTTTCACAAACTTTTAAACCTGTGACCTTTTGGTAAACACATGCTAGAGTACATTGATATCCTGCTTGTTAATTGTACCTCAGTAAAATGTTACAGAGATTGCTTTTGTCCTCAAGAGTTCCACAGTGTACAAAGAGCATGACTTGCTGTTTGAAAGTAATTTAAAATGATTGAGATTCCAGTGTAGCGTCCAATGTCTTTCTTCCTTTACCCGTTAATAATCATCTTATTTGTTTCAGCATCTTGACCAGAATAGCATTTGGGTAATAACAGTAGTCAGATGATTGCTGGAAATTACTCTAACTTGCTACCTCAGCGAGCACTTAGGCGTGTTTGACCGATGTCAATGCGCATGATGTGTTATTCGACAAGCCTGAAAATGAAGACTCAAGCCAAAAGGCCAAAGATAAGAAAGGTATTCATCAGCTGAGGTTTCTGTAAAGGTCAAATAAATTATTAATTGTACAGATTATTTCTTGAGTGGAAAAACTGCATGCAATTCACTAAAGGGCACAACATAGTATATCACAATAACAATCAGTCAACAAAATAAAAAAGTATGCACTCATATTTTCTACACCAAGAGCCAAGGCACCAGTGAATGGAATACTAATAATAACTTGCATCTCAGAAAATAAAAAAACAGAAATTTGTAAAATGGAAGGATGATATTCAGCCACTCAGGAGGGAAAGGAAGAGATAGTCAGCCTTATTGCATGTTCTAGCTCAGGAATGTTTTGCTTCTCAAGATGAATTCCAGCTACCGACTTCACCATTCCATCACCATCACCAAAAGCACCATCAACCTTTTGGTGTTAATTGTCTCCAAAACTCCATTCCCATCTATCATTTACTTTAAATCTATCCCCTCAGTTCTGGGCACATCTGCTAAGAGAAATCGATCCTTTCTATACAAGTTCTCTAGAAACTCTAGATTTATTTCCCCAATTAATCTCCCACAGCCCATTTTATTACAAAGAAAACAACCCCAGCTTCACTCAGAACATAGAACCGTACAGGGATGGAACAGGCCCTTCAGCCCACAATGTCTGTGCCAAGGTACACAAAAATGCTGGAGAAACTCAGGGGGTGCAGCAGCATCTATGGAGCGAAGGAAATAGGCAACGTTTCGGACCGAAACCCATTAACCATGGTTCACACCATGACCAACTTTTATCTCTCCATACACTGCATTGCCTGCGTTTCTTAATTGCAAACATTTGCCATTCCTGGTAATATACAGTCATGCTGTATTTAACCGTTGATTCAAACTGAGAAAGCAGGTTTAATATCCTATAATCAGCTAGTCAATAGGATTGATAAAGTTATGAAACTGCATGAAAAATTAGGTTCACATTTCTCCATGTTACTTGATACAAAATGATGCATTCTGGCACTTGCAGTTTCCTTAAGCAATTAAAAAAGATATTCAATCTTAAGTGCAGAAAAGAGAAGAAAAAGAGAAGAAAAATCTAATTGCCCATCGTATACTTCCTTATTCAGAACAGGACGTATTCAGTTCTTTAAATGAATGTTAATTTTTATTGCTGTTAGTAATTCACTATCTTCTAGAATAGTTCATTATCTTCAATTATAGAGAGGGTCCATGTATTCAATCATGTCTCTAAGGCACAAGATGCTTTCTTATTAATCATATTCTTCCTGCCTCTTCCAAACAATGTCCAATAACAGCGATACCATTTTTAAAAGACCAGGCCATTAATGGGTAAATCATTTAGGATATGTAGCAAAGACAAAATCCAAAACAAAAACCTCCAGATGATGGATTTCATTTTTGTTTTCCAAGCAAATTTATTTCTTGGCAAAGACCTGGGAGGGACGGGTTTTACATTTACATTTATTGTGAGAACTTCATCAGGAAAATAGCTGATTAGTAGGTTGCAGTCAATTACATTATTTAAAATCTTAATTACCAAATGATTAATTATTCATTAAAAAGAGATCTGTGTAAAACGTGTTCTGATTCTTTCTCACTCTTCGCTGGCACAATATGTTGTTTTTTTCGGCACAGTTTCACAGAGATGACAACGGAAAATGCGTTATTTTGATTGAGTGTTAACCTTATAATGATAGCATTGTTTCATATCCTTTTAAGGTTCAGTAATGTCTCAAATTTTAATAAATAGTAACAATGCATTTGTGCGTTGTTGCATAGTCTATTTGCCGCTAATGCCCCTCTCAGTTCCAACAATTTCTGTTCAGCAAACCATCTGTCACCAGCAACACTGAATCAATCAACTGAAGCTGCAAAATAACCAGCTTTAATTCCAGGGTTAAAAAAATGAAAGCCACAACCCAGATTTAATTCCTTCTCCTTAGATTCCCCAATCCCAGTTATCAGGTTGCACTCCACCAAACGACAAATGACAATTTAAAAAAAGGTACATTTGGTGTACAATACATAATGTTGTGAAGAAATTTAGAATAACTTGGTTCTTTATTCATTGGCAAATTAGACTGTCAATCCCAGGGAGTGAAATGTTAATGCAAATGTGCCATTGTTTGGACTGGCAAGCATTGTGCTACTTTCTATAATTTTCTGGTATTAAGACAATCATTCCCTTATGCTACATTACAGCCGTAGAGCTCAGATCCCCAAGAATATTAATTCACTGCTGGCTGTGAGTTAAAACATGAATCAGTAGTATTTCCTCAAAATTTCATTTTGAAGTTCACTGACGTGGAACTAAGGTCAATACGAACGTAAAATACACGAGGAAAACCTGGAGTGGTCGATTTGACGATGAACAAAATAGTTGAACTGTGCGCTTAGCTATTGCAGTTCCTCAGCTGTGTTACTGTGAAAGTCCTAAACCTACAAAATTCACCAACAAGAGGAGCAAGGCAGCACATATATGGAAACATTATCCCCAGCAAGTTCCTCTCTCTAAATCATACAACATTTTCACTTGGAACTTTGTCACAGCTGCCATCATCGATCTGGAATCTACTTCCTGGAACTCTCTACACAAAAATATTATGGGAGTGCCTTCACCAGAATGATTACTGTGGTTTAAAAGTTGGCTGATGATTACTGTTTAAAGGGCAGCAGTTTCAGGCAATAATCATTGATTTTCCCAGCAATGTCCACATCCTGAAAAATAAATTAAATATTATGTCTATTCTTTGGCCTCATGTCCAGTTTCCTGCTCAGTCCCATAACCATTAATTCTCCTATAACCCAAAGCTCCATTTATTTCAGCTCTGAATACATTAAACCCTCAGAGGCTGCAAAAGTCTAAAGATTTATAACTCTCTGGGAACAGAAATTCATCCTCAGTTCAATCTTAAATGGTTGTCCCCTTAACCTAAGACATTACTCCCTTGCTTGAGACTCTCTTGTCTGGGGAAAAATCCTGTTAGGTCCCCCATATTTCAATAAGAACATCCACCATTTTTTTTTAAACTTCACAACGTAAGCCCACATGCCATATTGCTCAATCTTTCCTCATCTAAAGAAACAACGAAACTTTGCTGCCCCATCTCTAAAGTAATAATAATAATAATAATAATGGATGGGATTTATATAGCGCCTTTCTAATACTCAAGGCGCTTTACATCGCATTATTCATTCACTCCTCAGTCACACTCGGTGGTGGTAAGCTACTTCTGTAGCCACAGCTGCACTGGGGCAGACTAACGGAAGCGTGGCTGCCAATCTGCGCCTACGGCCCCTCCGACCACCACCAATCACTCACACACATTCACACACATTCACACACAGGCAAATGTGGGTGAAGTGCCTTGCCCAAGGACACAACAACAGTATGCACTCCAAGCGGGATTCGAACCGGCTACCTTCCGGTCGCCAGCCGAACACTTGGCCCATTGCGCATATTCTTCCTTAAGTAATGTGGCCAAACCTGTACCTGGTATTCAAAGAGATTGAAGAGTACCGTCACTATATTAATTTTGGATATGCAACAGCCAATTTGCACAAAGCCAGTTGAGATAACTCCCCTGTTCTTTTCAAAATAGTGCCAGGAAGTCTTTAACATCCACCTGAGAGATCAGGAGGGAATTAATAGCCTCTCGACAGTGCAACATCTTGCCAATTTTGTGCTGAAGGGAACTGGAGTTACTGAACACGAACCACATTTTAACCAAAGTTCTGGAGACAATCTAAAATTGATGTTGGAACCGTTCTGGTTCAATGACATTGATTTTCCTATCATGTTGAATAGAGCTCTCACCAGATTTAGAGCGGTCTTCAATATTTGTCCTCATGCATCTTGATGTTATTATATTATGCGGATGGTTTAATTTATGTCGGCTGCTGTATTTGAAACTACATACAATATTAAGCTTATTTCCCAAGGAAAGACATTAAGTGCTGAAGTAACTCGGCGGGTCAGACAGCATCTCTGGAGAACATGGATAGGGGACGTTTTGGGTCGGGGCCTTTCTTCAGACTTGTTTCTACATATTCCCAAGTGTCCATTTGAAATAATACACATATATAAAGTAAATAGGTTAAGTGGGGTAAATTGGAAGAAGCAATAGTATTGGAAAAACAATTAATATGGTGACAATCAATCAATATGGTTTATATACCTGTGTTACGTTGTAAACTGCTGGACTCATTGTCTGCTAGAAGGATTGCTAAAGTATGGTTCTATACTAATTTATAACACTGATTTCTAACACAATGTACAGCATCATATGCTAATTAGACCTGATCCCTAACAAATGGTTTATTGGTGTTAGCAGTTACTCGTTTGACAAACCCTTGGTGATCAAAGCTCCTTTGCCCTCAAGCTACAAATGAAATGATAATGGTTTCAATAATCACAGTACCTGACATGCTACAGGAATAAATTCATCCTCAAGTGGCAAGAAGGAGTTGGATTAGGGCTTCACTGTCCATTAACCCAATATTGATAGGCTTTGTTTATTAAAAGAAGCAATATATAATTATTAAAATCACTTAACGTTTTGCAGTTAAGGAGCTGGAACTTTATCATTTAATTACTGCAATCATTATAGCAAACTATGCAATAAAAATATTTTAATTGTGTTAATTCTGCAATTTCAGATAAAGGAATACTGGTTATCCTTGGTATGATAAAAAAAAAACCCACCAAGTCAGCCAATTATTAAAGAGCATATCTAATTAACTTAAGTGCATCTGTACATTCCAATATTTCACATTTCACTCCCCATCAGTAGCATAAGTCATAGCTGAAAAGCAGCATACTATTGCTGAGGCCAAAGAAATTGCATTTTAAAACCAATACAAAATTTGGATTACTAAAATATTATTATTTATATCTTTTTGACACGATGTGGTGCATTCTCATAAAGAATGAAAACAGTGACATTTAACCTAATATAAATCTTTTCGCCCAATGTTGGATTTATTTTCTATTCTAACGTAACGCTTATGCTTTTCCAATGCTAATTCTCGAGGTGTGTATGATCCTGAAAGCAGAATCACCTTATCAATCTATTATTAATTAAGGCTGGGGAGATAATCCTAATCTTTTCTTTTGTGCATGTGGAAGCCTGCATATGTTGGATGGGCATTTCCTGAGGAACGTTTTTAGTGCATTTGGGTTAGCCAAAACTGAGCAACTTTTCAGCTTCACTACTTGGATATAATTTGGCTGGAGCATATAGGGGGAAATCAGATGTAGTCGATATCTACTTTGGAGCTCTCTAACTTCCATTTGCAATCACTCAAATGGAACAGACTTCATTTCAGGCATGCAATGCCTCCACCCAATGTTGATCCAGGCTGTATAAAGCTGTATAAAGCCCCCATTCATTTAGCTATCAGTAAGTTCTCAAGTGGAACACTGGTGTTGTACAGCTTTGCAATCAAATCATTGGCATCTTCTTTACGACCATTGCCACGGGTTTGTTTTTTCCTCTCTCCAATAATTTGTTTTATGACTAAATAGAGTCCCCATTATCATTGTGATAATTTCTAAACCTATTGTGAAGCATGGAATGTAAAATCTTGGAAATGTGTGGAATAGACCATTTAACTCTCTATATCCAGTTTGGTCAATAAAAAGTTATTTAGATTACTCACACTTTCCAATGATGTTGCTTGGGAATAAATATTAGCTAAAGAATTGAAGGTAAATTTCTTTGTCAATACTATCTTTCATGTCCACCTGAGAGAGCAAATTGGTCTGATAACATTATGTAACAGCCTACTTTATTCTATATCTTCTTCTGAACATTCAGAAGTGATGAGCATTGCTCATTATATTCACAAACAACTCTGAAATCTATTTATGTTAAAACTATAGCAAACCAATAAAAAACATCCCCAAATAAAAATATTTCACAAAATTTACCACTATTCATGTTAACAATCTTTTGCAGAAACTCATTTTGAAACAGATGTCACATGAATCTTCATGTAGGATGTTTCCTCCCTAGGAAACATACCCAATTAAAATTAGATGGCATATTCAGAAAGCATTGCTTCTCCCATCATTTGTTTTTGCCATTTAGACCGACTCATCTGACAACCTTGTTGACAGCAGAGAGATGAACTGAACTTAACAAAGCAGTCAAAATCTAAAATAGAGTAGCTGTCAGAAATCTGAAATAAAACCAGGTGAAATCTGAAATAAAACTAGCTTTAGACTTTTAGACTCTAAAGATACAGCGTGGAAATAGGCCCATCGGCTCACCGAGTCCGTGCCAACCAGCGATCACCCCATACACTTACACTATCCTACACACAAGTGACAATCTACAATTTACAGAAGACAATTCACCTACAAATTTGTACGTCTTTGGAGTGTGGGAGGAAACTGGAGCACCAAGAAAAAACCCACGCCGTCATGGGGAGAATGTACAAACACCATACAGACAGCACCCACAGCCAGGATCGAAGCCAGGTCTCTGGTGTCATAAGGTAGCAACTCTACCGCTGTGCCACTGTGCCGCCCAGAAATAACAGTCCAGACAGCATCGACGGAGACAGAAATAAAGTTAATATTATGGAGAGACAGAGTGGACAGCTATCTGCAGAGCCAAAAGAGATGGGGGAGATATTGAACAATTTCTTTTCTTCGGTAGTCACCAAGGAGAAGGATATTGAATTATGTGAGGTAAGGGAAACTAGTAGAGTAGCTATGGATACTATGAGTTTCAAAGTAAAAGAAGTACTGACACTTTTGAAAAATATAAACGTGGATAAGTCTCCAGGTCCTGACAGGATATTCCCTAGGACATTGAGGGAAGTTAGTGTAGAAATAACCGGGGCTATGACAGAAATATTTCAAATGTCATTAGAAACGGGAATAGTCCCCGAGGATTGGCGTACTGCGCATGTTGTTCCATTGTTTAAAAAGGGTTCTAAGAGTAAACCTAACAATTATAGGCCTGTTAGTTTGACTTCAGTGGTGGGCAAATGAATGGAAAAGATACTTAGAGATAATATATATAAGCATCTGGATAAACAGGGTCTGATTAGGAACAGTCAGCATGGATTTGTCCCTGGAAGGTCATGTTTGACTAATCTTCTTGAATTTTTTGAAGAGGTTACTAGGGAAATTGACGAGGGTAAAGCAGTGGATGTTGTCTATATGGACTTTAGTAAGGCCTTTGACAAGGTTCCTCATGGAAGGTTGGTTAAGAAGGCACAACTGTTGGGTATAAATGCAGGAGTAGGAAGATGGATTCAACAGTGGCTGAATGGGAGAAGCCAGAGGGTAATGGTGGATGGTTGTTTGTCGGGTTGGAGGCAGGTGACTAGTGGGGTGCCTCAGGGATCGGTGTTGGGTCCTTTATTGTTTGTCATGTACATCAATGATCTGGATGAAGGTGTGGTAAATTGGATTAGTAAGTATGCAGATGATACTAAGATAGGGGGTGTTGTGGATAATGAAGAGGATTTCGAAAGTCTACAGAGTGATTTAGGCCATTTGGAAGAATGGGCTGAAAGATGGCAGATGGAGTTTAATGCTGATAAATGTGAGGTGCTGCACCTTGGCAGGACAAATCAAAATAGGACGTACATGGTAAATGGTAGGGAATTGAAGAATACAGTTGAACAGAGGGATCTGGGAATAACCGTGCATAGTTCCTTGAAGGTGGAATCTCATATAGATAGGGTGGTAAAGAAAGCTTTTGGTATGCTAGCCTTTATAAATCAGAGCATTGAGTATAGAAGCTGGGATGTAATGTTAAAATTGTACAAGGCATTGGTGAGACCAAATCTGGAGTATGGTGTACAATTTTGGTCGCCCAATTATAGGAAGGATGTCAACAAAATAGAGAGAGTACAGAGGAGATTTACTAGAATGTTGCCTGGGTTTCAACAACTAAGTTACAGAGAAAGGTTGCATAAGTTAGGTCTTTATTCTCTGGAGCGCAGAAGGTTAAGGGGGGACATGATAGAGGTCTTTAAAATGATGAGAGGGATAGACAGAGTTGATGTGGATCAGCTTTTCCTTTTGAGAATAGGGAAGATTCAAACAAGAGGACATGACTTCAAAATTAAGGGACAGAAGTTTAGGGGTAACATGAGGGGGAACTTCTTTGCTCAGAGAGTGGTAGCGGTGTGGAATGAGCTTACAGTGGAAGTGGTGGAGCTAGGTTCGTTGGTATCATTTAAAAATAAATTGGATAGGCATATGGATGAGAAGGGAATGGAGGGTTATGGTATGAGTGCAGGCAGGTGGGACTAAGGGAAAAAAGTTGTTCGGCACGGACTTGTAGGGCCGAGATGGCCTGTTTCCGTGCTGTAATTGTTATATGGTTATATATGGTTAAAACAATGACCTACTGAGTATTTCCTTCACCTTTTGCTTTATTTGATAATTAGTCAGAGACATACTCATTTATATCCCCTCACTCTCTCCTGCTGGCATCAGAAATATTAAATATACAGATTGTTCCCCTGGCAAGCACCACAAATCTGTTCATCGCTACCCCAGCTTCTTTCTTCTCCGAAACCCAAGTTCCCCCGACTGAGGAGACCTGCGCAAAGAGGAACCATTACCGCTCACAAAAGAAGAAATGTGTGCCATTCCCAGACTCGGCAGGGGAATCTCATGGCACCAGCATCACTTTCCAATAAAGAGAAACTTACAACCCTCCAACCTCTCCTGAACCCAGACATCATCCTCAATGATCAACAACCCTGTCTCCCCCCTCTCACCCCCCACCCTTGTGCTCAAACGATAAATTATTCACCAACTTCAGCAGTTTTGTTTAGTTTATTGTCACGTGTATCGGGGTACAATGAAAAGCTTTTATTGTGTGTTTGCAGAAAGACAATACATGATTACAATCAAACCATTTACAGTGTATATACATGATAAGGGAATAACATTTAATGCAAGGTAAAGCCAGCAAAGTACAATCAAGGATAGTCCGAGGGTCATCAAAGAGGTAGATTGTAGTTTAGCACTGCTATCATTTGTCTGATAACAGCTGGGAAGAAACTGTCCCTGTGCATTTTCACACTTCTATACCTTTTGCCCGATGGGAGAGGGGAGAAGGTGGAGTGGCCAGCATAGAAACATAGAAAATAGGTGCAGGAGTAGGCCATTCGGCCCTTCGAGCCTGCACCGCCATTCAATATGATCATGGCTGATCATCCAACTCAGTATCCTGTACCTGCCTTCTCTCCATACCCCCTGATCCCTTTAGCCACAAGGGCCACATCTAACTCCCTCTTAAATATAGCCAACGAACTGGCCTCAACTACCTTCTGTGGCAGAGAATTCTAGAGATTCACCACTCTCTGTGTGAAAAATGTTTTCCTCATCTCGGCCGTAAAAGCATGAGAAGGAAGTCCTTGTCCAACACACTGAGAAGCCACAATGACCTCTGTAGACGAGCTCCCAATAAATCTGTGTAGGAAAGAAAAGTCTGAAGAAGGGACTTGACCCGAAACATCGCCCATTCCTTCTCTTCAGAGAAGCTGCCTGGCGGCCGAGTTAAGGGCCTGTCCCACTTACGCGATTTTTTCATAGTCGCAGCAGGTTGCCAAAATTGAGTCGCTGCCTCAAAAAGGCTGGCAGTATCATCAAAGACCCACAACATCCTGGCCACTCACTCGTCTCCCTGCTACCTTCAGGTAGAAGGTACAGGAGCCTGAAGACTGCAACAACCAGGTTCAGGAATAGCCACTTCCCCACAGCCGTCAGGCTATTAAACCTGGCTCGGACAAAACTTTGATTATTAATAACCAATTATCTGTTATTTACCCTTGATCATTTTATTTATTCATGTGTGTATATATTTATATTATGGTATATGGACACATTGATCTGTTTTGTAGTAAATGCCTACTAGGTTCTGTCTGCTGAAGCAAAGCAAGAATTTCATTGTCCTATCAGGCTCTGTAGAGAGTAGTGCGTTCGGCCAAACGCACTATGGGAACTTCACTCGCCCCCCTGCAGGAACTATACATCAGGAGGTGCAACTCCAGGGCCAATAAAATCATGGGAGACCCCTTCCACCCCTGCAACGGACTGTTCCAGCTGCTACGATCAGGCAAACGCCTCCGTTGCCATGCTGTGAGAATGGAGAGGTTGAGAAGGAGTTTCTTCCCAGAGGCCATTCGGACTGTAAACTCCTATCTCACCAGGGACTAACTTTACTGAACGTTTTTCCTTCCAATATTTAATATGTAGAAGAATATGTGTGTGTTTATGATTGTGTTTATAGTTTGTTTGGTTGTTTGTTTGTTTGTCTTTTTGCACAAAGTCCGCGAGCATTGCCACTTTTCATTTCACTGCACATCTCGTATGTGTATGTGACGAATAAACTTGACTTGACTTGACACATGACAATAAACTCACTTGAACTTGAACTTGAAATTTTTCAACGTTGAAAATCCAGCGGCGACCAGAAAAAGGTACGACTCTTTGGGCCACTACTCATGACCAAACACCCTGCACAGCAGAACTACCATTGGGCCTGGGCTTCCCCCCGGCATTGGGCCTGGCTCTCCTGCCGCGGATCCTGCAGAGGGAAGCCGCTGAGCCCGGCCCCTGCTCGTCCCTGAGGACCGGAGAACCTGGGAGTGGAGGGAGTTGGTGATGGCGAACACAAGTACAAAGAGCCCGTAAATGGAACCTTTTTACCTTCTGCGACCCCTGCGATGGGAGGTGCACCGGGGACACAAAGGCTGAAGGTAGCCGGGTGAGAAGAGGGACAACGATTCGATGGATGGAGATGACGCCTGGTGGTCCTGCAGCCAGGACAACGGGCCTTTATGGCCGGCTGCAACTTAGACTTTGAAAATGCCGCCAAAACCTGGCGACTCTTGTAAATGGTCTCAAGTGGTCTATTTATAGAGTCATAGTCATTCGGCGTGGAAACTAGTCACTAAACAAGTCCCACCCGCCTGTGTTTGGCCCATATCCCTCTAAACCTGTCCTAACCATCTACTCGTCTAAATGTTTCTTAAACGTTGCAATAGTACCAGCCTCAACTATCTCCTCCAGCAGCTCGTTCCATACACCTACCACCCTTTGTGTGAAAATGTTACGCCTCGGTTTCCTATTAAATCTTTCCCTCCTCACCTTAAACCTATGTCTGGTTCTTGATTCCCTTACTCTGGGCAAGAGACTGTGCATCTACCCGATCTATTCCTCTCATGATTTCTACACACTTTATGCGTAATCTGGGATTATGTTTATGCATAGTAATAATTTACTCAACTGTATGCAAAAACGAATTTCACTGTACCTCAGTACATGTGATAATAAAGAACCCTTGAACCACTGAACCCATATTCCTTCATCTACCTCCCTTTGTTCCCTTCCCTCATCTCCATGTCCAATGTGAAAAAACTCTACCCATTGAGATGATCATTTCCACATTGCCCTATTTTCACAACCACCTCCTGTAGTATCCACTAGACTAAGTGGGACCCGTTGGGATTCCCTGTCACACGGGAGGCTTGGCCCCCCAACGCAATACCGGAAGTGGCGGCGCTGCCTAAGCAGCTGCGGCTCGCCTGCAGTCTGTTTGTCTATTTTCTGTTTGTCTTTTTTTTGTCCTGTTAGGGGATATGATTTGGTTTATTTTTCATTGTGTATGTGTGGGGGGTGGAACGCGTCCCCGTTCCTTGAACGGGGACACGACCTTTTCCTTGTTGTCTTACGGGGGAGGGGGCAGAAGCAAACAAGGGGGACCAGAGGGGAAGAGGCTGGAGTTGCGGGGCATTGCGATGGTGGTGCGTTTGGAACTCACAGCGGGAGCTGGACGTTCTCCTCCGCCGGGATCAGATTCACCGCTTTCCGTTTAGCGACATCACCGCGCCACGCCGCTACCGCTCCCTCCAAAAATTGTGTCCTCTTGGAGACCACCGCTGGCCTCCCTCAGCTCCATTAAAGATGCGATGGCGCAGGAAGGGGCGGGCCATCCCGGGGAATGACAGGAGAAGAGATTAATCCGCACGGCACTGACTGGGAGGAGAGGAGATCAACCTGCGCATACGCAGTTTTTACGATTTTTAAACCTCGCTAACTTTTACAATATACCACTGATCGGAATGAAACTTGTTGCCCTCACAGCACAGGAGAACGGTGAGTGAGCTGTAGAAAAATCGTAGCCCTATCACTTACCTTTTCCGCGCAGATAGAAAAACCGTGCAAACCGGAAGAGCGCAAGATCAGAGATTTAATTATGTATAGATTTCTCCCTTTCACTTGCTCCATTCACATTCTTGCTCCTCATTCATTATCCTGTATTCCCCTTTTTTCTCCCAACCATTTCTCTTCTTTCCGATAACTTTGCACAGCTTCAATCCAAATCTACTGCAGCCTAATGCTGAGTATTATGTTTAGACTTTGACTCTCAGCTTGCAACACTGCAGGAAATCAATTGTAAAAAGAAAATTGTAGGCAGTGTCACTGTATAGTTGAATGTATTTGCATCCTTATACACAAGTCACCACAAAATGTCATGAATGCCAAGATGCTTGTACAGCTCCTGCTGGGTGATTTGTTAATGTGGGAGCAAAGTGACAAGCAGCAAGTTTCTCATCAGTGCCCCCTGCAGCCTTTATAATGCTTGTAGATAATTCTCACAAGGCCAATGAACCTCCCAACTGAGCCAGCTATCAGTCTGAGGCCTGGACCAACAATTCAGGTGTGTGAAGACTATTAACCTATTACGGTCAGTTGGAAGGTCAAAAGGTCATAAGGATTAGTAGAATTAGGCCATTCAGCCCATCAAGTCTACTCTGCCATTCAATCATGGCTGATCCTTCCTAACCCCATTCTCCTGCCTTCTCCCCATAACCTCTGACACCCGTACTAATCTAGAATCTATCTATCTCTGCCGTAAAAATATCCACTGAGTCTATCTGTCTGTCTGCCTTTCTCTGTCTGTGCCTGTCTCTGTCTGCCTGTCTGTCTCTGTCTATCTCTGTCTGCATGTCTCCATCTGTGTGTCTGTATTTGTCTCTGCATTTCTCTGTCTCTGTGTCTCTGTATCTATCTGTCAGTGTCTCTGTCCATGTGTCTGGGGAGAGGTGCTAGGGGTACAGATGCCTCTAAAATCCGACAGCACGGCAGTGAAGAGCTTCAGTCACAAATACATAATATCATCATCTACCTCTGGGAACAGGAGAATACTCCAAGGAACCTCAGAGATGCTGTACGCTTTGATCAGGAGAATGCTGATGTGTCTGGTTGAGTGTCTGCACCTGATGGTGTACCTTGTCGTGTTTTGAAAACCTGTTGGTACTGGCTGGAGTTTTTCCGGACATCGTCAACCTCTCACTACTGAGGTCTGAGGTTCCCACCTGCTTTAAAATAGCACCAATAATACCAGTGCCCAAGAACAGTAAGGTGACATGCCAATGACTACCGATCGGTGGCAGTAACATCCGTGGTGATGAAGTGCTTTGAGAGGTTGCTTATGGTGCATATCAACTCCTACCTCAACAAGAATCTGGACTCACTACAATTTGTTTAAGCCCACAGGTCAATGGAGGATATGATCTCACTGGCTCTCCACTCTGCTCTGGACTACTTGGACATTGAAAACACACACATCAGGCTGTTATTCATAGACTACAGCTCAGTGTTCAACACACTCATCCCCTCCAAACCTGTTACGAAGCTCGGGGAACTGTGTCTCTGCGCATCTCTCTGCAACTGGATCCTCAACCTCCTCAACAGACCACAGTCTGTTCGAATTGGCAGCAACACTTCCTCCTCGATAATCATCAGCACAGGGGCACTGTGCTCACCCCCCCTGCTCTACTCACTCTATACTCATGACTGTGTAGCCGGACCCAGTGCAAACTCCATCTTCAAATTCGCCGATGACACCAACCGTTGTTGGACAAATTACAGATAATGATGTTATAGTATAGGAGGGAGATTAATCGACTGACCAAATGGTGCCAGAACAACCTTGCTCTCAACTTCAGTAAGACTAAGGAACTGATCATTGGCTGGGTCGATTGTGGTCGAGGATCCACAAAGCTGCCTTCATCAACCGGACGATGGTGGAGAGTTAAAAGCTTCAAATACCTGGGCATGCACATCACTGAAGATCTGTCGTAGACAAAGCACATTAATACAATAGAAAGAAAGCCCATCAATGCCTCTATTTCCTTAGACGTTTGAGGAGATTCGGTATAACGATGAATATTCTCTTGAACTTCTACAGGTGCACAGTAGAGTGCATATCGACTGGTTGCATTACAGCCTGGATCGGCAACACAAATACCCAGGAGAAAAGAAGATTGCAGAAAACGGTATACACTGCTCAGTTCATCATTGATACTGACCCCCCAACCATCAAAAAGGCAGCCAGCATCATCAGATATTCACACCACCCTGGCCACACTGTAATTCCTGCCATCAGTAAGAAAGGAGAGGAGCCAGAAAACTGTAATGTCCAGGTTCAGGATCAGCTTCTACCCCACAACCTGTTAAACATCACAACATCCAAATAAGCTCTGAACTACATAGATGTGGAGGCATTGTTTTGGCTATGCACTATTACTTACAAATTCCGTACAAACAGCACCCATAGTCGGGATCGAACCCAGGTCTTCGGTGCTGTAATCCCTGTAAGGTAGCAACTTTTCTGCTGTGCCACCGTAGAGTATATATACTGAACTTTTTTTGTAGTTTATGATGGTGTTTACAGAGTTCCATGTTTACTTATCTGTTGTACTGCTGCAAGTAAGAACTTCATTGTACTGTTTTGGGACATGTGACAATAAAACACTCTTGATTCTTCAGTTCCCTTTTAGCAATAGTCATCCACTAGACACTTCTCCAACTGTCTCCACCTAGTGGCCAAAAAGGTGCTTCCCAAATTAGTGTGGATTTCCTCCATCATGAGCACATTTGAACTGTGAATCAATTCCAAGACAAATGCATAGAGCAGCACTAGTCACTATACATGGTATTTGTTTTGCATTATTGAATGCATCAGTCAAGAGGGACCATGGAACCATATCTTCAAATCTAGCTGCCCACAGAAATGTGTCTTCTATTTGCTCCACTCGAATCTACAAGCCATGATATTATCCAAGTGGTCAACAACAGAACCATTCTCAGATCCTCGGTCTATCTTTAATTGGACATTTTTGGACTTTATCTTGCACAAAATCTTACTCCCTTTATCCTGTACATTTAGGATGGATTGATTGTAATCATGTATAGTCTGATCATTGACTGAATAGCTTGCAACAAAAAAGCTTTTCACTGTACCTTGGTACGTGACAATAAACTAAACTAAACTAATATAAAATAAAAGCTTGAGTTTCTCCTTGACAGCTACATCAGGCAGGCCAGGTCTTTTGCCCAAACTCCATGGGAACAGATGACCAGGCAGACAGTGGCAACTTTTTAAGGACACGCTCAGAGCCTCCTTGGAGAAATACAGTATCGCCACAGACTCCTGGGGATTTCTGGCACATGAAACAAAGCAGAAAAAGAGAGGTCAGGGTGATTTTGACTGCCTCAGGGCATGAATTGGGAGCACACACTATAAATGGTGCAAGAGGTGGACCCCTTCATAACTACCCACCATCCACCCTATCTGTGAAAACTTCATTGAGTCACTTTCATATGGTCCCTCGGCTTCACTCCATAAATCTTGTGTAAATCCAATTTTATATTCCCCACATTCCCTTCAATTACCCCAAGATCACTCACCCACAAATTAGGCAATTCACAGTGACCAGTTAACTACCGATCTTTGGGATTTTGGAGGAAACCAGAGCACCTGGAAAAAAACGTTACAAAGACAGGGAGAATGCTCAGACTCCACGCAGATAGTGCCACAAATAAGTGTTCGGCAAGGACTTGTAGGGCCGAGATGGCCTGTTTCCGTGCTGTAATTGTTATATGGTTATATGGTTATATGGTTATATTATGATCAAACCCAGTCTATTGGGCCAGTGCTACCAGATGCACCACTGCACCATACCAGGTCTGCAGTTCCCACATTGGCCTAATTTGCCACCTTAGAACGTACAGTCGTAAGTGGAAGTAAGTCATCCTGGATCCCAAGGAACTGGCTAAGAAACAGGACGGGCTGTTGAGTTTACAGGTCAACTTTAGGAACATGTGTAAAACAGTCTCGGCATTCCTCCTGACCCACAATGAAATTCTCAAACAATGTATAGGAAGGAACTGCAGATACTGGTTTAAACCGATGATAGACACTAACTGCTGGAGTAACTCAGCGGGACAGGCAGCATTTCTGGATAGAAGGAATGGGTGACATTTTGGGTTGAGACCCTTCTTCAGACTGTCAGGGGAGAGAGAGATAAAAAGTGTAATGTGTGAAAAAGAGTCAAAGGGGATGAAGATCAAGAAAGATGCAGAATAGATCATTGTTAGCTAGGAGAAGGTAACAACAAAGCAAACAGAGATAAAATGTAAACGAGGACCATCTGACTAGTCAGAGTACTGGGAAGCGGGAGGGATGGAGAGAGGGGGAAGGCAAGGGTTACTTGATGTTAGAGATGCAAATATCCATACTGTTGGGGTGTATGCTGGGGTATGAGGTGCTGTTCCTCCAATTTGCACTGGGCCTCACTCTGACAATGGAGGAAGCCCAGGACAGAAAGGTCAAATTGGGAATGGGAGAGGGAGGTAAAGTGTTTAGTAACCGGGAGATTGGGTAGGTTCAGGCGGACTGAGCGATGGTGATCAGCGAAACGATCGCCGAGACTGCGCTTGGTCTCGCCGATATACAGGAGTTCACACCTGGAACTGGGGATACAGTAGATGAGGTTGGAGGAGGTGCAAGTGAACCTCTGCCTCACCTGAAAAGGCCGTCAGGGTCCTTGGACAGAGTAAAGGGGGGAGGTATAGGTACAATGTTCCCAAACAATGTTTTTGTTCAAAATTGCGACATCTTCTGTCCGTCAATCTAGCTCCCTGGCCATGAACTACTTAGTTAATGAATTAATGCCTTCTGCAGTTAAATGTCCGTGCCCACCGCAGTTCTGAACCGCAAGTGAGGCAGAGACTTGCTCCAAGTTGAGCCCTGAAGTAGTTATGTTGACACGGACAGAATGCTGGTGTGCTGCATCTCTGCTTGCCACCAAGTGGTGGTGCCATCGAGTGTGGCAGCCTCGCCAGCAGCTGTCTGTCCTTTCATCCTTTTTGTTATTTTTGGTCTAAAAGTTTTTTTTTAAGGTCTTTTAGTATTTTTATGTGGGGGGTGAGGGGGGGGCGGGGGGAGAGGGAAACCGTTTTTCTCAGTCACTACCTGTTTGAGGATGCAGCTCTACTCCCAGCCGCATCTTCGCCCCCTCCTCTCGGCCTACCATCTGGATTGGCGCGGCATTTCCTGCGGAGACCGGCCAGAGCTTCAGCAGTGGCGCAGCACTGAATTACCATCGCGGAGCTTTCGATGCGTTACCGGGATCGCCGTGTTGTAACTCTGGGAGCCTGCCGACTTTAACACCGTGAATCTGTGGTCTGCGGAGCTTTCAGCCGCAGACAGCGCTGACTTTAACATGGCGGAGGCCTGGGGATCCATGCCGGGGTTGAATCTCTGTCCAGCTCGGCCTGTGGACTTCGGGAACCGCGGTCTCCGTTAGGAAGCAGTCGATTCGGAACTCCAAGCCGCTGAGAGTGTTCTTCCGACGCCGGAGCTCCATCATCCCGGCGAGAGGGCCTGAACATTGGGCCGCCATTGCGGTGGCTGCGGAGGTCTCAATAGGGAAGAGGACTGAACTTTGTTGCCTTCCCTAACGGTGGGGGGATGTTTTTATGCTTTATGTTAAATTCTATAGTGTTGTGTTTATCTTATTTGTGTGCTGCATGGTAACTCAAATTTCACTGCATCAATTGGTGTATGTGACAATAAATGTCCTTTGTCCTTTGTCCTATGATTATGTGAAATGCAAAGCGATGCACAGAGTATTAGGCATAGCATAACAATAAGGAATAGATTGCTAAATCTGAGGTATGCTGCATCCTATTCTTTAAACTTCACATTACTTTAGAGATACAGCACAGAAACAGGCCGTTCAGCCCACCGAGCCCGAGCCTATTCTCTAGCACTATCCTACGCACTTGGGACAATTTACAATTTTTACTGAAGCCAAGTAACCTACAAACTTGCACGTTTTTGTAGTGTGGTTGGAAACCGGAGCATCCCGGAGAAAACTCACGCAGTCTCAGGGTAAATGTACAAACTCCGTACAGACATTACCCGCAGTCATGATCGAACTCGGGTGTCTGGTACTGTAAAGCAGCAACTCTACCACTGTGCCACTGTGTCTCTTGATAAGGACAAGGTTCAATCTCAGTTCATGCGATATTATAACGTCTGATTACTCAAGCAGCTTTCTGCAAAGATGTATAACAGGGAATTCCCGAAAAACAGCCTGGATTGTAACATTAACAAAAGTTAGTATGTCGAACATCTAAGCTGAAAGGCAACATGGGTGTTACTGCTATTTAATCCTTCATAGAGCAGAGGGTTTCTTGTTAACTCTCAGAGCCTATGCCAAATGATCTATTCAAGTCAGTTCCCGTCACATGGGGCAGGATTGTTGGCTGTGCTGGTGATCTGCCAGGATGATGAATGAGAGCATGGACGCCAAGGTGCAAAATAATCGGCAATTCCAGAATCTGTTTCTTTTGTATGATGAAACATTATTTTTGACAGCTTTGTGTAAATCTGCAAATCTTCAGTGTTCCTTTACATCTCTCAGGGAAGACTATTACCCTGACAGAGGTTTCTCTGTTCAGCACAATAGCAAACTTAAAACATAATAGCAATCCATTACAATTCCAACACTAAGGCATTTACATACCAAAACTGTTTCCTATTTACAACAGAATTATGGACTGCACTCAAATAATTTCTTCAGATATCTACAAATTAGAGATTATGTTAAATCTAATACCCTGTACACAAGTCTACAGGAATAGGGAATCAGAAATTCTTGATGAATGTCTGAACAAGCATCCTAATACTGAAAAACTAATAGCTTATATTTATAACACCCTACTAAACAACGAGGTACCACCGACCGAACCATATAGATACAAATGGGAAAATGAAATAGGTCACCCTATCACGAAAGATATGTGGGACGAAAGTTTACAACAAATACATCAATGTTCATTAAATGCCAGACATACTTTAATACAATTCAAGGTCTTACATAGACTACACTACTCTAAAATAAAACTAAATAGAATCTTCCCACAAATCTCTCCTATTTGTGATAAATGTCTACATCTAGAGGCTAATTTAACACATACGTTTGCAAACTGTATAAAACTTAAACATTTCTGGACTGATATTTTTGAAATAACTTCAGAAGTTATTAATACAAAACTGGACCCAGACACAAAATTAATAATACTTGGAATATCAGAACAAAGCTTAACACTCACAACAAACCAAAGAAATTTCCTCAACTACAGTATAATAACCGGGAAAAAATTAATATTAAAATTTTGGAAAGGCCCTACAACCCCCACAATTAAAATGTGGATTACGGAAATGTCGGAGACCCTATACTTAGAAAGAATTAGACTTGTCTTAGTGGACAAACAAGATCTTTTCCATAAAATTTGGGCTCCATTCATTAACTATCTGAAGGGATAGACTGGCACAGCACGAGGACCCAACTGAAACTTGAACAGATGAAAAGCTATACTTTATAACCTACGAACCTATCTCCATTGACGTATTACAGGTAACCCATTCCACCCCCCTTGTTTTTCTGTTGTGTTTTTTCTTTCTTTTTTATTTGTAACTTTCTACCCTCTCTTTTTCCCTCTTTCTATAAAAAATAAAAACACTAGAAGCAGAAGTAATTGATAATGGAAAATTTTAATAATGTATGACTGATGTATATGAAAAGTTTTTTTACTATAATATGTAACTACATTTTATAATATGTCTACTTCTAATAAATAAAAAAAAAATTAAAAATTTAAAAAAAACTTTCCTATTAAAGCCTATATGGATCACTGAGAATGTAGAAAAGATCATAATGAAGGAATTAATTTCTCGTTAAGTTTGCACCCAGAGGCCAATTCTTAACGTTAAATTCTTAATGTTGTCAATAATTCTCTCACATCTTCCTTTCTTCTTTTTTCCCTTCTCTAATTCATAACCCTACATTTATTCTTCACTTAAAATTAAACTTGTTTCTTTGAAGGCTCTTAACAGTTTGTTAATCGTGGCCACCCAACTGTGTGAAGTAAAGTATTTCAGAGGAGCAAGTCATACAGCGTGGCAACAGCATCTTTGGCCCATCATGTCCATGCCAACCAACATGTTCCATTTACTCTAGTCCCACCTGCCTGCATTTGGCCCTTATTCCCTAAACCTATCCTATCCATATACCTGTCTAAGCCTAAAAGTGGTTGAGCAAATCATTCAGCTTCATCATATCTGTTTGTTTGATTGACTGATTGAAAGACACAGCTTGGAAACAGGCCCATTGGCCCATTGAGTCCATGCTGACTATTGATCACCAGTTCATACTAGTTCTGTTATCCCACTTGCACGTTCGCTCCCGACGCACTATTTATGTAATCCAATTCACTTACAAACCCGCACATCTTTGAGACGTGGGAAGAAACCGGAGCACCCGGAGGTAACCCACATGGTCACAGGAGAATGTGCATACTCCACACAGACAGCGCAGAAGGTCAGGATCAAACCTGGTTCTCTGGTGCTGTGAGGCAGTAGTTCTACAGTTGCACCACTAAAATAATGAGAATTTAAACTAATTTCCTCCATGTTCATTATAAGTAGCCTTTTGTTCCATTGAAACAGGATGAGCATGAACCACATGCACAGAGCTGGTTACCAAATATGGATCCTAACTTCTATGCCCTTTCTTGACTTGGAAATATATCATCATTGTTGCTGGGTCTAAATACAGGAACTTCCACCCTAATAGCAGTGTGGGAAGATCCTTACTGGCAATATTAGCAATGGCTCAAGAAGGTGGGGAACCATTACCTTTTCAAAGGCAATTAATTATGTTGAACAAATGCAGGCCTTGCCACGAATAGCAGATCCTGAGCAATGAGTAAATGGAAGAAAGTCCCCAAATTATTTTCTTCACTACCCTATTTGGATTTTTATTTAAATTGTAAAGGGCCGGTCCCACTTAGGCGATTTTTTAGGCAACTGCCGGCGCCTGTCACAATCATAGCAGGTCGCCGAAAAACCAGTGACTGGACCTCCCCCTCCCCTACGACAATGTCTACGACAAGCTACAACAACCTACTCCCTAGTCTACGTCAAGCTACGGCAAGCTACCGGCAACCCAATCGTCGCGACTTAGGATGTCCACCTACAACCACACATACGACAACCTACGACCATGCAGACGACAACCTATGACAACCAAAGTCAACCTACGTCCACCCACAACAAGCTACGACAAGCTACGACCCTGTCAGCGACAACTGAAGACAACTGAAGGCAATGCCTGTCACTACTTGACTTCTCTTGACGCCAGTACATGTCGCCGGTTGACGGAGGTTGACATAGGCAGTCGCCAATGGAATTCACCGAAGTCAGCATCAGCGACAACTTACGTCACCTGGCGACAACCTACGACAGCACCTACGTCAGGAGAAGTCAAGCTACACTTATTGGCATCAAACCCACTCGCCGACTGTCGCCAAAATGTTTTGAACATTTTGAAAATCCAGCGGCGACCAGAAAGACGCTACGACTCTTTGGGCAACTGAGGAGACTACTCACGACCATACAGGCGACACCCCGCGACCATGTGGTGACAGCTTAGTCGCCTGTAGTCGCCTAAAACATCACCTAAGTGGGATAGGCCCTTAAGTGCTGATTCTGCGAGGATTTCCTGTCCTCAATATTAACTTTCACCAAAACCTCAAATTTGGAGTAATCCACTAATTTAGATATTGACTTTCAATGTCAAAGAGTATCTGCTCACATGAATTGGGTTAAACCAGACTACATGAAGCATCTGCTCCATCGCAGACAGTACACGGACAAACTGCTCCGTCTGCTACTGTTGAAGCACCATCTGCTCTGTCACTGAAAGTGGACAGATGCTCTACTCTGCTGCAGATAGCAGGTGGACTATATGCTCTATTCGCGGCGGTGGATGAACAATTTGCACTGTCTCAGACTGAAGTTGAACCAACTGCTCTCCCCCAGACAGTCGATAGACCATCTTGGTCTGTTTAATCAGTAGACAGACTGTCTGCTCCATCACAGACAATAAACCTTATGATCTTTACTCAGAGAGTGGTAGCTGTGTGGAATGAGCTTCCAGTGAAGGTGGTGGAGGCAGGTTCATTTTTATCATTTAAAAATAAATTGGATAGTTATATGGATGGGAAAGGAATGGAGGGTTATGGTCTGAGCGCAGGTATATGGGACTAGGGGAGATTATGTGTTCGGCACGGACTAGAAGGGTCGAGATGGCCTGTTTCCGTGCTGTAATTGTTATATGGTTATATGGTTATATGATCTGTCTACTCTCTCTTTCACCTTTTCAAAGATTTCAATAAAGTTCGTCAAGTAAGGCATTTGCTTCGGAAATCTACTTTGACCACAGATTATTTTAATTTCTCTTCGATTATTTTGTGTCTTTTCCTTCAACATCTATTTGATTATTATTTCCCACCATTGCCTACCATTTGCCTACCATTTTTCCTATCATTGCCATTCATTAATTCTTTGAGCAACTCTTCTGATTAATGTTACTGTTTGTATGTCTTGGTGTTACCTTCCCCTCAGCCAACAATGAACCAATCTACATTTCCTTGACCTCGTCTGCTTTGATCTATCGTTTTCACACCTTACCCTTCCGTATTGCTGGATTCCCACTCCCCAACTCCCAGTCTGACTAAAGGAAGGACATTAGCTTGGAGGATGTGGAATCGATATAGGTAGAGCTGCGAAACACTAAGGGGCAGAAAACGCTAGTGGGAGTTGTGTACAGGCCACTTAACAGTAGTAGTGGAATTGGGGATGGCATCAAACAGGAAATTAGAAATGCATACAACAAAGGTAAAATAGTTATAATGGGTGACTTCAATCTACATATAGATTGGGTGAATCAAATTGGCAGGGGTGCTGAGGAAGAGGATTTCTTGGAATGTAGTTTTAAATGAGTGAAATCCAGGTTAGCGGCTCGTAAGAGTAAAAAGTAAACAATTTTTTTCATCACGAGTATTTTTTTACTTGTGGACATTTTTCACAGTGTTGAAAAAACGTCACGAGTTTACCGGATTTCCCGAGTACCTACCGTTACTTGTACGAGCCGCTACGAAACATCCACGAACTCCTACGGACCCGCTACGGACATTCTCCGAGTTCGACTCAGGGGAAAACTCTTGAATGACCTCGTACAGTGGGACAGGCCCTTAAGACTGTGCAGTTAGCTTCTCCAATTGCTTGGTGAGCTATAATGAGAGGTAGCTGCACTTTTTGACAATTAACTGCACATTAGATATATTTAAGCCATTCCTTGAGCTATTCATCAGCTTAAGTACTGTACAAGCCTCTCCTTCGATACTTTCTGTGACCCGTTTAACATTTGTAACTTTGGTTGAAGAGTACACAATGGGTCCAGAAAAGGGGCGACTCTTCTGTACTGCCTCAGTGCAATCTACTATTCTTACACTCTTGTACTTGAGTATAATTGTGCCTAATTATAGTAAGATTTTTACTAAACTGTTTATATGAGGCAATAAGGTGTCATTGAACCATTGATGCTACATTGATGGTATAGGTCATAAGTAAGATCATAAGTTCTTGGAGCAGAATTAGGCCATTCGGCCCATTGGGTCTACTCCACCATTCAATCATGCTGATCTATCTCTCCCTCCTAACCCCATTCTCCTGCCTTCTACCCATAACCCCTGACATTCGTACTAATCAAGAAATTCTTGATTCAAGATATTAATTCTGCAGATGTGTTTTACCTACCTTTTTAAACAGTTGTATAATATTAGTTATCTGCCAGTTCAGTGCTACCATACTTTTTGTTATTGATTTGTTAAATATATACGATTTATTTATACCTGATCAAAATATTAAACTTCTACGCGTACTTTTATTGCTTTAACACTTATCTGGAGAACACTTTCAAGATGTTTAGTTGATTGTTGTAATAAATTTAATATAATACATTGAAAAAACATTAAAAAAAATTAAGAGACTGGTATAATGCATAATTCAATCCACTCTTGACACTAAGTGAATTTTGCACATTATATCATTGCTCATAATTTTAACAGATGGATTAAAAATAATTAATTCATGTCTTTGTTAAACTTTGAATGGAAGTATGTTTTGATTTCAGCGTGTGGCCTGGGAAAGAGATTACGTTTCAACCATCTATCTCAGTAGCCACCCAGACCTGGTGAAGATGACATCCTGAATGCAAGCAGAACAGGATCCCAGGTTTCCATCCTGGAGACAAGGGAACTGCTCCAGGCACCAGGTTATCCCCAGGTCCTCCGGTTTTCTCCCACACTCCAAGGATGTACAGGTTTGTAGGTTAATTTGGCTTTGGTAAAAATCGTAAATTGTCCCTAGTGTGTAGGATAGTGCTAGTGTATGTGTATCGCAGGTCAGCGCGGACTTGGTGGGCGAAAGGGCCTATTTCAGCACTGTACCTCTAAAAACTAAATTAAGTCATCGTACTTAAGTTCAGTCATCGTAGAATGAGTTCAGTGACAATTTAGAATCAAAGGACGAGGAAATCCCAGGGGAGAGATTCTCTTAGGGCATCTGGAAGATACTATATTTGACTTTGCAGGCCCTTCTGCAAACAACCTCCCATGGCTATTTGTGCTACCCAGTATTAAAATAGCAATGGGCCTGATTGGCATCATAATAATAATAAATTTATCATGAAATGCTGATTTTTGAAACTTGCATACTGTTACCAATCCACTGGTAGTTACTCCCAAAACCTAACAATTAAATTGATGGCAGAAATTTTCATTCACTATAACACAAGAAAGGAAATGTAATGAATGATAACTTTGCATAGACAGGGAAACAAGTAGCAAGGATTTGGCTGGTGGAAATTGTAAAGCAAATTTCTGTTGTGGATTCTCACCATACCAATAATGGTTAATTTACAAGAAAAATCTATAAGAAAAACATTCCTTGGAATTGCTCTCATTCTGCCGCCATTATTTTGTCAGGATAGCAGGAAACCCCCATTTATTACAATAACACTGTAATTCAGAAGCAGGAACAGTTCCAAGAAAATCTCTGGCCTATGCTTATGTACAGTAAGTAGTTCTTAAATCAGGTCAATTTGCAACATAAATATTGGAGGTTAAAAATAGTTTAGTTGATACTTGATACTTGACTTTATTGTCACATGTACCTCGGTACAGTAAAAAGCTTTGTTTTGCATACAACCTGGTAAAATCGAACAGCAGACCTCACCTAGGCACTACACAAGAGTTGCCACATTTCTGGCGCTGACAAAGTTACCAAAAGTTCATCAAACAGTTATATCTTCTGCTTGCAGCATCAAACCAGGCTAGTCGTCGCACATGGCCCGCAACAAAAGCTTTTCACTGTATCTCGGTACATTTGACAATAAACTAAACTAAACTAAATTAACCAAACTCTTTGTTCTCGGTGCCTCCTCGCCGGTTCCCCCCATCGTTCTCGGAGCTCCCTCGCTGGGTCCCCTCTTCGTTCTCAACATTAACTGCATGGTGGTTATAATAGTAAGATTAAACGAGAACTTACCAGTTCGAAGTTTGATCGTTATTTTATGAGGAGTAACGTTGAGGGATTACATGAAGAAGAACCCGCCAGGACGCATGCGTGTCATTCTTCAAAGCAGCGGTGTGAAATCACAGATAACAGTAATGACTGAACATAGTAAGATTAGAGAAGAGGATACCAGTTGAACCTTATGATCAAGGGTGGGAGCGGAGGGCACGTAATCCCTCAACGTTACTCCTCATAAAATAACGATCAAACTTCGAACTGGTAAGTTCTCGTTTAATCTTACTATTTTACTTCGCAGTCACGTTAGTGACTACGTGAAGATTTCAAAGCTCTGTGATTTCATGCCGTGGAAACGAGTCCATGCATTACATCTGCCTTAATTGACTAAGGGAGGAATTGTGTTAACATGTTTAAACATGAATCTGACATTAAAAATCCATGATAAATTTATTAACGACAAATTATAGCCCCTATTTTATGGGGTGAAATCATATTACAGAACTTTAAATTGATTCTGCAAAAGTTCCAGGTTTAACCACTGGTTTATGGTAGAATTGTTGGAACGTTTTTTCCCTTGACCATCCTGCTGTCTCCAGGATTTGGTCCATCGGTACGTCCAACTCCATAGCTGCCGATGTAACTGCAGCCCTGGTGGAATGAGATTTGAATATGTTAGTATCCACCCCAGCTGTTGTTAAAACCTGTTTCAGCCATCTGGAAATAGTTTGAACCGACACTTTTTTGTGGGGTTGCTTGTGGCTGATTAGTAGTGCCATCTCATTGCCTCTGATGTTTTTGGTGTTCTCCATATATAACAATAAATGTCTTATTATACAGAGACGATCATCTATACGATAGGCCCTAAATTCTATTTTGAGGCCTGATGATCCCGGTCTGTTCTGTTTGACTAATTCGTGAATATGAAAAGTTATATTTCTTGTTGAAGAAGTCATATTGTCCAGCCTTAACTTATGTAAAGACTGTACCCTTTGTGCTGTGACCAAAGCCATCAGCATGACTGTTTTATGCGTCAGTTTTTGCAGGGAGCTGTTGCTGGAGACCAGTTCCTTAGCAACATTAGGACAATACTCACATCCCATATTTGAGAGTACCTGGTTCTTGGGGGATTGATATTAAAAATTCCCCTCATAAGTTTGGTTACCAGGGGGTGAGTCCCAACAGAATGACGCTCTGATCCTCGCCATAGATATGCTGAAAGGGCACTTCTGGCGCAGTTAATGGCACTGTAACTGAGCCCCTCATCATAATGGAGGCCTGCCAGGAATTCCAGAACAGACGTTATGTTCATCGAGCTGTAAGTGTTGTTGTTTCTGTGACAATATATCTCCCATTTCCTGATGTATACCAGATATTGTTTTTTGGTGGACTGCCTGTGAGCCGCTGAGATAATGTTCAATGTTCGGTCTGTCAGTCCCAGTTCCAGTAGAGGTTTCTTTAGACTCTACAAATTAATAAGTTTGTCGTATTATGACATGGATGGCTATCCCCAGTTACGGGATGAACCAACAAATCTGGTGGTTTCAGGATGGTGATACATGGTTCTAAGACCATGTCTAGTATCACAGGGAACCATGGTTGAGTAGGCCAATCGGGCACTACCAAAATACCAGACCGAGTCTTGTTGTATTTTGCGTAACACCCGACTGATGAGGCAGAAAGGAGGGAATGCATAGAAAAACAATTTCCCCCAATGCAGCGAAAAAGCATCTATCGCTGATGCCCCAGGGTCTGGTTCCCAAGAAACATAGTTTGGTAACTGGTGATTGAGTCTAGATGCAAATAGATCGATATCTGGTGTTCCATACCGTGCTACAATTTCAGCAAATACTTTTATATCCAACATCCATTCGATGTTTTCATTGAATTTGCGTGACCTGGTGTCTGCCACTGAATTTAGGTCACCTGGTAGGTAAGTAGCTGATATCCAAATATTTCTCTGGATACACCATTGCCAAATTGTATTAGCCAGATTGTCACATGATGTCGATTTGATTCCACCCATATGGTTAATATATGCCACCACGGTGGTATTGTCCATCTGTAGTCTAACATGCTGGTGGTATATTCCAGAACAGTATGACTTTAGGCCATAGAACGCACCCAACATTTACAGGTAGTTTATGCCAAGTGTCTGTAGTAATGATGCCTCCTGTGCATTCCATCTACCTCCACGGCTGGAGGTGGAATTGGTTGCACCCCAACCAAGTGCACTGGCATCAGTTTGTAGCACCACTGAGGGGTTGCTGATAATGATAGGGCTGGAACAATGCCGAATGTTATCCCTCCACCATTTTAATTCCATAATTGCTTTCATTGGTCTGTCGAAATGACTAGAATTAATTTTGAGTGCTTGTATTTTTGCCCTTTGTAAATTTTGATAATACAAAGGTCCAAATTGTGTGGCTGGAAAAGCAGCCACTATTTTGCCAATCACCCTTGCTACCAATCTGATAGATGGTTCACTGATGTCAATGAGGTTGTTGCAGGCCTCAGTTAAGACTGTAGCCTTGTCCTTTGGTAATGTCACCGACATGTGAATTGAGTCAATAGTGAAGCCCAAGTAATCCATTATGGTGGAAGGCGTTAGTTTAGATTTAACTGGATGGATGATAAACCCCAGTTTCTCAAACAATTGTTTGGTGGCTGATACAGCTAGTTTGGCTAATTCCAAAGTTATGCCCACAATCAAAATGTCATCTAGATAGGCCATGATCATATGTTTTTGTTTCCTAAGAAACGCTAGGGCTGGTTTCAAGATTTTTGTAAACAGCCTGGGGGCTGATGTTAATCCATTTGGTAGAGCTCTATACTGCCACAACTGCCCCATCCAGTTGAATTTTAAATAACGTCTGTGGTCAGTCCGTATAGGCACTGAATAGTAAGCATCTTTTAAATCGATGCTAGCCATGAAGTAGCCTTCGGAAATCAATTGTTTGGCAGTAACAAAGGTTTCCATTTTGAAATGAATATATTGCACATATGTATTCAAGTTGGTCAAATCTATGATGATGCGACAACCACCATCTTTTTTGTTTTTGGTAAAGATATTAGACACAAATTCCAGAGAATCGTGTTGGATTTTTTCAATTACCCCCTTTGCGTGAAGTCTCACCAGTTCAGCATGTGCTTCAAATTTTTCTTTTCGTGAAAGTACGAACGTTCGGTTCGGTACATGCTGAACTGGGGGGCTATTTTTGTGCACAAATTCAATGGTATATCCCTGGATACTGTTTAGGATATAAGTGTCTGTTGTTAATGCACTCCATGCCTCCCAAAAGAAGTGTAATCTCCCACCGATATGTGTATTATCCACACTTCCTATAATTTGTAAGGGACCAGACCCACCTACCTCCATGGTTACCAGTGGAAGGGTTACTTCTTCCTGTGTGGTCTTCGAGGAGGTTGAGGCGCCGGTGTCTGGGTTTGGGTTTGGGGTTTGCGCATTTTCCACGAAGGCCGGTCTGGGCCATGGCCTAAAAAGGACTGCTGTCCTGTACACCCAGCCTTTGAGCTTTCACCAGCTTCTCCTGTTCTGCTGGTGGGTGCGTAAGGGTGCTGTCTGTGGCTGTGGGAGGTCCTTGCTGTTGTCGCCTTTATTAGCCCCAGGGTTTTTGCCTCCTCATCGAGCTCCTTAACCTGCTTGGACAGGTTTCCACCAAATAAAAATATTGGTGGCTTTGTGTCTCCAGGTTTGCACAGGCCTGCAAATTTTGGATTTAAGGCAGGTCGGATGGCACTCTTTCTGATACTATTGATTTCATACTGCTTATTGCAGAATAGTGCCAGTGTATCCTGTTGTTCTTGTGACATTTCCTTCCCATCCACTGTGCGAGCGAATGCTGTGATTCCTGCTGTTAGTAGTTTTAGTATTTTCTGGAGCTTGACATCCATGCTTCTAACTGCTGCTCCGACGTGTTTCCAGATACAATTATTCACGACTGGAACATTCAGGGATACGCAATTTCCTGGTGCCAGATATTTGGCAGTGGTGTCCATCACAGCCTGTTCCTGTAGTTGCTTGAATGACAGGACATCAATGCTGGCAGCTAGTTTCTGTTCTAGGTTTCGTCCAGTCTGATCCGGCTGTATGTAGTTGGACACCATGTCCAGTAGATTTTCTCCTTCCTGCACCCCCTGCATACTTGTAGTTTGTTTGGCAAACCCCTCTTCGGGGTCAGCCCAGAATTGACCCCCAGTACTCCCCTCTGAAGAGGGAGATGCACTGTGCAGCCCTACGTAAGGTACTGCTGTGGGTGTTATGTATGACCCATGGTGACTAGACTCCATCTCCCGGAGTCTGTCACGTTGGAGCATTTGCTCCATAAGCCGCTCCATCCGGCTCCAGCGCGCACGGTCGCTGGCCGCTCGCGGCTCCTCAAAGTCGGACTCATCAGAGTCAACGGCTCTGTTTGTTTTTCGTTTTGCCTTCCCGCCCGGCCGCGGTGTAGATCTGGCTGGTGCGGGGGCTAAGTCGGGCACAGCTGATCCCGGGTGATTCCTGTGCCACCGGCCGCTGCTGGCTGCCCGCAACTCCGCGGTCCTCCCCCGCCAGCTTAGTCGCAGCTCTAGTCGACTTTTTCGATTTGTCCATCGTTTCCCCACCTGTGAAACAGTATGGGAACAATAATGACCGCAGAGTAACCACTTATCTGTCGGTCCCGGCTTTTAAACTTGCCGCTGCGGGGGAACGTCGTTCCACCCCGCCTGTCGTTTCGCAACGCGTGTAGCGATATGACACGCATGCGTCCTGGCAGATTCTTCTTCACGTAGTCACTCACGTGACTCTGAAGTAAAATTTTGTGATTGAGATCATTGTAGAAAATTATTATAAATTGATAAAGCTAATTTTAGTTTAAAATTCTTGTATAGCTAACAAATCCACAGCATTAGTTTATTGGACAGATTAAAGTTCTCAAGTGTAGTTGAGTTTTTGGGACAAATATATATTTATGAGGGACGATGGTGAACTGATTGATTTGCTTTCTCTGGGAGATTAGGTTTTTGCCCACCTGAGATTTCAAAGCAATGAATTTCTATCTCTGGAGGTCCTGATTGTTCCTCCTTGATTGTGTACTGTTAGAATTCATAGTTTAACAATCCTATCAGTCTTATTCCCCAGCTCTTTCCTCATAGTCTTGGATCAAAGGGCATGGATATAGACCACCATGAGGCGCCGAATGATTGGCAGCCCCGCCAACAGTCTATTTGTTTTTTCATATTTTATAAATTTTTTAATGCATTTTATAAGTTTGTGTAAATGTTCTCCGGTTTGTTTTATGTGGGGGGGCCGGGGCAAACTTCGTTTTCAGTTTCTTACCTTGCCGGAGACACGATGTTTCCGGGTTACGTCTTCAGTCGCTCTGCGGCATACCATCGATGGATCTGGAGGCTTCCTCGAAATGACCTTGGGCCCCACCGCAGGGCGCGATCTGTCATGATGATGAGTCATGATAATGATATGCAAATATTTTGACCTTTGTATCAGCTGACTTGGAGGTCAGATCGCTCGTGTGCTGTGTAAGTCAAGGCAGGAGGCCATGGTCGGCGGAGATAATAAACATAGAGACAAAGGAATGTAATCTGTAAATATTCTGTCAGTATTATTATTCCACATCGTAGGCGAAGATGTGACAGATCACTTGTCTGGGATCACTCCAACCATGGCCTGCGGACTTACCATCAAGGGCTCGCAGTCTCGGGAGAGGCTAGTCGTGAGCTCTGACGAACGCAGAGGCCCGGCGCGGGGTTCGATCGCCCGGCGCGGGGGAGCTGACATCCCCCCGATGCAGGAGCAGGATCGCCCTGACGTGGAGGGCCCAAAACGGCGCCAACTACGGGAGTCAAGATCATCCCATCAACGAAGGGCTTGAGGGAGAGCTAAGGGAAGAGATTGAACTTTATTTCGCCTTCCATCAAAGTGAGGAATGTGGAGGAGTCACTGTGGTGGATATTTATGTTAAAATGTGTTTTGTGTGTTCTGTTGCTTTTTATTTGTATGACTGACTTGGCAAATGAAATTCCTCGTATGTTGCAAAACATACTTGGCTAATAAAGTATTATTGTGATTGTGATTGTGATTCATTGATTGTGAAGAGCTAGAATATGAAATGTTTACATAATGCACTAATAATAAGACTAGTAATGCTAGACACCATGCACTTCTTAAATAAAGTTGTTCCAATGGCTGTATGGCAGCTTCATCAGAGACCCAAATCTACCTGGTTCAACCCCTTCCCTATGAGCTGTGCATTAAAACATTTCAGTGGAAGAACAAAAATTATGTTAAGACCTAAGGACGGAAAGTGAATCAGTGCTTTCTCATTTGCCCTTATTGCCAAAGAAGCCAATTCGATTGACTAATCTGAATGAATTAAGGATAAAGGGGAAATCTTTTAGGACTGAGATGAGAAAAACATTTTTTACACTGAGAGTGGTGAATCTCTGGAATTCTCTGCCACAGATGTAGTTGAGTCCAGTTCATTGGCTATATTTAAGAGGGAGTTAGATGTGGCCCTTGTGGCTAAAGGGATCAGGGGGTATGGAGAGAAAGCAGGTACAGGATACTGAGTTGGATAATCAGCCATGATCATATTGAATGGTGGTGCAGGCTTGAAGAGCCGAATGGCCTACTCCTGCACCTATTTTCTATGTTTCTATGAAAGATGTTAAAAGTGTTCTGGCCTTTAGGTGCTAATCATGTTCCCAGCCCTTCTGATAGCCTTGATCTCCAAATGAATAGAAAAGCAGGCCAATTGAACTTGCAATTTACTGGCTCCACATAGACACATATATCAGTGAGAATAATGCATATGACACCTCTTCCAGTACAATTTAAAGTGGCATCAACAGGATTGCAGGTAAGCCTCAGTCCAGCGTTGTGTACAAACCTAGTTGTTCCAGGAACAAGCAACAAAGACCACTCCATGGACAAATTGGTTTAACTTAACTTGCAATGCTCCAGATACAAATTTCAATCATGTAGGACTGAATAAAACTGTAACATAAACAAATTTCAAGGCTAACATTTCAGGTCAATGACAATTCACATAATGAAATGTCATCAACCTGATAGATTCAGAGAATCATAAAATGATACAACACAGAAAGAGGACCATATTGGTGGGCGGCGCGACTCTCGTCAGCAGCGGCCTCTGCAGTCCGTCTGTGTTTTATTATTTTTTGTCTTGTTTTTATGTAGTTTCTGTTTTTTTTTTTGTTGGGGTATGTGTGTGGGGGTGTGGGGGGGAGGGGGTAACTTTAAAATCTTTCCCCTGCACGGGAGACCCGACCTTTTCTTTGTCGGGTCTCCGTTGTCGTTGGGGCTGCAACGTGGAGCGGCCTCCAACAGGAACGACCTGGGGCTCCAGTCACGGAGCTGCCGACTACTCACCGTCACGGAGCTGGCCGAGTCCGGAGAGGGTGGTGCTGTGGTGGACGCTGCTGCCACCCGACCTCCGGAGATTCGGAGGCTGCAACTGCGGGTTTGGCGGACGGCGGCACCGGGAGCCCGCGGGTCCCTGCTGGGTGACCGCTTTTCGGGGCTTCCGCAACGGCAACTTCTCCCGCCCGAGTTGTGGGGTTGAAGATTACCTGAGCGGGGCCTTACACCATCGCCCCGCGCGGCTTGGAATGGCCGCGGGACTCTGCGAGCGCACGCCGGGGGCTCTAACACCAAGACCCGGTGCGCGACCTTGCATCACCCGGCGTGGCTTTAATGGCCGCGGGACAATCGCCATCGCCAGCCGGGGGCTTTGACTTTGACTCTGACTCTGACATGGGGGGGGGGAGGGCAGTGGAGAGATAAGTTTTTTTTGCCTTCCATCACAACGATGTGATGGATGTTTGTGTAAACTGTGTTGTGTCTCGGGTCTTTTTGTTTTGTAATGTATGGCTGCAGAAACGACATTTCGTTTGGACCTCAAGGGGTCCAAATGACAATAAATTGAATTGTATTGTATTGTATTCAGCCCATCTCATCCTTGTCAAAAGGGGTTACAAATCAAATCAAATACGTTTATTGTCATTGCACAACTGTACAACGAAATTTCATTGCTTCTCCTTCAGTGGTATACATATTAGGTATGTTGCAAAAATTAACTTCAGCGGTGCTGCAGTTCTGTCGCTGCCTGTGTGCGCGACTTTGGCACCTTTGCGAGGGGGGCTATTGAAATCGAGGTTGTTCAGCCTGCTTAGTTGCTGACGAAAAATCGCTGCGACATTCGTTCGCTGCAGCTATTTTAAAACTAAATTGGGTTATTTAATTGTTATAGTAGATTAAAAATCATCCTCTAAAGCCGTGAACGCCGACAACGGGACGGATCTTATGTAGGGGACAAGGCAAGGTAGGTTGTTTATTTTTACATTAAAAAGTGCTTCTTAAGATCCCTTTATTCAAAATTTTAAGTTGTAAGTACGTGACTTGGGGGCCCATTCCAACCCGCAGTATCTTTCATGCCAACATGGGCTTCAAATCCACCGCAATGGCAACGTTCCAAACCAGCGCATTCCACAAAATCCCACTCGCAAGCTGATTTAAATGGCCATTAATTTACAGCAATTGAACACTAAATTCCTTCCATTTGGCCTATAAATTAATGTCAATGAGATTTAAAAATCATGTTTTATTGTGAATTCTTGTGTGAATGTTCTTTGGACACTTAGGCTATTTAAAAATGTTAATCTTTCCTTAAGAAATGGATAGATGTTTAGATCTAGTAATTGAATTTTGGAATTAGCTACAATTGGGTAACTAACTAATTATATGCTTTAATTTCAGGTCATCCAAGTAAGATTGTTTAATATTTGTTTCAGAATGCTGCAATCTATAATAACTGAAAATTTCTTTCAGTTCTCTTAATTTTTAATAAAGTTATGGCCATTTGACTGTCCTTGATCATAACTTTTGTGTTAAGTTAATGGAAAATGAATAGGAAACAAGATGCTAATTTCCGAGTATGAAAATGGCCATAACTTGTTTAATACTGAATATATGAAAGTGAATTAGGTGTCAAATTAAACTTCTTTTTATGCTTTATCTAATGGGATAAATTGCAGACTTGATTTTTTTAAATCTCAAAATTTTGTAACATTGCTATACATATAAGACACGGGATAAAAGATTAAAAGAACAAAAACACAAACAACCATTGACTCTCATATACCGGCAAGATAAATAAACGAAATTAATAAATAGATAATAGAAATATAAAAAAATATTGCGCATTATATTGCACCACGAATTGTGTTGTGTTGCCCGCAGTGTTGTCTATCTGAGTTTAGTTCTTATATGGCACATGGGTAGAAACTGTTAATTAGTCTACAAGTGCGGGCCTTCAGAGACCTGTATCGCCACCCAGAGGGCAGCAGAGTGAAAAGGTGGTTTAGCAGGGTGGGATGAGTCCTGTTTGATGTTTGTGGCCTGACGTAAGTATCAGGCCCTGTAAATGTCATCCAGGGAGGGTAGTTGAGCATTTGTGATGCTCTGTGCTGTTTTAATAACTCTCTGTAGTGCCTTCCTTTCAGCCACAGTGCAGCTAGCAAACCACACCAGGATGCCATAGGAGAGGATGCTTTCAGGGCCGGATTTAGATGAAGAGAGGCCCTAAGCTGTTCAACTTGTGAGGCCCCCTCCGCGTTGGTTTTCAGCGCTGGCGGCGAGGCAGTGGCCATGGCGGCCAAATTTCCCACAATTCAAAGCGAGGGAGAAAGTGCCCAGCACCGACCTGTTGCCTTTGCAGTGCGCATGCGCAGGGCGGCCGATGATGTGCTGGCCGTGGTTGTGCGCATGTGCAGGGGGGAGGACGTGCAGGCTGCAGCAATGCGCATGTACAAGGCGGCCTGCCGTGCCGGCGGATGAGGTGCGAGCGGAGCCCGGCGGCCCGGACACGGATAGCGGGGGGAGATGGAGAGAGAGAGATAGAGAGGGGGGCCTGCCCAGAGTTGAACGGTAGGTGTCCTGCCTTGGCCAGAGGCCCCCTAGATTTCGAGGCCCTAGGTTTCAGCCTATGAAGCCAAGTGGTAAATCTGGCTCTGCGAGGCCCCCCTAGACCTCGAGGCCCTAAGCTTAAGCTTGTCTAGCTTATATGTAAATCTGGCCCTGGATGCTTTCCATGGCGCACCGGTAGAAGGACAGCAGCAGCTGCTGTGAAATGTTCGCTCTCTGCAGAGACCTCAGGAAATATAGCCGCTGCTGTGACTTCATCACGAGAGTGATGGTGTTCACTGTCCATGTGAGGTCCTGGGAGATGTATATACCCAAGAACTTAGAAACATAGAAACATAGAAATTAGGTGCAGGAGTAGGCCATTCAGCCCTTCGAGCCTGCACCGCCATTCAATATGATCATGGCTGATCATCCAACTCAGTATCCCGTACCTGCCTTCTCTCCATACCCTCTGATCCCCTTAGCCACAAGGGCCACATCTAACTCCTTCTTAAATATAGCCAATGAACTGGCCTCGACTACCCTCTGTGGCAGGGAGTTCCAGAGATTCACCACTCTCTGTGTGAAAAAAGTTCTTCTCATCTCGGTTTTAAAGGATTTCCCCCTTATCCTTAAGCTGTGACCCCTTGTCCTGGACTTCCCCAACATCGGGAGCAATCTTCCTGCATCTAGCCTGTCCAACCCCTTAAGAATTTTGTACGTTTCTATAAGATCCCCTCTCAATCTCCTAAATTCTAGAGAGTATAAACCAAGTCTATCCAGTCTTTCTTCATAAGACAGTCCTGACATCCCAGGAATCAGTCTGGTGAACCTTCTCTGCACTCCCTCTATGGCAATAATGTCCTTCCTCAGATTTGGAGACCAAAACTGTACGCAATACTCCAGGTGTGGTCTCACCAAGACCCTGTACAACTGCAGTAGAACCTCCCTGCTCCTATACTCAAATCCTTTTGCTATGAAAGCTAACATACCATTCGCTTTCTTCACTGCCTGCTGCACCTGCATGCCCACTTTCAATGACTGGTGTACCATGACACCCAGGTCTCGCTGCATCTCCCCTTTTCCTAGTCGGCCACCATTTAGATAATAGTCTGCTTTCCTGTTTTTGCCACCAAAATGGATAACCTCACATTTATCCACATTATACTGCATCTGCCAAACATTTGCCCACTCACCCAGCCTATCCAAGTCACCTTGCAGTCTCCTAGCATCCTCCTCACAGCTAACACTGCCCCCCAGCTTAGTGTCATCCGCAAACTTGGAGATATTGCCTTCAATTCCCTCATCCAGATCATTAATATATATTGTAAATAGCTGGGGTCCCAGCACTGAGCCTTGCGGTACCCCACTAGTCACTGCCTGCCATTGTGAAAAGGACCCGTTTACTCCTACTCTTTGCTTCCTGTTTGCCAGCCAGTTCTCTATCCACATCAATACTGAACCCCCAATGCCGTGTGCTTTAAGTTTGTAAACTAATCTCTTATGTGGGACCTTGTCGAAAGCCTTCTGGAAGTCCAGATACACCACATCCACTGGTTCTCCCCTATCCACGCTACTAGTTACATCCTCGAAAAATTCTATAAGATTCGTCAGACATGATTTACCTTTTGTAAATCCATGCTGACTTTGGACTTCCGGTGGCGCTATGGAGGCTTGAGTCCAGCGCCAACTAGCTCCGTGCCGAAGAAATTAAATACGGGAGAAAATCGGGTCTTACCTGCAGCGATCGCGATCTGAACGGCTGCCTGCGTGACGTCATCAGGCGCGCGACTTTATGGTATGGCGCTACAACGTACCCCCCCCCGTGGGACACAAAAAAAAGCCGGTAAAGGGAAACCGCAGATGGAAGAGGAAGGCCCTACAGAGGCCTCGGCCTCAGTTACAACGACGGCCCAGGAAGACCCTCCGAAGAAAATGAAACAGAAAAGGTCTGAAATGGAGGATCTTAAAATCTTTCTCGCTGCCGAAATGAAAACCTTTGGAGAGAAGTTTGGAGAGAAGTTTAAAGAGGAACTCGACTCTTTTAAGGTAGATTTTAAAGCAGAAATGCTTTTTACCGTTCAACAAATGCTGGAAATCTGGAAGAGGACGAGGGAGGAAGAGATCAAGGATCAGATGGAAGTGCTGGAAACCAGGCTCGTTTCGGTGGAAACGAAGGTTAAAACGGAGGTGGACCCCATTCATCACGCACTTGATCAACATAGAACAGCGATAACCGAACTTGAGAAATGGGCGACGACAAGTGCGGAAACTGTAAGTCGACTCCTTATTGAAAACCAACGCCTCTCCGATATGGTGATCAAATTAAATGATAAGTGTATTGATTTGGAGGGGCGTCAAAGACGTAAGAATCTAAGAATTGTAGGGGTGAAAGAAGGAAGTGAGAAGGAAATGGGCACTCGGGATTTTGTGGCAGACCTATTACAAAAAGCCTTAAAATTGGATCACAAACCTTCACTCGGTCGAGCTCATAGAGCGCAGCGACGTCGTACACAAGATGATGCCCATCCAAGACAAATTATCGTAAAGGTGCAATTGGATCATGAATTTGATGATATAATGAAGAAAATTGTTCGAGGCGGACAGCTCCTTTTTGAAGGTGTGAGATTCAGTATTTACCGAGATTATCCGGCAGAAGTCTTCAAGAAAAGAGCGCTGTTCACTGAGACAAAGAGAATACTGAAGAATGTACCTGATTTGAAATACAGCTTGTTTTACCCCGCAAGACTAAGAGTCTTCTACAAGTCCAAGGAGCACTTTTTTACAGACCATGAAAAAGCACTGGAATATGCCAAAGAAGTCGGTAACATGACCACAGACTGAAGATTTTACATTACTCCTTAGGAGTCAAGCCAGATCTAAAAGGACCTTTAAAGTTCTTTTAAGAGCTTTAAGGACATTCGGAAACCGAAATGGACGGAGGACATTGGATAAAACCGTGATCTTTGTATTTTTGTTTATTAATCAATATTATTATCTGTATATTCATACCTAACTATATATGTAACAACTAATACTTATTAAATATCTATATTACCACTAAAATTATTAACATTAACATTTCTCATAAAAATTTAATACTGTATATGATTGATAACAATGATTAATAATTAATAGTCTTCGATTAACGTAGAAATGAATTACATACTTATATTATATAGGAAGATATGCAAGAGGTAAATTAGCCTACGTCATTAAAAAAGTTTAACGGTTTTTCTCTTTATTTTTCGATTTAAAATTAAATTTATAGATTTAGCGAAAAAATTAATATGATATGTAGAGAATAATAACATTGTGAATTTTTGCTGTTTTTGAACTTTTCTGCAGGGTTACGTGCTTATGTATGTATACATATGGGTATATATATATATATATATATATGTGTATATTGTGTGTGTGTATGTATGGGTATGTAAATAAGTTTGTTACTCCCAAAGAAGTTATTTGAATGTTAGAAATAATCTTTTTTTTTTTTTCTTCGGGCACGGAGCTGGAAAAATTTTTTTTACAAAGGCTACGGAAGTCTTTAGAATTCTAGCCACGTTAGTGTGGCTATCACTAACTACACTAATTGTAGATGTAGTTCTTTTTCTTTCACCCTATACTAACCAACTCTATCACTTTTTTCACTTTAAATATTTTTATAACTTAATGTTTGAATGGAAAAATAAGACTGATACAAGGAGATGTGTTCGGAAGAGCGATGTATATGATTTTAAATTCATCTATTTGAGGTTCGGGAGCAGGGTCAGGTTCTATGTGTTGTACCTTCTGCTCGGTTATAGACCACCTTAGAAACAATATGCAAGATGTTAATATGACAAGAGGGGGTCAGGGAATAACATTTTGTAGTTGGAATGTCAAGGGAATCAATGAACCAATTAAGAGAGGTAAAGTGTTGGCACATCTAAATTTAATCAAAACAGATATAATATTTCTTCAAGAAACACACCTTAAAAAGGAATCTCAACATAGACTTAAAGCTAGGTGGATCGCTGAATCATATCATTCCTCCTTTTCCCATAAGTCCAGAGGAGTTGCAATACTAATTCGTAAAGGAATACCTTTTAAGAACTCTTCAACAATAGTGGATATTGATGGTAGATATATTATATTAGTTGGAGAGTTAAATGGAGAAAAAGTGATTCTTCTTAATGTTTATGGGCCTAATTTTGATAACCCCAAGTTTTTTAATAAAACATTTAATAAAATTCCTGAATTTACACAATATAAATTAATAATTGGAGGAGACTTCAATTGTACATTAGATCC
This sequence comes from Amblyraja radiata, assembly GCF_010909765.2. Taxonomy (NCBI): domain Eukaryota; kingdom Metazoa; phylum Chordata; class Chondrichthyes; order Rajiformes; family Rajidae; genus Amblyraja; species Amblyraja radiata. The sequence goes on along the minus strand of NC_045958.1, from coordinate 47,387,013 downwards.
ATACTTAGATAGATCATCAAGGCAAAAAAAAGTAAAATCTCAATCAAGTGTATTTCTAAATTCATTTATTAATACCACTAATATTAAGGATGTCTGGAGAATAGAAAACCCAACTGGACGGGAATATTCATTTTACTCACCAGTACACAAAACATACTCAAGAATAGATTATTTTTTAGTTGACTCTACGTTTATCCCATTTATTTATAATTCAAAATACCATAACATTATAATCTCAGATCACGCACCTGTAACATTCATGATTAAATTAAATGGAATGTCCGAGAAACAAGCATATTGGAGATTTAACCCACAAATTTTGAACGAAAGATCATGCCAGGAATATATTATTAAACAGATTCAAATATTTTTTGAGGTAAATGACAACCCTGACACACCTACTTCTCTTATGTGGGAAACGTTTAAAGCGTATGTTCGAGGTACATTAATCTCTGCTCAAACATTTTATAATAAAGAGAACAGGATGAAGCAACAAACATTGGAAAGTGAAATCAAGCAACTAGATATAGAAAATGCGAGAATGCCATCTACTTTAAAACATAATAAAATTGCTGTATTGAAATATAAATTAAATAAAATGTATTCAGAACAAGTAATAAAACTTTATCAAAAAACCAAACAATTACATTTTGAATTTGGAGACAAACCACAAAAATTATTAGCACGTCAGTTACGAAAAATGGAAGGGGAAAAAACAATTCATAAAATTAGAACAGAGACAGGAGAATTATTAAAAATGCCCAAGGACATAAATGATAGATTTCTCCAATACTATCATAACCTTTATTCAACTAAAACCGTAGCACAATCAGAAGGAATAGCAGATTTTTTAATAAAATGTAATTTAAAAGGTTTAGATTCAAACGATAGAGAATTATTAGAAAGGGAGATTACGATAAAGGATATTGAGGAGTCTATTGGCTCTTTAAAAAATGGTAAAGCAGTAGGACCAGATGGTTTAGGTTCCGAATTTTATTAAAAAATTTATGATTTGCGTAGCCCACGTTTACAAAAACTGTATGAGTATATATATACTCAACAGAAACTTCCAGACACTTTAAATGAATCAATAATAACACTTATTCCTAAAGCTGATAAAGATCTGGAAGACCCGGGATCATACAGAGCAATTGCACTTTTAAATACAGATCAGAAAATTTAAACTAAAATACTAGCGCATAGATTAAGTACAGTGATGAATAAATTAATACACCCTGACCAAACAGGCTTTATTCAGAAACGGTACTCATATTATAATCTAAGAAGATTATTTAATATTATATATTCCAAGAGAATTATTAATGAAGATCTAGCAATAATTTCACTTGACGCTGAAAAAGCATTTGATCAGGTCGAATGGCCTTACTTATTTTCGGTGATGGAAAATATGCAGCTAGGGGAGAAATTCTGTACATGGATAAAACTGTTATATACAAATCCCACGGCTAGAATATTTACAAACCAAAGGTTGTCATCTAAATTTAGCCTATCTAGAGGTTGTAGACAAGGATGCCCATTATCTCCATTATTATTTGCGCTTGCTATTGAGCCACTGGCAGAAAGAGTAAGGGGGCATCCGGAAATACATGGGTATAACACAAAGGACACAGTGAATAAAATTTCTCTATACGCAGATGATGTATTAATTTACATTACAAAACCAGAAATTAGTATTCCAAACTTATTAAAGCTAATAACCCAATTTGGTTCACTTTCAGGATACAGAATAAATTGGAATAAAAGTGAAATTATGCCAATAAGGGAACATAACAAACAGATAATACAACAATTTCCATTTAAAATAGTAAATGAAAAATTTAAATATCTAGGTATTTATGTAACTAAGATATATACATCATTATTTAAAGCAAATTTTCCCCCATTACTGAACAAACTACATAAGAATATTCAATACTGGAAAACACTTCCTATCTCAATGGTAGGCAAAATCAATGCCATAAAAATGATTTTTTTACCGCAAATATTATACCTTTTTCAGACAATTCCGATATATTTGGCAAAAAACTTTTTTTTTAAATTGGACTCTATTGTTAATGATTTTATCTGGGATTATAAGAATCATAGGATAAACAAAAGTCACTTGTGTAAATCAAAAATAAATGGAGGCTTGGTTTTACCCAATTTTTTGTTTTATTTCTGGGCAGTTAACATTAAAAATATGAATTTCTGGTTGGAAGAAATAGATCATCAACCAGACTGGTTAAAAATGGAAAAGGAAGATTGTTTACCTTTTGATATCGGTTCGATATTATTTGCTACGTCTAAATTAAACAAAAAAATTTGTAGGGGAAACCCTATAATATTTAGTGCTATACGAATTTGGAAACAATTAAAAAAGACATTAAAATTAGATAATTTATCACTTTTTCTTCCAATTGTGAATAATCCTTTGTTTAAGCCTTCATGGTTGGACGGGGGTTTTACACAATGGAAGAATTATGGAATTAAAAATATGGGACAACTTTACAAGGAAGGCACTTTTCTGACATTTCAGGAGTTGCAACAGACTTATGGACTTCGAGGAAATGATTATTTCAGATATCTTCAACTTAGAGATTATGTAAAATCGAACTCCCAAAATTTTCGAATTAGAAATTCAGAAATTCTTGATGAATGTTGGAACAAACATCCTAATACAGAAAAATTAATATCTAATATATATAATATCTTATTAGACAGTGACATTCCTTCGACGGACTTACACAGACAAACATGGGAAAAAGAATTAAATCAAGTAATAACGAAAGATACTTGGGAAGAAAGTTTGCAACACATACATCAGTGTTCACTAAACGCCAGACATTCTCTAATACAATTTAAAGTAATACATAGGTTACATTATTCAAAAACAAAACTACATAAAATTTTTCAACATATCTCACCTATATGTGATAAATGTCAACATTTAGAAGCTACATTATCTCATATGTTTGCAAACTGTATAAAAATTAAAAAATTCTGGGTAAATATTTTTAGTATAATATCTAAAGTAACCAGCACACAATTGGACCCAGATCCAAAATTAATAATACTCGGAATATTAGAATTAAATCAAACACTTAGAACAACACAAAGAAACTTTATTGATTATAGTTTAATAACAGGAAAAAAATTAATTCTAAAATTTTGGAAAGGCCCTACAGCCCCCACAATCAAAATGTGGATTATAGAAATGACGGAGACCTTAAGCGTGGAAAGAATCAGATTTTCCCTGTTGGACAAACAGGAATTATTCGTTGGAACATGGTCTCCTTTTATTGATTATTTAAAGGGTCAGAATGGTTCAGCACAGGAACCTGACTAGCACGCGGGCTAAAGAATGGATGAAATACTATACTCTGAAATGTACGAATATATCTCGAATGAAGTCTTTTTTATTTTAATAAATTTTTCCATTCTTCTTTAACTATCTTTTTCCTTTTTTTTTTTTTTTTTTTTTTTTTTTTTGTTTGTTTTTGTTTTTGTTTTTCTTCTCTTTCTTTTCTTTCTTTACTTCATCTATCTCTTTAGTTCCATCTAGTTTAAAAAAAAAAAAAGGCAAAAAGTATTGGAGACAATGTAATAATAATTGACAATATTAGCAATTTAAAAATGTAAGACTGTAATGATGTAAATAGGTTATGTACCCATCTCCAATAAAAAAATATTTAAAAAAATTAAATAAATAAATCCATGCTGACTTTGTCCAATGATTTCACCACTTTCCAAATGTGCTGCTATCCCATCTTTAATAACTGACTCTAGCAGTTTCCCCACTACCGATGTTAGACTAACTGGTCTGTAATTCCCCGTTTTCTCTCTCCCTCCCTTCTTAAAAAGTGGGGTTACGTTTGCTACCCGCCAATCCTCAGGAACTACTCCAGAATCGAAAGAGTTTTGAAAGATTATTACTAATGCATCCATGCTTAAAGTCAGTGACTCTCTCCACCATGTCTCCTTTGATGTAGAGAGGAGCAGGTTCCTCTCTCCTCCTCCTGAAGTCAATAACCAGTTCTTTTGTTTTGGTTGGGTTGAGTACCAGGTTATTTTTAGTGCACCAGACAGTCAGTTTTTGGACTTCATCTCTGTAGGCAGACTCGTCGTTGTTATTTATCAACCCCACTACAGTCGTGTCATCTGCAAACTTAATGATCCGGTTTGTGCTGTGTGTTGGTGTGCAGTCATGGGTGTATATTGTGTATAAGATAGGACTCAGCACACAACCATGTGGCGCTCCTGTGCTGAGCGTCAGGACTGGGGAGTGATTGGACCCCATCCTGACAGTCTGTGGGCGATCTGTTAAGAAGTCCTTGATCCATCTGCATGCGTTGGCATTAACACCCAGGTCAGACAGTTTGTCCACCATTCTGCTGGGGATGATGGTATTGAATGCAGAACTAAAATCTACAAACAACATCCTCACATATGAGCCAGGGCGCTCCAGCTGAGTCAGTGCAGAATGTAGGGCGTCCTCTGTTGACCTATTAGCTTGTCAAAAGGGGTTACCAAATAAATTAGTCCCACTTGCCTCCAACTGCCCATATCCCTTCAAACTTTTCCTATCCATTAATCTGTCTTAGTGTCCTTTAACTGTTGTAATTGTTCCTGACTCTGCCACTTGCTCTGGCAGCTTGTGCAATGTCCGCCCCATCCTCTGTGTGAAAACCTGATATGTTGTTCCCTCTCCCTCTATGAGGGGGGACCTCATTGAAACATACCGAATAGTTAAAGGCTTGGATAGAGTGGATGTGGAGAGGATGTTTCCACTGGTTGGAGAGTCTAGGGCCAGAGATCATAGCCTCAGAATTAAAGGACGTTCCTTTTGGAAGATGAGGAGGAATTTATTTAGTAAGAAGGTGGTGAATCTGTGGAGGCCAAGTCAATGATTATTTTTATGGCAGAGATAGATAGATTCTTGATTGGTACAGTTGTCAAGGGTTATGGTGGAGAAGGCAGGATAATGGGGTTAGGAGGGAGAGAAAGAAGGGTCTAGACCCAAAACATCACCCATTCCTTCTCTCCAGAGATGCTGCTTGTCTCGCTGGGTTACTCCAGCTTTTTGTGTCAGCTTTCTTCAATCAGCCATGATTGATTGGTGGAGTACTTGATGGGCCGAATGTCATTCTGCTCCTATCACATATTACCTATGACCTCTCCGCTGATGCAGGCTGATTTGCTGAGTATTTCTGCTTGGATTTTGAGAACAGATTATGCCAGCCTTTCTCAGTTTTCCAGAAATAATGTTACTGCTCAATGTTATTTGGCCTTGCATTGCTCTAGGCTATGGCAGGATATATCAGCAGCATTAGTTAATCAGCAGTAAAAGATGCTCACCTTCACCCAAGTACTAACTTTTCTTACAAAAGGAATGTCCTACGCCTCCACAGAAATACTGCAGCCCCGCTGTTGACTGGGGAGACTAGATGAATCTATAAACTGTTTTCCTGTCAATGATGGCCACAATGCATGCTGTTAACAGAATTGCATTTCAGGACTTGATAGGTACCAATAAATTAGGCTGATTAATGGAGGCACAAATCCAGGCCTGGGAGAATGATGTTAGCTGGCTCTTGTTGTCATCTGTCAGTACAGTCAAATGTTGCCAATACTCCAGCCTCCTCCCTCCGTACACTAGGCCAGTAGAAGGGAGGAAGTAACAAAAGTCTGTCCAAAACCTTGCAGCTCCCAGTAATTCTGTGTCAGGAGACAGTAACCATGAGCGGAAGGGCATCTGTCAGATTAATGATCGAGAATGTTCAGAATTTGGCTTAGCAGTTAACAGTGAACTTTATACAATCAATGGCAAGCCTGTAATATTAACAGAAAATTCACATTACACAAGATCTTACATCACATGTGCTTTAACGGGTCATGTATACAAGGCCACAGCATTTGACGCAGAAGATACAGCAGCTAATTGCATCTTTGAACTCTTTCCATGAATATATCTCAAGAACTAGACTAAGTGGGACCCGTTGGGTCCCAGCATCACACAGGAGGGCTGGTCATCCAACGCAATATTCCACCTCTCCACCAATTCTAATATTGGTGGCCAGTTGCGGGGGGGGGGGGGGGGCGTTCTGGAGCGCTAGTATGGGTGTTGTGGGCTGAAGGGACTGGTTTCCAGAGGGCTAGTATGCAAATTGTGCGCCAAATGGATTCTTGGGCTGGCGTCTCAGTCAATCAAGCCTGATGTGCTGGCAACTCACTCACGGCTGGTGGGCTGGTAGTTCACTCATGGCTAATCCTTGAAATTCTATTTCAAGCAGGGTATAAGGCCACCAAATTCAAGTGCAGTTTCATACCATTTGAAGTAGGGTGCAAAGCCACTAAACACAGCGAGTCGTGACCTCTCTCTCCTCCTTCTTGCAGAGACTGAGCCACACCCACATTTCCGGGTTTTATAACCCCTCCCCTCCCCCCCCCTCCCCCCCACCGGAAAAGGTGTGGCTTTCATGGAGTGATTGACAGGAGAGACATTCTCAACATTTTTTTAAAAACTAATAACACTTTTATTTTTCATTGATGGGAAGAATTCTCTGCATCTGCTCAGCGGAGGGGGACTGAGTAAGATGGCCAAAAATCACAGCCGTAAGTGGTAGCGTTTTACCTAAAATCAATATACAGTGCAAACAGGAAGTAAGTGCATTTACAGTAGTGCCTTTTAATTTCAAGCCAAAGCACCCAAGCCACCATTTGCAGTAAGTAGTGCATTTCAACTTCATGCCACTATTTGCAATAAGTGGTGTCTTTAAACTTCAAGCCACACCCAAGCCACCATTTGCAGTAAGCACTGCCTTTCAACTTCATGCCACCATTTGCAGTAAGTAATGCCTTTCAACTTCAAGCCACACCCAAGCCACACCCAAGCCATCATTTGCAGTTAGTGCCTTTCAACTTCAAAGCTCCCAAGCCGCCATTTGCAGTAAGTAGTGTCTTTCAACTTCATGCTACCATTAGCAGTAAATAGTGCCTTTCAACTTCAAGCCAATGCACCCACGCCCCCATTTGCAGTAAGTAATGCATTTTAACTTCAAGCCATTGCACCCAAGCCACCATCTGCAGTAATAGTGCCTTTCAACTTCAAGCCAAAGCTCCCAAGCCACCATTTTCAGTAAGTAGTGCCTTTCAACTTCATGCCACCATTTGCAGTAAGGAGTGCCTTTCAATTTAAAGACACACCCAAGCCAAGCCTGGGGGGAGGGAGGGCTTTCTGGAGCGCTAGTATGAATCATTTTAGAACCAATAGACATTTTTTTTGCAAGCTTTAGAACCAGTCATTTTTTTGCAAGCTTTAGAACCAATAGACATTTTTTTTGCAAGCTTTAGAACCAATAGTCATTTTTTGCAAGCTTTAGAACCAATAGAGACACATTTTGCAAGGTTTAGAACCAATGGACATTTTTTTGCAAGGTTTAGGACCAATAGACATTTTTTGCAAGCTTTAGAACCAATAGACATTTTTTTGCAAGCTTTGGAACCAATGGTCATTTTTTTGCAAGCTTTAGAACCAATAGTCATTTTTTTTGCAAGCTTTAGAACCAATAGTCATTTTTTGCAAGCTTTAGAACCAATAGAGACACATTTTGCAAGGTTTAGAACCAATGGACATTTTTTTGCAAGGTTTAGGACCAATAGACATTTTTTGCAAGCTTTAGAACCAATAGACATTTTTTGCAAGCTTTAGAACCAATAGACACTTTTTGCAAGCTTTAGAACCAATAGACATTTTTTTGCAAGCTTTAGAACCAATAGACATTTTTTTGCAAGCTTTAGAACCAATAGTCACTTTTTTTGCAAGCTTTAGAACCAATAGACATTTTTTGCAAGCTTTGGAACCAATAGAGACACTTTTTGTAAGCATTAGAACCAATAGACATTTTTTGAAAGCTTTAGAACCAATAGACATTTTTTTGCAAGCTTTAGAACCAATAGACATTTTTTTTGCATGCCTTAGAACCAATAGACACATTCTGCAAGCATTTTAGAACCACTAAGGGCACTTACATTTGAGTAGACATGTGTTCAGTGTTATTCACAGCTCAGAGAAACGTGACCCTCTGCCTTCCTCCATCTTGAAGAGTGAGTGAGGCACACCACTTCCTGGTTTTATAGTCCCTCCCCCCTGCGGGAGCAGCAGAGAGAATGGGGAGTTTTGTAAAAACATTAATATCTCTGTCATTCTATAATCGACGGGAAAAATCCTCGGCACACATGTGGCGGAGGGGGGCTCTGAGCAAGGTGGCCAAAAATGACGGCCATAGGTGGCGGCGTTCTCTCGGAAATCGCAGCACAGATGGCCAAAACCGGTCAAGAACAGACTTTTAGTAATATAGATAGAAGATAGATAGATAGAAGATAGAAGATAGAAGATAGATAGATAGATAGATGGTTCAGACTGTCACTCATTATCCTCTTCTACACTCTCTCTCTCTCTCTGAATCGTTAGTTCTTAACTGTTTCCTTTCGTGGTGGCACAGAGGGAAGAGCTGCTGTCTCACAGTTCCAGTAGCCTGAGTTATATCCTGGTTCTGTTTGTGCAGGTTTGTCTCTAGGTGCTCCAGGTTCCTCCCACATACCAAGTGTGTGCGGATTAGGTTAATTGACCATTTTAAATTTCCACAAGTGAGTAGGTAAGTGGGTGAATCTGGGAAGAGTTGATGGGACTGTGGGGAACATAAAATGAGAATACTGCACAATTGGTGTAAAAGGTTGGCATTGACTCAATGGGCCAGCGAACTTACTTCTACGCTATATAATTTCAAACCTTTAAAACTTCAGGAGTTGGTGAACCCTCTTTTCCGCCACCAGTTACATTAGCTTTCTCAGTTATCCAATTATAGGGCCCATATACACAAGAAATTCTTTAAATTTAAGACCAGCTTGAAAATGTATTCTTTCCTTATTTCTTGTGCATATTTTCTGTTACTCTCCCGACAATTCTCGACAACCCAACTGTGCATCCCTTCCCGATTGTGGAGTTGTAATTTATATAAACGACATAAACATGGACAAAATAGAGTCCTTAGATAATGTAAAAGATAGACACTAAATGCTGGAGTAACACAGTGGGTCAGGTAGCATCTCTGGAGAAAAGGAATAGATGATGTTGCAGGTCGAGACCCTTCTTTAGATAATGTACCACCTGCTCCATTGGCAAGGTTATCAATATGCCATGTGCACACTGATCCATTGTTACATTATCTCCTTTGTGTGCTGCAGGGTGCATCTTTACATAAGCACTACTCATGTTTGCAAATGTAAAGTAACATACCTGAAACGACATCAAATAACCTGGAAGTAGACAACATTGCATAATCACATTAATAGGCCACGTTGCCCCTGTAAAGGGCTACACTCTGCAAAGATAATATGCCCCTTCCCAAAGGCCTCCCTAATTACTAACGTGTGTTCGTAAATATTTTAATTAGCATAATCAATCAATATGAATGGTAGAAAACCTAGACATGATATTGCCAAACTAATTTTGGCTCCTTATCACAATTCCCCTTCACCTGTGGAAAATTTAAATTTGTAATGTCTCCCCATTTCTGGACTGCTGCTGATTCTCCCACTTCTCCATTAAGCATTTACCATGTTATTATGATTATTCCGAGTGGTATTATTGGTAAGTAGTGATGGTATTGTTGTTGTTGTTTTTAATATTATGCAAATTAAACCAGTTGAGTTTCTGGACAGTCCATGGCACAAATCTAGCTCAAAGGTAAAATTCAAAACGAACTGATATTTTGAACCCCAGGCATTCTTTGATTGATAAATAAGAAATAGAACGTCTGAAGAAGGGTCCCGACCTGAAACGTCACCCATCCTTTTTCTCTAGAGATACTGCCCGGCCCGCTGTGTTACTCCAGAACTTTGTGTCTATCTTGGTATAAACCAGAATCTGCAGTTCTTTGTTTCTCCAATAAGAATTAGTAATTATGATTGGCGTAAGACCTGATTTTCATCGGGCTAGCAGTAATAATGATTTCTAGTCTAAAGTATGGCATCTCATTACTTATCAATAGCATCTTTAATTGTTCCTTCTCAGTTGACTGTAACCGATCATTATGCTGCCATTCGAAAATATTGGTACTATACCAAGCTGAGCTGAGGGTATCCACAAAAAGTGAAAGCCGTTTGTAAATTGATTCAAATACACATTCCTTTTTCCCTTATTTTGTCGTTTAGTTTAGTTTAGTTTAGAGATACAGCGTGGTAACAGGCCCTTCTTCCCACCGAGTTCGCATCGACCAGCAATCCTCGTACACTAACTCTATCCTAACACACTGGGGACAATTTACAATTTTACCAAGCCAATTAACTTACAAACCTGTATATCTTTGGAGTGTGGCAGGAAACCAGAGCACCCGGAGAAAACCCACGCAAGTCACGGAGAGAAAGTACAAACTACGTACAGACAGCTCCCGTAGTCAGGATTGAACCCGGGTCTCTGGCGCTGTCAGGCAGCATCTCTACCGCTGTGCCACCGTGCCACACTACTCCAACACACTTCACTCCCACATACACCTAGATATTTCTTAGGCCCCAACCTTTCATCAAGAATGCACATGTAGATATGCATGTGAAGCAGGGCATGTAGGGGGGGGAACTAAGCATCAAATAATCTAGAACACAGAAGACTTCAGTGAGATGGTAATTGCTGAAGAATCCTCTGACAGCAGTTCGATGTGATGCTCCCTTCCGGGTAATTCTACCTCCATCAATGTCAAACCCTAGCCCTTTTTAGTGGATGCACAGCTAAACTGGTTACATACAAAGAGAAGCTTAATCCTGATCAGGCTGCAGAGTCCCTCCAAGGCAACAAAACAGTCGCTTTAAGATGTAAATAATCTTTTCATGCTTCCAATCTTGTAAAGGCAGTTGACTTGTTTTAGGATGGAGAGCCAAGAGAAGAAGCACAGCCAATTCTATTTGCCAGGATTTTGTTTATCCAGATTATATAATGAGATTATACAATGAAAGGGGATCCATTAATATTCTGCACAAGCTGTCCCCAGCTATCATCTCATTTTTGTAGCTTTGGCCTGCTCCGGAGAAACAGCTTGATGGAAATGTGGAAAACCAGGCCAGCACATTCAAATTAGATGGTTATGTTTATGAAAAAAATATGAGTGCTCATGAGAAGAAAATATTGCCTCGTCCAATATGTAAAGTTGAAATTAATTTTAACTAGTTGACAGCCTTTGCCAGAGTTGTAGGAAATATCAAAGGAAAGAGATGTTAAGTAAAAATTAAGTGAAAGGAAACCGATTAAGCAGACACAAAACAGACTGTGTATGTCACAGTTATGCCAGGCACAGAATGGAAACGCAGGTAGGTTGCCTTGTGGGTATAGAACCATAGAAAAACATAGAAAAATAGGTGCATCAGTAGGCCAGTAGGCCCTTTGAGCCAGCACCACCGTGCAATATGATCATGACTAATAATCTAAAATCAGTACCCCGTTCCTGCTTTTTCCCCAAACCCTTGATCCCTTTAGCCCAAAGAGCTAAATCTAACTCCCTCTTGAAAACATCCAGTGAATTGGCCTCCACTGCCTTCTGTGGCAGAGAATTCCACAGATTCACAACTCTCTGGGTGAAAATGTTTTTCCACGTCTCAGTCCTAAATGGCCTATCCTTTATTCTTAAACTGTGAATCCTGGTTCTGGACTTCCCCAACATCGGGAACATTTTTTATGCATCTAGCCTGTACAATCCTTTAAGAATTTTATATATTTTTATAAGATCTCCTCTCATCCTTCTAAATTCGGGTGACTACAAGCCCAGTCAACCCATTCTTTCATCATATGTCAGTCCCGCCATCCCGGGAATTAACCTGGTGAATCTATGCAGCACTCCCTCAATAGCAATAATGTCCTTCCTCAAATTAGGGGACCAAAATTGCACACAGTTCTCCGAGTGCGGTCTCACCAGGGCCCTGTGCGACAGCAGTAGGACCTCCTACTAAACTCAAATCCGTTTGCAATGAAGGCCAACATGCCATTAGCCTTCTTCACTGCCTGCTGTACCTGCATGCTTACTTTCAGTGACTGGTGTACAAGCACACCCAGGTCTAGTTGCACCTCCCCTTTTCCTAATTTGATACCATTCAGATAATAATCTGCCTCCCTGTTCTTGCCACCAAAGTGGATAACCTCACATTTATTCACATAATACTGCATCTGCCATTCATCTGCCCACTCACCCAACCTATCCAAGTCACCCTGCAGCCTCATAGCATCCTCCTCATAGCTCACACTCCCACCCAGCTTTGTGTCTTCCGCAAACTTGGAGATGGCACATTTAATTCCCTCGTCTAAATCATTAATCTATCTATCTATATTACTAAATGTCTGTTCTTGACCGGTTTTGGCCATCTGGGCTGCGATTTCCGAGAGAACGCCGCCACCTATGGCCATAATTTTTGGCCACCTTGCTCAGAGCCCCACTCCGCCGCATGTGTGCCGAGGATTTTTCCCGTCGATTAAAAATGACAGAGATATTAATGTTTCTACAAAACTCCCCATTCTCTCTGCTGCCCACGCTGGTGGCAGGGGGGAGGGACTATAAAACCAGGAAGTGGTGTGCCTCACTCACTCTTCAAGATGGAGGAAGGCAGAGGGTCACGTTTCTCTGAGCTGTGAATAACACTGAACACATGTCTACTCAAATGTAAGTGCCCTTAGTGGTCCTAAAATGCTGGCAGAATGTGTCTATTGGTTCTAAAGCGTGCAAAAAAAGTGTCTATTGGTTCTAAAGCTTGCAAAAAAATGTCTATTCGTTCTAAAGCTTTCAAAAAATGTCTATTGGTTCTAATGCTTGCAAAAAGTGTCTCTATTGGCTCTAAAGCTTGCAAAAAAACGTCTATTGGTTCTAACGGTTGCAAAAAAAGTGACTATTGGTTCTAAAGCTTGCAAAAAAATGTCTATTGGTTCTAAAGCTTGCAAAAAATGTCTCTTGGTTCTAAAGCTTGCAAAAAGTGTCTATTGGTTCTAAAGCTTACAAAAAAATGTCTATTGGTTCTAAAGCTTGCAAAAAATGTCTATTGGTTCAAAAGCTTGCAAAAAACTATTGGTTATAAAGCTTGCAAAATTTGTCTATATTGGTTCTAAAGCTTGCAAAAAAATGTCTATTGGTTCTAAAGCTTTCAAACAAAATGTCTATTGGTTCTAAAGCTTGCAAAAAAAATGTCTATTGGTTCTAAAGCTTGCAAATAAAATGTCTATTGGTTCTAAAGCTTGCAAAATGTGTCTCTATTGGTTCTAAAGCTTGCAAAAAATGTCTATTCGTTCTAAAGCTTGCAAAAAATGTCTATTGGTTCTAAAGCTTGAAAAATAAATGTCTATTGGTTCTAAAATGATTCATACCAGCGTTCCAGAAAGCCCTCCCCCCCCCCCCTGGTTGGCTTGGCTTGGGAGTGTCTTGAAATTGAAAGGGACTCCTTACTGCAAATGGTGGCATGAAGTTGAAAGGCACTACTTACTGAAAATGGTGGCTTGGGAGCTTTTGCTTGAAGTTGAAAGGCACTATTACTGCAATTGGTGGCTTAGTTGCTTTGGCTTGAAGTTGAAAGGCACTACTTACTGCAAATTATGTCTTGGGTGTGGCTTGAAGTTGAAAGACACCACTTACTGCAAATGGTGGCATGAAGTTGAAAGGCACTACTTACTGCAAATGGTGGATTGGTTGCTTTGGCTTGAAGTTGAAAGGCAATACTTACTGCAAATGGTGGCTTGGGTGTGGCTTGAAGTTGAAAGGCACTACTTACTGCAAATGGGGGACGTGGGTGCATTGGCCTGAAGTTGAAAGACACTACTTACTGCAAATTGTGGCTTGAAGTTGAAAGGCACTACTTACTGCAAATGGCGGCATGAAGTTGAAAGACACTACTTACTGTAAATGGTGGCTTGGGTGTTTTGGCTTGAGGTTGAAAGCACTACTTACTGCAAATGGTGGCTTGAGAGCTTCGGTTTGAAGTTGAAAGGCACTACTTACTGCAAATGGTGGCTTGGGTGTGGTTTGAAGTTGAAAGACACCACTTATTGCAAATGATGGCTTGGGTGTGGCTTGAAGTTGAAATACACCACTTACTGCAAATGGTGGCTTGGGAGCTTTGAAGTTGAAAGGCACTACTTACTGCATATGATGGCTTGGGTGTGGCTTGAAGTTGAAAGACACCACTTACTGCAAATGATGGCTTGGGTGTGGCTTGAAGTTGAAAGACACCACTTACTGCAAATGGTGGTATGAAGTTGAAAGGCACTACTTACTGCAAATGGAGGCTTGGGAGCTTTGGCTTGAAGTTGAAAGGCACTATTACTGCGAATGGTGGCTTGGGTGTGGCTTGAAGTTGAAAGGCACTACTTACTGCAAATGGAGACTTGGGATCTTTGGCTTGAAGTTGAAAGGCACTATTACTGCAAATGGTGGCTTGGGTGTGGCTTGAAGTTGAAAGGCACTAATTACTGCAGATGGTGGCTTGGGTGCAATGGCTTGAAGTTGAAAGTACTACTTACTGCAAATGGTGGCTTCGGAGCTTTGGTTTGAAGTTGAAAGGCACTATTACTGCGAATGGTGGCTTGGGTGTGGCTTGAAGTTGAAAGGCACTACTTACTGCAAATGGGGGACCTGGGTACATTGGCCTGAAGTTGAAAGGCACTACTTACTGCAAATGGTGGCATGGAGTTGAAAGACACTACTTACTGCAAATGGTGGCTTGGGTGTTTTGGCTTGAAGTTGAAAGCACTACTTACTGCAAATGGTGGCTTGGGAGCTTTTGTTTGAAGTTGAAAGGCACTACTTACTGCAAATGGTGGCTTGGGTGTGGCTTGAAGTTGAAAGACACCACTTATTGCAAATGATGGCTTGGGTGTGGCTTGAAGTTGCAATATACCACTTACTGCAAATGGTGGCTTGGGAGTTTTGAAGTTGAAAGGTACTACGTACTGCAAAATGATGGCTTGGGTGTGGCTTGAAGTTGAAAGACACCACTTACTGCAAATGATGGCTTGGGTGTGACTTGAAGTTGAAAGACACCACTTACTGCAAATGGTGGCTTGGGAGCTTTGACTTGAAGTTGAAAGGCACTACTTACTGCAAATGGAGGCTTGGGAGCTTTGGCTTGAAGTTGAAAGGCACTATTACTGCGAATGGTGGCTTGGTTGCTTTGGCTTGAAGTTGAAAGGCACTATTACTGCAAATGGTGGCTTGGGTGTGGCTTGAAGTTGAAAGGCACTAATTACTGCAGATGGTGGCTTGAGTAAAATAGCTTGAAGTTAAAATGCATTACTTACTGCAAATTGTGGCTTGAAGTTGAAGGGCACTACTTACTGCAAATGGTGGCTTGGGTGCTTTGGCTTTAAGTTGAAAGGCACTGCAAATGGTGGCATGAAGTTGAAAGGCACTACTTACTGCAAGTGGTGGCTTGGGAGCTTTGGTTTGCAGTTGAAAGGCACTACTTACTGCAAATGGTGGCTTGGGAGCTTTGGCTTGAAGTAGAAAAGGCACTATTACTGCAAATTGTGGCTTGAAGTTGAAAGGCACTACTTACTGCAAGTGGTGGCTTGGGTGCTTTGGCTTGAAGTTAAAAGGCACTACTGTAAATGCACTTCCTGTTTGCACTGGATTTTAGATAAAATGCTACCACTTACGGCTGTGATTTTTAGCCATCTTACTCAGTCCCCCTCCGCTGAGCAGATGCAGAGAATTCTTCCCATCAATGAAAAATAAAAGTGTTATTAGTTTTTTTTTAAATGTTGAGAATCTCTCTCCTGTCAATCACTCCATGAAAACCACACCTTTTCCGGTGGTGGGGGGGGAGGGGTTATAAAACCCGGAAATGTGGGTGTGGCTCAGTCTCTGCAAGATGGAGGAGGGAGAGATCACGACTCGCTGTCTTTAGTGGCTTTGCACCCTACTTCAAATGGTATGAAACTGCACTTGAATTTAGTGGCCTTATAACCTGCTTGAAATAGAATTTCAAGGATTAGCCGTGAGTCAACTACCAGCCCACCAGCCGTGAGTGAGTTGCCAGCACATCAAGCTTGATTGACTGAGACGGCAGCCCAAGAATCCATTTGGCGCACAATTTGCATACTAGCCCTCTGGATACAATTTGCATACCAGTCCCTTCAGCCCACAACACCCATACTAGCGCTCCAGAAAGCCCCCCCCCCCCCAAACTGGCCACCAATATTAGAATTGGTGGAGAGGTGGAATATTGCGTTGGATGACCAGCCCTCCTGTGTGATACTGGGACCCAACGGGTCCCACTTAGTCTAGTATATATTATAAATAACTGGGGTCACAGCAACGAGCCTTGCGGCACCCCACAAGTTACTGCCATTCTGAAAAAGGCCCGTTAATTCCTACTCTTTGCTTCCTGTCTGCCAACCACCTCTCTGTCCATGTCAATACCCAACCCATGTGCTCTAACTTTGCTCACTAATCTCTTGTGTGGGATCTTGTCAAAGGCTGTGTGAAAGTCCAGATACACCATATCCAATGGCTCTCCCTTATCCATTCTACTTGTTACATCCTCAAAATATTTCCAGAAGATTAGTCAAGCATGATTTCCGCTTTAAATATCCATGTTGACTTTGACCGTTCCTGTCACTGCTTTCCAAATGCGCTGCTATAACATCTCTAATAATCGACTCAAACATCTTCCCCACTACCGATGTAAGACTAAATGGTCTATAATTCCCTGTTTTCTCTCTCCTTCCTTTCTTAAAAAGTGGAGATACATTGGCTACCCTCCAGTCCACAGTATTTCAGGTACACTCTGCAAAAGTCTACATTTTGACATTTATATCCAGCTGATTGCTCTCACTCACCCACATGCCTGCATGTGCCATCAATTCTATTAAATGGCAAAGCAAAATCATTGGCAACTCTTTTATGAATGCCCTCCATGCAGAGGCGATACCATTGAACAATTCAGAATTTGGAGACACATTGTGGAAACAGGCCGTTCGGCCCACCCAGTCTATGCCGACCACTGATCACCCATCCACACTAGTTCTATGTTACCCCACTTTCTCATCCACTCCCTGCACCAAAGGATCAAAATACAGAGGCAAGTTAACCTACAAACCTGCATATCTTTTTTCGATGTGGGAGGAAACCAGAGCACCCGCGGTTTCAGGGAGAACATGCAAAGTCCACCCTGACAGCACACAAGGTCAAGATCGAGCTCATGTCAGTGACACTGTGCTGTGCTGTGTCACCCTGCATATTTTTTGTAATAATTTTTTTATAACCTTTACCAATTTTTAGTTAGTCACAGATCCTCAACAGATGCATAAAGCATAAAAGAAAAGAAATTGATTTAAGCATAAATTAAAGGAAATTGCATTTAAATATCATTTTTTCATACCTTATTTGGGCTGCCCCATAACAATTCATAGCCAATTGCATATGTCTAACTTATGTTGGAAGCCTGTTTGCCAATTTGTGTTGAGTTATCTCCCACAAACAGCAATACAGAAATGATTTGAGTATTTTTTATTCGATTGAGTGAGGGATAAATCTTGGTCAAAGCTCCAGGGTTAACTCTGCAGCTAATTTACAATTCTATGAACTGTCCTAAACTCACCTGAGAGAGCGGAGGGTTTTAATTTAATGTGACATCTGAAAGACAGTTAGTTGAACAGTCAGTCGTCCCTTGGTACTGCCTTGGATTGAGAATGTAGCCATCTGGGCTCGGGGTTCTAGAGTTAGAGCTGAACTCACAATCCAAATAGTTGAGTCATTGCTTGCAATATGAAGATAAGCTGGCCAGAGCTTGGGCCAGCAATAGCATATTTTGCCTGCAGCCTTTGCCAGTTGAGAGCATGCTCTGATCCTTTGTACCATTGAATATGAATTCCATATTTATGTCAGAACTGTAGCTGCAAAATGAAACATAAAAATCGAGGAAACGATATCATGACAAGATATGTAGGAAGGAACTGCAGATGCTAGTTTATACCAAAGATAGACACAAAATGCTGGAGTAACTCAGAGGGTCAGGAAGCATCTCTGGAAAAAATAAATAGGTGATGTTTCAGGTCAGAACCCTTCTTTCTTCAGAGGAAGGTAAGGATGCCTGAAGAAGGGTTGTGACCCAAAACGTCACCTTTTATTTCTCCTGAGATGCTGCCTGATCCGCCGAGTTACTCCAGCATATTGTGGCTATCATGATAAGATATCCCTGCATAAATATATAGCTTTGTATCACAATTATTTTTACTGAAAAAAAACAGGGATTGTCCTCCTGTGCATATTTTTGTTTCAGAAACATAACTGCAAGGTTACATATTTGTAACAAAACAACCATAAATATCTCAACAGGCCAATGTACCAACATAGTTCTCATTTGATCTCTTTTCAAAAAGGCTCAATTTCTCTTTTTTTTTGCATGCAATGTCATCTCACTTGCTGGGATTTGCCTTGGTACTTTTCTGAATTATTTCAATGTCTCTACAGCTAGGCTCATCATCAAGGTGCATTCTGACCAGAACACAATAACGATTGATCATTACTGCCGATTTATAATTTGCAGTTTTGTGGCCCATTTGCGTAGTGGGTTACCCCTCTTCATTATTCAAGCATATGAATGCTGAGTCTTACAACACTGCAGTGTTTAATCTCTGCTTCACTGGTTGGAAGCTCAACAGTCAGCCATAGGCTATATGAACCATCTGCATTTGTCTCATCTAGGTCCAAAATATCTCACCATGTATCCAGATAATTTGACCTTTAGCACTTGAGCCTCCCCCCCCCCCAATCCCCCATCCCCCACTCTCCAGTCACAGGAAACATCCTCCCTGATTGCCATAATTCCAGTCACGTCAGAATTTTGTATGCTTCAGCAAGATCCCCTCTCATTCTTTTAACTCCCTAGGCAACCCAATCTCTCTTTGTTTGATAGTTCTGTCATCCATTGAATTTTTGTTGCATCCCCTCCATGACAAGTTTATCCTTTCTTACATAGGGGAGACCAAAACCACACAGAATTGTGGCAAGGCAACCCTTGCTCCAATGTCCAAAACCTCTTGCCAACAATACCATTTGCTTTCTTAACTGCTTACTTCATCTCCATGTTTGGTTTCAGTGAATAATTTGCAAGGACACCCAGATCCTTTTGCTTATAATCATTTTCCAATTTATTCCCACTCAATCAACTTGGCCAAATCACCTTGAAGCCTCTTTCCATCCTTCGCACAATCCTCAATCCCACCCAGTTTTATGCAATCTACTCTTCATTGCTTTCAGTTCCTTCATCCAAATTATTGACGTATTATGAGTGGATGCGGCTCAGGCATTGATCCCGACAGCAGCCTTTAGTCTCTGCCTGCCATCCCAAGAAAGTCCCATTTATACCTCTTTGTTTCCTGTCTACAACCAATTTTCAATCAGTGCCAGTCATATCATCTATATTACTAAAAGTCTGTTCTTGACCGGTTTTGGCCATCTGTGCTGCGATTTCCGAGAGAACGCCGCCACCTATGGCCGTCATTTTTTGCCACCTTGCTCAGAGCCCCCCTCCGCCGCATGTGTGCCGAGGGTTTTTCCCGTCGATTATAGAATGACAGAGATATTAATGTTTTTACAAAACTCCCCATTCTCTCTGCTGCCCCCGCAGGGGGGAGGGACTATAAAACCAGGAAGTGGTGTGTCTCACTCACTCTTCAAGATGGAGGAAGGCAGAGGGTCACGTTTCTCTGAGCTGTGAATAACACTGAACACATGTCTACTCAAATGTAAGTGCCCTTAGTGGTTCTAAGATGCTTGCAGATTGTGTATATTGGTTCTAAAGAATCCAAAAACCCTATAATTGGATAACTGAGAAAGCTAATGTAACTTGTGGCGGAAAAGAGGGTTCACCAACTCCTGAAGTTTTAAAGGTTTGAAATTATATAGCGTAGAAGTAAGTTCGCTGGCCCATTGAGTCCATGCCAACCTTTTACACCAATTGTGCAGTATTCTCATTTTATGTTCCCCACAGTCCCATCAACTCTTCCCAGATTCACCCACTTACCTACTCACTTGTGGAAATTTAAAATGGTCAATTAACCTAATCCGCACACACTTGGTATGTGGGAGGAACCTGGAGCACCTAGAGACAAACCTGCACAAACAGAACCAGGATATAACTCAGGCTACTGGAACTGTGAGACAGCAGCTCTTCCCTCTGTGCCACCACGAAAGGAAACAGTTAAGAACTAACGATTCAGAGAGAGAGAGTGTAGAAGAGGATGAGTGACAGTCTGAACCATCTATCTATCTATCTATCTATCATCTATCTATCTATCTATCTATCTATCTATCTATCTATCTATCTATCTATCTATCTTCTATCTATCTATCTATCTATCTATCTATCTATCTATCTATCTATCTTTCTATCTTCTATCTATCTATCTGTCTTCTATCTATATTACTAAAAGTCTGTTCTTGACCGTTTTTGGCCATCTGTGCTGCGATTTCCGAGAGAACGCCGCCACCTATGGCCGTCATTTTTTGCCACCTTGCTCAGAGCCCCCCTCCGCCGCATGTGTGCCGAGGATTTTTCCCGTCGATTATAGAATGACAGAGATATTAATGTTTTTACAAAACTCCCCATTCTCTCTGCTGCCCCCGCAGGGGGGAGGGACTATAAAACCAGGAAGTGGTGTGTCTCACTCACTCTTCAAGATGGAGGAAGGCAGAGGGTCACGTTTCTCTGAGCTGTGAATAACACTGAACACATGTCTACTCAAATGTAAGTGCCCTTAGTGGTTCTAAAATGCTTGCAGAATGTGTATATTGGTTCTAAAGCGTGCAAAAAAAGTGTCTATTGGTTCTAAAACTTGCAAAAAAATGTCTATTGGTTCTAAAGCTTTCAAAAAATGTCTATTGGTTCTAATGCTTGCAAAAGGTGTCTCTATTGGTTCTAAATCTTGCAAAAAGTGTCTCTGTTGATTTTAAAGTTTGCAAAAAATGTTTCTATTGGTTCTAAAGCTTGCAAAAAAATGTCTATTGGTTCTAAGCTTGCAAAAAAATGTCTATTGGTTCTAAAGCTGGCAAAAATATGTCTATTGGTTCTAAAGCTGGCAAAAATATGTCTATTGGTT
Organism: Amblyraja radiata; assembly: GCF_010909765.2. Lineage (NCBI taxonomy): Eukaryota > Metazoa > Chordata > Chondrichthyes > Rajiformes > Rajidae > Amblyraja > Amblyraja radiata. The sequence continues at coordinate 47,365,889 of NC_045958.1, read as the reverse complement.
CTAAAGCTGGCAAAAATATGTCTATTGGTTCTAAAGCTGGCAGGAAATATGTCTCTATTGGTTCTAAACTGGCAAAAATATGTCCATTGGTTCTAAAGCTGGCAAATATATGTCTATTGATTCTAAAGTTTGCAAAAAATGTCTCTATTGGTTCTAAAGCTTGCAAAAAAATGTCTATTGGTTCTAAGCTTGCAATAAAAAATGTCTATTGGTTCTAAGCTTGCAAAAAAATGTCTATTGGTTCTAAACCTTGCAAAAAAATGTCTATTGGTTCTAAAGCTTGCAAAAAATGTCTATTGGTTCTAAAGCTGGCAAAAAATGTCTATTGGTTCTAAAGCTTGCAAAAAGTGTCTCTATTGGTTCTAAAGCTTGCAAAAAATGTCTATTGGTTCTAAAGCTTGCAAAAAAATGTCTATTGGTTCTAAAGCTTGCAGAAAATGTCTATTGGTTCTAAAGCTTGAAAAAAAAATGTCTATTGGTTCTAAAGCTTGCATAAAAATGTCTATTGGTTCTAAAGCTTGCAAAATGTGTCTCTATTGGTTCTAAAGCTAGCAAAAAAATGACATTAGTTCTAACGTTTGCAAAAAAATGACATTGGTTCTAAAGCTTGCAAAAAAATGTCATTGGTTCTAAAGCTTGCAAAAAAATGACTATTGGTTCTAAAGCTTGCAAAAAAAATGTCTATCGGTTCTAAAGCTTGCAAAAAAATGTCTATTGGTTCTAAAGCTTGCAAATAAATGTCTATTGGTTCTAAATCTTGCAAATAAATGTCTATTGGTTCTAAAATGATTCATACTAGCGCTTCAGAAAGCCCTCCCCCCTCCCCCCTGATTGGCTTGGCTTGGGTGTGTCTTGAAATTGAATGGCACTCCTTCCTGCAAATGGTGGCATGAAGTTGAAAGGCACTACTTACTGAAAATGGTGGCTTGGGAGCTTTGGCTTGAAGTTGAAAGGCACTATTACTGCAATTGGTGGCTTGGTTGCTTTGGCTTGAAGTTGAAAGGCACTACTTACTGCAAATGGTGGCTTGGTTGCTTTGGCTTGAAGTTGAAAGGCACTACTTACTGCAAATGGTGGCTTGTGTGTGGCTTGAAGTTGAAAGGCATTACTTACTGCAAAGGTGGGACGTGGGTTCATTGGCCTGAAGTTGAAAGGCAGTACTTACTGCAAATTGTGGCTTGAAGTTGAAAGGCACTACTTACTGCAAATGGTGGCATGGAGTTGAAAGACACTACTTACTGCAAATGGTGGCATGGAGTTGAAAGACACTACTTACTGCAAATGGTGGCTTGGGTGTTTTGGCTTGAAGTTGAAAGCACTACTTACTGCAAATGGTGGCTTGGGTGTGGCTTGAAGTTGAAAGACACCCACTTATTGCAAATGATGGCTTGGGTGTGGCTTGAAGTTGAAATACACCACTTACTGCAAATGGTGGCTTGGGAGCTTTGAAGTTGAAAGGCACTACGTACTGCAAATTATGGCTTGGGTGTGGCTTGAAGTTGAAAGACACCACTTACTGCAAATGGTGGCATGAAGTTGATAAGCACTACTTACTGCAAATGGTGGCTTGGGAGCTTTGGCCAGAAGTTGAAAGGCACTATTACTGCGAATGGTGGCTTGGTTGCTTTGGCTTGAAGTTGAAAGGCACTATTACTGCAAATGGTGGCTTGGGTGTGGCTTGAAGTTGAAAGGCACTAATTACTGTAGATGGTGGCTTGGGTGCAATGGCTTGAAGTTAAAATGCATTACTTACTGCAAATTGTGACTTGAAGTTGAAAGACACCACTTACTGCAAATGGTGGCATGAAGTTGAAAAGCACTACTTACTGCAAATGGTGGCTTGGGAGCTTTGGCCAGAAGTTGAAAGGCACTATTACTGCGAATGGTGGCTTGGTTGCTTTGGCTTGAAGTAGAAAAGGCACTATTACTGCAAATTGTGGCTTGAAGTTGAAAGGCACTACTTACTGCAAGTGGTGACTTGGGAGCTTTGGCTTGAAGTTGAAAGGCACTATTACTGCAAATTGTGGCTTGAAGTTGAAAGGTACTACTTACTACAAATGGTGGCATGAGGTTGACTATTGGTTCTAAAGCTGGCAAAAATATGTCTATTGGTTCTAAAGCTGGCAAAAATATGTCTATTGGCTCTAAAGCTGGCAACAAATATGTCTATTGGTTCTAAAGCTTGCAAAAAAATGTCTATTGGTTCTAAAGCTTGCAAAAAAATGTCTATTGGTTCTAAAGCTTGCAAAAAAATGTCTATTGGTTCTAAAGCTTGCAAAAAAAATGTCTATTGGTTCTAAAATGATTCATACGAGCGCTCCAGAAAGCCCTCCCCACCCTCCCCCCCCCCCCCCCCCCCTTCCCCTCCCCCCCTTCGCCTCCCCCCCCTTCCCCTCCCCCCTGGTTGGCTTGGCTTGGGTGTGTCTTGAAATTGAAAGGCACTCCTTACTGCAAATGGTGGCATGAAGTTGAAAGGCACTATTACTGCAATTGGTGGCTTGGTTACTTTGGCTTGAAGTTGAAAGGCACTACTTACTGCAAATGGTGGCTTGGTTGCTTTGGCTTGAAGTTGAAAGGCACTACTTACTGCAAATGGTGGCTTGGTTGCTTTGGCTTGAATTTGAAAGGCACTACATACTGCAAATCATGGCTTTGGTGTGGCTTGGGTGTGGCTTGAAGTTGAAAGACACCACTTACTGCAAATGGTGGCATGAAGTTGAAAGGCACTACTTACTGCAAATGGATTGGTTGCTTTGGCTTGAAGTTGAAAGGCACTACTTACTGCAAATGGTGGCTTGGGTGTGGCTTGAAGTTGAAAGGCACTACTTACTGCAAATGGGGGACGTGAGTGCATTGGCCTGAAGTTGAAAGGCACTACTTACTGCAAATTGTGGCTTGAAGTTGAAAGGCACTACTTACTGCAAATGGTGGCATGAAGTTGAAAGACACTACTTACTACAAATGGTGGCTTGGGAGCTTTGGTTTGAAGTTGAAAGGCACTACTTACTGCAAATGGTGGCTTGGGTGTGGCTTGAAGTTGAAATACACCACTTATTGCAAATGGTGGCATGAAGTTGAAAGGCTCTACTTACTGCAAATGGTGGCTTGGGTGCTTTGGCTTGAAGTTGAAAGGCACTACTTACTGCAAATGATGGCTTGGGTGTGGCTTGAAGTTGAAAGACACCACTTACTGCAAATGGTGGCATGAAGTTGAAAGGCACTACTTACTGCAAATGGATTGGTTGCTTTGGCTTGAAGTTGAAAGGCACTACTTATTGCAAATGGTGGCTTGGGTGTGGCTTGAAGTTGAAAGGCACTACTTACTGCAAATGGGGGACGTGGGTGCATTGGCCTGAAGTTGAAAGGCACTACTTACTGCAAATTGTGGCTTGAAGTTGAAAGGCACTACTTACTGCAAATGGTGGCATGAGGTTGAAAGACACTACTTACTGCAAATGGTGGCTTGGGAGCTTTGGTTTGATGTTGAAAGGCACTACTTACTGCAAATGGTGGCTTGGGTGTGGCTTGAAGTTGAAAGACACCACTTATTGCAAATGGTGGCATGAATTTGAAAGGCACTACTTACTGCAAATGGTGGCTTGGGTGCTTTGGCTTGAAGTTAAAAGGCACTATTGTAAATGCACTTACTTCCTGTTTGCACTGTATATTGATTTTAGATAAAACGCTACCACTTACGGCTGTGATTTTTGGCCATCTTACTCAGTGCCCCTCCGCTGAGCAGATGCAGAGAATTCTTCTCATGAATGAAAAATAAAAGTGTTATTAATTTTTTTTTAAATGTTGAGAATCTCTCTCCTGTCAATCATTCCATGAAAGCCACACCTTTTCCGGTGGGCGGGTGAGGGGAGGGGTTATAAAACCCGGAAATGTGGGTGTGGCTCAGTCTCTGCAAGATGGAGGAGGGAGAGGTCACGACTCGCTGTCTTTAGTGGCTTTGCACCCTACTTCAAATGGTATGAAACTGCACTTGAATTTGGTGGCCTTATACCCTGCTTGAAAAAGAATTTCAAGGATTAGCCGTGAGTCAACTACCAGCCCACCAGCCGTGAGTGAGTTGCCAGCACATCAGGCTTGATTGACTGAGACGCCAGCCCAAGAATTCATTTGGCGCACAATTTGCATACTAGCCCTCTGGAAACCAGTCCCTTCAGCCCACAACACCCATACTAGCGCTCCAGAAAGCCCCCCCCCCCCAACTGGCCACCAATATTAGAATTGGTGGAGAGGTGGAATATTGCGTTGGATGACCAGCCCTCCTGTGTGATGCTGGGACCCAACGGGTCCCACTTAGTCTAGTTTGACACTATAAATCTCTTCTAGAGAAAGAGCATATCAATATGGTGCTTTCTGCGTAATAATGAGATGCAACTGACAAATGGCAATGAAATATTACTGCATAAATTTAATAGAGGGTTCGAAATAACTAATGCTAAGATGCAGGATATTACTGCAGTTAATGCAACTGCACACATCCACAATAACCTGACTTGAAATCCTCAAAAAAAACTTGTTACTAATTTATTTGACGCTTGAAGGAAAGCCACGGATTTTCCAGTTAGCAAAGAACATGAGTATCATAAAACAGATTATCGAATATTATGACATTGCTGTTTCTGGAAGCTTGCTGTGAAAACAGTGTCTGTCTCCATTCCTGTGTTATAACAGTGACCACGTTGAAATCAGCTACAAAGCTGTTTGAGAACTCCTGAAAATGTGAAAGCTGCTATAGAATTGCAACAAAATTGAACCGCTGTAAAACTTCAATGTGCCTTAAGGACATTGAGGATGCATGTCACATTACCTGTTTGTTTGTGGAAGTAACATGTACCACAGGTTTGTCCCACAGTTCAGTCAACGTCCTTGGGGCTAACATTATTCTCAGTCATTCTAACACAAATTAATTTGTTTTCTAAAATACAGAGGATAAATGATTTATTTCCCTCATCAGAGATGGAATTTAAATGATATTTAACATATGGTGTTTCTGATGATGGTTTAGGAAAATGAGATTTGGTTGTCAACAATCTGTCATGTTGTAATTTGTGCTCATGTCAATAATGAAAAATAGATTGTCAAGTCAATTATAAGCAAATCAGTATTTTATGTTGGCTTCTCATACTGTGCTACCACTGTTCTACATTAAAAAGTTGCATTAATCAATAAATTCAGCAATTATAGAGAAATCAGAAATAATATAATGAGCAAGGTGGAAATGGCATTATGTATTATTAGAAGTATATTAGTTTTGTTTATTCCCATTAAAATTATGTTTGTTTCCATTTCTTCACTTAAAACCGTGCATATTAACATAGTGTTGATGATTTATTTGTTACTTGCAGCTAATCCTAACAACATTGACAGGGTTGTTGTCATTACTAAGGGCTTGACTTCAATGGCAAGGAGAGATAAACTGTTATTTTGGAGATACCATGTGGGAAGGAACAGGAAGAATCGTACAGAGATATGAAGCAAACACAAGCAGCATATGGTGCAATGGCAAAGGTGATGCAAGTATAAAATACGAGAGTTCTGTTTGTGGTATTCGTGACAGGAAGTTGCTCCATCTAGCAGAAGCTACCCAGATGGGTAATTATTGCAAGTGTTGCCACTGGTGTGAAACCTGTCAGTTGTTTCCAAATGCGGAGTACCTTCAGGAGAAGAGGGCACAGTGAGAAATGCTGTAAATATTTTAATTTTGCTCTGGAAATGATTAAATCCACTGTAGGAGAGACTCAAGAATGAATGCTGAACATGGTGAACTACTGCAAAGAAGGAAGGCACAGTGGCAATAAAAACTGAATCCCAGAGCTAAGTCAGCAGAATTGGATATTAGGGCAGCAGTTGAGGATGCCAGCCACTACTATTGTTCCAAAACATAGATCTGAGTTGTTATAACAAAACTTCTTCATTTGGGATTTCCTTACCGTTTTCTGTTTTACTATTACACGCTGTTCCACTGCTATGCCGTTGTGCATTTATAAACCTTTAGTGGTCTGCAGCCGCCCACGGCGAGGGCCATTTGGGCTGACGCCCTAGGGTGTTCCAGCATAGTGGCGTTGGCCAATGCGGTCTTAGCCCCCTCGAACGCCTTCTGTGCCTCTTTGGACCAGACCAGGTCCTTGGGGTTACCGGCCAGGCATTGAAACAACGGCCGCATGATGGCGGCTACAGACGGGAGGAATCGGTGGTAGAAGTTAACCATCCCGATAAACTCTTACAGACCTTTGACCGATAGAGGCTTGGGGAAACGACGGATAGCGTCGACTGTCTAGGGCAGTGGCTGCGCACCGTGGGAAGTGATGCTATGACCTAAGAAAGAGATGGAGCGCAGTCCGAACTGGCACTTCTCAGGGTTGATCACCAACCCGTGTTTGCGCAGCCGTTCGAAAAGTAGGCGGAGGTGTTTGACATGCTCCGCCTGTGAGCTGCTGGCCACCAGGATATCATCCAGGTAGATGAAGATAAACGGCAAACCCCGGCCGACCTGATCCATTAGCCTTTGTAACGCCTGAGCAGCGTTCTTCAAGCCAAAAGGCATTCTTAGACATTCCAAAAGGCCGAAAGGGGTAATGGTAGCCGTTTTAGGGACGTCGTCGGGGTGGACCGGGATTTGATTATACCCGCAGGTAAGGTCGACCTTCGAGAAGATAGTCACACCTTCCAGATGGGCCGAGAAATCCTGGATGTTCGGGACTGGATACCGATCGGCTGTAGTTACTGCGCTCAAATGCCTGTAATCACCGCAAGGTCTCCAGCCCCCGGACGCTTTGGGCACCATGTGTAGCGGGGAAGCCCAGGGGCTATCCGACCGCCGGACAATCCCCATGTCCTCCATAAATTGGAACTCGTCTCGTGCGATGCGCGGGCGTGTACCGGCGGTCCCTCGGTGGGAATGTGGTGGACGCCATGGCCAGGATACTAGCATGGGCACCGGAGTCCACCAGGAAACAGTGGCCGGAAAGGCGATCGCGGACGAAGAGGCGTACGTTGGGGCCAATCGCGTTCACCTCTATGGACGATCGGCCGGGGCGTTTCCTGGAAACGAACAAAGGCTCCGACATCTTTGAGCTTCGGGTCCGTATCGTTGGTGGTAGTAGCACCATCTGCGTTGACTGTAGACCACTGTCCGCGGGCGTTCCTCTTCGACGCTGGGCTGGCCTCTTCTTCCTCCCGTTGTCAGTTTGGCTGCACCCATTGTGTGACCAGGGGGCGGGCAAAGCATAAACGTCCCGCCGTCTGTGCGCCCACAGCTCATCAGCTCTCTCCGCGAGCCGTTGCGAGCCGCTGAAATCAGCTCCGGTGAGCATTAGCTGTACTTCGTCAGGCATCTACTATAAGAATGCCTGTTCGAAAAGTAGGCAAGGGCGGCGCCCGTCCATCAGGGCCAACATCTTTACCATGATCGTCGATGGCCTTCGGTCGCTGATACATCCATATGTAGCAGCCTTGCCGCCCTGTCTCTACGGGTAAGGCTGTAAGCGTGGAATAACAGGGCCTTCAACCCTTCGTACTTGCCGCTGGACGGAGGGTCTCTGATGTAAGGCAACAGCCTCATGGCACAGTCTTGTGGCAATGCGCCCACCATATGGAAATACATGGTGTCGTCGGCGTCGATGCGATGTAGGTGGAACTGTGCCTCCACATGGGCGAACCACACGTGAGGCTGATCAGGCCAAAAGGCTGGCAGTTTGAAGGCCGGTGCGCCCTGCCTCGTGCTGGCCAATTCTGCGGGAAGACTCTCTTCCTGCATAATTCTTCTTGTCTAACGACGGCTAGACAGATCGGGGTCACCAATTTAGTGGTCTGAGAAACGACTACTGGAGTTTTCAACAGATCTTTATTCAAAAGTTCAATATCCAGCATACAGGCTTTTCAGACACGTCTGCCCACAAGTGAAAAACAGCGTGAAACCAGCAGCCCCTCCTGAATCACGTGACCACGGCTTCCGAACGCCGGGTTCGATATCTGCGTGCGCCAGCAGGCGCCGCTACAATGCTTACTTTGTTTTCAAGGCTGCCTATTCAAATTGCTTTCTTGTGACTCTTACCAAATGAGTTGAACTATTTCCCCAGCTGCAGTTAATCTTCTAATATATTGTTCCCAGCTTCACTTTCCTCAGGGAAGGGTACGTTTAGATAACCAACAGGGCAACAATGTTCTTAGTCCGCTCACAAAGCAACAACTTTGATCTATTCTTTCTCCGCTTGACCAATCTTTTCCCAATGATAGTACATTTGTACACATTGGCAGAGAGCATGTGTGGTACGCTATACATTATGTGCTAATAAGTTTGTTGAACTTTATGAATGGAAACCAACTCCAAGATGCTGCTATTCTCCTACATTGCTTCAGTTTCATCTTGACAGCTATACCATCAGTCTCGGGTAAAGCAGATACAAATAAAACGCGTTATGGTTCAGTGTTGCTCGGTGACAAGTTGTCGCCTTTGAGGGCCACATGATGAAGAATGAACGACAAACTCTTAACATAATCAAGTCCGGACTATAGTTCGAACCCAGCAGAATACACTGTCTGGCTAGCAGACAGAAAGTGAGAACACAGACTGCAAAAAGGCCCTGCTGGATACCAATGAGAGACGTCTCCAGTACAGTGAATCCTTTAGAGAGCCTCTCCAGGAGATTTGCTGGCAAGTGGGAGGGGCGGGAGGGGAAATGGGGGAGGGGAGGGGTTTAGTGGGGGAGGATTTAGGGGAGAGAGGGGTTGAGCAGAAGGGAGCCTTCTTGATCAAAATTGCTTTATCAGGTTTACATGAATATTTCTGCTTCTTTGGACTCACCAGAAAAATAAAACAACAAGACCTACAGTCATTTTATGGCAAATGAAACAAGTGAAATTTGCAATTTAAATGAGAAAAAGAATGTTGGGCACATTGCGTGAGATTTAGTTCCATGGTCAGGATCACCAGAATGTCATAACACACTGAGCCAGAACACAGCAGGGAACAATGAGCTGATAATTTGAATAATGTTGCAAAGGATGCTCAATGCTCAGTTGCCACCAATGTTCGTTAGTGATTAACATGCCTGCCTCAGAAATCTAGAAAATAACTGGTGTCATTCATACGCCTTCTTGTGGCAAGTTTCAAAATAACAGGCTCTTGGTCTCTGAAAGCACTGATCATAATGAAAAACAAAGGGCACTTCAAGCTCAAAACTGATAAATAAGTTATTTTTTGCTGAGCTCATTGTTTACTTTATCTTGAACCCCTTTAAGTTAAGTTGACCTACTTTAACCCACTATATAAATCACAGTTTTACCTTTATAGACAATGGACAATAGACAGTAGGTGATGGAGTAGGCCATTTGGCCCTTTGAGCCAGCACCGCCATTTAATGTGATCATGGCTGTTCTTCCCCAATCAGTACCCCATTCCTGCTTTCTCCCCGTATCCCCTGACTCCGCTATCTTTAAGAGCCCTATCTAGCTCTCTCTTTAAAGTATCCAGGGAACTGGCCTCCACCACCCTCTGAGGCAGAGAATTCCACACTCACAACTCTCTGTTCCGTTCTAAATGGCTTACCCATTATTCTGAAAATTGTTGCCCCTGGTTCTGGACTCCCCCAACATCAGGTACATGTTACTTGCCTCTAGCGTGTCCAAATCCTTAATAATCTTATATGTTTCAATAAGAATCCCTCTCATCCTTCTAAACTCCAGAGTATACAAGCCCAGCCGCTCCATTCTCTCAGCATATGACAGTCCCGCCATCCCGGGAATTAACCTTGTAAACCTTTGTGCCTGTCTTTTTAGCTTCCATTAAACTATCAATCGTCCAGGTCCTTATGTTTTAGTTTTAGCTTTAGTTTAGAGATACAACATGCCCGTCAGCCCACTGAGTTCATGGATTACTGGTTCACACTAGTTCTGTATTATCCCTCTTTCACATCCACTCCCGACACACCAGGGGCAATTTACAGAGGGCAAATTAACCTACAAACCTACACGTCATTGGGATGTAGAAGGAAACCGGAGTATCCGGAGGAAACCAACGTGGTAACAGGTAGACTGTGTAAACTCTACAGACTGCACCCAAACTCAGTAATCCAACCTGGGTCGCCAGCACTGCGAGGCAGCAGCTCCACCCACTGGTTAATATGAGGGACAAATTTGTCCTTGGTCACTGGTGCTGAAACATGTGACTGAATACTTTCCTACGTTTTGGATACATTGTGGTTCATGAAATTGAATGTGAAGGCGAGTCCAAAGAATTGCTAACAATCTCATACATATTTACCACTTGCAACTAAAAAATGATTTCCACATCGAATCTTTATGACAGATTTCCACCCCTACTCTTTATGAAGGGTCCCGACCCAAAACATTGCTTGTTCATTCCCGTCACAGCTGCTGCCAGACCCGCTGAGTTCCTCCAGCAATTGGTGTTGTACACCAGTCTGACTGTTCCAATCAAAGAAAATATAGAGAATGAAGCCAAGACACGCGGCAAATTTATGGCATCTAATATTTTCTCAGAGAAATTTAAAGGGTTTCAACGGTGGAAATAATGAGGAGAGGAAACAAGAACTACTAGTAATGATGTAATTTTAAAACTGACTAGACCGAGTGCAGACCCGTTGGGTCTGTTTTCCCAACGGCGTTTGCGGGGGGGGGAGGGGGTGAGAAGAGGGGAGGGGGGGGG